>NC_138453.1:7874494-9114994 GCF_040668555.2 Bombus flavifrons
TCAGCATATGTAAGTACTTAACTGTCGCAAATGTATTACCCATAGGGATCTCGATCGTTCTCGACAACTTTTCTGCGAGTAAACTTCAGCTGGTTTCAGCAACATCCTCAATTTCTATTCGACAAACCGAGTGACTAAAAATATCTCCGTTGCAAAAACCTCGAACTTACAATAGTTACATTCCCTGAAGCAGATTTTCCCCAAGTTCCTCTCCGAGTCTCTCTCTCTCTCTCTCTCTGCAGTTTCTAAAGCGCTTTCGCGAAAAAAGAAGAAATACACGAAAAATATCAAATTATGAGATTTTTATTCAAATTTTTTAATATCGAATTAATTCATAAAGTTCCGATTTTGAAGAAGTCCTAAAAATGTATTTTAGATTTATATTGTTAATTTTATTATTCCGGATTAAAGAAGTGCATGATGTTTCATGAAAGAACAATATAAGTTGATCTGATTTCGCTGTCTGTTTCGAAAAATGGATCGACGTATATCACAATAAGAATTTTTATTTTTAAACCGATACCGATCTGTCTTGTGCACTCGTACAACAGAAATCCGATAACGATAGAAGTCTATCACCAAGTATATCTCCCTGAACATATATTTCTTCGCAATTGTGTAAAACTTTCGATTTATGTAATTCAGAGTTACACAAGTACTGCAACTGTTTTCTTTTGTCTCGAACGTTTCTCAAATCTTCCAACCTCAAATGATTCAGCAGTACGTCTACGCCAATGTATACAATACGATAAAAAGTAGACGAATCCACAGAAAAATTGAGAAAATTTGCTAAAATATAAAATTTCCGAAAAAATTGGTGACGTACTCGATGAGTTAACGTTCCCATAACCGCACGAAGCGTCTGACAATCCATTTGCTACAAAATGCCAGCGTAAACAGAAGGATCTTGCTCGTATAAACTCGTAAATCCGTCGATGATACGTGTGACGTTCGTGAGTGAAAATACCTGGTCGAGTTGTTCTGTTTGATATTTAAAAACGGCCGCATCGTTCATTGGCGTTGCCAATCAAGGGGTGGCTCGTGTTACGCGGATGTAAAACAACCTATTAAACATTCAACTCGTTCGTAGTGACGTTCGGCAATTTTTTACCTTCCTAAACGTTGCACGGGAGCAGGCAGAAAAGGGAAGTCATAGTTGACGGACAGCCGCAATAAAAATAAATCAGCCCGCTGCCTACGAGAGGGTCGGAATGTTACAAAGGGTTGAAGTGTCGTGGCTGTCCCCGTGGAAAAACCATAAAGGGAGAAGGAAAAATTGAACGAGGCAGAGTGGGAGGAAAAGTTGACGGGTCCCTTTGTGAGTTTATTTCTCTTCCTCATTCCCTTTTGCCGTGAATCCCGTTTCCACGCTTTTTTTAACCCGTTACACCAAAGACTTTCATGAATTTATTATTTACGATTCTCGAATACTACCCACGGTAAATCGCCTTTCATCGTTATTTTCTTTCCTTTCGATTTTCTGGAAATCGTCCTTTGAAGTCGTGAATCGTCCAAGCAAACCGACAAACCGGAAATTTCGATCTTAATGAACGTCCCCTGTGGTTGGCTCGCAGTCACGTTCGATACAAACATCCGGGGAAAACCTTTCGACTCCACGAACATGCTTTTAAGGTTTAATCGGTCGCGAAGACACGGAACATTTGGACGTCTCTTTCTTCCGGCCTGTCGCGGATGCGCCCCCTCGTTAAGCTCTTTTTATGCTTTCGTGGAGCGCATAATGGTGTACTTTGAAATTTCGAGAAGTCATAATGTAAAGTTTAGGTGCGGTATTTTTATGCACGCGAATATAAAATTAAAGTGGATCGTGAAAATATCTCAACATTTACCGCGGAAAACATTTGTCTACGTATTAAGCGCTCTATATAAAATATTTTCAAATTTCACTAAAATTATAACGAGTCATGACCGTCATCGTTATATTGGTAAAATTTGTCTTATTTCGTTATAGTTCCATTTGAACACTGATATCTATTTTATTTATATAAATCGAAATTCTGATTGTTTAAATACTTTCGTCATTTCCGTGAACTATATATCTGCACTTAATATCTTGCAGGTTCTATGTACATTTTCAGACTTGTTTCAAACTTTACCAATATAGATCGCGATAATCGGATCTCGTTACAGTGCTAACAAAACTTTTAAACATCTTATGTAATACACATAATATATATTCATAAAATGTTTCCAAATACTTTCCTGGACCACTATACATAGACGTAGTAAAAGAACATTCAGAAGAAGAATAGACTATTTCTAAATTGAAATGAAACAATAGAGATCGTTTCTAAGCGGACGTTATTTAGGTTGTAACTGTGATATCTTATAGCAGAAACTTCTCACACCCGAAAACCATTCACGAGAGGCGATACAACTTAGAAATTCTGCAAAGTACTATGTATAGACTTGGAGAAAGCTTGCTTGCCCGTACGTACGAAATATGTGTCCGAAACGTCGGCGCCTCATAGTCTACAGCACAGTTGCTTACAATAGAAAGTTGCCTCCGCTACAGAATCCATGAAACTTCTTCTTCGATAACACGTTTCCATTGTATTGTTTACCATTACTTTTTCATTCTGGCGAGACACGACTTTCCTCTCTTTTAATTATCTTTGATGATTTATTATTTCTTTGATATCATAGAATTTATTATTACGAATATTGAACATCAAAGTTTCAAAGTATAGATCCTTGGCGCCATGAAACGGAAAATAAAGCAGTTTTCATAGACAGATGGCCTACATTTCAATCCCTGATAATTTCCCACGAAAATATTTGTCTTCCTCCTTCGAGAGTGATCCTCCGTACTCACCTCTGTGTTCGTGATTCTGTTTAAGAAACGAACTGCAATTTCGTCCAACAGACAGATAATAAAAATTAAACTCGACGCCTGATACTGTTCTTAGCAAACAGGCTTTGTTGAAATAATACACATATTGTGTTATTATTAAAACATATTGACATCAGTCCTGCAAGAACAAAAGTCCGCAAAAGCACGTGTCGTATTTGATTGTGTTTAATCGAAACATGGAAAGTTACGTTAACTCAACGTGTCGTTTATAATTTCTTGCTAGTCAATTTGCATTACTGCAAATTGATAAAACAGACAATTTCAAAAATATGTTTTCTATATTTCTCGTTTCTACAATTTTTTTCATCTGGGTCCTGCAAGTTTATGAAGTCTAAAGAAATTATAGTTTCGTATCCAGTGGTCCATAAACGATGTCTAGTACGATAAGTTTAGAGATCTTTGTTAAACTAATCAACTCAAGTTCTTTTCGTATTTCCGATTTATGCAGCGGTCTTCTGTATTGTATCTATTATTTCGAGAGGATAAAAATCATGAAAGACTTTGAAATTTTATGATGAAACAATGCCGGAGGGTGACCGATATCCAATTACGATGTTGGACGTAGTATAGTCGCATAGACACCACATGGCGCCTCGAATTTTTCGATATGAACACCATCCGATGCCTCCGGGATATCTCGAATTAATTTAATGCCAGGTCATTTCGCTCGTCAGAATAATCGGCGTTAATTAAAAGATTTATCGTAATTACCAGCGCACCTACCACGCGACACTCGTATTAATGATTCAATGATTGTCCACTATTAATATCCCTGCGAGTACCGTTCGAATCAATTTTTTCTTCTTAATTATTGCTCATTACCGTGGCCATCATTCGACCTCGCCTACATTATAAACACATTAACTCCGCGCGAAACGCTGATGTGTGATATTAAACGCTAACGTTGATATCGGAATTCCTGCAAGCGCGAGGTCCTAATGAAAATTACGCTACCCATTGGAGACGCTATCTGTCTTGTGATTTGTGTTCTAATAGAAACCTTCAGACTAAAATCTAATCTTAGATAATATTGGGTTGGCAATTATATAAGGCAACAATATAAACAAACAATATAAGAAAACTGATTTTTTAATATTTCAATTTATCAATAGAAGACGATATGTAATCGAGGATGCCACAAATTAGGTTTCTTCAAGTACCGTGTGTCGGGAAGACAACAAGACACAGGTCGTGTGTCACGAACCTTTGTCGAAGAAGTAAAGATGTCGATAGTCGTAAGTTCGACCCATTCTTAGTTTTGTCCAAAATTGATGAGAATCGTATAGCAATATATTTTCTAGACATTTGGAAAAGTGACGGCTCAGGTAAATTACTTAACAACGTCCGAGGAGATACATCGATTTCAAAGAACTGTAGCTATAAATTTACCTAAGGCGTAACTAAACATTTAATGTTACAACCTTACGCTCAAGGAAGAAAATCTGATGCATGTTGTGCTTTAGAAACGAGCTCAGTGTGTTTTGTAGCTCGATTACTCGATGTGCAGGTACTTGTACACTTCGTTGGTTAGCCTCGAGTTACATGACAGAATCTATTTAATGCGATAGGAAAATGGATGTTTCCGAGTATAAGGCGAGAAGGATCGTGCCAGTTTTGAAAGAGGAGACCTGCTGAAAGTTGATCTGTTAGTCTGATATTTTATTTTCTGTATTATACACCGGTATACTTACGTTCCATGGAAACCCTAAGAATCTCTATATTGGATCCTTTATGCAACGTATGTAATCTACATACAGCGAGTATACGTTTCAGTATCAAGTTCATCCATTAGAAAATGATTCGCAGATTCAACGTTATAAAGGATGAATATCTAATTCAAGAAGAAGCTCTACCTAAATTACGTTCGTCTTTGCCTGTTGCTGTTGGAAATTCTATGCCAAAAAATCTTGATGTTCAACACTGATACCGTGCAACTATGATTGACGACAACTAGCTCGCCTGCCATATATTTTGCTACGTAAAATTCCACGCTGTAATCCTCGGCGAGATTGATCGGTCAAGAATTTTTAAAGTTCCCGTAAGAACAGTTCTATACAAAGTGCTAGAAAAAAGTCGAAGATATAATATATTTGTACTGGATACATACATTTAAAAATTTTTTTCAAACTTTACCTATGCGATTATGATAGTCGATGAAATTTTAAAATGTTTTGTGTAACACACGTGCAGTGGCTACAATAGCCATTGGCGTTCCATTGTATTATTTATAACGTCCATATGCTAATTAATTACGTCCAAGTATATTAAATTTCGTATGTTTCAGTAGCGTTAAAAAATTTGAAGACTAAAAATGAAATATTTAGATCCTAATTAAAAACTGTTTAAGTAAAAAATAAGAGTATGTGCCAATACTTTTTGTAACCACTGTGATACATGCGCAAATGTAATGTATCTACAAGCGTTCAATCATTTTTATGAACCGCTGTACATTGATTAGAAATGTTTCATTTCTCTCAGTGAATACTATAGGTCCTAAATGTAAAACTCTCTGTTTTGGTATTATCTAACACAAAGATTAATAAATTCTTCTGGTCGTTTTTAAACGACGACGTTCTTCCATCACGAAGTTCCCCGGTTGAAATTGAATTTACCACAAGTGGAGCTGCAAATTTAATTACATCTACCGGGAAATTTAATGAAAAATTAGCGTCATTTCGCTGGTAAATATCGCAGGAAAAATCGGGCAAGTTCACAGCGATATTTTTCGCGTTACTGCTCGGCCAATTTGCCGCGGATTTTATTTCGAACTTCCGCGTGACACACTGAAATTTAAGTTTAGCCACCTTCGACGTTGTTGATCCAGTCGATGTATTTCGCTTAAATTTCAAATGAAGAATATCCCGAGGATAGACGCGTCTCGGAAATATCTCGAGCGACACACGTCGACGAGCGACACGTCTCGCTAACCAAATATCGGCTTTCGTCCGTATTTCTCGATCTGATACGATCTACAAGGCCACGATATGATGCATTCACAATTTTTATTTCGAATTACCGACGATACCAGACGATACAACCACACAGACGCCAGATATTGAACACGTTCGTCTTTTGCGACTCCGTCGAATCTTACGTGAAACTTTATGGCTACTACCGCCACATAATTTTTCCGCGGCACGACTGCTACAATTTCCTCCCGCCTCGAATTTATCTCTCACTGTTTCACTTGCCTTCTACGAACCTGAAGGAACGCGAAAATAAATCAATCCCTGTCCGCCAATAATTTTCCAAGGGAAACTGTTTATCACGGTACACCATCTAAATCTTTTGCACGAAGGTTAATTTTCGATACCGTTATTCGATACATCTCTGTATGCTATTCAATATATTTAATATACAGTTCTACAAATATATCTAACTTTATGTTGCGAATAAAGCTGACGTTATGGTAGATCCGTGTTCCGATGAACTTTCTGATAAATACGTCAGAGTAGTTAGATATGCATAGAGATTCTTATGAGTGAATGGATTTTAATCTTTGGAATGATTCATTCGTCTGAATAGAACGCGCAACTACTGTAATCATAGCCTAATTCTGTAATATCGTAATTTTCAATGATCATGAAATGAAGCATTCGGTTGAAAGATTCGTATAACGCAATAGTAAAATTGATTATGTCGAAGGATTGAAATTTGATAATATTAGATAAAAGAGAAATGAAATTATCGTGAAAAATATCAGACGAAAATTCTTGCATATCTGATTTAATAACCTATCATTTATTCACCATGCTTAATAATTTTCCACCGTTCCATCTGTGAATTTCAATTTCTAAAAAATGCTCCATTTCCAGATATCCCTGCCTTCTACAGAATCTACAACCATAATAAAAAATAAGGTGTCGATATCGAGGTCCGAGAAACGGTTAGAACCGCTCCCTCCCGATGAGGATGAAATCTAGTAGCCAGACGACGATAAGATCTCGCAATCCTAAATTGAATCTGATATCTCAATTCGTCATGCGTTATCCGTATGGCGAACGAACGAACGAACGAACGAAGTGGTATAGTAGCTAAAGGAAAATTTGCTGAATCGTTGGAGAGAAAAGTTTTTTTCCATAACGGCGAGCAAACGAGAAGAGAACGAGAGAGTAAGGCGTAGTTAGCGTCGTTTAAAGTTTTAAGTACCCGTCCTCGGTCGACCAACGAAATCGAACCGCATTAAAGAGAGTGCAACTCTCATAAATATTTTCGGTCATCGCGATTAATTCAAGCTCGTGCACAAATACACGGATATTTATACGCTCGCGTACAGGGGCAACCGTGTGCAAGCTACGAACGGGTAAATCACGGTGGCCAGCTTTAGGTTAGGTGAGAATAAATCGTCCAACTTGCCACTACTGTCTTCTTTCAATTCCGTGTTGAGAATGGAACGCTTGCCAGCTATAGCTCTTTCTTCCTGGCGAAATAATACCCCATTGGATTTAACCGAGCATCCTTGTTGCCTCACCGGGGACGTTAAATTGAAACGTAGATTTTTACGAGCTTTTTAATCGAGCTTTAGAGCGATTAATTTCAACGTTTTCACTCCTTCGGTCTTTTAGGGGTTTTATTAACGAAACGATAGTAAATTGTTCGCAAACATGTAAAACAGTGATGGGCAAACTTAATCGTGAAAGGAGAATTATTTGTTTTATTTCGCTTATTAGAAATTCTCGATATTCTTTGTTCCATTTGGAAATAATAACAAATTAAGAGACAATCTTGGAATTAATTTGATAAATAGAATTTTGAAATTAGTTTCGCGTTAAATATTTTATCATCAAGCACCGCATCGATACTATACTAAAACATGTTGGAATCACGGAATCGTAAGAAAAATTCTGAAGAACCAACTAAACTGAGTAACAGTTTGGACGACTTCTTCCATGACGAGAAGATCCTTCCATAGAGGAAACCAAATCATTTCAAACAAGAGCCAGATTGGACGCACGGGACTTACTTACGAATTCCTGCTGAAGAGAAAACCACGAACTCACTGCGACACATGCTGATGTCGCATGCCAACGTGCTCTTGGACACATATTGATTGTCTGTAAAGAAACTGAAACCTCAGGAAATCACATCAGACTTGTCAAATTCAGACGGAAGGAATCCTTCCGTGATACAGAAGAACGTTAAGAACCTTCTCAAATTTATTCAAAGCAATAAATACCTGTACGATTTCATCTATCACTAACCAGCAATACGTGTCGCTAATGTCTTGGACATTATTTGATGGTAACCGTCTAAATAGAAAAAAAAGCTGTATTTCCCCGCAGAATGTGAAAATGTGGCTATGGTCTTCAATTAATTTCTTTTCTACTTATACAAAACATGTCGATATTATCCCTTTGTTACTCACTAGGAGAGTTGTAGATTTGGAAGCGAGATAAAACAATGCCATTGGTTAATTATAATATAAAAACAGGTACATTTAATATAATCAAATTCGTAAAAGAAAAAATAGTACGAGTAATCGTGCAAGTACTAGAGTCGGATAAAGATCTAAATAAAAGAAACGTATGTGATTTGTGAGGCCATCACATGATTGTACCATTCGATAACTACGTTGCTGATGGAAAGATCGATGATTTATTCCAGTTAAAATCAGAGATGACTGGTACAGAACGACAGAAAGGATCGTTTATTGAATCAAATGTGGTAAACTGAAATTTCTGATTCTAAATGATGACATCTGTTTATTCGCGGTTCGAGCCTTTCATACCGGTCAGATTCGGTCTCGTTATTTCTCACTGGAAACCGGTGACCCGTAAATGAGGCAGTATTAAACGACAGTTCGACCGCGACGCCATGATATTCGTTCAAATCAATTAATTTCCTGCGGTTGAAGCGTGGCGTTGCATAGATCTCCACGCAAACGATTCCAAACTGGTTCGCCACTGTTATTTTACTTCGCAAACGCCGTTAATTCAACAAGAGTACGCACGGTCGTCTCGACTTTCATTCTTTAAAATAGAAACTAAGAGGCTAGAATTCTCTTTCAGTACAACGACGCCACGGAAAACAAAGTACCTTCTTTTGTTGTTTGTTTTCTAATTCGTTGTTATGCTTCCGAACAATGGTAGTCGAGCGAACATTTAAGTGCACTGGCGACATGGTTTCGCCAGCGAGATTGCAGTTTCTCCGTATATATTGTAAAAATTGACTAATTGTGGCTAAACGTTAGTCGCAGAATCACGGAAACACGCCCCAGTTAACCGGTTAATAGCAGTGCCCTGTGATTTGTAAAGAGCGGATTCAGCGAGGCGCAAGTTGAAACCACCTCCATTGAATTCGCAAAGTTTTGCTAAAGGAAACGCGTCTTAGTCGGTTGACACTATTTCATCCTGTTGGAACCTGCAGCGCGCCGCAAATTATATCAAAATAGCCGTCCTATAGATTAAAATGGAAGATATTGTAAGATTAAGTAATTTGAAACTCTTGAAAATCGTCTACGAATTAAAGTACAGAAAATGAACGTAAGTTGGCCACTCGTACTTTTCCCTGGTGGTTTCCAATTATTAATTCAACCGCGACGAACGTTAAAAAATTAGAACCGGAACTTCCGACGCAATCTATTCAATTATTCGTCAATTTACTTCGCGAGAGAATTCCTTTCTTCCGGAAAGTTCCTTCGTTCTAAATAATCTGAAAATTAGAAATTTTAACCTGTCACGGAATAATGAAGTTCTCAGACAAAAGTGTTCTTATGAAGATTCTAAAAAACCATGGAAATATTTTAAGCTTGATAAAGTTGGACGACAAGTACAGTTACAGATTGTCGCGTGTACACTGTGTACATACGTATATATTTTCCCCTTAATTAAGGGTAGTTTCATGCGCGACAAGTATACCGGATGAATTATTACGCAATCTCGTAGAAATATTCCGTGGATAATAGCGGAAAAACAGACGTTCCATTTATACCACTTTTAACGTGACAGGGGGTAAAGCTTCGACACGGCAGTAGTATGAGGCCCGCATTTGTCAGACATCGTCCTCCATCTGCAAGGCCATTCTCCTTAATACAACGGTCTGGTATCGCGTGCTCGTGACACGTATTACGAGTTCGCTAGCTTTCGCTAGTAGCTTCCCGTGACTGTATTTCGTGCGAACAAGACAAACAGAAACGCATCCTGGAGAATAATCAATTTTCAGATTGTTCGGCAAATTGAAAACTCGCCGCTTGCCGCGAATTGGATACATCGCCGCAGCTGTATTCCCATTTATTGACACGAACGCACATACATCAGGAATAACAAAAATAGCCTGAATATATTCGGACACGTTGAAATTTTCAGTTTGACCATCGTACCCGTATTTCTCTTTTAGAAATCGAGTTTTTAAAAATAAGTCTATGTAGAATTGATCGGATCAATGTATTTCTACATTTATAGAAAAGTTTCCTCGATATGTTGTATGTGTTATGTTAAACATTTCCATGTTTCACGAGACACAGCTGTCATGCTTATATTGGTCAAGTTTTAAACTGATCCAATAACGTAATATAAAAATTGCAAGATATTTATTTTAAAGATGTATTTAATAAAAAATTAGTATACGAAATAAATACCATTTTAAATATACTGACTCTTATTAATATAATTAACTGTTGAATATTTGTCTGATCTTTGCGAAATATATATTTGTACTATATGTTTTGTGCTTTGTATGTACATTTTCAAATTTGTTTCACATATTATTATAACACTATCATTAATATTAAATACTATCGCCCTATTATACGAGAAAATGTTTCGTACAACACAAATAATATATTTACAAAAGGATTCCCATAAATGTTGGGATACTCTTGCGAGCTACTGTATATCGTGAATCGCGACTTTTCCTAATCGTGGTAAGGAGAAGGGATTTCCATTACCACCGGAAGAGGATTATGGTTACTTTCCTTTTAATTAACATTCAGCAGGGATATTTTCCAGCTGGAGATACATTCACATTCTCTAGGTTCCGTGACACACGGTAGACACACTTTAGTAAAGCTCGACGGGCCAAGTGCCATCTATTTTCCCGACTTAGCCACCGAGAAACTTAAATTAGATTCGCACGGTTTAACTTTTCGGTTTTGACTGTTACAGCCAGTTGCAAACTCTCAGGACAGGCAGATCCGGTGGCCGCTGAAAATTATGTGCGCGTAAGAGCTTCTTCAAGGAGCGAAACATCGCCCGAAAACGTTATATTCTTCGCCAACTTCACGTTCCGCGATCTCCAAAGAGATTCGGAAATTATAGCGAAATACCACCTCGCGTAAAATCGCAAGCTCGCGAACGAAACTCTTGGCCTAAGAAATGTTGCACGGCGTCGATAACCACTTGCACACCTGTGCGATGTTCACTGCACGCGGTATCCCTAAATAACCAGGAGAGCAGCAAAGAAATATGGTTTCGCGTATCGTATACAAGCCTCGCCTTGTATTGCATGAATTTTACACCAGTACCGCTGTGCCGCGTAACTCACGCGTTAGATTTTAATACGAAAGACACGCGGCCAAGAAATAAAGCGACGATCTTAGCTTATGCTCCGAGGACGCAACTTTTACTGTGTTGCACGACCTCGAATAAATTTCGCGACAGTCTGAAATATCTACTCCATATACTATCAGAAATTTTCTTAGAGTTCCTTTCTCATTATTTTCTCATTATTTCCGTATACCTAATCGAATTTCAATAGCAAAGTTTATTAATCTTAATTACAATCGTTTATACGCAGCATTATGCTTTGACAAGC
Organism: Bombus flavifrons; assembly: GCF_040668555.2. NCBI lineage: Eukaryota > Metazoa > Arthropoda > Insecta > Hymenoptera > Apidae > Bombus > Bombus flavifrons. The sequence goes on from NC_138453.1 coordinate 7,886,118, forward strand.
TTCAACGAACTAACTAAATCAACTGAGTTAAAACTAACAAATTAAATAACTACGCTAACACTGATTAACTTAAAATCGAATAAATTAAATCAAAAAGGGTAAAATTTCTGCATTTGCTTTTCGATTCAACAATCAGAAATTACACGCATTCGAGCGTCCTACGGGTTTTAGTAGTTTTAAAAATACGTCAAGGAAGCAGACAGTTTGCATAATTTCCTGTGTAAAAACAACGGACGGAACGAAGAGGTATAAAGTAGCGGTACGAATGCTCGCGTAAACCCAATGTAAAACTACTGATTTACGCTTTCGATAGGCAAAGATAGATAACACGGTGTAACGAGTCAGGCCAAGAGTAAAGCTTAATTTGATATTTATTTAAACAGTCGCGAACGTTTGATAACAGTAGCAGCAACGTAGGAAACACGATGGTCGAAGAAGTCTGGGTGGACCACTAACGTTTATCGTCCTCGTAAATTCGCTGTTGAATATCAATGAACGGCCGCGTCGTTCTGCAACTGCAAGAGAGAACCGTGCGAGCCCCGTTGTTTTCCATCTGATACGGAACACCGACTGCCACCCGCTCTCTGTTCTATTCGTGGTTTTCTTGGCAACGCAAGAAATTGCTCTGCTATCGACCCGCTGTCAATATCAATTCGGTCGAGTAAATGAAGATTCGCGTTACTAACCTTCCACTACGACTACTATATGGAGTCACAGTAATCATGGTACCGATATACAAGGAAATGATTCTACGTGAAGAGAAAAAAAAAGGGAAACAAATCATCGTATAACAAAATCTTACTCTACACTTTCGAGTTACTAGCAAATTATGAGATTAATATCTCCACCGTTTCGTACCACTTTTATATCGTTCTTTGAAAAAATCTCTATTATTTCTGATGATTTGGGATGGCTCGAGTATCGTTTTCAATCAACAGAGAACAAACCAAGACTTTTTTTCCATAAATCGAATAAATCAAAATATCAATTGAATAAATCATTACGATTTTCTCCTACTCTGTATCAAAATGTTCTTTGGACTTATAATTCGCGTTAAGCTTCGACATTCTCAAACTATTCTCATACTTGTTTTGTTCGTATGGAACTCCGGCCTGTCGATCGTACTATGATTGCTGATAATCATAGGTGGACGAGAAGAATTGTCTCCTTCTCGTGAAATTCTCTCCCGTTTGTCCTCTATCCGTGCAACGAGTTTAACAAGCAGCCTGTTTCGTCGTTTTCGAGAGCTGTTAAAGTAACAGGACAACGACGTACGATAATAGAGGAATGATCCGGTAGGAATTTTAGCTCTGTCGAAATTCCAAATACGAGTTTTCACCGGAAATTTCTACTCGCCTAGCGAGCAACTCCGCAGTTTAATTCGGCCGCGAGTTTCGGCTCAGCTGGCATATCCCAGCGTGTGTCGAATCTAGTTTCAATTCCATCGAGAGACGTGAACAAGGCTCTTGATATTCGAGCAACAAGGCTCCAAGAGTGTTCGGAATCCGGCATTGGAAAGTTTTAGTCCCAAGCGTGTCGGTATATCGGAAATCGGTTGTAATACGACAGCATTATAAACTGCGGCTGGTGGACGTCGGATTTTCCTTGTTCTATTACGATTCGGGAATTCCTAATATCCACGTTCGTGCAAACTGAGTTGGACAGTCCTCTTATACGTAGACACACAATGTTGTCCGTTATGAGGTGTAACTTTTTACTTGACCCATTCAAAACTCATTTCTGACTATTATTTTTTGGCCTCTTGATGATTTTTACCAACTATCTCATTTCTTTGAAATATACAAACACGTGTATCTATATGTATATTGGAACAGATCTCTGCTTAGGTTTCATTTATTTATCTATTTATTTTGCTGCATTCATAATAAAAATAATAAATAAAAGTAATTAGTATATAAAAAATGAATATAAATTTCCATAAACATCCTCATTCTGCCAACAGGTATAACAAAGATTCTTTCACGCGACATACACGTCACTAGTTTGTAATAAATTAAAAATACAAAGAATTTGCTATTTTTGTTTAATAAAGCGACAGGTTCGAGTTACAATCGATTCGCTAATGTTCCAAGTGGTAATTTAGGAAAGATAAAATCCTTTCTAGAACTCTGGGACAAAGAGCACGCTAGCACTGAAAGGCCATCAAGAACAAAGGGCGTCAAGCCGTCAGACGTTACAGGGATCAGAGTAAAACTTTACTGACGACACATCTAGTCTCCAGATGGGACAATTAAACGGTATCGAGAGAATAAACGCACGGCAATACAACGTGAATACGTTCACGAATACGCTCGAATACGAAGCACGATCTAATCAATGCACTCGAAACAGACAGTGATGCATCGAATCCTGTACGTCTTTCTAACTTGACCATAGGAAAACTGTTGTTTCCTATGTACCATGAGCTTTGTGAAATACGATGTATGCTAGCTAGTATTACCTCTACATAGTGATTATGTCGCTAAAAGTCCCAAGAGAGAGGCTGTCAGCTGCTCCTATTTTCAACTCTCACATTTGCATGCATACAGTGATCGTTAAACTGCGGATTTTTATGCAAATTCATATTTTTAAGAATACAATGAGAAAGATAGATCGTCGTTAAAAAATTGTTTTACATAGCAAATATTACAAACAGTACTATACTTGGGATATTCTGTATACTTTTTCGTATTACGTGCATATCGCGCAATTTTTCTTCTTCACTTTCAAATTTCCTATAAATATTTAAAAATATATATGTATACTGTATGTATGTATATGTGAGAATTGAAAGTAGAAGCGTGGATAATATGAAAGATTTCAAGGGAATTTCACATAAACAATGTAGCTGGTGTTACTCTTGCGACGATAACCAATTAGAGGCTCCTTCGAAATCTCCAAGCGAAAGGATCATCATGCACTTTGAATAAATTAAAACGCGTGGCTGAGCATACGATCGTAACTTTTTCCCCGCACATAAATGCCTGCTTGGCAACGCACATAATTCCTGCTTAGCAACGTACGAAGCAGATAATGGGCATTACTATAGCGGAATAAACGAGGGTGAAAGTGGAAAATACCCTTCATCTACAACGGTAAAAAAGTGGGAAAACGAGAGGTAGAAAGTTCGACCTTGAGTCATAAAAAGCATAAAACAGTTCACTGCTTAGCTACAGGGTAAATTCCTAGATCTCTTCTAAAGGGATGGTAAGAAAAGAGCAAACGCAAGGCCTTGCCAAACCTTCAATCGTTAAAAGGGACAAAAATGCACCATTTATCTCAACTGTGTGTGAGTTCTTCAAGCTTCAACAACACTTTTAGAAAAATAGAAAAGAATAGAGTAGTGGTGAAAGTGTGCCATTCATAGGAGCAGAATTGAAAGGCAAACGAGAAGTGGAAACCGATCGATCTTGAGACATTTAAGGAAAAGGAAAGTATTTATTCTAATTAAATTCTAATTCTAAATTAAATAACAGGAGATAATGGTACAGACAAAAAAGTTTTGAAAATAAAAAGGAACCTGCGTCGCGATTAAGACTTTAACGCGTGATGTTATGGAAAATATCGAAATTCGATGCTGGCAATGAAAATCTCAAAGTACAGGCGTATGTTAAGCGTAGATTGTCCTTCGGGAAACAATTTCGAAACAAAGCTCTCGGCAATAATTAAGAGCTCTAACTGGATGAGTCGCACGCCAACTGTACTTGCCCGCTTTCAAACTCAAACTCTGAGCTCTTGAATTTTCCGCGTACAAGCTTCTAAATTTCGTTTCTCGAACCCATTCAGACACGAAACACTAACATTCCTCGAAACGAATTCTCAAACTTCGAGCCACTTTTCTGTCTCCTCTCATGCTCCTTCACTCACTTGTCGCTTTTGTTTGTCATAGAGAAAATTCATTAAAACTAAATCGTCAAGTATCTTTGCTGAACAGTATACATTTTGTGTTCTTCCACTTGGCGAGATTAACGTTTTGAAACGAGGTAGGAACAAGATAAAACGATCGATCGAGAAACTTAATTACCGGCGGTAGAATTGGTTGACCAGCGCTTTAAATGAAACGAGTTGGCGCTCGTCGCTCGTTCAAAGTTGCCCTTGCGACTGTTTAATTACACGAAATTTACATGATGAAGTTCGAGGTAGTGGCAATTTTATCGACTGTTACAAATATTGTTTTTAATCAAACTGGAATTTTTGGAAGCAAACCCGTTCGAAACAGAGAGATCGCGATTCTATAGCCCCTTCATCATACAGTGCCTCGCAAAAGTATTCGGACACTGTACCATAGAAAATTTCTACGTCCATTTTTCATTTTCGACGTTTGTTGTTCCATGTTGACCATTTTGACATCTTTTGTGTTATTAAAATCAAAGAAAACATTTATGTGACTTTCTTTCACCCTGTATATTATATGCGTTAAATAGATTGTTACGAAATTTCATAAAGACTGTAATGATATAAGATAATTATTTTAAACATATAAATATTAACAATAATTCCACTGAATAATGGTCTCATTAATATAATGAATAATCGACTCTTTAAATACCTTTGTAAACTTGTAGCTTCCATGTACATTTTCAGATTTGTTTCAAATTTTACCAGTACAACCATGATTACAGTGCTGATGAAATTTTAAAATGCCTAATAAAAGCTTCCTACGAGTGATCGATTATTTTCATGGGCTACTGCATTTATAGTAATTCAGATATCCTTTAACTAATTTTGCGAATGTTCATTTGGTTCCTACTCGTGCAAAATCAACGAACACTCGATCGAGATGAAATTCATATTTGCAATCTCCTCGAAAAATATACTCATCGATGATGAGGATCGATTGATTTACACGGAATACACCACCGAATCCGATGGACGATAGTAATTCGACTAAAATAGCGAGGGAATTAATATCGTTGATTCGTTTCTATGCCCCATGGTGTTATATATTTGCCATATTTCTTATCACCATAATAGTCGGAATAGACAGACAGAGAGAAAGAGAGATTCAACTATTTTAGAAATAAAATCGCTCGAAGGCGTTGGAAACATTTCGTAACACGCATGGAATTTGGAATTGCATCGATTCATGAAAAATTCATGCTATACCTAAATGAGATCCCTTCCTATTGGATTGTTTGATTGAATTATGAATATGAATGAAGGTCAATAACGACGAAATCGTATAGCAACGATATAGTGCAGTCTTAAATCAAAATTGCAAAAGCGGACAGCTCCTGATATAGTGCAGCCAGACAAACAGATATGTTCTACACGTAGAAATATCGAGTAATATAATATAGTATAGACTTCAATAAATATCTCAGGGTCCTCTCTGATATTTTGACAGTTCACGAAAGAAATAGATTTTTTAACGTTTTAAGAAAAGCTTCAGTGTAATTTTATAGCGTAATAATTCTTTGATGTACTCTACTCGAGTTTGAGGAATTTTTTAACGGTACTAGAAACGAATAGATTCAAAATGTCCGAAAGAATGTAGCAGATTCAACATGCTTGAGAATCTGAACCCTGAAAGGACCTTACGGTTTTCATCACTCCAAAAATGCAAGATATCTTAAATTACACGTTTCATCGCTGTAAACTTTAGTTTTTCGCAGACTTTACGACCGTTTTCTATATCGTTCGCACCTACAGTACCAAGAAGTTACTCGCCTGCGCACCTTCCATCGTACAACGATCATCGTAAAATCTTCCTGAGAATAAAGCCTACTTATCACGTTTAACGGCAGTGGTGGTTTACAGTCGAAACAGTATTAGTGCAAAGTACGCTTTAATTAATTTATCGACGCGGTGAATTTCGCTGGTCGGTTTAGAATCGCTCCGGGCTACTACTTCCGATTAACTTGACCCAAATGTGCAATTGGGCCAGAAGTCCAAAGTCGGCCTGTGACATCTGTAATAGATAAGTGGGCAGCTGTTATTGACTTAACGTGTGTCGTCGTCGTCGACGACGACGACGACGACGCAAGTGTGGATGGCTTCGTGCACAATAAACGTTTGCGGGTTTCACGTTGAGAACTTAACCTTTAATGGGCTACTTAAGTGCGCACAGCTTCGTCTCCGCACACTGACAAGGATTATTGTTCGGCCGCGGGCTTTTGCAACCAGACACGGCCCTTGGGTTAGCTTCTTCGTGCTCTCATAGCCGCCCCAACTTGATTAGGGTTCGCTCCGCTCAGGAATTATCTTTCACGGTTAGATCCTATGTAATCAGCTTCCTTGGAACATACCAGAGCCCTGGAACTTCCTTTATTTACCGAGGTTCTCTGCGACTCTCCTTTTGACGTTAAAGGGCTGTTTTGTAGTTGAATCGCTCAATGTGAACGCTGCTTAAGCTGGTTGCTTTCGGAAAACGAAATTTCAACGGCAGATGACGGCGCGCGTGACTGCTTGCTCGATATTCCTGGTCGCTGGGATTATTGACTCGTACTACTTGGTCCGCCGGATTTGGGATTAGATAACCGGCTAGGACGTACAATTTTCAGGTCATGCATGGACAATGATCACCGATACTTCTTGACGGTTTCGAGTAAAATATAGCAACAAAATCTATCGACATATTAATCTCCTAACAGCGAAGATTTACTATCTCTTCTTCGTTTTTAGTAGCGTATGAAGTACATTTAGAAATACAGAGGAGAAAGTGAAAGAATGGAACATAGTAGGCATATGTTAATAACAACGATGACTTACTAAAAATAGCAAAAGGAGACAAAGATACGATACAAAAAATAAAATGAAATTCTAAACTATTAAAAGAAGACACTAAGACGATAAAGAATCGACTTATGAATGCTGGTCACATTAAAATTGAAGAAAAGATGTTGATTTACAATTTAGAGAAAGTATCGTCTTCTTTTATCAAACTGAACAAACTATCTGACGTGATTGTCATGGGCTTACACAAATTGGATGTTCCTGCAAACTCATATGTCACGGGTGTGAACACGTGAATGGGTTAAATCTTCGACTAATGGGTGTCGAGCTAAATTCTAGAAAAGTATCAACTTAAGAATTGAAGGGTTTGCAGCAATATTTACACTGCATTTACTAGAACAGGTTAGTGCAGACGTCAGATTTGAAAATGTAAAAGTTTGTTAAAAATATTAGTTGTGTGAATTTAAATAGCAAATTCGAACAGTTACTTAGATTTTAGCTGCATTTTATGGGTTCGTTTAAATTACTGGAAAGTGGGGCCACTTCGACGTTTATTCCTTAAAATTTAATTTTTTTAAATAAACCCTGTCGATGGTTTTTGTAATCAACGCACTCTTTCCTTCACATTTATACCACGACTATGTTTATGAGGCTACCAGCAAGTCGAAATATTCAACGAGGAACGTTCATTCGAGTCATTTTCCGCGTTCCGCCGCGTCTACCTGAATAACTGACGCAAATACGACGTTATAGGATTCTTGTAAAATGCAACAGCGATGAAAAGGCCGTGTACCTCTGCTCCTGCTTTTGATTACGTTTCACTTGTCACGTTACTAAAACGATTTTTGCACCACGGCCGATGTAAATCTGACAACGAAAGAATAGAGAGAAGGCTAGATCTCGTTTGCTATTCCATTGTGCTTTTCCTCAGTTATTGCGACTAAATCACTGAGATCGCATATTGTTTTCGGTTCGCTTTCAGAACACAAAGATTGCTCGTTCCTCTATTGGGAGTACGATCGAAACCGATGCAATGAAACTGAAGAAAATTGTTCTTCTTATTTAAAACTCCGACAGCGCAATAAAATTACCAAGAATTGACAATTGGAATTCTCCGTCTTTAAGATTTCCCATATTTCTGGTATTGGGTTCAAGAATTCCTTATTTTGAGCCTTTTGCAGAAAATATTAACAATTGCATTAAGTATGATAAAACTTAATAATCATAAGAAAGAAAACTTACTGGTCTTTGGCGTTACTCGGTGGCTGTTATTTTAATACGAGATAATCAGGTCCAGATCCGCAAACTTTTCTCAGAGATCTAACTTCGCAGCGTTCCAACATCTGTAAAGCGATTAAGACATCTACAAAAACGTATTTCGGGTCCAAAAACCAAATAAACTGACAGGATTTATTCATTTAAAACATAGAACTTATCATAACCATATTCGATATTGCTATATTCTTCACCTTACTAATAGATTAAATAATACAAGGGAAACACAATCTATTTTTTCCAGGTTTCACAGAGCAAAGAATTTCGTTAAAAATGTTCACAAATTCGTGGACGAATTCTTCCAAACAAATGGCATCGAATTACCGTCAACAAAGTTTAAAATGAAAAACAACGAAACCATGCTGGATGGTCCGTGTTTCAGCCAGTGATTTTACATTCGATGTAACTCCTCGCGATGGTACACGAACCGCGAGACCTAAATAGCGTGAACAAAAATACGCGCTCGTGGACCAGCGTTTCACAGCCTGTGGCTTTTTTAATCCATATTTTTTGCGATGCTCCGCCGGTTTGTTACACGCCGTCGACGGTACAGTAACGACAAACATGTGGCAAAATAGGTCTCTCGATTCATCTATTCGAGCTGATGCCACCAAATTACGGTTACGCCGAAAAGTTACGCCGAAAAAGACCGAGCCAACTGTTATCGCGGATTCGTACACGATCGAGTAGAGCGAGTAATTGAATTATTACAGACGAATACGAGACTTTTATCTGCGATTTATCCGATAACTAGTTGCCGACTGTACCGCGCCGCTAGCCATCGATTCAAATCGATAGAGTAATGAAGTGTGCATGCTCGAAAGGCGCAGTGTGGTGTTTTTAAGGCCACCGCGCACGATTTGCATGGTGCATGAACATACGTGCGCCGTTTAAATTGCCGCGAGAAATCTTTCTGGTAATAAAATCCTGCAAGAAGGTTCGAACAGACTAAAAGTTAATCGAACGAAAAACTGTTGGATAGAGATTTGCATTGTGACACTGTTGCAAATCGAAATCCCCCAGTGGATATAAAATCTAATATTTTACACGATATATGGTAATCAAAGGCGCTCACTTCCAATTTTCCCGAGAATTTATTTTCTATGGGTAATAATAAGTTTAGAGGGATGAATTTTATTGAAGGAACTCGTCGAAACGTATTATTCGTTCACGTTTCGAAACGTTGATACTCCCAGGAGAAATTATCCTACAATATAGATATTAGGACACGGCAAGAGGATATTGGGGCTATGCAAATATGCAAGAAAACAGGAAACTAATATGATCAGAATGCAAACAGATAGTCAAGATGTTTGCGTGGTTGCCGTATGCATATTCTGTGTGTTGCTGTTCGATCACGCTGGAATGTTTCGTAGTATCAACGACTCGATCAACAAGCCAGCCAAACCCATCGTTCTTATACGATCGATTAAAGAAACTAAAAAGTCTTGTTGCTATTCACAGCAGGATATTTTCCTGCAACTCCATCTCCGTATTTCGAAGAATTTCAATTCAAGATGATGTAATAAGAATAGAGAGAAAATACACGAATACTATTCGAAATCTTTCACGAAGCAAATATTCTCCAAATTCTTATTATATCTTTACATCATCGGAAAAATAGAGACATCTTACAGCAAATAAGTTGAACCATCTTTTGCAAATCACTGTTAAACGCTTTGACATGATGTAAGAGGATTTACTAAGAGATTCAAAGTTTACTTTCATAAGGAAAATCTCTAAACTTTTCTTTATATGCCATCAGGAATACTAGAAACGTTGAAATAAATTAGATTAGATACAGGCAATTAATTAAATCACTTTTCCCAACTCTAATTCGTTGCTAAATTATGCTTCAAGATGGCATAAGATGCTTCTCTAACAAGCTCAAAAGATTGAATCCTAAAAATGCATCTATAACGAGAACCTTAAAATGCTTCTTTGCATATCATAAAATAAGATTGGAGTCATCCTACGCCAAATGAATTAAGCTACTTCTAAAATCTAATCTTATAAGAGGAAACCTTCGATTTCTTTTCTTTTTTCGAGTAGATCAAAAAAAAAAAAAAAAAAAAAATATAGTGATTTACGCGGAATAAATGAAACTACTTTTGCAAAGGTCGATCGCTGCTAAACGCTTCGACATACTTGCGGACGACGTAAGAGTGTTCGCTAACAAAATCTGAAGTGCGCCTTTCAGAAATTCAGCTTGAAATAGCCGATCAATTTCGTTGGTAACTAGGCGCCGCGTTCCGTGGCGTCGACCGAAGAGCATGAAAAACGCTGCTTACTTGGCAGGCCACGTTAGCCAACCCTTTCATCGGAGCCTCGTGTTCAACTTCGTGCTTCACCTCGGCAACTCGAGATGCCCGAACTCGCGACGTGCCAACTTTCCACTTGAAAGTCATCCCTTCGACGACACGACCTACTGTTCCACTCTTCCTCAAAACTAAACGAGGCAAAAGATGCAGTCGCCGCGTCGAATTCTTCTTTTTTGGAATGGGTCGCGAATTTTCACGCGTGTAGCTCGATATTCGCTAGTTTTAAAATAGCGAAACAGGAAGTAAAGTGGAAGGTATAGCTAAGAATGTATGTATTAAAGATCGTGTGATTACAACGTTCGATAAGTACAACGCAAGACCATGCGATATTAATAGAAGGGCAATCTTGATGTTCGTTCTATTAATGTGGAATGCGAGAATTTGCACAATTTTCTTCAAATATTTAATTAATAAGCAAACAGGCAAGTAACGTTTCGGAGGCTGTTCAAGAAGGAAACACGTGCTATGAAATAAAAAGAGAATATCGATGTATAGTTCTTCACGTATACAGGGTGTTTCATAACATGTGACTTAACACGACACTTAATAAGTGGACAAGGAACACAAGGACAGTGAGAAAGTTCATACAAACGCGTGTACCATTTGGCTTTGTTTCATCGTATCAAGTAATAATCAATTGTTTTTCATGGAAAGTGCACGAAATATCCACTTGCTCGCGATCATTCTTTCAGATCTACGTCGAATAACAGAGACAGAGGCTAACCATTTCGAACACCCTCTATGCAGCTGAGGAATTATTGAAAGGAATTATTGAATTATTGCGAATTATTGAAACAAAAATTGCCTATAACTTTGAAATACAAAAGTACATTGAACTATTTCGAATAGGAAAAATTGTATGGCTTCGCGGCTAAGTAAACTCTACGAAATGCCAAGAGCCTCGAAACCGCATCCTCGTTCTCCTTTCGCCAAAGATAAAGAGAAAATCTAGTTCCTGGTAAGTGTTTAAGCGTTGACCAATTATGATGTTGATATTGAAGAATTATATTTAAAAATAACTACTGAAAATAACTATTATCTATTTATCTATTATTTGCCTTAATAAAATAAAGGAATGGAATACATCAAACGAACGATTCCATTGACCAGGAACTTCTGAGTCTCGCGTCGAGTTCATTAAAGAAAGTGGTTAATCGGAATTTATGGTCTCTCGCCGGTATGTCGGTCGTATAATTTATGCGGTTGGCAAACATTCTGTGCTCGAAATTGCTTAATGAGGCTGCGATTAATCAAACGTCCGCGATGCTGCAAGATGATCCAGTGCCTTCCCAAATTCCACTGGAAATTCACTCGCAAGTGGAAATCCTTCGGTGAAACTTATTATTACGAATGGATTAGTTGTGTAGCAAATACATAAATTCTTGACTAGATTAATGATTTAGTCGTAACAGAAATAAGTCGTTCGTTTCTCGAGAATCGAATATTTATCGTATGCTTATGTATCTCGATTAAAACATTAATGAAAGCTATGGTTGGCTAGTTTGGCTTCTGGCTTGTTCAAATGCTATAATCGCTCGACATTTATCATAATTTGTCGTTGAATATAACAAACTATTATCGCGCGTTGTCTATAAATTTTCCATAATTTCTGTATGCAATTAATTCTCGCGACAATAAATAATACAGGAGATGTATGCGAGACTGAAAGGACGAGTTTATTGATCTAGACAATACAATTTCGTCCTATTTCCATCCTGTCCTCGTTGTTAATGTCTACTGAACAGAGAATTATGGTCAATTAACGCGAGGACTGGCCAAACTGAAATTTTTCCAAACTGCCTCGCCAGTAGTATAATACTCTCGGGTGAAATAAGCTCAGGAAATTCGAAATTACCCCGCAAAGTGGAACGAGCCTTTCTAACGCGCTCATTAATATACAGAGCCGTACGTGCGAGTTATGCCATATAACTTCGATATTTATGTCGCTCCTCTATCCCAAAATGCATCCAACAGCCGTGTTTAACAGTCACGCCACGTAACTTTTTCGTTTCCCCGTGTTTTCTGCCTCTCACTTACACGTTCTTTTTTCTTTCTGCATTGTTTCGTGCAAGGTCTACTTAAACTTCATTGCGTGTGCATAATGTTACGTTGTTAAAAAAACCCTTTCGTGCCTTGTCGAGATCTAACAGGCAAAAAGCTGGTCATTTTTCTGAACGTCCAGGTGTATAACAGACTAAACGTCTCGAATATTTCATGCTTCTAACCGTGGCGTTTAAATCGTAAGAAGTTCCCCAGTGTCTGATCATGAAACATGTTTCTACTGCCAATGTATACCATGAAATTTAGTTTATTTTGATTTGTAAACGGATTTGATTCTAATGATAAGGGCAAGTTGGTTTCAATTTTTCTTCAAATTCTCTCGCGGTAAATCGCAGAGTATATCGCGCACGGAGAAACTCGCGGCGTTGCGCTTGAAGAAATCGATAGCCGAGCTTGCATAATTGAGCGGGTTTCGCGAAGTCAACATGGCGCCCCTATGCAAACTCGATGATTGATTGATGTCTTGTAGATTTCACTTCGCTTCTTCCAGATTTCCATTGCATTCTTGAACATTTTCAACAATTAATCTGCAAATGTATTCTCTTCAAACGATCGGACTCTTGAAATACTCTTGTTCTAAACAATTAAAATAGCATTCCGGTCTTTTAAGCGCCGTAATCCTCGAAATCCCTGTGAATCCTGGAATTTCAAGTCTTAGGAAGATTCACGGAAAATTGGAAAAAAAAATCTTCGCTGGCTAGTTTCTAGTCGATCAATTTTCCAGAATACGTAGCAGCCAAATGCCATCGCATTCTTAACTTTCTTCCAATATAACAAAAACGTCTGGCGCGTCGAACAGTTCCAAGAAATCGAACGTATCAAAACGATAAGGTACTTTCACCAGAGGATGCTTCAACTGGTGCTCCGCCAATCGTCCAGTTTCCTCCATCTGCCTCTCGAATGGATTTTTTCCCTGAAGAGATCCATATTCCTACAACAGTCACGAAAATGTCGCTCAAAAATGTACACCGTTCCCTCGAAAGCACTTTAGAATTTGTTTGATTTGTCGGTTCCAGACAGAAAACCTCTTCCATCAAAAAATTATTTTCATCCACCTTTCTATTTATCGCTTATTATAAGCCTGGCTGTTTATGCTGTAGACTAATTTCTTGCTAGATATACGTTTGCAAGAAACGTCTTATGGTTTCTATATACATCTAGAAATTTATAATTATTTATTTGCAATCATGACAACACGTGCAATATTTCTGATCGATATTGAAATACTTTCGTGAGTCAGCGTAGCTTCACACACTGCTCCATATCCTCGTCTACGATCGTTACAAAACTCTGTTCCATTTCGCGGTTCGTTTTACCAGCATTAAAGGATTATCATGTTGCTATCGATTTATCCAAATTAGTTATGTATATAAACAAGCTGAAGCAGAGCGTGAGAAATCCTGGATATGCTATCAGGATAAACAGACGTAATAATTCGACTTCAATAGAATGCAGACATGTATAGCGGAACATAGAGCCTATCGGACAAGCCGTATGAAATTCCATAGCTGGCTACCTGTTGCTCTGAGAAATTTCCAACTAAAGTATGTCGGTATGCGGCCTCGCCATCCTAATTAACCTATTTTCTAGTCTTTAAACGAGACAACGGGAAACAGATACGCGGCAAAGAATTCGTGGATAAAGTTTGTTCAGCAAACGTTGTCTGACAACAGAGAACCATAAGAATATTGCCGGTATTACGGCGAGCAACACAGACAACGAAATCGCAAATGTTATGAAACATACAACCGGGGAAAATGGAAAAATTCCTGCGCAGCTGAATCCATTGTCTTAATATTCAGTCTCTCGAATGTGATTTTCATGAAGAATATGGTTCCTCCGGAAGCTTTCGCGGTTTCATTCCGCCAGACGTGCCTAGAGGGACGCGAGAATTTTATGCAAGATCCTTCGAAAGCTACGGTTCAACCGCTGTGTTGAAATTTGTCGAGGGGATTTCCCATTTTTTCATGAGAACTCGTGACGAACGAACAAACAGAAGCGAAAGGTTCTCGTAACGAGAAGTTCTCGACGAATTAACGCGTTGAACGGCGCAATTTTTGGAACAAAGGAAGAGAGAGTAACGCAAATTCTACGGGCGTTGAAATTTTGGTAAACGAGTCGCGAATCTTTTCAAAATTTTAACTTCTGATTGGAACAATTGTGTGAAGTTAATTCCTCTATGAGTTAACGTAAACAATTTCATAAAATTTGATGGCAGTAACAGAATCGATGATTGACAGTTTGCGTTAACCCAGAAAAGAAAGTTATGATCTTTATCGATAGCGACGTGAACAGGATGGAAGAGTTGTCATTTATGTATATCGAACGTCAAAACGATCCACATAGACAGAGGTCCCTTTATGACATCGTGTTACTTTTTATGTCAAATATCGGTCGTATATTTTTTTTTTACGACTGCCTCATCTTGAAATTCTCATCGAACGTGTACAGGCTTCTCCGCCAAGCGACTTTTACGCGTTTCACTTTATAATTCCTTGCGACTTACGGTATTTTCAAATTTTCGTTCCAGTCGGTCCCTCGATTTTGTTATTTACCATCGTTAAGTCAGTTTTGCGTTGTCTTAATATTTTAACAGCAAACTAATACAATATGTATCATCCCTCTTATGCCAAAATCGTGAAGGAACTATATAAATTGAAAACATGAACGTTATAACATGTACAGTACAAGACTATAAATGATTATATTCTGAACCTAATCCATTACCTTCAGGATTATTCAATAACTTAACGCTCGATTACAAATTTCTATAATTCATAATTTATAATCTATCGAATCGCATAATCGTGATATTGGCACAAGAGGGACGATATTATATTATTATATAGGAAATGTATACGAGTGATAGTCAACGTGGGATTACAAAAGATTACGAAAAGGTTAATTCGTCGAAACAATAGCCAACACGACACATTTTACTTGGCGAGTTGGTAAAAAGAAACTCGCCACCTGTTGTGTCATAATTATTCCAACACCTTTGAGAATCGCGGCTTTAAATAACTTACGTGGCGTGATAGATAACATCGTTAGCCATGGCTCTCCTGAAATCAGTTCAACTTGTTGCGTGCTCGACGTGCCCGCTTCTTTCGCGACTTCTCGCGCCACAGAATATAAAAGCAATTTTTCAAAACGAGTTACGAGACCAGCGCCAGAATATCTAACATTAGATACCGTGATATTTATGCGTCGAGACTTTAGTTTCCCAAGTAAATTTCAACTTTTACTAGTAAGAGAGGAGAGAGCCTCGTGAGTTTGAGTCTAGCAGAGACCGCCGTCTCGCGAAATATCGATCACGTGGCACAGCCAATCAGCTTTGCTTATCTTCTCCTTTTCCTTCCTTCGCAAACTACTTGTTATTACCGTTATACATATGCACACTGTCATAAGTTTCTAAGTATATGGATACTTCGGTACTTGCATTCATAATAAATAAATGATAACAATCAAATGCCAATACGAAGTATCAAGTACCAAGATATAGTAATCAATGGCAAATTAATTAGAAGAAATCTCATTGTAAAATCAACGGACAGAGGAATAATTGAAACATTGAATATGTTGTATCTCGTATTGTCAAAATTCCTTCTTTCAATTGAATTTTAGAGATACATATTTGACATCATATAAAGTACAATGTACTGTTACTTTGTATGAAAATCTCATTGCTTCAAATAGAAAAAAATGATTGCTTTGTTGCGTGTCAACTTTTAAAAATAAATTTCATTCTGTCACAATGTTTTGTGAAAAAATAACGGATATAGTCAAACTCAGTCTATCTACAATTTCGTAACTAAATTACATTCTGTCAGGTACAAACAACCGCCCACATACTTTTTAGTAACAGCAGCGTACGTGTTGCAATATCGCGATCAAACAGTCAGTCCGATTATCGTGGAACGTAAATGAAAAATTTCACATCCGTCGAAGATGCGGGTCAAAGAGATTGCGTAATTTTTCTCCGGGCGTTTCTCCTACGAATCATAAACAGTTTTAAGCGAATTTTTGCCACTGCAACGCGAAAACACGGACCTCGAACGATTTTAATATAGCGTTGCCGAGCAGCAACGTAGTCTCTGGTGATTCGAGACAGCCTTTGTCGTCCGTTGAAATGAAAAATTTCCTAAGGATGAAAAGGAAGGAATTCGCCACTTTACCCGCTCGAATTCTCTCCAAAATTAAACGTTAAGTTAATTGCGGTTCATTTGTTTCCCGGCTAAAGCAATTCTTAAGACACGCTGCATTTTGGCTTGCCGCAATCCAATCTTAATCCATTATTTAATTCAGACGCAGATTATCTAGCGTGAAATTAAAGTAATCTTCGTTTAATGTCCACAATTTGCCTAAGTTAAATTAAGATATTTTTTTTTCAAATAATCTCCACGTTATCTTTGATTCGAAATAAAAATTTGTTTAATATGTTGCAATTATGATTTGAATTATTTCTAATCGTGAATTACTCTTTAGATACTATCACGATTTACTAAAATCATTTCGTTAAATCGTTTAGATTACTATCTCTAAGTTTTGTACAGCACACGTAATATATGCAGAAAATTATAAAATTTTTTTGACAAACATATCCAAAGTGAAAAAGTAATAAGAAGAACAATAGGATTAAATGGACGTGATATTCAATGTGAAAACAGTCTCAGACTTAATCTTCGTCTTTAACGGTGCTTCAACTTTGCCCTTTCTTTAGAAATCGTCCTTTCGATATCGTAAAAGCACGGGTTTACGATAAAGTGATCGCGGACAGGGAAGTTGAAAAATTTTCCTGGCATATAGAACGGAAATATTTTTATAAACCTGTCGATTTTCCCTTCGGTTCGACTACGTTTGTCCAATTTCCTCGTTCCATGGACGATTCCCTCGCGACCCACGCCTAAAAGACGCAAAACATCGGCTATCGATATCACTGAAATGTTCCCTTCGAAACGAGAGATCAATATCCAGCATCAGCACCGAACTCCACTTCCATCCTCGTCTAATAATAGCAAAAACTTCGCAATACCGAAAACAGAATCGGCCCTGAATTGGCTGAAACTTTCTCAGGAGCAGACCGTTTCGTCATACGTCAACGTCTGAATCAGATTAGGGCGACGTGAGTGCGGTGGAAAAGCGTAAATTACGATTTGATTAAAAATCGTTTCGGCGACGAGAAAGTGCAAAGGAAAGAACAAATTGTTTGATAAAATTTTACAAACGTTTGTTCCTATTGGTATCTTGAATTGTTCATGAAATTGTAAATAGTTCTATATTTTTATTTTACTTTACGAAATAGCTAGCCATCAATTTTCCTCGCTACTTATTATTTTTCATTCACGCAACAGGGGATTCGTTTGCAGATAAATGGATTCAATCGAGAAGATTACAGTTAATCGAGTATTAACTGTGTATAAAATATCGTTTTAATAGAGTTCAGATAAATGTAGTTCCACGATGGGATAAAATATAAAAAGATATTTTAATAATTTGATAAAGCAGCAGCAGTTGAGATGCAACGAGTAAATTTTTTCATACGTCATGATAAAAAATAATCCGATTGCAACTCCGGCAAAGGTGCAGTAAACGTCTTCTGTGAACTCGTCTTGTCTTGAGCGAAGTTTTGCAAAAATGAGTATGCTGCTTTTAAAAATTCATAAATTATTGACAATGTCAACGAAAATAGAGAGGAAAGGGCCCAGAGAAGTGGATTAGCAACCTGTTGGCTTAGAGTTCAATTCCACTTGGGGCTGCGAAATTATTCACCCCATCTAAAATTAATTCTTCGACTAGTACTCCGTGGGGATAATCTGTCGCCGAAAAAGTATTCTCGGGCGTTCTCGAAGCGTGGAAAATCGTATTTCCATTCGAACTCACTTCGGCATGAACGCAAATCGCAAAGTTTTGGGAATTTTCCAACGTCCTCCTACTCAACTGTGTAGACACAAGATAAGAAGATGAAGGGAAGGGGAACAGTTAAAAATGAAAAATTCGATTTCGAAACTTTCAAAGGATTAAAACAATCACACAAGTCCTAAACCCATTTCACTCGAACGGTAAGTGAGTTCCAAGTCAGAACACCATTAGAGAGATAGAAGAAAGCAAGAAAGTAGCGGAACCGATTAAAAGAGAAAGATTCGATTTATTATTAACTTATTATTAATTTAAAATTCCTTGAAAGAACAAAATACTACATTGTCTTCCATAATACTCGCCTTCTTAGAAATTCTACTCTCTTTCAACCTGAATCCCATTGAACTAGCTATATAATATAATTATCTTAAGCGCTTATGTATAATTGCTAAATAATTTCGTAATTCCATTGACTTCTAAATCTTTAGGTTCGTTCAAATTATCAGTTTGCAACGCAATTTGTAATCATTAATCGCCATTCGTATATTCCATCCTATTATTTTCCTGTTCACTTTTTTCCATTTTTATCTGTACCACTCGTTATCTAGTATTGTCATTTTTTATTCAAACTCCGCTTTTGTGAGGTGCTTTCAAAATACTCTGGAGTATTTTAGAGTAATACGTAACCACGTATACGAAAAGAAGGTTTTGTTTCAGATAAATTACAAATAGATATTATTATTATTATTATTATTATGCTGTAGGGAATTCCAAACTTCATGAATTTTTTAAAAAGACAAGACACTAGACGAATAGTTTGATGTGCTATTTAGCAAAACTACTGAAATATAAGTAAACAGAATAGAACAAATCAAAGTAGGAGGTTCGACCTTAAGTCCTTCAAAGTAGAAGAAAAAAATTCGCAACACGTGTCTTCGACCCTGGATAAATTGCGAGCTTGGTTAGACGGTTTTTTTCAGAGAAGTGGAAAGGGGATAAGATGACATTGCAAATATCCTCCTATCTGAGAAGCAAAAACAAAGATAATTGGAGGTGGGAAATTCGACCAAAGTCTTTCTCGGTGGATAAAAACGTACACATTCACCTGAACGAATTCGTAGCAAAAAAAAGAAACAATTGAGGCAAAGGTACAAGAAAAGACGAGCCACGCGTAAGTTGGCCCGATGACGCGCAAGATAATGGCCTGTATCTGTGCGCGAATAGGTTCGCAGCAAAAAGGATCCTTTGAGCGGCTCCGACTTTCCATCGTATTCATCCCTGCGGATGGCAACGGACGTATAGAAGAAAGAGATCACGAAGAGAGGGAAGTAAAAGGAAAATAAAAAGTGTGCTCGCGCGTGAACAAGGGCCGTAAGGGTACGGACGTGTGAGCTTTAGAGGCAAAGTAAAATCCACATACGAGGTCCCGTCTTTCCACGATTTCTGAAATGTAAGTCTCGCGTAGAAATCGAAGAATCTACGAAACTCTCTGGGGACCTAACTGAATTCGAGTAGCGAAGTCGTTTTGGAATTTGAAAAGGACAACTCGAAATTGTACGAGTACGTGGAATCGTTGTCCCAAGAGGGCAGAGCTAACGATATTTTTTTGCAGTTATCACGGAGGAAACGAGCGCACGTTGTTAACGGCCGTGGTTGTAATATCGCGTTTTTAGCATTGCTGAAATTTGCAGTGAAAAAATTGCTGAAAAAATGGACTATGCAGATGTACGAAGATTTTTGTAATACAATTAAATTGAAATAAAAAATTATTCGTACTGATATTCGAATGAATTTTAATAAACGATAAAAACGCATAGTAATGTATTATATGTAACGAATAATAATGTATAGCGATGAGTAATATTTTCGACAAATATTTGTTCTAAATAGATCGAATAATGTACAACTCTGATTAAGAGTGCAGATGGCCTAGTTATTCTTCCGAGTGACCAAACCCGCGAATATATGATTCAGCAGCTACAAAATAATTTTTAGTACTCGACTACTAACATCTAAGGTAGAAGATTAAGCGTTCGTTTGGACAGCAACATTTTTCAAAAATAATAATCTAACGTAACAAGAAGTGGAAAAATAGATGGATTAAGACTTTGAGAAAGTCCAGTGTAGGAGACAAAGTAAAAACAAGAATTCGAGCCCGCTGGTCTGTGTTGGATACTGTGTCGTATCCATTATTCTCAGACGTATGAACGAAAAGCAGAACCTAGTAATCCAGCAAGTACGTTCACTGCTTATCGCTGACTTTCACGACGTGGCTCTCCGTCAGAGGCCTGTACCTTAACTCCGATACGGGCCAGATAAGTGGCAAAAATCCGAGGAAGAGAAAACGGGTTGGAAGGAAATACCAAAAAGAAAGATAGCGACGTATTTCGAAAGCGGAAGACGTAAATGTTTCCTGATGGGGATTTGGCAGAATGATGCATAATGTCAGTTTCGGGCTTCACGAGTTTTCTCAGCTACAATTTCCGTGGCACTTTCTATTCTCGCATTGTTCGTTTATAAAATTGCACAAGCGAATGTTGCAATTATTACGCACGCGATCGTTCTATCTGAGGTAAATTTGAAAAATTTTGCCAAACAAAAGAGAATAATACGTTTAATATCATAACTAACTATTGCTAACTCGATATCTCGATACGTTTTAGCAAACCATTGTTCGAAAAGGATCTGATAACGTCTACTTCCTATCGTAATAATATTTGGTACGAGCTTCAGACAAATTTCTATGTATAATCAGTACAGAGCTGAAATTATATTTTATCTGTGCGAAACGTAAAGGTAAATCGCGTATGGTCCAGTTACTATCTGAGTCACGTCGCCGATAGGAACGAAATAACCAGAGGCGGTTAATTCTCGATCGATTATTAATTAAATTACATTGGTTTTTACCGTAGAAACGCCAGATAGAAACGAGAACACGCAGCTAAACGTACATTGGCGTACCTGGCATAAACAAACGGAACGATCGCGATTTAAATAGGAACAACGTGATTATCCCAAAAGGCACGAACATCAAAGCCGAGTTACAGAAACTCCTATTGTTTCATTCTGCATGCCAATGAACCGACTCTTTCCATCTGTACGCAAAGCGAACTCCGTGCTATTTGTAATCCAACTGCGCCTTTCATTCGCCTCATTATTTATCGATCTTCGAATGGAAAATACCGCGTGCTCTACAAAGAGAGAAAGAGAGAAAGAGAAAGAGAGTGTGTGTGTGACAGAGAGAGAAAGAGAGAATGGCCGCTTTTCTAAAGCAACAATCACCAATAACAATTACGAAATTGTTGAAATTCCGTTTCAGTCTCTCTTCAGCATCCAGACTGCGACGCATATCTAATTGAAACGAGCTTTAATCTATTCCAATCTTCTTCCGCATCCCCGAATATTCTTTTAATTAAAGTCCGGCGAGCATTGCCGAGGAAAATTGGAATAATAATAGTTTCCAGTGCGTCGAGGGGAAGAGAACGCGAAATCGGGCCGTGGAATTGCTAGTTTCACGTCACGTCGAAGAAACAGAGATAGCGAGCATCGTGTTCTGCCGCACCAGGTTTCCGCTATCAGTGGACGAGTGCCAATAAAACGCGCAGATAGCGAAGCCTAGTTTAACCAGCTGCTGACGCGTCATCGCGAAATATGAACAAACTCGTGTACACTCGTTAGACACGCTTTAAACAACGATAATATTTAAATATCGGTTTACCAAAGGGGTGGAAACGCGTAGAAAACTGCATACCAGCATGAAACCACTTTTGATGAATATATTATAGGTGGTATACGAAGCATTTTGAAA
The DNA here is from genome assembly GCF_040668555.2 of Bombus flavifrons. Taxonomy (NCBI): domain Eukaryota; kingdom Metazoa; phylum Arthropoda; class Insecta; order Hymenoptera; family Apidae; genus Bombus; species Bombus flavifrons. Next base: position 7,908,114 of record NC_138453.1, read on the forward strand.
TTTCTCTATAGTCGAAAAATATATGTAGACGTTAAATGCGAGTATAAATTTTGCAGAGAGATTACAAAGGTATCTAAACTTCGTGCTGCATATTAATTTTTTACAAAATATATCTTTGCAGCAAATGTCTCATAACTTGTATATACATTTTCAGATTGATTTCAAATTTGATGAATGTAATTAGAATAATCTAGACCCATTAGAATGCTAAAAGAATTTCACAATATTTTAACACGCGTAATATAGACGTAAACATTTTCTATGGTAACTAGAAATCATTTATAAATAAATTATACGTGTTGTAGAAAAAATTTGCGTTATATCGAAAGATCGTATTTGCAGCTTTTGTTTGAATCGAAGCATTGCTGCCAGGCAGTAGAAAAATAATTTATCTACGCGTTTATCACATAAGAAAATCCTATCCACCATTGAAACTGCAAATACAATAATAAATGACGTATATGAAATCGATGCCTGGTTAAATAATAAAAACCATCTTTCTGAAAAACGCCTTTTGACCAGATGCACCTATTTGAATTAACACGACAGTATATATTTCATAAAGATGAGAAAGATATAAAATACTCAGTTTTATACAACTTTTCCATACATAGCACGGGTATTAAAGAATCGACGTAAATTCTGGATTATTCCGTCGATTCTGCCAATAAACTAATATCCCTTCGGGTCTCGCGTGCACGCGTATTCTCCACCATTTTAGCCCAAATTTTATACGTCAATCCGTTCCACTCGTCGAGTTTGTCGGATATTTAAACGAACAAATAAAACATCTATGTTGCGCGATTGCGTCACGGCCGAAACTTTTAATTCGAATATCGAGGCTGATCGCTTTTATTCCCTTGCGAGTACCGGCGCCAAAATTGAACGAAGAATAATGGCTTCTGAACAAAGGCGAAAATAACGGAGCAACGATAAACGGTAGCGACGAAGACTCGAGGAACGGAAAACGTTGAAATATGTAGCGAGAGAACTTTATGTTGATGAAATTTAATTATGCTTGGCAAGTTTTAGCGGAACATGGATGCAAATATTACACATATACGACTAAAAGTGCTCTTAAGAAACTGCAATCCGACGCGCAATAACGTATTCCTTCAGATTGTCTAATTCGTTTGCAGCGACGATGAATATTAACGTCTAGCAAGAAATGAAATTACCAAGCTTTAGTAAGTTTCACGGAACAGACAACCGTCGTACTATCTGATATTAGCAAGTCGAGTTCTTTGAAAGCGTGTTCCGTTTAATTTCGAACAATTTCTACATAGAAAAAGTTTTCCCTCGACAGCGTTTAAATTTCTGACCACATGCGAATTGCTTGCGATCGCGTGACGAAGATGGAACGAGCGATCGTGATTAAATTTGAGATTATCTATTCAAATGACAAACTTCCAACTTTGGCTTCTAATTTGAATAAAGTTTAATCTTAAACTGTTTATTCAATCGCGTAACTTTCTTTCGGTTCTCCCCGAAAATTCAACTTCGATTTTTCGTCGTTTTTATCCTATCGACTACGTCGATTTGCAATTAACGTGATATAGCGTAAACGATATAATGCAAATAAATAGCTATATACAATTATTAGCTTCCATTTAGATAAAAATAATTATTGTCATCTTAATAAACATTATAATTTTGCCAATGATACCCGCATACATTTAGTAATTGTGAAAACCTGGAATTTTATAGTTCCAACGATAAGAAATTCATCTGTTTGTTAAAAAGTCTCTTTGAAAATCACGTCGGTAGAGAGGTAATCGCTTGAGAATATGTCAGAGTGCGTGAGAATCGAAATGAAAGACAAGGAGAAGCGAGTTATGCTACTATGCTAATTGTTTCACACGGCAAGGTTCCCACCAGCGGTTCTAATTATTGACATCCATAATCCGTTGTATCTACATCATCGTTTACCGACTTGCCCAGATAGTAAGCACCGCAGATGATAAGCCCCTGATATCGCATCATTGTAATCGCTAATCACCCCTATCAAGGCAAACCTCCTTCGAGGAGCGAACGTGATTGTTGTTTCGCTCGTGAAACAGCGCTTTAATCACGATAAAACCAGTTTGACATGCACGGGATAAATTCCCTTCCAAAGTAATTACAGGCAAACGTCGATTCGCCGATACTTTTTACGAAGCAATAGCTTAACTTCAGCGAAATTCAGCTTAAGCAGCTCAAGAGATTATTTGCTAAATTACTGGACGACATTCCTCACGTGCATATAATGCCAGCTAAGTTTGGTCACCTAAACAGCGGTAAGTATACGTGCTGTTAAGGAATATTGTCGAGCAAGTTTACAATCTGACGAACACAGTTTCAAGTGGATTATTTGTCTTTCATCTTATTACTGCAATAAACATAAGACGGTAGTACTGAATGTGGCTATAAACGCAAGATAAGTTGGCTGACATAACGTAGAACGAAACTATAATTATATATAATATATTTCAGTGCTATCTATTTTTCACACCGGAGTATCGTACTATTCGAAATCCTTGAAACTTTTAGAATACTAAAGCCTATAATACAAAGCCTGTTTAACTTCCAATTTTTCAATCAGGTCCGCAAATATTTGAATTTAATTTTATATTACAATATTCGCGGTCTAATGATTTATGCGTTTATAGGAAATTTAAAGACACAGAAATATAGAAAATGCATACGATATGAGAAATTACGTGAAATATTCGATGCGGAGCATTGCTCAAACAAATTTCTATTTTGCTTCTAAAATTTGCATAAACCGTTCGTTTGTTAATCACCATTCATAATTCTCCATGAACCGAATAATTCGCCGAACGTATCGAGTGAAGTTAATCGATTTGGCTTTCGCGTAACTCATATATGAAAACCTCGCAATGCTATCAGAACTAGCTGAAATTTCGATCCAATGAATCTGTACTTTGCAAAGTGGCGGAGTTCCCAGTTCGAAATTCACAACTCTCGACAAAACATCGCTCCTCATCAATGTCGCGTTTCCACCCCCTGATGTTCCGCACTCGGCAGCGTAATACACCAGCCAGCAATACGGGCCAGTAACAAGGGGCCAGACGATATCAACGGATTATGTCAACGCTGCTATTACATATCACGGCTATATAAATTTGCACGCGTGTCGGAGAACCGCGCCGCGTTGCAGTTTCTTGTTCGGTTGATCGCGTTTCCTACCACTCGTGAATGTTCGACGCGCTCAATTGAAATCCATCTTTGGAATATATGTAATTGTTTGTTGGATGAGTTTCGTGATATGAATGAATGATATACGTCACAATTGACGAAAGCAGTCGTGAGATACGAGTATCGCACAATGGCAGTTAATTCGACGCGTGTAGAAGGACGGTGATTTATGACGTGCAACAATTTAATAAATGTCACTAGCGTAAATGCGAATTCACGTGCCAGATCGTAACACGTACTCGGCTTGCCGTCCACACTCTAACATATGACACTTTGCAACATCGTTGTCCCTTGTTTCTACTTGGATCCCGATCGAGGGAACGCCATTACAAGAATAGACAGGACACCCTCGTCCGTCGAAGAAGAAAACAGCTTTGTTTTGTGTACTTTTTTTATTGTTTTCTGTTAGTCCCCATGTTTCTGTGGATTACTCGAAAAACGCTAACACGTTCGAGATAAGCATGTTTTAATAAAACAGGTGTCGACGGTTCAACAGTTTCAATAGGATTTTAATTGTTTATACAACGTGATCCTGAAATTTGTGGTATAATTGGGGTAGAGGAGATTCTGTGATTTAGAAAAAGACACAAAGCAAGACATTCAGTCGCGCTGCAAAGCAGAAAGTGCGTACGGTAACGAGACTTCCTAAACACGTGTCACTGGCATAAAGCAGCCAGAATCTTTTAAACCATTTTCGATTTTTTGATTTTTTTCCCCACTAAAACGTACATAAATTTGCCTTCTTCCAGTTAAAGCTCGATGAAACAGGATCAATCACATAAATATTTCATATATGTCATAGTGTCCAAACCAGAATACATATAAAAATATAAATAACCGAAGAAATATACTATCGAGCTATTCATCAATCATCCACGGTTTTGTAAAATTTTTTCATGCCATTAATTTGTCACGGGCAAAGTTCGAAAACGGGGGGATTTGATGAGCGAAAAATCGCGATGAGTTTTAGCTTACTATAACATTTTATACACAGAGAAGAAATGAAATTCAGCGTATATACAGGATGCTGCTGTACCAAAAATTGATTCTATCAAACTTCATAACGCAATTTTATTTTATTGTAAAAGGTAAAATTAACAAATTCTATGAAATTTATCATACAAAGTAGATTTAATAAATTTCAATACCAAAGTGCAAAATATTGCCTGAAAAATAAATTCTATCAAACTTCATAATATATTTTATTCTATTCCGTAGCCACGTAAGTCTTTGCAAGTGACCAAAACTTCCAGACCTCGACTACCTAGGAAAGGAATCGTATGACTCCAGGTCACCGATCACGAATGAGCTAACTTAAAAATTTTCAAGCTGTATGAGATTGCTATACAGCTGCAGTCTCGTTAAGAGAAGAAACGAATGGACTTCAAAAGAACGAATTTCAAGTTAAAAAGTATTCCCTGGTTATTCCATGAGAAACACTATCAAAAAGTTGTACACAGCCAGCTGTACAAGTTTGACACAGAAGTTCAACGATTCAAGGAGGGAAAAAGATTCTCTCGTTCCGCCTAGAGATTTCATTTCTTTATAAAAATTATTCACTCCTTTCTCTCCGACGTTTCCTCGTGCCGCTTGTACATGAATTATAGCAGCGAAGGTAATAAGAAATTTTTCGTTTAATCAAATATTTCACGCAGCTCATGTTCGATAAATGGAATTAAAAGATCCGCTCTGTATCGTCGAAAATTTCCAATGCGTATATTTTTACTTTATTTCTTTAAGTCATTCGATGATTATTCATGAACCCAATTTTCCAAACATTACATCTGAAATTAATATGTCAATACCACATGGGTGGAGATCCCTTCAAGCTCGAAGGATCAGCCAAGATGAATCACGAGTCGTAACACAAATCGACCACTGAAACTGATTTTCTGCATGAAAGAGGCTGGCAAACGATAAGCGTTACCTTTGAAGCGACCGCTATGTTTGATTTGGCACGAGCTTAACCAACCCACGACCATGCTTTCGGTCTTTAGTAACCTCAATCGAATCCTGACAACCTCTTCAAGGCCAAGTGCAGTGGCAGGATGCTCGAAACAGTTGCAGTATTCTTTGAATTATGGCATTTTGGCACGTGCCCCAGCCTAGTTTCATCTAGAGTATCCAAAATCCTCCAGTTAATACAAGAGGCGAGTCAAGAGTGTCGACTATAGTTCAGTAATAATAATTCAAAGTTCCAAGCGGCGAAGTCTATTAGGTAGAACGTCGCTAAGAAGTTTCACGTAGATAGATTCTCCAACTTCGTTTAAGTTCCCGTTGTATATGTAGAGATGTACGCTCTTTATGCATATTATTTCGAATCATTCGAAAATGATGACATTGATATTCGCGAGAGACGAATGATAGCTAGGATATCAACTAATTATAATAATAAAAATAACAATTATTTAAGTTTCATATGTATATAAGTATACTGTCGTTATATATATTATCTCAAATTATCATTAAAAAAGAAATAACAATCTTTGTGAGGAACGAAAAACAGGTAGAAAATGTCGCTAAAAAGTTTTACGTGGAATCTCCAATTATTGAAGTTTCAAATATATATATATATATATATATATATATATATATATATATATATATATATATATATTAACTCAGATCATTAAAAAGTAGCGATGTTGATCTTCGCAAAGGAAAAATAATAGCCAGAATATCGGTAAAAAGTTTCACATTGAATCTCCGGTTGTTTAAGTTTCAGATGCATATGTGGAAATACACTCGTTATCTCGAGTCATTCGAAAACAGAGACGTTGATTTTCACGAGGCAGAAATAATTGTTCCAGGAATAGAGAACAACAATTAGGAATAATCGTTTCTTTTGTCTAGAGAACCTTTCACACAGATACGAGCTAAATTATCTAAGTGGTTGTTAATAGGTTGGAAACTAGCACCAAAGATCAAAAAAGAAAAGAAAATAAAGAAGGTGGGCAAAGAAAAAAAAACAGTGGTACTACTGATAAAACAGACAATAGCGTAATTTTTTAATGGGCACGGTTCCGCGTAATTGTTCCTTTCAGAGAATGAAGACGTCGCGCTACTCTCAAGGGATTTCATAATTTTTGCACAGCTATTAGATATACCTATCTTACAATAATTGCTCAAGCAAACGTTTTCGAATCGAGACGCTTTCAAATTGTAGAAGAATATTTTCTGCTAAAACGACCCTCTCACCCTATATATTCTTTCTGACTTATGAAATATGCACGCAGGACGACTGAAGGTTAATCCAGTGGGCTATTTTCAGTCCTTTTTAACAATCTATATTCGCCTCGTGACCCTCCTATCTCAATGAATCTTTACAAATAGTTTAATCTCATATTCTCGCTGCATTTTTACCTTTTATATATATCTTTAAACGCACTATAGTCGGTCGTAAATAGTTCAACCGACTAAATACCAACGGAATAAACAACAGATTTCCATTTTCTTCCATTACACGCATCTGCTGTGAAATTTCAACTCGCTTTAAAGAGGAAAAGGGAAACTTTGCTTTTTATCAGGCTCTTTCTGTCCGCGAAATATGCTTCAATATTTAAACGACCGAATTATTTATCAGTCGCACGTTACAAGAATGTTCCATTACATGAATGATCCATTACAAAGTAAGTGTAAGAAACTTAAGAGATAGCACACAATCCCTGCCTACGAGCCTAGTCTCCCTGCTCTAGCCTGACCTCGTGAGGGATTCAGAAACTCCTCGTTCATCACGAGAGTCGAGCGTGTAATATTTAAAACAGGCTGCTAAAGTTCACGTTAGACCGGAAGCTCCTTTTGTGTTTCAACGAAGCCGTCTTTACGACGCTGAGCATATGGTCGTCATTTTCGTTCGATTTAATTCACTCGAAATAAGGCGAACCGTATTAGCAGTGACATAGTTTTAAGGGTTGTCTATGACAGCTAGCCTGCCGCTATTTAGCGTTGCAACGATTTATGATACGTTACGGTAGCTATGAAACCATTGGAACGTACATTTATTTTCCAGCGAAACAATTTTTTAGAAGATCCTATATTTTATATTTTTATAGTATCAAATCTTTGTAATACGACATAAAATTTCATCAAAGATATTTTCTATTGCAATCAAGAAGAAATTTTTTAATGCATGAACAAACAAACTATTGCAACTCTGTTTCAAGATCTTCGCGTTTAACAAGTGAAAATCAACTTGCACTTTCCAACGTTCTTGAAAGCTATCGCATAAAACTCTTATTGCAAATGTAAAAGAAGAAAGAACTACCGACTGAGGGAAATACGTCAAATTTTGTCAACCGATATAATCAATCACCACTAATTAACCAACTTGCAGGATGTGAGATTCGATCAACTAATCCCTTAATTCTGTTCTGATCGACGAAATCTGGATGGAGGGTACAAACGCATGGACAATTATTGTCATTTTGTCGGCGAGAGGTGGTCGTGGAAGAAGACACGTACAATTACGCGCAGCGAAGTAGGAAACAAGGAGATTGCTCGATTTTCCTTGTGGCTTGCGGGAAAGATTGACGCGCTTAATGGCATCACGTCAGCCCGGTAAATACCAGCGTTACTCGATCGAGTGGAAGGGCCCGGTGCTCGTGCTGTCAATGCAACGTCGCCTTATAATTGCGTTCCGTTGCCGAGCTTTCAGACCGGAGTAATTAGAAAAGTTATATTGCGACACAAAGGAATTCACAATGGGATAATAAATCTAACGTTCCACGGGTTCATCGTGGAAACCAGCCACCGAGCGGAATTTCGTTAATCGACGAATCCGCTCTCTAAACCGTTGTAATACGCCATCCAAGGGCCGACTCGTTGGCGCGTATAATGCGACAAGTAATATAATCCCAAGCAGAGTCGAAATTCGAACACGTTCTGTAATTTCCTCGGCGATTCGTTCATTGTTCATGGGACGATCTTTGCGTTCGTTAAATATTTTTGCTGAAAATGACAACGTGAGTTCGCGCTCGCCACCCATATGCGCTAGTTACAATAAATAGTAACTAGAAGATAGTTCTAGATTTAAGATATTCTTTTGTTTTTCGGCTCAGAACGGTGTGATAGATTTATCCAAGGAATAAAATAATAGCTATTGTGATCCTACCTCTAAATACAGAAATAACAACAATTTTCTTGATAGAGGGACACAAAGTATTGTTTGCATCACATGCTCACTTTTTAAATGTTAGGATGTTCCTTGCAGTGCTGCTATCAGATACGAGATTATACACGAGAATTACTAAGGGAGTGCCGATCAAATTTATTGGGTGGCAACTAAGTGATTGCGGATTTTGTCATTAGGTGGTATTGACAAAATCCGCAATCACTTAATTGCCAACCCAATAGTTCTGACGTTTTTCGCCAGATATTAGCACTTATTTGAATAAACGAATGAACGTAAGAATTCTCTGCAACATTTAACGTGCGAAGTATCACCGTATACGTTTAACGTGCCATAACGGCGAAAACAATGGAATAAACAATAAAATAAACGACATAGCTTCGAGATATGTTGCAGAGAATTGTTATTAAGTTAAAAGTTATTTTCTAGAGCTGATATCTTGTTTCTCAGGCAAGCAAATGATCTTTTTTCTATTATGTATACTATATCCTGTCCATTAAGTGTAATTACCAGCCCCAATTTTGCAATTTTCTTTGTATATCAGATACATGCACGAATTGATGGATATAGAGTGTCACTTTGTCAAACGAAACTTTAAATTCGGATAGTTTCATCAAAACATCATATCGACAAAAGGAATAATTAATTTCATTATCCAATATTTATAAGAATTATCGTTCCTAGAATTAAAATCTCACTCGCTGAATTTTCGCATAAATCTAGGCAAACTTGGCTACTCCAAGTGACGAAAGTAATAAATTTTAGCAGGACATTTTGAATATGGAAAAAGGATATTAGCGCGAGTGAAGCTCTAATATCCTGACTAATGTTTAACGCTTAAATTGAACGATCTTCAAGCCAAATACGGAAGACGAAAGTTCAGTGAACCCTATGTAAAGTTTTACGACCAACGATGAATTCGTTCTTCATGAGACAAGGAAAAGAAATACGAAATAGTACATGTTGCTGGAGATCGAAATTTAAAGAAAGTACGAGTCTAGAAGATTGATAAAACATGATTAAACCGACGGTATCTTGATTTCCTATTTGACGTCATCAAATTTAACATGAATTTAAAACTAGCATTAGCATAGTTTGACCGAGTTCCACACAAGATTCGTGTTCTTACCTTTTAACCGTTGCTTCGACGAGGAAGAAGTTTCGCTTCATTCTTCCGCGTCAAAGTCGAACAAAAGAGTCTAGACGTTCAACCGCATTCAGGTAACTTATTCATGAGACCGAATTTAGTCTCGCGTCGAGTTACAAAATCTAACAGAATTCATTCGCAGGTACAGTGTTTTACAAAAGTATTTCGACACTTACAGAAACTTGATATGAATATGTTACGTACAAAACAATTTGAAATTTCCTTTCTATAACGAAACATAATTGTAATTATATGGGTAAAATATGAAAGGAATCTGGAAATGTACGTAGAAGGTAGAAAACATTTGCTGCAGACATTAATTAGAAATTAGTACACAGCATGAAACATGTCAGTAAAGTTTTAAAATATTTTATAGAAGATACATAATATGTTCATAAAATGTTTCTACGAACGTTCAATTGCTTTTGTAATCTATTTTATATAGAGAAACGTGTGATATAGAATAAAGCAAAAAATATATTCAACTTTTTGTTATGTTTTAAGTAATTGCCAATAAAATTTCAAAATTGTTCGCGTAGCACACGTAATATATTCATAGAAAGTTTCCGAAAGTATTCAAATACTTTCCCACGCCATTGTACGTTGGACAGAGAAGTCGAATAACTTGCACGGAATTAAGAGCGAATCTTTGAGAACCGTCGTCCTCCATGTTCCATCTCGAAGTTCATTTTCTGGAAGACTTCAACCGGTTTCTATTGATCGTTTTGCTCGGCTTTTTTCTTTGCGTTAAATCAGCTCTCGTGGAACTTAACCGCGACGACCGTCCACTCGTTCGAAAGCAATTTATCGGCCAGTAATTGTTTTCCCGATTCGTCTTGCCCGGTTTCTTCCGCAAGAAACCGAGTCCGAGTTCTGACGAGTTAAAGTTCGTCGGATGTAACATGAACTTTCTGTGTCTTTCTTTTTTTCTTTCGTCGCCTTCGAGCTGAATAATGATTGGAAGTTTTATGGTTGTTCAGAACAGGGTTTTCTAAAGTACGAATTGGAACCCCCATATGGAGGTGAAATGAAAAATGTCGATCATCTGTCGTTAAAGGAGCTTGAAGAATTCGCCGAGTTATTAAACGTCATAGGCATAAAAAGCAGCAATTTTTTCAAAAGTCGTTGATATGGACTTTTGCTTGAAATTAAGGCAGAATTCCAAGCAATTTCTAAAACAGTCTTAAACACACTTATAACATTTCATACTACGTGTCTATTAGCAAACGTCTTCATCGTTCGTGATTGTAATATCAAAATATCGATTAATTCTGGAAAACGTTGACTATCAAATATTTAGACAAGATTTTAATCCTTTATGCGAAAATAAACAAACATATTTATCTCGTCAATATGCTTTGAGTTTGTCAGTAATAAATGGTAATAAATAATAAATTCATAAATACAACAAAAAATTATTTAAAACTAAGCTTCTCCAATTTATTATCAATCACCGTTTTTTTTTTTTTTTGTGTGTGTATTTATTTTATTCCGGTTGATAGATATAATTGGAGTCGCGTAAAATTTTCCGGGGAAAAATGTGATCACGAAGGGAAAAACTTTGAAAAGCGCTGGTTTGAACGAAAGGTGTGACATATTGTTTCCTCTGTCCGCGTTGGACGACGCGTCGTGTTCGAAAACAATATTCGGGAAACATCAAATACAAAGTAATAAAAGATCAGACAATCGCAAATGTTATTCTCGAAATCACATGTTGGTAGTAATCAAGGCGCGAAGTGAAAAGTATTGGGAAGAAAGTTGTTCCGAGACTGAAACGAAATCTGTTGCGAAAAGTTGTTTGATAAAAGAAATAATATTGACTTACGAAAGCTTATATAAAATTTAATATACGATTTTAATTTATAATTTTAATTTTAATATTATATATGTTCGAGAAGTAGTTGTGACATACAGTTAAATATTTAATAACCAGACTGCAAATTTTTATGTATTTATGAAAAATATAAGAGCGCAAAAATGCTTACGAAAAGCATTTAATATGCAAAACTATATAAAATATATTTCCTGTTATAATATTTAATAACTGAAATAAGCCCCTGCCTAGTCCCTACTCTTTTATTTATGTTCATAAAAATATGAATTTGCATAGATATCTGTTACTTATTAGTAATTATCACATCTGTATTTTGCACTAATAATTACCACGTTTTCCTTCTGTAGTTTCCAATTGTAAACTGTAGAATGTTCGCAAATTGATACGATCAATCACGATCTCTATAACGCAACGAATTTCTTGCGAACGATCTAAACGATCCAAACGTTCGAAGGGGAGAGAAGCGATGAAAAAAGGACTGGAATTTTTTATATAATCATTCATAAATCGTCGATGTGTCGTTGATCGACGTAAAAGGGAGTTTACGAGCGGCAAACCGTCGTACGAGGAAATCGAGCAAAACGGAGCAACGATAAACGAAGATCGCATAAATTGCGAGTCGATGTTTTCACGGGCAGTCGCGAGCCATACCTCATTCGATAATCGCCGTGATATAAAACGAGAAATAAACGGATCGTAGGTAAACGATAAAAAAAGGAGTTTGACAAGCCGGATTTTGCGTTTCGAGGATCGTCGACGGAATGTATTCAGATTATTCCAACGTATTCGGTTCGATAGCTCTTTTTATGACCATGTCGATGAACACGCATCCGACGCTGTATACAATTGGATTATCCGTCGTGTAAATAAAAGAAAAGAAATATCGAAGTTGTATCGATAAAAAGAGACTCGGCTTACGGATTATTTTCATAAGTTTCACGCCTAAGTCTCACTCGAACCAGTATAAAGTTTCTCCAGAATTAAAAGAGATACTTTTAAGAGAGATACGACTTAAATTTCATGGAAACTACGCGCGAAAGAGTCCATTTAATTCAATTGATCGGCCGAATTATCCGCGAATTTGAAAAAAGGATCGTAACTGTGTGGATAAAAAGCAGAGACTCGGTTTACGGTTTATTTGCGTAAGTTTGCTTCTCAAGTCCCATTCAAATCGACATAAAACCTGTCGAGTTTTAAGAGAGGCGCGATATGATTTAAATTTCGCGGAAGCTACGCGTTAAGAAGTCCATTCAATCTTATTTGTTATGTTTGAAGATGTTCCAAAGTAAACCGGTGGCTCGAAAGAAAGAGTAAAGCTTGATAGAATGTAGTTGGCAAGTTTCGAAGTGTTTTTCACCCCCAACGTGGTACACCGCTTTGCTGTTTCACGGTTCATTGTCGACGAGGTAAGTTAAGTAGGAGCGCGTGCCCGAAAAAAAGATTGATTCCACCGACTACTGGAAACTTAACAGCTTTCTCGTTCGAAACTCTTCAAGCCAGGTCTTTTAACCTTCTTTAGTCGTGACAAGACTGGCCGTGGCAAAATTAAGAAATACTATCTTAAAGAAATCCTGAAATTTAGCGAGTGCTAGTGTTCGATTAAAAATACCCTGCAAAAAGCTAAATTGTATTGTTCTTGTTACTGAAAAATTTGCTGTCACGTGTACGTCTATCGAAATGTGAAATTAATTTGTTTATGACTAGAGAAATAAGCCTGAAGCAATCTCCGTGTAATAATAATAACTGTCTTCATTTCGTTAGATTCTAAATCTGAAAATTATTCTAAGACGAAGGAATTCGAAAGCGTTTTTCACTTTTTACTTTCTATAGAACGTGTAATGATTTCGGCTTCTAAAAGACAGTGCCAATATTCTTTAAGAATCAAACGGATGAAACGATTGCTTTTTAAATAAACTTTAAAGCCTTCGTCTTCGTCGATTTCATTGAAACAAACTTCTTTAGACGTCGAAGCGTTCACAATCGACATGCTATCAGAAACGACGAACGACGAGAATAAAAGGAATCTCCGTCGAGCGAAATCCCGGCAATCACACGCTCTTCCAGAGAAACGGAAATAATATAGAAGCACGCTGACGACCAACAGCACGATATGAAGCCTACTACACACTGTGGGGATAAGAAAATGAGTACAAAAGTCAGGGGAGATCGCAATTTCCCGTGAGAGGGTTCTTTTCTCTATACGCGAAGATGCTACGTTTTTTTTTTCTTTCCTCCTCTCTTCTGGATATCTTTCTCTCGCGGTTGTAACGACGAATGATAACGTTCGAGAAGGGAAGAAACGGCACCACCTGGTTACAATTCTATCTCTGAAATCGTATAAACGCGCAGGACACGATGGAAATGAACGGACAGATGGGCAACGGGGAATAGAACAAGTAGGCCACGTACCCTATAAGGGTCGACACCCTTTTTCGACTGTCCTGGATCCAATCAGAACCCTCTCCTCGCCCGGCGTCCACCACTCCACACCCTGGAACCCTAGCTCGACCCAGTTTCACCACTCAATGGAGGAAACAACAATTTAATTTACAAGTTCTTGTTGGAAAAGAGCCCCGTTAACCCTCCACTAGCTAACATATCTTCCCACTATCTGCGGAAAAGCTGAGTCGTTTATGTCGACGCCTAATTTTTTTTATTATCCTAAGCTGTCAAGAAATATGAAGAAATAATGGAACGCTTATCGAAGTCTTTACTACGTTGTACAGTCAGTTTGTAAGTGAAATGTTTGCAAAATTTTTCACGAGCAGTAGGAATTCACTTGGAAGAAATTTACGGATGAAATGTCATTTAGGTGAATCTAGTCGTTTATGTCCAGACATAATATTTTTAGTATCCTAAGCTTTCAGAAAATCCGGTGGAATTCTGGTATGCTTATTGAACTCTCGGTTAAATGTTTGAAAGTTTTGCAAGAAGAATAAAAAAATTTTCGAGCGAAACTTCACTTCGGTGAATCCAGTCGTTTGTGTCTACGCCAAATTTTTGTTTACTGTACTAAATCTTCGAAAAATCGGAAGAAATACTGGAATGCTCGTTGAAATATTTACTACGTCGTACGATTAATTTGTAGGTGAGACGTTTGCAAGATTTATGAAGAAAAATTTACCAGCGAAACTTCACTTGGAATATAAATAACCCGGATCGCTCACAGAAAGTTAACCCTGAATAGTCGACGAAAGACTACGCGTTCTCGAAAACAGCGGAAAGGTAAACGAGACACAAAGCTCTTCGAGATGAAATACGAACGTATTCCTCGTATCGGGACGGTTTTTTGTTCCAGTTACGCTGCAAGTTAATTATCTCTCTGCTCTTTGTCCGATTACACGTAGGCGGTAACGAGCATCGTATCAAATAATAATTTCTTTGTAGAATGTTACGATGCCTCACGTTCAAATGAATGCAAGTGGAATAACACGCTAGCAGTGCCATACACTTTTGTGCCTCGACTATTATGGTCTGTATGCAAATGCGATATAATTACCAACTATTGAGAAACAAGCAAACTCCTTCCATTTATTTTATGTTAATATATAATCTTCATACTTGAACTTTCAAACTGGTGACCTTCTTCCACATCGAATTTCACGTATCATTTGTGCATCGTTGATAGCAACTATGAATTACGGAGTGACCTTTTTCAAAGATTTTGAAGAAAGGCCACAAGTATCTGGCTAGGCTAGGTCGCCGATAGATTTTGAAAGTATAATTGCCGCGAAAGCTATACCGATCGCGTGACATTAAGGTCGACACTGGCCGAGTCTTTGACATTTTACATCGACCGTAATGCGATCGGCGATCGTGTTATGTGTCATTAAAGTGCGGCCATCGATATAGTTGCTCGCGTTGATCATAGCGGGAAAGAAGATGGGGCTGGATCGAATCACGGTTCTTCGATAAGGATAATAAAATTCAACAGATTATTTTCTGGTCATATTATTCGACCGTATCTCGTCTTATATATTATTATTATCATCGTAACATTGATATCCTGTTTTATTTTCATTCCATTTTCGTATAATATACGTCCATTTTGCACGTAATTAAACCGCAATTAAATCGTTCAAACAAATATTTTGAACAAAATTTCAAGGCAATTCCAATACTGTTCAAATTTTCATTCAGTTCCCAGCTTCTATCAACTACTAGGAAATACTAAACAAATTCGTCGATGCAACAATGGAATCACTTAAGCCGGGAAAATATAATTCGTCAGGTGCTAAATTCGTAAAATAGCGTCGAGTAAATATTTATAATACCTACTTCAAATACATTCCAGATGACTTTATTTTATGATCTATTTGGTCTCCCTCGCGCGATGGAATTAACATTGTTAAAATTTCATACGCTATAAATCATATTTGATTACAGAGTCAGTAATATTTTACAAATATTAGGTTAAGTAAAAAGTTCTGAGCGTTTTTCGCTAGATGTCTTTAGTGAGCCATATCTCACGATGTGCACATCGCATCGAGTCATAGTATACACCGATTTCAAGGTGATATTACGCATCAAAAAGGTTCTTTGTCAGTTTTGTGTTCGGTGAAGCCAGTTGTGTGTTACAGCGTTCGAAAATGGAGATAAAAAAAGAGAAAATTCGATACATTCTTCAGTACCACTACGACCAAGGTGAAAAGGCGGAGCAGGCGGCCAAAAAAATTTGTGCTGTTTATGGACCCAGTACAGTATCGAATGCAACAGCAAAGCGGTGGTTCCAACGATTCCGTTCTGGTAATATGGACGTCGAAGATGAGGCACGCTCTGGTAGGCCAATCGTCGAAAATGTGGATAAAATCATGGAAATCGTCGAGTCGGACCGGCATGTGAGCACTTATTCCATTGCCCAGGAACTGAAGATTAGCCAGAAAACCGTTTGGAACCATTTGCATAAGGCTGGTCTCAAGAAGAAGCTCGACGTATGGGTGCCACATGAATTGACGCAAAAGAACCTTTTGGACCGAATTGATGCCTGCGATTCTTTGTTGAGACGTAACGAAATCGACCCATTTTTGAAGCGGATGGTGACTGGCGATGAAAAATGGGTCACATACGAGAACAACAGCCGAAAAAGATCGTGGTCCAATCGCGGTGGGCCGGCCCAAACGATCGCCAAGCGTGGATTAACGGCCAAGAAGGTTTTATTGTGTGTTTGGTGGGATTGGAAGGGAATCATCCATTATGAGCTGCTCCCATCGGGGCAAACACTTAATTCGGACCTCTATTGTCAACAACTGACCAGACTGAAGCAGGCGATCGACCAGAAGCGGCCAGAATTGGCCAATAGGAAAGGTGTTGTGTTCCATCAAGACAACGCCAGGCCGCACACATCTTTAACGACGCGTCAGAAGCTCCGAGAGCTTGGCTGGGAGGTTCTATCGCATCCGCCGTACAGTCCAGACCTGGCACCAAGCGATTATCACCTTTTTAAGTTTTTGCAAAATTTTCTTGATGGTACAAAACTGGCCTCAAGAGAGGCTTGTGAAAATGAGCTGGTCAAGTTTTTTACCAATAGGGACGAGGACTTCTTCAACCGCGGAATTATGAAATTGCCTTCAAAATGGACAAAAGTAATCGAACAAAACGGCGCATATTTAATCTAAATCGAATAATCTTGACTATGTTAATTTCATCGTCGAAATAAAGCGAAAAAGCGCTCAGAACTTTTTACTTCACCTAATAAATCTTTGTTGATTTTCGGATTGTAATGTTACTTCATAACCAAAAAGGAATAATTTAATATAAAATAGTTGAAAATCAACAAAACCTGTTCGATGAAAAGTAGAATTACAAAGGCAGACGATATTTTAACATCTTTTGTTTTAAAACATAAAAGAATATATTAATTTCCTTGATTGTAAATTTCGATCGTAAAATTGTAAAACGTATATCTACTACCAGTCACTTGTCGATTCACTAACATTATTAATTAACAAATTATCACGCAAGAGAACCCTAGTTACCGTTCGTTCGTGAATACAAGACAAACTTCCAAACGAAGAATATTCAAAGCTCATCCAGCTTGCATGTTACATTGTCATTCTAGGTTTCGTCGTCGTGAAACGAAGCTAACGACGAGGCGGGATTCCAACGTTTACTTTCATGTCAATGGAATTTTCGGTCGAGAAACAGTGAATAGATGCCATTTGATTAACAGCAGGATAGGTCCATTCATCAGAGGACGGTATATTGTATAGGTTGAAGTAATGCATGTGCATGGAAGCTCAATCAGCACGCAAGTTACACTGCGTCGTATTTACAGTGTCGATCGTCGTTAGTTAGCTGTTTAGCACGATCAGGTACAACACGTAAGAGGCGTTCGATATCGGCCACAAGCTGGTAAACGCAACGTAACGAAGACCCATAACAATTTACCGCCAATGATCCATCAATTTAGGATGTAGGAGGCATTAATTACAAACTGCCCGCCGCGTCGTCTCTTAATTAGTCAATCGAATCTCTGATTTGCTACAGAACAACAAATACCGTGAAATTAAATTTAGACTATTCGTTTTATTCCCCTTTTTCAATTTTCCTGAAGTAGGAGAAAGAGCTTGAAATTTTACGGTAAGTCGGAAGAAATATTTATATTTCTAAGATACTACTATACTATACTACTTATACTATACTACTTATATTTCTAAGATTTAAGAAATACTACGAAAGAATCGTTCATTAATGTTGAGGTTGAGGTTGACTGATTGAAGAACGAGTGGATGAATTTGTAATAGAAAAGCATATTGAAATAATTAAAAATATAAGTATAAGTATAAGTTTATGCTGATTCAGATCCTCACTCTCTTAGTGTTACTAGACAATGGAACGATAGGGAGCACGTTCATATATTTATAGCAAAAGGACATTACCAAAAAAAGTTAAGCTTATAACTTTGGCTAGAGGCTACAGGGAACATAAATAGAAATCTGTTTATTAGTTCCTTTGTTCATAGACCTTGCAACCCAAAAAATAATGTATACTCAAGGATACAATAATATGCACCGTTCCTTATTTAGAATATTTCTGCGTGATAGCAGTCTCCAGGTCACGGATGTACATAAATAAATATGTAGAACTTTTCTTGAAATAGTTACTTCAACAATTAATTCGTTTAACTTTGTAGAAACGTTGCTAGTACAAGTTCGATACGAAAAGAAAAATGATGTAAAATTCGAACGATCACCTTTTTCTTGGTTATCGCTCAACATGTTCCATATGCTTTTGTTCGACGACAAAATTAAAATTAATAGCGTGAAAATTAAAGCTGTCAATCTATTCTTATCTTATCATTGCAGGTTAAAATCAGCTGGAAGAAAAAATATCTACCAAACATGTTATTTTCAAGAAATATTCTCTTCTATACCAGCAATCTGCGATCAAATTTTGAAATTAAAATTAATATCGTCAAAACTAAAACAGCTACTCTATTGTTATCGGTATCGTGTGTATCGCGTGCAAGATATTTATTCAGATAGTCGCAAGTTGCACGGGCAGTTTTCTGCTCGATAGCCACGTCAGGGATTAGTAAATATAGATCACAAGCAAGGGAGAATCGACGCGAAGGAAAAAAAATGTCCACCGAGACGTGCTATCATAAATCTCATAGCGTGTAAAGTCGCAAAAGGAGTGCAACTACGCCAACAGCGTTCTCCTCGCGAGCATTTATCAGCCGGATCGATTGATCGGCCTGATCTATCGCATTCTTTACGCGCCATCGGACAAAGCTTTGTACGTGCCCGGTGTTAAGGAGGGGGTTGAGAGGCCGGCTTTATGACAGCCCTGTATTTTCTTGTTTTTCAAGCGAAAAGTAGTCCCGTGTACGGATTTACTCGTCGCGCCTCCACGTTCAATTGTCGATGGGGGAAACTACAAGTTAAGGAAACTGTTTTTCTTTACGATCCAGTGACGGATACAACATTCGTAAAAGTTCTACCAGGATCAAAGGAGTTCGATTCTTTTGAGCAATCAATCGTCCTTTCTATTTAAGTTCCACACTTCTCGCCACTTCAAGAAGAAATATTTTCGAAACGGGTTACTCTGTTCTGTTTCGAGTGGTAATTTTACAATGTCGCTTTATCGGTGGCTAGAAACCCGGACTCTGAAAGGATTTTTCTACACTTCGTTTTGCTCTGACGTACGCCGTCGTTCAAAAATGTATTCTTATTTTTGACAAGATGCATTTTGATAGCGAGGACTTATCATCTTTTACAGATTTCAAACTTTCACCATAGTGAGACGCCGTGATGTTGGTAAGTTGAGTTTCAGATCTGCCCTGAAGAAGTAGCCAGCTGTGTTTACGAAAGTGCAAAGTGCAAACATGTGTGCTGCCAAAAATCCAATATAACGATTTATCACTTATCTTAAGAAGGTTTATATTTTTCTACTTAAAATACTTCTTTTCTATCATCAGGTAACGTAAAAATAAAAAGATCAACAATAATAGATATTTGGAACACGATGTCAGTAAAATCTACTACCCACATATATATACATAGGAACTAAATTGGTAAGAAAAATGTATTAGGTTGTCCCAAAAGTTCCTTTCGTTTTATAAAGAAGTAGTAGATGCGCAACATTTTATGTTTTATATTATTTTATTGAATTATGTGTGATCCATTTTATTCTATTACTACAAAATGGATCATACATAAATCCATAAAATAATATAAAATAAAAAATGTTGTGCATCTATTATTTCACTTATGAAACGAAAGAAACTTTTGGAACAACCTAATACTACGCCAATGTGTTAACGAGTCGACATAACGCGCTTGACCAAAAGTCCATTCCATAAACTCGTCGACTTATTCGTCGATTCAGAGCGGCTAATTGGGCGATTCAGTACACAAAACTCGGCAAACTTTTTCTCGAACAGGTCGCTCCGTTTCGAGTGCAGCGGCAACTTCCAGCTATATACTTGGCGACGAACGGTGGACTCGTGGCAAACTTTTCCAATACTTTATTAATTAACTCTATCGATCGGATAAATTACATGCAGAGGCGTGTCGTTAACGAATGCACTTGTTAATTATTAATTTAACTGGTTATCAGCGTAGCTCGGCGATCGTCAAGGCTACTCGGAAATTAACTTCCGTCGACCTCTGTTATTGTTCTCTCGAGACGATAATCGTCACTCCACGTTTCTCCAACTTCGCAACTGAAACGTAACTCGGTTCCCGTGGATCGTGAATTCTCCACCAAATACGACCCTGTGTCCAAAAAGTATTCGACCCGTGGATATAATCTTTCTACTTGAGCGTGCTATTATAGAAGGCTGATTTTTAAAATTCTTATTTAAACCTGTAATATTGTAACGAGCTGCCTCTTTTTTGTGAAAAGCTTAGTAAAAATTCTGAATTCGTTCGAAGTGCAAGTTATAATGTAAAAAGTAACAATAGACCCTGAATTATTGCGTAACAGAAGCTCTAGCGTCTCGTATAGCCGCTTTACTCCATGTTCGATCACGTGCGTTCCGTACCTACTTGGCCGTATTTTCTTGCTTCACCGCGAATCCAAACAAATTATTGTTTATATCGAAAGATTCCCAATCACACTTGGGAAGCTGTAAACGCAGCTGCGGTATCTGTATCCACAGGTCGCATACATTTCACACTTTGTACCTTATTCTCGTTCTAAGGTTTGCGTGAAAAATTTTCATCGTTCTGTAGTAGTGAGAGGATGTACGGTAGGAAGTGTCCAGGACGCGAAAAAACAGCAGCTTCGTGGTTAATGGGAAATTCGAGAAGATCAGATTCTTTCTGGAAACTAAACACCCCTCACAGAAGCCACTGCTCTTTTGTCAGATTGGAAGATATTGATTCTAGGCTCCTTCGAGAGACTCTGCGTTTCATCTATTGCTTAGGTCTTTTATTAACGCTTTTCGTCCTATTTCTCTATGATGTTCCATTGAAATTTTTGTTTATTTACACCCTCGAGAATTTCTTTCTCTCTTCCATTTGATTTCCTATGCTTTTTGCTTGCTTGTTCGGGTAAAAGTTGGCAGACTTTCCTCAAACCTCAGAACCTGTTATTGTGTTATAAAAACGCGACGAATGCTCGCAAACTTGAGATAACTTAAACCTGTTAACAGGTTAGGAGAAAAAAAGAAGTGAACTCGTCATTTGGATTTCAATGCCTCTACGAATCTCTTAGAAATAACAATTTCCTTATGTATATAAATTTGCAAATTTTTCAAGTATTAGGTTGTCCGAAAAGTTTCTTTCGTTTTATAAGGAAATAATAGACGCACTATGTTTTTTGTTTTCTATTAGTTTATTGAATTATGCGCGAACATAATAATAGAAATAGAACGAGATGGAGCATACCTAATTCAATAAAATAATATAAAACAGAAACTATTGTTCATCTATTATCACCTTACGAAACGAAAGAAACTTTTCGGACAACCTAATATCTTACGTCAACTTAATGTTATCGTATTACCTACATAATTTCTTCCAATTCTGAACTGTTTCAAAAGCTTTAAAAACGGCTATACCATTATAATTCCCAGCGCTCTATTTACATATTAATCAAATTGCTCGATTTCTTGCGATTCCCTTCCTATCTCTACCCGGTCCAAAGAAAAGCTATAATAACGAAATTGAAACGCGTAGAATCGCGATTTTCCAACATAATTAAGCCAGAACGCACGCTGAAAGGTGGCGCGACACGACCCGCTCATGAATAACAAATTCAACGTTCGCTTTTAACGTATTACCGATCACGAACCAGCATTTCATCGAACGTGAGAGCCACACCTCAATGCTGATGCACAGATTGGACGATATATGTTTCCTTCGCGGTGGCCAATCGTTTCTCGATCGTGCTACACGTAAAAGCTTCGTAGAAGCAAATAGCACGATGGCAAGATGCGTAAAAGCAGAAGCTCGTCTCGAGACAAAACGAGGATTTCGAAATCTTCTCCCGTGCGTGTAAACTTTCGTAACCATGGGCGAAATTTTGTGTCGGCGCGCGCTTCAACTGCTCGTCCAAACTCGCCGGCTCATTTGCATTATTTTTCGTTTAAAATGCAAACCATACTTTATGGCGCAACTAAGAGAGCGGCAGATTTCCTCTATGCGATTTTATTACGCTCGTCTGTTAAAAAAGCAGGTGAAACGATATGGAGCTCCGAGCTAGAATATTTTTCTCTCTTTGGAAAAAGGTAGAAAAAATTGCAGGGTGGGGATAATTTTGTTGACATCACGATGGACAGAGAGGTAGTTTGATGTTGATAATGACCGATAATTAAGAGTAACCTTTCCCATATTTATTCGATGCGTGTACGTTTGGTTTTTCAAACCACTTGCATTATGATTCGTTTAATATCAGAGAAATTCCTTTGTTATTATTCTACGTGGATTGGTTTGGCGAAAATCTTCATTGTTATTAGAAAATTTTTGATGGTACGCAAAATACGTCTAGTTGATAGGATAAATATAAGTATAGTATAAATTTTGCGAAAATATTCAAAGTATGTTTTCTACCTTTACAAAATTCGTCGTCCACGAGGTGAGAGAGAACAGGTAGATGGAAGTCTCCGCGAATCGTGTATTACACTGGAAAGTTTCTATACGTCTTCCTGAATACACTTGAAGACAGGTATCTACACAGTGGAAAAGTAAAGAAGAAAGAAAGAAGACCAGAATACAAGTTGCTACCTATACTAATACTAATGAAGTTATTTGCAAGTAAATTTAATTGCATCGAATTTAATTATCTCTGATAACAATTAAAAGCAGTGCTTTTGATAAACATCAAAACATCGAGGAACAAATAAAACGCTATGTAAGGACGAGTCAATAGCATCGAAATGACGAAATGATGCGCGGTGAACACTTGACTGTAATCGGCAACTAAAATATTGTTATTGAAACGTTGTAATATTGGCGATGATAATTAAAATTCGATACGTACCGGTAACAATATGCGGAATTCTATATGTAATTACGCTTCGACAAGTATCGAGATTATTCCCATAATTAATTCTATAGCAGGACAGCGGCGTTTTGTACGTGAAATAAATATTCTACTCTTCTATAATTGTCCTCGAAAAACTACCTCGAATCGCACAGGGTAGAAATTATTCCTGACCAGTCCGTTTCGCGTAATAGACAGTAAAATGACAGCCAACTAAAACAACGATCAAGAAAATAGTTTTATATCTTCGTGGAATTAATATAAGCAGGTTAGCAAAATTGATCTCCTTTTTAAGAATAATGTTGTTTCATTATTACATCAGAAATTGTTTCCACAGTTATTCTGGTAACGATCGGCGCGTAAACATTGAAAATTAATTTCAGAATTCCGTTCCGCACGAAGCAACGCTATATACTGCAGTCTAATTTATTTAAAGAAAAAAAGTATACGCGCGTAAAGTTGTATCACGTGTTGGAATCACGAAGCTAAAGTGGATCGCGTGGTCGCTCTGTCCCACTCTAGGGACTAATTCGCAAAATTTCGAAGCCACGCATTGACGGCCAGTATAGAAATTTCATTCGGAAAATAATTTTCCAGAAACACTGAAATGTGTATAGCATCGATACATCCCACCACTTTCGATAACACGATGGAATTTTTTAATAAATTCTTTCCTTACGATATCTACACATCGGTCCATAGATAGTAGAACATTTACAAACAATGAGGTAGACGGGAAAAATTATCATTTACAATATTAACTATTATCACATGTTGTACCATAGACTGTGGAGAATTCGTATATGCTATATCGTAATCCAAGCTTATTAATAAAAAATCTCATATATTACAGAATTAAATCTCTTTCTCGTCTAAAAATTTGGATATTCGTATTATTAAATTTCCCATTGTTCTTCCATTCTTTAATTATCATCAGAATATTCTAAGTAATTCGTGAAAAATTTTCTGAATAGAATTTATATCACGAAAGATTCTATGGGTTAATACATAGTCATTGATTCACATTTTTACCATTATTATTGTATAAGCTACTAAAAAAAAATGTTCTTTCATTATCCTGCACGAACAGATAATTCTGGCCAATTAATCGTTTCTCTGATAATCTAACTCAATCACTCAAGAACAATTTTATTTCATCTTTACTGCATTTTATGGTTAGCATCGATACTTATAACTTTATATTACACAGACGACAGTTCGATTAACCACCATGACACCTGCTACAGGCATCGAGGTTTGTACAATACCATCATCGATTATTACTATTAAACCTATTAACTGGTCGTAAGGAGAGATAAAGGGTTATCGTGCTTATCGTGCTCCCTATTAATTACATCTATCTTCGCAACGTATCTGTAAGCAATCCCCAGATTATACTGTTACCAGCTGTTACCTGTTATTAACCGGTCAACTGTTCTAATTATTCGTATCCAGGGAGAATAAATCGGGTAACTTTGTTTCAACGACCCTTATAATTGCAAAGAGTTTCACCCTTCTATAATCTCTCCATAATATGTAATTATAGATCGTCGTCATGAAAATTCATAGCACAAACTTCTTCAAAATCATCTAACAAAGAAAACTCGCCAACTCTTAATTACCGATTTTGATGTAATTTTTGGAGATGTTACTTTTAGTAGAAAAAAAAAGGGTTTTATTCTGGAAAAATATCGTGACCCATATTTCTTGATCGGCAATCCTCTGTATGGAGAGGGTGAAAACAGCCTTTAAAATTTGGAATTGAAAACATAGTTTCTGGAATATCTCGGATATTATTACAGATGATAGGAATTTGTGTTTGTAAGCGTCGAGTATGACTCTGTGAATAGATTTTCGAAAAATCATACTTTTTAAATAATATGTTAGAAATTATGACTTTCCCCAGTAATTCATGTTTCATTTCTGTAAACATTTATCGGTTTAATTTTGTCTAGATTACTCACCTACTTTTAAAATACCAGTGAATCGTAATCATTGTAAAAAGTCAGAATGACAACTCGTTCGCTATAAAACGAAAAATTGCCCCTCAATTTTATAGAAATAAATATACGATTCTCTACGTGAATATAATTCAATTAAAATTATAGTTATATGTTTCCAATCGCATATCTTGCGAATCAGTGTAAATAGCAAAGAAATGTATTGAATCACTATGAACGACTATGCTGCGTTATAAATTGCATTGATGGAAAAACGGTGCCTGGTGTTGGCACACATCGCATTATAACGTTTCATTCTCGCGTTTAATTCAATCTACAAAAATTGCTTCGTCCCGTTAACACAATTTTAAATAATTGCCCGTTTTACGTTACACGCTGCCGGTGTTTCGCAACAATTACGGATTCATTCTTGTAAAGGATCGTTCGTCTGTAATGAAATTTTAAATAATTGTGTCCCGAAGATACGATATTCTTTATGACGTGATCGAGAAGAATTTTCACGTCGTTAATACTTGATAGCACCCTGATATCCTTTTCCATCGAATCGATAATTAAATTTATAGCTTCGTATCATTGAAAAAAAAGGAGAAACATTTTCGAACATAAAGTTTGTAGTTTGTAATTTCGTAAACTGGCTACGTTTATTAATCCTTCCAAGCCAAACATATTTTTACACTTTTTGCGAACAAACTGACTCATTTATATCCATCCGTAACTATTTCACTGTTCCAGACGTTCAACAAGTCTGAAAAGATTCTACCACACTCTTCAAAGTGTTCGTACCTTTTAATTCAAACGTCTACAGGGTTTCTTAGGAAAAATAAAATTTCGCTTCGGAGAAATTTACAAGTAAAATTCCACTAATTGTGTAAACGAGCCACATTGATAGACACGTATATTTATAACGATTACAAAATTCTGAGTTGCAAAGGCTCGATTGTCGGCTGTCGTTTAGAAAATCCTTTTCCTTTCTTACTCTGACAAACAATCATCGCCGAAAGATTCAACATTATTTTCAACGTCGCGTTATTTCCGTCATTTATTCTCACCTAATACTCGTTCGGACCCTTTTAACCAGGTTCGTTGAAACATTTTTCAGTAAGGTCCACGTCACGACATATTTCTCTCGTTTCCTTCCTCTACTTATAACACTTACTCGATATGAAGTGTCTTTAGGAAAAAAGCAATAACTTTGTGACAGCCTCCATCATCCGCTATTACGTGTGATTTCGTAAAGCGTAGCAATTAGACGAATTTGATCGAAAGAAACTGACAAAACCAACCACTGACAAGCGATTATTTTTCCTCGTTAACCGTGATTCGTTTCAAGTACAGGAGAAACGAACGTGCTCCGTTGACACGTCGTTTGTTCGTCCGACGATTTTCCACTCGTAATTATTCGTTAATTATTCCGATGAGTGACTTTCAACGGCGTAACGATGATAACCAGCCGGCCTGGTAATTTCGTCGCATCGTTCGATTAAACAATGAGCCGAGGGCGCTGAGCAGCGAGCGGATTATACGAGCAGCGCGACGATTTCCGTGATCGATACGGCCAATAATTCAGATTTTATACCAAGCCTAGGCAATCGAGAAAAAGAGGATAATCGAAATCGATTATTATTCAACTATTCCGCGTCTCTTGAAAATAATAATTCATCGAGAGAGCTTCGTTTCGCTCTCCGTTTGTTCAAATTCAAATCCCGCGCTCAATGTGGTATCACTGCGCCTGTTCTTGGATGAATTATGGCTCTAAAGGCGGATGATTTCATTCAATACGAAGGGAATACCGGATTCCAGAAGATTTTTCAACCGTTTCCAGATGAACTTTTCTTTTAACGTGAAATACGATGTTATATATAGTAGCACAGACACTATAATGCACAAGTTTCGAAAAATATAGATCAATCGTGATTTTCCAAGTAGAAGATACACGCTATAGCAATTATTTAATCATTTACGTGTTATTATTGCAAACAGAATAGAGGCATCTGTCAGAGTTTGGTACTTCGCCGTTTCACGCAACTTTATAATAAATGATCATTTTCCAATTTCAAAAACGCCATGAATTTACCAAATTATCTAATACTATTGGGTTGGCAACTAAGTGATTGCGGATTTTGTCAATACCACCTAATGATATTAGGTCGACATTTTGTCATTAGGTGGTATTGACAAAATCCGCAATCACTTAGTTGCCACCCTAATAGTTTCGTAACGATTACTCGTAAATCTTACCAAGTCAGAGATATAAATTGGAATTTTATCTTTCAAACGAGCCGAGATATTCGATGTCGATAGATTAGACATTTTTCTGCTAGAGAATAGTCAAGTTCACTTTGAATTGAACGATATTTAATTCAGCCATGCTAGGGTTAAATTTATCACGGCGTCCTTCAAAGGAAATTAATAGATGACGTTATTACTTGGCTATTATTCGCGACCACGCGTCAAATAGATAGATATTCGAACTATACGGTACTAATCAGTGATAATTACCGGTACAAGTAGCTGACTTCGAGTATTTATTAAATTACGCGACCTCCCTTTGTGATCAGCGACAAATAGAGAAATACGACGATAAAATGTTTGAATTTAAATGACAGCGCCAATGGAACGTTGTAACACAATCGGTGGAATCATTAATTATTTCCCTTTTCGCAGGAGAACGCTAATGAAATACAGGCGGACGAACTTTCATTGACTCTGATGAGGTATTAACGAACGACGTATTATCTATACAGAAGAATATAAGTTGTTCCATATAGATCATAAATCAGAAGATAATAGGACTTATGGTAATTAGATATCAGACTGATAAGACTTAAGAACCAATTAAGTTCCTCCTAACAATCTTATTAACAACCAATATGTACAAACGCTTTTCGATGACTGGTATAATTAATAATATAACTTTATTAACGATATCTTGCAACGGAGGTTATAGTTAAAATTAAATCTTTTTTGCGTGGCTTTTATTAGAAAGTCGTTGATGCTAAACTCGATGTTCAAAGGCGTACGTTTCGATCACCTGATGGAAAGATACGCGTGTTTATAAAAGCACGATAGCTTTAGAGGCGTTTAAAGTTCTTCTTAACACTACGATAAATACACCATAAGCTTTCGCGTGCACCTGATCGCTTCCTAGTTTACGTTCTTTCCCGGAAAGCCGTCGACTTTCTCTTTTCAGGGTTCCTCATCGATAACCTGCCGTCGCTAACGATAGTCTTTCTAAGTCAGTAATACGCTTTCTCTGTTCACGGAATTTTCATTCATTTTGGAAAATTTCCTAAACCAGGTGCGAGAAATAATTCTACAAATGTTGAACGATTCACGTGGACGATATGAGTTGGTGTTTGATAATTCACTGTTATACAAAATACATAGTACAGTTGCTCATATTAATATCCGGACATAACGCTATCTCTCGTTACTTTGTATGACATGGGATAATTTAAATATCATGTTACTTATTTTAAAAAATATGAATCATTTACGTGGAATATTCTACGTGTTCTATATATTTAAATAATCGTCTGCCGTATCCAAAGCAACGTATGTATACAGAGATAGTGCGGCCTCTGAATATTAATGTGAGTAACTGTATATATTGCACCGATTCAATTATTTAAGTGATGCTACTGATGCATATATTATGTCGATTCAATTATTCAATCAGTGCTTCTGGCACAATTGTATTATAACTTCTAACACGTTTAAATGAAATAATTTACAAAGGCAAACAAAGCAGTGGGCATTGCTCTTGAACAAGGACGATTAACTAACATAAAGAAATTTCTGATGAAGAAAGAATGCGGTTCAAGAAATAATATGTTGGTAACAGCATGTTAATCAAGATTATATTACCAGAGTTTTATTTACCAGGCTTTGCGATTAATATAACTTTATTGTGATTAATATCCGAATTTTTCCAAATCGAAATATTCAATTGCTCTTTCGAGTGCCTCGATACTTTAACAAAATTTCAGCAAATGCATTCTCCAAAGTAATGTTATCGTTCTTCGCCTTTTCTCCTATTTTGAAGCATTTCCCTAACTTTAATTGTACCACGAAACTACCACATAGTGTCTTGCACATTACGCGCACTCCGTACATTTTTGCATATAACTCCAAACTTTCCATAAATGAATAAACATTGCAATTAACCGTAGTACAACTAATTATCACAATAGGAAAGCGAGTTAAGAATCACCACCGAGAGACGAATAATTTTCCACGAAATAAGAGCGTAACTGTTGCGATACGCGAAATATCGTTGACTAACGCCCGCCTTCCACGAAGGACGAATAAACGCAAACAATTTGCATCTGATGGTCGCAAAACGCGGAGAACACGACATATCGTCGTGACGGTCAGAATACAGCATTGAACGAGTCGTAATCACGTACAGAATGCGTGTAAGAATTTCACGAACGCGACGTTTCGTTCACCGAGCTGGGACGAACAACGAGATTAAACCTGGGAATCGGGGATTCAATTTAATGAAAAGGAACTTCAGTAGTTCGTCGTGGAACCGGTTTCCGGAACGCTACACGCGCTTTTCCATTCTTGAATAATTTCATACATCGCGGCCATCATGATAAGGTTAGAAGGTAACAATGAGGGAACAAGAAATTGCGAGATACGTACAAGAGACAAGAGACGTAACGGAGATAGATGTGAGATAATTGTGAAAAAAAAGAATTTCAATTAAATAATTAAATGTCATGATTTCCATATGTATACGATATTAACGATAAATTAACGCTAAAAGAACGCGGAACAAAAGCAGATATTTCTCTGGAGATAAGGTGATAGAAACATTAGCGGAACGTGGATATTGAAATTTTGTGAATGAAAAACTTTATAGGATTTCTGTACACGATATTAATACCAAATGTCCGTTTAACCGTTTAGAAATAAACAGGATCATCCCGAGGTTTCATTAATTTAGACGATGCAGTTAATCAAATATTAATTAATAATGATTTAACCTCAAGCATGTAGATAAATTTAATTGAAAATAGCTGCGCGAGTACTCAAAACGTACAGCATTATCGATAATTGTTTGCCAAATTACATATTCTAATGGCAGACTCATCGACCATTTCAAATACAATCATCCGATCTTCTCAACTTCCAAATTGTCAAGTTCCCGAACGTTTTCTAATTTCTTCCTTCAGTGAAGTAAAAATGTTGTCAAAGGTTGGGTCTCGTCTGGCTATTTCATTTCAAGTCCCCGTGCGAAGTTGATTTATTCAAACATTTTCAAACGCCATATCGCGCACGGACGATGGAAAGGCAAAACGACGAAACGATTGCACCGCACGAGAACGTAAGTTCGCAGAGTAGAGCCGCATGCAGAAAACGCGTAAAAAGATTGCTGGAGCTCGGCCAGTGTCTCGTGACAAATTGACCCAGCCAACTGGCACCTTGCGGGTCGTCATAAATTTAAGAGGATGCGTAACGCGCGAACATACTCGCTGCTCTGAATTACCTCGAAGACCGCAATAATTGGTCGGGAATCCGAGGCAATAGTCTAGCGCGCCCATTCGCGTGCATGGCCAGAACTGGGGCGGAAAATCAGCCAAAACGACGACCAATCCACTTTTCCAGAGACCACTTTTCGCTGGCGTATAATGGAGAAATTGCTACCACTCGATACGGAAAATTCCATTATACGCCTCGTCCTCGAAGGAATCATCATTTACACGTTGGCCGCCACGCTGGTCATCGGTGAACCAAATTATTAAATTTTTTAGAATGATTAAAATAAAATAAATTTCATGGGCTAAAAAGTTGTAAACAACGTAAATATGAGTTAGAAAAGATGGTTGGAAAGAGAGCAAATACAATATAATACTTGGCAAAAATTAGATATTATGGTACATAAGTGGTGGATAAAGGAAAGTTCAACATTGATAGAGCACGAATTTTAGTAACTTTTGTACTAAAAGTTGTTCACCATGTTGGTAATTTGTTCTGTCGTGTATTTATTCTGTGGTATATATTATATTTATTCGTTGCTCTTATTAAATATAAATCCATTTTGTACAATTATGATGTCTTTTCATAAACTTTCCTTTGTCCTCCATTGTATTCCAATCTATTGTCATTTCCACCGTTAAGTATATAAAATTCGCGTGCAATTAATGTATTAACGTCACCTGTTACAGTCTCGGTCAATTACACTTTCGTTTGTAAGTATTTGGGCATCCGGTGCAACTCATATACAGACAAAGAAAAAAACATGGAATTGAACGAAAATTGAATGGGAATAGAGTAGAAAAAGCGATATCTGCAAGATAGAATTCCACATCCATAATTTTTAGAAACATTTCTATATGCAATCTGCGTGGATATAAACGCAAAAGAATATTCATTGCCCGAGTTTTCGATTCTTTTAAAGCAAACAGTGTTATTTCACCTGGCAATTCGATTCGACTCGATTCGATATAGTGTACATTCGAAACGAATTAGAGTGGACATGTTTTAAAAAGTTTTTACCGGAGAGGGCCTTCAAAAATTATTTGCGTGAGCGACGAAAGAATATATTTGAAACGCGATGTTCAGTATAAAAAATTTCTGAAACTTTCTGTACTATATAAAGGTGGACAAATTTTTGCCCACTTTACGACAATTTTTACGACGGAACGTTCGAAAGATATGTTCTATTTAAAAATGCTTTAAAATTTTTAAAAACTCGAATTAGCACGACATGATACTACATGTACCTGGAAATTTGGACAAATTCGACCGTCAAGAACTCTATTTCTATGATAATATCCAATGTCTATTCGATACTCAACTTTCTCTTTCTTCCTACATTCTCGCTCATACCTTCCACCGTAAGATGACAAATTTAGAAACGTCTTTCCGAAAGTCACGTCATTCCATGGCTCATTCCACGGATAACATACATTTTATTTAGCTTGAAACCGTATTCAAACGTGTAACAACGATGCATCGAATGTGAAAAATGTGCGACGTACCTTGAAGCGAGTTTCATAAATTACACTCGTATAACATACATATAACTATGTTCGTTACGTTACTGGTTGAAAAATCCGATAAACGTGAATGGGATTCCGAGAAATGATGGCTGGATTTTCTTGCATAATGATTTATTTAACGATATGCAAGTTGTATGTTACAGATTCCTCTTTTACGATGTTCAAATTTTATGTTCAACAGAATGATACGGTAACTTTTCGCTTGCCAGATTTATATCACTCATTTTAAAACTTCTAAAATTTCTCTAATAATAAAAGTAATGTCGATCTTTAGTATTTTAAAGTAATCGTAAAAATAGTAATTGTCTTTACGTAATTTATTTTATTAGGAAATTCGTTACCGTTATATGAGAAAACTTGTAATACTAAATCTCGTGATTTACGAGTTCTAAAATTTCTCTAATAATAGTGGTACCGGTCAAATTTAGTATTTTAAAGCGGCATTAAAAGTAAAAATATTTCTCAAATTTAGATCATCTGTTTCATTATCAAACTCGTTACTGTTATACGGGGAAACTTCTATTAATAACTTGTGACCTACGACTTCTAAAATTTCTCTAATAATAAAAGTAGTATTGGTCGATAGTTAAATAAATCGTATTAGTTAGTTCAATTATGTTTGTAATTTGTGCTCCGTACGTGTCCTAATACTCACGACCAACCGTGTACTTTTAATCAATTTTCGCGGGCAGATGCGTTATTCGGCGGTTTTGACATCCCATCCGCTCCCGTAGTCTAACTTTAAACGCGTTTCGTTAACTAATTAGCGCGACTATTATAACTTTATAATTCCAATGCCGCGCTCTAGCCAAAAACCGCATAATACCAGCGTAATTCTAAAACGAGAACGAACTACCCAACTAAACCCGATCCCACCGGAAGAAACAAACTGTCTGCCGTTGCTCCGGTTCGGTTCTCCGTTCGCCTAATCAAAGGACAGTTTAACGGTGTGCAACGAGCAGCCTGTTAACCGTCCACGAAATTGCCAGAAGGTGACGTCCGTGAAGGTTTAACAGCGAAAGCACAGTGGGCCACTTTAAGAAGCAGAACTCCAAGCATCCATTATTCCAGGGTTAGCGTCGTCGTGTCCCGGTTAATCGAACGTGAAAAGCGTGTCCCGACTTTCGACAATGGAACAACGACATCCGGTTTACAATGTCGCGAAAAGCAAGGCAAGAGGAAAGCATAGGATTAGGGAAAGGGACGTCTTTGAAACAAGACGACGACGTCTAGGAAACACGACGACGACGACGTTCACGAAACGAGACATTGACGTTGAATTTCTAGAGGGTTAAATGTCGTTTCAACAACGTATAACTAGGCGACATCGACCTCCGTGTTACCTGGAATCGATTCCCCGGCGCAATGTCAAATTGCATGGAGTTTGCACGGCACCGAGCTTACGCAGCGATGCATTTAACTTCCGAATGATCGATGAACGCTCGACTCCGTTCAGACGAGCAGAAAATGACGGCCTTGAAATTTGTCGCGATCCCGGATGCGTTTGACGATTAACGGATGATGAATTTGTTGGAGGTTTGTGTTTACGAAGGTTTGGGTTTGTGGCAAGACGAGAAGAAAAGTGAATGAGCTTCGAAACAAGTATGTACATACTATTATTGTACTTGGAGTTGGATCGAGTATATTTGTTAAGTTTCAGGATCAAATTTAGCGAATTGCGGAAATTTCGTTGAAGAAGATGTATCGTACTGTCGACATCATGAGTGGATCTCAGATGTTTGTGTAAATTCATATTTTTCGAGGACAAACATCATTTCAAAGCAACATGATATTAACATAATATTAACGTAATAACAAACAACATAATGATTGATGAAACGACAAACCTAAACATAACAAAAGAATCTACATGAATAAATAACCAACATATGTAAGCTTACGTATATAAAAATTTGTTTCATCAAATAAATATTACAACGAGGAATTTATGTTAGACATTTTCTCTATTTTCGCTTATTTTCCGTTCCGTACACTTTTGCACATTTAAATACAAAATATAGACAGTCTAATCATAAAGAAGACCTTTCATTCTACCATAATGCACGAGCTTTATTTTTACATAATTACATAATTATATTTTATTTAATATTTATTATTAATTAATTATTATTATTATTTATATATATTATTATTTATATATTATTATTTATTATTAATATTTTACATAATTCGAGCGTTATTTTGTACATAACAATAACTTTTCAATCAATGTTGGTTTAATTCTAATTAACTTTCCTCCGTCTAAATTACTTTGTACTTCCTTTGTGTTTAAATGCTTCTCTGGTTATTAAATTCTGCATGAATTAATCTACTTTTGAACTGTGTTCAAATTTCCTTATTTTTTAATATTTTTAATTATTATAATATTCCACGTGCGCGTTATTGAAAGCATCGCCTTCTCTGCGATTACCAGCGAGCATCGAGCTACTTTCGGCAGAAAATCCTCCGTGAAAGAAACTTCCGTAATATTTCGCCGGCATCGTATCCGCGGAGCTCTATTTTACGATATCGCGCATTTATTCCCGACGAATTACGCCACGTCAAAACACTCCTACATAACCGTGATGATCGATGAATGCTTTCGACCACGTTCCTGTAATTCGGCTGGCGGTGGCTGTTTGGTGCTCGATGCACTTCCTACGATCGATTCATCGATAATTACTGTGACGAGTTCGAAAAGGCCCGTCTGTTTCCTCGAATCGCACGGTAATGGAAAACAGAAACAGAACGGAAAAAGAAGCCGGAGGAACGAGGAAGAGAAGATACGCTTTAGACACATGCCATTCGCTTAGATGCATGATAGTTCGTTTAAAGATAACACTTAAAAAAAAAAAAAAAAAAAAGAGAAAAGAACAATGAAAAACAATCGATCAATGGTGCTACGGTAGAATAATTCTGTCAAACTATGGAACAAAGCGTGCACGCCTTTCAACTTTCAAATTCTCGTTGTTTTTCTCCGATGTAAAATTCTAAACTTCTGAGTCTATTATTTGCGAACGTTAACGTTAAAAAGTATGTGTTTATTTTCTTGTATGTGTTTATATAAAGTACTTGTTTATTTTCTTACCACATTGTATTTCATTTTATTTATTTTTAAGATTGTTTTTTACGTGCCTTGTTACTTGAGACAAGTGTCCTTTATGTTTTAACTCGCACGACAGACTTTATTTATTAATTTATATTAGCTTTTCAAATTACAATTCTTACAAATTACAATTTTCATACAATTCTTATGATGTTATTACAAATCGATCAAAGTGCTAATATTTGGAGACTCTTTTTAGAAATAAAGTTTTCTCCTTAATGTAAATTGAACGGAGATGTAAAAGAAAATAGGATGGCACATAGAGTTATCTATTTGATCCACAAAGGGTTCATAGGTCGTGTTACACCGTTTTTTTACGTAATACGCGCAGAAAATTTCGTAACGGTGCGACGATATCATCGTCGAAGAGGCAGAGAATAGCTGTATCGATTATGCAACGAGCTCGTGCACGTGGAAATTTCGGCGATGACCGCCTCTAATTCCCAGTTGTAAAGTTTCTCGCCGCTTTGTAAAAACGATGTACAAGCGTGTCGTTGTATTCTCATTCTCTCGCCATTATCTACGTTATTTATTGCCGCGATAATTCCCTTATGAGACGAGAATCTCATTGTTGCTGCCATGCTTGCGTGGAAAGCAACTATGGAAAACTTTATGCCTGCTTATACATTTTCACCAACGATAATTACGTGCGCCCTGGGATAATTTCGGTTTTAGCGAAGTAGAAAATGCGAACATTCCCCTTTCGTAATCAATTCTTCGCTTCCATTTTAATTACGTCGATGAACCGATCGTTTCTTCTTAAACGCTATACATTTCATTTTAGCGGATGATTAAGCAATCGAAATGTATGTACTTAACACGCGATGCATGCCATTTTAATAAATCGGATCCAATAAATCATAGAAATATTTGGACACCGGTATAATTCTGACCTTTAAGCTTCGTCGATAGCGACGGTACGCCCGTTCCAAAACTAAAGCAAACGGTTGACTTTGCAGATATAATTGCATTTAGAACAATAGTGAAAAACAAATAAAATTTCATATTATAAAAGTATTCTGAATATATAGTTTAGAAATTGAAAATATACTGGTATTCTAACAAACGCCAGATATCATATTTTAAACCACGTGTAACTGGATATTCGTATCAAACGTATAAATAAATTTTAAGTTCCGATACATCTATGAATTTTTATTCTGCAAACGTAAATTGACCAAAGAATGGTTTCGCGATATTTTCCCAAAAACATCAAAGATTATTGAGAATGAAATGCGAAAATCCCATACAAAATTTAAGTGAATGATTTTCCGTAAAAAAAGAATCAGACCCACGTGGAACGAATTTCTAAAACGTCAAAGACTATTAACTATGAAATGGAGAAATCCTGCACAAAAGTTGATTGAATGATTTTCCGTAACAAAAAGGATCAGACCCGTGTAAAACGAATTTATAAGGCGTCAAAGATTGTTATGAATGAAACGGGAAAATCCTACATGAAAATTAACTGAATGACTTTTCGTAAAAAAAAAAAAATCAAATCCACGTAACACGAATTCATAAAAGT
Organism: Bombus flavifrons; assembly: GCF_040668555.2. NCBI lineage: Eukaryota > Metazoa > Arthropoda > Insecta > Hymenoptera > Apidae > Bombus > Bombus flavifrons. Next base: position 7,944,960 of record NC_138453.1, read on the forward strand.
TTCACGGGAAATGCGTTAAAGACTGTGACAAACGAAAACAAGAGACTAGAATTTGAAGGTAGTACGCGTTTACAAGCAGACCGACTCGCTGCCAGGACGAAACTTATTTCATGGACCAGCGATGTCGACTGGTAATTCTTGAATGAACTTCGACTTTTAACAAGTCATTGAAATAATTCGTAAATTCGAGGAACGCTGTCCCTCGGGATCGATACGCCACGACGCGTGTAGGTACAAATGAATGCCACGTAACTTTGATTAATAAATTTCCGAATGTATTTACACGACACCCGTTAAATTATATATTCTACGCGTTACTAAACTGACCATGGATATAGCGCACGTAATCGACGGAAACATAGCTAAATAAACAGCTACATTTACCTAATAGACAAATTTCAGTCAGTTCAAATTTCGTTATCGATATTTCCACGCGGTTCAACGCGATAAATCTCCGATTCTCGGTTAATTATTTCCACGCTGTTAAAACGTTCTCGATGCAAATTAAACCATGTACGATTTTTCAATTGCTCGGTGATCATTTTGTAAAAGGCTAACATACGTAACGTCGTGATTCCCAAGATACGATATCATCGTCTCGTATAGTGTTCAAAATAATTTAATTTCTAAAAATTCTCGGTTAATAATATTCACTTTGATCAAATCTTCTTGGTGTACACGAATATCGTAGAATTTTCTACTTTTCTGAAAGACATTTAAAAAAAAGAAAGAACTACGATGTCTAGAAAACGCTGCTTGTCGTGACTCCGAAGACACAACGTTACCGTTTTAGAACGCTTCTCAAAAAATTCTACAATTTCTTGACTAATCCGAGAAATTTCCGATGCAACCGAACCTCATGAAATTTCCTACTTTTCAAAATGATCTTATCTTTAAAAAAAAAACTACAATTTACATATATATACAGTATAATGTTCATTGCAGCTCTGAAAACACGGTGACATCGCGTTCCAGATGTTCAAATCGAGAGAAATCTTCGTTTTGTCTCTCGTTCCTTCTCTTTCGACCCACACCAATCCTGGATCTTTATATCCGGTCTTTACGCTGACGATATCACGGAAGAACGTGCACCGGGAAGCATAAAAAGCGACGAGCACCCTGGGAGAACCACCAGCCACTGAATTCAAGCACCGACGAGCAGGCGCGGCTCTCTCTTTTTCTTTAAAATGTGTCACTCGTCGCTCGTTTCCTTTGTTTCGTTAAGCATCGTCTATATCGGCAGAAATAGAACGGAGATTTCGAAAAACGTATCTACGTTTCCACCAACCATACCGTTAACATCGACTGTCTCTCTGTTAATCGCAGTTCGAACGATGGTTGCGCGCAAGAAAAAAAGAAAAAGATAGAGACGAAAGTATTATAGAATAGCTACGCGGAGTGCAACAAAACGAGGAGAAACGTTGTCTCGTTATTCTCGAAATTGTATCGTCGCGAATGGGATTTCGAACTTTTAATGAATAAAAAGAGTGCCGTTTTTTCCCTACGGTAATAACGGACTTCTGATGCAAATTCAATTGGGCCAAACAATTATTTCTTTATGGCGTTGGAAACGCGCGATTGTCGGCCTCGTTGAATTATTATTCGAATCACACGGGAAAGGAAACAGATAGAGATTTTGAAATATGGTATACCCCGAAAAAAAGGAGAATTTGTCATCTTACTTGTCTGTGATTTCTGTAAAATTGCGACTCTTTAACGAGTTAACATTCATTCTTCCGTTCAACGTTCCATCGTATCACGTATGTCCACGTTTGCTATGTGACTGCGTTAAGACAAGTGATTTTTCGCATGATTTTTAGTTACAAGCAGACCATGGATTTTTATGCATTTGCGAGAGACTCGAAGGTGCAGAAGTGCACAAAATGCTCGTAATATACGAAACGATATAAAATATTCAAAGTGAAGTATTTGTTAATAGTGAAGTATACATTTATTAGATGAAACAAATATCTATTTATGTTCCATTTCTGTAGTTATTCTTTAGTTACAAGCACACTGTGGATTTTCATGCATTTACGAGAGACTCGAAGGTGCAGAAGTGCACAAAATGCTCGTAATATACGAAACGATATAAAATATTCAAAGTGAAGTATTTGTTAATAGTGAAGTATATGTTTATTAGTTGAAACAAATATCTATTTATGTTCCATTTCTTTAGTTATGTTCATGAAAATATAAAATTGCATAAAAAAGATCTCATCCAATAACAGGTAAAAGAAGAAAAACAAGTGAACTTAATTAAAAGAAACGAATATCAGGCATAAAGCATAAACCACTAAAGCATCACTAAATATAAAGAATCGTATTAATCTTGTTCGTTTAGTCTTAAACAATTAGTCAAAATAAACTTCAAAGAAGATCATTTGTCAACATACAATATCGTAGCCGATGAAACTTGTATTCGTAGAACTCGAGCACTCTAAAATCAAACACAGGACAGTTTGTTCAACAAAAAGGAACGAAGGGAAGAAAAACGGACACGAGTCGAGGCTTTCTAAATATCACAGACTAATTGACTGGCCTCTGAAACGGCGAAAGAAAAGAGACCGAAACCGGTTCAAAGCTTGGTCTTCTTCAACGCGAATTCAACAAGTTAGCCGTTTTTCTTTGGGAGGACGGAGCTTTAAAAGAGGCTGCACCGTGTGAGATTCACGAGAAATCTAGATTAAAGGAACAAGGGGTTTGCCGTAAGGACAAGCCAACTTCCTTTCCTAGGTGACTATTCTCCAAAGAAAATTTCCTTGATCTTTCTTCACCCTTGACTTTCGAGATAAGACACACTTTGATCGATCAAACACCTTCAATGGAAAACTTGCTCGATAGATTCGTACGCAAGTTGAATAGAATCAGCAACTTTCAATGAGTTTCAATATCGCGCACGTTCGTTGATGATACGACAAGCTTTTTGCAAGATCGATTCGAAACCATTAGCCGAAAGTTCAAAAACGTTTTTCGACGTCCATTTTGGGTAAACTTTTCCTCTTAGAGATTATTTTCTTTCTTTCTTTTTTTTAACTTTCTTTGCATTTTCTGATGGCAAATGAATAGAAACGAACTATGACAGTTTCGAGTTTAGCTATCCATTGGTTCAAAAGTTATTTTTATTTTTGGCGTACTGCATGACTTGTTTTAACGTGATAATCATTTAGACGGTAAGTCGTGTTATTTATTTAAACACGTATCGTGCTCAGAGTAGCGGAATATCGCTTTAGTATAAATTTATAATTTACCAAATAACATCTATCACGAAGGTTGCACAAGTGCAGAGATGTATAGCCTAAGCTATACGAATATTACTCGTACTTTTCTATTTCCACGAGACAGTGTCCAGTTAGGCTCATAGTAGCAACAAAGACGAACGATCTATCTAACACGCATATGAGGAAGAAAGCCATACAAAATTTTGTTACCTTTTTCGTACAGTCACTTTTGAACGACAAGATTGCTAAAACTTAAAATTGGTATCGTTGAATTTTATTCGATAAGTATTTCATGAGTATAAGTTTCGACTGAAAAGTTAAGTTCCCAGAGGGCAAACTTCACATTCCATTTTTAATGAAACTTTGATATTTCGTAAAATCTGATAAATTCTTGTTGTCTTTCTTGTATCGATGTCTCTTTGTCACTAAAATGTAATATCTTAATATAACATAGTTGAAAATAAAAAGTTAGTTTAAACTGCTAGGATCGATGATGACGGTTTTTAAAAATAGTTCGCAGATTGATAAAGTTTCACGAGAAACTGTAACGAAGCAATATTTTAATATCTTTAATAATAACAAAACGTCACGAAGAGAAAATTTCAATTCGAAATACGTATTTGTAAATAGGTTGGTATTTTTCTTTCGTTATAGCTTTCGCTGAAAATCAAACGAGTAATTCGTCTACTATAATGCTTTCATCGCCGAACATAATATTTATCTTACGATCGAAACTTAATCCCGCAAACGACGAAACTAATAACTTTCGCGTAACTAATAATTTCGTAATTAATTAATTTTGTCTTTCGCTTTATATGCATGTTTCTAGCAAAGCCACGTTTTGTGAAATACGACATATTATACATAAATTAATCGAATCGTTTGAACGCGTAGATTGCAAAAATAGCAAAATTATTCCAGGGAAAGTTATTACTAGAACATTTCGATGGAAATCACATACACTGAAAGTAAAGAACACGTTTATTTCCTACGTACTGTTTCATTGCTTAAGGTATGTCTAATAAGACACATGGTTATAACTATTTACTTTCAATAGAAATATAAAAGGAAACTAATACAAGTTGATTAATTAACACGTTACTAAAACATTTAGAATGATTCAAACAAGACAAATTTCGTGGACTAAAAAATTCTCACCAACATAAACGATTTACATAACATCGTCAGATAAAATTGCACAAAATACAGTGTAATATTTTTCAAAATTTAAATGCCATGATATAGCGTGTTTCGATCTATCACGACTCCCACGTCAAACTATATAAAACTCACGTGGCAGTGAACGAGTTAAAACGTTTCGTCCTCGAGGGATAAGGAGCCACGATTCAAGTTGATTATGAAATTACGTTTCTTATGTTCTTACGTAATGTGTCAAGTACGAATGTCGGAGGTCGACCTCCGATCGGATCGAAGCCGAATGAAATATTAATCGACGACGGTGTATCGTTTCGATGACGTCCGCGTGTAAATAGAATAAAGGACGGAATAAATATTACAGCGACGAGACAAAAAGATGCGAAACAGAAGGAAATACGACGTGGAGGGTAAGCTCAGATTGCCAAAGGGGTTTCCTGTTCGGTGTAAACCCCTCGATGCTTTATCTTTGCAGTTGAACCGTGTATTCACGTGCTCTGGCGAAATTTCTATTCTTATTTGCACATATACCATTGGTGTTTCGCGGCAAGTTCGTTTATTCTTCGCTCAAGTGGACTCACGATCAGCAAATCCCGTATTCGATGGCAAAACGATTTGATAGCTTAGTCGCTAATGAAACGAAACTATCGGCACAATTAACCGAGTTCTCGACGAAGAACGAAGCTTCGTTGACTGTAGAATCGTTAACCGGGCGCCTCTCGATCCGTACACCGGGTAAATGGAAGGTGCGGCTTGAATAAAAGCCTCGAATGGGAACGCATAAATTTCTTTGTTACTATCGGCAGAGCGAAAAACGTAAGAGTAAAGCCTCCTTTCGATTCGAAAGCATTCTCTGGATACAAACGAACGCTCCTATTCGCGCAAATTCTTTCTTTTTTTCTTTTTTGTTTTTTTTCTACAGGAAATAATACCTGGCTTTCGTCGTTTAGTTAAGCAACGAAATGTTCAATTGTTTTAATGAAAATGCGATAATTAAATTAATGGGTTGGAAATGGAAATGTGGTGCAAGCGTTTTGGACTATGGGGAGGAGCTTTCTTAGGAATTTTCAGGCCTTTATGAATAAACGTAACAATGCGTTTTAATGTTTAAATGCATGCAGATGTCTCTATTAAAAGTTTACTTTCTTAAGTTATGGTTTCTACCGCTTTTCATCCGATTGGACTCTATTCAATTCCTGTACTAGCGAGAATGAATGTACCTGATTTTGTATTGTTAATTATCTATCTATTCCTAGTTGCTATTATTTGGTATCAAATGAAGAAAAAAGCGGAGAAAAATATACGATTGTTTTAATATTAAAATATTTTAATTAATCGATGCTTCGATGAGAAAATAGTAGCACAGGTGCATTTTTTGGACAGATATTTATCTATCACGCTTTGCTACGATCTTCTAAATTTTTAGAAATAATATTGCATGTACATAACGGTATGTTTCAATCTTTAGAATAGGCCTTTTTACTAGACCATAGATTTCTCTGTTAAAATTTAACCATTAAGCTGTAAAAGCGAGTATTCCATACCTGGGCTATCTCGACAGGCTCGAATTTCTCGCAAAAAATGTTATTTCACAAAAGTTTTATGATAACCTTAATTTAGAACGTTTGAAGATGTTACGTGAATTTTTGTGCGAGTATTGCCTGCTGAGAAACGCATCAGGCACGAAAGTTTCGCGTTTTGAGCTTAAGGGTACCGTAAAAATGTTTCCACTCTAAAGATTAATTAAATTCACAATTTTCTCAAGTTAAAATTTCGTCATATACCACCTTCCCTTCGATCAATCGCTCTCTTTATTCGACGATTTTAATAACGATAATGAATATATTGACTATTATATAACGTATGCTATTATACAGCTATAAAAAGTTTACGATGGTATTAAATATTGGAAAATTTCTGTCGGGCTTACTCACTCATTGTCAGATTACGGGATATTGCCGGAGGGTACGCCAAACCTTGTGATTACAGCACTCGCGTGTTTAAAATTAATAAATATATCGGTTTAACACGTAACCGCGATCGTAAAACGAGCATGGCACGCCAACAGTTAATAAAAGTAACGTAATTATAAACATTGTAGAAATTTTAGAGAACGCCATGGTACGTACGCGCACTTCGAAGGCTGAGCGAATACTAAACTGCGTACAATAACGAGTATTAACGCGACCCAAACACACCTCAAAACCGACCTGTGTCGAACTCTACGATTCTCGAATTGTATATTCGGCCGAGCGAAAACCAAAACAAACTGCGATAACATGGAAGACGTTCAGAAAAAAGAAATGCCTCTGCGCTTGACAAGCAATGATACGATATCACAGTTCGTCGAACACGTCCCTTTTTTTGCTGGATGAGGAACGCGAGCACAGATGTTTACACTTCATGGACAATTTATGCGCATGTTTTCGTTTCTCTACGATCAATTCCGAAACATTTTGGTTAGAAAGATACCCCAGGCTTTTGAATAATAAAGTAATATGTATTACGGTTTGATTCGATATGAATGGCGGAATAATATTAGAATATGTATTAAGCGGGGATGCAAGATTTTTTGAAATACGTAATCTTTCAGGTAGAAAGTTATGGTAAATAGAGTGGTTAAAGAATACAAGCGAATATTCCTGTAGGTAGAAAGTTATGGTAAATAGAGTAGTTAAAAAATACAAGGGAATACTCTGCCAAAATTAAATGCCCCTCGCTCTTGAATAATACAAATGTGTCACGGTTTGATTCGATGCGAATTGCAGAATAATATTAGAATTTTTATTGTATGCATGATTTCTTTGAAAATACCCAATCTTCTAGATAATAATTTATTATACGTAGAATGCTAAAAATCTCTAGCTCTAGGTAACAGCTTTTTATGAGAATCTATAGAGATACGAAGACAAGAAAATCCTTCTAGAAATACTGGTTCATCGTTGATAAGCAGATTGCCGATGCTTATGCAAATGCATAATTTTATGTATTTATTGAAAACAGATAGAAGCCAGATAAAGAATTTAATTTCATCCACTAAATACGTAATTTTCATACAATACACATTTATCACAATTTTAGATTTTCTCTAAATGCATAAACATCTGCCGTCTATCAGTAACGTATATTTAACGTAACTTGATCATTTTCAAGCAAAAATAATTCCACCCTTAAATAACAAAACAAATTTCCCAGTATATTTCTCGTGACAAAGCTCGAATATATCAGCCTCGAATATTATATCCGCACGAGCGCCAACCCGCCTCTACCACATCCTCCGTAAACAATGAATCAGTAATTTATCATGGCACAAAAGTCACTGGAGGCTGTGAATTCGTAGGAAAATTTGGCTCATACCTGAAATCTCTAGGCAAGGCCAATCTCAGCGGACGACGACGCACACCATCGTTGTTGCATCGTCTGCATGCGCGACGTTGCTCGTCTAGAATGCCTTATCCCGGTGGTACGTGATCCAAACGGCGATGATCCGCTCGCAGACGTGGACAGTTTGACGAGAACGATTAAAACGTTGAATCATTAGCGAGACAGAGGCAACGAAGTGGCTAGCAACGCGCTGTTTTCGTCGCTTTAATGCTAGCTGCACCGGATACGCGCATTATCGGCCGAGACACCTACCAGAAATACCATTAGCGGCCATTTATTTCGAACGAATACCCAATCACGACGGCCGATAATCTAGTGTCGGGTCACGTTTTAGCAGCAGCTGAAAGTAGCAGCCACCTGGCCGGCCCCGTTTTTCGTTCGACGTTTCGCAATACGGGGAAAAGGTTCATCATCGACTATTCTAGAGACTAAACACCTTGGCTGTTGAAGTACACTTCGATGTGTTTTTATATAACTACCAGTCCCTGTTTAATCCTTAGTTGCTTAGATACCCTGGTTTCCCAAGTACACTTGAGTGTGTTTTTATGTAACTACGACCCCTGTTTAACCCTGGCTGCTTAAATACCTCGGTTGCTCAAGTATACTTCTTCGTCGTCTTTATGTAACTACAACCCCTCTTTAACCCCTGCCACGGTCCTCGAAGGATTTACACAGGCCACGAAATTATTCGAACACTTGTAGACACTTCCTATGAATATATTATGTGTGCGATAAATCTTAAAATTTCATTAGCACCGTCATGAGACTTGATTATCATGATTATATTGGGGAAGTTTCAGGCAAATCCGAAGATACGTATTTATAGAAATTACAAGATATTTATTACAAATTATTGTACATTTAATAAGAATGTAGCGTATAGCATAAATAATTATGCTTCTGGCTTCCGTAATAATATTTTATGCCTCGGCTTTACTTCGGTTTCAACTTTAAACGAGGAAAAATCTTTCAATGTTTTAAGAAAATCTGTAGCACACGATTGTTACTTTATAAATATAACTTTATAAATACATTCTTGCCCGTGTTTTCCTCAAGTTTAAGAAACTTTCGAAGGGTAGAAAAATACGATCCGATGGAAAACGACTCAAATGTCACAGCAGGGTTAACTCGAATATCTAATCGATATACCAGGTTTATGAATGACATTTCCGTGAATCAAAGTACGATGTATTTATCACCATAACGTGACCCTTCTATATTCTATTTTTATTTCCTTCACTTACGACAATATTCCTCTTTATGTACCTGTATCCTCCTCGTACAATTTTATTATTTTTTTTTTTCTTTTTTGGTAGCTCCATAAATTTCTTGCTATTCGTCCAACCGAAAATTCAACGAGCCATCGCGATGTTTATTAGAAATAGTCTGTGAATATCCTATTAGAATATTTTTGATTATTATGAAAAATTTGCTTCTTTGATGTTTTCGAACAGCCAACAGTGGTTCTCTAGAATAATCGCAGTGTTTGGGGTGAATGACGAAAGAGGAAGGTGTGATAGGGAGTGTTACAGGTTTACACGAGCTCCTATCAGTATTCCGTGCGCTTTCAGGAAGGCAGGTTCCTCTCTGCAGAGCCAGAACTTCCGGCCGCAGCTAGTTTATCGTGAAACGAAGAGTTCAACTCTATGAACTTACGACCGGGCAACGTTTTGGGACAGCTTCGTCGACTTTGAGATAGCATGTCGATGTTTGCTCAGCGAGCAGCTGGCAAATTATTTTCCTGCAAAACTTCGAAATCGTTTGCGTCTTTGGAAAGGGGTTCGAGATCCTCGAGCGAAATCTGTTAAAGTATAGGGGTGGCTTTTGTACGGATTGAAGCTGCAATTGAATCCAGAAATATCGTGATTCTTTCGCGGAAGCAAAGTAGATAGGAACTGGAATGAAGTATCTCGTTACTACTGACTCGAGATCTTCCTCGAGAAATGGCCGTACTTTGTCCCAGATTTCAAAATCTTATACTTTCCACGCCAAACTGCTCCATCTTTGTTCATAACGAAACGTCCCAGTCGACGATCTAACATTCCATCGGCAATTAATTTTTACGTTTCCTCTTCTCTTCTTATTTTCATCGACCAGGTAAGAAAAAGTTAATGGTAGCTTGTTCGTCGAAACGAAAGATACAGAGAGAGAGAGAGAGAGAGAGAGAAAGAAAGCAGAACCCAGCAATGTGAAACGGTGAAAAAGGTAGACATCTCGAGGAAAAGGTCAGCCAGCCACTTAGTCCTTAATCCTCTCATCGAGTTCCAATTAATACACGTCGGCAGCCGTTATTCAACATTCAGGAAGGAGGACCGCGCGGATTAATTGACTCGCTACGATTTAAAATAGCCGACGACAATGGACTACCGAGACATCTTCCCTTTTCCTTCTATTTTTCTTTCTCTTTCCTAGCCGCGGATTAAGGAAATCATTCCTTGGGATGAAGTCCTTGCACCGCGACGGGAATTTTTGTAGGCCGATAAGACGCCGGACCGAATTGGATCCGATAAGAGGATCAAGAGCAAAATTTGTGACCGCGCTTAATAAGCGGAATGAAAAGCAAATAGAACAGAATCGTTCCACCGGGAATCCCCTGTATATACGAGAAACATTTCTTTCTAGAAATATACAAAATAATTGGAGTGCGTAGACGAAGAATATACGATAAATCACATTTTTCGTTTTTTACAATCGAACGGTTTAAAAATTTAGTAGAATATAATATTGTCGATAAAACCTGTGTCACGAGTATTCTCTTTTTATTTGATTTTCAGGCTGAACGTAATGTAGCTTTCCGTGCACCTCATAGTTTAGACAATATTGTTTATCCGAGTATTAAAATATTATTTATAAATATAAACATTAAAACAGCGTTTGTTATAGCGATTTTGCCTTTGGCTGGATCTGACAGGTTCTTTCCACTTTCAGCTGTTTTATATTAAAACCATAAGGATATTAAAAATCAACAAATTAACAAAATGTGTTCCTCTCCTGTTGTTTACGATTTACTTTGAAATGAGACATTTTTTCTAAAAATTCGATAAAATATGAATACTTCAAGACGAAAGATTTGCTATGATTCAGCAATTCCAGGAAGACTTCAGAATTCCAGAGGAGCATCGCTCAGAAAATTTTCTTCCACAAATTGTTGTTTTATAATGTCCTTGTTTCTATCGTTTTCTAAGAGGAAAGGAAGATGAAACTGCATGCAGAAACATCAAACGGGTTACGACACCTTATGTAACGTATTGCGTAGAATTATTCAAGTATTTCCAGCACGCAATGGAGGATAAAGGTGACCCTGTTAACGACCTTTCTTAATCCTTCGACCTTACGTTCTGCCGAGCGAGGGTCATCATGCTCGATAAACCAATAAATTTTAATAATCGCCAGCGAGAGGCGAACAAAGAGCCGAACGATCGCCAGCAGATCGAATATTTCTCTTATTCTTTCGACGAATAACGTGACGAAAGAATCTCGTAGACTACGATGGAATCTCGAAGTCATACGATGCTAGAACATCCTCAAGAATCTCTTCCACTTACAACAGAGAAATTTCAGCATCGCCTGGCCACAACGATGAAGAACTCGATACGAAAGTAAAAAAGCGAAACTTACATCGCGAAAGTATTTGAACAATTCACCATAGAAAACCCCTATATCCATATCGTACGTGTTATGTAAAATATTTTAAAATTTCATCGCCACCTTAACGAGAAAAGAATTTCGTAATTATATTAGTAAAATTTTGTAGCAATCTGAAAATGTATATAAAAGTTACAAAACATTTATTACAAACGTATAATATTTAATAAAAAATTGATTTACCGTACGAATAGCCATGTTAAACTGGAAGTGATAAAATGAATTCGGTGAACTGAATATCGAAACCTATTACTATTACAATGAATAATTAACTGCTTAATTATTTTCTTGATATCTGCGAAATATACGCTTAAACTAAATATATTGTAACTTCTATATATTTTTTCAGGTTTGTTTCAAACGTTACGGATATAAGAATGATAGTGAAGTTACATTATAGTGTTAATAAATCTGACAAAGAATGTCAGCAAGGGTTCGAATACTATCTCATTCTTTTAATATCGTAGAGAATAGAATTACTTTCTCAATTTCTTCATAGTCCATCGATTCCCATCCAGCTATATCGATAAAAGAAGCGAAGGGAAGTCACAGAATGACCAACCGGTCGAATAATACTCACCATTGACCCAGTAAACTGCAACTCGAGAAATTTCCTCGCCACCTTAGCAGAAGAAGGAAAGGAAACTGCCTAAGGAAATATAGGCTCGTTAGAAGTCAATGCATTTCCTTCGTTTCGCGATCAAATATTCTACGGAATCGAAACGAAAGGAAGGCGGCAGACCAGGTGGTCTGTCTTTGGCAGATAGAGTTTTTGGTAGATACGAAACCTATCGAAGATAGAATCGAACAATCGGAACGTCAGAGAAAACGAGAAAGCTTAATGAGAACGAGAGCTGTCGCTAGATACGCGAATTTTCGATTAATCGCCGAAGTCGTGGCAGAAAGGTTCCAAGATTTCAGATGACAGCCAACGACGATGTATCGCGTGTCTTGCGCGGAACATTCTGCAATTTCATTAGTCTCGTTGTGACAACACTCGACTATCATGATTATATTGGCAAAGTTTTGAATAAATCTGAAAACAAATATAGAAGTTACAAGATATTTCTGATAAATTATATATAATTTAGCAAGAATTTATTTAATACGAATAGCCATATTTCTATCGCTCACCGTATGAAACAAATGAATAATAATAAGTTTTCGTGTCTCGCTCTGGCTTTGTTTCAACTTCGTAAGGGACCATTTAATGGCTTAAGAAAATTCTGATAAGATCGATTTTCGCTATCTGATGCGCGAATTTTCGATTAATCGTCGACTTCGTGTTACAAAGGTTGGAAGCTTTCAGGTGACAGGGAACAACAATGGTTTGTTTCATCAAACGAAACGTTGCAGTGGAACTTGAACTAGTAAACGTAAATACCATCCCGTAATTACGACGCGTGTCATCGTCTGTTCGCGTGAATAGCAGAGTCCGCCCAGGGTGATTTGAGGAAGCAGTGCATCGCGTGCAAACAGCAGCGACGTGTCTCTTTAATGGGAAAACTCTAGACAATGTTGTTGCGGTTAGTCGGGTCCAGAACGAAAGAGAGGGAGAGCTTTAGAGATAGTTTGGAATCAGATGGACGAGAAAAAGAAGCTGCAGGGAGCGAGAATTGATCGAGGTCAGGTTAATACCGGTCGAAAGAAACCGTAATTGCTTAATTCTCGGAGCGATTCCAGACGATTCGAAGCGAACCAAGAAACCGTACAGCCCTGATCCAGCTGTTTGCTGTATTCGATTTATCTGCCATTGGTTAAACGAAAGGAGATCCTCGGTCAGATCTAGGGATTTTAATAAATAAAAGGGAAACGCCCGTTTCAGCCGGAGAGACAGCCAAGAAAAATTCAATTTGTCAGCTGACTGGATCTAGGAATCGGTCTGATATCAGTGTGATCAGAGAAATAGCTGGAAATTCGGTGGTTCGTAGAATTTAGATTTCAGCGTGGAGCTCACGATCAAAGGCGTGACGTGGAAAACGATTTCGATGGCGATTCACGGTGACAACCGGTCCAAGGAGATCCGGAATTTCAATGATAACGCGATTTCCGTGGACACACGGTCGCATGCTACCAATTCGATCATAATGCACATCCTGCTTTACGACATCAAACGTTCCCAACGCGATATGAAACGATGGCAAAACCTCTGCTGACCGAAGAGGTAACATCCCTTCCGGTGGACAACTCAGAACAAATTCAATTTATCGGCCGGCTAAATCTCGAAATCGAATCTTTCGGAAGGAGGAAAGAGGATTAAAGCCGAGTGGAGGATGGAACTTTCGATCGTGTAAAATGAACGTCCACCCTCTATTCTTTAAAGGACACTAACTTACACGGAAAAGCAGAGAAGGCAACGAGACAGAATTTAGAGCGGAAGAAGCAGCGATAAAATTCCGGATTTCCATTTTAAAATAGTGACAGGGATGAAAGGGGGGAAGAAACAACGCAACGATAAAGCGGCGTTCGCACTAAAACGAAAAGTGAACCGCTTTTTTTCCGAGTAGATCCCTTCGTTTTTCGGGCTGCGTTCGCCAACGAGCGAGAGATCTGCGAACGAAAGATTCAATCTGTCGGCGGGCTCGGTCACGAGGGGATCGACTTCTCCCAGCGGAGTGCGAGAATAACAAAAGGGGGATGACGAAGGAAAGCTAGAAAGGAGGAACGAGATAGAAGAAAGCACGCGCGAGTTACGGCCCACGATATTTCCACGCGTAAAATTGAAACCCGTGACGATCTCACCTCGAAGCGACGATCAGCCACTGCCGCTTTCTCCGCGTGCACCTTTTATTCCCCTGACGTAGATGGACATCGAAACGCGTTGGTGGAAGCGAATAACCTCTTCCACAGGAGCATGCAGAAATGACGAGAACCAGGGCTCAGAGAAACTTCATTTCCGTGGGAGTATTTCTGATCCACGAATCTCTAAACTTCTCGATTGAGATGAAACACAGGATGAAGAACAGGAAACGAGCGACGGAATCGTAAAGATACGACACTCGTCTCCGAGACTTGCCAATTTGTTTCCATTATTGAGCTATGTTTGAATGGACACCAATTTCTCGTCTTCTCTTTTATTTTTATTTTTTTTTATTTTTTTTTCAAGGAACAACTCAAGAGTTTCTCCATGCAGTTAAGTTTTCGAGTTGTTTGTCCATTTGGAGTAGTATGCAAATCGGAGAACGAGAGAAACGTTCAGCTACGTTTTTCCTTCTTTTCCTTCTCTTTCTTTTCTTTGTTGAAGTTGAAACTGTAAAGGAGTTTCGAGTTCCCAAATGCCAACAAAGGTGCGAATGTTTGGGTGTCACTGAACCTTCGATCGACAGAAACTCGATCTTCCTTGGACCTTCAGGAGAAGCAGGGGGGAAGGGAAAGCGTATAATCCAATGAGCAAATATCGAAGATAGAACGAACGTGTTTGCTATCGGTCATCCTAAGCCGCAAATAACGAGAGGGTTCGTCTAACACGAGGAAAACTCCCTGTGATTCTTCCCTTCCTCGTTGTCTCGTCGATCCTCCTCTCCTCGCACCTTCTATCGAACTTCTCAACGAGAATCCATAAATGGCCCTCCAAAAATGAAAGAATAGATAAATCACAGGAACAGCGTACGAGGCTGCTGGTAACATGATATTCAAACACTCGACTCGCGATTTATTTAAAATCACAGTAGCGATCCAAGCGACTGGTGCAGGACCGAGCAACAAGTTATACACCATAACAAGCGTATCAGCAGAGAGGTGTGCCGTTTCCTCGCGTCGATCGTTAAGGCATTCATTCGAATTGGAAAGAAACTTTAAAGTTTCAAAACAAAAACGCTCCTTCTAATGCGCTAGATCTGTTCGATCCTTTGGAAACTTTCACGTCATATAACGAGTCACAATTAAATTTAAACAAATTAAGATAAATTAAATCGTTATGTTAGGGATGCGAAAGGAGGGAAATTCGTCATAGGAAAATCGAAGCGACGTACCGTCGTGACGCGTTCACTCGGACGAGTCACGGATTTAGTATTGAATCCAAGCTTTCGAAAAACGAATGAATTCTAACAAATTGCAATAAATTAAAAAAGAAAAAAGAACATGCGTTAAGGATGCTAAAGGAGAGAGAGAATTGTTGAGAGAAAAGAAAAGTCAGAGGGTGCTCATCGCGCCTTGTCTTGCCACGGATCCACGGCTGGATCGTGCGCGACCGATCGAAAATCACGTGAATTGTAATGAATCGGAATAAATGAAGAAACGTGCATTAGGAATGTTAAAGGAGAGACATTTGTCACAGGAAAACCGAAAGGATGTACCGTCGTGATGCGTTGACTTGCCACAGATCCAGCGCTGGATCGTATTGCACCCGGTCGAAAATCGTGTTCAGATCCGGTTAAACCCGAGTCGAACGTCGGCCGTCGATGCGCTGTCGCGTAAACACGGATATCGATATCCGGTGAAAACGGTTCCCGATGGAAACGGCGCGATGTTCGAGCGACCCGGTGGTCCGGAGTACCGTGCCAGTACTGGTACTGTGGAGTTTGTTATCGAGTAGCGGCGAGAGGAAAAGCGGGCAGGGTGGTGGCAGCTCTGCTTGGCTGACAAGTAGACAGAGATGGTATTACGCAGGCGCTAACTCGGCTCGCCTCGCGGCAACCTTCCATCCTCCCTCTACAACCCCCGACAACTCGAGTGTTCGGCCACCCTACACGGCCAACGATGCCACCTACACCGTCACCCATCCTTGGAACGCCTTATCTACTCCGAGATGTCCAGCGAACCACCGTGCAAGCGATTCGGGATTAATGACGGAGATAAATACTCTGAATATTCATTATTTAGGTATTCTGGTTTTCTGAATGGAGATAAGGTATTTCGTGAATGTGTGCATGAGAGTAATTGCAGAGCTTTTTGAAGAAAAAAAAAAAGATGACCTATTCGTATATAGTTGGTACAATTGAAACAATAGGAAAGGATAATGTCTTCTGTATTATTATGCACGTTCAAATATATGTAACACATAAAAATATACATGTAAAAATGCGTGTGATTTATATTCAATTTTTATTCGAAACATTTTCTCGTAGGAACAGTTTACGAGTAATTTGGCTTCGCGTTACGAAACTCTCTCTGTCTATTACACACAAACGCTTGGCATCAATTGAAACTTCATTAAACGTTAAAAAACACGATCAAAAATTTGTCTTGCGAACAGACCCTTAGAAAGATTTTCACTGATTAATATTCTATCCTGTTTCAGGAAGAAATATTTTTAGTAAGACCAGACAATTTTGAAAAGTTTCTTGTAAATGATACAGAGAATTTCTCAGCGGCAAATATCAGACGGAAGAAGTTGCAGGATCTTAAACTTCTTATAGGGTGAAACTGTGAAATAAAAAGGAGGAAGACCAGGAAATATCGCGAGGTATCACGAGCGATCTAAATTACCGCGCTTCTTTGTCCAATGAAACGATCAGAATGAAAGAGGCGGAAAGTGGAAGCAAGAAGAAAACGTTCGAGTTTGGATTCTCGAAGAATT
Source organism: Bombus flavifrons (assembly GCF_040668555.2). Lineage (NCBI taxonomy): Eukaryota > Metazoa > Arthropoda > Insecta > Hymenoptera > Apidae > Bombus > Bombus flavifrons. Next base: position 7,961,883 of record NC_138453.1, read on the forward strand.
ACAAGCATCGAATCAACTTCGTCACCAGCAACTGTTTTCTTTGGAAACTCCGCCAGTCCTCCGAGGGATGTACGGTCTCTTGACTTTCCCACACCTTTTCCATCTTCCTCGCCGAAGCGTTCCAAGATTTGATCGACTCGACCTGTCAGAGACGCTGAATTGTCGTCGATAGCGTTGACGTGACTTTTCACCAAGTACGATTAACCCGACCCACTCCCTTAACGAGCAGTGGTTCGACCTATGACACATCGAAAGAGAAGAATTTTCTTGCAGACATTCTTGTGGAATTGGAACGTTTAGAACGATTGTACTATGATTTATGATTATTACTGAACTGTATAATTTTCTGCACTGCTCTTCTCAGTTAAAACGAATTATCTATCATTTCGAAACTGTAACAGTTCTCGTAATAAGTAGAAAGAAATAGATAAAAATAAGTATAAAAAATTTTAAGTACAAAAATAGCAGCAAAATCACGTTTACATCGTAAACCAGACTTAACTCTTCCGAGATGGATTTTTCTTTTAACAACGAACGAAATTATTTGTATAATAGTACAGGATATAATACGCACAAGTTTTAAAGTATCTAAGTTAATCCAAACAGAGTTTCATTTATAACGAGATTGTATAGCTGAAGGAATCTTTGCTCGCGGAAAAATTATAACAATCTACTCGTTAATACGTTTGTAGTTCGTGTTTTTACTACTGTCTTCTGCCGCAAAATCTTTCGGTGCTCCCTGAACAACCATACTGGAATGTTCACGAAGTACAAGAAATACAGTACGACGTACTAATAAAAACGCGATTGCACAAATATATATCATCATTCAATCGTCGTGAACGTTCGAAATCTGAAATTCACTGATTGTCCTAAAGATTACCTCGTCACGTGTTGTGCCATTAATCTCGCGAGGGTCGAACCTAACTATTCCTAACGCCTTAAGAACGATAAAAACGTATAACTGCCATCTTCCCGCGGACTACTTGAGTTTTTGACGCGAATAAATTTCGCCGATTAGCATCGAACGACGTTAAAACGTTCACGCTCGCACAGCCGGATTTCCAGCGGAGAGAGACCCGGCAGAATAACGTCTCGGTTAACCGAGATTCGATTATCCAAATTTTCCATTATCGGATCTCGATTATGACACGGCCGTCAGCGAAGCTTTTGCTAAGCGGACGCGTTGTAAAATTTTCTGCGTATTAACGAGATAAAACGCGGCGTGCGTAACGCGAGAGATCGGAAGGCCATCGCTTTACAGTCGATTCGTTATGCGGTTTATCGTGGCTCGCCGTACGGACGCGTTGTTTTTCTCCCTCGTTACGAACAAACAACGCACGATCCTGTTTTTTTTTTCGCTCAGAAAAAGATGTACATTACGTCTGGATTGTTCATTGACGAGCGCATCGACACCCTCATTCTATTTTCAATGCTCCCCTGCTGGATGTATCGATAGTAGGGAGCTTTGTTACATCGGGGTCGACGAGGCTTCAGGTGCCCTTTAATCACCCAGTAGCGAACCTGATCAACGTGTGAGAATGCACGCGTATAATCGATCAGGAAAACACCATGCTTCAGGAATTTCTTGAAAAACTACGATTCTCTGGAGACCTTGCACATGAGACCAAAACATATTGAACACATCTCGAGAAAAAGCAGTTTGTAAGGTACACTGTTCCAGAAGTTTCAGAAACCTAACGTGCTTCTTGTATTCAACATTGGATGGCCTTCGAAAGGAAATATCTGCCCCGACGAAATATCCGCAAGCTGTGTGTACCAAAACGATCGATCGTAGAACCATACTCTTCAGTTGATTCAATTTCGACCAAAATGTACTATAAATCCTTGTTCGAGATTTTCGTATATATTTTATGAATATATTACTTGTTTTATACTAAAAACATTTTGACATTATATTAATACTATAACGAAACACGACTATTATTACATCGGTGAAGCGATAATAGAATATACAATATTCGTGGAATCATTGTAACGTTTCTTCACGGTGAATCATTTTAGGAAGCAGTTGGAATAACAAAACGATCCTTAATCGTTCGATTTTTGATGGTGTTTAACTTAGAGCAGCTGCTAGAAATTTCGACGATTGTAATTGCGTCTCATTGAATGACATCAATAGCAGAGGTGCTTTAATAACTTCTAGTGGAATAAAGGACACGCTATTGGATTTCAATCTCGATCTAAAGATAACGTGTTTCATTGGAAGAAGTTATATTTCGAGGAATTACATCCTTCGTTCATCTCTTTCTCTCTCTTACTCATTTTGGTGTGTGTTGGGAAACTGGCGTTTAAAGTCCAAGACGAAGAATTCTTTTTGTCTGTGCGACAGGTTGAATAGACGGGTAAGCGATATCAACGAGAAGCGAGGCCAATATTGCACAAATATTGGCTAAATATCGGCTAAATATCGGCCCTCGATTTTCCAGTAATAACAAATGGCCGTACATTTCGATGTCGTAAATGCTCGTTGCCGAGAAACAGTCGAGTATGGGCTATAATAAAAAAATCAACAAACTGAAATTCGGCGGAACTGGCGGCTTGCTATTAAATATGTGTTTAATAACCGACTGATTATAAATACGAAAGCTGAGAAAAGGAACAGGCACGTACATCTGGAAACGAATCGATAGTCTGAGTATCACCTTTCCAAGTTATCGACTAAATTGGGCGATAAATGTTGTCAATCGGAACTGTTTCAAGTAGATTGTGACCGAACAGGGCGGGCATCGATGAATTCAAAGTGTTGGGGAGGAGTTTGAAGCTCGATATAGTAGCAGAGGAAGGTTGCTGCGATCTCGAGCGACTTGAAGTAGTATCCCATGAATCGGAGATGATTGGTGTAGGTTAGATCAAGTTCGCTGGAAATAACGGCAGATTTCTGCAAGTTTCAAGCGGATCCGCGAGAATTGCAATAAATATCCATGAGATAGAAGGAGTTGTAACGAATTCGAAGAGAGTAAGTCGAGGATTTACACGAGCTCCACTGACGTGATGCATTTATCCTGTCGAACAATCTCAAGAAATAAACAAATATTTGTCAGGATCTTTGAGTAACGATGGTACCAATTACGGACGGTTTACGGACACATTGCGAGTGATAAGTGTTGAGGTTATTCGATGTGAAAACAGAGAAAACTCGTGGATTAATTGTAAGGCAGAAAATATATTTAAATAGAAGTGTAATTATAAGTAAGAATACAATTTGAGCTGGTCCAGATCCGCACGCTAGCTGTGTCACCCAATAACAGAAAACCCAAAGTCAACGTCGCCTGTCTACTGTTTATGGTCTGACTTCGTCGCAGTCTTTCGTCAACGCGCTGTCGATGGCTTCGGTGCTTGAGAAAACTGAAAAGACCAGATGTAGAGTTTTCTTGGAAGTGGTGACCACTTCAACACCCTCCCTAAAACTCTACATCCCTACAAACAATTATCTCTTAATATTTTTCTAACTCTAGTCGTAAATATCTGAAAATTAACTTGTCAATGCCTTCACAAATATATTTGCCGGACGCCTTTCTCTTTTTCATTCAAATTAATTTATTACAAAAAAACTACTAGAAAACTAAACAGATCATGTAGAGTTTTTTTTTTTTAGAAGTGATAACCACTTCGACATTAAGAACCGAAGAGTTACCAAAATTCGTGATAAAGGAAATTGTCAACACAATTGTTTTGGACTAAAAAAATGTCGAAATTGCGAATTATACTTGTCTTGCTAATTGAACCATGCGATTGACGCGTCGTGTTTTTCCACTGAGCTATTAAACCGATGCAAGGTATAAATTTCGTCCACCATTTTTACAGGAAAATATGAAGATCTGCGGATAATCTGGAGGATTAACGCTAGGAATAACGTACTATAAAATTTAATAAATCTTTTAATTCATTAACTAACTAACGTTGTTTGTGTAAAAATAATTTCAATTCCTTTCGTTCGTTACCTAACTGCAATCGAGGATAAAGGCATACCGTGAAAAATACTTTTACGCCTTTTTTGTAATTACCAAAATTTCAAAAATAAGTTTCACTCGACGCCAAACTTTGCAAGCTCCGTTCGCGCGGTCACGATGCGAATCTAAAAAGTTAACGATACTACGAAGAGCCGTAGCGAATCGCTGGCGTACCAATTAAAGCACGCTAAACGCGACCATTTAATAAGATTACTCGGACCACTCGTTAATCCCGTGAAAGCTTAGCTACGAGGGACGTGGACAAAGAGGGGTGAAACAGGTAGTCGGTTCAACGGGCTGGAAGCGGGGCGGAGAGGGTGTAAACGGCAAGAGGCACGAATCCATCGACTCTTACCACCTCTTGGACGTTCTCCCCTATCGCGGTTCCATCGACAGCCCGTAGCGTTGGTCACACGATCCCCTTGGTCGACGTGAGAGCATCGTAACCGTCGAGGGAGCCACTTCGACTAGCGGACGCTGGGTTATATTTAATGTACAGGATGGTACACTTAACTGTACGGTACACGTAAATTCTGTGGTCGACACCACGCCAGAGAGTTGTTATTATTAAAATTCCGGCGTTAAGGGAATCGTCGATGGGATTTAGCTGGAAGATGCAAAACGTTGGAAATTCTTCAAATGAACTCGTTGCTTTCAATCCTCGTTATAAATTCCCTAACACATTCGTCCCTTTGAATTATCCATCCCGAGCTATCGTCATCTGAGCAGAAGCAAATAGAAAATACATCCTCACGTGATAGATGATAAACGTTGTAACTCTTTGATGAAAGGCAAATATTATTCGATGGAAAATCGGTGTAACCATGGAATACTTTCTATAATCCAACTTGATGACTTATCCTCGAAGCTGTCTCACGTTCGCCATAGAAACCGATCGCGATGGAAAGCAAACACATCTGACGCTCGGAAACCTGTGCTTAACGCGAAATCGTTTTTATGAATTGTAGATGGCGAATCGTGCAAACGATCTACGCTGTTTACGGGCGTCTTACGGAGCGACGAAATCGATCGCGGAACGCTCGAGTAGCTCGAAGATGGAACAATGAAGACGATGAAGAAAATAGGACGGAACCGTAAAGCTGGTTTAATCATCGAAATTGTAGTGTACGTTGGCGTGCCAATAAACGGACTTGATTCACGCTCGATGCATGTTTCTCGATTATATACATATTCATTGGCTTCAGGCGACCTGTTTGTCCCTGTATCCGGGGAAGATTCAGCCAGTAATTTCCGTGATCATAAAATCGGGGACAAGGCGAACAATCGGCTTTCCAGCTGACAAACTCCGACCCTTCCCGCGGTCGCGACCTCGCGCGCGATTCTCTTCCCCTTTCACGGTGTACGCTAACGCTTTATCGAACTGATATCGTGCACAGTGTACGCTGAATGTACGTCGCTCGATTTTTACCACGCAGCTCGCGGAAGTGTCGAGGGAAATAAAATTTACCGTGGACTAAACGATCGACGACAATAGAGCGACCGGTGTGTTTGAACGACTCGATTTTACACACCGTCCCAGATCGCTCGTAGAGAAGCACCGTCGAAATGTGTAATCTCCTCGTGATTTTTTGTTTCGTTCCTCGTGCTTCCGCGTCCATGGAATACACCCGTGATCTGTTCTCTTTTCCGCGATTTTTTCTCGCTTTTTCACTCCATTTTGTTTCAAGAGGGAAACAAACAGTCACGAGTGGGAAAATATCTCGTGACGTCGTATTTGTACAAGAAATATTCTCAATGATGTAATAGATTGTCTCATTAATATGTTATAGTAAGATTAATTTCTTTTGTAGTTGAATACCCGTCACGTGCCTCGATCGCTATTTTCGTCAGCTCAGACTTTCATATTATTAATGTATTTGTTGTTATTTAATTTCATGTATATTATTATTATTTTTTCAGATTAGAACACTGTATGTCCCCCTAGATACCATGCGATTTTTCTTTCAAACATTTTCTCGTACTACGAATAACTTACGAGTTATTTTAAGTCGTCGTGTTGGGAGATTCACCCTGTATATTCTACTGGGATATTTTTTTTTATTGTAAACGGTAAGTAAATACACAAATAAATAAGAATGAGAAAAAGAGGATGGAAAAATGTTTTGGCAAGCATTCGGCATCGAATTTCAGCGAACAAATTACACGGCGCCAGGTATAAATAATCATAGCGCTGGGTGTCCATTTGCGTGCAACATGAATGGTACACCTGATCCAACCTTTCGTATCTCTGTCCCTTTCTCTCTGATTATGGCGCTCTCTGAATAGTGCAACCCGCCGCTACAAGAGGTTTCAACGTTTTATTCATTGTCCGGGGAATAAATCGATGGCATCGTCTGGAATAGCACGACATCGCCTTTTCGTTTCTTCTTATTTTATCCAAACTCCACGTCGCGAACAAGGAAACTCGCGGATTCTATTGTCCATTGACAAATTCGCGATTCTTTCGCTAGCCGCTTTGATTTCAAGTACCGCTCTATGTGAATAACCAACGTGTCTATGGAACGAAAGAAACGAAACGGAGACTTATTAGATAATATCGGGTTGTGAAAAAAATTCGTAGCCCTTGCAAAATTAGAAGATTTTTACAAATCCTTTTTCAATAACAGATATTTTAAAATCTTGCAAAAATTATTAGAAAGAGACGAGAATTCGATACGAGTATCGGAACATATTTTTAGTATTTTCAAAAGCCTAGAACAGTAGAAAAAGTTAGGCCTGTGTAGTAAAAATGAGTGAGTTTGTTGGCGGAAAGTGTGGAAATATGCTTGCCGAAGAAGGTTTAAGTTTAATAATCCTTTTGGTAAGAGTAAGTCTTGGGCGAGAAATTACGACGACATCGCATGTCAGGCGCAATAAAGTTGCCATACGTGAAGCTTTTAGGATGTAATTCATTTTTAAAGCGAGCAGAAGGAACATTTATCGTGTGTGGAAATCGTTCCGATAAAGTGCAAGAACCAGAGGTTGAAAAGTAAAGTACTACGATAAGATCTCGGCCGTTTTTTATTGTTGAAATTTTTCCAACCTGTGATTTCGTTACGAACCGTATCGTTTTCATATCTCGTTTTCTTCAAACAGGATCTCTCTTCCATCGGATTTGTCTTCTATTCCACGACGATTTTCATAAATGTACGAAAGATTTCGCACTTGCAGTCGGTAGCTGGCAAAATGGCATGGCAGCAGGATAACTTTCAACCAAGCATCATGCATCTGCAAGCAGCGAAAATCCCTTCGATGGCGGCCAAGTTTCTTCCACGACGAAAGTTGCTGATGCTTTTTAAGTTGCGACGCGCACACTGCGTATGTTGCCGGAACCGTTCTTCGATATACGGCCAAAATACCATGGCGAGAGAGGAAATGGCAATGCTACGCGTGCACGACTACGTATTCTAACGTTCGGTAATAGAAGCTTAAATTGAAAAACATTTCGTACAGCAGTGTTCAATTTATTTGGAATCGAAAGGAATATTACGTTCAACGAGATGGTGAATCTTTATTAATTTCGAATTGAAACATTGACCGTCGTCATGGTCATTCATGGTGACCCAGGTTTTATTAAATTTTTTAGACCGATTAAAGTAAGATAAGTATGGATGGAAAAAGTTTCAACGATAACTCAGATAATATTGCCAGAGTAAAAGTGCGCGTAAGTGCACTTTAGAATTTGACAAAAATTACACGTTACGATGTAGTATACATATCTCGAACTATTGCGATTCCTGAGACAAAATATGTGAAATTCGAGCGGCGATTGGACCAGATCCAGCTTGGATTTTCGAAACCTCGAAACCACAATCATTGACAGTCATATAAAAATATTCTTTCTGGGTTATACTTGCTTCTTATGTTATACATGCTTACTTTCTTGTTATATTTCCTTCGTATCGTATTATTGCGAAATATTGTACAAGTTGACACAAAGGTAACGCGATATATAGAGTTATATAGCCACTGTTACCACCGTGGAATTCTTGCACAGTTCCAAGTAACTTTCCCAAGCGCCGAAACTTAAGATGGTATTACTTTCACGCCACTTTATATTTTTCTTTCGCAGAGACAAAATGAAAAATTGTTAACCCTGTAATGGCCAAGCCCTTAAATCGTTGCCTGAAAATCTTGTGACTTTCGTATTTTGTTATTTTCAGGAGAACAGGCATCGAAATACGAAAATGTAAATGAAGCGTATACGATACCTGAGAAAAGAAATTCGTCGAAACGATCGTATGTGCAAATACTTTTTCTAACCATTTTACTTCGATAAACGTGAAACAAAAATATTTCAATACCAATGAGGAACGTGGTTTGGTGGATTTTTAAAACAAACGTCGTAGCAATGGAATAACGGGAATCGCAGGGTCAAGCCACGATTTAAAAACGCTGGGATGCACGGAGGAATATTAATAGGAGTTACATTAGGTCGGGGCCAAGTTTAAAATCCGCCACAAAAACTATGTTAAAATCGAGCACACAGCTCGGCGAGGAAAACTATGGTTCGGAGCAATTACCACGGAGCCTTAGCGGCCTGTGGTAATGAGTTGGCGAATTGCTCGGAAGCGAACGCAATCGACGTTTCTTTCGCCGGTTGAATAAGCGCCGCTTAATTATCCTGACAAATCGCTGCGACGTGACCATCGCCGGAGAGTGGAACTACCAACGTCCACCGTCGTACGAAAACATTTAGTCCAAACTACCCTCCATTACGTAACTTCGGCTTCTGCTTGCATCACGAGTAACGTGTACGTGCTCGAACGAAAAAAAAGCATAAGTTTCTGAAGAAAGAATTAGAGGAAATTAAGTAACAAAATGTGATCGCGTAAAAGATTTCCAAAATTTCACGCGCGATGTACGAGAAATCGTAAATACGAAAGTAATGTATTAAAGTACAAAGCAAATACCGAACGTTTATAATTGACGACACAATTCTTTACAGGTACGTTAGAAGCGAAGATTGTAACTAGGAAATTATGTGTAAGAATTATCTAAGAAATGTCATTTCTTTCAACTAAGGCAGGAGCAGATGTTTAATGCATCTCAACTTTATTTGGAGCTTGAAAGCTCCAGTCAGTTAAAGTAACAAGTTCGCATTAATGAAGTGTTCCAAGTAACTGGAAGCCAAGTGACCTGATCGATGAGAGTAGAAATTTGAAAGAACATTTCAAGTCAAGTAAATCGTAGACTAAGAAACAAAATCAAGGAATTAAAGAAGAAACACGTGACTGTTTATAAACTGGGTGACCTACTAAATCAGTATTTATGAAGATCCACATCATCGGCGAAACCAGCATTCGTCATAAATCACGGACAAAGAGAAAAGAAATGTTAACAGAGGGGAAATCTGTTTCGTAATTCGCTTTAATCCTTGCAGCGTCATTATTCCATGAATTATACGCGTTCGTTAACGCTTCTCTGTAGACGTGCTTGCAGTTGTCTCTCTTAAACTGTGGATGCGTTAACAAGCGGCGAGGGCTGATAAAGTAGCATCGTTCTCTCCGCGACATTACGGAACGATTACTCAGCGCGAATGCAGGAACGGGACAAGGAGAGATCACGTCCCATCGTTGGAATTTCCCGGCAGACACTCGGGAAAGTATTCCAGTATTAATTTCCAAAGGGTGCGGTTCAATTTTTGCCAGTGCGGTCTTCGTGGCGCGCGAGACATTCGTCGAAATCATTTCGATAAAATGAGGATAAGAGATGGAAAAATAAATAAAAAAGAAAAGAAGAAAGAAATAAATGATCGTAAGAATGGGAGTGAAAATTGTACAATTGCAGATCCGTAAAAAGGAATTATGGTAAGATATGGTTGTTTGAGTCACTTGAGTCTCAGCATCTTAAAACTCAATCTTCAACGCTTGCAAAGAATAACCGTACTTGTTGCATATTCTGAGACACTATTAGCCTGTGATATAATAATGGAAGAATGAGAAAATATCGTGTACTTTATATGCAGCAAGAGAAGATATAAAAAATGAGGGAATAACTCGAATAATTCTATGATAGAATAACTTGAGTCAGAGAAAATGAGCGAGAAAATAACTTGCAGAAATAAAGTAATATATATGCAATACTCGTGCTACCGGATCGTCACAATTATTGAGAAAATTAACATTCGACGTCTTTTCTTTTGGCGAATAGAAGTTATATCCTCGTAAAAAGCTATGATTAATGCGAGCTGTCAATAAGAGATCAGCACACGATATACTTTACTGTTTATCACATCACTGATAAGCGATCAGTTTGCTTATTTTCAGATATACACATCGTATAAAAGTTGTTCGTAGCCGAATTCGGTGAATCACAGGACAAATTACTTAGCTTGGCTTAAAATATCCTTCTAACTCGAATAACCGTTCAAAGTTTTCTCTTTTTCCTTTTTAGCGCGACACGGAAAGGCCATTGAAAAATTGGAAGAATTTATGCAAATTCCGGAGATGTCGCAGCGGCGAGGATGCAAATGGCCGATTCGTCGAGCGATAGCCTTTCGCACGGAGACTAAAGCTAATCTTTTTTTAAACGAAATTCCCTTGTTCCCATAGGAAAAATTCGATATCCCGGTGATTACTAAAGTGACCATAATCGATTCTTCGCCAGTGCAAAACCAACGATAACTATCTATAACCCGGTACATTGTCAGGCTTCCACGTGGAAAACAAAAGGGACAAATTTGAAAATTGTCAATCCTGTCAAACAGCTTATACACAATCCAGGTAACGTGACCATCCTGATTACCCAGAACCAAACAATAACTGAAATTAGATTTTTCGGCACTGAATTAAAATTTATGAAAGGAAGTTTGATTAAACTTTGTTCGACGTCCGTTCGCAGAAGTCATTCAATTTTATCGAGAAAATTAAATGTGGCCAGCCACAGAAATTCGTTCAATTCCCATTAATGGCTCCCGTTATAAAGCGTAGATCATCGACACTAAACATCGAATGATGCCTATTTTGAAATCTTCCGATCCTCTATTACGTTATAATTTACGTTTCAACCTCGCATTTTTAAGATCGATCTCTTATAAAAAATGGAAAGTGTGACTTACCGTATCCTTTCCCGATATTTCTCTTCCATTGTTTTTCCCTCTATCTTTTCTTCCTCTCGTCCCTTTCTTAACTTCTTGGAGTTAACAAAGCGTTCTACTTTATTAACACGATTCTCCACCGATATGAATGTATAAAATATTTCAATAAAAAGATAAGGGGCAATGTACAGAGCGCGGGTGCGCGCGGAAAGTTGAGGCACATTTCAATTCGAGTAGCATAATGGTCGATATCCGCTCCCGTTTGCTCACCGAACGAAACTTTTTCCCATTTTCGTCGTATGAACGCGATGGGTGGCCGCGTCGCGCACGAGAACTTTTTACTTTCGAAAAGTGCACATTCTCGCGACCCATGGATTTTCACGTAGCTCACAAACCGCTCATAACCATTCTTCTTCCTTTCTTTTCTTTTTTCTCTCCTTTTTTTTTTTTTTTTTTTTTTTGTATAGGTGAATATCTAACAAGACATCGATTTTTGAAGAATCGTAGGAAACCTGAGTGAAAATCTGATATCTGTCCGTGTAAATTCGAGAATCATCCGAGAGCAGTTTGGCAAATCTGCTTTCAGAATAAAACACCGATAACAACGATCGGTTGCAACATTTTTAATATCATCGAACGACGCCGGATAAAGGGAGGAATCGAAGTAACCGAGGCAAAATATCGTTAGAATCGCAATATTCCACGGAGCTGGCAGAGTTAACCGGAGCACCCTCGAAAACTTTCTTAGGAAAATATCGCGGTAGAGACGAGAACGTTCATAAACGTTCGAACATTTTCGTCGGCTTATAGTAACACTGGGTATTTGAATTTTGTCAAAATATACAAATTACTGGCTAATTAGAACTAGAAACAGCGTTTCCTATCTTCTTATAATAAACTCTAATACTACTATTTATAATGCACTAGTAGTAGTAGAATTAATAGACTATAAATTTAAATTGTCGATTAAAAACAATGAATTACACGATCGTATTAATACTTAAAAGATGGTAGGATTTGCTTCGGTTCATAGATATTTCAGTTTTGAAATTTGTTTCAGTATACTCTTTACTTTCACTCATAACTTAGGAATTGAGCATCGTGGAAACAAAGATCCCTCTGTATAAAGATATAATTCTACAATGTTTGGAAAGGAAGCTGCTCTGTAAGCAACGTTTCTAGCTCAAAGAACATTGCTAACGATCGAACGATAAAATTGAAAAGCACTACGAATCGTTTGATAAGTTCTCACAGCATCCTGTACGCGTTTACCCTCCGTTTCCTCTTGTGTTCCGACCGCTCTCACGGATGATAAATAAAGTTCACCGTCTTGAAAGGGATCGCAATCAGCCCGTTTTGCCGGAGATAACGAAATTATCGTGTTTTTTTCCGCATGGTGTGTAAGCCCGCAGGGGCCAAAGGAATCGTCGTATATCTACATAGTCAGCACGTGCTACGAAATGTTAATAAATAGCACTTACGTATTTCAACCGCGATAATCGACTAACGAGCATATCGTATTAAGCCTGTGAATCTTCTGCTCAATGATATCACGCAGGTTTCACGTTTTTTAACAAGCTGCTGAGCTCGGCAATTTCAAAGCGCAGCTTTTCGAACTTCGCCGACAGAGAAATATTTAATCGTATTTTACCATCAAATCCACTCTAACGTTTGTTTCGCAGATTTAATCATTCGGTGAGATTTCAACGAAATCTACGAATTTGTATAATCTATGGATATTGTTTATCAATCGTTCGAGGAATCTGGTGCAGCGATATCGATTTTTAAGAAATTCTACGTTTCTTGGAAGCGACGCTATCACGTATAAAATCCTGTGATTAAAAACGTTTGAAAAGATTTCCAATTTCGCTCGTCTTCTGACAGAGACTCCTTCTCTAAAACGAAACCGCTCGAGATATTACGCTGCCGGTTCTGAATTTTCCAATTTCTGTCCACAACTTGTTTACGCTCATCGCAATATCGATTCTCCGAGGTTCGTTATACCCTTATTAAACTGGAACATGCGGTACACCATTGCGATACGCGAGCAACATTTTCATTTCAGACAGCAATCAGTTGCGATGCACTGCATTAGATCAAAACGATTCGACTTTTGCTAGAAAAGAAAAAAAACGACGTTGGAGGTTTCGATTGAAAATTAGACGAATATCTGGAATCGTCAAAGAGCAGAATTTACATCAAATAATTTGGTAATGTCCCTTATTTAATACGCGATCTATTAAAAAATCTAAGTAAGCAAAAATTGTATCCACCACCGAACATAAAAATAACGTTCCATCTCTGCGAATCAAATATCGAAATTTGTTATCACGCGTATCATATCCTTAAGAAACATAACTTCCAAACTTACACTTGCACATTCGCCGTTTAAAACTTTCAGGACTACGCAGAGACCCTGGAGCGTCTATAGCGTTCAGAGAACTAGCACACCGATAATTTAATCAATAAATTAATTAGTAGCTTGGTGTAAAAACTCGTCTAAGTGATATTATAATTTTCCATAAGAATGTTTCCCTTTCGAACTGAACAAAAAAAGGGTTCTACATTCGCTGGTCCCATCTGACTTATATTCGAGCGCTTTCATAAATTCATCTCTCGTTGGATGTAACAAGAAATCGAATTTCGTACGAAAAAAAAAGTCACTATGAGACCGTTCGACCGATCATCGTACCAAGCAAATCGAAAGCGAGAGAAAAGAACAGGAACTCGAATATTGACGTTTAGAGTGTGTTCTCTGTGAAGAGGTTGGTAGCGCGAGCTGATTGAAAGTCACTCGTCGTACTAATGCGGCTAACATATGGCCGTCTGTTTCTACTGTTCCCGAGAGCCGGCTCCATACAGCTCGCGGCCAGTGATCGATAAGCCTAGATTCAAAACTGCTTTTCCCCCGTATTTCGTGCTGCGATTGGAACAATAAATCACCGCGGGCTCGACAGAATTCGAATCATATTAATAGTGCTCCGCTTTTTAGACCGTGAAAATAGGGCTAGGCCGAAACGAAACGGCCGTGCTGAAAAATCATTTCTCCACAACCGTCATATTCGGATACGATGAATTTGTAAAAATAACAGAGTAATAAAATAATAATCTTCTTCGTTGGTTCATAGATTCGACGAACGGTCTGCCTTTTTGTGTGATTTTTAAATGAATAATTTACCTTCGATTAATCGCATTATTGTTAGCATTCTTAATTTCGATATGATATATTCAGATATATTCTATAGAAAAGAGAGAAAGATAGAATATTGCTAAGTATTAAATAAATAAATAAATGTTGGTAAATTCTGAAAACATAAGAAAACAAGTTAACATTAAGTCACCGATAAAATGACAAAGAATTACACGGTACCATTCCGAGGCCCTTGTTTCACGATACTCGTGGGCGCGTTTGGCAGTTCAATTTTCTCAACTTGTTTTCATCCTCCAACTTTTCCCCAGATGTGTATACCCTGGAGCATTTCTCGTCGGTACGCATACGCGTGTGTTTCGCAAAACAAGCCAACCAAGCCAGCAACCGTTCGAAACCGGAAAGAAATCCCCGCTGAGACTCGCAGAAACAATGATCTCAATTAAACTTACGTCCCATTAAATCTTCCGCTGAAACTTTCCAAAATGTTGTACGTTTAATTTCTCTCTGGTAACTCGATGAAACAATGGTTATCGAGGGTGGATGGACACGATTCTTGGGACCAGCGATTCGATCCAGCTATTATAAATCACACGCAACTAGAGAGTTGAGAAAGTACCGATAGCCCTAGGTGAAACGCTGTGAGCTATAACGTCAGCTGTAAATCACGTCTGATACTGATACGGTCAATATAGAATGTAGACTCTATTTCTGTTGTCAACGAAAAGGCAGCGTGATGACTCGCGATCGTGCGATACGCGTGTATTAAAAATTATTTCACGTGCCATCTGCATCGTGTCTTTCACAGCTAATAAATCACTCGTACAGTGGCAGGCAGGATAGAATGACAAAGATCTTGCCGCTTCGAGGCGAATGAGATCGCTTTTTCGGATTTTGTGAGCCGACGTTGCTGTCGTTTCAACGCAGATGAAATTAATGGGGTCGTCAAATAGAACCGTCATACAGAGAGGAACCAAGAAAGTCCTCCAAGGCCTGTCCTACTTCGTAATATCGCGGCCTGGTAAACAGACCCTTTGAACTTTATTAGCTCGTTCTACCCCCCTGCGACCCGTTTTTTAGATCGCTCTTCCTTCTTCGCTTCGTTCATTTACCTTCTTAGAAAATTTGTTTTGAAAATTATGCGCCGAAAAGTAATCTTCCTGCGGGCTTTCCGAGAGACACAGTCCTCTCATCGAGATACCCGTGTCGCGCTACAGCTAGAAAAAGTCAGTGGTCGTTAAAATTAATGAGATGTAAATACGACGAGTGAAGTTAGTGGAGAGAGGAGAGGACAGGGGGAAGAAACATCGCTTGGAAAAGATATCGGAGATTTTAAGAAAGGAGAATTTTTTTTAAATTTCTCGTAACTCAGAGGTTGAATAACCTTTTTAGTTGGAGGATGATCGTTTTTTACCATTTCCTGGCGACTTAATTCGAGCAGTCGAGAAGAGGAAATCATTATGAAGATACATCTACCCTGGGCATAGTAAGCTGTGGAGCGTCGGAATTTTTAAAAGGACATCGTACGAGGGAAACTCGTGCAGATTGCCCAGAATGTTCCAGCTGGAAATTGAACGGAAATCGAATATCCTCTGAATATTAGTTCAATTGTGTGTAACAGAGCCCAGGTGTCCTAATATCTATGGCAGATAGCGTAGATGTCGAAATGATATTTCACTGTCTCAAAGCTGTTGAACGTGGCTAAGTATCATGATACCAAATTCGTCTCACATAAGACCTCGTCTGGACGTATACCTCGAGGCGAACTTCTCATTGTGTTCGAGTTACTTAAGTATACGATGTGATTGGAATCTGAGAGAGTTGTAAGTAAATCTCCGAGTTTTAACGATCGTCTATGTAGTTTAAATCAATTGTACTTTTATTCAATTTGTGTAATAATCGTAAAAAATTGTCTAATTCCTGTATCTGCTATAACTCATAATTTTCACGATATTTTTTTATTATTCGTCTAATATTAAATCGATAACTTTTCTACACGACTCTCGTGTATCGCGTTACTCTGTTTCTTCGTGACTGGTATGTACCTTCTACCTATGGTAGAAAATACCCTAAACTCACACAAGAACATGGTAACCATGGACACGTTGAAACTTGGTATCGTTCGAAATTAATTACACCGGTGGATAATGCGCCTCGTACGATCCGTGCAGTGTACACGCTACCTGTTTCCTTGTGTTCCCGATAATTACACCTGTGTAGTTCTTAATTAGTCTCTCTGAAACGCTCGCAGTGAACGACAACTATAACATCGCTGCGAAGAACGATCGATGTAGAACTCTTGCTACGACATCGGTAGGTGACGCCTCGGACACAAACCATTCTAGAATTTCGAAAGTTCTATGGCAAACATCGGTCTAGCAGTTCGTCCATAGACCAGTTACTTTTCGCCGCATTGTTGATTTATGTGCTTGGGAAATTCCTAACTATACGTTACAGGTGTTGCGCTGTAACTCGAGATGACGACTCGAACAGATCTTCGTTCGACTTTCTCAACTTTTCCATAGGATTCGGATTCCCTTTGTGCGTCATCCTACGACATGACAAAGTCTTAAGATCGATCGTATCGAAGTTAACATCTTCGAGGTACCTCGAGCTGTACCAGACAGGCGAAATTTGAAAAATGAAAGGTTAGTACCAGGTCGTGTGAAATGTAGAATGAGAAACAGGAATAACTGTCCGAAGAACATTTAGCGAAATGAAATTATTAAAAAATTAATCGACAAGATCTCTGGAAGACGTACCGTAGTAAAGTAAGAAAACTCACGAAATATTAATTGTTTCAAAGTGATCGATATTCTTTTAGCGATCACCGGAAACTTTTGAATGAAATACTTTATAAAAAGTAGCAACAGTATAATATCAAGTATATTTATGTTTCTTGATAGAAACAAAACCTTGCCACTTGATAGATGACTTCAAACTTTGCTCTGTGTTATATATCGACGTGGTTTTATCGCTATGGAGACATTGCCTCTGAACTAACTGGCGAAAGAATCGTCTTATGGTATAGCTCGGAACGAACGAAAGAATTTTTTGTGAAAAGGAGATTATCGAACAAAGTGCTAACGAACACCGAACGAAATTCTTTCTCCATTTTCCAGTCGAACCTTCTACGGGAGATATATGTCTATGGAAAACTGCGGCTAAAATTACGTCTGTTATGCCAGAACAGGCCAAACACGGACATAAGCTTTGACGTTGTATAATAAGCCGTTGGTGGATCCGACATCGGTTACGTTGGATGACTCTGACAGGAAGCATCGTCTTTGATGTCGAATCCAGATATTACAGGGAATCTAAATGCAGCCGTGGTAGAGTTTGCTCGTCATGAGACACCAGTCAACCTGCGGACGAAATCTGTCGGGACGAGAAGAGGCAGCTGCCGCGAAAAATGGCATAAACTCGTTTCAAACTTTATGTTTCCAACTGATCGATGAATTTTATTACCAGTCACCGTGCAGAGTTCGTAACCGAAAAATTCCGATCGAAGATTACCTGTCTTGCCAGCGACGACTCGATTTTTCGCTATTTTTCTCCGACGCGTAGTTGTTATCCGACCATCTGATAGTCGCAACGAGGCTCCGTGTGCTCGAAAAATCAATTACGAAAGAAAGTCGACCAAAGAAACCTTAATTCCATGATCTTACTTGAAAATTCATAACCGAGTTCGATTTCATCGAAATTATTCCAAAGATGAATTTCTGTTCTCGTTCGAGATTTTTCCTTCGCTCGTGGTATTTGTACTATTAAATATCAGTATCACGAGCAGCAAGCAACGAAATGAATTATTGTCGAGAGATTGTGCAAACATTTGCTAACGCTCCATGCAGCTGCATTATTTTTTATTGTGCAACTGGCTCGTTACTTTTTCGATAGCTCCAATCCCACAATTTTGTCCGTACCCGATAGAAAATATTTGTCAATTACCCACTAGATTACACACGCTTACCATTTCGCTCGATTCGATCTACATTTAATGGCGCCACGAACGATGCCTGCACCTGCGTTGCTGCAAAAATTTCTTTCATTATTGCGTGTAATTTTATGACATTTAATCGATTTTCCTATAATTTCTTTATATCCATGGTTTCCCTCCTTTGCAGGGTTTGTCTACGAGATTGAAGAAAAGGCGTTTGTAAGCGCCAACGATGTGCTCGCGATCGGTATCCGCTGGAATGACCTTTTCGTCATCGTGTTCTATAGCTACGTCGATATCTGGCTCCGCCGTCAAATAAAAGATGTAAGGCACAGACTCGGAAGAACGTGCATTGTCCCTCACGAAATCGTCAGCCTCCATCATTGCGAATTGGCTCCTTACAGAAGCAATCTTCGACTCGTCCAGTGTAGTCCTGCCAGTCTTCGAAGCCGTTTTCTCCATCGTCTATAAAAATTTGCGAGAAGTTCATTGAAAATGAAAATCGAATATCGTCTTTGGACATAAATACGCTTTTTTAATATTTAACTTCTGCAGCAATTGAATTTTATATCGGTGCTCGATTACCAGTGAAAACGACGGAGATAAATCAGACGCGTCCCAAGTAGTAATTGAACGAGAAGTATTATTGAATCGTTTATTACTGCTCTTTTTCTCTCGATAATGGCGAATCAACTGGTGATCTTTCGATCATTTTTAACGCAATTGTATTTTTCTAACGTTAGATGTCTCAAGTTTGAACAAAATAAAAGAAATTTGTAATTAGTACACATGCCTCGTCGTTTTAGTTCTGTGCTAAATATCTCTTTAAAAATTACATGTTACAAATAGAAATTTTGTTTACAAAGAATTAGAGTTTGATTGAAATATGAAAATTCTTATTCTTTTGGTGGTACTAGAACTTTCTGATTTTGTCACTTAATTATTCGTCGTATATTTGTCCACCGTAGCCAGCACAAGTAACGTTTCTATAATGCTTCTCAAAATGTAAAAATAAGAAGAAAATGAGTTTATTACACAACCATTCTATGTTAAACGTTTTTCTACAACTATACAAATCCCTTTCGTTCGCTAAAATGAAAATGAAGATGAATTTGCTTATATTGAAATATAAAATTTCAAAGATAGCGGCGAGGTTAAGGGAAGAAGTTTTAGAAGACACAGCACGTTAATCCGATATTTATCAAGCTTGCCCGACAGAGAAGAGAGAGAAGGTAAAAATGAATTTATCGATATACGATAAAGTTACCTAACTGGACGAATTAATTCGACGTTGATTAAACAGCTGATTCTTCATAATCGCTCGATTAAATGGATTACTTGCTGTAACAAACTACCGACCGTGGATCTCTCGTAAATAAGAAAAACGCGAACCTCTTCCACTCTCGGCCGTCAAACAAAAGATCGACTCGCACTACTTATAAAACGACAGATAAAAATTGTTTCGAGAGTTTCTCGCTTAGGCAAGAGTGTACCGTGTCGTCAGTTGCCTTGTAATTCACAGAATACGACTTCCGTGTCCGGCTATTGCGAACTCTTTCTACTTGCCGCGCAAAAAACTCCCCTTGTGCTCCGCGTCGACTCTAATGGAGCTTGAAAACCCGACAAGAAACGAAAAATCAAAAGGCAGACGTTTCGAGTCGAGACACGAACGATACAAATTGGAAACAACGGGAGAATGCGTGGAAACATGGAACGAGGAATCAACAAGAATCTCTGGAACACAGGGATGTATCGAGCAAATACAACAACGTACAGAGACAAAACAGTCCTTTCGATGCTTTCGGTGAAACTTGACCGTGTTCGTTCTCGTTTTCTATCAAAAAAAAAAAAAAAAAGAAGAAATGGTCCACTAACTGTTCGAGGCTGATCGATCTATAAATTTTTACATCGAACGTTTTTCTGTGTAAACAATCGAGTTACGAATGACATGGAACACAAATAGAAATGTGTTTCGCTTACTAAATATTTTAACGAGTACTTTACTCTGCTTTACATATTTTTCTATATCGTACGCATTTTATTAAGTTCGCACGTTTAAATTTCCCAAAAATGCACAAACCTAAGCAGTCTGATAATAACTGAGCTACAAATTTTGAGGTGTATGATTCACGTAGCACAAAATCTTCTTAGAAACACCCACAATGGAGAAGTTTAACGAACAATTGATTTTTCTGAAGATCAGTGCAACGTGAAAAAATGATTTCCTGACAGATTTTCCTCCAAATCAGTGCAATGTGGAAAAGAAATCTCCTAGCACCTCTTAACAACCTATAAATGTAGCGACAGTAAACGTACTTCTGCAGACACTGATACTTTTGACGATTCCTTCAATGGTTCCCTGGTCGACGTAGCTTCCTGCTCCTCCTGTTCCTCTTGCTCTTCCTGTTTCTCTTGCTCTTCCTGTTTCTCTTGCTCTTCCTGTTCCTCGTCGACCGTGCCTGTTTGTGGTGCTGATTCATGTGGCGCGGTATAAATCGAGTCACCCTCGGACTTTTCATTCAAAGAAATCCCGCTGGATTTCGTGCCACGTTTCCCACTTCTCCTAGGCTTTCTACCCTTGCGTGAAATCCGTACAGATTTCGGGCTCACTAATAGTTTTGGACGAGGCGGACCCTTCACTTTGCCAAACTTGTCCAAGCCTTGCACCAGGAACGTTGTTATCACCAATCTACCTCCGACTTCCTTGATTGCCTGCAACGCAAAACATCTTTTCAAATTGTTCATTGCCTTTTACATAGTTCACTCAACTTCGATTGCACGTGTATATTAAAATGTACGGAATCTATTGGGTTGGCAACTAAGCGATTGCGGATTTTGTCAATACCATCTAATGACAAAATCCGCAATCACTTAGTTGCCAAGACAATATATGAACTGTGCAATTTTCTTCGCAATTATCAAATGTCCGATTCTTTTAATATTTTAGCGACAAGCAAGAGACAAAAGGAATAGTTCAAGGTGTCATAGAGCTATTACCAGATCGGCAGTGTCCTTCCAATGCTTATAATAGGATCGGTAGATGGTCGCCTCGTGCGTAAAATTCTTTAGAAACTCTCTCATCTCTTCCTCGGTCCTCGGTAAGGGCAGTCGCTGCAAAGAAACTCCCTTTTTTATAACGGTTTACGGGGTGTAAACGAAAGTTTGGAAGTTAGGATGAAGAGCGACGCTGTTCACGGAGGAAGATTGGAAAGTTTAGAGAGACTTTTGCTCGAACGATCGGTCTGATTCTTACGGGATTGTGAGAACTGGGCGTGATAAAGCTAAGCGCCTGTTATCTTTAATGACACCAGCAAAGCTCTTACTTCGAACGGCTCGCTGTCATCCTCTTCCTCTATTCCTGAATGCTTCCATGGTGTGCCTATGGGCCAAATTTTCGCGAATTCTTCTTCGTTTGATCTTTTCGCTGTTAACGTTTCTCCCGATTTCGTTGGTGATGTTTCTTCCGATTCTTCTTTTAATATTTCTCTCGATTTTGCTTCTGTAGTCTCTCGCGATTCTGCTGATAACGTCATATCTGTAAGTGTTCTAGCCGAGGAAATTTTGCTCCTTGCCTCTATGGTTCCTGTAACAATGATATGAATGTGAAACGGAGGATGATGAAATGACAAGATACAATTTGATTGGAAAATCATGTTGAACAATTATGTAGTACTGATTTTATTTTCTTTGTTATCGTTTTACGAGAATGTCCCAATAAGATTGATCTTGAGGAAATAATATCTATACGTGCAGTGAAACATTGGCAAAAGCCCAAACAAAGACAAACAGATCAGAATTATGCGAGACTGCGAGTATAATCTCCAAAATACACTGTGAGTAAGTTTTTAGACAAATAATTGGAATTATTTTAGTTTTTGATAAACACTTTGCGTTTGACGATTAATTCCTCGTTAATTTATACACTCATTGTTGATACAAATCTAAACATAACTAAAGTGTCGAATTATTTATAAGCTACAGTATAAATGATCTTATAACTCACAGACGTTTCCTTGAAGAAATAATTCTCACAGTTTAATCGCGTGTTAATATCGCGTGTTAATATCGCGTGTTAATCATTCAAAATGAAGGACTTAGATTACGGTTTTTACACGGTATAAGCGGCAGAACTCGGTGGTACTCGTCTTAATTAAATCGCGACCAGCCCTTCTCCGGTTTGTTTATCGCGGTGAAAAAGTTGGACGACAACGGTGCTTTGTTTCGCTCGAAAAGGACGGGAAGAACAAAGAAAACTTCCTTCGTCCCTTCGAAACCGTTTATTCCTGGCGTTTTCGCCGTCCCATTGGGAGAAATTTAGTGCGCAATAACAGGTATACATTTAATAGAATTACTTATTAAATACAGAAAATTCTAAGATAAAACCTGCTGTCTGGCAACAGCTTCGTATGCTACGTGACGTCGTAAAATCTGTTTAGGGCAGCGTAAAAGCACTACGTGACACCAACGCGAGAACAATGACCACACTTTTAGATTTATTTCGTGATAAGTGCGACGCCAACTACTACGATATGCGTTTTCAGAATTACGGCTATCTCGCTCATATTTTCCCACTAGTTTTACGTTGCATTGCCCCGAGATGAAAACGAACGAAAGAAACACGGAACTCATAGACATCTACGATTAAGTTATTCTTCTCCTACCTTGATCGAAATCCTCGACTTTACGAGGAACTTCTTCTTCTTCCTGATCCGCCGCGACTTCGCTAGGCTCGATTCTTGGCTGGTATCCATCCTACCAACAGAAAATTGAGACAAAGTATCGTAGATTTTTGGGGAAATTTAATAAGGTAAACACGCGAACTGACCGAATAGTTGACACACAGCTACTGACTATTGGTATTAAGACACTTTAGAAACATTGAGTAAGTCTGCAGATTTATTAAAATAAAATAAAATAATCTGGGAATTATCTTTAATTGTACTTGTATACGTAAGAATAATTTTCTAATTAAAATACGTTCGTCAAAAATGAGAAGTTTAAACGGTGAAAGAGTTTGTCAAGTAATGAAATACTTCCACGAGAATCTGATACTATCAGGTTTGACAATTACATGCGATACTTTCATCGTGATATACTCCTTTAAAGAATAATTTAATCGCACCGTAATGTTCCATTATACGTGGCAATGATAATTCCAAAGAATAGAATCATTGCAGTCAAATTTATTTCTAATTTTGTAATTAAAATACATCTCGCCAAAGATAAAGGCAAGTGTACAGATATCGAAGCAGATCCTTTCGAACAATGGTGTATTATCGTAAACTATCGTATATACATTCGTATATAAACAGATGTTGCTTCCCCTGGGCAGTGCGAGTTAATAAATCTGTAGGGCGCGAGAGAAAAGTTTCTACTTGCACGATAAAAACCGGTGAATGAAAACCGAGGAACTAGTTTTGCATATCGAACGGTTTGCCCTTTCATTTTCTTCAAAATTCCGCTTAACCCTCGACTTCGACGCGTATGATTCCCCCAGATTATGCGAAATCTCAAGCAAAACCTACCCTCAGCTAATGCTGAAGTTCGGCGAAACTTTAAACGCAGATGGTAGAATTATGGACTATGTCTATGAAAGTGATGTAATTTATAGCCGGTCGCAGGATGGAAGAACGCAAAAAGAAGAACGATTCGTTCGCCGTGACACGAATGGCTTGGAAGTTTGGCCCGTGCAAACAAAACGTCGCGCGATTAATGCATATTAAAATGAAAATTAAACTCGCTTATCTTTCTGCCAGCTGAGAGACGAGGGAAACGTGAGACGGCAACGGTTGCCTCGAACTGCATACATCGATTGGCGGACAGTTTAGAGTTACGTTGCAAATACTCGCTTTCGATTAGGCCGGAACTGCTAATCGTTTGCGGTTTCTGTTAATGCGTTTAAGCCAAAGAGCTCGATACAATCAATCCATGTTCTGTTTACGAGGCTATCTCGACGTCAATCAACCAGTCACGCGATCCTCCATGTTAAAATTCATTACTTTTACATTGACGTACCGACCTAATTTTAATACGTTCACCGTGGCCCTGACTTTTTCCACGGCCTGGCTTCTCTTATTAAAACACGAGCCAGCCCATTGCACTCCCGACTAAATATATTACAGTGAGCTACGATTCATCGTCCAACGTCCACCGTTTCGACTAACTGTTGTCCTCAAGGTCGACCGCCCCTGCGAAACGACACAGCGATATATACATATGTGTGTGTGTGTGTGTATCTGTGACGTACAAACTTTTAAAACAACTGCCTCGCTATGAAAAAGTCACTGGATACTGTGGAAACTAATATCATCTGCTATTTACTTATTCTAATTGTATTTATTTTTCACGTTACATTTTTTGTTTCTCATACGAGGAAACAATACTTCAATAAATATTCGAATACGTACGTACTGTAGAAGACATTTATGCATATATCCATATTATGCGCGTTACGTAAAACGTATTAAAACTTCATTAGCAGTGTAATGAGACACGAGTAACACGATTACTTTGGTCAAATTTGAAACCGACCAGGAAATATAATACACAGTTTACAAAACATTTGCTGCGGACGTTCATTTAGCGAAACGAATTTCGATGTTTATTAACATAATGGATAATTGAATGTTTAAATAGTATACTAAATATCTCGTAGCTTCTACTGTACATTCTCGTGTTTCAGGTATTAACAGTATAATAATAACAATCGTGTTTCGTTACCGCGCCAATGAAACTTCAAAATGTAGCGTATTACGTGTAATATATTCATGAACGGTGTCTACGAATGTTCGTGTGTAGGGACACGAAAAGAAAGAAACAGAATTAAGTAATAAAAAATGACCGAAATTATGACATTTCTGCCAGACAGGCGACCGTTCTTAAACGCTATGCGGCGATAAGTTTCTATCTCTCCTCTTTGTCTCTCCATTTTTCTCTCGCCAAGTTACTCACAAGAACCATGTCGGGAAAATCGTGTATGTGTATGTGTGTGTGTGCGATGGCCGAGAGAGATTTAAACGCATTCCCTCGCCGTTGAAGCATGCAGCGTCGTGTATAAATCTCCGGCAAACAGACTGAAAAAGCGCACCTGAGCTTCGAGACAACGTTGCCTTCATATCGTACAGTATAACGAAAGCTCAAGGTTAAGCGACTAGATGCGATTCACGCTCCTCCGTGCGCTTTAACTTCGCTAGGAACACGAGGAAGCTTTGACGAAATTAAATTTCCGATGTTTAGACGCGCCAGCGAATTGCCGATTCTCCGCAGTCGGCTTCTATCCATGATAAAGGGAATCGGAAAATTTGATAACCGACGATATTGTTTGGGGAGAAGATGAAATTTTCAACAGCTCCGCCATCATCGCCTATTATAAAAAAAAACACACAAGTTCGCGTCGAGTCGATGAATTTTCATCGTGACAGGTATACAAAGTTTCCCGTACTTCATCGGCAATCTCTGCCGGGGATCGTCGTCCATCCGTTTCGATATGAACACGATAGCTAAACTTGTAATTTACGTTGGAAATTTGAAATTCGTCGCCGGAGCTACGCTCGCCATGTCGGAATTTCATTCGGCGAGCTTTCACGACTTTCCAAGGTATTTACGCTGGCTCGTAACGCGTATCGTTCGTTTAAATGGCTAGCTAGGCTTTTGTTAACGATACTTCTGCCATATCTACAGCGAAGATATAACCGATTCGTCGTATTCGTTTGGCGAACGTGCGACCAAACAATCTTATCTTTTTCCTGTCAGCTCGAAATTATTGAAAAACGATGTCCAGACGAACTCGAGCTCTTGATCGATTCTACGAATGCGAGAAGTAACCTAGTACATTTTTCCAAAATTGTTCTCTTATTAGTAATTCCAATCGTAAGCAAACCTAACTCTGCTTAAATTACTATTGCTAATAAATCGAAGTGTCGAAATTTGTGTTGAATAAATGTTGAATAATGTTAAATAATGTAGTGGAAATAATGGCTTTTGTATCTTGATTTTTATACGTGGAATTCAATTTATAAAAGGAATAAGTAACGTAGAAAGATAATGCATATAAAATATATACATTCATGAACGGTTATATTTTCACTGTAAGTAACTATGAATGAATTTCGGAATAGAATCCCCATTGCGTGTAATGGCGTCCATTTTTCATCGCCCTCTGTCCCATCGCACTTTGACATAAATATCCAAGATCGGTCTGACCCGGAACAGGTCGTTACACGGAACAAAACTTACCTCCTCCTGTTTCAAGACTTCATCGGCCTTCTGCAATTCTTCCGCGAGCCTTATAACAAAATCGATGTGAGCACGTAACCACTTCTGCCATTCGTCGGCAATTTCCCCGATGTTCGTGAGCCAAATAGACCAGACACGCAGCTTTTCCGATGGTACGGCGTATATCCGCTCCATAGACCTCACCACGTCCCTACCATTTCGACGCATTATGTCATTTCAATTTCTCCATAGTCGAAACGTCTATCTTTTGCCCCAGTCTCTATTTTGCAAACTAAGAAAAAATTTCTCGCAGCAAGAATCACCGAGGAAAAATTTCTCGTATTTTCAAAAAATCGAAACTTGAGGTAAATCGATTCGTTCTTATATTCACGAGATCGACGTTATTTCCCCATCAATTGAATAATATTTATCGAATAATTGGAAAAATAATTGGAAAGAGCATGACGCAAATCGAGAGTCAAACAAATAAATTTGTGTTAGCGAGATATTGCGAAACTTCTTAGATTTGTTCTAAGAGGGAAAAAGTGTCCCTTAGCTTGAGGTGTCCGGATTACACAGTGGCAATAAATAGCAGTTCGAGGACCAAGTCCAAAGAATTGTGCAAACAGCGAAGCCAGTGCGAACTGTGTGAAAAGTTCGTATACAGGACGTTTGCTTCAAACATAGCGAAGTTTGCGTCGAACGAACAAATCGTGCTCTTCTCCCACAATACGCTTATTTATCGCGTTCTTAATCTTTAATGTCCAAAGCCTTAAATCATCGCCGAAAATTATATATACCAAATTATATAAAATTGTACACATGTATGTATTATATTTTGTTGCTAAAAACGCCGATATTAAACCCAGCTATAAATTTATTTGTCGATTAAAAGGAAATTTCATATTATTAACTGCTTTTACTGAAGAATGGAATATTCTGAATAAAACAGTTGAATACGGTCAATTTTTAGAATTGATTAATAAAATCAATAGTATAACAAAATGGGAGAAAAATTAATTAAGGCGAAAGAATGGCACGAGAATAAAGCTGAATTTTAATTTCCAAGGGAATGCACGAATTTCTCGACGTAGAACATAAAAATCTGTTTCATTAGAATTAAATAAAAGGATCCTGCTAAAAGAAGCTATTATATAATATATCGATTGGGAATTATTAATTTGACATACCTTTAGAATAATGTCACACACACGCGCGCGCTATTGCGAGCTATTAATTAATTGGATTAATTTTATAGTTAGAAAGTGAAACGAGTAATTCCGAAACACGAATTTATAATTCTTCGTTCAAATGAATTTCCATCGCTTTTAATGGCAAGAAAACTTTCCAGTTGTAGGAATTATTTCTACTAGAAACAAGATAACACCAACAGAGGAAAGATCCAGAGAAGCAAGATTTCCTTTTCCACAAAAGGTTTTCGTTAATCTCGTTAGCAAGGTCGAATAAAATTAAGCGATGAATATGACTTGATGAAACGTCAAATGACGGGGCAGGTACGAATATTAACGCACCGATGACGTCAACAGATGAGAATAACTACATTTCAAAAATAGAAACGATCCTATTTATAACGTTGCTCTTAAGAATGCAGAATACTTAAAAAGTGGAAAGTGTTATGAACGAACTCGCATCTTATCATCGAATAGATTGTTCATCGCACTCAAGGTAAATAAATGAAACGTTCGCGGATAAAGTTGGTCAAATTAAGTTAGATAAAACATTGCACAAGTTTACTCAGCGTAACAGCGTTGAAAGACGTTCTGTAATTAGAAAGAATCCGTGTGAAATCGGCAAATGCCCGCGACGATTTCCTGTTTCCCCTAACAGCTTCGATTTGCGTCATACAACCTACACTTTAGACTAAAATTACGGTTCAGCGATCATGAAACTATTTCGAGATCGGATTCACGAGTAGCACGCACAAACGCCACTTTCCTCTTGCTGGTATTTTTCTAGGCCCTCAATTTCCACATTTGTCGGCTAGCTTACGAAAGTGCTAGATCGCTTTTACGAATATATCACGTGTGCTGTACGATACGCTTCGAAATTTCACTGACGCCGTAACGAGACACGTCTGTCGTAATTATATTTATTTGTGACGAAATTTGATCTGAAATCTCAATCTGAAATAGAAATTGCAAAAGACACTGAAAACATATGTTCAATAAAAATTTATTCCACGACATAAATAGCCACTTTAGACATAGAACAAGCGTTACAAATGGCTCCATTGAATATTAAAGATTATTTAAACACACTTGTAATCTCTGTGAAATATATGTGGATTTCCATTAAATATCTTGTAACTTTTATATACATTCTCAGATTCTTTTCAAATTTTACCATTATAATGGTGGCAGTCGTGTCTCGTTATAGCACCACTGAAGTTTCGAAACGTTTTATATAACAACTTTCTGTGAGTCGCTGAACGCACGAGACGAAACTAAACCAAAGTAAACGCGATTTATACGTGGACTGTTTATATTTACGCACGGCTCCTCTAATAAACGAGAAATCTAAACAAAGAAAAATGTAAACTTGTTCTCGTAGGTGTTACGAAAAAAAAAAAATAGTATTTTCCATGGTAAACTTACAGATCCGACTTGGTTTTTCGAATGTCCTTCGCCTCGTCCGGTGGCAATTCCTGATCCTGATCCTCTTTCTGAAAAACGAGAACGATCATTTCCCATGTGCTCGGTGAATGTTCCAAGGGGGTTTGATTAACCATAAAGCAACGAAATATAGCCGTGACAATCGGACGATTGGTCAAAACGATTTTCGGTGGAACGATCAAGTTTATGGGACACTCCAGTCTCAGTGTAACTGGTATAGCATTGCATTCGGTATCGCGGATTGCCGCTAGATTAATGATCATTGGCCTGCCAAT
Organism: Bombus flavifrons; assembly: GCF_040668555.2. Lineage (NCBI taxonomy): Eukaryota > Metazoa > Arthropoda > Insecta > Hymenoptera > Apidae > Bombus > Bombus flavifrons. The sequence goes on from NC_138453.1 coordinate 7,991,103, forward strand.
TCGTGATGTGTGTTATTAATGACCGAGAGACGTAGGAGAAACTAGGGAACTAAGTTTCCAAACGAATGGCCAACGATTCCTGTAACCACGTTCTAAAACAGTTGATGTTCGTGACAAATATCACCCTCGTCAAGCTTTCCCACCCTCTGAATATCGTAAGGAAAAATTTATAAGATTCGATATATTTTTTCATATTTGGCGAACCTGCAAAAATATACAGCGTATACGTAACGCATAAAAATACACAGTGTGTATTTAGAAAAAATGCAAAAAATTGTATCGAATCCTCTGTCGTATGTGTGCGACGATGTTTCAGATAGTAACGCAATCTACGATAGACCGAGGAGATTTGTTTTTGTTTTTGTTAGCGAGTTAGTTATTTTACAGCATCACAATCGTCGTTTCTCTTAAAGAAAAATCTCGCATGTACGACGTGATTTAATCTGATAACAATAGTAACGAAGAAAAATATCGATACGTATATTTATTTATCAAACTAATTTGGAAATGATTCGCTTTAAATACAATTAGAGTCTATCGGGGAAAAACGAAAGGCTCTAGAATATTTATCTGTCTCGTCGAAAAGGAGAAGAAAGCGAGGTTTAATTTAGTTTTCAATTCTCGTAAATTGAATTAGGATCTTCAGAAGTATTTAACACGACATAGTGTTATCCACTTTAATTAAAGTAAACACGGTTATTTTTCCAATGAGAAAGACAAATTGATAGATAGAAGTTTAGTGACGCACAACGTGATAATCTTGTTCCATAAAACTGGTTAGTCGTTAAGTCGCCAGGCTATTCAGCGTTATAAAATTAATGAACCGAGCTGGAGAACATCTCGATTACGCGGACGTTTGTTCACAAATATCCACGTTAATGAATTTTCATCGAATTCGTGGCAAAGAACGGACAATGATTGCGGCATTATGCTAGCGAGAACGACGAGATAGTGAGGTAATGTCTGATACGTATATGGGACACCGCACATTACCCTTTCCATGCATACGTGAGTCAAACACAGCAGCAAAGCGGTTAGCTGAAATAATAGCTCGTATAATCGATGAATATACATTAATATTAACATTAATATTATCAGCAGATTTATTTATTTTTTCAATCAATATTTTGACAGATAGACGAAAATTATGGATAACTGGATGGATCGAACTGCAAGGATTTATTCTTTGAAATTATCATAGTGTCACGACAGAAATAATCACACGACAGAAATTGATTTTTAAAAGCCGATATGAAATGACAAAATCGACGTTTGCAAGCGTTTAATCTTACGTAGTAGTTTAAGATTCTTATGGAAAAATTTTGTTAGTTGACAAAACTGCAAGGACTTTATTGTTATCATAGCTACGTATAATGTAAAATATTCTAACGTGCAATATTCTCATGCAATTAAATTGATTTTTAAAAATTAATATGCGATAATATGCGGTAATACCTCGTGTTAGGACCATGTTTTTTTCACAGATAATTAAATTTATTTGTTAAGTCTACACGTTTCATTAGAATATTCAGTATCGCTTCTTCTAGTAGTAATGAATTAACCACTGACTTACGCATCCTGATAAAATTCTCATACTATCGTCACACATCAACCAAAGTATCCGAATAATCATGAACTCCGTCCTAAAAGTCAACAAAAATCACGGTAAACATTATTTTGCTGGTTTACGCGTGCACATAAGATGAAAGATGGTCCTCGATTCTCCATAAACGAACTCGCGCTCTATAAACTGCCCGATTGTTAATTTATCGTCATACCAGCGTCTGTTTTTCGACGATATTAATCTGTTCTGATCGTAAAATAGATACATAAATCTCGTCACGACCTTAGGAAACGATATTAAAACTAAAAAATGGACTCGTAGTAATCAGAAGAACGATACAGAATGTAGTAGGACGCGAGAGAAAAATATGGATCGCGCATGTCATTCGCTGTTAATTACATAACTCCATCATGGCAGAGATACGAGTAACTCGATGGTAATTAACAACACGACATAACGATGATTCGGCGGCGAGACAAGATTAATCAGCCGCTTTTGAAAGCAGGCTGTTACAATAATTAACCAGGCATCCATGGCTCAAAGCGACCGACATTTTTTCCCCTACTTTTTCCCTACTTTTCTGCTTTAAACTATAAAAATAACAGCAATACGTACAAGCTCAAAAGCTTGTACATTTTTATGAATATAGTATATTCATAATGGTTCATTATGCGAAATATTTTAAACCATTAGCATCGTTACGAGGCTCCATTATCGTAATTATATTGGTAAAATTTCAAACAAATTTGAAGATACACATAAAAATGAGAATATATTTGGCGGAGATGGCAAATGTGTTTAAACAATCGGACATTACGATAATAAACTTCCATACTCAATGGAATCAGCCGCTTTAACATTTATCGTATTCTTAAGATGGTTGCGTTATCAAGAAAACTTTTCACCTGGAAGAAAAGGGGGAAAAAAGTGGTTGGAACGATTACGAGGTGGCGGCGTGTTTTCAACGTGAACGCAAGGGTCCGTAGCACCACGACAGATAGGAGTCGTGTCGACGGTGAAATAAGTCTGTTGTTATAAATATCACGCGGACGATAGCAAAAATAGCTGCCAGGGCCGTGACAATTGGGATGTTTCCCGACCATCTCGCGCAAATATTGCGGCAAATATAAAAATCCTTCGATGCATTATCACGTAATATCATACATTAAAATTCTCCTGTTTACAATCACACAAAGCTATATCAGATTAGGTGAATCAAAAGCGTACTTGACTTCTTTTCCACTGTATTATTCAATGAAAAAAAAAAGAAACATGATAATTAATGGCGTTGAATAGGAAACTAGATACACGAAAGCTAAAGCTAGTTCTTCAAGTGTATCAAAACGTGCTGCAACTTCATCCAATTGAAATAAATCGAGAGAGTTTAACTTTCAGTTAATACGCGTAAGCGGCAAGTAACGGCGAGGGCGCTTCATTAATTATCCTTTGGCTAACGAATGTTGCGCGCAGAGAGAACGGGCATCGCTCGATCATGTCCTTGCCTCGGACGATTATTAAAAGTTGTTATTCTTTTAATAAAAGTTACAAACTCTCTAAAGAAGATAGTACGCGGCGGCGGCAACGCAAATACGAATAATTAACTTTCCCATCGCGCCTCCCTTCTCTTGACCCACGCACAATCGATACTCCCGTGAAATTAGTTGGCGATATTAATCCGCCGGCTTCCTCTCGACAGTCGTAAATTTGCAGAATTCCCAAAATACAGGAACCGACTCAAACCCCGATAATGTTAAACTGCAACTGGCGCCTTCGACCGCGAGAAAAAGCATCGAACATTCCAACGCCTCTTTCCCTCTATTTTTCCCCCGTTTTTCTCATTTTTTCTTTTTCCTCTTCTTTTTTATCTTTCCTTTCTCCAGCCAAGGAATTCCACGTAGAACTATCGCTGGCCTGGAGCCGGGGAATTTTTTCCTCGCGTGAAAAAATGCAATTTTCGAAAGAATTCCGAGAAGATGCCGGCCAGGATGTATTTTCCTATCATTCTTCTACACCCTCGAAGAATGAAAAACACCTCGATGCGCATCGTGAGCGAATGCAGGAATTGTTGGTTAAACAGACGAACGATTATCGATCGGGAATCGTAAATGAGTATGGCAAGGACGATGTAAGGTGGATTCGCGATGAGATCGTCGGTATAATTGCGGCTCGTTGAATCGAACGAATCTTCGTGTAGGTCATGTAACTTGATTAATGTTTCACCTTCCTTAGAAGGTAGAATATCTTATCTGTCATTTCGAAAGATTTAAGAAAATTGTATTTTTTTTTTTTTTTTTTGTTTTATTATTATTATTCTATACGAAGTAAGACGCCCGTAAGTTTATTTCGGATATTCTAATTTCATAGCTTCGCGTGATCTCCCTCTCCTGTCGCTTCTCATTTCTAGTAACGGTGAAAGGGTCGACGATCGGGTTTTTCCGAGAAAAATCCCTGAATCTCTTTCCGCTGAATTTTCCGTGCGGAACGCGAGAAAATCAGTTTGGTAAATTTGCTAAAACGAGGGAACGTGTGGTCCACGGGTTCATTTCGCCGTTTCAACGACGACAGACGAATAGACGATAAAACTCACGACTGAGAATTCTCGGGGCAAAAGGTGATTTATCGGCACAGTATTCGGCATCGATCGATATCGTGGCAGAATGATGACGTGAAATTAGCTGCAGCGCTTTACAAATCGCTCCACCATCGAACGATCAATCCCATTCTTTTTCCCCCCTGTACTTTACGTTTCTTTTTCACATTGTGTTCCACACGATATTAACGAAAAATGTTTTTCGTCATTACGCACTTCAGTGACATTTCACACTTTGACATTTTAGTATTTTTTTCTTTTTTTTACCAGAGAGGGGAAAATTAAATTTCTTAATAGAATAATAAAAGGCTCGTTAGCTTCTCGAGCTTCGACGAGCTTTTTGCCTGTAAATCTCAATTCGCTACGTCGTTAATCAATCACGTATTACCAGAATTTATACTGTCAAATATATATGTTTTTCCATCCTGCTCATAATTTTTAAAATATTGCGATAATTTGACATAATTAATTTTGATCCTCCTTTTATTAAAATTCACCTTTTTCCTCGACAACCAACATTGAAAGAAAAAAATCAAATTTTTCCCCTGTCACGTTCATACGTCATATTCCATTAATCCTTGTAAATATTTTATATCGAATCGTTGTAAAAACAGATATTCCGAAAGTTAACTACAAAAGTGAAGCTCTAACCAACGAGCTTACAGAATAGACTGCTTTCGGTCGCAAGTATCACACGCGGAAATTGCGGTACACTGAAATTCCGAGTCGGAATGAATATTTCCTTGTCGATGATAAATTGAATGTCACGCCACAGCGAATTTTTATCCCAACTGCATATAACGTATAAATTATTCTCGACTGGAATTTCTAATGCAAAATTCGCGTGATTTATATACGTTCGAAGGTGGACGATAATAAAATTCAGTGAGAATAAACGATGAAAAAATAACTTTAAAAAATTCGTCATAATTTCAAAAAGAAAAGAGAAATCTACAGATTTGTATCTTCTACTTTTTTATGAAATTAACATCGCGAATGAAACTTGGTTTCTGGGATAGACGAGAGGATGACTGGAAACGTTAGAAAATTTTCCCCGCAGAGCATTTCTCTAGTGAGTCACGTTGGATTCGTTTATTTATCGTAGCATACGAGTAGACAACTAATGAGCCACACAAGCGGGACTTCATCTTGAAATTGCAACAGTAATCCCGTTAAGTGGCCAGGAAATTATTTCGGTCTCGACTAAATTTCCTTTTGCTTTGCTTCGTCCTCGATATCGTGGCATGGATTAAACAGTGGCGGAAATATCGATTAATAAAAATTGATTTAGCAGCATCGTAGCAAATAATTGGATAGAAATTTAAACACTAGACTCTCACGTTATGAAAGGTGGAATTTTCGAAAAAATCTTCTGATGTATAGTGGAAAGAATTTTTTCTAGAGGTCATTTTTTTTACAACATTCCAAAACCATCGGTATTCTTATAAATTGATCTTATATATTTTTTTTTATAAAAAAAGGTACGTTTTTCTTATTCTTCATATAAAAACTTTAAGGTATTCGTGTCTGAAAATTCTTAACTTAAAAGATATTTCATAATATATCTTCAGATTAACTTGAAATGTTACCAATATAATCACGACGTCCGTGTCCTCGTTACAGTGCTAATGGATTTTTTCAAAGTTTCCTATAACGCACATAACGTATTCATAAAAGTTTCCCATAGGAAATGTTCAAATATCCCCGTAGATTTTTCTATCACGATAATAAAGAAGAAATTTTGCTTTCCTTAAACGACTCGAATTTCCGAGACAATCCCAAATGCCAAGATCAATGTTACACGACTTTGCGTCATTATACAATCGACTGCCAGAAAGCGAATTCAAATACAGTATCAACATGCAAAGAGCACGCAAAGAACATGCAAACACACATCATGTTTATTCATTTGAAAGTTTCTTAAGATGACTAGATCAACTTTGTTAATCTCTATCGCGTGTTTTCTCCCTAAAATTAGAAGCGGCACACCAAGATTGTATCTCTCTGCTGATCATCTAACGGTTAGTTTTATTTTTAGACAGAATGGTTGTACATTTGTGACTCAGAAGCCCCAAAAAACGATCCGTGAAATCTCTCATCCGGCGCGGTATATAACGGAATAAACGTTTTAAAATTACGTTCTAACATGCGGGATAACGGGGTCCGATGCACAGCAACGCCAGGCCAAAATATCGAGCGCCAATTTCGCGATCGAAAACGTTTCTAGGTTTTCATAACGGAAACGAAATTTCAGTTGGCTGTTTCGTCGTTGATATTTAACCGACGACAGTAAACCGAACGCGACACGGAATTTCGTGACAATTCGGACTAATGGCGTGGCTGTCGAATCGATAATAATTCAACATTTAATTACGATTCTGTCATTTGAACAGGACGCGATGCGTTCGGCGAGAGACCGCAAACTATACGCGACACGGAACGTTGCGGGCGTCGCTGGTATCGGTGTATCGTATCGAATCGGAAGATAGATCGTCGTGTCAGCCTCGAAACAAAGTCAAGAGCAGACCGTCGATATTTCATCGCTGGTGGCCAGCTCGCTGAAAACAAAACCGCGAGCCTGCCGCGTCTGTTGCGTCGCCGTTCGATGAATTACGCAAGTTATGCAATCGTTCTGACCAACAGGAAAAGATTGCCAAGTATTTCTCCTTGAAAGATAAACAGCTATAACGTTTGTCGGTTAGACGAGATAGAAAAAGTTGGATGGAAAATCGAAGTATAAATTCCAGAAGTGTGAATCGCCAGTTGATTTTAGGTGGATCGTATCAAATGTTCGAATACGACGATAGTTTACGTGTTCGTTTGGACGAGCTTCACTCGTCGAGATTCGTCGGGACAATTGAAAATAGATTCGACTAAAGCTCGCACGAAAATTATGCTGTTTCTGTATAGTTTCTGTCAGCTTGTAAGTCTATATCAAATCAATTTTGATTCGTTTATTGATCGACAGTCAACGGCGATTACGTCTCGGATTAATCATTTAGCCGTTAGTTTTAGTTAATCAGTGTAGCTTAAACGTGTAACGAGTAGGTGTCTTGTTACACTTGGCAGTGTGTGTAAGGGAAACTAGTTTCGTCGAAAGGCGGTGTGATATTCCGTCATCTATTACAACGTGGTTTTGAAAGGATGAAGATCATGGATATGTTAGGATCGTTAGTAGGTCCTATAAGTCGCGAGTACCCACTTTGTCATCTTTAAGTCCTTTCTTCGTTGGTGGCAATAGATTACGGTCGCTTTAACGATTCTGTCGTCTCTCTTTGCCTCTCGCTACCATTGGCCTTCTACGTGAGATAGAATGTCTGTATTTGGAAGAAAACATCGCTACGACGGGATATATCAGTGAGAAAGGAAGGTTAAAACGACGAAAAAGAGGCGCGGTTGAAACGAAAACTCCTCTCCATTCTAAATGGCCCAGCGACTGACACAGAGGATATTAAAAGATCGGGCTTATCTCCAAAGACGCGATAAATCTTGGGAACTTTAATCGAGCGAAAGTTGCAGTTGTGTTTGTCGCGATTTACTTCCAGCAAATTTTCTTTCCACCGAAGGAAGAATAGTTGGACAATGGAATTGACTTCGGAGAAGGGAGAAAAAGAAATGATCTTAAAATCGCGGGAACTGCTCGAAGCTTAATGAAGTCGAAGGTGCGCGAGTGACGAGGTTGAAGAACAAGGGTCCTCGATGATTTCCGGCTAATCGACCGCATTCACCGTTTTATAAAGATCGCAGAGAGGAAAATGGATTTTTCTGACAATTATTTACCGATCAACACACTAATATTATCGGCAAACCAACAAGTTAGAATTTTACAACTTTAAGTTAAATCAGATAATCAGCCAACTAGTAAATTGTAAAATTTCATTCCCTTAATACGGAACTTGTTGCCGTTGCACAAGTACACGGGTCTAAATTAATTGAAAACAGCTGCGAATAAAATGTTACGTTAACGCAACGTTGGCACCATGTGGGTTGCTACTACTTCGTTTGGTCCTGAACTTATTACCAAGACCAGTATTCGAACATCGCCGTGTCCACAAAAATTAACAACAACCACGAGTCCAGAGACATCACCGTTAATTACGAACAATTTCACGGAACGATCGTTATTCGTCACTAAAAAATAAAAAAAATAAAAATAAATGTATTGATCGACAAAAGCGAAATCGTAGTCAAACGAACGACACGAGGAAGCCAAGTACGAGACGCTGGTCGCACTTTCGAAACTCGATTCGGTCTCAACCAAACGATCCATTTTTATCCACGATGGTCGCGAGGATGGCATGCAAATTTCGAAATGCCACGGTGAGGTTGAAAACAATCGTGGGTGGTCGAAGTTCAAGGACGGTGTTGGAGAAAAAAGTGCCCTCGACGGCGAAGTGACCAGCACAGGGGGCAAAGATGACTGAGAAGAGGACCTCGCCATTGGCGTGCACGGGGATCGACGGTGTTCAACTCGACGTAGCCTGTAGAGGCATGGACGAAGTAACGGGAGCAGGTGGAGGGGTGCGAAAGCTCGGGCAGAGGATCAAGAAAAGACGACGAAGAGGGAGGAAGAGGTGGCGGCGGAACACAGCGGCGAAGTAGCTGGCCAGAAATAACTAATAAGACATTCACTCTAAGACGGGCGGCCAACCGGCCCGGACGAACGCGGTGCGTCTCGTATAACTTCGTAATCGGGCACCTTATCACCCCCTCATCAATACGATAACACCACACACTGTTCGTACCTGCGCGAAACAACGGTGACGAGAAAAGCGTGGCAACGGAATATCGCTAGACACACGCGTCTGTATACACACAGTGCCGTGGAAACCTAGTCGCGTATCATTATCTCATCTCTTGGTGTCCTAGTTTCTGCAAAGTGCCTGCTACTGATACTGTTGTAGCCTTCTTTACTCCAGACACTGTTGATTAAACGAAAGAAGCGTAACCGGGCAACCAACTGATCGTAAAACAAAAAAAAAAAGAAATAAAGAGAAATATTTGAATGAAATTGGAAAAAGGAGAAGAAAAGAGAGAGAAAGAGAGTGGAGCAAGGAAAAGAGAGAAAGAGACTGGAGAAAGAGAAATTTCAGTCAAGTATATCACGTGTGATATCGTATCGTATTGCATCAAATGCGAATCAAGTGCCGAGAGTGAAGAATTCGATTCTCGTACTCGTGTGCATCGCGACGTTAGTTCCGTCTTCCGGCCAGGATATCCTACACCAGCTGGTGCTTACGCGAGAAACCGACGAATCCGCGATTGGACCCGAGGCTCGGACGCGAGAGAGGATCTCTTTTCGCCGTCGCCATCGGCCGTCTAATTTTAAGTGTTAGATAATGCACACCGGTGCGCACCGGTGCGCTCCGTTACTAAAACGGTACAGCGCCGGCGATGCACACGCTCGCCCAGCGCGCACGCTCGTTCACGCGCTACCATTGGCGTGGAAACGCTTGCCCGCGCGCCTCACGCCTTGCCACGCGAATCGTGCAAACGCGAGGAGAAGAAAGCGCGAGAGAAAGAGAGTGAAAGCGGTGAAAGGTGCACGGTGGTGATGAGTTTACGCGCTGCGTCCCTACTCCCTTTAACGAATCCCACAGGAGACGCACGGGACCGGGAAGCCTGGGAAATCTCGGGGATTTCGAACGTATCGAAAGTCGGGACTTTCTCCTCTGTACCCGAGGGGTTTTCGTAGTATTTCAAGTTTCGACTTTCCAAGCTCTAAACCGTTTCATAGCGTGTCCCTTGCCCCAGGCTGTTTATTATTTTACAACATCTTTCCCTTCCCTCGTTGTCTCTGGAGACGGCTTATTAACGTTTCCTTTTTCATCTATGTGTATATTCTCCCTGGTGGCAGACACTCGATAGACTCTTTTAGAAATGGATCCTCGGATAGAGAAAACTCGAGGCTTTCATCACCGCGAGAAGAACTTCAGTTTTCTCGATCTTTTTACCACCGGATTCGAGACACTGGAACGGTTTTCCCATCACCGCCGTGATCTCTCGTCCACGTCTCTGCCTCTTCGTTTTCTCATCTTTCTACGCCGTTAAAAAACTCCATACTGCTCGTTTCCACGAGCAAGCTTTCCGCTCAGCGCAGCAGATAACTCTTCCCTTTTTCTGTATCGCTTCTCTCTGACCAACTTAACGACATCACGATCGACTTAGTTTTCATCCGTGGCCCGATGTGCGCTTAATTGCGATTTATCCTCGTTCTCAGCCGCTTTTCACGTACCACGATCGTTCGCCAGTTTCTTTTTTTTTTCTCGTCTCGTCTCTCTTTTCTTTTTTCCACGAACCCAACCCCTGTTAGACCAACCGTTTCCCTCTTCGTCGTTTTTCTATCCGATTCGCCTTTCTTCTTTTTCCGCTTTTTTAACCCTCCCTTCTATCATTCTCTCGCTCTATCCGTCCGGTTTCCCTTCTCTTCGTTGCTCCGCGTTCGCGCAGCTTCTATTCCTTCTCCGCGTTTCTCACGTCCCGTCCTTCGATCCCACTATCTTCGTCTGTCTCTCCGTGCTCTAATATGGCCGGCCGGTGTCCAATTACTCGCTTCGTTCTCGCTACAGTTTTTCCACGCTCTCCACGACCGCCGTGGCAACGAGGAAAAGATCCTCATCAAGCGTCGCGACACGATCTTCCATTTTCTGCTTTTTCTTCCGTGCCGCGGCCGCCCATTCACCCACCCTAAACCTCCCTTCGTCCATTTTCCTTTTTTCTATTTCTCCGCAAACTCCTTCCACGTCGCTCCTCTTCGTCGTTCCAACGTTTCGCCGTGTCTTTTTCCGAACGGCCGTGCCGAAGATCTCACGAGACGCAATCGATCCGGCGTGCGATTTAAATTGGGAAACCGTGTCGACGCGTGTCTCTTCGTGTTGGCGCTTCGAATAATTAGGAAAGAGAGCGACAGGGAGGGGGAGAGAGAAAGAGAGAAACTACGATTAAAAATATATGTTGGAATGTCGGGTGAGTGTGGTGTAACAGGATCGTCCAGGTTAAGAGAGCGAGGCGCGATTAAAGTTGGAGCATGAAGGGGGATGAGATCATCCCCACGTGGCGACTCTTCTTCCCGCTCTTTCGCCAAGGAAATTGCTGATTCCTGGATTATCGGTAATTCATTGGCAAAATGATTTCTGCGCCAGATACTTCCCGCGCCGAGTGGAAGGCACTTTCATTTCGTTGCGGGAATCATACGGGTATTTCTGTTAAATATTCCGAAATATCCGCTGGATACGATCGTTGTGAAAGGCTTTGATCCAGCCTATTCAGGATCAAACGGACAAAATAGTATATTTTACAAACGTTACTGAAGTTTATGCAGAAAGCGTAAATTACTGTTTTGACAAGATACGAAAAATCTATGAAACAAATAGATGCATTGAAAAATTCCGCTGCACAAATTCGAAACGCAGAAAGGAATTGTATAAATTAAACGGGAAATAGTTAATCATAAAATCCTTAGAATACTTCGTAAAATTGTAAAATCTACCCGGAGGAAGAGATAACAATGAAAGAAATATTGAAAGAATTTTTGAAACTTTATGATTAGACTAAAAAGACGTTATACATGTGATTGACAAGTCCTTAATGAGTTAACGTGCAATCGCGTCTGACCAGGAATGCGTCTCATCTACTTAAAACTGGTCGCCCGCCTGGCCACATACTGATACGATCCACTTACTCGAATCATTCTACCTAACGCTTCAACTTATATTTACCTTTCGTTTCACTAGTTTCCGCCGAATCGTCGAAATATTTGTTTATGGTTAAAACACAACATATAGTATGGGTGGGAGGGGGAAGAGAACAAACAGAATGACCACGGTTTCCCGATTGTATCGCGTGTCGAATTGGTGGTTACGTGATCATAGTTCCGTGTTCGCGCGACGACTCGTTTAACAGTGGTGATTTGATTTCTAGCTGTCACAGCGCCGGATATTGGTGAACGACGGGTGTGACCACTTGGGGCCCCCATAGAGAGGGCCCCCAACCGGGAGAAGCCGCCGTAAGGCGGTCACAGTCTACCAGGTAAGCTCTTCTCCTATTTCTCGATCGATTCTCGAAACGCTAACCACACGTTACATGTACGTTATGCTTGTTTTGCAATCCATAACCCTGCAGCCTAGTTTGCCCGAATGATTGTGAATTAAAAATTCAATAAAACAGGGATTGACGGCTAGAAAAATATTTACCTAACTAAAGTGGAATTTTACCGACATTTTTATTAGAACGGAACGATGAATTTCAGATTCGCGATACTGTTTGCCGTGAAAATTTCGCTTCGTCTCGATGATCGATGCCATGGAAATTCAGCCAAGATTATTGATGAGCCTTCGTTACAACTCTAATCTCGCGTTAGATCCTTATCAACGGCCGTTTCTCAAAGCAAAAGGAACGTCCGAAAGTTTGCCAGGATAATGGTATAGCAGCTGCTTTCGCCGAGTTATTAAGACGAGGCGGGCGAATAAATGAATCTAGGCCCAATCAATCTTCGTCCGAGAGGCTTATGATTCTTTAAAGTATTAAATTCTCGCCACCGTTTTCGCTTTTCTCCTTCTTGCCTACGCTTGAAACGTTTCGATCGAAGGGAAAAGAAAAGAAAGAAAAACAGTAAAACAGACGACGAAATGATACAGACGGTTAATCGTTCACTGGTTGATGCACGCAATTAGACGATTCAATTTTCGCGTGAAAATGAAAAGCTGCGCCCGAATAAATACGGAACGATGAATGTGCACGGGCAGAGCTGGCCAGCTGACTGGAAGTGGCGAATGTCGGGTTAAAAAATATTATCGGATAGCCGCAGACACGTCTACAACCTGTAAAATTGGACTGGTAGAAACGGTGTTTCCCAAACGAATTCAATTATCGCGTGTTCAGGAAATTTGCTTTCTCTCAAACGGGCTGAACGATGAATCGCTTTAGAAGTTGGCAATATTTTCCGCGCGTTTAAGCGCCGTTCCTACGCGTCGATATTTCCAATGAAATAACATTCCGGTCAAGCACGCCCTGTTTGATTAATCAACACGTAGTCGTAGTCTCGTTCTTGCGATTTTGCGAAATCGTCGGTTCGGCCATAAGTTTCGAACGTGGATATCGCGATACGTGTAACGCTGTTCGTTTCTTTACCTGAAGCTGCTTCACGAACATGTGAAATGAGACAGACAATTTTTTTTTGTTTCCTTGTCGGAATTATCTTAATTGTAAGATGTAGAATTTAAGGATTGAAAAATTTCCATATCCCCGGAAACCATGTAAAAATTTGAATCTCCATGTTCGAGATGCTAATTCAAAAGTTTGAAAGTCGGCCATTAAAAAGTTGAATTGAAAAATTTCAATGCGATCGTTAGAAATTTAAATTTAGTAGCTGGAAGCGGGAATTGCGAAGTTTCAATTTGACCATTGAAAGTTCGAATTCGACTATTGGGGCATTCGGATCCAATGATTTAAATTTAACCATCGAAGGATTGAATTTAAGCGTTTGAAATGTTTAATTTCGAAATGATTCATAAACTCTGGTTTTACTCGAAAGCTGTTATTATGTTGCTCGAAGCTGAAGCAGAGTAACAGTTGGACCGGTTTCAAGATGCAACTTTGTAAACTCGAGCGCTTTAATCCGCGTTTGAAGAAGAGAAATGAAACGTTCGATTCGCTGAGCTACATTTGTTTTCCTATTTACCGCGGTAGTTATTCATCCGAAATGAGCGGCTAATTAATCTTCCCTCGCGTTTTAAGCGCCTCCTTTCTTATCCGCTGCTCAGAAACGAAATAACTCTAATTACTTCTTTTCATCGAGGTATCGCGTTCAAATCCTGCCGTCGCGTGAAACTGTAATTTCCAGGGAATCGTCGGCGGCGGCGACCCTTCTCTTGTAAAAAAACTTTACCAACGTAGACGAGAGAATCATTTTACAGTAGCGCTCGTCCTCGGCGAATCAACGAGCCGCAGTTTCGAACGACGGTGGAAAAACTTCGGTGATATGAGACGAGGTCTCGCGGCAATTTTTGTTCGTCGCCCAGGAAGCAACATGGAACGCAAAGTGAACGAAGGAGAAAGAAATCAAAAGAGAAACGAAAGAGGGAAAAATGGAAAAACGAAGCTTTTGAATTTGAAAGTCGCCATTAACGAAACGGCTTAACAAAAAGTGAACGCAGGAAGTTGCGCCTCGAGCAGACCTATCTACACCCAAATTAGCGCAATTAAATGTGCCACGTTTCGTTTTACTAATTAATGTTCGTTTTTCACAAGAACCATGGCCGTTCCGCTAATTCTAGCTAGAATGGAAATTTCAACTTGCGATAACGCGTTCACTTCAGTTCTTTTTCCTTTTTTTTTTTTTCTTTTTCTTCTCATTCAAATCCTCACGACCAGCAAGAGAACACAAAGAATACGTAGAACGGAGAAAGTAACTGTCATGTAAAATCGTCTGTCCCAACGAATATTTTATATCAATTAACTAATGGGTCTATTGCTGTGACTGGACGAGATAACGGGCAAAGAGTATAAATTCACAGTGTTTCAAAGGCAAATGTCATCCGGCCGACAGGGATCTACAATTCGAATTTAAACATTCGTTACACGTGTACATACATTCGTTACCAGTGACCTGACCGGGCTAGTTTATACCAGAGCTATTCGTTCTTCGATAAGAATAAATTTCGTACCGATAACCGGACCGATACGTCAAAAGTCACGTATGATCGGTTGCACGCCATTCGCGGAGATAAATTCGCCTTTGAATTATCTTTCGGATTAGATTTCTACGGCGCTATCATGATATTCTCTCTTGGTTCTTTCGAATCTCCGCTCTTCCGCTCTTTGTTAACAATGCTACCCGTTTGTTTCCCTTCTCGTTTGATCATTCCGATCGAAGATTGCATTCGTACGTGAATTATTTTCTACGGTTTCGCGAATCTCTACTATCTGCGAAATTCAATTCCAAGCTTTTATTGCCGGCACTCTAATTTAGGAATTGCACATTGGAGAGCAGTAAGTTTTTATAGTATTAACCTTGCTGAAACTAATATCTCCCCAAGTTATACGATATCTCGTGTAATACTTGGCTTTGGTCGGTTTAAGAATTAATGCATCGCACGACTGTTCAATTTTAAACTGGGTAATATTAATTTTACCAATTATATTATAAATGATAACGATTGCTAAATTCTTTATGAAAATTGTTACGATCCTCCGAGTCATTTCCTACGTGGAATGGTAGCTGTTTTACGATATAGCACGAAGAAGACCAGGACACTGCTGTAAACATAACATCTAAAATGTCAGCGTATCTCACGCGATTATTATTAACGTTATAGCGACCCGCGATCCGCTACGCTCCGAGTGTTGGCTATTAATACACAACATACATGCTCCATTTATCTACTTGTACATTTCTCTAATCATTTATTCCTTTCACCTTTATACTTCTTCAGAGAAAAACATAATTTGGAAAAACCGTATTTCTGTTAATTCTGAACATAAAACATCGTCATATCGTTAACATATATTTCTTACAAAAATTGGAAATATCTGGTACCAGGTATGCAAGAAATTTTAACGACGAAGAAAACAATTATCTGCTAAATCGTTCTGAACTCACCGTCATTTTCCTACGTTATCGAATGGTTAATAAAACGTACTACGTTAAAATTCATCGTCCGAACGATATCCACCGAACGATACATCACGTTTCCCTGGATCCCTAAAAATCTCTATCCAACAGGGAAACATTAGATTGATCCACGACAGGATCTAGCAGGAGTCGTTGTCAGAAGAAAAATAGATTCCTTGTATTCAGCGTTTACGGTGGACATGTGTGACGTATTCGTACAAATGGAAATCCATTTTTCATCAAGGAAAAACACTCCGGTTTCCCGTCGATGAATCTTCGACGACTTGCTTTCCTATCCCAACACGACCGTAATATTTTCGGAAGGCCCTAAACCGCATGAAAAATTCGTTTCTCGTTCAATTTCCTTCTTCCCCAAGGAAATCTACCTGTCATGAACAGCATCGTTACTTTAACATACTCGCTGATTACTTTGGGATAATTATACTTTAATTAGCTTTGCCTAAATAACGGCGTGTTTTCGTAAACCCTCTTATAGCAGCAAAACGAGCGCCGACAGAAATATTTAATTCCGAGCGTCCTTTCGATTTTCATTAGCAGAGCGGAGGAGCCTTCTCCACTTAAAGAACTGAACCTTCCCAGAGGAAGCTGCAGTGTCTCATTTAAATTGTTAAAGAATCTTCCCTAAAGAATTTAATAATTACGAGATCTTCGTCGATAAATGAAGCCCTCTCGCGTACTTGCTCGTTCAATTCGATGATAATCTTTGATAGATAGTCTCTTCTGGCAAAATCTATTCCGGTTTCATATCGGCTTCCAGCATCTCGTCTCGGCTGTTCTTTTCGAAGACGAGCTCGATTATCATCGATCTTATCCGATATTCTCGGCTTTAGACACTGCTTTTTCTAAAACTATATAAATTTGATTTGTATTCCCGAGTTGTATAACGCTTTATATTTCATACTGTACAGGTTTCGTATCTCGATAAAACAACGCGCAAATTATTTTACGTTTCTCAATAACAGTCGGTTTTTATCCTCTTGTTATTTCGCTGTAAATCTGTCGTTTCAGCGGCATATCTGCCTTGCGATATAAAATATTAAATAAAATGGAATTTGTTGAGGCTGATAAATTTGTTATCGAATAAATGTAACGGATAGATACTTATGACTGGCTGTATAGATACGTTCTTTTTGGCCGGTCAAGCGGACAGTAGAATGGAAGAATCGAGAGAAGGAAGCTAACAGCGTCATAAATCTACAGGAAAATCGCAGATGTACCGATCAGCAATAGCACGCGTCCGAACAAAAGTCAGACACGTACGCTGAGTGGACTTTCAAATTTCTTCGTTTCCTACGTTTCTTGAAATAACCGCCCTTTGTCATGGAAATCTGAGTACTTACGTCGCTACTACAATTCCATAAACGTCGTGGTTTCTTTCAAAGGTAGGGCGCTACCCTTAGGAGTGATACGTTGCATCGAAATCGAAATCGAAGAATGGAACGCTAAGCCAATGATACCTTGGGTTATCGTTGACCCATGATAACTTGTAGCGGTAATCTGGTACAAGAATTATTTCAAGAACGACGATCAAAATATTTGGTTCGTCTTTCGGCGTGCTATTTCACAAAATATTGTACTATTGAAACATTAATTTTGTCAAATGCGATATATAAACATTTATATAACGGCGATCAACGATTCTCAATCTTTTCCCAAATGCGGCCAAAATTAAAATAAAAATATTTTAATACGACTAAGGAAGATACCTGGAACGAAAGAGCAAGAGCTTTTCTCCATTTGCGAGGGATAATGGAACAAACGAATGCACACGTCGTTGTTTAAATAGCTCTTAAATGGAAGTAACGATGTTTGAGGGTTTTTCAAAGAAATGCGAGAAAATTTGTTACACGACCCGATAGGAAATTTGTCAAGTATCGTCTTTCGATTTCAACGATGAATTATCTTTCGTATGTAAAAAATTTCTAACGTTAGAAAGATCAAACAGTCGCGTCACCTTCACCAGAATAGAACACAATGACAATTTTTTGTCGTAATCACGGTTTATACGAAAGAGGAGATCGAATTAAAAAATTTTAATAAAACACCACGCGTTGATCATCGGTTTTCGTTATCGCAAGCAAATAATGGTCTTTTTTAATATTCGTTTAACAAAACATCGCGTTCGTTCGGTATTCACTTTTCGCTCGAGTCATTAAATACGATTTTAACGCAGCTCGACCGGACCAGCTAAAACCATCACCAGCCATTCGTACTGTTTAATTTGACATCATGTAGCTTCACATCGATTTCATCGGCTGTGCGGCTTGTTTGGCCCGTTTCATCTCTAAGTTGGCTGGCATAAACTGTTTACAACCGCGGTTAATTAGCTTTATCACCGGCCGTCCCGCAGCGAACGTATCTTTTTCCATACACAATTTTCCATGTTTAAATTGCTCGTTTAACGTGCATCTCATTTCCACCATCGATACGCTCCTTTGTCTTTTTTTTTAATATATACGTATACATATATACATTTAATCAATCGATCTCATATTCGTCGTTCGTATTGTTTAATCAACTCGGCACACTTGGTTCTCTAACGGCAATGAAAATGTATTATTTCGATCAAAGGAATAATTAAACGTAACCGATCATATAGCAAAGTTTCGATCAATATGAATAAATATAAATTAGCGGCATACTGCGCTAAAAACAACACTACGTAGTACACGAGAGCAGAGGGTACATCGAAGAAAGAAGAAGATAAAGAACGCAAACGAAATCACGACAGAAGCCAAATATCCACTTCTAATAATACCGGGTGATTATCTCGATTTTTTGCAACGTCGCCAAAGCCACGAGTGAGAAGTTGCTCTTCTTTCTTCTGTGACATTTATTACGTGACTAGCTGCACTTTGTACCTCGTTAGTCCACGATGCACCCTTTCACAGTCGCCCAACCCCCTGCCGTTTGCGGTGCTTTCACGCGTGCAGTGCCGCCGTAGAGCGGGAAAAAAAGAAAGAGAAGGAAGAAGACAGAAGAGAAGAAGGAACAAGAAGCAAAGCGTTAAAAGAGCACTAAAGGAGTGAATACTGCGAGAGCTTATCCACTCGACCCTTGTCGGTGAAGTGATCCAATTTTGGGCGGGCTGGCCGATTTAAGCTAGTCCTGTGTGCTCCGTTGGACACGGATTTAGTCTAAAGAACATTTTGCCGCCAATTGGCTTTGTGTACGACGATGGAAACACAATCGGATAAACTTAATAAACGCGAACGTTTAAACTTCTTTCAAAATTTGAATGTGATACCGTTGGAAGAATCGAACTACAGTTGGTCGGAGATTTGAAGATCTGAAGTTTAAAGTGGGAATTCGATTCGTTTAGATTTAGCGTCAAGAATATGACGCGCCAACCGACTTTCATATACACCGATGAAAAGCGCCTTTAAATTTGGAAATTTGTACGTGACACCGTCAGAAATTGAAATTTAACCGCACGAAAATTTGAATCGAAACGTTGAAGATTTGAAAATTCGAGACTAAATCGTCGGAAGTTTTGCTGAAAACTCGCGGGGCGAAAACTTTTGGAAGCGATTCAAGACGGGACATTTCAAAACTCTGCGAAAGTTTCGTGCATGCGAATACCCGCATATCGGAAGTACAGAGTCCACAGAACGTAGAATAAGTCGCGTCTGCGCCAATCACAACGGCGAAACTGTACAAAACCGACCACCATAAATTTCATTAGCAGACAGGGCCGAATGCAAACGACCGTGGCGTTCGTAAATTCAACGATTATCCGCTGTTACAATTCAACCGTTCCAGGGATTCGATGGCGGACAAGCGACATGGCACATCCATAACGAACTGCCCGAGGCTAAGTTCACGTTACAACGCGATACAAGTAATGATAGGGTCACGATCGTTAGCGAGACCCGCTTATATAGATCGAGTCGCAATTTTTTCTTTCTTTTCTTTTTTTCTTCGCCTGAGTTACTCGGCTCACCCTCCTTCGTTCTCCTTATATAGCCACGGTAAATCGCTGATAAAAACCTACGAAAAGCCAGCCAGACTGGCGTGAAAGAAAATTCGAGGATATCATTTTTTTCTGGCGATATCTAATATTACATCATTCCATAAGAAAATTACATGGAAGAAATATGATAGTCTATTCTTGTTAATTTTCCCAATTTTATACCACTTGATGGTTGCGAAAGAAAGTATGCTAATGAGTGTTATGTTGGTTTAACTTAACCAATATCTTATCTTACTAACTACCATCTAAATGATAATTCCTAACTTAGTAACTGATATCAGCCTAAACGATCGATGGTATTAATATTATTTGTATGGCTTGATGCGAGAAATGGCAATTTCATATTTTTGCAAAAACGAGTAATATCGAGTTTCTAAACAATTGTATATTCTATATAAAAAAAGAACAATTTTAAATTGTATCTAGAAATGTTTATAATAACATTTCTATATGCCAATGTCAAAATTTTTCATAAAATACTAACTGATATTTCGTGAATGTCTAACTGATAAAAAATATCCAAGACAGGATAAAAAGCAGATATAGCATAATCTTTAATTCTATCTTCATTGTGTTAGAAAAAAAACTTGAAACAGCAGAAACTTGTACGTCAGAAATTATTTGAACTCTTAAACATATCTCTTCAAGTCCTAACATCTTGACTTTATAAACATTGGCATTGGCCAAAGATAGATTTTACTGTCGAATTAATCGATATATTGAATTTTCAAATTGCTCTCCTATAAAATAGTGTCGCAATGAAAAAAAGAGGAGAAAAATGGAACCTCTTGAATTCATTATTATTGATCGCTTCTGTATCTGATAAAAGTTTTAAAAGTTCAACGTAAGGACACCACGTTACCTATGACAACCTGCTACTTCCATGCCGAATTAATGAGGAAAGATTAAACAGAAATTAAGGAGATAAAGATTGGTTTGATTTATGGTTTGCTCGATTCTTTACTATTCTCTTTCAGAAAGCTCGCTCTCCTTTGTTCTGCTTTTCGGACAGATCATAGAGAGAATATTCAGCGAGCTAGTCTCGTATCGCTGTAGACGCGTATCGTTCATTCCATTATTCTCCTAAAACCACGGCGAATCGCCAATTAGCGTAAGGGTTAATTGGTCAATTGGGACAATGGATTAATTGATCAAACACGTAGCGCGAAACTGGAAAGCGTATGGGGACACAGTCGGTGGAATCACGACTTTGGAAGGAACATCACCGCCGAAATTACGTACCATGTTCTGGCTTTTATCGTTTTAAATCTTTTAACCTGGCAAGCAATCGGGACAGTGAAGTCCATAGAAACTTAGCTAGAAGAATAACGCAGCCAATTACACGGTTTTCCATTCTATTCGAACCATTCTTCTCTCGTGGCTTCATTTTCGCCGTGTAACTCTCGTGCTACCGGTTCTTTCTCTCTGGCTCCTAGTAAAAGCTAAGCGAAACTACCGACGCTTTAAGTAAAGGCAATTCCTAAAACGAAACTTATTCATAGAAGACGACGAGTATCGAGACTCTGTCGGAACTATGTTCGAAATTTTACGATAGCGAAATACGAAAGCTGGCGCGAGCAAGCATCCCTCTCTTTGCCTTTTCGAGTGCAAGATCGATATCCCAGCACTGCGTTAAGGAGAGAAGGAATTACGGTATTAAACGTGACACGCTGCGCAAAGCCGTGACGTAAAATGTGGTATAATCATCCCGTCAAGGTGATGCGGCCCCCGTCAACGTCTCTATCTATTCTCACACGAACTGGCAACGAGAGCTTATTCCTCCCCGTTCGTCTCTTATTTTCCACGAGAATGGCAAAGAAACCATTCACGCCAGACGAAGATCCGGTCTCACCCATTTCTGACGCATCACTGTTTTATTCATCCCCCGTTATTCTTTGAATCTCGTGCCACATCCCCTTGGTCGCTGCGAGAATTTTCATTAAAATGCTCCGGAATAATAGATCGCCGTTTCGTACCAACTCAAACGCTTCGCTTATCGCCACTCTTCCCTGGAATCGGCGACTACCCGCTATTATTTCTACGGGCCACTCTTTCCTCGGATTTACCCTTTGAACGTGGCGTGCGCCAAAGGCGCCAAATTCGCCGTTAACGTGCCGACGAAATTCTATTCCGCTGCTCTTCATCCACCTGTGTTCAACAGCTCGTCGAAACTTTTCGTGAAATTAATCGCGGACAAAGCTCTGTCTTATCGTAAAATCCTGCGAAACCCAGCCGGCTGTGAGCTGCAAACGGCATCTCGTTTCACGATCACGGTATATATCGGCAATTTCTGCGGGCTTTCGAGGCACGCATTATTACACCGCGTTAGGTGGATCCCTTCACGTCGCGTCGCGTCGACGGAGAGAAGGCAAGGAAGCACGTTCTCCAGTAATATATCGCTCGACTACAAATGTATATTAATGCGCCGGCACAACATTTGAATAGAAGAACCGGCGAAGAACGTGCGAGATATAAATTAAAATAAATAGTGCGTGAACAACTAGCGGAGGAAACGCGCTAAATTATTCAATCCGTATTCCGCCACGAGCTAACGACTTTTTCAACGCGACGTTTCCGTAAAAAATAACAACGAGGAAAAACCAGATATTCATCCTGCACGATAGCTTCATAACGCATTCGGATGATATTCGACGTCCGGTATAAAGATAAAAAGAGAAGGTTGATTAATTGGAGTCTGTTGCAACGAGCAGCGAACGAGAAACAGGCTGCTCGTCTGAATCATCTTACGGAAACGATAATATCAAACAACCCTGTTACGTAGCTTGCTTATGCGTTATGCAAATCTGTCGAGAATAGTCTGAACGGTGGTTCTTGCATAAGCAATTACGAAAATCATGCGGCTATGCAACCTTCTCACGGAGGGGATAGCAAAGAGATAGATTGGCGAAGGGACTCGAAGAATGCATCCACCCGATATCGCTCTAACAAACGTTCGTAGCAAACCTAGCAACCGGTATTGCTACTAACATCAAAGGGTTGCACAAAGAGGCGAAACACGGGAACCGTTATGATCGAAGAAATTGCTGCTCGCTCTTTAATCGTGTCTCGATCGAGAATCCTCGATCGAATCCTCAGTCGTATCGTAGATTGAAGAACCGTTGATTTATCTGAGGATGAAGAAAGGGCCAGCAAAGCGAATCGATGAAAACAAAAGGGTCAACGGCGTAGCATAGAAAACGGTGGCAAGCAACGTCTTTGTCGTTGGTTATTGTCCCCACTGCCAGCCGCCTTCTGTTCTTTTCTCATCGTCGACAGTAAAGAAAAGAAAAAAATTTCATTTTATTCGAGATCACCTCTAGCCTCGAGGTGGTCTCACGAATGAGGTGGCTCCGTCCAATTAAGTTCAAACCCTGTTCCGCAATTTCGTTGGAATAAAACGCGGGAACTTCTTACGATATTGTGTTCCTGATCTACGCCGCCGCGTTAATTAAGATTAACAATGCGAAGCACGATGATTATCTCTTTGTTGACTCGGCATAGTTCTGATTCTGGCAGTGCTGTATTGCCGACCACCAACCTACGACCCACTTCTACTCGGCTCTGAATAAAGACCGGCCGTATAATGGCATCGAATTAATTGAAAAACTCCATGGTAATGTGCGCCCCAGTCAAATATAAATCGACGATCAGCGCGTATCTCGGCTGGGAACGTTCCACGCCCGATGGAACTTGCAACGGACACCGAAACTCGACAGACGGTGACTAAAAAATTAAGATCAACCGGTATAATCGATGTTTCCAGCTTTACCCACCCTTAACCTCTGATTTCCTTTCGATCCTCTCGGTAAAATATTTACAAAGCGCGTAATTAAGGGACCAACGATGGAAGAGAAATATTAGAATTGCAAAGAAGGAGAGCGGAGCCTGGAGAAACTCGAGCGTCTCTGTGCCACCGCATTTCCGCCCGATTATGAGGAAGAACGGTTCGATTAATCGGCTGCGTTCAGGAGCCCGGTCGTCGTGGCTTTTTCTAAGAAATTAATTAACTATCCGTCGTATAATTCAATTAAAAAGCCATTTAAAAGTTCCGCGAGAAGGACATGGATTGCAGGTTGAAAAAAATTTTTAATCGACTTCTCGACAGTCCGCGACGTTAATTAAATCTCGTGCTCGCGGTATTCCTGCAGAAGTTACAAGTATTTAGATACTTGGTATCAAACTTGCGATCAAATGGTCTGCCAAATTTAAACCGAAGCGAATAAACACGCTTCAAGTCACTTAACTCGAATCTCTCTACAGAAGATCAACTTTCGTCCAACTTTAATCGTTAATCTTTCGTTTATAGCAACAAATATTAACTATCTGTTTCATTAATATCCACTATCTGCATGCGATTGTCTGAAATAATATCACGTGCCAAAATTAGATCGAAGAGTTTCGCTCGAAGTATATCTTTTAGATATCTGCAATAGTTTGCAAACGTCCGAATACTTCAAGATGTTAACGTATACATCGTGTATCCGACGATAAATCAACGTTCCTGGCAGCCTTTCGCCTTCTGAATATCGACTCGTCGATCGATATATAGATTCTTAAGGAGAGGGTAGTTTTATGGAGTTTTATCACCAAGCTGTTTAACGTTGTTTCGTGGACCAGTCTTACGCGGCTGCCAAGTACAAAGGGTGGCTTATAGATTATACAGCTGGCAGGAGGGTCTATGCAGAGCGCATATTACTTGGGAATATCGTTCCGCAACTTTCGTCCCCCATTGTCTGAGATTTCAAGTTCGAACTCGTGATCATTTTCACGGAAATTATACGCGGAAGTTATAAGATCCCATTGTTGGAAACTCATCGACATCGGGCGCGTCGAACAACGTCAATATTGGAACGTCTTCTCGTAATTAAACATTGGACGATGGTACGAATTCTATTCAGCGAATATGCAGGAAAAATGGAGGGACGAGAAGAAGGTGGAAGAGAACCGTTCTATCGCCTAACGAACTCCTATCGATTTAACATTCGTTCGAACGTCGATCGTAACTTACTGACTGTCCAGCTACCTAATAAATTATCCAATTTTTTCGTTATTATATGAAGTCACGCGAACAGAGTCGCACCGTTGCTATTTTTTCGTATAATAATATTGGTAGAAGTTATGGTTCTTCAAATTCGTTGAAACGTATCGCGACAGAGAATAACGTAAAAAGCCGATTAATTACGAAATTAAAAGAACGTTACATTTTAACAGCAAATTACGCGTCTAAATTTACTTGGCTTGCCTCCCTATGATTTTCAACCCGCCATATTTCAAAATCATTGATATCCGTAAGGTGTGCCCTGTTCTACGCCATCGTATCAATACTTTCTCCAGCGATAAGAAATAGACAGACAATAAGAACAAAGAATACAGAGTTCTCGGCTTCGAGGAACGCATAAATTGTTCGATTTAAAGGTCGTTTCGCCGGGGAAACTTAGATAAATCAGACTGGTTGAATCGGAAGCACCGATGATGAAATATTAGAGAAATCCAGACACGAATTCTAATTATTCGAATTACGAGCTACCTCCTAACGAAGTCCGCCCACAGGGCCAACGTGAAATTATCTTCGTCCAAGTGCAAACAAGCTGTATCGTCCGATAGAACCGAACGACTTTTGCTCCTATTTGCTGGATCTGGAGAAAGAGACGAACAAACATCGTTGAACCGTTGCCAACGGAAGAACGTGGCTCTAACGCGATAAACAATGCGGCCAAAGAAGCCTTAAATCTCCTCCGTTTTGTTATTGCGACACGATCTTCGCGGTCAGAAGCGGTGCTCGCAAATCTACATCCCACGTGCACATGGCTGCGTCGTTGTAAACGCGATAGTGGTTTTTTACACGAACGTGGTTGCGGTGCCGACGATGTGCAACACGCGTGCAAGCACGATTTTCGCAGATTCGCCAAAGAATAGAGGGAAATGGGTAGGAAAAGGAGGAAAGGGGGGACAGAGGGTAGGCGAAGGGATGCAAAAAGAAACGGCGTTAGAATTTTTATATTAACGCCGTGATTTTTGCCACGCTGACGCGCAAAACGCTATGACGTGCTTTAAAATATTGCTCGACCTCTGTTATCAACCAGTCACGTAAAAAGGGAAAAAAAAGGAAAAAAAATATATATATAACGGAGAAAGAAACGACGTGGAAAAAACGAGAGCTAGTGACTCTTATTGTAGCAACATCGAGGCCACACATTGCCACGGGATGAAGCTGAAAAAATTGCCCGACCGACACGTAAATCAACGCTGCTGCTGCTTTTCGACCATTGTTTCGCCGCGGACGCTTTTGTCAAATTTCAGTTTTTTATCGCGCGAATAACTTCGCGAGAATGTTGGAAATATTTCGAAATTATTCATACTATAGGCGACGGCTGGTATAATAAATAATGGGCAGGGCAAAATATTCTATAAGGGTCGTATATTCCGCGCGAGATTAAGCCAGAGATTTTTAGATCCACTGTCTTCACATGATAGCGAGTAAACACACAGAATTAAGTTACGCTCCGCTGATCTTGTTACTCGATCCTCCGACAGTTTTCTTCGTGGGTATCGCTCTCGCTCCGTTCTTTCTCAATAATTTCATTAGAAAACACGCTGCGCTTGCACACGTCGCAACCGCTAAATCACCTTCCTGGACGACAACGGGAGCAAAAGCAGCATCCGGAACAAGCATCCTTCTTCATAAACTACTCGACATATCCCTTGACAAGCGTCGTTAGACTGTAGTAACAGAGCAACGAAAGCATAACACAGAGCTTATCCTAATAAGGTAGATATTTAGACAAATATCCGATCAAGTGGAAGAGAAATTTGTGAAAGAAGACCGTGTAAAATCGTACGAAAATTATTCGAAAATACGATATCCACGTTTCGATTTTTCATTACCAGAATTTTTCCAACCAAATTGAATGACCAAGCGATAGAAAGGGAAATCATCTGAGAATAATTTGAGAATAAGTCGTTCACGTCTCCATGTTTCATATCCAGAATTCCTGGTCGATTCGTGCGAAAAGGAATTACCTGAAATTGTTTGAAAATTTGTGAAGTAAAGTTGTGAAGTAAACCGACTAAATTTAGACTCTTCATATCCAGAATTCTTCGTGGATTCGCGTGAAAGGAAATTATTTGAAATTGCTCGAAAATTGTTGCGAAGTAAACCGATTAAATTACAACTCGCTATTTCTAGAATTTTCCACCAAATCGGCTGACTCCTATAATGCAACAGTGGCAGAAATGAGAACGATAAGAGCGTGTTCTCATTGGGACAGCGCGATGTTCTCAAATAATACGTTTCTCTGTACGATTGTTGCACAGTGATAATGCGGCGCGCCGTGGGCAATTCGCCGTGGACGGATAGCGTCCAGTTTTCCCAAAGGTAAAAGGACTTCCTGCTCTTGAATGTCACGGAAAAGCTTTCTGATTCGTCGCAAAGCTGAATGGATTCGCGTGACTAAAGAAAAACAAACATTACCTAACTGGTGTTTATCTTGCTTCGGCAAAGAGACGACGCATTTATCCGTTTTCTAAACTAACTTTTTTTATCGATCAACCGTCACGGTAAAATTTCAATGTGGAATTTGACTGAAAAAATATTTTCTCCAGAGGAGAATTGGAAATCTATGAGACGCGCCTCCGAGATACGTGTATAGACTCTTGCCCTTAGGGTGAAAAAGGTAAACGTCATTATTTGAACGAAATATCTCATAAAAGGTAGCAATTGTGGAAACGAAATGGCTCGGGCGAAACTTTACAACGCAATTACGAGGCTCGGCTGTGCCATGCGAATATGAACACGCAGTTCGTGACTACCGCTCTGCCGTGTCCTCGAGCATGGTTGTTCGCAATTTTAGACACTCGGGACGTGCCTCACCGCGCTAATTCTGTGGCCGTAAAAGAAGTTGCACCGTACTTTTTAGCACGTTATCCCTCGTAACGGTATAACTTTAACGGCAGATTAGGCGAACAAAGTGAAGGAGAACGGAATCACGAAACGGCTGTTTAAGACGACGTATGAAATTAGAAGAGGCTACTCGAAAGGAATAAAACGTGAGCTGGCAGAACTCTAATCCTCCGAGCGAAAGCTTCGAGTTACGGTCGACCTACCATCCAGCATTGAAAATTCTAACGCAACTGGTACATCGAAGCAGATGGGAAGAAGCTAGAATTTTATGAAATTCAAAGAAATTCACGTACTATGATCAACTATCGATCGACCTAGAATATATTAATCAGCTGCGCTCTTTGATTTTTCACGATCCAATCGCACGCGTCCGATCCAATTTTATGCACAGAGATCATCCCAAACACTTTTCTTTGTTGAAACGACACTGAGATTTAGACAACGAAAAAATTGAATCTTATAAACTAAGCAAACATTCGACAATCTACTGTATGTAAAAACGAAATATTTAACGTTACTAAATTTTCCCATAACGTGAACGGAAACAATGTTTTTTCTTGGTGTTTCACAAATTCAGCCGATAATTGATGAAAGTCACGCGCGTAGCAAGCCATTCGTCACGTGTCAACGCGTTATCGACAGGATCATGTAGGAAAGAAAGAGAGACAAAACGAGGATCAGGAAAGTTTAGGGTGACTACGAAACAGCGACCGAAACGATAAAGGGAGGGGGAGAAAAAAGTAGCGGGAAAACTAAGGAGAGCCGCGAAAATACACTGGGGAAAACATGAACAAAAAGGAGAAGTGAGGGCTAAAGCTAGTGGCGAAGGTACTTTCAGTCGGTCGACTGACAGTGGAAAAATTCATATAGATTTATCCTGGCTAGGGACTACATTGGGGCCGAGCATTTGTCAATTAGAAAAGCTAGAAAGGGTAACAAAATACGAGACGTGCAGAGAATTTTTTTTTTCCTCGGCCAAGGGAAATCGATAGAGAGAAGCTGGTTAAAACAGACTGTGGGCGAACAATGGTTCGTCGATACTGATAAATAGACATAGTTTTGTTACGTTAAATAGACTGGCTCAAGCGGGTGGTACGGCCACTGTTTCGATTCCTCGGCGTTTCAATGGCTTTCCACTGCCGGCGTTTCGCACGCTGCGAGGAATATTTAACAATCGATAATGGATGTGTGTTATCACGACGACGAAAACGGCCACTGTCTCACTGTATTTGATTCGCCCTCGTTTTGCTGAATTTGCCTGATAATTATATCTTGGCATCGTACGAGGATGGTACGCATAATGAGAAAGAAACGCAGTATCAACGGCAATTTATCGACGAGTTCGGTTGAGGGAACATGTTTGGTACAAACTGAAGCAAACAACCGGAAACACGAATCGACGTTTTTTTTCTCTCTTTTTTTTTTTTTTTTTTTTTTGAGTCCGACAGGAAATACGTTACACAGGAATAACACCCGCCAGTCGGATTTGTAAACGTATCGTGATACGATTAAATATAACCGTGACACCGATAAAAGGATACAATGAATTTAATACCGCGATAACCTTTTTATGTTCGATAATACATCTATCATTGCAATGTCGCGCGATAAACGCCGTCATAGACGTTCCATAAATTTTTCACTGGACCAAATGAAATTCCGACCGCGTTATGAGCAATTTTCATTTAACGATCGTGTTCATTTGCGAACACGGTAATAGTGGATACGAATTTGTTTCACCGAAACGATCAAACTGACTTATGTTTCTTTCCTTCGGTACTCCATTCTTCTTACAAGTAACGATTATCCGTTATTTCTAAGGCTATCAGGAATAAAAGTTCGTGATATATTCTTAGAGTAAGAGTTTCACGAAGCGAAACAAGTAGAATCGAACGTTTCATTATACTTGAGTAGCGAATGAAAGAAAGATTGTTTGCAATCGTTGTATATCTCTGCGATAGGATAAGTAAAAGGAGATTTGCATGGGATGGAATTCCGTCTATGAGAGTATTTAAGGTATTTTTAACTCTTCAAAGACGGAAATTGTAAAATAGAAAAGCAATCATAAAATTGAAAAGAAACGTTTCTTACTATGAAGATAATTGCTGTTCGCGTTTATACAGCGTGCCAAGACCACAATGAATTTAATTAGACAAACTCTCGAAGCATCCTTTTTCTCGTTCGTGATCTCATTCATCGTAACAAGAGTGCCACCACTAGGTAAGAAAATTCCCAGTTATCGACCTCGTACAATCTCCGACCGAGTTTTGCCGACTTAAAACAGCCACCTGGTAAATTCCCGTGTAGAAAGCTGTCTTGCCGACTAGAGAAAAGCACAGGTCGATAAGAAAAGCAGCATACTGCCGGAGCTATTCTGAGAGCTCTGCCTGAGAATACGCAGCGCTGGAGAATCGAGAACGTGCCTAACGTGGCTAACTTTAGCATGGATTTTCGTGCCGATGCTAGACGCTAATAGGAGCATAGAATCGCGATCAGCAACCCGTTCTCGCTAATGTCACTATTTCTGGACGACAACTTTTTCTGTTCTAGTCAAAACTTCGTAACAACTATCCTAACGGTAAATTTCGTTCCACTGACAAACAACGTTATTCAACGAGGATGGAATCGTGGAGATTTTTTAACGTAAATTGTAAGACTATGCCAAGAGATTTTCGAAATAGACGTCGGATGTTTATGCAAACTCGTGTTATAAATGCACAAAGTTCGAAAAGTTGCTCTTTCTCTGTTGCTTTGGAAAAAGAATTATCAACGTCTTCGACGAATGTTTGATTCTCTCCTTAGTTACGCTAGACTGATTAGGTTTAATGATGACAAACGAAAGAGGATGAGTAAAGTTAAGTTATAATAAGAAAAGGAAATGAAAGTTATGACAGCGTTGCAATATCGTTCTGCTACTTGAATCAATTGGGTAGCGGTATTAAAATGGTTTTTCCAGTTGATCGTACAAACGGATGGAAAACGAGAGTCCGTTAGGAAGGCAATTCAGTAAAATTTTCCTGGCGCAACTGTATCCGATCATCTGGATTAGCCTTTAATATTGGCCTCGGTGCTTGGCCTGCAGCCAGATTGAATATAATTGATATCGATTCACGGCTGACGTCGTGCATGCCGTTGCATCGTTTTAACTTTAATCGCAATGAACGGGTTAACTTATAATTTCTAATCAGCGTTAAACTAGTTTCGTCGCTCTTCGTCTTCTATACTTTAGAAACGAATACGACTGTTTCCAAATCGGCTGGCAACTCTGAAATCTGTCATATACATATTATACAATTCTTCGATGGTAAACGTCCAAATATTTTCACGAGCCATTAAATATGAAAGGAAAACGGCGTCATCGACAATCACGATGATATAGAAAGTACGATTCAACGAAATAGATTTCGCGAGAATGTTCCAATAATTGTACAACGTAGAAAATATTAATTCAATTATTTTCGATATGAATTCGTCATCTAAATTTATCGAATCGTGTTAACGCGTTAATAAATAAGTCATAGATCACGAGGCGACGAATATGCGTTTCCACACACATACATACACGGACGCTCGCGCGCAGATATATCGAATTCCTTCTAAATCGGGAACGATATAATTAAAGACGCGGAAAAATAACAATAACCAGACTGATGGTCCACTTTCACCGTTACCTATTGATTTTCGATGCGGGGTCGTGACAGGAAATTGAATAGGAATTTCCATCGATCTACAGCGAAACGACAAAATGCATATTAATGCTGGCGTTAAACAGAAGGCTTTATTAAATGGCGCTCGTTACGCCCGTCTCGTCAATCCGCAGCTACAAAACGGACAATTGGAAATTAGAAATCAAATCCGGTATTGTCGCGGGTAATCTAGAGTGAACGACATTCAACAAGGGAATTCTGGTATACCGTTGACAACGGCTACTATCGGCCAATTTAATAACAACTGATGAACCAAAGTGAAACCATTCCTTTCCAACGTATAGGAAACGTTCCGTTGCCATCGAAACTTTACTGGATCGTTAAAATTTCACGTTTCGTTTAATATCAAAATTTTCACGTTGATGTTTCCGACACGAGGATAAAAAGATAGATACTTTGAAAAATTACGAATTCAGAGTTTACGTTAAATTTACACCGATGGATTAACACGTACGATCGAAACTTTGCTACGTATATTAAGATTCCTCGCTTTATTTCAAATCGAGATATTCGATGCGAAGATGAAAAGAAATATCTCCTCTAAAACAACGATTCGAAAGACGCGTTAGATTTACGTCAAGACAATATAACAGCGACGATATCGCCGAAACGCTATACTACATTCTTCAAATCCCACACTAACTCGAAACACCGAGCTTTTAAGAATAAAGATGAAAAGGCAGATATTTTCTAAACCAACGATTCCAAAAGACACGTTATATTTACATCAAGGTCTCTTTTGTCTCTTCTCGCTCGATCGTTCACGCAACCAAGTATTCTCCCTCTACTCTCTGTCTCACGATCGAAACCAAATTTTCGTCTCTCTCTCTCGAGTGGCCAGTCTCGTTCAGAAGAGAAAAGCTTCTGTAGCACGCGCGAGTCCATCGACGAAACACGCACGCGTGCGTGAATTCTCAAAGTCCCGGTGTGTTTCTTGCGTGGATCTCTCGTCGAAAACATACCGCCGGAAATCGAAGGTCTCCGTCTAAGTATAGCACCCGCTTCGCTAGCGTAAGTCTGGCCACTGACGTCGAAAAGTGTCAGTATACCCTGGACCAACCGATTCCAGCAACGCGCTGATCCCTGTGTGTCTCAGTATCTCGTGAAAACCGACAGTGCAACTATATAAGTTTCGTTTTACCAAGTTCTCGTCTTTTCAAGGATCACGCGATTCTTCTACACAGCAACGAAAACACTGGAAGCGTTCATGAATGGATCGATAAGAACGTCATTGGCAGTGTGTCGCGTGTGAATACAGCATTTTGTGCACGTTTTTAAACTTCCTTCGTTCCAAGGAGAAAAGTCTCCGGCAAAGTTTCTTCCACGAGTAACGAAGTTTCGTCGATAACAGTTGCCCGTTTTTTTCTTCTTCTTCTTCTTTCTTACCACCGTTCTCTTTCTTATCCCTTTATTTTCCCTGCTTTTTTCTTCCTCCTTGTTTCTCGCTCGAAGGAAAGAAACGGACTCGGATTTGTTTTATGCCGACGCTTTGAAGTTCCGTAGAAAGAGGGAGAGAGTTGAACGTAGAATTCTCTGGGTACGTATGCAAACTCCACGAATATGAAATAAACCGAATTCTCTGCCCTGCTGGTAGGTGTTCTCTGTCTTTGCTTGTTACAAAGAAACGCTTCCGATGCGATACGACTCGCTTCGCTAGAACGACGATAATTTTCAGAAAATTTGACGCGCGGTTTTGTTGAATGCAGATCGGAATCCAGGACGACTAACGAGACAGAGCAAATTCAATGTTCCTCAGCGCAAATACTTTTCTAACGTAGGATAGCGCGCTCTCGATGTCTTCCTTACAATCGTTTCGCATCGTCATTGTTATCGCTTCGTCGCACTGCTCGCTAATTCGTAGTTTACAACGCTGGTACATTTAATTAGGCATTCCTCCGCTTCGATCAACGAATATTCTCTAGAATTTCGAAGGAATCTCGTACAGTCTCGCTTGACAAATATATATATATATATATATATATATAGTAGAGTCGAAGGAATCGTGAAAATAAATGAATAGAAATATCGCGTTTCACGCGCTGCATGCGCCGCGCCAAACAAACCAGATATTTAAATATCAAGTAAACGAGAATTTGGAGCGTGTGGGCTGTTCAAAATACGCCCACAATATTCGGTGGAAATATCAAGCAGACAAAGGAAAAAGCTGAATCAGCGACACGATTCGACCGCACTTGGCGCGAAAATATAATAATAACGCGCCACGTGCATCTGTGCCCGTCTTTTGACGCGTCATCAACGGTTAATCGAAAGAACTTGCTGGACTTTGCGCTTCTTACATTCTAAAAAAGAATTTTCCTGACCTTCCAAGTATACGCTACACCTCGTACAATTCTCCTTGTTGGCGAGAACTTTTCATCCTCCAACATGCATACGTAAATCCATTCACTCTTTGTCTCGTTCTCGGAACGTTTCTATTTTCCACCGAATTTTCCCGTGAGCAAGAGCAGCTCGGTCCTTGCGCTTTGTTGCCTGCTGAACAAACACGATCGCCAAAAATACCATACACTTTGGATCTCAAGCAACCGAAGAAACAAATTTACGGAAACAACGAGGTCGAACGGAACTCGGTCGAAGAGAACTCGGTCGGACGACAGGTCTGACTATGCAGAGGACAGATCTACTGAAATAATCTCTTATTCGTGTCGGTGAGCGCAAGAAGATAATCGTGCAAAGGAGACGAACATCGTGACAAGGCTGGTGTCAAAATAAACGCAGATCCACGGAAGCTGGTTAAGTCAGCAGCTAGCTTCCGGCTAGGTGTCAGGATTAACATTCTGCTTGCCGCTGGCCCCCGCCATCCAGAAAGTTGCTAATACAATAGCATCTAGCCGCCTGTTGCACCCTAGAATTCGCTTTAAGATCAACAAGTGGTTCGTCTAAGAGTAACAATGCTTTCTAATGTGGCCGCTTGTTTCCAGTGCGGTGACTTCTGCGAGAAGCTGATTGGTCGTTGGCGCGGCCTTCGACATCGCCTCTACGTATTCCGAATGTTGCGAAAGCCAAAATGAATTTGGCTCCGATCGTCGGCTGCGTGCGTGTCTGAGAGAACTACTTTGAAATAATCCCTGATACTTCGCTGTGGCTGTACGCGCGTGTAGCCGGATTTTAAATTTAACCCACCCGCGTTTCATCGATGTCGTTCGGGAGTCGATTGGAAGACGAGCCAGAATCTACCGAGGAAATTATCGTCAGCTTTCACAGCCACGATTGCTTCGAAATAAAATTGCATATAATAACGATTCGCGTTATCATCGTTAATTACTTTTCGTCACTTTTACGACGAGAGTGTCGATAAAATACAGCTTGGATTAGTTTTGTCGCAAGATTCAATAACTACGGCTACTTGAAAAGTAAAAAGATACAAACTATAGGTAAGTAGACCGTAGGTATTTATGTACATTCATATTTACATGAGGACAGATGGAAACATGGAAACTAGGTAGGAGAGTTTATTTTGTCAAATATTATAAAGAAACTACTTCATTTTGAATATTCTTTACATTTCTTAATATTGCGTATATTCTGTATATATTGCGTATCTCGATACCACGTAAATACGTGAAAATCCACAGTCTAGAAACGAATAAAGATTATTTTATATATTTACAAATGGATACACGCTCGTAGTTAAAACTCGATTCTTTAAAACTCGGTTATCGGGAGATAACCATAGAAGAAATCATATACGAAAAACGGCGATAGATGACAACTGTTTGATCTCGACCTTTGAGCGATTCTAAACGAGGATAACGGAGAACGATATTAGAACGTCGCGTCGATAGACGAATGTCACGAATGAGAATAGACGGATATTAATAAGCTGATGATATTGAAAAATCTGTAGGCCAGGCGTTATTTTACTTGGCTCGAGACACGATTGCATCTGATCAACGTTGAAAGCGAATGAAAACGTGGTGGCAATCTAAAGTTTCATACGTTGTACCAATCAAAGTGGAGTACTTTCGATGATTTGGTGGCTACTTTCGAAACTGTGCCGCAATCACCGCCATAAATCGAGCGGTGAATTTTGAACCGCACCGATGAACGAGAATACGAAACGGTCGCTGCCAAGCCACTCGGCTAATTACAAGACCGAGTCGTCGTTCAGGCCAATTTGCAGCGCACGAAGTTCACAGGGACACCCTCTCGGTTTACCCATCTCTCGGGCAACAACTTCTCGTCGATGATACACCGGGTCTCGAAATAGAAGAGCAATGACTCCTCGAAAAGAACTTGACATTGTCTTGTTGGCCACCGGTGCGTCGGTGTGTCACGCAGAATTAAGGAAAGCGCGTTCGTTAAAAGAGATTAAAAGAAATAGGATTAAGGAAAGAGAGATAGAGAAAGGGAATTAGGATTTTCCTCGTAATCCAACTATTCGTTGAATCGCGAAAGGAAAATATTCCTTGGAGAATATAACGTTTCTTAGCAAACAGACAGGATAAATAACGACTTGGCACAATAGAAATCTCGAATTGCAACAGACTACGAATTACACGTTCGAACTATTTATTAGTTGTGACGACGATTACTTTGTATTTCAGGGAGTGGCGTAAGGTTTGCGAATGTTTTACCGGAAATTGGTTAAACCTGTGACGCGAGCCGACTAAAAACATTTTCTTTTAATATAACGAGATCTCCCTTGTTTCACCGAGTTACAAACACTACGTCTTTTGTATATATTTAACAAGTTGGCTACCGGAGTGACGCTTTAAGATTAATTTCAACTTGATTCTACTAATCTGATCAAAAAAGTATTTCCTACAAAAGTCGGTCTCCACGTAGCTGAGAATAAATTGCAAAACTGCAAAATATCTAGGAAACTTTTTATTCGATAAAAGATCAAGGTAACCTTGATACTTTAGATTATACGTAATTCTTTTTATTGAAGCTGGCATTGAAAGGAATTCAATGTTTCTCGAATAACTTGTTAAATTGTTGTTTAGATAATCATCTATTATTAAAAGGCAAAATTAAAGAAACAAAATATAATCTTCAATGAACGTTTTGATAAAATTCCCTGCGACAGCCAATCGGATTTGAATAAAAAGCAGACGAAATAACAAGTGTTTTCTCGTATTTCGCAGGCATGGAGCAGTTCGAGCAACTGCTAACGTGCGCGATATGTCTGGACCGGTACAGGAACCCGAAGCTTTTGCCATGCCAGCACAGCTTCTGCATGGAACCGTGCATGGATGGCCTCGTT
Source organism: Bombus flavifrons (assembly GCF_040668555.2). Taxonomy (NCBI): domain Eukaryota; kingdom Metazoa; phylum Arthropoda; class Insecta; order Hymenoptera; family Apidae; genus Bombus; species Bombus flavifrons. The sequence goes on from NC_138453.1 coordinate 8,027,696, forward strand.
GACTACGTGCGTCGACAAGTGAAATGTCCAGAATGTCGAGCGGAACATCGTATACCCTACCAGGTGAGCAATCAATTCTCCAAAGATTTAACAAACAAAGTTAAAACTACGCGCGGATGTTAAGACTATTAACTTTCGAAACTTTCCTGCTCCTTAAAAAGTTATTACTTCTCTAACCACGTTCTCGTGACCGACGTTGTCGACAGTCCGCGGCTTCTATAGTTTTCGCGCAAGTTCGCGAGAACAAAAGCAATTATAAGAGGTTACATCTTGGTTTCCTGCTCGTCCTAAACTCGAGAAAGCGAGAGAAAAACGGATATCGATTTCGCGAATTAGGATTCGTTTGCTTCGTTCTCTGAAACGGGCGGTTTGACGTCAGCAGTGAATCAAAAAAGAAACGCAGAAGTAAGCTGGTCGGGACAAAGCAAGACTTTCGCGAAACACAGATGTACACGCGCGAAATTAAATATACCAGCGTACGAGGTTTTTGCTTTAACAATGTATAATGTGTGGCCTCATCTTTATTCAACGAAGCCACCGCGACGGCGTATCCCTCGCGAAATTGGATAAAGTTTCGCGTTTCATCTAACGCGTCTCGCCAACCATTTGTCTCAGTTTCTTCCCGCCCTAAAGGTGGTAACCGACCGTTCGGCGTCAAACGTAACACAATTGTCCTTAATTAAAAGCGCCGATGCGAGCGAACACGAACGACAAACGGGAATAAATGGGAACAGAAGAGAAAAAGAAAGAGAAAAAAAGAAGGGCAAAACGAAGGAATCCGGTCTAGAAACAGTTCTCGTATGAAATTCAATTTCAGGTAAAAGCCGTACTCCGAGATCAAAGTTATCCTTCTGTTTGGAATTTCTTTCGTTTCATTTCGAAGCAGAATCATGGTTATTCCATTAAGGGAGACCGCAGCGCGGTTTTAACTTGTCTCGTGTTGTCGCCAGGGTGTACAGGCCTTCCCGACCAACGTGACCCTGCAAAGATTCTTGGAATTGCACATCGAGATCACTGGGGAGCTACCAGACCCGACCAGCGGTCAAACAATGGAACGTTGCGGCGTTTGTTCGGAGAAGAGCTACTGCTCCCTCTGCGTCCACTGTGAGAAAAAGTGCTGCCCTGAATGCAAGGACGCTCACATGGACATCCTCAGGCGTGAAATCACGCGCATCAATTCCCAGGTAAGCCATAAGGGCCACGTGCTCACGTGGAAATCCTTTTAAGAATACGTCGCGCTACCACGGACCTTTCGCCGTAAAAAGAATCGCGTTACTTGCCTGTATACTCCGTGGAAATCTATTTTTGGCCAAGATATTAACCTTACGGAGGACTGACGAGCAGACTGCCTCTACTTGGGTGCAAAAAAGAAAAAGATCTCGTCGTAGAAACATCGACTCGCTAAAGCGAGAAAAACGATTTCACGCTCGGACACCATCCATCCCTTTATCTTCGCCCTTCGATTTCTACTAATTTGCTGATTCCGCTTCCCTGGCGATTAAAAACTCCCGGACATCAATGGAGATCGGAATGCAATAATCTGTTTGATGTTGATGAAGATTCAAAATAGATCGTACATAGTAGATTCGCGATCGATTTCTGCTTCTCTTTCCTTCGCCTTTAGCCATTTTTCCTTATCTTTGTCCTTCTATCTATTCTTGCCTCCTTTTATCCTTTCCCTCGTTCTCTTCTTCCTCCTTTCTTAATATTTTATCTCTCCCACTCACCTCGTCCTTCCTTACGTTCCCCACATTCCCCTGTTTCTGTCATTTCTTCCCTTCCTGCCCTATTTTCTTTTCTCCCTCTTTTCACATTCGATTCACATTCACAGCGGAAATTCGGAAATTCAGGATCACCCCAGCCGATCAAACATCCAATCGGCATACGCGATTCGATTTTACCTAGTCGTTGGAAAAACGTGCCGAGTCATACGTTTTTCACCGCGTGACTTTCAGACGCTTTTATATCGGTTAACGACGCGGACTGATTTCACCGGCGATTCCCATTTCCACCTGTTTCCTCTCCCATCTCAGCGAATTCGCAAAATTCCGTACGATAAATTGTTGGAAAAAGAATTGTTGGAAGAAGAGGAAGAGGCAACGAATGGAATTTGTAAGTTACAACAGCTAAGTGAAATCATCATAATTATACGTATGAAATGGACGCGTTAACAACGTACCTGAGTGGGTGGTAACACGTTTTCCACGAATTCGCCGGCAACATTGCCCGGGGGATAATAAATGCAAACGAAGTAAAATTTGCCGCTGTCATCGTTGGCCAATCCGAGGCCTATCGATTCCGTATTCTTCCAAATTAGTTGAGTAAAGCGACGAACAGTTTCCAAATCTTTTACATCGCACACACCATATTTGAAATAGTTACCCTCTGCGTACCTAAGGACCAATTAAAAATCCACACGATTACTCGCTATTTCTTTCAAATGTGAATTCAATTGCCATAACGAATGTACGTTAATAGAAATTTAAGAAAATTAAACCTCGCGAAATTTTCGGCTCAAATGTAAAATTTCTATTTAACGTGCATAAACGTTCGTTAAATTATATTTTGAAAAATGATACGAAATTTTAATGGAACTTTAGTTTAAGTTGTATTTCACATTTAAATTTAATCTATTAACTGGGTTGTCCCTTAAAAAACTCTAGAATCACGGAATTAGAAGTTATACATATTTATGATCTCTGGGAAATATGTATTTCTGCTAAATATCTTATTCAGATTGTTTTCGAATTTCGCTAATATAATCATGAGCCTCGTTTTAAAATCTTTTCTACAATACACGCAAAATATCCGCAAAAAGTTTCTAGAAACGTTCGAACATCTTCGCGATACACCGTAAACTGATTGAATTATATAAGTTAAAATAGCAACTTTAAAATACCAACCACATTTCCAGCGGATCTTTCGGTTTGATCTCATAAGGGAAGTCCCTCCAGAAACTTCGGTATATGTTTTCGCCATAATCAGGATCCGATCTATACTCGAGAACGCCTTTTTTCGCTATTGTGTCCGCCCATTCCTGCGCCCGCTCGTTCAACTTGAAAAACATTTTCATTTCTTAACGTAAAATCTCGCTGCAATGCCTTAAATTCTATTCTTGCCGTCTTAAATTTCAACGTCATGGAAATTGACTAAGGATCGCGATGTTATCGCGTTAATAAAAATGTACAGCAGCAGTTCTTTGAGAAACGGCCGCGTTCAATATTTCATAGAACCTTGTAAACGAGCGCGCCGCGTGAAGAATATTTCCGGATGAAATAAGAGCAGATCCTTGTATACCTTATCATCGATTTCTAATGGTGAGGAACCGTGATTGGCGCGATATTCATTATGCAGCGTCAGGAAATCTGCCACGAAATTCAACGGGAAATTCCTGAAACAGAAAAAAAGAACTAGGTTACTCCCTGTCCACGAGACACGACGTAACAAGCGTTTCAATCCGTTGCTTACTCCATTTTTAATTTAAACGCTTTCAATAGTCGGGGACATGTTGATTGATGTTTGCAAGCGGATATTTGAAAATATGGCAGGTGTGCTTGAAGGCATATCTTGTAGGTTTCGATACAAAGGATTTTTAGAAAGAATTACACGGCTACATGTTTCAAATCGACGATGACTTAGGTTATACGAGTCATGATGGATGAACAATCGCGAAGCAAATTCTCGCGCTCGTGCCACGTTCGTTCGTAAATATCGGGTCGCTTGTCCCGAATTTTAAATACAAACAACAATGTTCGAAACAAGAATAAACTGATTTCAGTATTTGCAAGATTACGTTTACGAGGTTATTTAAGGTCTCGGACCAGATAACGATTTTTAAAGATTTTGATAATAATTTTTGATGTTCCAGTAACCTTTCGCGTTTACTTAATTGCCCATAAATGTTTTATCAACCGGAGTGTGCGTTCATGACACGACAAATTACATTATTGTTCGCGTAACAATAGTCGTTTCGACGAGGAACACCGAAATCCTTCCCGCCTTCTCGAACAACCCAGTGAAATTGCGGTTTCGGCGTGATTATGTCGAGTGAGGTGGTTTTGAAATTTTAGATAGATCCGGAAATATTGAAATGGAGTTGCGTACCAAGCAACTCGATTCGATCGGGATGAATACCGCGAATTCAGGTCAACATAACCGCGTACGTACAAATACGTGCTATGTATGTGCAATGCAAAAATAACCGGCCGGTATATTTACCCGCTCCTAATGTATTCAAAACAAACGCACTCTCCTCTTCAGCGGTGCGAATTCAGCGTCTAAGGGAAACGTGAGACAGAACGCACCCCATGTGACGATCAGTGGAAAATCACGACAGTGGGAAATAGAGATGATTTCCATTGGACATCTTCGACATAGAGTTAGCTTCTCAAAAATCACCATATATATAATATATATGTATCATAATATAATATTTCAAATATTCCAAATATACGAATATCTCGATATTTCGTGATAGAGAGACACAAGTTTCAAAATATTCCAAAATCGAGTCAAAAGGAATAATTTTTAAAAGAAGCTAAACGTATGTGTATAATATCTCCAGCGTTTAATAACGCAAATATCATAAATATTTAAATCTATAATGCCAGAAATATTTTACCTGTTCGTTACGAGCGTCGATCGTACTCGATACACGCATCCGCACGACCGAGCGACAACTAAAATCAACAATACGCTACGCAATCGCTGTGACTCGAGGCTGTCAATACGCTACGCGGCAGTTGAACTTCGTATCGAGAAGGTTACCATTCCAAATATTTCAAACACTTTAATTACCCAAATCTACAGCGTGTCGAATATACAATATTCCAACTAATATAAAGTTCCAATTAATATACATAGTACTCCAAATATCTTAAATGGTCGGATCTATAATATTGGAAATAATATAATATTATTAAATAATATAATATAAGTACAAATACTTGCATCTTAAACACAGCTCCATCGTAAGCAGGGCTTTTCGAATATCCGAAAATCTCTCGAGAAGGAAATAATTTCTGGAAATTGAGAGCGCAAGATTTTGTCTTTTTCCGACGATTCCATCGATTCGATAAAAATTCTGTTTACAGATACGCAGGGGGCTGCACAGGTTGCAGGACGCGCTGGCTTTGGTAGAGAAAAACACATTGGGACTACAAACAAACTGTGCCTCGGTCGCGGAAGAGGTGGACGAGATTTATCGGAGGCTGAGCAAGGCTTTGAAAGACCGTACGGAACATCTGCGTAACGAGGTCGATCGATACCTGGGCACAGAGCTCAGAGGCTTGATTCAGCTCAAAGAGAATCTGGAATTGGAAATCGCGAATATCCAGAGCAACTGCGATTTGGCGGAGGCTCACATCAATGAAAACGTGCCATGGGACGATTCCGAACTCCTCGATACAAAAGAGCTTTTCCTGCGTACGGTGGAATTCATCAGGTTCGTCTCATCGCCTTTAATCTAATTTCCTTTCTTCTCTTTTTTTTTTCTCTTTTGCCACAGACGTCTCTCGAGACCCATACAATTAGAAAATATCGTAGAATCAGCCACTAGTTTCCTTCCTGCTAATATCGATCTTCATATTTTCTTGCGGAAATTTCGATTCCTTTGGCCTCCTCCCTAAACCCAAGATATTTAATCTCCCGTATTTCCTTAACGAACCACCCTTGAACCAAATGGAAGCCTTTATGGCTTGTATTACGAAAAGGAAATTCCTCGCAATGTCTGTTTAGTTGTAAAAGCATGCGCCGGATTTATGGAACACGTAATACGCCTCACGGAAATTCAGATTAAAATTCGTTGAATCAAAGAAGCGGAGTTTCCTTTAAGGGTACTCGCAACCAACGGTGCTGGAATGCAATATAATTAAGTACAGAGAACTAACGAAACACGAATTTGGTTCGAATCGCGTCACGGTTGCGTTTTAATTGTATTTCATCGGTGTACAAGTGACACGAGGGAAGTGACATTAAAGGGAATCGAACGACGGGAGTATTTTGGATTTTACAGGACCAGGAACTTTGGAATTCGTTTCCTATCGTTTATAAGCGTCGTTAGAATCTAGAAACGACCCGGATCCCATGAAAATTCATTGTGGACTCTGCGGAGAATAACGATCCCCTTGAAATATAAAGTACCTTAAATTTGATCCACGAAAAGGCAATTTGCTAGACGTGTATTTCGTTTTTCGTGCTTTATCGAGCGTCAAGTTTATCGTCAAACCAGGCCACGATCCCTTAAATTACGACTACTACGTTTCTCGTTTTCTTCCATCGCGAAAAGTTCGCGCTGTATCATTTCGCTCAACGTTCAATTAAGAAGCAACAAATTTTACGCCGAGCCGTGCGTTTTGTAGATAACCGGTACGTTTGACGCACGATGCCTGCAGCCACGTACACGCGTTCCTCTGCCATAAATTTTCACGAAATAAAACCCATTGTTACATACGTGGTCCGTGAAACATAATTCAGACAATGAAATGATAAATCATCCTTTTTTTCTTTTTTTTTTTTTATCTGCGTTCCCGCCTCTTAATTTTTCTTCATTCAGTGTTTAATCTGCAGCGCGCGTGTTTGACATTTTCACGCGATATACGGCAATTTTTTAACTCGCCAGCTGCGAGATCGTGAATGGCCAAGTATTTATTAGTTTGCCGGTGGATGTAGCGAGTAGAGGAAGCTAACGTAGAGAATATGAAGTGAAATGCAACGTAGAAAGTAGCTGAACTCTTTGAAGACTCTATACATTAAAAATAACCTTTTAACGTTTCACTACGTAACGAAATTCGTTCCATTTGAAGATTACAGGGGGAAATATGAAAATATCACGAGCAAAAGGATACACGTATTTCAATATGACGTAGTCAAAAAGAGGAACCATTTGCATTCGATTCAAACGTATTGTCGTCTAGCAGTAGATGACGAACGTGTAAAGTTTTGTGAAAAAAGAAATAACGGCGCGCCTAATATCTAAAATATGAAATCGATATTTTCGACGTAAATATATTTCAAGAGAACTCGACAACAACATTTAGTAAAAAAGCGCGTTCGCGTACGAAGAACGAAAAATGTGATTCAGATATTTCCCGTGATCCTTGTTTTTAACGTGTTCGTTTTTACAAGGCAATTTACAAATTTACTGCAAACAATGAAATATCACGACGCGGATCACCGATAGAACGTAATGAATCATCCAACTTAATCAGCTGGTTTCTTTCGAGAGTATTATTCTCCAGGGAGAATATTCCTGCACTAGTCAGACACCGCGGTCGAAAAATAATGAAAGTTGCGTTGTAATTTTATGGAAAGTACGTGGCACGTTTGTACGCCTCCTTTTTTTCCAAATTGCTTCTCCGATATTCCATGAAACTTTTTCCACGGCGAAACATGGACATGCACCTGAAACAAGATGCACAACGGCTCCAGATAACTTTTACACTCGATCTTCCGCGGCGCATAATGTAAATGGAACCTTTCATCTTCCGAACTTGTCGAAATTCTGCTTACCCTTCCACTTCGTACGCGACACGGCAGCATACTAACCACCTTTTAGTTTCAAACAGTGTTCCCTGTTTTCGCCCGTTGCGGTTATTATTCTCACGGAGAAAAGATTACCGAATAGGAGGGACGAGAGACGCGCGTAAGAAACTCCGCGAAATATTTAAAAGCTCTCCTTGATACCGTGATAAGTATGAGCTGAACAAGGGCACAAACAAGAGATCAGCTTTTTCGTATAAAATGCAAAGGCTGGGAAAGTTCGAGACACTCTCAGAACTTTAACACTTTTCGTTAATTCTGTTAACTTCTCAGGTAACGAAATAGTTGAACAAATAAGTTTATTTATAGCGAAAAGATGGCGTAAATAATTACTTTCTAACTTAATAATTAATTTAACCGTGTTATAGTCTTCGGATTTCTCTGTTCCAATTTTATTCTTGCCTTTAATAATGTAAGAAAAGAAGAAGCATAGAATTGAAAGGAGAAACCGTGCGCGTCGAGGGTAGTTTTCTCGTATTTTCCCGGAATATCGGAAATTTATTGAAAACGGAAAGTCAGAAAACGGATTGCGATGGAAAATACTCGGAATAAACGCAGCAGAATTAAACTAAATTTGTATTTCATTAATTTTCTAAATTTAACCACGACGCCACGATAAACCTATTTCGAAAGGAGTCAGATTTATCGTTTTAATTAAAACGTGTCAAGGGACGTAGAAAATATTTCAAAAACGCAAAGGGGTTAAGCTAAATTTATGTTTTATCAGTTCTCCAGATTTAACCATATTATCAACTTCCTCGAAAGGGATAAGAGATTTGAAAATACAAAAGCCACTCCGTAAAACGGAGTTTTACTATGTCTCTGAGATATAAAAATCCTATTTGTCTTTCCCCAGGAACAAATATTCAACTTCCGCGAGAATTAACTAGTCGTCTAACAAAAATTTGCTTGGCAGCGGATCGGCGCTCACGCCAAGTCGAAAAGAATTCCTGAAAGTTGCCTCGTTAAACGAAACTTTTTACTAAATCCCGGGAACCTGTAGCTGACTCGTAATAATGTAACTCGGCAAGAAAGGCAAAAATTTCGTTACAGCCCGGACTAATTTACGATCCTGGTTGCAGGAACTTCGAGTACGAAGCCGGGGATTACAGTCGGCGAGTGCGTTTCGTAATGGCGCACGATCCGAACCAACTGGTCCTCCATGTAGCCGGTTACGGCGAACTGAATATCAAGCCAGAAACCGGAAGCGGAGGATTGCTGGGTAGCTCGAGCAGTCTAGCACCTCCCGGAGGATCACCGGGTCTCATGAGAAGCAAAAGCGACCATCGTCTGGCTTCGCAATACCGGCAGCAAGAGGAAGAGCGACTGGCGAGAAATCGATACGTGCCCGAATACGAGTAATTATCCCTTCTACTTTTTCCTCCAACGTTTATTTATCGTTCGTTCGTCTTTCCGTGGCAAAAAATTCGACTATCTGCTAACTAATAGGCCGGCCGTAAAACGGTTCACCTTCTTTGCATAATGGCGTTCGATTTTTCTAAATAGAGAACCATACACCGGCGAGAAAAGTGATGCTTTTTTCGCTAGCGTATCTCTTAACCTTATTCTTCTTTTTCCTGTCACGATGCTCGGGCTAGAAAAAAAAACAGAAAAGAAATAAACCGAGGGAGATAGATGGAATTTGTGCGAATATTCTTAGAGATCAAGGGGAAATGTATTGCGCAGGTTATGGTTGCTTCGCGCGTTAGAATACGAGTCGAGTCTACTGTTTATAAAGTAGTTGGCGATACGTTTTGCAACCGAAGTGGTAACGTTTATCTCGTCAAGACAGGGGAAACTTGACTTGGGAATGCGTGGCAAACGATTTTACAACGATCTTCGAGTATTTCGAAGGGAACAATGCGGCACACTGTGCAGCAAAGAAGTATCTTTGAATGGAGAAACTGTGTCTGCCAGTCCGACGAAAGGACGTATCTCTCCGAGAAAATGACGACGGCAAGAGAAAAAGAGACATTTCGTTGGTAACTAGCTGACCGGTAAAAACGTGTTTGACCGTGGACGCAGATTACTTTGGAGTATTGCCAAACGGCATCCGTGGTGGGCATACATTTTTCAGGATGTCCCACATATCTATTCTAGCAAATGTTATAAATACACGAGGCTCCACTGGCTGTATCTTTTTCCTGGCGTGGGCCGGGCAACAACTTCCTCGAAGCCGAAATAGGCATGATCGAGTTTAATTACCGGTCGTTTCGTGTAATACGCACACCGACCGGTCTAATAACATTAATAAGATGTAAATAAAAAATCCTCTTGATATATAGAAATTCGCGAAGGTGAGTAGGAGACTTTTGTGAGTACATTATTTGTGTTATACGCAGCATTTTGAAATTTTGTTAGCACCGCGACGGTATCCGACAGTTGGAATCACGTCGGTGAAGTTGGAAATAAATTTGAAAATGTATATAGAAGTTACAAGATATTTAGCGCAAGACTATAATTCGCCAACATGAGAAAAATATTTTAACAGTCCAGTTGTCCATCGTAGTGATAAGCCTCGATATTCAGCGGGACAATCTCTGTCTAATTTTTGTATAAACATACATTTGCAGTGGACATCTTGTAACTTTCACACGTATTCAAATCGGTTTCAAACTTTGCCAATATAATCACGACAGTCGTGTCTGACTACAGTCAGTGACAATTAAATATCAAAATGTTTTATATAACATGTAGTATATGTACGTAAAAGTTTTCTATGCTAAATGTGCAAATAACAATTAATTAACGGAAACGCGCAACCTACGAACGCTATAGAGTACCGTGTCCTCGATACGGCTGCAAGAAACTGCAATTAACGACGTTCTCGTTGCATGTCTATTGTCGCTAATTCGGTAGTTTTCTGACTGATAATCGAGGGTAGTTATATGAAGCTGTAGCATGCAAATTCGTCAGCCTGGTTCGTGCACCGAAATTTATTACAGCGACTAGTCGGGATTTATTTGTTTTACCAGCTAGCTCGGAGAACGACTGAATTTTACTCGCGTTCGAAGGGACTTTACGCAGTCTACAAGCATCGACGATTTAAAGTTGCAATTTCAATACAGAGACTTGAATAATAGTAGTTGAATATTTGATATTCGATGTTGTATTTTACAGTAGCGTGAGAGTAACTGGAAATTACTTTTATCGGTTGTCAACGTTCCCATCAAGGCAAAATTGTACAAACGTTTCGAGAAAACGCGTTTTCAACTGATAATAGACATATCAGTTGCTCGAAAGTTTATCTGCGTCGCTCGCGGAACAGAAATATTTCATATTAGGGTCCTCTTACACGATAATTTACCAACTAATGATACGATGAATCGAGAAAAGTTACGAGCTATTGATCATAAACTGCTCTCTTCTAATTTTAGAATTTTACATCGAACAGAATAATGAATGGTAATTTGTGAAATTGTAAAAACAATTTTATCATCGTGTACTGTATAACTTCATTTGTTTTATCACCAGGCTCGTTATTTATAACTTGCGATTTGTAACTTGTGAAACTCTATTAATAACATCAATTCGATTACGCGAGAGAGCTCCGAAACGAACGAATCTATTTAAATAAACGTTGAATAAAATTTGCTAAAGTCGAATTTCAAGTTCGATATTGTTTAATTTCCCGTCCAAAAGCCTTCATAAATAGAAATTAATATCTCGCGTTTCGAACGTGCAAGAGATTGCGCCACATGAACAAGGCGCAGCACATTTGAACGAGATCGATTATCAACATCGTACACGATCGTTCTCCTTGCTGATCTTCTCTCATTATACGAAGCCATCCCTGTGTCTGCGAAGCGATAATTAAGCAACACTTGGATAAACCCGATGAATCTATTACTGTGCACTGCCTTGAAAAGCAGATAACCCAGTTCCAGAAAATCGCGAGCAAGGAAATGCAGCGTTTTCATCCGTGCCTCGAATTCCATTCGAAGAAATTAATCGTTAAAAGTGAATATCGTTGTCCCTGCAACTAGTGAAACGAAAGATGAATTATAGCGGAAAGAGGAACAGAGTCGCGTTAAATTTTAATCTCATCTTCCTGTTTTTACGTCCATCCTTGTGCTTCTTTTTTTTTTCGCCGCTTCGATTTCGATGGGATCGTTAAAGCGTGCACTTACAAAATTGCTACTCGTTAGTTGTGCGACGTATCTGCGACACGTGTCACTCGAAATTGCTAGGACAGACGATGGCTGATCACAATGCAGAGACGCTTTATTGTCAGATGATCTTAGTTCGATTAGAATGGACGTTCCAGCGGAATTGTTAGTGACGGGCCGAATAGTATTGGTATATCTCCATCTTCTTCCATCGTCTTGTCTCTAATTCGTGGAATTCATTTCAAACATTGGAAATCAAATTTTCAATATCGTCCATGTAGAATCTTTCAAATTTAATATTCGAAGGAAATCAGTGAAGTTTAGCTAACGAAATTAATTCCATATATCGTATTACGTTTGTAGTATTAACTGACTAGCATTTTCTTCCGCTGTCTTGCTCCAAATTTGTAGAATTAATTCGAGAAATTTTTAATATCGTCTGCCTAGAATCTTCCAGATCTAACGTTCGAAAATACCAACGAAAAGATCTCCCATTCTCTTGGTCCTAATTTATAAAATTAATCCAAGACGTGAAAATCGAAATTTGTAATATCATTCGTCTAGAATTTTTGAAATTTAATATTCGCAAACACCGACGAGGAAATAATAGAATTATTGTTGCGACAGGTACGATGCACCAGAATACGAAGTGCCGAGGAACAAATCGAGATACAGAAGTCGATTTATGCGACACCGGGACGGGGACGATTCGGATGGCGACTCGAGGTCGACCGTGAGGTTTACGTCGACGCCACAGGAGCCCTCGGGACTTCGTGAACGTGTCCTGGACACAGAAGACGCGGCACGCGGGCCACTTTCCGGGATTTTTCGACTCACAGACTCGCCGCGTATTATGAAGAAGCTTCAAGAATACGAGAGAGCCGGAAAAAGAAAGAAGGAGGAACCGGTGTCACATCCTGCTCAACAACCTCAACCACCAAAACCTCAGGTTAATGAATAGCAATTTCACCCCTTTAATTCCGACCACGGTTATTTCAACGCTACGAAACTCTTCCACGAGTTACTTCTACAAAATACTCAGTACTTTTTTTGTCTCGCTTGTTTTCGATAGAAAGAAAAACTATGCAGGGAATTTAGCTTGTAACTACAGTATATCGCACGCGAATCGTTGAATTTAATTCGAAAAAGCGAACCTCTGTTTAGCCGATGCCGTTCAGTTTGTGCAGTTTTAACGGTGGTTATCGATTTCCTGGTCGACTCCCACCTCTCGTAATATTCTCAACGTTCCCGTAGCTTTCTCGACTAAAGAAAACAACAGTCGGCGCCAAATGAAATTATCGTGTTTACAATTATACCATTGAGATCGTATATTTCGAACGATCAATTCGATTCGACCACAACAACGTAAAGCATATCTGCCTGATCAATAGTTGAGATCTTCGTCTTCTCGAACAACGAAAACTATCGTTACGATACATGTGAAATCCATTTATAAATTAAATCGTTGACTCGATTGAATTTCTCAGTTCGTCCAATTCGTACGATCGTATTTAGTTTGGACAGTGACGCCACAGTACAGAATTTTCACACGGATTCCCATATTATGACAGGCGATATACGCGAATGGATCGTAAGAGACGGTTCGATGGGCAAGCTTGGCGAAAGTAGCTTCGAAATCCCGCGTTATATCGCTTGGATGCGATTCAACGGGAACTAAATTTTTGATCGTTCGATCTATATGTGTATAGTGCCGATACACACGACTCGTAGGAAAACGTATCGCTGTCTCTATGGACACGAAAAGGGAATAAATCTTGAATTTAAAGTAATAGAATATTTCACGCCGGAAAACAGAAGCGTGCCGCAATATGAAATGTATACTTGATCTCGATTCATAAATATGTAAATAATACGAGACACGAGTGAATAAATTTAGTTTGTAGTTGGCCGTTGTATATTTTTGTACGAAATTCTATTATAATACAAATGAAACATATGAATACACGAATATATTTTGCTCATCAAGAAAAAAGGTTAATCTGTTTCTCTCGTGTTCGCTATGCGACAAATCCTCTCTCTTTGTCCCATTACCACACATCAATCAAGGTTAGCATTTTAATGCATCGCCCACGCGTGTGACGAATCACACGGTCAACGTAAAAAGATCTCGACTTGTCCGTAAGCACCTAATCACCAACGAGTAATTTATCCTCAGACTTGGCTCATACAGGAAAACAGGAGAAAGGAATAATGGAATGTTTAAAAAATTTGTTAAAACAATGGAATATGAGAAAAGATGTTAAAGCATTTAGCAGGAAATTTCCATCAAGTTATCGTAATGTACTCGTTAAATATATTCTTTTTATCGCGTAGGTCCAAGTCAGAAAAGTGCCGACAGCGATGGCGAGACAAACCAGCGAGGATGACGAGATTTCTAGGATTAAAAAGCAGAACAAAACGGCGGCCACACCTGCGACTGAAACGCTGGAAGAACGACAACCAGTATCCACACCTACACCTGTTCATCCGCCTCCAAGGGAACAGTCTGAACGAGAACCGGAAGAACCTGCACGAAGACCGATGCCCGCGAGGTTCGTATTTAAAATTATGCTTCGTTTTGGCTAAAGTAATCCCTGCACCTGTCCGATTTGTTAATACAATAAGCTCGCTGAGACAATTCAGATACCTGTGATTGATAGTAAAATATACAACTCGATCGAATTCGCCCATAACATTAAGTCACCAGGATCTCGGTCTGTGCGCGTTCCAGTAGTAGAGGCGCGTATCTAGTCGGACAGGCTGATTTATGCCCACCCGATAGAAACCAATCGGTTCGATGGAATATTCCAAGTTCCAGAGGCGGCTTCTACTCAATCTCATAACGTAGTATTACCCTGTAATTGGTGAATTATGTGTGTGTGTGTGAGACAGTATTAATGAGACATTTTTATTCCGGAAACCATTATTCTTCTTATCACTTTACTTTGTACGAAATGTGATAATTGAAGAACTATTTAAAACGGCGATAAATAATTTCGATATTTAGAACGTAATTTGATAGCGTTCATTTCTGAAGCTTTAAGTAGCAAATTAGAGTCTCCTTTCTTGATTTTCTTTTTTTCTCAAATATTGGTCTTTTTAACTCTTGAATTATACTTTGCTTGCCCAGCATGCCTCGCAGTTTAAAAGGTCAGCGTAATATATTTTTGAAAATGCTTCTAAAATAAAAGAGATTCCTATCTACATAGCGAAAGTAATTTTGAATTAACGAACGTAGGAAGAGGTAAGAAAATGATCGAAAATGAATGGCGGCAGTGTCGGTCAATAGAATCCCGAATTGAACAATTCCGCACCTATGATCCTCTGTTGATCGTTTATGCAGCAGTTTATACCGTGATCTGGAATAGGATTTTGGAATACACGCAACCACAGAATGGATGAATCGTAGGCGGATGATTGCGTTATACGAGATCGAACAAAGAGAGCTGCGATGTAAACTAATGTCATCGGTACAAATTACGTACGAATGCTCGCTGCTCTATCGAGTTTACTGACTACAGGAAGTCGTTAATTGAAATATCGTTGCTCGTAGGAGAACTTCCACGGATACCCACACTCCTGCGACGAGAAGCGCTTCATCAGACTCGAGCACGGGCTCCGAGAGCTCAGGAGGATCAGGAATCCGCAGCACGGGTGCACCATTCACCGCCGAGGAAATGAAGCAGAAATACTTGTCGAGAGCACCGACGTCGAACGCAACATCTACGATCTCGTCGCCGCACAGCGGCACACCACCGACTGCCAAAGACACCGCCAACGCCTCTCCCACTTCGCGATCCTTTCAGAGCCGTTTTTTAGGCGCAGGTAAGTTTCTACTTTAACGACCATACCGCTACGCGAATCAACGCGAAACGCGTCTAAATTGGACATCGATCCTTCTTCTAACTCTCATGTTAATACCTTTCTGTGTGTTCTCGTTTAAAATTATTTATCTTCCCGGCAAGTGATTTCCGACTTCAAGTAGATCGTGTATATTTGAACGCTACAGGGAACGAGCGAGATAAATTAAACTGACAATCTGGTTACGAGGAAACAATTTTAAAATTCGATAGAGATAGAAGAGCAATATTATATTTTATAATCTTGAGCGTATGCAAAGATATTTACAAAAGGTATTTGCGCATATCCTTATCTCTCAACGAAACGTTGATTTTATCAGGTGCTACGCGTTTCATTTTCGTATGAAAGCGCTGCTAGGAGATACGAACTTTCATATACTTGGGTTTAATTAATTATAAATATAATGCTCACTCGCAAATTTGATAATATCAGAAATTCATCGTGATAACTTCACCGTCGTCGATCAACGGCCATCATCATCGGGCAACGTCGAAAATTTCCGGTATCGACGTAAGGATTACCGTGAAATATCCTAGAACCGGTTATTTCACAGATGAACGTATAACGACCCAAATCTTAAGGTCATTATGATTATACCACGGGCGCCATTAACGAATCCACGTCCGATCCAAACGGCGTTTCTCGAAAACGTAATTTCGCCTGGAAAGCGAAGCGCGGAAGACCGTTTGATATTTATTTGAACGTGTACCGGATTTTCACATATCTCTGTAGGTAACCGTGCAGCCCCGCCGCCACCCACGCAACCACCTCCAGCGGCGCGAGAGGAAACGGCCATAAAGAAGAAGGAGGAAGAGGAGGAGGACGACGAGGAAACTAGTAGTTCCTCGGAGGAGACGGAATCCGAGACCGAGGAGGAATCGGAAACCGATGCACATCCGTCGGGCACGACGACCTCGACAACACCCTCGACCACTGCACAGGATCGTCAGAGAAGCGAATCCGCGATGGCGAGGACAGATATCGGGCCTCTGCTCGCTCGAAGCGCAGAAGCTAGACGAGGTAGCAAGGAAGACTCTCCTACGACCAGGCAAGTATATTTTCTGCCGAAAATTCTAATTCGAGGGTTTCTTGTTTCTATTAACAAGTAACATCGTGCGAGAATCCATCGATCGACGTGTATACGTACGTGGCGAGCATATAAATAGAGAAAGATAGACATAAATTCAATTTGTAATTATTCTTTGGAATTAAAAATTCAAAGGTCGTGGTTGAAAGCACAGTAGAACCTTGATTATTCAAACTAATCTCACGTTGTTTAAGCAAACGAATAACGTTATTTTCGTATGGGAGAAACTCGTTTATTTTCGACTATTTTTACAAACGTTAACATCAAACGAGAACAGAAAGTTTCGAATAAAAATGTAGCGATTTATTTCGTGTCTACTTTTGTTTTTCAAGGGACCATTCTCAGACGTTCCAATTTGTTCATTGTTTCGTTGGTCGATGCTCCGATAATTAAGATTCTACTGAACGAAAAATGTATTTCCAACGCCTACGTTATAGAGGAAGAATGATAATGAAACAGTTTATGATACAGTTAATCGAATCTACGAGTACGAATCTTTATTTAAATTAAACGATCTCGTAAATTAAACGAGAAGCTCTAACAGGGTGATTTTTTGCGTCCATCGCGGGATCAAATTTTGCAAAAAGCAATGCAAACGAGGGGTTCACCGCGTGTATCCGGGGATCAATCTATATCTTTCGACTTGTTTCTTTATCTTAATAAATAACGACGGTGATGCAACTTAATTTGAAAGAGTGAAAAATCAATAAATAGCGTGGACGAACGGTGTACCAAGAGTTTTATCGTAGCAAACGACGTCGATAGGAGAATCGATCGTAACTTCGAACTGTTTAACAATAATCTTTCGGACGATATCCCGCGACGAACTCTCAAGCCATAAAGCTTCGAGAACCGGTTAGAAATTGCTAGCGATGGTCAAACGATGATGTACACGTAGAGAATACCATCGTAAAGTCGGTTAGAGATCGGTACAAGGAGATTAACGAAACGTACTGATAATTCGGGGAAACGCGCGGTGACAAGCGTTAAAGGAAAATTGAACTAGAATATCGAGCGATGTCAACTCGTGTCTCAGGTATTCGTCGCCGAGAGGAAGTCCCGCGCATTCGGTGACGAGCCCGACAACTACGACGACCACGACGCCGACGGGCGGCGCCGCGACAACGCCGGCCGGCTACACCAGCAGGTTCGTAGCACACGTAGATCACGGTCAGAATCATCAGGCCAGTTCTAATTCCAATAACCCCCACGACCGTAATCGTTTTAGGACGTTTAGTGACGAACACGATGAACCGTCAAACACCGATCGTGTCGAGGATTACGAAATCGCGGCTAAGAACGCGGATTACGATATTGTCGGTGCAGACGGATCGATGGTTAAACCGCAGTCGAACAAACGAACCTATATACCGGACGATAGTACGGACACCGACGAAACGATCACCTCATCCTCCTCCTCCTCCGCCACTAGATTCAAAAGTCTCGAAGGTAACGGTAACGATAGTCGAGTAGAGAACCGCAGCGAGGTCAACGAAGACGCGTTAATGGAAGGTCGTTCGGGGAACGACGTGAACTCTTCGTTATCCGCTTGGACCGACCGACGAGCGTCGCTCGCTCAACCAGCTACAATCCGAGATAATGGATACCAGCCAGATAAGACTGCGAGTTCCAATGGATCCCTGGAAACCTCGCGAGAGACGGCCATCAACGGTGACGGAAGGAAATACGCGAATGGATCGAGCGATAAATCCAACAACGTGGAATCGAGTTCGGAGAGTGAATCCGAGAGCGGCACCGAGAGCGCCACTGACAGCGACTCTGAAAGAGACGAGGAAGAGGACAAAGAATCCAGAGACGAGAATAGTAACATAATGAATAAAAAGACTGAAAACCCGGAGCAAGGTCGAGCCTCGGACATCCAACACCTGAACGATACCAACAGTGAGGATGAATCGAACAGTTCGGAGACCGACGACCAGACTACCGTATTAAGCGTACCGTCCAACTCTCATTCCGAAAATAGTTACACCGTTCTGGAACGATACGACGATAGAAGCACGAAGCGGCGAAGCTCCTCGATACTCGATGACAAAAGTATCGAGGAATTGTTCGACGACAACGGATGGGTGATTACTGATCAGGATCTACAGGCAGAAAAACCTCGGAGAATCACGAAAGGTTTCAAGTCGATCGATCGCAATGACTCGGGCATAAACAACGAAAACACCGACAATGAATCATCCTCGAACGACGAGAAAAGTAACGTTCTGGATAGCGATACGATCGACAAGGAGGATAACGAAAGGACTGAAAACGAGAACGCGTTAAGCGTATCCGAATCGTCTGAAAGTTTATCGAGAAGTCGAGCGTATAGACAAAGTAGCATTGGCAAGAACGGTTGGCTAGTGTCGGACGAATCCGAGACTGAATCTGACAGAGCCACTTCACCCGTGGAAAATTCTACGATCCGAACTGAGACCGATACGACAGAGGTTTCGAAGAATGTAGCGAGTATCGAGGATGAGAGAATGAATGACGATGATGCGTCAACACCGACGTCGACCACGGTGAACGAGAACAAATCTGAAAGTGGCAAAGATTCGATCGTGGCCGACAGCGTCGACGAGAACGGTTGGGTGATTCTAAACAAGGTAAACAACTCGTCTACGGGGAAAAATATCGAGGGCGGAAGCATGGACGAGACGAGCACGATTCGTTCCCAAACGACCGACCTCGTAGCGAGATCTAACATTGAGAACGGTGCATTAATCGCGAACGCTACCCAATCCAAAGAGACCGAGACTTGCAACGAGCACGAGGACACGCCTGGTGTCGATATCGCTATACCGATGCAAATGGTAACCACCGTTTTCTGTGTGTCCGTACTGTGTTACAGCGTTCTAATCAATCTGTTCCTGTAACCTGTCTACTATACACCTCTTTGCCCATTTCTCACCGTATTTACGTTCACGCCTTCTTTTTGTCGTTGTTCGTCGGTGTTAGTAGTAAAAGACTGCAAAGACTACTCTCACGGATACAGACGAGACTGTCTCGATCGCAAGATACGACGCAGCAGTTTCTTCGTTCGTTATTTTTATCCTTGCGTTCGTTCGCTTCCATTCCCTCTCGTTCTTCGTGTTTCCTTCGCGGCAGGAAGGAACGCCGGCCTCGTGGAACGTTTGTTTTAAACCGTAAAAGAGAAACAGAGATCGGAGAGGAAGGTGTCGAACGTAGAAAGAATGGAATTCCTCGGACTCTTGCTCGGCGAACCATTCGTTTACCTGTGTCTCGTCTGAACTCGAGCGCTGGCTATTTGTCGCCTCTTTTCGCGAAACTGCTGCCCGAGATCTGGCGTCTTCTAACGTCTTTCAATCGATATCATCGACCATTCATTCACGTCGCATCACAGACATTCGAAACAAAAAACGAACGAACAGAGTATACATAATATAACCGATTAGACCTCAATCGAGTATTTATTGTATGGTAAAAAACTTGCATTTTATATATTGTGATAATCGTACGTACGATCGTAAGTGTAACTTTTTGTTCCTACGTTGATCACCCGCGACTATTAATCCCCGCATTGCTCAATAAACGTAGCTTCGTAGACGCGGAAGAAAAATTAAGAAACACCGCTCTAGTCGGCAAAATTAAGCGTAGTTCAGCGCAGTTAAAGAAACCGTCCTCCTACAGTGCAGCTTAAGTCCACGCTGAAATAAACGCTTTTGAAATCGTTCCCATTGAGAACACGGCCGCGCTAATGGCACGTCGCGAGACGAAATGTGACGCGTAAGACTATTACGATTACAGTGGTTACGTATTCCAACGAACTGGCTTTCTCACGAACGAAACATCTAACGACTGCGACGCACATATCCATAAAAATCTGTGTATATATATTTGATACATATTTAACTTGTCGAATTCGTCGGAATGTCAATTCGTCCGACTACGCATCCACTGTAACCATAGCCTAACGCGTGACAAGCCATTCCCGTTAACCCGTGACCATTTTCATATCATTGAAACTTTTTGTACTCTTTTTCCTAGTGAATAGACTTGCGTCAGTTTGTTGGTGTGGTAAATAAACTGCATTTCTTTGTGATAACTCGTATTATTTATTTCCCTCTCAACATGTCCTCAGTTTAGATAAGCATATAACAGAACAACGAAACAGAGAAATGTCGTATCCCGCCTGCAAATCTCTATACTATCTGTTCGTTGCTGTTACTCGTATCTTTCACGCGTCTCTGTTGTTTGTTTTTTCTTAAAATTGTATTTATCGTTTCTTGTCACCTTAGTGTTCCAAGTATCTTTGTCGTTCGCTCTTCTTATTCGTATACTTTGTTGTCATTCCTTCAGAAAATACGTAACAAGCGTAGAGAATAAAAAAAGAAGAAGAAAAATGCATCTTTATTTATTGCACTAACAGATTGAACGTTCTCGTCTCAGAATCATGTGAAATCCTCTCGTTACTCGTTTACACGCACCACCCCCCCCCCCCCGCCCCTAACCCCTAGCGAGAAATTTCTACGAAGGCGCTCAGCTTTCCTTTATATTTAAGACCTCCCTCGAACTCTGTTGCACCACATCAAGATGCACGCACGCTCATACCACGAATTTACAGCTTACTCGACGAAAATGTAGTTCCGAGGAGAAGGTAAAAATCGATCCACGTGTAAGAGGCTCGCTACGATCAAGGTATCATACATGTTCGTTGTCGACATTGAAAAACTTAGTATTGGATGGTTTAAAAAACGATACAAGGCTTGTTCCAGTCAAATTATAGAACAAGCGAAGCTATCGTTTGCAACGTAGATAGATTAATCGAGGTTTTAATGATTTAACAACGACAATTTGGACCTGATAACGCTTCTTCGAATCTGATTAACCTGTTTGCAATCACGCGCCAGATATCTCGCGATACAGCGTCGTTCGTGTAACGATGAAAAATGATGAAAAATTTTATTAAGTTGTAAATTAGAAATCGATGAATCAACGTCTTGGACGGATAGGTGGCAGCTTTTCACAAACGATATTTATCACACGATGGTAGGAGAAGGATATTCTGAATTTTTTTTATGAACCTGATTCTCTGTCACGGAAAATATTTTCGATATTTTGATAAAAATATCTCTTCACGAAATATGAATAAATGTGCAACGTTGAATGAAGGGCGTGTTATACGTGTAGGAAAAAAATGCTCACTTGATTTTACCTATAAATATTGAAAAAACAGACACGTGAGATATTTCATCCTTGACGCTACATGAATAATATTTCATCGTGCGATATCTCGTTCGCGGTTACAAAGCGGTTAAGTGATTTCCTTTCGAGCTTCTCTAATAACGATGAACTTTATGGACCATTAAGTAACATCGAATTCGAAATTCACGAATGTCAACGCGAGAACACGCGAAATATTACGTAAGAAACTAATGTGACCGCATTATGCACGATACGGAAAGTGCCGAGGTATGCCGTAAAGGGTTTAAATATAACCCGTTTGTTACTTTAAATATCCTACAGCTCGGATAGTCAGTGGATCTATATCGGTCTGTAGTCTACTTGACTGGAAACACGGATGTTATTCCAATACGTTTTAGCGTTTGGCGTTCACTAAACGCGGTAGCTCGAGAATCATCTCGAGATTTTAAAGCGAACGGTACAAAAAAAAAAACGTCGTGGAAACTGCCGAACCACCGAGATGTAGCGTTTAAGGTGTTTGAACGTTACGAGCTGGTTGAAACATTTTCTCTGGCCCGAAAACACGATGAACCAGAACGTTCGAAAATTCGATGGCGACTGAAACATCGGCGCTGTTCAAAGTTTGCACGAGGAAAGCAGAAAAATGTAGGTTAGAAGTGGTCTTAAAATTTTACGATTACTGTTTGCGGTAACTTCTCTGTCATACATATTTACCACGTATATATCAAAAAAGGAATGTTTATCGTGGCCAAGGGCTGATCGAAAAAGAACGTGTCTCGGAGAAACGCGTGTTAGATGAAAAATAATTCGAATGGAAAATAAATGCTGCTATAAATTAAAATAGGAGATGCAATGAACGAGTATCGAATTAACAGGAAATTAGAAATTCCTTGTTGCATGCATTCGGCACTCGTAGCTCGACTCTTTCATTCTGTTACTGCTAAAAACAGGCGAATTAATCGTTTGATCTCGAATTGGAACGTAACAGCGAATTTTATCGGATGATCAAAAGAAAAAAAAAAAAAAAAGAAAGAAAAAAGAAAAAGGAAATCGATAATTGAAAGGAAAAGGTCTACTTTCTCCGGAATAAAATTGCTTCCGACGATACATGGTTCTTGTTTACTCGCCACTTTACACAATTTATGAGGGATGTGATAAAGAACTGACATATCAAATAGCGTGCTACAGATTGATATATAACACAGTAGATATGCATCCGTTTTCACTACTCTGTACACCATGGATACACGGCTGATTACACGTCAGATTTACACCACGTTGTGACTAATTGCCATGGATCCCACGATAGAATGGTAACTAACACTTGGACTGATATAATAGTGAGAAAATGTAACGCGATATATCACGAGAATAGGACGTACGTATGGTTATCAATGAATACCAGCATGATTAGAAGATAAGCTGGCAGAATGCGAAACTATCGCTTCGAGATCGCGACACTCGGTTCCAGGGGACGAAACACGTCACGAACTGCATCATCCATCAAACGTATTTCATTCTGACGTACGTGTTACTAAATATATAGCTATAACTGCAAGTTAACAGCTCCAACACTTGGACGACTCAAGCTTCAGTTTTCTGCTCTTCAAATAACCAAAGAAGCTGTTGATGTCTGCGCGAATATCCGTGAACTGGACGAAGTACGGAATCGGTCGCTTGTAACTCGTACGGTGGCTCACGAAAGTATTTGAACATTTAGCGTAGCAAAGTTTTATGTACACATTCTATATGTTGTATGAAACATTTTGAAATTTCACTTCCATTGTAATGACACGCGAGTGTCACGATTGTATTTGTCATATTTGAAACCAATGTAAAAATGTAAATAGAAGTTACAAGATATTTGCTACAAACATACAGGGATTCAGTAAAAAATTATGAGGTTCGTGAGTTTTGTAAGTAATGTCGTTTCGTATTTTACATTTCCCTCGAAGGATGTCATTACGTCGCACAAGTACTTTACGTCAAAAGTTTGACAATTGTTAACAGAGGAATTAAAAATCAGTAAAAACATAGAATATCGGGAAACGACAAATAACGTTCATCGACAAGTATGATGAAACTTCTGCGTTTTGGACCTACATATGCTCGCATTATTACAACTATGTTGCAGCTTCTATGTACATTTTCGGATTAGTTTCAAACTCTACCAATATAATCATAATCATAACCAAGCGACAATGAAATTTCCAAATGTTTTTTACAACATAATAGTATACAGTGAGAAACTTTAAACTGATGCTTTTAAACTGATAAATCTAACTACCTTTAGTTTATGTACATTTCATGCTACACGTATCTATGCACACTGTACAGTTCCACATACTTGGATATATTTAACAATACAGGAAACGTTCCTTACTGTACAAAAGTACTTCTGTCACTGTCATTCACAAGAGATTTCTACAGGTGTTCGAATACTATCGCGAGCCACCGTATACGTTCCCAATGGATCGATAACCTTTGACATAGACACTTATCGATGGCCAATCGATGTTTTGTCCCATTTTAATCCACCAAGTAACAACAGGCTTCTCGATTAACAAGTTCGATCTGAACGAGCCAACCTCCGTTCCGTAATGTTTCAGGTTCCTGAACAAGAGCAGAAGCCAGGCGGCGATGATGGCGAGCCGGGAACGAGAACGGGAGCGCGAAAGAGAACGAGAACGCGAACGAGAACGCGAAAGGGAAAGAGAACGGGAGAGAGAACGCGAACGAGACGCGGACACGGAGGTCGATTCGCCGTTGTCGACGAGGTCACGGTACGCCGCGTTGAAAGAGAGAAGACAACGGCTGGCTCGGTCCAGAAGCTCGCACAACTTCGGCGGAGATGACCTCGACCTCGACGAAGAGCCACCCTCTCCGACGACCCAGTCGCCGAACGCTTACTTGGCTGCCAAGTACGGAGCCGGCTCTGAACTGGCCAGAAGTCGGAGTACTCACGCCTTAAAGTCGAGAGAACCGAGTCCAGAGCGTGATAGGGTTGGCACAGAGAAGGATGGCGCAGCTTTGAGTTCGTGGGCACGATACTTGAAGAACAAATACGGGAATCGCACGACCAAAGACAAGGAGCCCTCGTCCTCCGCCTCGACGATTCCATCATCGAGGTACGGTATTAACGTTGAGTGTTTTCACGGCTTTTGTGGTCAAACTAGATTGTTTATGTTCGTATCTAATATTTTTACTGTTCTAGCTTGTCAAAAAGCATACAAAGATTTTGCGATCTTTGTAAAAATGTATTGGAATAGTAAAATATGGAATTGGAACACATTGAAATGTGTCGCAAAAATGAATTATTATATTATATTAGGTTGATTGAAGAGCTCGTAGCTTTTTTGATTAAAAAAAAACGAACAGATTTTCAAAGAGAAATTGGTGAAAGTATTTGATAAATTAATATGTTATGTACTATTCGGTGAAACTGATACTGTATGGAAATGAATTACCTTTGATTCTTTCAAGTTTCGTTAGGAATTTTCCGAACAACTCAATGTCATCAGCTTTTAAATCAAACGTTGGAAAAATCTTTCTGGGAAGATACAAATGTGCAAATGAAGTTTCATACTCGCGGCATAAACATCCAGGTTGCCTACAGAGGCTGAAACGATTAAATTGCTTCGACCAATGATAAAGGAATTTCCCTTTCTCAAGACACGAAAGAGTCGTTCTTTTAATTTTATTTGCAGTGGAAGCACTACCTCGAGGAGATTATCGCTGGGACTACCTTTGAGGCACGGTGGTCAAACATCCTTCGAATCTTCTGACGACGATCAAAAAAACCCGTCAGGCTCCCCCACGTCCCCTACAGCAGCTCCCGTTATACCCGCGGCAGCAGGTTCCTCCACTAGGTGAGTCTATTTATCATTTGAGCCTGTCACAAGCCACATTGATCAACTTGGTAAATTGAAAGATAAAACAAGCGATCATGTTGCAAATATTATTTTTAAATTTACTTCTTCAAATTTTCTATAGTTTGTATCATCCTCTTGCAATAAATAAATAAAAGTACATTAATTGTTCCTTGAGAACGGAACGTTAATCGCGTTTACTTTGCAGCTGAGAAAAAGACCAGCGTAAGGAATGCGAGTTCAATCGAGTCATTTCGAACAGATCCGACATAATCATGAAAATAAGCACAATATTCAAATAAAACAACATAGAAACGCGTAAGGGTGAACGATAGTGAGCAGCACATTCTTTGTCCCTGAGCCGACCCGCTAGTTATCTTTTCAGATCTAATACAGTACTTATAACGAAACTGAAAAATTGCAACAAAATGCAAAGTTGACCGGTTTGGCTTGTGACAGGCTTGTTTAAACAGATGTGAAGAAGCAATATGTAATTTTCATATAAGGAAATGGTTGTTGGAATTTGACAGCAATGGCCGGAGGAGTCACTACTTGCTGAAGCGGCGGCAGCTGTTCAAGTTCGGGATGCGGGGGAGCGAAGCCGGATGCTTTACCTGGCCGAGAGGCCTCGCGGTTGGCCCTGACAATTCCATCGTCGTAGCCGACAGCTCTAACCATCGTGTTCAAGTAATTCATCCTCAAAAATATCTTAGAGATTTCTCATATTCCGTGATAAATTCGTAAAGTACATATTCTTCAAAACGATCAAATAAAAGGGCGAATAAAATTTATTACGCGATCTAATAACACGTACTGTTCTTTAAAACAACGTCATCGTCAATGCCAGGGAAAGCTTTCTGACGATATAAAAACGAAGGAAGATTGATCGATGTATTGAAATATGGCGTTGAAATTTACAGGTATTCGACGGTAATGGGAACTTCATGAAGGAGTTCGGAACATATGGCAGTGGCGAGGGTGAATTCGATTGCCTCGCCGGGGTGGCGGTTAACAGGATCGGACAATATATCATCGCGGATCGTTACAACCACAGAATTCAAGTTCTCGATCCTTCCGGTCGTTTTCTGAGAGCTTTTGGATCCCAAGGGACCGCCGATGGTCGGTTTAATTATCCTTGGGGAATCACCACGGATGTTCTCGGATTTATTTATGTGTGCGATAAAGAGAACCATCGCGTACAGGTACGTGTGTTCGCGATTTTGTTATTTATTTTTCTTTCTGTTATAAACTGTTCGGAGAATCGTATGAGAAAAGTGCAAGGCCTAAAACGGCAGCGTCAATTCGACAACATACACGAGACCCTGAAAGATATCACACTATGTGAGACTTCTTTACCAATATTGTATTGTGAACATACGATAATGATACAAATATGATGTTAGTTTCAGTGTTCATTAACCCTTTTCAAGCCCTCACTATGTGTACCTAGACTTTGTATAGTTAATCCTGAATAAAAAGCCTTAAAAAAAAAGACTTTTCTGAAATAAAAAAACATTAATTTCGAGTAATTCTCTGTTTGAACCCCCCGAACTCATGGAAATGAGAAACGTGAGAGCAGCTACGGGTGAACGATCACAGTTCTTCTATAACAAAAATTAAAAAAAAAAAGCATTAGTACGAAGGGAAAATGATGCTTACTTGAGACACACGGCGTTCAACAATGGACGAAACGTGAGTTATTTTACAGCGAGAATACTAAACACGTAATCCCTCGACTGATACCCTTTGCGATCTCCAACCTCGTAGGTTTGTGTACGAACGTCGATTATTCGCTAATTGGTGTGTGCAAGATATCTTGTGGTAGCGTGTCGTGTAGGAAAGAATAATCCAGAAACTATAATCAAATTTCTAATATAAAGCAAATAATCTCTGTGTAACGAAAGCGTCTGTATGTTGAATTGTATCATTTGTACAATCGCTGTAACAGTACATGTTTTCGCAGGTATTTCAATCAGATGGTACGTTCGTGGGCAAATTCGGTTCCTGCGGAAGCGGACGTGGCCAATTGGAACATCCTCACTATATCGCGGTGAGCAACACGAACCGCGTGATCGTCAGCGACGGCAACAATCATCGTATCCAGATATTCGACGTGAACGGCCACGTGCTGACCTCCTTCGGATCCGAAGGTTCTGACGAAGGTCAGTTCAAGTTCCCAAGGGGTGTCGCTGTTGACGATCAGGGCTACATCGTCGTCGCCGACTCCGGTAACAACCGGATACAAATATTCAGCCCAGAGGGGGCGTTCCTCAAGTCTTTCGGCGGATGGGGCAGCGGTGACGGTGAATTCAAGGGTCTAGAGGGTGTTGCTGTCACATCGACCGGTAACATCGTCGTATGCGATCGCGAGAATCACCGTGTTCAAGTGTTCTGATTTCGTTTCGTTTCGTTGTGTTCTCTCTTATTTCTTCTGTGATTCGTCGACCAAGGACGTCGAACGATCGCAAAGGAGGGCTATTTTAAGAAAAGAAATTCGGTATTCTAAAGGGTATTTTTCATGGTACTTTGGATTTTTGGTCGTATAATTAGGACGAGCAACACTGTGGTCCATACTTTTGATCAGAAGGGTTTCCAAAGGTCGACGAATATCGCGTGGAAAGAACGAAAAGCGCGCTTCGACGATGAATGAATGAGATGTCGCGTTAACTGCTTGCTTGCGTTAGAAATTAACATGTAGCTGTGTTGTGCTGAGCTAATCATCTTACGAGGAAGCCCTTTGACACAGAGACCATGGAAGCTTCGATCTTTCTTTCGAGAGATAATATATTGAAACGATTGGGTTGGAAATTTCGTATTCCATTTCAATGTACGGCTTCGATGCGAATACGTCTGTGGCCGAGACGAATCGACGATGGAACCGAAATGAAACTCTTGGACGTCGGCCAATTTACGGAGTTTAGCTTGAAGAATGAAAAAAGAAAAGGAGAAAAAAATATCATTTTGTCTGTTCTTCTCTCTCGTCTTACCCCCTTTCTCTCATTCTACCATCTTCCTCGTACGCACATCATATCCGCGTAACTTAATTTAATTTATACTCAAAGTGACAACAATACAGTTTGTACCGTTTGTATGCTTCAAATAAATTGTTGCGGAAGTAATAAAAGAGAAACGAGAAAAAAGGACGTGTCTTGTTTTGTTCTGTCCGCTGAAAAACTTCCATTTGAAAAACGTCAAAAAGCAAAAAAAGAAAAAAAGCAAAAGAAAGAAGTCACCAGTCTCACCTTCTGTCAATCCATTGGCAATCTCGATCTTAAAAAGCCAACCGTGGAAATTAAGAGGATTCGGTAGCTTGTGTCTTGGACGAGTGCCTAGAGCTAGAATAGACAAATAAGCGGGGGTAAGTCAAAAGGTAAGTGAGTCAATAAATATATAATTTATTAAATGCAATGATGAAATGGTGTAACAATAGGGGGCGGGCGAACGGCGATCATAGGATCGCCATAAGGGCGGACAAGAGGGAATACGCTGCCCCGCCCAACACCCCCGGATCGGAAATATAGATAAAATATTTTCGTTATTATTTACAATATTAGTTGAACGTTAGTCAATAAATAATAAACAGTGGCGTAATCCTTTATTTAATATAATTTAATAATGTAATATTACGTTTGCGATAATAAAAATATTACAAGAGATGGAGCCTTTACCATTATTCGTTTCCACTAAAAGTAGCACGAACTTGTTTAAATTATTGCAGCCATCGTTCCAAAATTCACGCGATCAGACAGATCCCCTTGAAACCGTGTTTGACCACGTGTGTCGACGATCGATATTCGTTCAAGAAACCTTTACTGCCATCGTTCCACGGCAAATGATAAGTATCCAAGAAAATCAGCTTTCGTGAATTTTCGAACGTGAGTAAACGTCGGCTGGATGTAGATGTCGAAACAGCTGTCGAAACCATCAACCTTCCGGGATAGTCGCTCTTCGCGAAATCGAATGGGATTTAACAAATTAATTAATCGGCGTTACGCTTCCTCGATATCCGTATAGAAAAACCGCATAGACGGCGCGGAACGTCGAAACAACGCCACGCCGCCGGATTATCACAACGAAAGTACGCGACATGCTTGGACGTTATTATCGAGTAAAATACAGAGGGTTGATACCTCGATAAGACTAGAAATATGTTTATGTAACGCACGGGCCAGGCAGGCAGCAAGCAGGTACAAAGTGACCGTCTTAATCAAGGAACAGTGAGTAGAACATGAGCTAGGCACCGATATCCGATCGTTTCGACCTTTTCGACATCGTGATACAAACGTCCTACAGGATGACCCGTGATACACCAACATGACGTCAAGATCGAAGGTGTCGCATCTCGTAAAAAACGCGTGGACATACATCTTTTCGCAAAACATTTTTTGTACAATATCTTTTCTTCGTGATGTTACTCGTAACGTGCATATTCCTTTGTTTCCTGATAGATTCAGAATGTTGCGTGTCGCCGATAGAACTTGTTTACTCGTTAAGAAAATGAATTTTTTTATCTCTTCGAGGATAATCACGTGCCTGTGTAATTTGAAACGCCAATTGATAGATGATTCTCGGTCGTGCTGGTTTATAACGAGGCATCTTACACGCGTATATATCTCGTGCGATTTTCTGGAGACTGGACAATTGGAAATATTCGAATCTATAGCGCGAATCAATCATTCCCAATCAAAGGAGAAGTTTTTTTTTTTTGTTTTAATAGTTCCTCTATACCTACTGATTCGTCTCTGCATCTAGAAAGTTTAGTTTGAAAAGTGGCATGACATATTTTCTCATCTGTATCGAGTTTAATTAAGTAGTAATAAAGTTATAATTAATTATTTATATAATTAATTAAAGTGGCAGCAGTTAGGCCATGCGGCTCCTATCATCTAGTCGTCTTTGACTCTTGGCTTTCTTACGTAGATTTAAAAATTTGTTTACTTATTAAACTTTTATATTTTGAGAATAATTTTTATTAAGTGATTTTTAAAGTTTATGTATCCTCGAAGCGCCTACCCTAGCGATGTCTTTTAATTAATATTATTTTTTAGCATTTTCTCATTTTTTTTCTTTTTAATCTCGCTGTTCTCCATACCTCGATCTTAATAATCTTGGTGTACGTGGTAATTTAACGCGATTCTAGAGTAATAATGGGGAACTCTGAAATATTTCGTCCGCGGCGCCGGCTTTTCCATCTGGGAACTTTTCTTAATCGCGACTGAAAAATACTGTGTGCAAATATTTTATACTTTTTTATTTCTTTTTATCCTTTTTTGTGTCTTTTTTTTTCTTTTTGTTCGTTCGTTCTCGAATGTCGGAAAAGCGACGTAACCGCCGTATTTGAAGATCGGGCCACCGTCTCGGAAACTCTCGAAAAAAATCCGTTTATTTCGGCGTGTATGCACGGAGCTCTAATTCCTCTCTTCACTTTTTTTTCTTTTTACTTATTTTCGCTTTCTCAAAAAGTCAGAAATTTTTATCGTAAAATTCGAAAGTTGATTGCCACGCACGAAGTTGTACAAGCCCGACAGACTAAAAATATTCCTAAGGTGAGATTTCCTTTTCTTTCGTCATCGGCCACGCTCCCCCGTTTTTTTCATTTTAATCGACTTTTTTTTTTGTTTGTCTTGTAATGTACTACATACTCGCTAGCCCTCGTTTAATAGTTTCTTAAATATGTAATAAGCAAAAATATGAATATAATAATAGTTTTGTGTATATAATAATAATTATTATTTTACTCGTCTCATTTTAAGTATCGATAGGATCGTGATTAATTAATTAATTAATTAATTAACAATGATTAAAAGAGTGTAAGAATTTGTTATTCTCTTTCTTTCTCTTCTTCCATTCGCATCCTTCCCTCTCATCATTATTTTTTTTTCTTTTTTGTTTTCATTATCAACTAATAATTCTTTAAGCTTAATGGCATGAAAATGCTCGTTGGAATTGACTCGTGTGTACAGTTTATCATAATTCATTTTTCTTCTCTCTTTTCCATTCGCGCTCCGCACAATTATTTAACCTCGCTACAAAAACCTCATAGCTTGTCTTAAACACCGGAGGATCAACACAGGATTTCTTTACTTTTTTTTTTTTCTTTATTCTTATAAATCGAAGACGAGGATCAATCGGTCCATCTATCAACAGATTCTCCCGACAAATCTGACGGTGTAATCTCGACCCACCATACTGGATTTGTCTGTCTGTCTGTCTATTTTTTTTTTTTTTTTTTTTTTGCGTCTCGGCGACTCGCGTCCCCAATGGACGTTGAGACGTTCGATTTTTTGCGTAACTTTTTTTTCTTTAGTATTTTCTGCGGAAATACTTTCTTGGATCACCATTAATTTATCACAATAGATTTTTGTCTTCTTAAATCAATTTGAACGCGGGTACCACGGCTGTGCCCCCGTGCGCATATATTCCGCCTCGCTACGCCTTAATTTACCTCTATTTTTTAATTTTTATTCTTTCTTTATCTAAAGAACCTTTAAAAAAATCCCCTACTGGAGAGAGAAACGGTAGGTAGTTTTGTAACAATGTAATCGACTATCTTACCCTAATATAATTCTACGAAGTTGATTATACTGTGACTTTAAGCACAGCCCGTGGATGAAGTGCCCCTCCGTTTAAATAGAGAAAGGGCTCTTGATTTTTTTATGTTTTTTCTTTTTTGTTACTTTTACTTTTTACTTGTTTCTTTAAACTCTCTCTCTCTCTCTTTCTCTCTCTCTCTCTCGCTTTCTCTCTCTCTCTAGTTCTCTTATCCTTAATTTTCTCTAGCAGCCTTTTTTGTTCACACGCTCACTCGTCCATGCTCTCTTTCTCTCTTTTCCTAGGTCTCAGATATACCAGATTTCCCCGAAAATAAGATGCTTCTTGTTCATCGACCTGAATTGTATTGCCTTTCTTGTTTAAAAGCGACAAAGAAAAATTGTATCGTGCAAGGAAGAGATCATTGCTGCCACCTAATTCAAATATTATGCAGTATCAATATCTCCTGAACGTTCACGTACAACAGATATTGCACCGTGTTATTACGGCAATGAAACATTCGCATCATGCTCGGTCGTATTTAAAAAAAAAAGTAGAAAAGAAAAAGGAAATACGAAAAAACGTCGCGAGATTCGAGTCACTTTGATTAAAAAAATTCGATTTCGCGTAAAGCTGTGTTATAGCGAGGAACAAATGACAAAATAGCGTTCGATGTACGACAGCAACGAATAAAAAAACTTGCGCGTCGGATCTCGATCGCCTTTTTCATCCTTCTTTTCAACGATAAATACTTAAATATTGAAAAAAAAACAAGCAAATCGAACATCATTCGTACTTTGGTACTTGAAAATAATGCGCTGCATAAAATACTTAATACATATATGCTTTCTCACTCTGAGATTAATATGTAAAAACATAAATTAAACTTCACAAATATGTAAATCGTACAAAAAGAACGAAAAGAAGGGAAAAAAGAAAGTTCTTCTTCAACGACGTGTCCACGAGTCTCTTATCAATACTGTTCTCTCCTCGTCGTTGTCTATATCGAGTCTTGTACCATTTACGCAAATCGTACGTACAGTAAAAAAAAAGAAGAAAAAAAAGGAAACGAACAACAACGTATATAAGCTATTACACTATTGTCGCGTGAAACACTTCGACGGACACGCAACGCGAAAATAATGAACCTCTAGAACGGCTCGTTCAATGTACGGTGCCACAGACTTGCAAGGATAACAAAAAGGGTATGAAGAAAACTATCTATACAGTGTGCCAAAAATCAATGCAAAGTATAGTCGTTCTTAAAAAGGTTTCAGCAAAAAACATAGCCTCTTTCGTATTCTCAGTCGTAAAAGGTATTTGATACAATTGATGCCTCAAGCGGAGGGCAACATTGCAATTCTACGAACATGCTTCGACCGATGCGATTCTTAATACGATCTTAAATAAATTAATGCATTATCTATTATGCTTGAATCGCCTTGCACGTGTACAACGTCTCGTGTACGCGTGCTAGAGAGACCATGATAGACCACCTACCTCTGATACCACTTATCGTCAACGTCGACCGAAGAAACAAATGCAGGAAATAGGCATAAACGGCAGCGTCGAATAAACTGAAGCGAGAAATGAATAAAGTGGATTCAGGTGATGATGTCACGATCCTTCGGCTGAACTGTGGGTCAAAGATGCGAAAGGTGGAAATTGATGTTTAGATCAAAAAGGCAGGTACGTTATTAATCAAGGATGTAGAGAGCAAAGCGTGTCCGTGTCGTGATCGGTCGTCAAAGGCTTCTTGGACTATTTTGTTCCTGGAACCTTGGCCAACCTCGACGATTATTCCGTCGTAGCGTACCCCATGACGACCATTATTGAGTGGCTAGGCTCTATTACTTTGCTTCCGATGTATCATCACCGTTCTGTGTGCTGTTCGATCGACAGTCGATTAAGTGACCTCTTGGTTGGCGGCTACTAGGCTGGCCCCTGGGCTAGATGAGGGCGAGCTTTGGGGGACAGCAACCGCCCGTAAAATGCCCGCTGGCGGCCTCCCGTTCCCGTTTGCGGCGGCCCTGGCGTTCTGCAGCCTAATTCCAGAAATGCATTCGTTCATGTAGATCAAATTTACCGAGCTAACCTACTGCGAATGTGCATACATGACACTGAATGATCAAGCACTCTGAGGAACACGTGAACTACGAAACAAACGAGCGCATCTAACTCGGTAGAACCGCAATTAACACTTTGCTGGCAACGATTGAAGTACTTTGTATCACGATTCAAGGAACATTCTTCTCAGACATAAAGGATATAATTACAGTTTCCTAAATAAAGTACTCCAATTCCCTCTCTTTTGCTTTTCTTTGTCTATCTTCTTTTGTTCTTTTTTTTTTGTATAAACTAGTCTACAGGAGAGCAAAGTGATAATTGAAGAGAATATCTTCTCGTCTCTATGAGAAGCTCCGTTTATGATGACCGTTGCATGGACTCTGGTTACTTTCGTTAAGAACACGATTAAGACATATAAAACAGAAAACACAAAGCACCGGTCACATTCCGTATAATAACACAGAAGCTAACCAAGATAATTCGTATCGGAAACAATAGTTCGTTATTCGAGGGTCGTGAAACAGGGTGCACTGATCGTCCTGGTGAAAGCGAAAGAGCGAGTATCCTTTAAAGAGATACAGGAGCGATAAACGAGCAGTGTTTGCCGCGCGACAATCGCCCTACTTGTTTTCGTTACTTACCGGTCGTGAATCGTCCCACGACAAGCTGCATTAGTACACACAGAAGAGGGAGACTTTAGAACTTTAGATGTCTTTCGTACGATAAGCCTTTCGTGTGCTAACAAGAAGTCTACATAACTAATAATGCGTGCACATCGTTGCAACAGGAAATGCAATTATGTGCACCGGACGGATACTAACTTGATCTTCGATTGCCGCATGAACTGCTGGATCTTCCTTGCAGCCTGATGAGCGGCCTGCTGATGAACCGCTTGCTGTCTGGAGCTAGCCGAGCCTGGACGCGAGCGATAATTCCTGTAGTTGCTTTGTATCACCAGAGCAGCCTTCGTAGCTTGTCTGCGAATAGGAAGAAAAGTAGACGCCCATGAAATAAGAACTTGCAGTGACATGCTTCGAGAATGCGTCGTCTATGTATATACATAATGGACAAGAGCGAAAGAAGCGCAAGGAAGGTAAGCTTTCATCTCAAACAAAAGTCGTATTAATTTAATGCCAGGTTAATTTTGTATTCAGGACGCCGCAGCGGAGGTAAGGAACTTCCTAAAGTTTTCGGATTATTTACGATGCCAATTAAAAGTTCACCTCCCTCTCCGTATCACCCCTTAGAGGTAGATAGAATGAACTTTGGTGAAATCCGTCCGATTCAACTGGATCGTTAAATTGGCCCCGCGGTGGTACGCCTTGTCCTCCCATTTTATTAATTGCAGCTTATTAAAACTAACGTTCAACTCGGCGAAATACCAACGAGAATTTAACTATTCGAACGAGCCGGTGAAAAGTTTCGTGGCGACAAGATTTCGTACATTTAATCGTTGTTATTATTTTTAACTTCGTGTCCGTATTATATAACGATGGAAGTTAAACCCTTTCGTCCGGATAAATCGGGAGGATAAAACGAAGAGTAAATAATACGGCCGCGACGTGTTAAGCTAAAAACAGATTACCTAAAATAAGCGTACTGTTTATGTCGACGATAATATTGTTGGATGAGTACTGCAGCGTGCCTCTCCGCTTCTTCCTGCCTTTGACGTCCCTTGTAATTTCTGTAGGCTTTCTGGATCATTCTAGCGGCGTGATAAAGCTCTCTTTGTTCTCGATCGGACAGAGTAAGTCTGCTCAGATCCGCTTCGTTCCCGTCACCGTTTCCGTTACTTCCACCTGTTCCGCAAATTCCAGAGCCCATCACGTTACCGAACTTCCGATCTCCACCGGT
The DNA here is from genome assembly GCF_040668555.2 of Bombus flavifrons. Lineage (NCBI taxonomy): Eukaryota > Metazoa > Arthropoda > Insecta > Hymenoptera > Apidae > Bombus > Bombus flavifrons. The sequence continues at coordinate 8,063,785 of NC_138453.1, forward strand.
CGAATAGTACTGGCCGTTATGACCGTTATTTCCGTCTAGCTGCAACTGCAGCTGTAAAAATTCGCAGAAGTCGGCCGTCGTAGGCGGTGGAGATGGCGAGTCCGGTGTGAGACAGCTGCTAGATGGACTCGAGGGACTAGCATCTGCGTCAGCATCCGAGACTGATGCCGCTCCTCCACTGCACTCACGATACGAGTCGAACAATTCTCCAGAATCGAGCGGCTATAAGAATTACCACCACCATGCGATATGAATTTCATTCTACGAAGAATTTTATTTTAAGAGTACGGTAGGAAACGTGTTGTTTAAGGGATTTCTGATATAATTTCAAAGACAAGAATATTGCATAGGTATAGAACTAAAATATACTGAATACTTACCATTTGCTCCATCAGAGCATCTTCTAGAGATGACAAGGGCGGTGCCGGGGGAGGTGGTGAGGAAGAAGACGGAGAATCACCTTCCGCTCTCTTGATCCTTTCCGGTAGCGCAGCTATAATTTGCTCAGCCAATGTCAGCACCCTCGCGTCTTCTTCCCCTATAAAAAGGAATCACCACCCTAGCCAAACTCGAAAAACGTATTACAGGACCGCCGAAATCACATTGATCACAACATCGAGGATTTTTTGTTCGCTTTTTTTTATCTGTTCGTTTTTTTATTTTAAAGCCGTGAACGTATTTTTACGATGAACCAAATCGGACGTTAATAAAACGTGTAACACCAAATATTGCGGATTATTTCGTTTTTTATATATATATATATGCAGTGGAGATCTCTACATGACACGAATCGAACGTCTTCAAACAGGCAAATCAGATGGCGAGCGTAGACGTTTTTCTCAGCTTGTTGAATGTTCCGTTCTACGGGTAATCTGACGTAACCCGTGGTATTTTGACAATGTGTGTTTTCCGGATTTAGCTCAGCTGTGCAAATCACGTGTTCTCGTGTAAATTGTCTCGTAGGTTCCAATGTTTTATTGATTGATTATTATTAGTATTTTTGTCACGGATATCCGTTTTAAAACTTGTCGACATAGCCCAGAGACGAGGACTGTCTATCTCTCGGAGAATTGGTCGGCAGCCGATAATAGACGGCTAAGAAAGTTTTAGACGTTACACAGCAATCATCCAACACCAGCAGTTACGAAGGCCAAGCAACACCAATACTGCTTTAAGCTGCAAGAGTTCAGAGGAGTTAGAGGACAGCGAGCCTGGACCATTATCCGGTCGTCTCGTACGCATAGACAGAGAGACAGAAAAAAAAACAGAACACTGTGTGTGTACGTGTGTGTAATGTAATGTGTGAGAAATAGAGATAGAGAGAGAAAGAGAGTAAGGGAACGCAGTTTTAGCTAGGAATACTACGGATCACAGCCCGCGCAGTACTTGTTTATCTAGGCCGATGAATCTATAAGTGTAGTATTAGAAACAGACAGAGTTACAAATATATATGTATATATATGTATGATATATAGTTACAGATAGACAGGCAGACAGACAGACAAATAGAAGGGGAAACGAGGAAGGTACGGACCTACAGTCTCCTGAGGGGTCGGAGCGCTTTCCATTCCCTGCTCGCTGAGGGCTAATGACGAGTCATCCTCTTGCAACAATTCCATGTTGTCCAGCAGCGGCGAGCCACCTGTGTTTTTCGATAAACCCCTTAATGCTACGTTTCCTGATTAATTTTACGCTCGCATGAATTACGACCTTGTACTCTAAATCTTACGGGGCAGAGATATTTTATATGGCGCGGGTCTTTATAGGAAAAGGAACTGTGATTTACGTGTTGGACGTGAATGTATGTGCGTGTATATACGGAAGAGGGCAGTATAATAGCAAACGAGACTAACACAACGCAAGATCGAGACCGCTGTCTTGAGATGGCCTCCTAGGACTAGGGCTGGCGGGTCGCAAGAAAAGCCTCTCGTCTTGTCTTCTCGCTTCGAGTCGATTCAATTCTTCTGCAATCGCCGTGTGACCGTTCTCCGCCGCTAACTCGGTCGCGGTTCTGTTCTGACAATCCCTCACGCGAAGTGCCATTGCGTTCCATCTGTGTAAATAGACAGATATTCGCAACACGAACTCAAACGTAATGAAATATTTCGTGACACTCGATATTAACGCCGAATTCAAGAAAGAAAATATATGTACCTATAGAGGATCCTGGCTGTATCCGCGTGCCCCGCTGCACAAGCCCAAGCAAGTGGTGTGAGACCGGCGCTATCCTGCCTCAGGGCATCAACTTCGGCATCTAATACGCTACTAGGATTTTCCGCTCTCCAGTGAAGGAGGGCGCAGGCTAACCTGGAGTAGCCCAACCCAGCGGCCAAATGTAGGAGAGTAGGGCCGCCGGATTGTAATGGTTCCGCTCCGGCTCGCCACGGACGGACAACAGCATCCTGAGACATAGATGATCTCCATTTAAAGGGTCAAGTGTGTTGGTGGTGCTAGCTAAACAAAGTACTGACTTGACAATATGCCACTAGCCGCTCTTCTAGATGAGCTGCGGGAGATGGAGGACCAGGTCCTTGCAAACGGGACTCCACATCCGCCAAACGATCCAGAAGAGCTCGTTCCGGACTAGGCTCGGATGTCGGTGCCCGACGATACTCGAAAGCAACGCTATCGGAAACAACGAAGCCGTCACACGCCACTTGAAGAGATGCTATTCCCGGAGCATGGGCTGGGCAACGACACCGCAATACTCCTGGTTGTACCAAACACGCTTCAACCGGCTCCGCATCGAACAACACCGAATAAGATTGAGAATTACTCCCACCAGTCCACGGACCAGCGACCAATACCTAAAACAGTAAGTAAATTTTCGCTGCTTTTTCTTGATTAACTTCTAAGCTTCAGCAAATGCATCTACGTTGCATCATCTTCCATTTGCATTAACCTTCGAAAATTCTTCCAGCATACATTGGAATTTTACCTTTCAACTAAAAAGAGACATATTCTAATCGAGTATTCGTGACTTTCAATCAAATTATACACAACTGCATTCGAAGAGAGAACCAGTATGCGCCGGACTAAGGTTGAATTAATATCAAATACATAAAACTCACCTTCACACCACCCTCGGTGTAACTCCACTCCGGACTATACTCCGCAATATGGACGGTTGTTCCAGGATGACATCCCACGTCATTATCAGATCCGCCTCTTTCTTCAGCCTTAGTTTGTTCAGCTTCAAAATCGTGAAGCTCGGGTAGGTCACCGAATACGTCAAACGCGTCTAAATTAACTAGAACATCGTCCGATGAATCGATGAAATCCATTGGATTGATCATGCTGTTGTCTGCCGGAGAAGGCGACGGAGACGGTGGAACCATGTTGGCGGACAACGTTCGCTGAATATCTTCTTGACTGAGGTCCAAGGTCTCGGCGAAGTCGGTGACCTCGGGACCTGTGCCACCGATTGGCAACGATTGTACCGCAGAACGATCCATACTTTCTTGAGCGTCTATTTCCTGTTGGGTCTGTTGTTCTCTGTCCACGCTCGTCTGCTGTACAATTTGTTGCTCCGTAACCTGTTGCATCTCCACTTGTTGACTTTGCTGTTGTTGCTGTTGCTGCTGCTGCTGCTGTTGTTGTTGCTGCTGCTGCTGCTGCTGTTGTTGTTGCTGCTGCTGTTGTTGTTGTTGTTGTTGTTGTTGATGGTGATACGGTTGGCTGTTGAGAATTAGAAGACCGCCACCACCTTGGATTTGTTGCAAACTTAAAACTAGAGGAGCCGGTTGTTGGCTTTGAGCCGTGTGGGAATGTCTTGAGTATACGCGAGGAGCCGGTGAGGCTGTTGTTGACGATTGCTGACCTCCGGTAGTCGAAGAAACCTGATCATTAGGACGAATATTAAATAGGAACAAGTATCGAACAAAAACAGTACAAAGACGAGAATGTAGAAAATGAAAACTTGAATTGTAGATATGATATTGTCGATCAATATACGTGTACCTATCATTATGATCGCTAGACCGTGGATTTTTATGCCATTATGAGACATTTAAAGGTACGAAGACGCACATAACGTATGCATTTGTATAAATATCCAGAGTCTAATTTTTCTATCGTCACTCTCAAAAATCATCATCTCATCTCAGCACAGCATTCAGATCCACCGAACACGTACCTGATTGTCCGGTGTTAGTCTCCTAGGTGCAAGCTGAGTGCTAGTGGTAGAAGAAGTGGAAGATGCTCTCTGTCTGTCCAATAATTGAGAAACTATCATGTCGACGGGATGATTCGAGTGTTGTGTAAGATGGGGATTATTAGGATCGTCATCTCCACCGAGGAACATGGGTCGAAGCTGGGAAGCCAACTCGTCTCGCGTCCACTCCTTCTTGTCTGGCGGCAGTGCGAGACACGGTGGCAGCGCCGCGAGCTTTGCATCACCGTCCGGGTAAGGAACGTTTAAGTAGTGAACGAGGACGACGTCTGGATTCTGTAGTAGCCAATAACATCGCCGATGAAACGTCGGGAGGATCGCCGAGTGCACATAACAGCCATAGATGCACTCGACTCCCTGTACCTAAGATTTCATCCAACAAGCAAATCTCACTTTACCAAACTCGATTCTGATGCACGTCGATTTTCATCCATAAACGAAAAAACTACCTTCAGTTTCATGTGATCCTCTCGTGTAGTTTTACCATCTTTCCGTTTCTTCCAGCAATAACCGTCCCGCCGGTAACGGACTTTCTTTCTCGAGTACAGTAACATCGAACCACTTCGAGGTCGTACCTTTACCTCCCGACTTTGCCATTCCGCGTGTCTTTGGAAACTGATCAAGATGGCAGCAATTTCCTGATAACAAAACCAAAGCATTTCAATCTGTGCAAATCCTCGTACATCGTTTTATTTGTGTCATAAACTGGTACTGTATGCACGACACGTTATGACAGTGCAACTGCGAACTCGTCCAGATGACGAGGATAAGACAATCTCGATTGAAGTAGGATATGCGAATTCGAAAGAGCACATAGACACTTCTCAGTCAGTTTCGCTGACATCTGCTCCCTCCAAGGTTTTCGCTTACTTTTCAAATCGTGCTGATACATCTTACGATCTTCCTTCGATTCTCATCTTCGTAAAGATACGAATGTCGCAAAACGAGACGGATATTTCGCGACTGGTGGTAGAAATCTTTCAAATGAAATCTAGATCTTGAAAATTATACAAGAAAACATAACAGGATCTCGTTAATTTGAACAGGTCGAGCAATAAAACAATTCAGATAACAGAGATAAGTTCGTCGGTTAATCTCTCCAGCTCTTGTTAATTCTGACGATGGAATTTAGCTGTTAAGATCTCAAATGTTCCTTCTTTGACGAATAAAATTCATTTTAAATATAAAAAATAATTACATATAACACAGATCGAGTGTGAATGATATAGGGTATACAAGGTACTGGTTTAAATACCAAATGTCACTATAAGAAATCGTAGCTAGAGATAACTCTTTATCCCATAAATCTCTCTTCCTGGCTAATATAAAAAATTCTTCAACGTTCCGTGCAGAGCGTTTTCTAGCCTAGTTACATTCACAGATATGAAAAGTAATGCGCGTGTTTATTTCCTTCATGTTTACCTACTACTAATAATAGCAACTCGGATATTATACGGTTCTTTATTGATTTTCCGCGCAAAGAACCAGTACTAGTACAACTTTTGAAACAGAACGCATGATAATAGAGAAAAGGAACTCGAGTGCTTGCACGATAGAAAAAAAATCTAATTACCGGCGAACAGATTTTGCCTGGTTAATCATGACACGTCGTTTTCCGCGCCGTACGTGGCCTCAAGTCGACATGCAATGCAAGGTAGAAGGCTAACGTTACGAGACATGTACAAGGAAGAAAAAATGGGGTACGTAAGGAATTAGAAAGAATTCGGTCTTATAAATTTTTTTTAAATATCCACTGGCTGAGGATAGAGTGGGAGGAAGGCAGCCTCTTCGAGTAAAAAATTGAACACTCGTAGGTAAAATAAGCAGCAGGGGGCAGAAAGTGTGCGGCACGCGATCTCACGTGGCGTAATGCAAATCGAACGCCAAACTGCAACTGATTCGCTCAAACCGTAGAAAGGTGGCTGGCAATAAAATTCACGGTGTTGATATAAAGTTCAGCCAGCCCTTCGCGTGTCATTATCGTTCGAAAAGCGTTTCGCCCGCGATCAATTCAACGTGATAATTCGTAACGGGTGAGGGATCTCTCCGTGAGATTCTGCAAATGTCTTCGACATAGCGTTCGGAATAGCACAGATACCGTGGGATAATTGAAGCTACACGACCGCAATGATCGAGGAATTTCGCGTACACTTTATACCGATAGATGGTTTCTGATTGGGGTTGCTCGGTTGGCAAGCTCAAACCACAAATCGTACATTTCAAATGAGGTATGTCAAGATTGCACTCGGTTGTGGCGCGGTTCCATCCGAAGGACGCGATCCTATTGGACGCGTAGAGACAGAGCCACTCGTTAACGTTGCGTCCAGTTACGTAATAAAATTAGCGTGGAACCGTCGCCCTGAAAATGCATAATACGAAAAAAAAGGTAGACGTAATAATTACCGAGGAACATTCGTCTCGCTGGGAAAAAGGTAATTACTGAATAAAAAGAAGAGGAAGGAAGGAGGAAAAAAGGAGAGAGGAGCAAAGTATGGTTCAGAGTGCTTAATATCTTTGCACCGTTCCCATGGGTGGGCCTTCGACTTTCCAAAGGTTCTCCAGCGAACGTGGCCTGGATATAAATATTCTTAACGAGGGATGGATGAGAATGAGCGGAACGGGTAACTGGAGTGGCTGGAGAGGGGAAAACGGAATAAGAGCCCAGCGTATACCCGACAGCCAACCATTAGGCCAGCCAAGCGCCGACAGCGAAGCTAGATAAAGCTTGCCCACTATGTTGCATTGATTTACAACTGGTTAATTGATCATTTGCATTCTGTCGGGGATACATTGCGCGGTCACCCGTACAGAAACTAGAACTTCCAAAGGCGATTTTCGTCGTGAATTTCGCCAACACGTTCTCCAATCCCTTTAGCTATAATTACGAACCCACTGATCAATGGTAGAAAAGGTCAAAAGAGGGACTCAAGATGGATGAATCGTATAATCGATGCTTGTTTTTCATTCGAATAGAATCGAAATCGCTTTCTGTTTTGCGATAACGGTTACGTAAGAAACTAGTGGAATTATTACATTCCTCTTACATATTAATAACCTACCTAGTATCTTATATTATCAGTCGGGGATCAGCTACGAAATCTTCTTCACGCGAGGCAGCTACGTAAATTGATTTTCTATGCGTTGCCATATTTTGCAACGTGCCAGACGTGAAATGGGTCAGGCAACGTGGAGAATAGTTTAACTTGAAAGACGGCGTCTGACAGTGCATATCGTTATGTTGCGTGCAAGGTCGGCTTCCATGCAACGCCAGTCAGACTCACAAAATTTTTACCGTGATACTACATCTAATTGCGTAGTTAATATTCAAGTTCGTGTAAATCAAGCTTTTCTTTCGTTCTTAATTCTTTTAATTTATTTTTTTAAGGACACACTTCTGGTAGGTCACATACACACACGTGTTAACTTTGTGTCGCAACGAATCCGAGTAACAAATTAATCCAAGAAGGTCGGTCGAAATACGTACTCTTTGAACAAAGACCGTATAGATCTCTCAAGATACGATGAAAGAGCCCATAGATTCCTGTATTCGGTTTAGCGGATACGTAAACGAGACGCCTTCTGTCCCGCGTGTTACCGGAAAGGATGTATTCTCCTTGATTTACGAATGCAAAAGGACCGATAAATCGACCCTCCTTCCGACATCCTAAACAAAGGTGTTACGTCGTTCCAATGCTTCCCACTCACAAATACGTGCCAGAGACATTTCGCCGGTAATTGATAATCAATAGATAGAGAAAAGACAAACAGTGAAAATGACTAAAGATGAACGAAAAGTTTGTGTTTCGTAGATCGTGTGACGTACGAGTAGCTTGTGACAGTTATCGACAGGCAGTAGATTCACGCTGTTCGTCGATAACAATCTTTGTCACGAGTATATAAATGTTTCAGAACAGTTTTGTATTTACAAGGCAGTCTATGATAAAATAAACGTCACTTGAGACTGGCTTGCAAGTTCGAAGTCTCTGTCAGTAGTATAAGTCGGTATTTGTTCCGACGCAGACGGGAAGAAGCGACAAGAGCACGCGACGTAAGAACGTCAACGTCAAGCCGAAAACTCTCGTCAACAATATCGAAACATACTTGAGAGTTTGCTAACAGGGTGGAGACGCTTTAATGACTGGTGACGTCGGCCCAATGAAGCTCGCTTATTTTCCATGCAACTCGAGTCTGAGTGCTCGACCTTCTCTTTGACAAATTATGTAAGTGAAATTTTTGCAAAATGTGCGAAAAACGATGGTAAAATGCTATTATTACTAAATCTAGAAGCTTCACAGCGGACATACAATTTCAATAAACGTAAATACTGCATTCTCCGAAATTACATTCTCTCGAAACCGCAAAATCGTTCGATTCGGAATTCAGTTCTCACGGTGGTCTAAACCGAAATACAGTGGCAGACCGAAAGAAGTTTATAAAATAAAGATAGAGAAATATTGGAATTTTTAAAAAAATTGATTTATGTCAGATAAGTGCGACGAATAAATATAATATATATAACAAAATGGACGACTATTGTCAGTATCATAGAAAATGTTTAATGCGATAGTTACTAAAAAAAGAAAAAATTCACAATGTATCGATTTTAAAACTTTGTTTTGTCCGCCATGTAATCTGAAAAATTACAACTGATGAGACCCACACGTACTGATTGCTTGGAAAAATTATTCAATTTCCTGGATCCTTTGTAGCGCTCCAAATAAAAGGCAATGAGTATTTTCTCTTGAAATCAGATGAACGATGATCAAAAGCTGATAACTAATTTTTCTTGATTTCGCGTGAAAGCTTGAAAATCAGCAAGTTTGAAACGAACGCAGTCGGAAATAAGCAAATATTAACTTCACAATAATAATAGTCGTATTTGCCGAAATCAATTTCGGTGTTACGTCCAAATACAATTTACTGAAAAACGGTCGAAGCGGAAATTGCATTACTGGCAGTGCAAACTAACGTTTAATTGCGCCGACTGTCATTGTGTAGCCAGGTAAACTGTAGCTATTCAATGCATTTATACTCTGCTGCAATCGGAAATCAATAAGCAAACAGAAACATTGTTTTCGGATCGATTTCCGCTTACAGATAGTCCGTGCGGTTCCGTATGCTCATCAATTAAACGAAATGTTATCGCAGAAAACTAACGAAGGTACTGGCACCAACGTAAACCGAAAAATCCAACTGTAATCCGGAATGTTACAAAAACGGATTTCATTGAAAAGGGAAAAAGTCACAGTTAAAAAGTTAGGCACAGCTCTATCGTATATACAATTTTGCGAAAGTGTAACACTTGCTATGTTATTAGACTGCAGATGTTTATGCAAATTCATATTATTACAAATACAGATAAGACAGATAAACAAGCCTTGAATGAAAAAACGCTTTATTTCCTAAATTTAATAATATGTACTTCTACTATTATTTACTTCTGATATTTTGTACATATATTTTTGCTTATTTATTCTTCTGATAAATGCACGAATATCCGCAGTTCAATCATGACAATCACAATGTGTCATCACGGTAATCTAATCTAAATAATGTAATAAAATCTCAGAATGTTAGTGTATAAGATACTTCCATAAGCATTCAAATAATTTTGCAAGCCATTAGATATAGGATAACGCGAATCTCGAACAAACGAAAGAGCAGTCAATTTTTTATCATACTCTCAGTAATATCACGTACGATATTATAAATCACGTAAGTAGAACAATCAGTGACGTTCTAATTCACGGATAAACGTAAGAGATCCACGTATTATTTCGTGTTCCAGATTTCAAATACTTATTTCTCTTTGTGGTCGGTTACCAGTTAATAAATCAACGTCATTAAATCTCATTACCGATGGCAGAAGTGCAAAACAAACGATGTTACTTCTCTGCTATATAGGTATGTGTTAAAAATTATTACTATAATTCTGCTTGCCGGAATATATTCACCGCGTTCTATGCTCCGTTACAAATGGGATTTCATCAGGCAACGATAGGAAGAGTGGAATGAGCACGACAGAAATCTTGGGAAGTTATCAGACATCGATTTGGATGCGAGGGGAAAACGAGAATACGTAAAGCCTGGCGACGTTGTTGGGAGGGAAAAAATCGATGAAGCAACCTGAGGCTACATACGTCTCTCTATTTTCTGGGCAATAAATTCCAGTCCTGTATAATCGGGGCTATTAAAAAAGTTAATAGGGAAAGTTTCGCCGGAAGAATTCTAGCAGCGAGAACGAAATTGATTCGCTTCGGTACAGAACAACGTAGAGCTCGACTTTTATGCTCGTTTGAAATTTAGACTTGATTGCGACCTGTCTCCAATAACAACTTAGAATTTGGCAACGGGTCAATAAAAATTCAACCCCAGCAACGGTCTGAACAATGGGCTCTTTGCTACGTCAATCGAATAAACTGAATTTCCATTTCCAACTAGTTGACCCGTTGGTTAGTTAATCTTTGCCCGGAGTTGCCGTGCAATCAAAAGTAGACTGCAAGTTTACCGCGCTCCATTTATCTCGTTCCAGTATATATTATTCGTGAAATTCTCAATGCTCAGCCATGAAAAATGAAAGAGGATGCAAAGTCCGATGATGATGAGCACTCTGACGTACTCACGTATGCTGTCAGAGCAGTAGAGAGAAATGGTGTTGAAGTAGGGACGAAAGCAACACGGGAACCAGGGTAAATGGGTGAGGAGGAAGCAAGGCGAGAAAACAAGATCACGGCGGGTGTCGCCCGGTAAGGGATTTCGACTGCATGCAAGATGGTATAAACTTTCTCGTGTTACAAAAAGTTGCTACGTTAACTTCCTAAGAACTTCATCCTATGAATAGTTTCGCGAGCATGAATCGCTAATGTGCCTGGCTTTCATCCATTCCGCGGTTCTCCCGAGGTAAGTGAAAAAAGAAAAGAGAAAGACGGAAAAAAGATCGAGAGGGAAATGAATTGACGTAATATTAATAGCGATACTTTGTTCCCGCTTCGAATTTCCAAGAGACCCTATAACGCCACGACTCGTTCATATTTATGATACTAATAATTTCACGTCAAAGTTACGTCAACGTGAAAATTCAAACGATAGCTAATATAAAAAGATGATGCAGCGCTCGAGTTGACCTCATTAGCGATGCATATTACACCGCAATAGATAAGCGAAAGAAGAGGCAACTTGCACGCTTCAACGACCAGACCCCTCGATCGTTTCAAAGCAAGCCGAAATTCCTCTCGACGAACAAATCAAACTTTGTGATCGATACTTTTACTTTCCATAATCCTAGGCCACGAGATGAATCTCAGCCGCGATATCAAGAAGCAAACATGATCGGAAGATTCGACGTTAGTTTATCGAATCGTCGCTACCTTTGCGTTCGCTATTTTGCCTATTCGGAGGGTGATTCTTGAAAGAAAAGAAGAGTAAGAGGGGAAACACCGAGAACGAAAGATCAGATGAAAAATAGACGAAGAGAGGAACGGATGAAAGGAGAGTTATCGTCGATGAAGGATAGCAATGGAGCAAACACGGGCTCGCAATTCGGTTCGACTCGACGGAACTGAAAACTCAACTCGGCTCGGCTGAGCTCTCTAGCTGGCTCCAGCTATTGATCGGAGGCCGACCGGGGTCAGAGTAGCAGTGGACTACATCGGTACACCTACGAGTGCACGGTGCTCCACGTGTTGGTATGTGCACTCCTGCACACTGATGTGAGCTTGCACACGGACGGACAGCATCTATCCTCTCTAACCACCGACGCTACGTACGAGCCACCAACGGCGTTGCGACGTCGCTATTTACTTTCCAGTTGTGCCTACTGAAATGCCGTGTAAATGTATATCCAGTTGGCGCTGCTAGGAAACTGTACGCTCTTTTGTTAGAATTCGACCGAGACATTATCTTTTTTTTAACCCGCTCCTCTTTTTCGCTCGCGTACCTCGTTGCATTTTCTCCGCTAGTATATAGCTTGCCGTATAGTTTAGTCTTTTCTTTTTCTCCGTTCTTAATGGGCGCCCGAAAAAGTTCAAGCATCGAGTGGTTTTATAGAATTTCAAGCTAAAAATAATCGTTTACCAACTCACCTCGTTGGTGTTCCATCGGTGCCTCTGAGTTGGAAAATGTTCAGCTCGTGGCAAGGTCTCCAAATTCTCCGGAAGTTTTATCGGATCTCCATCTAAACAGAACGACAACGAACACGATGAAAAAGCGTCCTCGATAATTCGAGATTTTTAGGTGAGGGGGAAATAGTTGTGAAAATTCAAAGAGATTCAATAATCTAATGGTCTCGATAATGTACGTAAGTTTCCGATTAATTTTATCATTCGAGTGTTCACTAATCTGATTATTCCCGGTATCACGCGAGTTATCGTAATTCGTGCTCGCATATTTATTTCGACGAAAGCTTAGACGTTTGCATAACATATTATTAGTCATGTTTATATGCAACGGATCGAAGCTGTTATCGATCGTAAGCTAACCCGTGTGTGAGAGCAAGAGAACAATAATTTTAAAAGTAATGCACTTTTCACGTGCATAGTATTACCTCCCCGGGAATTTAAAACGCATAATTTATTCGAAAAGAAAACAAAATGCGGTGTGCCAAGGAGAGTTTTCCCCTTTTCTAATTTTCTGAATAACGCAATACGTTTTCATTAGATGCTATCAATCTAGAACTATGTTGATAAAAATTACAAGTGAAATATAGCGATATCATCACAGTCCCTGGAAAACGAATGAAACAATTTCTAACTCACGGAGAACTCGGTGTATCCTCGCTAAACGCAAACTGCTTGACGTTACGAGTTGTTCTAATAAATTACGCGTATTGACGTTTCAAGACATTAAGGAAACGGCTGTTCGTTGGATGAAATATTTCGGTCTACCGCCACAGGTTTGCCTACGATGTTATTGATACCACCGGCAGTGCAGCTGTAGTTCCTCGGGTGTCTGGTAATTTATTGCCGATACCTTCTGCGTATATTGCATTTTTCTAACATCCAGCGTAACGATATGTAAATTGAAAAAGCAACAATATTTCAAAGCGAGTGCGGAAGCCAGAAGAAGAAGAAGAAGAAAAAATGAAATCATCACCATAAAAGTGTCTAGGATTGCGTCGTTCAATTATCGCCAGGATAATGATATACTTAAAATAAAAATGCAATCGCAGCATCAAGCTCTTAGCTCCTCGTCGTCGAGTTGTAACGTATATATACTACGATCGGAATATATCCATCTAATCCTCGTAGTATGAAAGAAACGTAAGGACTCACTTGGTGCGAGAGGCGTCGGGTAGGTCGCGTGATAGACGACACGCTGTGGATTCGAATGATTGTAGCCCGCCATTTCCGTGGCGCTCGTCAGAGCGACCGCTTCTTGGATCTTACCGATCGTGGCCGATCGTCATCGTCCTTGAACGTACGCGTAGCGCGATCGTTTTTGTGCTCTCGCAGGCATCCCCAGGCTCCTCGTGAATTTGGACGAGTGTGCGGCTGATATGGCGACTCGACAATGGTCGGTGTTCGCGATTCTAGATCGTGACAAGCTACGGCGGCACTCTTTTTGTCAGGAGAGCTTGCTGCCGGGTTCTAGGATGGAAACACGACTCGCTTGACGTTGTCCTCTACGTGAGGCTCGTGCACGTGGGTGGTGATTCCCCTTAGAACGGCAGGACATATCCCCCAAAGAATCGTGTACGCGAGCCAGGTTGTCCGTTTCAAATAATCCCTATCCTCGGTTCGAAAGTCAATTTAATTTCAGCCCGCTGATCGAAAAGAAATCAAGAGTCACAGAGAGACAATATTATTCACAACGAACGTCGCTGACTTTACTCGACGCGACGTACTCGGATTGATGGACGACACACGTGGAGGCGAACGCGTGGAAATAACACCGCGATAAAGATTTGAATCTTCGCCTTCTTCTCCTTGCTAATATAACTCTTAATTTTGTCTCTCCTTCTCTGTTTGTTTTAAATACTTCTTCGTACTAGTATAAAAACCTGGAGCCCCATTGTATTCTATACTCGCGAATAACCCGGAACAATTCTTTCACAAACCTTCTTTCCTTTCTATCCTTTTTCGTCCACCCTATCTCCTAGTTAGTTAGTTCTCTGTACCTCTTCGACCTTGCTTCCTTCTTCCTGCTAGAGTCCTCGCCTCTCAAATCAAACACACACTCGTCTCGTTCTCGTTCTTTCTCCAACTCTCCTTCCTCTTTCTTTTTTCTGTTGTGCGTTCCAGGAGCTCTTATTCTTCTTATATCCTAAGTTACAACACTGAACCTGTCCCTATCGGAGGGACAAAATAATGTAAGGGTCACACAGTACAGAGAGAACTTAAAAAGAGATTCGCCCGCAGCTGACGCGTTTTACGATCGCCTTTACCGCGTTCAATCCTTTGCTTCCTCCGTCGTTTCTCTTCCTTGCTTCCCTTTCTTCCTTCCTTCCTTCCTTCCTTCCTTCCTTCCTTTCCTTCCGCCCTTCTTTCCTCTCTATCACTCTTTCTATCTTTCTCGCACGCGCGCCTTTCTCCTGCCGATACCACCAGTGGTAGAGCTTCAGAAAATAGGCCTTCCTTCTATCTCCCTTTCTTTACTCCCTCGCTTATCCTCGCGTGTCCTCTCTCCTATTTCTTCTCTTTTTATCCTTTCTCTCTTTTTTTGCGTTATAGGCTTCGTAACGATTCGCTTAAGGGCTGGAAATAGTTACTTTGTCGCTTGCGTTCCGCGTTCGCTTTGTTTGTTCTTTTGTTTTTACAGAGGTCTAAGAAATTTCTTTTTTAGAGTAGGTAAAGAGACTTTTAGGAGACGTGTGTATTTCGTGTTATTTAGTGTTATTTACAAATATGTATGTTTTTGTTTTGTTAATAAAATAGGTTCAAATTAGTCTTTGGCCCCGCGTGTCTGCTCCCGAGCGGCGGGAGCCGCAGAGTGAGCCAACCCGCGACTCTCGACCTCCGTCCATCGCCCCTCTTCTCGTCCTTCCACGACTGTCCCCTACCCCTTTCCTATTCCGCCATTTCATAGCATTCATTCCCCACCATCGAGACCAGTCCGACTATCCAGCCCCAGCCACAGCCCCTGTTCACCGAATCCCTTTTCCTTCCATCTACCTCGACCCCTCTTCAACCACCTCTCTTCAGCTGCACCTTCAATATCCAACCTCCCCACTTTACTCACATTGCCACTACCCCACTTACTTCACCCCACTATGTCACCCCCACCGCCGAACAGCCGCCCTCTTCTACGTGTTCCTGGCCGGCAAGGTGTGGGTGCACACCGAGCCAATTCCACGGAGAACTCGCCGATGCTACCCTCTGGAAAACTCCGACGGAGTTGTAAATTAAGGATTACCGAGAATGCAAATTAATGCCTAAGCGTACATTTCTCTACCTACTCCTACTGTTCTCGACGCAGGATCATCCTGCACGCTGGAAACACAGAGTGTTGCTCCGTGTCGAGCCATGATAATCGATTGTTATCCAACCTCCTGCGGCATTTACAACGCCATGCAGGATAATTCCTATATGAGCGTTTAACGACTCCCTTTTCGTTCGTGCTTTTCCAGACGGTGGAAGCTTTTTCCCTCGTCGGATTTACACGGCTTTGGCTTTTGCCCCGGGAACGCTCGAGAACCGCTCGCGGTGCAAGCTATCCCGGGATAGGGTGAAAAAGAAAAGAATGGACGGATACTCGCGGCTGCGAGAAGCAACTTTCCTATTTTCCTGCGTGTCTTTTTGTTTCTCTCGTTTCCTTCCTTTTTTCTTTTTAATTAGCCGAGCCAGTTTAACTGGGACAAGCGAGGAAACGCTTCGCCCGAATTCGACGATAAATCGGCTTTACGCCGTGGAAATCAAGAAGCGAGGGAAAAGAAGGAAAGGGAGGGATAAAAAAAAAAGAGAAAGGAACAGGAAAGAGGATAGTGCACGCTGTTTCCAGCGTGGTCTGCGAGAAATAGGCTAGGACAGAAGGGGCAGGACTTTAAAAATGCAAAATTGCAGTGATTCAGCATTTATCGAACACCTGACATTCTACCCACTGCCAATGGGGAAGTTTCCTCGAGCTGCCATCAATATTTGCGCTCGACGTAGGAACTTCCAAGCGAAGGCAAAAAGGGAGAAAAAAGTACGGCTCCCAATCGAACGTGTTACCAGTTAACAAATCGAGAACAGTTGAAAATGAAAAAAGAGAAATGTAAAAGAACGAACCCTCGGGAGAGGGAAAAAAAAGAAGGGAGGAGAAAAATGTTGAGCAGATTTGCCCGTTTGGGCACATACAGACGCAGCTCCCTAATCTCTCCCCATCCCCCTTTACCAACCCCCTAAACCATATTCCACTCACAACCTACGACTCGTCGTAGGTTATAGCCGACTGCCTTCGCGCCTACACACGTATTTTCCACACGTACAATGACAGCCGTACCTTTGCAGAGACTTGCAAGCTAGGCTATATAGAGCTATAAGCAGGGCATGACACAGCATACATCGGATTCTCGCAGAAAGTTCGCGTCGAATTTTAATGGAAGTGCTGCCATCTCCTAGTGACCCCTGGCAAGTGGGCTTCCTATAGATATCGGCGAGAGAAAAGACAAAAAAAAAAAAGAAAGAAGGGGCGAAAAGAGAGCAGGCGAGAGACGGAGAAGGCTTGAAATCACTCGGGCGTCGGGCCCCAGTCCCTCTATCGCGAATCTGATTAATGGATGGATTCATGGGCACGAATTTATATGGATTTAAGCGGCACTTTCACGCACACAACTGCCGCCAAAACTGTGTACGTGTGAATTTACGTTTATAACCCGTTAGATCTGAATTAGGCTGTTGGAAACGTGTATGGTCTGTTTACACAGATACACGTGTGGAGCATGTGCAGTGGAGCACCGGACTGCTGGCACTCGCAACTCGCTCCAGCCGTACATTTTCTCGCATAAGCTCGTAATTTATCCAGAAACTGGTAATTGAGCGGATCTCGTAACGAGGGACATAACGAAATGAAATAAACCTGCGATATCTGTGGACAACTTCATCCTCGACCAACCCCGTTGCTCGCGGTGTCCACTTATAAACAGACGTGTTTATTATTTTACGATAAATCCACGGGCTTACGTTTTTCGTCCTCGATAACGATGTCACTCTGTTAACGGGATGAAAATGTTCTCCCTTTCGTCACATTCTTCTTTCTTCTTTCTTTCCACCTACTACCGAATGTTTCGTCACGCGATGAAACAATCCGGCATGGATCTACACGTGCTCGAACTTTCGACCTATGTGTCTACGTGTCTGTATCACGTAGCGAGGAATAATGGGAAAGCAGGAGATCAAAGGAAATAGAAACGGTGGCTTATTTTTAGAGAAGCACGAGGCCAAAACTGGAACGCATAAGGTGCATGATTGCCGAGCTTGCGACCAACGTATGGCCAGGGATGATCGCTATTGTCTCCTACAGCTGGACCGCCAACTAATTTTTGGTATCGCGCCGAGTTTACTCGTATGCTCCATAATTTCTGACTAGCCATCGAAATGGAACGTTACATATAGCTGTATTCGTTTACGACAGATTTATCGTTTTGGCCATAGAAGAACGTGGAATAACCGCCGCTTTGAGAATTGCATTCACATTCCGATAGAGAAGGTGCTCTTCACGGAGAGAGAGCACACGGACAACAGTTATAAATCATCGAGTTTCCTAATAGCTTTCAGTAAAATAAATAAAAATAATTAAATCTGTTAGAAACCCACGGCATGAAGGTAACATTGCGAGGATCAATATATCGCACGAATTTTAAATTGCACGTCATTTAGGTCAGCACGCAAAGCTGAAAGGGCTAATAACCCAAAGGTCTCCTCGTGTGTTAAATGCGATATAAATAGAGCTGTCGCCCGCTCATCCCCCCGTCGCTGTGTGTAACGACCTTAAAGAATGAAAAAGTAATTTGAATTAAAAAGCATAATGCACCCCTATTATGAGTTTTTTCGCCAACGCTAAATTACCAAAATTCGATTAAAACAATTTCAGAAAATATACAACCGAGGGCACGTTTCATTTCATAATCGATGCAACCGATCGGCCACAAAAATCTCGATGCAGGTTGCACGAAGGCAAAAACGTTCCTGAAAGCAATCAAAGAACAGGACGAAAGAAGAAGATCGTAGAAAAGGAAAAGTTTGGATTTCCCGGAAGGAAGCAACCAAGAATACAAATGGAAACGAAGGAATAAGTTGAAAGATCAAGGTAACAATCACGGAAAAAGGGAGGAGAGTCGGGGGAAAATAAAAAAAAAATAGCAACGGAAGAAATTAGAAAAGAGGGTAGGAAAGAAAGAGAAAGGGGGTTCGGTCTCGTAGATTTCACAAGCGCAAACGGGGCAGGCGCGAGACGATCAATTACGTAACCCGATAAAAGTAGGTCACGTGTCAAAGTGCGGAGCCATCCCCAAGGTGTCCAACTTTTTGGTATAAGCTCGTAAATTACCAGTCAGCTAGCTGCTGCTACCCCCACGGCTTTAAATAGAACGTTGGCAGAGGCTCCTGTCCAACTATCTCTCCCTTTCCCCTCTCTTTCACCGACTGTGTTCCTCTCCCTCGGTCATCCTTCAATTCCATGCTTTCTCTTTTTCACTTCGCCTTACAGGCTCCCCTTCGTCCCTCGTGGCCTTTATCCCTCTTGTTCCTTTATCACGTAGATCGCCTCTCCGTTTCGTCGAACACGAGGCAAAGTTAGCCGGACACGTAAGTCGCCGGTCGTTAGTCGGCGACGACGATAGCTCTTCGAGCCACCAAGAGAAGGAAACAAGAGAAACGAGAGAAAGGTTGGGAGAATGAGAGTCTTTGAGAATGAGTGAGAGAGGGAGGGGGGAGTGAGATAGAAGAGAGAAAGGGAGGGACGGAGAAAGACAGAGGAGAAAGGAGAGGGAAAAAGAAAATTCCTGTGTACCTATTCCAGTGCGGGCCAAACAGAGATGGACAGAGAATAGAACGAGAACGTCTCTTTATGTGTGCAAGTATTCCCGTGCAGACCAGGCGAAGTGAAAGAGGGAGAGAGAGCGAAAAAGAGAGAGAGAGAGCGCGTGACGGCAGGAAAGCTAAGACAATCAATAAGATCGCCGGGTTCGAAGGAGCTCGTGCTCGGATTCGTCGAGTTGCTTCGGTACTTCTTGCCAGGGACCACGAGACTCGCGTTTAACAACTAAGTCGTAGCCTATAGTCGTTAAACGCAACGTCCCGAATTAGGATCCCCTCGAGAAAATGAACGAGGGAGGAACGAAGACGGACAGCATGAGAAACAGTAAGGCAAAAAGGAAAACACGTAGGAAGACTAAAGGTACCGAGAGGATAGAGAATTGGAAAGGTCACCAGCGGGATTTCGTGGAAGAAAAGACGAATGGAAAAGATAGACGAGAGACAGGCAGATGGAAAAGAAGGATTGGTACCTACACCTCGAGGGGTCGATACCTACTCCAGTCAGCAGGAATCGGATAGGTCAGGGTAGTCGAGGATAGGCTAGAAGAGACGTTGTATAAGGCATATATGTGTACAGGAGAGCCAACCAGCAACGCCTTGTTCGGGGGATGCATTCCGGCGTTTGCACGAGGATAGTAATTTCTAGATACGAACCACTAAATTTCGACGATCAGACGTCGTCTACCAACAGAGAAATTACGATCCGAGATCCTCACGATTGCCTGGCTAGTTCGACCTTCGAACACAGGAACGAAATCCCGGGGAAAATCGATAAAGGGGGAAGAAATAGTGGAAAGACCTTTTGCTCGAGGGAACAAAAATCGTAAGGTCGCCCTACCCCTACGTAAATGAAGCAAAAGTATGGAGAGGTGACAGAATCGCCGCTCTGGCGGATATTACCGGAACTACGAATTATCCCCAGCGGAGTTTACCCGCGAGAGTGCAGTTCTTTCGGGGGGGTTGTTTCAATGGAGGGTGGCAAACTCAAGTTCTACAATGTTCACACTGGACTGTGACACCAGTCGATAAGGAAGACAGCCTGTTTAGCAATGATTTCCGGGAAGGAGATAGAATTCCTCGTAACAGAAATTGCATATAGTTGTTGCTTCGGGAAGACGATTAAAATCATAGTATAGAGCTGGCTGATTAGACTTAATGCGATCGCCTAAAGGTCTTATTTAAAATTCAAGCTTATATACCGCTTATTATACAACAGAATGTGTTCGATACGTTAGCGTAAGGCAAACAGTGGACACGTATGGAAGTCTGAATCTACTTTGCAGACGTAACTCGTCGATAGCCACTTTCGCTCGATAAAAATTTTCAAGGAAACTTACGCCTAAGCCACTTAGAAGAAAGTTTATGCCAGAGTCTAAAACTATAATGAAGCCGCGATTACATGGAAACTCGCGTCGATATCGACTTTCATGGAACTGTTTCTATTTATTTCTCATTCATCTGGTTCTTTTCGCGTCGAAGGCGAAAGAACGCTTTGTTTTATATTGGATATTTTACAAAAAGATCGCGACAACGGTATATATGCGCGACGTTGAAACGTTTCAAAAAAGCATCGAATCGTGAAATTCCAGCGAGTCGAGAAGAGGGTGGTTTCAAGATCGAAACGGTCGTCCTACTTTCAGTAAAAGCATTATACAGACCTACATACATGCGTGGATTCGAAGCAAAACATTTTTTCAACCACCCTATCCACCGCGCCGGCACCGTGTAACTAGAAAATGAAAATAGCTCCTCCTATATTTCATCGAGTCATCTAAACCTCTCTGATATTTTTCGCACCAGAAATATTTAAATTATTTCCCCTTACAGGCTCGTAGCATGTTACTCGCGTTTTCCAACAATTTATATCCTGTTTATAGTTATCGTCTGTTACTAATCAGCCTGCTGACTCATGCACAAATACGCATCATGGAAAATATTTCGAGACGAATTGAACACGAGTACGTATATTTCTGTCACGCTACGTGTACATACTGTATTTCAACGACTGTGTATAACTGGGACTGCATATGCATACCGCGTGCATATATTCAATTCTGGAAACGTGGAACAAGCAAGTCACTTCAGGGAGCGATAAAAAGGGGCAGCTTTTGACGACGAAAGAATGGAACACGTGACGTCGAAGTTCAGGATGAAAAAAAGAGAAGAGAAGAGAAGAGGAAGAAGGAGAGAGAAGAAAAATTATACGACCGTGATAGCGCGGCTCTCGTAAGCTGGATAAAAAAAAAAAGTTTCAAAGAGGTCTCGGAAATGGATCTTTTTTTCTCAAAAGTTTAACCAGATTCCTGCTCCGAGTAACTCAACCTTGGCGTAATAAAAACAGTAAGATCTTTGGTCTAAACTCCGCTTGAAATACGACCGAATCGCAAAATGAAAAAAAAAATAACATAACTTGCAATGTAATTAAATATCGTTTTATTTCCGCGAGCGCGCGAGATATTTTCAGACCTGACAAGTAGTTAAATATATGCATACAATTCGTTAGAGAACGACACACAAACACTTAACACGCTCCACCCCCCGTTGTGATGTTAAAAATTCATTAAGACGAGGTTCGAGTAATTGTTTCTCTTCTGTCGTAGAAGTTAATATAAACTATGTATAATTCATGCGGGCTTAAATAGTTTTGATTCCAGGCGAAATTTGATCGATGAGCTTCGTTTAAAATTTAAATGCGGGTCTTAAAGGGGAAGAATTAAAGAGCACGCTCATCCTATGAAACTCGATGGTGTTCTGCACAAAATGCAGAATATTTTTCACCGTAACGTGTTCTCTTCGTTTATTGAAACGAGACGAGTAACCAAAGGAACGCTGAAATAATAAAGCGGTTCGTGGAAAAAATAGAGGCTCACACGCATCAAACGACGCATTCTTGGTACACAATGCTATTTTATAACGTTAACGTAATACATCTAACATTGTACTTCGTGTTCTGAAATGCATCAAACTTTCGCTTTGTTTTATCTCTTTAATTAATCTACCAATACATAAAGCGAGGCACATCGTCACGAGATCTCCAATTTGCTAGAAAACTTTTATTAGAGTGCTTTATCGTGTTGCAAAAAGCTGTGCCACGCTGGTAACATTCTTTTAGGCCATAGCGTTTCCTAATATCGGCAAAGAGAGCGGAAAAGAGTCGCGTACAGTCGTTCAAAGGATAATAAAACAAAAAATTATCGTTTCGCGAATACGTGTCTCCATTTATCGAACTTGTTCCCTTGCACAAAGAAACGGTTCGTTGAATGGAAACACTGTGCGTTCCATTTTCTCTCGAATCAACGCACTTTCGCCCGACTATTGCACATCGATCGACTATAACCAAAATCGCGATTACCTCGTAGCCTTTTCCATCAATCGACGAATAAAACGATTGATGGCACGAGCACCGTTCCAATAGCAAGCAGGAACATAAAGCCATAACTTCATAAACGTTTGTCATCGAGTGGAAACTGACGATCGTAACAGCATAGAATAGTAGCGATGAAATCGTTTCCTCCTTCAGTGCATAAACAGCAAAGTAAATTATTACCTTCTAAGAAGTATGGCCGATAGGGGAATAAATAATTCACGGGAGGATCGGCTGGTCTGTCAAAGGTAAAAGGAAGTAATGGCGGAAGTACTTACCGGAGATGGGATCCGCGCCATCGAGTTTCCTGTCTAAGGAGACGTTCTCGTGAGCGGCTTCCTTGCTCGTCCTTGGACGACATCCAGAGTTCGATTCACCGGTACCGATCCCTTCTTGGCTCTTGTGATCGTTCCTAAGATGATCGTTTCTCTCGTTCGCTTTGGAACCTCCGCTACCAACCACGATCTTTGTCGATGCTTTGCTACCGATTGCCCCGGAATTTCCATTCAGGTTCCCGTTAATGTTGATGTTGTTACCGTTCGCGGATGAATGATTGTCAGCCTGGTGAAAAATGTTCGATGTCTTCTGTGGAAGCTTGTTGTTACATCGCAAGAACTTTTCTAGTCATCACAATAAAACATTTACAAACCAACATATACTCGATGCAAAAAAAAAAAAAAAGAAAGGAGGAACAAAATCCAGCTAATTCTAATACAGCTACGTGAGAAGAGATCGGCTTAGTTGCTTCGAGATTTCCGGTACAAGTTCCTATATACCTAGGTGAGGAACATTACCCGACAGGAAAATCCAAGTTGACTCGGTCCAACCATAAAACGAATTAATCGACTCACCGTGGTGGTCATGCAGGTCGAGGAGGATGAGCGCACGACGACGATACGATTCTGATTGTGATCATTGGAGGCAATCGTGGACACAGCAGCGTGATTGGCGAGCCCATGGGTCTCGTGAGCGTTATTGGATCCAGCATTGGAATTGGTGTTACTAGTAGCAACGTTACTACCGAGGGAAGTTTGTCTGATCACCAGAACACTGCCAGCCGGCTCCAATACCACTACTTGCCTCATCCTCACCGTCCTCTTTTAAGTCTTTCTTGCTGTTACTGACGAAGAAGGAGAACGTGCACAGGTTGCACGAAAGCTTCCTCGAAAGCGATCCTCCTTCTTCGGCTGATCCAAGTATCCGACGGGAAATGCGTTCTCCAGCCTCCACCCCTAGGTTCTTAAAGCTCCAGCGCGATTGCTACCACCTGCTCCTCCTGTACACACGTACACCAAGATACTCGATATTAAAGCTGTCGTCTTAAAGGATGATCCTACCTTCCATCCTATTCCATGTCACGGCCTTCTCACTCCCTTATGAACGTGTCATTCGAGCGTGCACCACCGTGGCTTCTTTCGCAAGGCAAATCGATGAGATTATTGCGCTAGCCGCCTCTATCTATCTTTGACGATCGCTTTTCACGCGCCGTTTTACTAAAGTATGAGTAGTAACGCTTAACGCGAGTACCAACGCTCGATTTTAAATCCCTTGCCTTCGACGAGTTGTAAACAGACGATGTTACGAACTCCAAGATTTCCATATGGATTTCCGTATCTACTCTATCTTTTCAGATGAACATTTCAAAATGTTTCTATGTATTGGAAATAGATTATGCTAATGTCAAAACTCTTACGTCGACGATTATTTTGTATTTCATCGATCAAAATGTACCAACGGCGGAGAATAGTAAAAATGTTGAGAGTAGGAAATATATTAATGGCCAGTTATCACGGCGGATTTCGTGGACTCGTGATAGATTGCTTGCGAAAATAAGAAATGAATATACACGAGCTCGAAGATTTGAAACCGTTCCAAATAACATCGCGATATTAAGTTCTTGGATCGGAAGCACGCGAGGGTGTTGCGTGTATCCAAAATCACGTCTGGAGAAACTATATCTTTCGAAATTCGTCTTCCTTTATACGAAGAATTTCATTTCTTTCGTTTATCGGATCGTGACCGATTCATTTACTGCTATTCCGTTCTACATTCTTGAATAATCATACGACCAGGTATAGATCTATACGGATCCGTGTAAGTACCGACAATTCTATTTTTTTACGATTTCATAGCTAGCTGGCTTTGCAAAGTTGATTCTAGTTGGCAGCCATTATCGTACGTACGATTCTTGGCAGCCATTATCATAGATTTAGCCAGTAAAATTGAGTCAAAGTCTTCCGAAAAACGAATTCCATCATAGAGATGAGAGACTTGAAATTATTTGAATAGGGGTAGAAACGTTGCCAGTTTTTTGATGAAATCCGAAACACAACATCCTCCAACTGATTGCCTTTCTTCCATAGCTATTCGTGTATTCTGACTAGAATTAAATATCGAATTCCAATTTTTAACAGACCTCTCAAATTCAAATTTAAATTTTTGATAGTCCTTTCGGTTGATATATTCAATTCACATGCGAATTTTCAAATTTGCGACAATTTTTTCCAACTTTTCAAGGATACAAGCGTCCAAAGGTTTTCGCTCGAGCTCATCGAACTTTGAATTTTTCACAAATTTTCCTATATGATCGTATATTTTTTTAACATGACAAATGCAACCATGTAAATAAAAATGACAGCTATGTTAATGTCCTACGATTAAAAGCACGCGACTTCGCCTGTTTAGCATTGCACGACTGTGACAACATGTTCGAGTGTCCTACATTTGTAGATTCACCGATCGATAGTGAGCTTTGTGTGTTTCGTATTCTAACCCGAACATCCCCTAATAACAGCGATTAGCTCGAACATACTTCCGATTGTTTCGTCGAGGGATAGTCGATAAGAAGTTTCGAAATCTCTGTGCACTTCCTGTCGATGGAACATCGGTCCCCTTAAACGAGAATCCAGGGAAAAAGACGATAATTCACAAAGGATCCCCATCTACTCGGAATTTCGTCATCCTCCACGCCCTTTCAGCTCGTCCTCATCCCCTGGTACACTTTGACTTTGCCACTCGCCTCGACGACAGTTACTCTCCCTTTGACGAAAACAAACTTAATTTCCGGCCTGCAGTAACATTCGCGAAAATCGATTTCCACGTTCGAATCGTAGCTAAACGCTTCTACAATTCCACGATACTTTGTACGTTACTTAGATCCGTGGAATTAAGGTGGAATCGAACGAAAATTAACTATAGACAGTAATCACCGGTTCGCGAGCTAAACTATGTACGAAACAATGCGAGATCCGATCGTACTCTCAGCGAAATTTCCCTTCTCACTTGAAAGTCCATAACGACTAAGTACTCGAGAGAAGAGACTTGTCTACTCGGAATTTCATCATTCTCCACGCCCTTCCGACCTCTTATCCTCCCTCCAAGCTTACTCACTCTCTATCTTTACTGCACTTCAGAGTTTGGGATTCACCTTGAAGACAGTTACCCTCTCGCCTTCCGCTTTGAGAGCAGAGACCTAATTCTCCAACGCATTTCAACCCTCATAAAATACGATATCACGGGAGAACGTTACTACTACGTATAACGTACGTTCAAGTTATGGCTCCTTGATTAGATGGCGCGAGATTTTCTATTCACGATGTATATTAGTAAAATATCACCCTCGTAACTTGTACAATGAAAGGAATTGTCGGTGAATATGGAAAGTTATGACGGAAAGCAGAGTAACGACACGAACTCGCTTATCCTGCTGTTTGTTTGGTCGCAAATTAACCAATTTAATGGCTGATCAAGCGCCAATAATCCCCTAACAAAAGACGTTCCAATCTTCTACGACAGGCACGTGGCTCACAAAGGAATACAATGTACATGGAATTTCGTCATGGCTTCTCGATCGTTCAACCATTCTCCACGCCCTTCCGGCCTGTTACGCCCTTCTCCTCTAGACCTCTTTGCCCTCTTAATATCTCACTCACTCGCTTTAACTCTGCGATTCACCTTGAAGCCAACCACCCTTCCTTTGAGACGCAATGACCCAGTTTCCTTCTCCCCATGAATCGAGAAATTCAAGGCATGAATTTTGAAAAAAGGCGGCTACGATACCTTGTAACCGGTTTACGAGCACTTCTCCGGATATCGCTACAACTTTTGAATAACATATGAAATCGGCAACGATACCTGTTTCCTAGCTGATCAACGACGAATTGAGAATTCTGCACATTGCGTTGTACAATGGCAGAACTCTTCGATTTCAAGTTGAAAGCTTGGACGCGAAACTGTGCGAAAACCGACGGAGGCCTGAATCGATGAAACAATGTTCGTGTAAGAATCTTTTATTTTTTCTTTTTTCTTATGACATACGTGTCTTAAATGGACATGGTTTCGAGGCAGTCATCGGAAAGCTTTAATTAGCCAGGTTATGCAACGCTATTTACGAGTCCAGCTAAACAAGATATATCTTCGCACGCAAATGTGGTGTTACAAACACCTGAAACACTTTTGTAGTATGCGCGGAATGCCGATCAATTGCACGTGTCGCGTGTCAGTTAATATAACAGCTGACGAGTTTGTGTATCGAGAGCACGGCTAACAAACTGAACAGGATAATTTTCGTGAAATTGCCGAGTGCATTACGAGCACAACGCCGTTACACAGGTGGCACCGTAAGGTATAAAAAGCCGTGATCGAGTTAGAACTTCATGGAATCTCGTACGTACATACGTGGAAATCGGCAACGCTTGTTTTTCTACGTGGAAAACCAATCAGCTTGCACGCGGTACGCGAAATTACCAACAAAGTGCGTTTCTTTGCTTTCGGGATGCGTCGTTCGGTTTTATATTCCTTCTGTTATTTATTTATACCACCTTCGAGAGTAACCGACCTAGTTCTCCATCCACATGAACACACAACCTACAGAACGCAACTGAATTTTGGAAAAGGACTCTGTGGCCCATCTGTTTCTACAAAGAATTCTATTCTCGGTTGCCTTGAATATATATATTCTTCTGCGAATCTACCTAAAGTACAAAGTAGTTACAGGCTGATTACAAAAATTGTATCAATGAAACGATCGTTATAAATAAATTGAATTTAAATTTCAAAAAAAAAAAAACCGAAAACTTCGGAATTTTCTTTGTACACGATATTCGAGCGAATCGGTTTTTCTTTACCACGGTAATCAGAAATTTTCTCTACGTAACGCAATTAAAAATATGCATCGTTAAATTAGTGCTCTGGGTACACGTTGATTCAGCTCGTTAAAGGCAACGCAATTTACGTATATTAGTTCCGTGCAAGCAAGGTAACGTTAGTGGTGCAAAAACGCTCGCTGTTTTTGCAGTGTTTTCCTAAACAAGCAGCATCTCTAGACAAAGTTCATGCAAAAGAGCGAAGCATTTTAGTCGGTGCAAGTTTGTTTGCTTCAAGTTTGCCATGATGCTCTGTCACACACTTCAGTTGTCCAACATTAATATCCTGTACAAATGCATACAACATCGCGACCATCTCTGACGCTTTTCAGTCCAAAGATTTATTACTATTACCAGATAAATGCTACAACTTCCTAAATTTGTTACTCCGTAATTACAGGCTGATTTGCCAAACAACTACTTTCTCGTCGTAAATTTTCGCGCATCACTCGATCTCGTCTATACAGTACGTCGTCTCAATAATCGTCATACGATAGGCAAACGGGTGATTCTACGTGAACAGAAAATAAATTGAAAATATAGAACGACGTTCTTTCATACGTCACTGTTTCTCCGATAAAGCTAAATTTGCAAATTTATTTAGTATATGGGAATTTAGCTAATTACCGACTATCTACGAGCAAATAACAAGTAGAAGATTATTCTACGTGTAAAAATAAAGAAAAATGTAAGATAATATTTTTCTGTTTAAAATTTGGTTAAAAATAAAAAAAAGTAGAGTTTAAATACATTTTAATTAAGAATTTTCCTGGCACACGTGTACTTGAAATTTCCAAGCTTCATTTTCTCAGAAGACACGCTCTGAACAAATTTCATTCTACATGTTCAACTCGTTTTCACAGTAGAATAACTTCCTACCGATTACTCACTTCTGTTCAGTTCGAAATTGCTCTAGTTCCGATATAGTTGACAAATTTTCAAACTCGACTTTCTCGAAAACGAAACGTCACGCCAAATAGTTCGTCGTACATTTTCAACTTGTTCCTTCACGTACGATCGATCCCTCGCTGATTGCTAAGACACCTTGTATAAAACTGCACGCAGCACCAACACGAATCACAGTTTAGATTTCAAACTTGACAAGAACAAAAGGAAATAGAAGGCAAGAGATCCAAAAGTACGATAACAGACATATGCGCGTACCCTTCGAGAAGAATTCGTAGAAACAGAATTCCCTTTTTCAAAGTTGACGATAACTTTGGCGAGTAATATTTTCAAGAGCAAGGTGAATCGTTCACCGGCTCGACCTCGTCTGGCTGAGAGATAGGAAGGCGGCGAGACAGCCAGTTGAGAAAGTGAAGGAAGTCGTGCCGAATCATGTACAGATTGTCAACAAGTACACACGTTGAAAATCGTGCCGACAACGTAAATGGTAGTTGGGAAAATTGATCGAGTTAGTTGGACATTACTCGTACCAAGTGTATTGTGAACAGCAGTAAATAAAAATCCGCAGAAAGTCTCTAAGTGCAACTTTTGGGAAGAAAATGTCAAGATTACGAGCAACGACAAATATGTTTGCGTCGAAAATAGAAATTTTCAAAGATTCATCGAATATGACCTAGAAATAAATCTCTTCGATGCTTCGTGATTTTTATCCAAAAAGATTGAGATTGCTATCCTGTACATATTATCGTCCACAGGTATTTAGGACACGTGATACAATTCGGTCAAAAGGTTGAAATTTTCCGTATATTTTCCAAATTATGAGACGATAATAAAAGTAGGTTTCTCCGTTGTTAATTCTAAATTGCAATCAAATATTCTGTTAAATGGAAACTAAAACAGGAAATATGCGTGTACCATTCAAGTTCCATATTTATCCGTAACAAATGGCTAAGACTTCATAAAATCTACACGTTCTACAAACACACGTTATAATCGCTCTAACATCCCGTGTCTCTTAAAACAAATGTCGCGGCAAGATCAATTGTCAATTGTCATCCACCTTCGTTGCTAATTGAGTTTACAAGTGCAACCATACAACGATAGTAACGTTAATTGGCCATTCATAACGTTGTAATGGTACATTAACGATGATCGTATTAAGAGTGAAAATCGTGCGGAAAGCCAACGATTATGGGGGAACGAGAAAACGCGAATGACCTCGCACGTTTCTATTTAACACAACGCAAAAATAGATCGACCTTTTCCAACAACATCATTTCCCACAATTTACTATTAACGTATTTAATCACGTTACATCGTTCGTGGTGACCTTTTTGTGCAAATCATTGCCCCGTGCACCGAGAAAATAGCCCGAACGCTATTTATATTCGATATATGCCAAACGTTTTCATGTCATTTCGATAAAATAAACGTTATTGCGAATCGAAACAAACAGAAAGCGCGTGCTGAAAGGCATCTACTTCGATGGGACGAAGCAGATGCGTTTCTATATACGCCATTCACAATGTTCCAATGTGTCTTTCTCGCCACGAAAGGCGTCAGGATACAGTATACCATATATGTTGCACAATGACGTAGGAAATGATAACGGATATGCGCGTTTCCGTATCGAGCGATAAAAATGTTGCATTAATGTTTCTTAACGAAAAGAAAATAGAAAAGAGATCATTATTTTTTATATTTTGCGACGACTGTATAACGATTAGAATATACATAACATTAATTCATCCTCTGATTATTCTGCTTCAATGGCACGTGATTAGCAACGCATCTATCCTTGTCATTGATCCAACATACGTGTACGGTAGAGTCGTGGATTTTAGCGATAATATCAAACAACCTGGCTATCCGGATATAAAGAGGTACACAATGGAAAAAAAGTATATTATCGAAAACCTAGCGTTCTCTGACCGATATAAATGATTATGTTGGTGGCCAAAAGATAAAGATAATTCAAGATAAAATTGTTTCGGCATGTGGTTAAATGGAATGTTAATCTTTACTGGTCTTTGAACTATTCCGTACTCTTTACACATCACATAGCTACCTTGCTTATCAAGCCAATTGTTCCTGATATATCTCTGAAGCAATTAAACTAGCACACTTAAAGCCAGAGAACATAAAGACATAGTGAATTTTTAGACTAGAACGTAAATAAAATGGTATTTCATTATCACCGTATGAAAGACCTTGGGCATAAAACCAGTTGACAAACATTCGTGATATACAAACAGAAAATGACGTCACACAGCCGATTTATCTCTCGTAAATTAAGAAAATAACGCCACGTAACGTGCAAAACGCTAACTCTAAGAACGATCAAATCTGATATTCCTTTAGGCGCTACGCCGACCTAATTTCATTAAACAAAAGATATTGATACCTGGGAGAACACTAAAAATATAATACGCTTTGTCTGGAACTGCAAAAAAGAAAGGAAACTCGAGCACAAAACCAAGGCGAACTACGATAGCTCGTTATAGCAACTATCGACCAATTATCGATCATCAAATAATGGGATATGGCGTTGAAGATTACAGAAATCTATTGGTACATCGTTCAAATATACTACTCAGAGGCGAAAGTGTATTTCCCACGCCATAGCTCGATTGGATTTATCGATTTAATCAGGTCTAATCTCGCTGATGATTGAAGTGAGCCTGAGCGTGAAACTTTGTGTCTTTAACATACTACACAACAGGTATCCCCCGTATGTGAATGCACCGACAGTTCTATTATTATCGTTGCACGTGCCGCTCTATCGGCAGATAACCGCTATATACGTTCGATAGTCGCTTCATACATAATGGACTATCACATTTATTTACTTTTTAATGCTACACATGTATAGCCAACACTCGTCGTAATTTATATGAGAGGAGCACGCGTCCAGGTGTTATGTAGTCACGCTGTATAATCTTGGTATTGTGTACAATTTCTAAGCGTCCCACACAGTGCCCGACGTGATACCGGTTATGTGTTAGACTCAACAAGTCCAAAGAAGTCTGTGTCTACTTTTACTTGCATTACCCGTGCCAACGAATCCTATATATATCTTATATATATGCTATATATATATCCTATGTATATATATATATATAATTATGTGCATATATATATATATACAATTGTTGTTATCTAAAATGTAGGGAAAAAAGGAATATAAATAGTATAATTAAACAATATAAATACCGAATGACTCAGTCAAGTAAACAGTTAGTTATTTACAATAATTTAGAGACTGATTCAACACGAAACAGGTGTACGCCTAACATACTATATATTCTCCAGCTATATATACAAAGGAAAACAACAATACTCGAACGATTCATCGTGGAAAATCGTAATGAAATCGTGACGTTAGATATGATAGATAAATGTGAATACCGATAGTTTTCGCTTGCCCTTTAGAATATTTAGTCGTTCCTTTATCGCGCGATGTGTGCATCAAGCACAAGGTTTCCTTAAACAGAAGATTACAACTTGGCTTCTAAGTATACTTTGAATCGACCAGGTTTTCACCTCTAAGGCACCACTGTGTCTGTTTTGTCTTTTAATAGCCTCCGCTCAAATTTAAAATTTCAATCGTCCCACTGGCCGAATATCGATTATCGTTTCCGATGTAGCGCGATAAGATGAATGATATGGTGATGACGAAAAAAACAGTGGAGTAGTAAGAGACGTTGTTGGTTTAATAATTAACGATTCGACGCAGAATAAAGCCATAAAGGTGACTCGTATCCGTTACGATAAAATTGTAGCTGGTAGAACCACAAGTGGCAGGAAACACATATAACAACGTTCTTGATAACAGCTGATTACGATGAGCTCGCCCAGATACAATGGTCCAATGGTTAATGAAACCACGTTGTACGCTAACATTTTGATACATGACGGATTATTGTACGCTTCCTTACATTTCCCGCCAAGAATGATAATTCGATAACGTCCGATTTTTTATTTCATCAAACTGTCATCACAGAAACAAACACCGTACTACCGAATAATCTAACCGATACCTTGAAAACGTTTCATATAGCCATGAATACACACACCAATCACATTTATTCCTTTGAAATAACCCGGGAGCCGACAATTTGAGAAACAACACGTGCCGGTATACAACGAAAATTATAAAATTCTCAATACCTTCGTTTATGCCAGAGCTGCAGGTTTACGGTATGTACTAAAAATAGCGGTACCCATAAAACTGCTCGGTGAGAATCGCCACGAGACCTCGAAGACGTGGCGTATACAATACACGACCACGGTGTAACCTAAACATTGGTAAACTGATCAGGATTCGAAGAATTTTGTTTCCACCGAAATTCACCGAGGTGGAAACTAATCACGGGTGGAAAAACTATCAGTCACGTTCGGGAAATACTTTTCTAAGGCTCGACATTACGGTACGAGGACAGCATACAAAATCAACGTAGATCGGCTCACGGAATATATATCGTGTCGCTTAGCGCGAATATATATCTATTTGATCGAGCAAAAGATACATTGTATAAAATACTTACAATATCTGTGCTCCGTGTGACAGAAGGCCCGTAACCCGTATCGAGAGGGTTCATCTTGAGACGATTGTTTACGCGGCGCCAACACTTAGAGCAATGAGATATCACCACTTTACCACCGGTTCATAATCGTGCATTACTCTTATACACGAATCTCTCGATGTATCGTTGATTTTCACGCATGAAATCGTGTGATCACGCGTGCCTGCGCTCGCGGTCGATCCTTGGAATCCATGACAGGTACGAGCACGGGTATGGCTGCGAGCCGCATGCGCCAAAGCACAAGTTATCACGCTCTACTACCAAGGCAAGCGGGTAACATATAGATGAGAAACTCCGCTTTAAATTTAAATTTCTACTACCAAGTCGCCACACCGATTCAATTGTATTCACTCGAAACCTTAATTAATCGAACAGATTAAAACTAATTAGGACACGTCCCTTCGCTTCTTTCTCCTTTCTCCGTTGGCGTTCGTGACAACTTTCAATTTGTTGTGTGTCAAATCAATTACTCGATCGATTATGAAAAAAATGGAGTTTTAGATTAACAAACGATTCACGAGAATTATTAAATCTTTCATTTTCTATATTGATTATTACGTACCTGGTTTTATCGTTAAGACGTAAGATAAAAATGTGATGACGTTTTAGTTTTTATTCACAAGTAATAAGTAACTTGTATAATTTCAACTTCCGGTATATTTGTGCATATAAATTCATGTAATTATAAATTTTCTATTCAAATGTTGGATTTAATATAGCGATTGTTTAACAAAAATAATTGTATTAGAAATGTTTATTTAATTGAAGAATTTAATTAATTAAATTATAAAATATATATGAAATAACAATACATTTGATTGATTTCAAATTTGAATGACTACACTTGCGTGATTTGACTCTATTTGTAATTTGAATTATACACGTTAGTTCGTTTTGCCGTGAAATCCCGCGAACATTATTGTGCGATTGGTGGTGAAATTCATGTGAAAAAAGAAGCCGAAATTTGGGATAACATCGCAATTCTTGGTCTCGTTGCTGCAGAAATAACTACGAATGGTAAGTTTATATAATTATCATAAATTATTACAAAAGTCTTAGAGTAAATCAAAGAGAAAGTAACGGAGAAATTTTTAGCTCAATACTCAATTACAAGTGTATGACTGATTTTGAAATAAATTTATGATCATTTTATCGGTCATGATGAAGATAAGAATTTTATCCAAAAATAAAAAATCATATGCGTTTTGGATTATTACTACCGTAAAAAAGATATAGAGAAGATTCAAATTCAAAAATAGCAATTATAACTGCCCTTTCGCGGCCATATTGTATTTTCATTCTGTCGTTACATTCGAAAATTATATAAACAATATAAAATTAATATAAACAATATAGAAAGGTACTTTGTAATCAACAATATAGAAATCAACCATTTAACGATTAACGTTATTTTAAAAAATTACGACATAACATAACATTTTAAATTACATACATACTTTATTATGCATATGAATTTTAACATAGAGAGACAAAATTATTCCTTTACAATGAATCGAGATATTCTCTATTCATTTTCATAAATGACAACAAATATGTTCAATAATCTAGACTTTATTGAGCGCATTTTAAATATCATTCACGGTGTTTAGCAATTATTTTAAATTTTCTCGTTGTTACGATACCAAAGAGGTCATGAATTTTTATTTTATAAAAAAGAATAAAAAAATGCCGTTAACGTAACGTATAATGAAGTATGATATAATACATGTATGTTCAAGATTAAAATCTAATCCGACGCATGAAATTACATAAATATTAACTTTCACAAAAGTTGGAATTTCGCTAAAACTCAGATAGAATAAAATTGTTATAGAAAAAGGTTCTTAAAAAGAACTCACATGTTACAGTAAAATATAACACGCGAAAGAAATTAGATTATAAAACACATTGGCACAAAGATCTTCCCCTCTTGGTATCTATCCATTTATACGTTTAACCATTTATACGTTTAATCATTCGTCAGTTAATCTAAGTATTTCAAACAACTATTTAAATATGCGCCGTAAAGTGATAATTTTGAGAAAATCGTATTTATGCCTTGAGGTTACTCATTTACAATAATGCGATGAAACGTCATTAACATCGTGTCTCGTATAGACCACTTCGGCCTATGTATCTCACCCATTTTATAACATCATGATCGGAATAGTTCAATTTGGATTCAAATACTTTCAAGTACCGAACTTTGAATCCAGAGGGCGCAAATGGTACTTCGAAATTCATCGATATAGGCGGCCGGGTCCACCTCTTTTTTGTATCAGTTTCAAGCAAATCGATTTCCGCTGATAACTGAGTTTCTTTCATACCGGCCATACGTTTAATTTTCCATACGATAGCATTTTCGGATGCTTTATATTTTGCTTTTCCTTTCAAACAAATCAATTGTACTCCAGCGGTATTCAGAGGAGTAGGTACTCGAACTTCGATCTTTTGTCCCAACAAAGATGGTTTAAAGTTTGACTTCAGTACTGCTTTCACTTCCATCTTTGTACGTCCCACTTCACGCACTAATGGAATTACGCGGAAAGGCAATGATATATCTTTGGTGGTGCGATATCTGCAAGACATCACCAACAATTATTAATTAAGATTATTAGTTTTACATCCATAACGTTTCCCCGAAGGATTTTTACCTCATCAACTCAAATTCTCCATCAGGAGGTATGAAACTGATAGCATGTTCTGTCTCGAATTTACTAAGCTTGACACACTGATGAAATTGGCAGTCATCGATTACAACAACAGGTTTCCCAGATCTAGCACCTGTAGGATCATCTCCACCTCCTCCCAAACCGCTTCCACCTTTCATACCTTTAGCCTCCATAACAATCTTATCATTGATTCCAAACTTGCATTCTGGCATTCCAGACAAATAAGATTTCATCACAACCTGTTACGGTAGAAATGTTAGATTAATAAGTTTTCCAAAACCTCAGCTGTTCCCTCATTTTATCCCTTGAATAATAACCTTCCCAGCAACATGTGCACTTAGCACTTGCCCTTGAGGGCTCATTAAGAGATTCACATATTCAAGAACATCAAGGAATAATTCATTACGTCTGTACTTGATACCCTCTCTTCTCCATCCAATCTGACCAGTTACTTGGGAGGTTATTTGAGCCTGTTCTTCCTTTGTTGCAGATTTTACTCCTTGTTGAGTAATGAATGTTTTTAATACTCCAGTATCACAATTCTGTGGATACCCAAAATCCAAGATTTCTAGACAATAAATTTAATTATACTTTAAAAACAAAATATTTTTTGCTTATGGAAATATCTTTATATGACATATTAAGGTACTAACCATCCAAAAGCTCATAGATTAGCACAAAGTTGTTCTTGATATTCTCCTCAGAAATCTTACCAAAATATGATTGCATAACATCGATAATTTTTAATAAGAACTCAAAAACCATTGCAGCATTAACATTTTGTTTAGTAACAGCAGCCAGCCAAATATTAGCACGTTTTATATGAAAGAATGATGTTCTGGCAATATTGGTAACAGGAGAGCGTACCTGCTGCCTAGCATGGATAACATTGACACGAAATGCATCAACTGCATTTCGTCCAATGTCATCTCTATATACTCTGGAGATAAGTACCTCTCCCTTATGATTATAGACAAATAAACCCCCTATCATTTTGACAGAGGGTACCTTTTATTATTCCAATTACAATCAATCTATAAACACATAATATTTATTTATTACCATACAAAATTTTGGATTTATCAAAATATATTTGTAAATCTTATATACTTTCTAAGATAAAATGTATCTAATATTTAATATAATATATTTATCAAATTTAACACTTTTTTAATTACAACCTTAAAATGTTTAATTTTAGGAATTTATATATAATGATGAAAATCTGTTGTAACATAAATATAGCACGTATTAAAAAACATTGTCAGACGTCCAAAAGAATTAAAAATCAATGAATGCAAGTAGTGATATGAAAATTTTTTTGGGACAATACTGTATTAATTCAATTCAAATACTATAAAGACTAGCTTTGAAGAAAATGAGAGGAGCAATTTATCTAAAAATTAACGTAAACTTCTTACATCAAGTAAAAGATAACGCCCCTTTTCTTAAATGACATTTGAGGTTCTCTAATATGTCTTGTAAACGGTTAGTATTATTGATCGGAAATGAACGGCCTATATCGTAAGCACTATCATTATCGAGAATTCTCCGAAAATTATAAAATGCAAATATCCATAAATATAAGTTTCAGAATTGTAAAAGATCACTTACACATGACTCTTAATGCGATTAATAAAAATAAGAGACTAATTTGTATCAGCCTCCGAAACGTACAGTAACAGTACCAACCTACTGATACAAGTGCGAACTATCAAATGACGAAAGCAACACCCACTTCTTTATACTACGTATCTCAAAGACATACTATTACGATAAGTTAAGTTTAAAATAACAATAGATTAGTATAATATATAGCAATGAGTTGTATCGAAATTTAGATTTATCTATCCATCATTATGATTGCAAATATCATAATTATAAGTTTATGGGGCAAGTAGGGTTGTTGTATTGATTTCAAAACCGGTAGTTGTACATTTATATGTTTAATCACTATAATAAAAATATTAAAAAGATATTGAATTTATCAACAATTTACAAGTTTACAGTCTACTAATTAAACTCTTCCTTTGCACGCTCAGAAAATTTTTTGTTTGCGCTGAATATATTTCTTTATGCACGTAATACAAAAATTCAACAAAATATATGTATAAGATTACTCTCTATATTTTTAATGATATAGGAAATTCATGTTTCTTTTGTTATTTGATATCTATACATACGATATATTTTAATTAAATATAAAAAAACAGAGTTCAATAATTTTCTTGGTAGATATTTGAAAATCTTATACCCAAAAGATACTATATCAAGTGTTTATACCAACGCCTGCGCGTTATAATATTTTCGGATACATGTGTACCTAGTATTACAAAATGATTTACATAAGAAAAAACTGAATATGAATACATAGTTATGATACTTTCGTTAAAGTGATCATACCTTTAATTATGGCTATGGCTAACCAAGATGCAAATAATAATAACCTTGCTTTGAGGGAAAATTTAGTAAGTTACTATTATTCTTAGGCTATATATATGTATATATATATATTTACTTATGTATATTTATTTAAATATCTTAATATTTTGTCATATATTAAGGAATTTCAGCAGAACGATACGAAGTAAAAGTGAACATTGACTGATTATATAAGTATTAAGGATAAAATGATGTAATAAGTATATATTTTCTGTTAAAAATATTTTAATATAAAAAGTTGATAAAAAATTTTTCTTTAAGGTCAAAACAGCAGTAGAATTTTTACAAAATCCTAAAGTACAAAGTAGCCCCATTGGACGTAAAGAAGAATTTCTTCAAAAAAAGGGTTTAACAGAGGAAGAAATTAAAAGAGCATTTAAATTAGCTTCTATTGACATAACGATTGATCAAAATGTTGTTCATAATTCAAATGATTATACAGTGGTCCCTATTCCACCGAGACAAATGTATCCATATTTTCAAACATACCCATACCAAATAACTCTTTTCCAAAGAATTAAAGAATTCTTCAATGCTACGGCTTTAATTGGAGCTACTATATATTGCATTTATTGGTTTTACAAGGTATTATCGTATGTACATAGTGCAAGCCTTACTTTCAAATCATCTAACTAGTTAATCGTATTGTACTTCATTGTAGAAATTTATTGAACCATTTCTATTTGGCCGAAAAAAGAAGGATAGCATAAAGGATTCAGTTACTGAGTTAGACAAGACTATTCAAAATTCCATGAAAGAAGTAAAAGAATCTATTTCTAAAGTTGAGGGAGATGTCCAAAAGTTGACACAAAATCAATTTATGGACCCAATGGTACCTCAATTGGTACAAGAATTGAAACAAGATTTATCTAGTCTCAAATCTTTACTTTTATCAAGGTACAATATACATTTATGTATGTAATTATGCTGTAACATGATTACATATTGAAGTATATTACGACACAATACGTAATCAACAATTAGAATTTATAACATTTATTCCTATACAAGATAATCATTCTGTTTATACATCATATACTATTTTATTTTTAAATTTATACAATAATCTTAAGATATAATTTTTATACAAAAGGTTTTTTTTCTCCTTCTTTATGCTGATTCACACACATACAAACATGCATATATTTCAGATCCAATCACTCAAATACATTCATTTAAAAATACAAAAGTAAAAATTTTTTTTAATAAAAGAACTATAAAATATATCAATCAAATTGTGATTGATTACAAAAAATATGTAAAAAACACAGATTCTACATTTAATATTCTTGCATAATTTTGTAATTAGTATTACCAAAATTGTATAAAATTTGTACGTAGAAAGTCAAGTAATTTACAATTATTTGTATTTACCAAAATTTTGAATTTTAAACAGAAAACAATTTCCAAGTGCGCCAGCATCAGTACCATCTATATCTATACCAACATGGCAATTAGATGCTGCAGGTACAAGTCAGGAAAAATCAACTGAAAGAGAAGATGATGCTGGAAGTGGAAGTAGCGCTAATAATTCAGATAGTTCTCTGGAAATGATTCGCGAAGATCCGCCTAAGGTGTAAATTCAAGATAATTCATAAACATTCACTTCCACCATAACAGTCTTCAATGTACAGAATATTCTGTGATGTCTATTAAAAGGAATAGATGATTTTGATCACGTGTAATATATATTAAGATTCAAAGTTTTTACTCTTATTATATTGCAGATTCAACTTTTATTTTAACCAATTCTGTGTTGACTTTTGTGCCCAAAAGTCACACAGTAATCGTTTTGGTTCCTATAAAAATGTAAAGTTGTTTGTAAAACAAAGGGACATATATAATGCATCATACTTTAAATAATATTAAATTTTTGTAAATGACGCTTGTTACTTAATTTTTATTTATTTTTCTTCTTTTTGGGAATCTCTGAAAGAACTAACATTTGTTCGGCTTTGATTATTAGCATCAATCTTCCATCCCTGTTGTTAAAGGCCTCGAATATTGTTTAATAATTTTATGATATTGAAATAAAAAAGTAAATAAAAAATAAAAGTTTTCTTAACAATATTCCTAATACACAATCACATTACTATTTAACATTGTTTATTACTTAGAACAAATCATCTATATGAAATATTTAACAATATAATGGGAAAGGTATAAAAACCAAAAATACAAACTAGCTTTACAAACTAAATATGTACATTTTAATTCATATTTGAATTTAAAAAGACAATCGCGATACATAGAACCATATTAAGCCAAGGAATATTTTATACAAGTTGCTTTGTAGTGTATATTTGAAATTAAAAAATTAATATTTCCTTGACATATAGATATAATTGCATGTATGTGACAACAGAGCATACATACATGTACATACAGGTATACTATGTACAGAAAGACATTATTTTATTAAATGTGGTGTAATCCTGCTTTATCTTATACTTATTACCCATGGCTACTCTTATTACTTTGGGGAAATAAATTACTATTAATAATATAAATCCTTGTGAGCAATTCATTTGATATACGTCAATAAATAAACAAATGTTCTCAATCATATGCAATTTATTTGAGAACAAATTATTATTTCAATCTTGTGCACATGGGCATATTTTTTTAAATTGAAGTTTTATGATTAAATGAAACTAACATTTATATATATATTTATGTATCTATATATATAAATGTTATGTGAAATGTTTAATGGCTTGATTACGCTTTTCATTCACTCAAACCAATCATTCTGCAACAAACACATTCCTCACCATAGTACAAACCATGTAATTGTCAATATTACTTTGAATGCTTAAACAAGCGAACA
Source organism: Bombus flavifrons (assembly GCF_040668555.2). Lineage (NCBI taxonomy): Eukaryota > Metazoa > Arthropoda > Insecta > Hymenoptera > Apidae > Bombus > Bombus flavifrons. The sequence continues at coordinate 8,104,851 of NC_138453.1, forward strand.
AATGTACTGTAGAGCTACATGTACGATTACATCCGTTCACTGTTACTTTATTCGTCTATTTTTTTAACTCTTTAACATCGTACATTGCGTTTTAAAGAATTTTAATCTTTTTAAAAATTTATTGAAATCAAATATCGCTTCCTCATAGTTCTTTAATACTTCTTTTTATTATTAGGTATATCCAGGATAGCTGCCTCACTGATACAGTGAGTTACAGCAAAGTCCATTTAAAGTGTGACTTAGTATTAGATTATCCTTTTTTTAATACTACACTTTAAGTTTAATAATATTATATATAACAGAAATAATTTGTTTAAAAAATATAACACTTTTTTATCATGTGTGGCAAAATACTTAAAATGTTTTGCATATCTCCACTTAGAACAAAATTATTTCAAGTAAAATATATAAATCTATGTCAACTGAAAATCTTGATCTTTGGCAAATACATTTTTTTCTTAAAAAGCTCTGTATGTTTGTCGTGTATGCATGTGTGTATATGTGTAATTGTTTTTGCGTATATGTGTACCACTCGCGTACGTACATATATAGTATTGCGCACACATGAACATAACGAAAATACCAGGATATTTTGTGCTAATGTAAATAGTTTGGTTAAAGGTCCCACTCCCTTTCAGACTTACTCGCTACAGTTTTGTTTTCTAACGAGCGTAGAAAATGAGGACAGGGTGTGTGTCAGGGATCATCGTCGCATCGTTTAGTCAGCATCCTAATGTCTATTAACACAGTACCAGTAACAATAATCCTAGATTAAACACGCTAAACGTTTTGTAGTTCGGTCTCTAATAAATCTAATTTATTAATTAATCCAAACTGTGCTACCAAGTATGATGTAAATGTAAATTCCTTGAAAGAACAGACCGCACGTCCTGTGTAAAACGAAGTGCATCCAGAACTGGAAGTAAACTTAACAGAGCAGTATCTCCGGCGTCGCTAAACCATGACTTTATTGGTATTGCGTTATCTGCCATAAACAGAAAAAAAGGAATAAACAATTGCTTTCTAAAAATGCTTAACACGTGAATAACATTTTTAAGTCTAAAATATCTAAAAACGAAATATCAATTAAAAAATTATAGTTGTCCAATATAACATCCAAGAAAATCCGATTATACAACACTTTCTTTATGTAAAAATATACTACTCAATTTCTAAAGAATAGATTATGATTTTCTTGAATGCTGGAGATAAAAAGCATTGAATAAAAATAAAATCTAATCTTTAATCTAGTACCTGATACACAGGAATTATTAAAAAAAACGATTAAAACAGTCGAAATTAGTTCATTGCCAATTCGGCGTAGTGTCCAGTGCTTATTCAAGTGGAGGAGCATTGGCAATTGAGCATATTTTACATCTATCCATAGGCCTGTATTCAGTGCTTGCTTACAGAACATCAACGCTGATAGCTGCAAATAGATACGGTTTTCAATAAAATTTATCTCGGTGTTCGATTTCATTATTTGTTTACCCAGTCAAACTATATAAAATGTAAGTGTAGGAACTAAACGACATGAAAGAAAAATTATAAAATATGTCAATGTTTTCTCTGTTATTAATGCGCGCAACACCGTTTATTTAAAATAATTACAGCAACGATCATAGCAACGATAATAACAGTAATAGATGCACCGAAATTGGTTTAAATTAAAAAATTAATAAATTCGTTCCGGTAGAAAAAGTTTCATAAAATAAACTACGTATCTTAAATAATGTTTTAAATCTTAGTTTCGATGTTTTAGTTTACAAAATAAAATTGCAATGATGGAATAATTTGATATCAATGGCTGCATAGACAATATAAAGTCATAAAATAATATATAATTCTGTATTTATCTGTATCCCTAACAACTACAATCTGTACACAAAACGTCTTTAATCATTAAAGCATATGGACATCAGAATGTATTTGTAGAATGTTATTTATGAGTGCAATTTCTGAATGAATTTGATTAAAAGTTGTTGAGTAATGAGATTAGGAAATATTTAATCAATATTTTTAATGTAGATCGAGATAGAATTATTCCACTACACATAGTTGTGCACATGTAAGCAAGTTCTGACTACAGGTTGTGATATATATAGTACATGATACGACAATAGTATTAAGATTATAAAAACAATCCTATATGTAAATATGTATACTAAATTCGTATATATATTCATTTCATCTTTTATTAATCGTTTTCGTATTTGTAATAATTTGTTCACAATTATTGTTGTATCATGCATAAAATTAAACAGATTTACAATACATGATTATTTTTAATACATACGAAAAAAATTAAAAAATTAGGAAATCGTGTTAAATCAGACAACTACATTATAAGAGTCATGAAAAATTAATATTATTGCATTAAGAGAAATAAATATTACGAATACTTACGAGGATAAGCCCTGTAGGCTCCAGGACTGTTATCAAGTATAAAGACTGATGCTAGATCTGAACAAATTGCAGATAGATCTTTAGTATAGGAACCCATTTCTGGTGTACAATGTTGTCTATAGTATCTTCTTCTTAAAATACCCCTGTTGTTATCTAACTTTTCTGCAACAGCTGCTCCATAGATTTCCATGGAAGCAGTGAAAACCACTAGTTCGTACCTTTAAAAAGAGGAAAAAGAAAGAACATTTATTTTTCAATATATTTAATAACATATGTTATATTAAAAATATCAACAGTTCATAATTGATATGATTTCTTATCTAAAGGCATAATAGGTACAAAGTCTCAATTGAAATATAAATGAAAGTTATTTTCTGATAATGAAACTTACCATTGACTAACAATATCTAGAAAGAAATCTACATGTGGTCTTTTGTGGACAAAAAATCTGACTGGATGTCTATCTATTTTCACCTTAAGAATAAAATCTGGTGGTGTACCAAATCTAACTGTTGGCCTTGCTACTCCATCATGATGGGAGTGAATTAATGTTTCATCCAAATCCAATACCAGTACTTTCCTTTTAACTATACCTATAATACATTTTAGTTATATATATATACATTAATAGCTTATAGCAACACATCTAACATAGAATATCAGTAATACTTACTAAGTCTGTGCCTTGACAATGGAGATAATGGGAAGATCTCATATTTAACAGGTTGCATTTGTGATATCTAAAAATGCATCAATTATAAAACATGAATTATTTATTTAATATTTAACATATACATAATAATGCCTCTATTATCAACATAAATAAGCAATAGAAATAATGATTGAACGCAGTGTACTTACATAAAACATATTTATATTAATGGAATATGACATGTGGAAAAATAGGGGGTAAGGGAAAGTAATTAAAAGATTCCTCAAATTAAGATACTTTATTGTTTTATGATAAACAAATGTCATTATTTACCTAGCTGTTAAAATATATCTAATATGTGAGAAACACGATACATAGAACATAATATACACATCGTTTACTAATTAAAAACGCTGATTAACAATGATATAGCAAAAGCATATGATACTTCAAACCTCATATGACCCTCCAGAAAATATGATAATCATGATTATTCTATATGTTTTAACGTCAAAAGCAAAAGAAAGGGATTACAATGTTAAAGAAAAGAGCTTTTAATTATTGCACGGAATGTTTTAACGTAATTAACGCTGCATTATGAACACGCTATATTGTGACAACATGATCATAACAAATATTCACTAGAACCGACGGAAGATTGTTGTAAATGGAGAAACGTGAATTAATGTATTTAATGGAGAAATTGACACAATACCAGGAGGATATTATGTTATAAAAATTGTAAGAGAAAAAATGCTAGTAGAGGCGCGAAGCACCTACTTACGGCTCTAACCTGCTTCTTGAGGAGAAAGAAGACGCATGTCCACAATCGGGAGGCCATCAAGAGGAAAGCTCTCATCCCCATCTGCAATTGCTTCAGCATCTCTACTGATCTTCTTACCGGGCCGAAGTCCGGCAACACTTGATCTCCAGTCTCGCCTACGTTAGGGTCTCTTTTTCCCTTGCAACACTCCACTTCACGTTATAGTATTATACAAACTTTATCGTAAACAAACGTCTTTTACGCGAATAGGAAACATGGAATCTGAATATTCATCAACATTACGAACCTTCCGCGTATAGTAGCGGCGTGCACATGCAAATACGCTTTTCCATATCTTGTCATGTTTTGGTAAGAACTACAGGCAAAATCTATGTACGAATCTTTTTCACATACACCACGCAGTAGCCGCCATCTTTCGCACATCGACCCAATTTTTCCATGCGCTTAGCTAGCGCGCATGATATTCTCAAAATTCTACTTTATGTGTACCATACACCGTTTACATTTCCCGCGAGTCGACTGCACAAGAGAAAATTGAGAAATATAATGAACAGACTAATCATAAATCATTGTACATATATATACATATATATATACATATATATATATATATATATATCTAATAGGATGGTATTATATAATAACAAGAAGTTCATTCATTATTCAAAAGTTTAAATGCAAATTTCGGATTTAAAACATTGTTCTTTTAAGTTTTCAAAGATTTATATTGCATGTGATTAATTAAAATCACATCTTATAAAAAAACCAATACTCAGTGTTCTGTACATCATATGTATTAATGAATACAACAAACAACACACTCGATTCTGTCGGCGAACAACAATTAGATAAGGAATCACCAAAGTGTTATCACTTTCTTTTATGGAATGGAAGCACGAATATCTGCTATATCAAATTGATATTAAAGCATGACATTCAGTTTTTGCTGTTATCAAAAACTATACCACGCGGTCAATTCTGTTTTTTTTCCCTATTGATTACAAAGATGACGCAATATTTGATCATTTCACTGCTATATTCTTCCTGAATAAGTTAAAAAATTAATATTATTCAAATTCACTAGGAAATCGCCAATTTATTCTATCATCTGGGATAATATTAATTAAACAGCACGAATTATTGTTTAATAGGAATTTATAAAAAGTATTACTATCTATTTCTGGACACCTCTTTTTGGATTAATAGAACTTACCGTAAAAGTGAAAACTTAAAAATAACTTTCTCTGGGGCTTGTAATTTGCAATTATATACGTTCAAATATGTATGACCAGCATTACAATTATGTTATTCTCGTATTATTGGTTTAGATTTTCAAAATTTCTGTCGATTCGATTGGGTAAACTGTCGCTTGATTCTCCTTTCACAATTCAGCGTCCATTTCAATAAATCTGATTGCTCGGTTTTACACCAATCAAAAACAGACGTTGAACCAAACGGAAAGGAAGCGTCGGCTTTCTGTGATGTTACTAACTCGCAGATGTAGCAACGGTATCAACCTTAAAATCTAGTATGACGTTTAATATACAGGCAGCTGCTTACGTTAGATCAAAATACAGTGCTCTTAGTGATTGGCTTGCACGACTAAGCTAAATTTCAGTTGAATTAGGAAAATACCGATTATTCTTGTATTTCATAAACTGTACCATCAAGCTGTAAGGAGCACGATGACGGATTTAACAGGGTTACGAATGAACGTGGCCGCTCTGAAACGGGTAGACCCCTATGTAAAAGATATTCTGGAAACTGCGACACACGTAGCACTTTATACCTTTAATGCAGTTAATAATGAGTGGGAAAAAACGAATATTGAAGGTGCTCTATTCGTATACTCGCGAAATGGCGAACCCTATAACAGTGTTCTTATCATGAATAGGTAACGTATAATGTATATACATGTATACATACATATACATGTACATTTTTGTATTGTATTTGTCTATATTTTTTAAACATATTACAAATATTAAGCGTGCGAGTATTAACATATGTATAATTTATACTATTCATTAATACATTCAGTGAAAATAACGTTCTAAGAAACATGTTTTACAATTAAAGGCACAATGAATATTTTAATATTTCCTATAACTCATTGTTTCATGTATTGTATTAGAAACATTGTTTTTATTAGATTTGCATTAGTAGAACAAATTAATATATATAATTTAAGTACAATATTATATATAGTTTGCTAGGTATTTGAAGTATCATAATACTATATACCTTATAGTGTTCAGCAATCTTGTTATAGGTTATTATTTGACATTATATGAAAGATAATTATATATCAAAAAAAATCTGTGCGAGTCTTAAATAAGCCTATTATTTTATGTATGAATAACATTCTTACAGATTAAATACAAATAACCTAGTAGAGCCAGTTACGCAAGGTTTAGATTTACAACTCCAAGAACCCTTTTTACTCTATAGAAATTCCAGATGTAATATTTATGGCATTTGGTTTTATGAAAAAGAAGAATGTGTACGCATTGGTGCAATGTTGAACAAACTTATTAAAGAATCAGAGGAAAACCGCAAGACTTTCAATAAACCTGCTGTTAACATAAAAAAAGAATCCGGCCCTAATGCGAGCAATGTTGATATATTTAGTATGCTTAGTAAAGCTCAAGAAGACTTTAATACTAATAGAAATAATAATAGTAGTGGAGGTGGTATCAAAGAAAGGCATAGTACTAAATCTCCATTAGGTACTCCTACAACTGATGATGTATCTGGACCATTAGCTGCGCCATTAGGTCCAGATGTTACTTCACAGAGTGTAATGGACTTTTTTGCAAAAGCAAAAGTTAGTATTACACATTCAATTGTATATAGTGTTTTAAAGTAAGGAGTTGGAAATATGTTAGATTTTACAATCTTTCTAGGTTAATACTGGTCACTTTAAGGCTGGAGATCAGCCTACTCCAGGGGGTACTGTTGCAAACGAAAGTAAGCCTTTGCTTGCTCGATTAATGTCACACCCAGCAGCTCACACAGTTGAACATATTGAAAAACAACACAGATCTATAACCCCTCAACCAGCTACTCAACAACAGACTACTCCAACTACTATATTGACTGCTAACAGTGCTTGTAATGCAACAGCTTCGAACAGAACTAAAAAACGAAATAGAACTGCTTCTCAACAAGATTCAATGATACCTACGCCTGCGTCTTTAAGTCAAGAAATTTTAACACCTATGAATCAAAGTGCTACCGATACAAATGGAACAACAGGATTTCTTAGGATACAGTCACCCACAAATGCATCAACTTCTACTTTGACGAATCATCAAGCATCAGATATTATTGGTCCTAGCAATTCAAATCCACTCGCATCTTTGTTTGCTCATGCATCTGCGACAACGGTGAGTGGATGTATATATCGACTCGTGTTAGGTTGTATATTTATATAAGTACGCGAAATTTGAAATTTTTATTTTAATCCTATCAGGCATCGGAAGATATTATTACGCCTCCTACTCTATCAGGAAGAGGATCAGCACCGGCATTAATTCCTCCTGTTATGTTCGCTGCTCCTAGTCCACCTGAACCTTTAACCAGACCGTTAGAACCATTGACAAAAAATCAGTTTCTTCGAGCCTTTAACTATTTATTGAGAAGTGATCCCGATTTTATCAACAAACTTCACGAAGCTTATGTTAAATCGTTCGGTGAAATATTGTCCTAGAACTATGACTTGTTAACCGGTATAAATGGAACCCGTCATGCGGGTTGTGACGGTCGACTGATTATAGTATCGAGCGAAACCTAGTATTTCTATGTTACATGTACATAGATGGAACACAATGTCCTGCTCGAATTTCAATTGAACTTGACTGGTAGCCCAATTTTTGGGAAGATCAAATCATAAATACAAATAAAGATACATACCTTAAACAGTATTTTTATAAGCTACTACACTTTTTCCCATGAAAAAGAGTGAAATGGATCATGGATGCGTAACGAGGTATAAAACGTGTGGAAATTGTAAAAGGAAATGAGACGAGGAATGTGAAAATTGTACGATTTTAAACTGTGATGCCAAAACATTTATATTATACTAACATTTTATGATTACTATTTCGAAATGAAACGAGACAAATTTTCTGAGCTGATCAAATAGATTACATATTTTACGGAATAATGACATACCCTTCCTATATATCGGGTATCGGTATGGTATGTATATGTAATTATAAAAAAAGGAGGAAATAAATAGAGACCGATTACTGAAAAATTATTTCAATGTATTTTAAGTCGATTTTCGTATCGATTTGTCCCTCATGAGTAACACGTGTTGTAAAACAAAGTCGTGGTACATTTAATAATATAATTATCATACAAGTTATGTCATACTATCACAATATAGTATATTTATATGGAATACGATTACTATGTCAGGAGTACGTGATGTACTAGAATAACTGATTTGCGGAAGAAGATATCTTATACAATTAAAAAAACAAGTATCAGACTTTTTACTGTTCTTCGTTCATTTTTCATCGATATCGTTTCTCGATGGAAAAAATGATTCTTATTGCAGGATTATATGTGTATCCCTTGAGATTATATTGTAACATTACTATGGTCTTCTGTCTAAACCCGTCTTTAACATTCGAAGTTCGACGATATCGTAAAACGCGATTACAATTACAATTTGTACGCCGCCTAAATAAGCGAATATCATTTAATATACGATACAAAATACATAATCTATTTACAATGCTACAATAAAGGCGATATCATGCGTATCATTTTTTTCTTTCTTTTTTTTTTGCTTTTAATTAACGTCATGTACAAAGGCCCTGTTTCATTGACCTTTTCTCACTCTTCAATCTTTCCTGTGATCATTCACAGGATCGTCGTTCAAAGGAATTGCAGCTATCGATGCACAACACGCAATGTTATAATTTACAGCAGTCGCTTTTTTCACAAAATTCACAGCCAAGTGGAGCTATACAAGCCCGCTAGCTTTCTAGTTAGTCTTACTAATGTCTATCCGCTAGAACACTTTATCGAACGTCTTTGGGATTGCGAGATTATTAAACGAGAGGCACTTTCGGTGATCCTAATAACGGTGGTCCATTATCGGGCATTTGATGTGATCCGAGTTTGTCGCTTTGCGTCGGCACAGGCTGAAGTAATCTAGTGGCAAGACTGGCCAGTATCAGTAGAACGATTAGACCGCAAATCGGTACAGCGATTGTGGCAGTCTTGAACCATCCATCTGTCGCTTGACCTCCGTGATTGATCGGCTGCACCGGACTGAGGAAAGGTCGTTGGTCACTCACCAGTACTGTTAACAATAAAAAGTCTTTCGTTACATACCTAGCTGTTTGAAATAAATTATGCAAAACGTTTCATTATTCATAAATTCACACAACCTTCGACTTTCGCCATTGTTTTAAATCACCGGTTCGAGGTTTCGTAAAATTCTCTTCCTCTCTCTCTTTCTACATCTTAACACATATTTATCGAGCAAGTGGAAATCATTGAACTCAAGAATTTTTTCAACGTATGAGAAATAAATTTGAATAATCGAGTTAAAAGGAAATGATATTGTGTTATCTCGCACTATCCATACAAAACGAACGGAGCGTGACTTGTATTAAAAAAACAAATTCGTTGCAAAATAAACGCCAAGACGCGTACGAAAATAGCATTATAGAGAAATGCGAAAGCGCCACTTCTGATGGCATCGCGTCGAGTTAAGTCCACGCAATTTTAATGATCTTGCAATGAGAACATTCATTCAACCTTGAAGAGTCTTGTTGAGCCTGTTTCTCATGGCTGGGCTATCCACGTGGTTACAGAGATCTTGTTCGCAACAGAGGTATCCCGTAGGACATTGCTGTTCTTTGAAGCTCTCATCGAGGCAGCCACTGTAGGCGCTATGTTCTGCTCTTAATAATGATGGATAAAAGCAGCCCCTGCCACGGCACATGTATCCTTGAGGCACACATTCCGGTTGATTGCAATAACACCTCACTTCTCGGACGTATGGCGAGTCTGCAAATGGAAAAAATATTGAGATTAATTAATTTTTGTTACTACGAGAGGAATTCAAATCGAAAGATTTAACAAGATTAAAAAGGACCGGTGAAAAGAATTGCATGCGAGGACACCAAGTTTATAATTTGAGAGAATCGCGGCAATGAAACAGGAATACTATTACGAGATCAGCAATATAAATTATCTCCAGCGCTACGCTCGAAATTGTCGGACAGAGGGAGAGAAGTTTGAGGTCAGAGAACATTCTTCTCAACTGGAATAATACCGAAAGTGCGATAAAGCGAACAAGACGTCTTTCGTTTTTCATGCTGTTTTTGATAATAATAGCCTTGATTGATAATAGATGATTCATTCTGATTAATGATGCAATATTACGGTTCGTCTTTACATACGCTAGATTCCCTTGTACTTGTCTCCAACATCTCGGATATAACAAGATTCTATCAACAAATGTATATATTAGTCAAGCGATATACTGCACGTTCTACTAATTGATTACATTTCATCTTTATTTATAAGCTTGTATAGTGGATAAGACAATTCGAGCGATATAATTCCACTATCGTTAAGCATTTTCACGTTCAAGCATCTTAAGCATAACTGCGTTGATATACTTGGCGGCCTCCCTTAATGAGTACCCGACTGAAAGTCATAAAAGATTATACCCTGGTCGTTGCAACAGCTATACAGAGAGCTTACTTTCGTTTACCTGCCGGCTACCAAGCCCTCCTTCGTTCGTCGATGTGACTTATAATTTTATATAGGCTCGTATAAATATCTTAGTACATACATAATTCGACAAAATGCGAATCGGCATAAGATGTATATCTACGAGTACAACGTATATCTCGCTAACGTATTTGCCAAACAAATTTCTTAAAATAAATGGTAGAAGGACAACAAATTTTGATAGAGAGTAATGTTTGAGATGTTTTGCTCGAACAGACTACAACCGGGGGGTCTGGAAGAAATCCATGGCGAGAAACAGGCTCGATACAACACTGGGACCGTGCTTGACATAGCGTAAATATACATTACACAGAGAGAGAGTAGAGTTCTCTCCGCGGTGTGTTAATGAGGGCCGTATGAAATAAACAAAGAGACACGGAGCAGTTCGCAGTGACTAACCATCGTACCGCCTGTTTATTATGATAATGCGAAGCCATCTTTATCCGTGACTTTACTCTCGCCCGTTTACTCTTCTCTCAGCCTCTCCCTTCGCGTTTCCTTCGGCCAACGGAATAATTTATTTTGCTGCACAAGCTGCCATGTGGATTTCACTGCAACGAGCTACGGTTTAACGAAATAATTCATTAGCATGATTGAACGTTGCCTCTCGACTATTCTCATGAAACTCTCAAGGCGATATCGCGGCAACCTTCTTTTTGTCTTCTGTCATCGAGAAACAAAGCGACGCAACAGATCGATCGATGCGAAACTTCGATATCACGAAGCGTGTCAGTCAGAACCTTTTGTCGGTGGAACAAAGAACTTTGGTTTTGTAACGATTAGCCGCAGCAAACTTGTTTATTATGGTAATGCGAGACCATCTTTATTCGCGATATTACTTCGTCTACCCCTCGAATCCTCCCTGCGTCTTTCCCCGTTAAACGATCCTTTCTCCCTCGACGAAACTTCTTACGTTCCCCTCTTTCTCCGACTTCTTGCTAATAAGCTTGCAACGATGCCCTGCCTCTGTCTGCCGTCTCTCTTTCTCTCCGTTCGTCTTTCTTTTTCGTTCCTCGTCTTTCTCGTTTTCTCCTCTCTCATCGCGCATCTTCATCTCTGTCGCGTCCACGAGGCCCGCCTGATCGGCGAATAAAAAACGCTAAAACAGCCGAGTCACAAAAGAAAGATTAAAGTGGAGAGAATATATGGAGAGAGGCATGCGGCCTCTCGTTGTGTGCACCGTTGCGTTGTTGTGCCGCTGCTCGCTCGGTTGGTCGGCGGCTCTCACGAGCCTTCAGAGCGACAAAGCCACCGGAGACTCGTAAGAGCCGTAAGAGGGTTTCAGGAAAACTTCTCTTCGTAATTCTCCAGATTACGTAAACTTGTTGCGACTAGTTTCGATCAAACGCAAAGAGTCCTCGTTCATCGAAGGGTTCTTCATACGAACGACTCGGCTGTTCGAAACTTTTACGAAGATTCCGTTCTGTGAGTCAATTATAACGTAAGTACTTTTTCTCAAAAAGTATCCTCCGATGATGTAACCTCCGATACGACATCTATATTTTATCTTACGTTACGGTTCAGTGAGGTAGTTTGAAGTTTCTCCAGAAAGGTATACACGCCTTTCTTTTTTCATCGGAGCCGCGGAACGTGGTTAGGAGGAAACTAGAGAGAACTGTATCTACTCTGTGGAGAAAGGGGAGAAGGGAGAAGAGACAGAAGAAGCTGGGGAGAAGGGCTTCGTGTGCGTTTAAAATAAAAAGGGAAAGAGGGAAGCAGCGGGAGGTCGAGAAGGCCCGGGCAAAAGAGAGATACGGCCGACATGCCTGGAGCCGAAGAAGACCCGTCCGAAAACAAACAGACTGCTTCGCGGGGTCGTTCGTTATGCGTCCATGGCATATTAATTATTTCCCGACGGGCTCTACCCCCTATCCCCCTCATTCTCTGCCCATGTTGCTCGTATTTCTTTTTTTTACATTTTTTCTTCAGTTGCTAAACGATTACAGGTTCGAGAAGCACGTGAATCGATGTTCTCCTTCCATTTCTTTTACTGCATTATTTTCATAACAATTTCTCGATACGCACAGTGCGAGTGTTGAGGCATTTTTTATCAAGTGCGCGAAACATTTGCTCAAATCGGTTGGAACTAACGATTAAAAATGTGAGACACGTGGTCAAAAGCGAAGCATTGCAAAATTCGTTCCACATTCGACAGATTGCCTCGATTTAATGACGTTATAATCCGTAATTTATGTAAATGCGCGCGTGTGTGTTGCGAATTGAATAAAGATCACGGGAGGAAAGGGGAGAAAAAATATACGTTGCGATGCCGCGGGCAAAAAGGTAGACAGGTCTGAAATGCTTGACGAACGTTCTCCTCTGTGTGTTTTGCGCTCGTAAAACTGTCCGATTTCTTCGGGCATGATTGGCGAATTCTTCGTATCCGTATCTTTCGATAAAAGCTTCTAGCGACGCACACTACGGCAGTACGCTTTCGATGATACTTAACCTTTAACATACTGACGTTAGATATGTGTAGTCGGCCGGGACATCGGATATATCTAACGAGATACACGTGCTGGTTACTTGTAACTCTCAGATAAGCTTGTTTATTTGTTAAAACTACAACAACAGGCTCGAGGGTTCATTTCATTTGCTCTTTATCTGGGATTAAATATTCATTTATGTAGACGAATTCCAACTACATCAACAATCTCACCCTGTTGCTCGTTCGTGTAAAAGTTAGCTAATTAATCGAATACTTTTCGCCAATTAACTCGCGAAACATCAGACACGCGTTATTCCGATTTCCTATATATTTCCGATTTCATATTGTATGCGTTGGATGAAACATTTTGAAATTTCATTAGCACCGTAACGGAACTGTTACGATTACACCGGCAAGAATTTCAAACCAATTTGAAAATCTATACGTATAGAAGTTATAAGATCTTTACTGTAAATCTGTATCGAGTAAAATTTGGCTAACGGCATAAATGGCCACTTTAAACGTACGAAAAGCGTTAAATACATGGACATACATAATGGACAAAACTCGTGTATGATCGTCGGGTCTCGTTGCGACGCTAATGAATTCTCAAAACGTCTTGTATAATATACGCAAAATATGTTCATAAATTTCAACGTGCGTAAACGCAATGTTCTTTGAAACTATTTTCTCATTAGGCTTCGTTAGAATTTCACTCGGCAATAAGAAGCTCGCTGGGCAAAGCCCGGCTCGATCGACGTGGAATTCAACGAGCAAAAAGATAATCGATACTCGCGTCGATAACGAGTCGCTAAAAGCGCTCTACGAAGGGTTTATCCAAACGACTCGTGCAACATGCCCGAGGATAGAAAGCCGTGCTCGACGGAAACTTGATTTGAACGAGCCCCGTTGTATATGCAATTAGAAGAGCGACGACCCATGTACATACATGCACGGGTTGCGTCGTGGCTGAATGTACACCACCGCCGGGAATGATGAAACTAATGAGTTTCTCTCGGTTCCTTCAAGTGTATCCGTAATGCACGTACATTGCGTAACAACGTCCCTCGTATACGCGCACATTTATTTAAATCTAGTAGATTTTATTTCGTTGCAGAGGACGTTTATGAAGAGACGAGCCGCGGCTGCGCTAATGGCATTACTTGGCCAATTACAAGGTGAACTGAATCGTCGATGACTACGAATATTGGATTTTCTAATTAATAGGAACAACGTCGACTTGTTATGTAATGACAATTAGTGGCCGTTGTCGGGTAACGCCGATTAATTATCAGCTCTATTCGTTTCGGTTTAATCATGCCGAGATTTATTTTGCTTCGTTGGTGGTATACTATCTAATACAGGTAATTCGCGATCTCTGTTCAGTCGATGAGGAAAAGGACACACGCGCGACTAATTTCACAAAATTCTTTCATTCTGCTTAACTAAAATATTCTATCTGCTACTACAAGATTTATCGAGGAAGTTTTATCGTTTTCTTTGTGCGATCATTGTCCTTTTTTCCGTTCGATTTAATTATAATTTAAAAAATGCTAGATAGGATTTTTAGCAAGAGGGACACGGTAAGATTCGTATTTCGATTTTTGTTTCCTTCTCACCTGATCGCGTGTTACTCTAACGAAAGCGTGACGAGAGAAAGTTTATCGCTGTTCTCAATTGTTCATTCCGGTAACCGCGTTATGAGGTAATTGTTAAACACAGAGTGACTCGGTTATCTTAATTTCTAATTAGTAACGTCCATCGTTCTAAATTGCCGCAATTAGTATTCTACTGGGACATAAAGCGCGTTGGTGGCCAAATGTCACCATAGCAGCGTTGAATTTCACAGGAGCATACCCGTGGTTACGAATTCGTGTTGTTTCTGCCATGGCGGAAGAAAGTTATCATTACGCTACGGGATCATTGTCGTTACGGGAAAGAAAAAAGAACAGACATCGAGATAACAATCAGGGATTACGATACAGCCAAGATTACAACTCCCGGTGACCGTGTATGGGTTCGCGTGCATGGAAGACGAATGGCTCGCGAGAAAAGGGGTCGTTTCATCGTTTCTCAATCTTGGCAATGGTACACATGGTCTTTTGTGCGTGCCTCATCGGCAGCAGGTCTACCGGGCCTGTCGAACGAACGATCTTTCACTGCTAACATGGCAAGATGCTACGGAATTCGAAACGATCTCTGCGGTCACCGAACCTATTTAAATCTATCCAAAGCGACATAGAAAATTCCTACAAATGTTCGATAATCCCGTAGCAACTAACTCTTTGACTTAACATCGGTATAGCATGTAGTTAACGTAAAATTCGAGTACGAAATAGTTGCACAAAAGTCAGCCAGAAATAAATTGCGTCGTAAATGTTCACAATGTTTAACTATACTGGGTTTCTCGAATTTTTGTATCACAATTTCACTGCCAAATTAACAAAGAAAGACACCTTGGAGTTTCGAGACGTTTATGCATAAATTTGCAATATCGTTAATGCGTTGATTTTCTAAGTCCAATCATCCTGAATTCTTCGTCGTTTTGTTACATCATCGAAGGGTTAAACGATGTCGGGTCGAAAGGATAAAAAATCAGCGTTTCTTGCTCGCGTAAGAATCTCTTTTCCCTTCTACTATGTGCCGTAACACGTGTAACAGTTATTACCTAACTCGCTTCCATCCACGTCTCGACGATAATTCGCTGCAAGGATCGACAGATTGGAGGACACGCGATCCAAGCCAGAAATGGCTGGAACGAGCGGCGGGAGTATTAAAGTAGCGGTGGGAATTATAAACGGTTTTTAAAACGACAAGAAACAAAAGGAAAGAAAGAAGAAAGGTTGGTGAAACGAGTCACGTCCTGCGATCCACCGCGGGACACCTGTTCGTGCCCTGACCGCGAGTGGGCTATGAACCTACGGAGTTATGCGAAAACAAAAAGGTCCTCGGGAACGAAAGGTTCCTCATCGACGCCGAAAGGAGCGGTCACCGAAGAGAAGAAGAAGAGGAAGGAAAGGAGGAGGATGGAGAAAGTAAAGGAAAGAAGGAGGACGAGAACAGAGGGACCGGTCCTCGGAGAGTTCCTCGAAAGATTCGTGAGAACTTTCGTCGAGCCGGCACGCTGTCTTCGTGGTATTCGAATACGCAGGTCGCCGGATCGATGCACAGGAAGAAGGTTAAGCAGCGATCCGCGATGAATGGGATCGGATACTGAACAAATTTGGTACACCTTTTATTGGCTTCCTTCGGTATCTCCCATCGGTGGATACCTTTGCAGCAGCAGCTAAAACTCTTCCACGATGGTTTCTCAATTATTGGGATTTATAGCGGCACGCGAAAGTATTTGAACATTTGTCATAGAAAATATATATACATGTCGGAGATGAAAGAACATCAGGATTTCCCGGCTGGAATGTTGGGTAAAACCCCAATACCCTAGTCCAGACTTTTACTATAGTTACACTTAAGTAATAAAAATAAGCAATAGTTCTAATGTTTCAATCTGGCTTTATAACGATGGGTTCGAGCTCGAAGTGACATAGCGGGTCACTAGACGTAGCTACTGTCACGGGAGGGACGTGTACCTGACAAAGGTATGGAATGATTATATGGCCCTCGTTAAGAACAAAGATTGACCCGAGAAGTGGGGACAGGAGTATATAAGGGCAGTTTCATTTGGATCAGGAGTTAATTACGCAGATAGTTAATTAGTTAGTCGTTGGACGCATTGCTGATTGAGTTATCGAGGCAGATATCCACATCATGTATTACGTTGGTAATTGTCATCCCGTGGACCGTGGATTCGTTATCGAACCTGAACTCGTTATCACCATCATCTCGACCATCCTATCGCTGCTATTACTCATAGCCTCTTGTAGTGTCCACATTCGTACCAATCAACATTAGCTACATCCGCGATGGTGAAGTAAGTAAAGGATCATCGAACGCCCACAATTCCAATCCTTCTCCGACATATATATACATATTCTTTTTTCGTGCGTTATATAAAACATTTAACGAGACTCGACTGCCATGCTTATGTTGGAAAAATTTGAAATCAATCTGAAATTGCATGCAGATATAGGAGCTATAAGGTCTTTACTGTAAATTATTACTATAAAATGCTAAAAAATTAATGTTCAGGATAAATTGATCACCATCGTTTCGTATAACACACGCAAATGGTTTTTATAGGTGTTCGAATACTGTGGTTAGTCGCTGTATCTTTTATAGGAATTTTCGAATTGGTATTTGAAATAAAACAATATGAAAGATTTTCATGAAGCTATGCTTCAATACAGACGACAGATATGCTAATCGTTGAGATTAGTAGCGATTAGTAGAAAGCATCTAATTGGGTCGTTAAGTTAAAGTATATGGATGTTTCTTTCACGGAGATTTTAACTATGAGAATACTGGCGGGATCAGGACAGTGGACAACCGATAAAAGCTGTAACTAATGGTGCCCATTAAACGGGGCCGGGTACCGCACCAAATTTAGTTGACTCTTCATTGACTTGCAACGAAAGACGGCTCCGTGTCTCTCTCCAGGAGGTCTACGATAGGTTTTATTGCAGCTGCGTGGATATTTTGACCACGCTGAATGGTCCTGGATCATCAAGGTACGCGCATGCCATGGCAGCGTTATATATAATCTCAAAAGACAACTGTGCATCCGTTTAATGGGTTTGACCTTCTCCTTTTTTCCTTTTTAAGAAGGATGACTGGCCAAGAACAAGGTACCGATTAAACTTTTTCTCCTCTCGAGGAGATTTCACGTCGTGAGAGAGAGAGAGAGAGAGAGAAAGAGGGAGAGAGAGAGAGAGAGAAGAACAAAGATATCCTTAGCAGTTTTTTATGTCCGATATTAAGAATGAAATTAATTTTCTTACCAAGCAATTTTGCGTCTCGGGTCTGATTGGAACGCTGTCTCGGTTAATGATCTTGAAATATTTTTCGTAGATGCACAAACAGATTAAAACCACAATGCTGTACAGAACATATTTCGTGGAGTACAGAGTACAAGAGTATTACAAGGTTACGCGAAACAGCCATATAATACAATGGGGAGTAACGGGGTGAAGCAATTTCTGTGGGTAGGGGCAACGATGCAAAGCGGTTCGCCGAATGCACGACAAGTGCACCCGCATAATAGGCCGGTTCTTCTCCCTTCCTCTTTTCTCAGGCGGACGACTGGTCAGGAACCCGGAGCTCAATAAAACTTTTGCTTTTCGTGGTGTTGAGAAGTCCTTCGCTTCCTACCATGGAGATGCGAGTCGGGACCGGATTCCGCGTCGAATGGAAGAAAGGGCTGTTTAAGTTCTTTATCGACGGTGACACGAGCCAAATCAATTTCACGAGTGTCCGCTTTCTCAGGTGTCGTAATCTTCTTCGACGAAACTTTACGTCTCTTTGAAAGTCGAAAAGTTTCCCTGCCTTTCTTTCGTCGACCAGATCAGACCGGTATTAGGTCAGGACAATTTAAGAGACAAGCGGAACGATAAAATTGTTATTTTTTCAATTCTCGGTCGCTATCCCGATATAACCAGATGATTTTTGAAGATAATAAAGGAAATGCGAGTTACACGAGGTTTACGTCTTTGTTTTGAAGCTATTTGGACGATTTCCTAAAACTTTCATAAACCTCGATCGATGTTGGCTCTCGTAAAAATCTACGAAGATTATTTTTTGGCAGACGAGAAAAATTGTTAGGACCTTTGTTTGCAATAAGTTTGGTACAGGATGATTGGTAACGAATGATTGGAATGTACGATATAAGCAATTGATTGTCGTCGATCGATATCTGTACAGGCGTAATCGTAGTAAAACTGACAGTCACGCGTATCGTGTACAAGTAATTATCATCATTTTATAAAAGGTGTAAATATAATCGCGAATATACATAACAAATCGTTCCATTTCGGTGTACATTGTGGATCTGTTGGTCGATTAGGAGACAAGTGTACAAGAAAATTAAATTACCACGAAGGTAACTCTACCGTGGACGCGAGACTTTAAATCACCATGTAAATCGACGATACGATCTTCGGACATGGAAGTGCCCCTCTGTACGTGTGGATCGGTTTGAGTCAATTAAATAAGACGAAACTTTACTTGGTCGTTTCGTTAGCTGACTCGCCATCGGCGGTACTAATTTCACCGATTGTATCACGAACGCGAACGAAGAAATTTATGGGGCCTAATGGGCCGAATAAAGATTCGTAAATCGAATAGAAGTAATAAAGTCAAATTGAATTCGCAGCAGACTATCGACTAACCGAGACACGAAATTCGCGGAGAGACTTGTAACGTTTGAGGCGAAGACAAAGGGCCGGTAAGTCTCGATACAAATAAAAACTGTATTCCCATGAACTTTCTATGCTGAAATTATACAGAAGAGGTATAAACCGTTCGAGATCTCTGATCGAAGCTTCCAGCCGCAGGCAGTTCTCTTGTAACGGATACTTGGGTCAAAAAATTGTCCCCGGCCAAGGGTATCTCCGGCTTTCGGCTAATTTTCGTTTCACAAAGGGTATGTACGAAGCTGGTATTTGCGTTGGGACCTGTAACTATCATCCCCGGAGTACCTGGCCATTAAAGAAGAGGGCAAGGCAACGCAGCGAACCAAGCAAAGGACGGGGTGGCAATTAGCAAGAACAATAGGGACCTGGAGGCCCTTATTTCTGGGAAGTAGGAGGAGGGTCCCTCTGGGTCCTGCCATTCCAGAGGCCAGGTATATGTATTTTAGACTATAACCCACTGTCTTGTCATGAGCTCGTGTGCGTGCTGGTCTACGCAAGCGTTGGTATTTCGGCGCTAGAAGGCAGGTTCTTGATGTTTTCGAGAGAGGCAAACCAGTGATTAGCCCTACTTAACTCGACTGCGTGGACGCGGTGCGGGCATCGTCAAGTAAAAGGCATCCTCATCAATTACATGCAATTGCCAAATTGCTCCAAATTACATGCGTGGATCGCGGACCTTTTATGATAATACTTGCTCGTTTTGCTTCGCCGGGTACAAGAACCACCTTTAATTATCGCTATTCCGGCGCTTCTCTTTCGAATAACGCAAACGTAATCCGATAAAACGAAACGAGTCCTTTGGATTTCTAGTATTTTTTCCATACCCAACGTTCTCACGTAAAGAACGCTGTTACCCTTCTAATTTTTCACTCTTGGCTCTTGAGATTTTTCATATTCTCCTTCCAAGACGGAAATCAACGCGCGATATCTCGAAAAATGAACAAACGCTGGCTAAATCGTTTTAATCGAGAAAAGTAGAATAGTTATGCAGAGAATCACTTTGAAGAGAGATGTTGGAGAGGAACGAAGAACAGAAAGAGTAGAAGTATCGTTTACAATGTTGCTCGTTAAAAATTTGTTCGTGCACCGTAAAGGAAATTGTGCCATTTTCGCGTTACGACGCTGCAGAATACCGATGCTCCGAATCGAAATTTTATAGCGTGCCATTGGGTGTTGGATAAAAGTACACTCTCACGATAGCTTGTCACGCCCCTTTGGAATAATGTCCTCTTATGTTTTTCTTCCTCGTTCGTTCGTTCGTTCGTTCGCTCGTGCGTACGGCTGAAGTGCAATTGAACAGCGCTGACTACATATAACGATGGTTCTTTAAGTGCGTTGGCTGAGTAAATAGCACGGATCGCTAGTAGAAATTGGCTTGCGTGTCGATACAGCAGTCGTTGATTAATCATAATCAAACTATGCACCGAGCAATATTATATAAAACACAAATTCGTTGAACATCGATAGTTCACCAAAATAACGTCGAAGGCATCTGTTATCAAGGAACTCGAAACATGATATACATGGGACACATCGCGTTATTAAATGTCGCTTTACACTGCACTAAAACTTGAATCGCACGTAAATTCGTCAAAATATCGTACGTTTAACAAAGTAATCTCTGCGTCATTTCATATATTTACTTTTTCAACGATTATTTTGTTTCATTGATCCAGATTTGTAAGTTTCGTTTGCGAGTTGTTATAATCTTTTCGTTTATAAGTTTCTATAAAACGATTTATACATTTCTATTTTTTATTCGTTTCGATAAAATTTATTAGACAATTAAACGACTAGAACAGCCATTGATTGCTTAAAACAGAAGCACTTCTAATGAAAAAAAAAAAAAATGCAATTTCAAGGAGTAGAATAGGCCAGGTCGTTGAAAAAAGTTTTTCGTTGGTAGTTGTGATCACCCAAGTAGCCGGACGTTTTATCCTGATCGCTCAAGTATCCAATGATTTACTAGAAGAACAAAGAGTCCGTGGGCCACCCTGAAGGAAGTGCAGTTCAATCGTTCGGAACAGGTCTTCCTCTTCGCAAGCCAGGAGGAAGTGAAACCTTCAACGTTCCAACAAGCGCACCTCGTCTGGTGAGCGAGCGTCTACAATTACGTTAACATAATCCGCAGGTGAAAAAAGTCGATTAGGGTAACGTCACATAAAAAATCCCGAGGAATGTGGTAGCCGAGCTTTTAACAGGTTTTTACGTCGCCTAAGGTCGCACTAATAATTACGTGGAACGCATCTCCTTATTTGTCCCATCGGTTAATTACACCTGCATTCAAGTCTAATAACCAGGTTTTACATCGGTATTTACGTGTCGGTGTTTATGGTAGTATAACAACACGCGTCGTTGCGTTCCTCTTACGATTACGGCCAATGATCAGAGAACCGTATCGCGAGATCTCGGCCGAGTGGCGATCAATCGGAACAATCGGGAAACGTTGCGAGAACACGAGCAAATTGCTATTTGCACATACGTCTAATTGCATCGGTAGCCCGTAAACACATGGTTTAAGGTGTGTATCACCTATACATCCGCAAGTAAACCGCAACACGAGGCTGATTTAGTTGTAATAAGAGGTTTCTCGAGGTATCGCACTTCGAAGAGCAACAGTGCCTTGTTTGGATATCTTGCGACGTAAAATGAGCTTTGGAAATCGAAATAGTATTTTTCTGTATAAGTAAAAAAGAACGTCGGAACGAATAAGGAACCGCGACCCAAAGGTATATTACCTACCGCGTTAATCGTTAGCAAGCAGAAAAGAAAGCAACGACGACGGTTCGCCTATCGTCATAACTCTACGTTCTCGTGCGCGGTTTCCTAGCTTTCCGTCCTTCGAGCAATTTGTTTCACATGGCACGTATGTTAGGTGCTCACGTGCGTGTACGCGGTTCAGGGAGAGTCGACGGGGACTTTTCAATGGTTTTCTTTCCTTTTTTAATCTTTCGCCTCGGTTGTTACACGCCACGTCTTGGTGAATACACGACGAGCAGTGTTTCCATGAAACGCATGGAATCCTGAACATCGCGAGGAAGAGGGCGGAAAATCTCGTTTGAAAGCGCACGGTATAAAGAGCCGGAGAGCAGTCATTGAAGTTGTTAGACAACGTGTTGCCGATGAACGTAACACGATCGAGATATGTATCGAGCATAAAAGACTTTCCTCTTTATCCCATCCACGACTATTTTTACTTATGTAATTCCGCCTTTTAATTATCATAGCGAGAACGAGTATCGTGTTTTCTTTCCACCAGTTTTCTTCGTATATTTCCTTTTACGGCTTCCGTTACGCGTCAGAAACGTTCGCCTGTTGGATTCGTAATCGTAAGAAGCGTGCAAAAATTCAGTTGCAACAAGTCGCGTGACAACTGGCGCGTGCGTGCGCTCTCCTTTGCTCCATTCGTGCGAATCCATTTTTGCGAGTAGCACGCAATGTCTTCTTCTTCTTCTGTATTCAAAGAATGATAAGACACCGAGAGAGATTGGCCAGTTTCAATGTAGGAGTAATCGCCAAGGAGGTAACGAGGTTGAGAATTAACATTCCATTGACACGAAAATGGCAACGATCGATAAATTCGTGCCTGCGTTAAATCACGATGTACAATTGGATGACTGCGTGGAGGTAAATTTGTATTACCACCTGTGCATACAGGTAGATTCGAGGAGGCAAGTATTTATAGAGATGTCTCCTTGGAATCGTTGACATTGATTCTGCAAATCTGTCACGACGTCCGCTATATATAGAGGCTCATTGTAATTACAGCAGAGTAGGAATACGCTATTAAGCATAGTTAATGCGTAGAGCGCTCGTTGGCTGCTATGTAGAAACGATCTTCAATGTTATTTAACAGTCGAGCAGCGCGATAATTGCCCGATCGTACGCCGATTATTGCCTGGAGTATGCAAACGACGACGATTTACATTTTTGTGCGAAATTGCACCGACTATTATCGATGATATTCGGTAAATTTATTTCTGCCCGAAACTCGTACGCCATTACGCTTTAAAAGGAATAGCTTAATTATACGTTGGAAAAACGACGACGAATGCATTATGAAAAGTTGTTGAGACGAGGCTATCAAAAGTTTTGCGAAGCCGGCCATTCTCTGTAATTTCTGTAATTGCTAAAGCAAGCTGCTTGCTTAATTTGAATAATTATCCGGTAAAGCGGAACCTACGTGTTCCGATCGTATCTACATGTCCGCTTGAGTGAACGGCTGCCATTTTTTCCTATTATTATCGGCGCCCGAACAAATGCATTAATTAAGTAGCAAAGATGGTGCCCTTTCGATACCACGGGCATAATTGCTTCGGTTTTTGCTACCTTTTAAGACGAAATAAAGGTCCCATTAATAATGCGGCTTCGCCTGCTGCGCGTTAAACGAAGCGATTTATGAATAAATTACAATAACTACGTTAATTATACGTTAATTAATATTAGGTACCATATCATAATTGGATACCGTAATAAAATTCCTATAATGCTAACTATATCATTTAATTGCAATCCATGTAGGCGATATGAGTCATTTATCTGAGCGAAATTTCGCTCGTGAATTTCTCTGGTTAATTTTAATTTTTTCTTTTTTTTTCAACAACCTCCTATTCGACTTATTAATTGATTACACATCGATTGAAATTAGATTGAATTAATATATTGATTATATACGATATGGTAGAAGCTTCGACGAGTATCCCAAAATTTGGCCGGATCTTTTGAAAGTCTAGAACAGTAAGAAAATTAGTCGTATACTTAAACGACTCAATGACTACGTACGAAAGGCAAGGAGATACGCTCGTCCATACGGAGATTTCAATTAGAAGACGAAAAGAAAAATGGCTGTGAGGCTGAGTTATGAATTCTGAATGAAATTGCATGGACGAAAGTATGAAAATTTAATCGAAACTTTGATGAATGGATATTATTATATCATTTATGTGAACGAAGTTCATTGAGAAGTAATTTTTATGAAACCAAGCCGAGCGTATTAATGATGTAACGTGATCGACATACATGATTGAAAGAATGTTCACCAGTGGTATACGTATAACGTGCAAGGGAATTGTAGCCACGAGCTACGTGTCCTCCATCGAGCGTAATTTGGCAGCAAATAACTCGAGAAAAGGAAATAGCAATCGTGCGTGCAAGATAAAAAAAAAAAAAATATCCCGCATAACCACATTCTGTGTGCAGCGATAAAAATGCATCCAAGACTTGTTTAACGTTTTTACGCGTCGCGTGTTTAGCGTCTAATATATTTCATAGAGGAATTGCGACAGCTTTATGCTTTTAATATCGGTTGATCGATAAAGAGAAGATAACCATCTGCTGTAATTAACCTTTTCGCGTCCGATATTGCGTATATAGAATATTATACTTTAGTGAGTTACTAATACACTAATAGACGGATGTTTATGCAATTTCGTATTTCTATCGATCGGAGATTTGTTTCACTTATAAAATATTTTAACGATGTTTTAGACATTTTTTTACATACTTTCTACGCTGCACATTCTGTGAATTTTTCTACTTTCGAGCTCACCACGAATGCATAAGCATTCGAAAGGTCACAGGTGACGAATATAACGTCACGTTTGTCGTAATGTCGTGAAAACTCACCGGTAAAGAATCATCGCCAGAAATCTTACAATTCGATGAATTTCTACTCGAACTTGAGAACACTCGGAGGTATCGATTTCGATTAATTAGGTTTGCGGAAATTGAGTGTCTCTAGAGTTTGTCGATTCACTGACGATCCACGCGTTCGTTTCGAACGCGGTCACGAACGACAACAAGCGGCAAGAAGTCTTGTGCCGAAGGAGGAAGGTTGCAACTAAGCTAATTGATCAAGACTGAGCGTGCCGTTAATGGCGATCTGTACGAGTGTCGGAAACACGTGATTTTGATGCTTGAAATGACCCGAGGCAAAGTGAGAGATTTCGATCCGTCTTCAACGCGTGACATTATCCAAGGATGGAAATAACTGGTTCGCTTATGGTAAATGTTAATTTCAGTTCCTCGAACGAGTTA
Organism: Bombus flavifrons; assembly: GCF_040668555.2. Taxonomy (NCBI): domain Eukaryota; kingdom Metazoa; phylum Arthropoda; class Insecta; order Hymenoptera; family Apidae; genus Bombus; species Bombus flavifrons. The sequence goes on from NC_138453.1 coordinate 8,130,227, forward strand.
CTCTCGTTGAATTCCGTTCCCTTTGTGTAGGTACCACCGATGGAATGTGCAAAATAGAGATATCTTAGATGTATGCGTGACAAATGCATCGCGCAAATATTTACACAGCGATAGGATAGCATAGCGGTTAACACTTACGTTCATTGCTAATATTAAAACGAAAAATAGGTAATTACGTTATTTACCGTGACTCAGTCATTTGAATAATTTGCGTTATCTCGACAAACGATACGTGCAGCCGTCCGCTCGAAACAAAACGCTTTATCGACTCTGTCTGGATAACGCAAGGTATTTACCGATTGCACGATTAATGGACACGCTCCTGGTTTTAGGTAATTAGTTAACCTTCGAGCGATGGCTGGTACCGTAATGACTCAAGTCGTTCTTCGTCATACGAACCTATGCTCATCATACTACCCATATGAAGGTGCCATTTTATACGAAGAAAAACAGGATATTTTTGTCGATTTATTTATTTCAACGTCGCTTCGTAATTAAACGGGTGAATTTTAATGTATGACACAATTATTATAATTTACCTAATATATTAGCGCGAAATAATTTCACTCAATTTTTGCCACGTATTCTGCATCGTAATCGTACATAAACGTAAAATTCTGGTCGATTAACCGTTTCCTCGGTAATTTAGATCAATTGCAAATTTTTATACGACGACGGTAGGTGCCCTACTTCTGAATAGCAACGTGCTCTTAGGTCGACGAAGTTTTATGGCGAAAAGGCGTCTGTTCAGCTGTGAAGTAATACGAGACTGATTGAGAACGTACTAAACCGAGCAACTTTGCCGTAAAAAGTAGAAGATGTAACTTCTCGTGTTTTCCTTTATGATCTCCGTGTAACGTGGACGTTCAGGCATTGAGATTTCCTGTTTCCTATGCGATACGCTTGTATTATCGCATTTGCATCGCAGAGAATAACCCACTTGAAACCTGTGACAACGGTGGAAGATAAATTGCCCCGTCGTTATTCGCGTAGCAAACATTCCTCCGAAAGTTTCACGATTATTAGACACGTGAAAGCCGAAGGAAAAAGCAGCGAACGCAGTTGGTCGCAGAAACGGCTAAGCCCGTTCATTTGAATTCGATGCATCTTCGGTTGCAGTGGACGCATGCATGCCGCATGCGTGCGTGCCTGCACGCGGTATCATGGCGCATACGAAGCACCGAATTAACATAACGCGCGCGACTCAGCCTCGAACTCTCGCGCGGGTCCGGCCGACAGCCGTCTATTCGAATGCCACGAATATACATAGTTCCCCACCTCTGATTGATAGCCGATAGTAAATAGGGAACGAAATGGTCGCGGCTATATGCGGGCCGCGTGACAAACGCATAAACTCGGCTGTGCGTATCGCGTATGTTCGTAGTCTACGTACGATATATTATTCGACGATGAACGCCGCCTTGCATTTTCGATCGTTTGATACGAAGATTATATGGCTCTTTAGGCGCCACCGACTCGAGGAATTCTTTTGTGCGCGACGCGTCTCGTCAACAAATCAAATTCCGAAATACTCTCGCGGAATATCAAGCGTTTTCAATGCGAGTTCGTGGCAAAAGTATCGAGCGGTATTGGCCGATCGGGAATGCACGGGGAAAGGAAAAGTGTCGGGCAAATGGGGTCGATGGTGTTTCCAGAAGATTGAAAGCTTCCGGGACACACTGTCCGTACCGAAGTATAATCGAATCGGTGTTACATCATCGAACGGATCGATATTTGCACACAGGTATCTTGAAATCGAACGAGAGATAGAAAACTGTGAAAGATTTGATTGAATTTAAGTATCGCCCGAGGCTTGGCTGTACCGTGCCGTGAATCGTGGTACAGACAGTGACTCGAGGCGCAATATGTCTTGCATTTATGATGAGAAGAACGGAGAATTATAGCTGTTTGGCGCCACTGATAGGAAAAAGAAGAAAAATATTCATTACCAATCCAGGTCTAGTGACGTGCGAGAGGTTTAACCACGCCTGATGCACGTCTCACGATAAAATATTATACTATAGATAGCGATCATTCGCAATGACTATATATATTTGTTTTGTGATTTCCTTCTTTTCCTTCCTCGGACGCATAAATTACGATTGATTTCAATTGCAAACTTCTGCCGGCTTATTGCAATAACACAGCTTCGTGTGAATTTCCGAGCGCAGTAATGCACGCTGCGTATCGTTTGACGCATATTTATCGCACGCATGTGCATCGGACAACGGATGGTAAGGGTGCACTGGTACCATTGTTGAATTACAACAAGTTCGATAGGACGGGACACGCGTTTCAAGCAGTCGAGTTATATCTGTCCCTCGGTTGCTACTTTTTTCCCGATGCCCACGCATATCCGTAGGCTTCCTAAAACGAAATTAATTAGAAAACAGTTTCACACTTGAAGATGACATTTGAGAAGACCGTGATATGTGTATGAATGAACATTTTAATAAACAAATTTTACAAACTATTGGATTTTTCCATCGTACCTCTTCCATTCTGCGAGACATTTCAAAAGTACCAACGACAAATTATCAACGTTTATAAAAATAGAGAAAAATTGATCTTGTCACGTTTGCATCTCATGCGATCTTCATTTTCGATATTTCAAATTGCTCTTTTTAACTTAATAAGAAAAATTAAGGCGCCATTATCCATTCAACGTCTCGAACACATTTGTCCACGTGTGTGGTCGTACGTGCAAGTCTCGACAGCTTGAAGAATGAGCTAAATTCTCAGACAGCAAACATCGTCTCCGTAACGAGCGCCATTTTTGCATATTATGTATTCGTGGCTAACGAGGTCAAGTTCGAGGAGGTAAAATAACCAGAGAGAGAGAGAGAGAGAGGGAGAGAGAGAGAGAGCGAGAGAGAGAGAGAAGTATTCTTTGCGTGTGTCGGATTGAAGTAGCTCGATAGGAATATATTCGCGACATCAAGAAACTTTGAACGGAAATTCTATGTTGCCTCTCGTGTGCTACGCAACGAAAGTCATTAAAGTCATTAAAGTATCCACTTGGAATCGAGCGTGGCAGACAGTGGACAATGATTGCGAACCATCCGGTGAAAGTACGGCCATTACCTCGCGGCGTAACTGATCCAACGTGATTACTTTGATTAATGTCCCTCTACATTTAATTAATAACGGAAGAGTCGAACAACCGGAGAAAAAACGAGCGGGTGAATGAATTATCGTGCACGCTCGCCAGTAATTTACCGTCTTGCGAATAAACTTTCTCCCTCCCGTTGACATTTCGTAAATTTATGGAGGTGGTACCGCGGCGGCGGCGATTCCAATTAATCGATCGTTATTTTTTAGTAAATCGATGTTAATTACTCGCCGTTCGCGCTTGTCGATCATCGACTTGGCTATCTTTTCATTCTTTTTTCTTTCTTTTTCTTCTCTTCTTCATTGCCGATTCCGACGATTTCACGAGTCGCCGGATAACGCGACTCGACTTGTCTTTTTCTTCATTTCGCCAAACGCGTAACCCGATCGAATTTAATTTAAGCATTCGATTCGAGCGATAGCGAAGTGGCCGTAAATAACTCCCGGTCCCCGATTCGGAAGCAGATAGCAGTTGATACGTGGGTGGCGCGTATGGAGCGCGAGGGCGCCAAGAAAAATGTCTTAACTTTTATCCGTAGTTGTGTGCTGTGTATCTCTACTCAGTGCACGTAATAATATCCCAAGCTATACGCGACAACCGTCACTTCCGTGTACTCTGTCCACTCGCAGATTTCTAGATACAAAACATAAGATAGCCATCAAGCGTCTGCAATCCGTTCAAACGGAAGACGAGGCTAGGAATGTTCTCTTAGAAACTTTCGATGCATCGAGATGAGCCACGAGAATTACCAACGAGATTATTCGGTTTTTCCATCGTTACTCCCAAGACAAAATGTTTTCTTCACGTTTTTACGTAGAAATCGAAAAATGGCAAAGTTCTCTTGGCATCTCGTTCCATCGAGATATCTAAACATTCCATCGAGGCAGAAAGATTATCCATTTTTCTCGTCGTTATCCTTCGGATAAAATATCTTCGTTCGTTCTTGTGCGCTTTATCAAATCGAAACGAGACCAACGGTGAACCCATACCCGCGAAACCACTTCGAAAGAGCATAGCGGCGCAACGTGCACGCGTATTGGTAAACGTGTATGTGCAAAGCTGTGCACACCGTATATTTACGTACGCGTGGACGTGTAGAAGACAAAGAGGCATAAACTCGTCACGCACGCATGCACATTTGTGTGGCCGACAGGCGCCACCGTGCCGGTTCTGTGTTCGTCTGTGTGTAGACGAGCGCACGTAACACCAGCTGCAACTCGGCCGAGTGTGAACACGTGAAACACCGGCCGTACTCGCGTGTGCGTGCATGCGTTACGTTTGTCGGTGGCGCGCGGATGAGCTCGCATTTTTCGACGCGGTTGCTCCGTTCGAGACAGAAGTTTGTAGTTGCTTCGCGACCATTCCGACATTTTGCATCTTTTCTTTCTTCAACCTAGACTTTTTCCACCATTGAACTAACACCTCGAGTTTTCCATAGCGTTTTTATTCGTGAATTTCTATCGAATAATGAAATGTTTGTGTCAAACATTGCTCTTAGTTGCATACTAAAGAGAGTTACGAGAAAATTCTTAACCCGAGGTTCCTTGTCTAAAGTTTCTTGATGAAACAGGTTTCTCTTTTTCTTCTCACAGAGACAATGTGGAACGTCGTATAGCGGCTACACAAAGCTTTACATACTGATTAATTAGGTCGAAGTATGTATTAAATATCGTATCGTTTAGCGATATTTTCATACGATCAGCAAAATTCGGTGCTATAGAAACGAAATCTACAAATAGATAAAAAATATCCTCGATTGGGAGATAGGGAGATGCGCCAATATTTTTTGTAAACACCGTAGCCAAGATATTTTGAATCGTACTTGAAACGATCGCTTCTGTTTGTCGCCGACTTTCAGTATTATTCGAGTTCGTCAGAAGTCAAACCGATCGATTCCACGTTTTACAAAATTCTCAGTTTCTACATTTCATGAAAACCTAGAACTCGTAACATAGAAGCTTCAAGTATAATTGGCTTCAAAAGTGTTGAAGTAATTACTTTAAGAAAAACACTACATCTTTACTTTTGTACATTCGTGACCTGGAGACCGCTGTTACGAAGGGAATAGATTTTAGTGAAATAAAAAATTAAAAATGAGGAGAGGTCCATATTATTGTGTCCTTGAATATAAATTGTGTTTTGGATTACAAAGTCTAGAAACAAAAGAGCTATAAGTAGATTTCTATTGGCGTTTCTTGTAGCCTTCAGCTAAAGCTACAAGGTTGACTTTTTGGTAATGTCCTTTGCTATAAATATATGAACGTGCTTCCTATCATAGCTTCTTTTATTGTATTGTAACACACTAAGAGTGAGAATCTGGATCAGCATATGCTTATACCTTTATTTATTTCAATATATTTTTGTATTACAAATTCAGTCGTTCATTATATTCTATCAGTCAATATGAATAAAAAGTTTGCTTAAAACCAATAATTTGATTTTTTCAATGCACGATGCGCGCAAAAGTGTCTTTTTCTTTCTATCATTCGGACTAATGCTCGAATCAAGGATCATCGTTGCGTAAATTCGAAATTTCAATTGATTTACGATTCAAACGATTCTCGCTCGATTCCCGTTCCAACACACAAACGATAACATTTATAAAACTGACAATTGCACGTCTGGGATTCGAAACGAATGAGTCATATCGTAAAATCGACCTCGCTAGTCTATAAATATGCAACCGACTGCACGAACCGAACTGGGAATTATCACAATTCCGTAACTTGTTTGTATCGCATAGATAAGAGACTCGAACCCCGTCGATTTACGTAATTTTTAATGAACCCTTGCAAATACAATGTTTTCTGCGCACGACTCGCCGAGTGCAGTCGTTAAAGCGACACGCATTGTCTCTTTGATCGATCGGAGGCTTCGAGCGTTTCCTGATACACCGCGAAAGCTAATCAGCGTTAATGATTCTGGGAAAACTGCGTGCAACTTTCTAATCTATGTGCACTATAAATATAAAATTCTGCATGATCGTTATTCCTCGAAGAAGAAGATCGACACAGCTTGCAGATAAACGGTCGGATTCGTCGGATGCATTAGATTAACGGCTTCTTCGCGATCGTCGAGCGTCCAGGGAACAGACAGACACTGAGAAAGACGGAGAAAGAGGAGAGTGGAGAAGGCATTTTTCCCGGGACGAAGAATGCGATGTGCCGCGTGTCTGAGAAACTATAACGTCAGCGAAATGGTTCCGTGAACCGAATCCCATCTCTTTCTCTGTATATGTACGTAGGATTCGCGAGCGCATAAACAGATCTACGCGTGCAAACAGAAAACTCGAAGATTAAAAACACGCTGATCGAACGATTTGTCGAGTAGGAGTATCGAGGAATCAACGAAGAAGAAGTTAGGTAACGCGTAACGATACAAAATCTGTATAAGCCGTGATTTATTGTATCGTCTGGTTGCATAAGAAGACTCTTCTCTTTCATTATATCTGCCAGACTAGACAAAAGTTAAACGATTATCCATGAGCATCCGATTCGAAACAGACGCTATTCTTATTATTTCGTTCTTCGCGAAACAACCTGTTAATCCGATCGTTTCTAAACAGAAATCTCGATAATCGTGGAATTACCAGTTAAGGGGAAATTCATTTCTGCAACGAATATCTTGAAACTTTTATCCACGTACATTTTCAGCGTTTCTTTCAAACTTTACCAATACTTGTACTCATACTTGTACCATATGTCGTACAATTTTCTATAACACACGTGTCGTGTCCAGGACAAATTTCCACAAACGTTGTTATACTTTCGCGAGCCTGTCCGCATCGACAAACGATATTGTACCTAGTTTTGCCACTGTTTCGCGTTCGAAGGAGGAGATTTGTAAAAATGTGGCCGCATTTAAAGCGTTAATATGCAAGAAACAAGCACGTTTCTCGGCATGATGCGCGTGCGATTCACGATGCACGGATGGAGACTCGCTGGTATACTGGTATACTTGCGTAAACGAGGACCGTGCAGACAAGCGTGTCGGAAGGTAAAGCTATCGTGCACATAGGCATTATATTATATACTCTGCTATTCGCGCGTCTAGCTGGCGCCCGACACATACTTTATCGTCTTTCTAAACTCGGTATCGTACGAACGGTAAAATTTAAATATTTATTATTTCGCAAGCGCCTCGAGTTTGACCGGAATTCGTGTAGCTTGGCCACGTACGTCGCGGCTGATCCCGTAGGACTTCGTATCGTATCGTAGGCGCCAGTCGATCGCGTAAATCTATCGATCGATCGTGAATCATTCCAGCTGGACCACAACGAGATAGTAAACCACCGTGCTTCCCTTTTTCCTACGATTTTATCGTTCTCTACCGTCTGTTCTCTCCTCATCCATTACGACGTCGTATCCAACTCAATTTCTCTCGCGATTCTTCCTATTCCACTTCCTTCGTTCCATCGTTCCCGATACCTGGCTCTTCGGTGCATGTGCTCTTTTATTTTACCTTTCCTTCGAGAAAACAAGACCGTCCTGTCTGTGTCACAGAGAAAAGGATGCTCCTCTTTCTTCCCTCTCTCACTTGGTCGAATACTCACGTGCATCGATAAGACGTTGAAATTGCACGCGTCCTTAATTGCGCCGAGCGGCACGAAAAAACGGCAGACGAGTTTAAAACATGCCAGCGCAAACCTTTTTTCCCTTTCGTTCCGGAGAACGTACAATTTTGCAATTACCGTAGCTGCGCTGTGTGACGTAGGCATACCGCGTCTGCATCTGCTTCCCTCTTATCTCGCGTTTCTTTTTTTATCGTCCGGACACTTGCTTAAACGATTCCAACCATGCATCCTGTGCTCCTCTGTTATTTCCCTGGTTACATTCGACAACGATAAAACCCGCTCTATCGAGCCTCTCATTGTTCCACAGATTATTAATATCGGATCTATATCGCGTTCGAACGATACTCCCGCGAGACTTTGTATTCGAAGCATTTGGACAAAGCGTTGGGAATTTTCGTGGGTTATTCTACAAACCCGAAGCGTCATGGGACATGCAGAAAAGGCCGAGCCAATTAATGTACTTCAGCGACTTCAGTGGTCTTAATTTAGAGAGCGGCGTTTCCCGACTTTTATTACTCCGGTGTCAAAGTCAAATGGCAGCGGTCGAAAAGTTTCCTGGCCGCCTCGTTTAGGAAAATGACTCGTCACGAATGCTACCCTTTGCTCCTCTATGTTTTGTAAAACATTGCTACATTTCTCCCCTGATTATTTCCAATGATTCGTATCGATCTATCTCGTTCCGGAAGCATAGTACATGCCGCAAGCTTAATTACGTACGGTGTATCGATACAAATCGCTCGAATTGATCGCAGATAAGATACAGCTTGCCCTCCGAGGAATCCACTCGATGCAATTCGAGGATCGATGGTTTTTCATTGAAAAATACGTGCAAGGTGCAAAGGCCACGTGTAATAATAAACTTTGATCGTCAGACAATGAAACGACACGCAGAAGCACAACAGTTAGCATTAGCAAAGAATACGGGACAACCTCCGGATCTACGTAACTGTCGTTCGTATAAAATTCGACTCGCCCGACAATAGAACGTCAATTCCACTATTCTCATTGATTTCGTCCCCGTGTCTGGCGCCACCCACGTGTACCCGTTGACGCGGCCGTTTCGAGCCACGGCACAGGCCGTATACCCTGACTTTCCCATGAAATCATGCACTGAAAATGTAACCTTACCGTTGTCATCGGATTTTCCCTCGTTATCGGCGAGCACCTCGTAGTCCCTCGAATCAAGATCCATGGAAGCACCAATGACCACAGTTAGACTGGACACCATCGTCGCAAGAGTCAACAAGTCCCGTGTCAACATTTTATTCTAAATTTATAACATGCACTCTGATGTGTCAGGATATCGTTAAGGACCGCGTTGCCGATCAGTGTTAGTGTAGCGATCGCGAAAAACACAATCAACGAGAGCCACGATCAAACCCCATCGAATCGTTTTCGATTAGAATATCTCGTGGTCACGATCGATCGATTTTTTCGTCGATCTTCGAAATATTCATAACTAACGGAAGAATGGTTTACGGAGTAGACGTGTGGTAGAAAAATTTGGAAAGATTCCACGAGCGTCCGATGCCGACGATGGTCGACGCTTGACTGACTGACTCACTTCGGTCTCGAAAAGCAAACGCCGTGCAGCCGGACGACTCCGCCGCGGCTGGCGCGCACCAGGGGCACCCGCCGAAGAACACTCGCCAGATAGTTTTTAAACGAGTCCCGCCTCCGGCTGCGATAGTATGCCCCTTGTCGGTGAGCCACGCACCGTGAACGCGTACAATACGCACGTTCAACGGCTGTCGTTAATCTATGATCTACCTTCCTTGACTCCGGTCGATCCCGAGCCATCGCTAGAAAACGTATAACGAATCCTAACGAATTTGTAGGCCATCCATTTAAACGTATCACGAGAGAATATTCGGTTGGAAATAATCTTCCGAGTTTACGTACGAAACTCTAAATTTTGTCTATTTTTGACGAGGAATTTCCTTGGAGCGAGGTTATCGTAATTTTAACTTAATTATAGAATTTCTACGGGTTGGTATTCGATTCGATAGAAACGGTTCGTTTTGAAATTTATCCGATTTTTGATCGATTAATCTTTATTTTCAACGAGCAGTTACATACTTCGAAGTAAAGTTCGTGTCAAAATAGAACTTTTAGTTTGCTCATCGTTCATCGTTGTATATCGATACTTCTCGAAACAATTAGGTGGACTTAAACCGATCAATTTTTATATTCAACGAAGAATTACTTCGAAGTAAAGTTATCTTAAAGTATCGGCGTTGATCGTAAATCTCGATCGAACGAGTCAGATGAATTCAATCGGGTCAATTTTTTATTCTTGACGGAGAATTACCTTAAAGTAAATTCAATGCCTAAAGTACATACGATCATTGCATTCATTTATCCAGTTTAATACTGAAATCCTAATATCTTGTTTATGAATTCACGGCGATCGATCCATGTTATTTTTAAAGAAGAATATCTTAACGCAGGAATTTTGGGATAAATTCCTACCAAAGTAGAATCATTCCTAGCCAATTTACGATAATTCTGAAACTCCGACACGTTGTTTACTCATCATCGATCATCGTGGATCCTCATCGAAGCGACTCGATGGATTTAGGCGAATGAAGAGCGCGCACATGGCCTCTGCCACTTACGTTAATGGCAGTCACTGTACCAGAACGTAGTATGCGGCCAAGCTGGTATAGTTGTGTGTTGGTAAAAGGTTGAGTAGTGCGGATCGACGCCGGGAAATGGGCGGTTGGTGAGGGAAACGAGGGACAGAGAGAAGGGAGACAGTGGCGCCTGAGCCCCGAGGCAGAGACGCCACATTTGCTTCGTGTAGGTGAGTGTCTGTGCGATCCACGCTACTCGCACACACTGTGTCATTTTGTATGTCGCGCGCGCGCACGTGGTCCGTGCGTCCTGGTAAGAGGAAGACGGACGATGAAAAGAGCAGCAGCTTACTTCTGCTGTGGATCGTCAGCTCTTCCTCCTGACAGCCGCCGGTCTCCTTTTTAGCTTTTGTCGTGCGCTACGTCGTCTCCGGCAACTTCTTTTCCCTACTTACGGACAAATGTGCGCGAGTGCCGCGCTTATGCGGCCTTTTAAACGCGTCGATCCTATGAATCGGATCTTTCAATGAAATTGCGCGAGTCTAGTCGGACGAGGAAGCGCCCCAAGTACGCTAACGGCAGAAATGAAATCGTTCATGAAGATAAATTATACTTGTCTAGCGAACACCCCGTATATTCTGTGCGTTTGTACGTCAAAGACGTCGACACCTAACTGGCTTAACTAAAGATCGTTTTGCATAATGGTAGGATGATAGACGAGATAAATAAATCGGCCTTTGTCCGGATAATCGGCCTCCCTTTTCAGCGTGCATTATGCATAAGCGTGCCCGTCAATGGACCTTTTCACTTTGCGTGAGATGTCTTTCGACCCAGGCCCAATCGATCATAGACAGGTAGAGATCGTCGTTTGGATCGGCCTGTCGCTGGCACACGAAGGCAACCGTAGAGAAGACGCGTGTTAAATTCGCTAGATTAATTCGTCTCTCCGCACGATTTCCTCGAAACGAGTAAACTTGTGTCTTAATTCCGTAGACTTAAATCTGTGATCCTCCGCCGTTTATTTCAATCTTCCTGTTTTGTCAGCTCGCTTGTACACATTAACGTCGTACTTTGTTCGCCGGATCAGAGGACACCGATTGAGAATTGTGAAAGTCGCGAAGCTGCGATCGCTTTGTTGTCACACCTTCGCTAGAACGCGAGATACGTGATTGTAATCGTCAATAGGATTTCCTTTTCAGGAACTAGCGCCACCGGTGCTTTGAATATAGCTACCACGAAGTGGACGATACGCAGCTTATTTTTAGCCAGGCATTAGCCAATTAACTATTAACTCGTTGGCGCCATGGCGCTGCTCCTATTTTTGCTTATTTCTTACACGAATAATGCATCGTTGCCCCGATCCGAATCTTTGGTATGTTCACCGAGAATAATCCAATCCACGCTGACGGTGAGCGATGTTAAGTGCTGTCTTCCGAATCCAGAATGAAATATGCTTCTGGCACGGTATCGTCTTACCGATATTACTCTCTCGAGCGCGTCCCATCGAGTTCTCGCTTAAGGAGAATCGAAGCGACAAGTTTAGCTTGCTCGTCAACACGTTTCGTTCGTTCGTGAATTCAAAGCGTTTGAGTGTTGAGCGGCGTAGATAACGGCGAAGACAAAGGCGTGTTGAACGAGAAGTACCGTGCGGTTCGTTGACACTAGCTGTGGTACAAATACGATCGAAAGAACTATGATGGCTTATTAATAACTATTCGCTCGAGAGAAATCGAACACGTAAGTCGATCCACGAATACAGGAGGAGATTGAACTTGCTACAAACGAACCTTGTCGAAAAAGAGAGGAGGAAGAGAAAAAGAAATGTCTTGTTAGTGGCTCGTGGATGAACCAGTTAGACAAGCTGAAGATATTTATCTAAGATATTTGGTCATTCGAGGATGCCCGGAGGACGGGTATCTACCTACGAATTTAGCCGAGTGATTGATTTTCGTCGGGCGCAACGAATGCGGTGGTCAAGGCGGTCGAGTTGGAATCCGAAGTTGGATCCAACGAGCACCTGGTTATGGCTGACTGGTTAATTCTCATGGTAGGCTTAATGGAATACGCTATTGTTCGTCGTGATTCCAGACGGCACACGGCTCAGGTTGTCAGTCATCGTACGAACGAAGTCGCTGAAAAAAGCTTTCGATAACTCGTTGTCGATCGAGAAACAATTTAACGGTGCGAACAACAGGTCTTGTTATTTTTCCATTCTATCCATTCCATCTCTACGTACATGTTGATTAATCTGCTTGAGATTTATATTATCCGTATTTCCTGCCACATGATCAAAGTCGATTACATCGAATACAAAATGTAAGAGAATGTACAACATATGCAAATCGGGATCTAACGTATTCTACTATTTTTACGCCTCAATATACTTACTATCTTACGCTATTCTTATACAAATTATTTACAATCGTAACAAGATGTAAATCCATTAGAACGGGAATGCAGTTTCTTGTACGCATAATAACTTATCGTATCATCGTTCGACGTGCACACTGGCTCCAACACTGGCTTTTGTCTACCGTCACATTTACAATAGAGTCAACGTCGTACATATAACAAACGTTCACCATGTACGATCGTCACCAAATTCGTCCACCATCCTAAAAATGTCCGATTCTTCCACGTTTTACACAAGTATGTGCTCCTTTCTTTCAACTACGTGCATGTCCCAAGGATGACTAATTACATGGAAACAAGCGAAGCACCTGGTTTTAGACCCGTGAGACCGGGAGGACGGAATTCAAATAAGAGGCGCAGCCCGATGTTAGTCATACCCTTGGAAACAAAAGATTTCAGCGAGTTGTTTGCCCAAAACTGTCCCTCGTCGAGCTTCGTCATGCCTTCCTTCGATGACTCTTCAAACCGCATGATATCCCACGTTTCCACGCATCCGTTCGACGCCACCGTGACCCATCGCCCTGAACAAACACGAAGAATAGTCGATTGAGTTAAATACAACAGAACAGTTGTACAAATAATCAAGCATTGATATACCAGAGTAACAAACGTGAAACTAGATTACGTACGACTTAATTACAATTTTTAAAGATGCATGGATTTGAAAGGGCAAGTTTAGTATCGATGAAATTATTCGCGTTTGCTATTGTCGATAATCTTCTGGCGCTACCGGCTACCGAGAGTCGAAAGTTGTTCGATATTATCCATGACAAAAATCTGTTCGATACAGACTCGTTTGGCTTGTCGGCGGCGGTTATCTCCTGCACAGCCGGCTTCTATTTATATTTTGCGTTCGTTAGTCGATCAGGGGCATACGATTAAAGGCAGAAAGTATCCGTGTCCGTGAGTGCGTACGAACGCACGTTCGAGCCGATTTAACTCCGGCTCGAACGCGACGTAGTTTCTCTTCGTACAATGAAACCGGTAATACGTAATCTAATAAATTTCACACATCCGTTTGCCTGACAAAGAATTATTAATTGGACTCTTACCTGATCCCTTTAATCCGATAAAAGGAGATGGTGATAATTGTTGGAAAGTTTCGAGGCTTAAAGATTACAAGTAAGGATCTTCGTTATTCCACGCTGCCAACGGTGTATGGATTCGTTTTCAAGAATCTGCAAACGAGTAAACGGCATCAGCAGCGAAAAACTGGACGATTTGTGGCTAGTTGTTAACGCGAAACCGAACACGCCATCCATGAATTTAAAAATAGTACAAAAGCAAATGTCGGAAATTTCAAGTATCGTTATAACATCGAACGCGATTCCAAAAGGAATATACGAACGAACAAATGTGAATATCACGAATATCAGAAATCGGGCGACTTATGAATCTACGAAGTTTCGAGTATCGTTACGACACTGAATGAAATCTTAGAAATAAATGAACGCGAACATCGACGTCGAAAATTTCTAGTGTTTCTAAATCTATGAAGTTTCAGTTATCGGTGCGACGGCGAGCACAAAACACCGTGAAGCACGGGTGGACCGTACTCCAAAAATATCCGGTGATAAACAGCGGACGAAGTAGAAACGCGCATTCACCAAAATGTACACTTTGCCGCTTATCGGTGTCTGTTATCCTAATTCGCCTGTATTTTCCCTGCACTCGAGACGCCGTGCCTGCGGCGATAAAGTGAAGCCCCTACCGATTCTTTCGGCTACGCGTTATCCTTGTGACAAGGCAACGTCATTACAAGTAGATAGAAACGTGGCCACATTAAAGTTGGGACCGTGTGAAACACGAAGAAATCGGGAAAGGGACGCTGGTCCCTTCTACAGGCAATCGTGACGCTCGAAAGACGTACTCGAAGGCGCGATAAAGAAGGAAGAAAGGAAGCAACACATGGAGGAAGGTGAAAGCGAGCCGAAGACCAGGACATTCCCAAACTCGAAAATGCACTTAACTGTTCGGAGGCAGAAGATTAGAGGGTAAAGCCCACGGTGGGCCTCTCGGGACTCGTTATCAGTTTCGACAGGGTCCCAAAGAAAAAGGAGTCTTGATAAGAAGCGAGGCTTTTAGTCAGATCGACAAACCAGCCAGGCCTCAGATCCCTGAAATTGACCGGCTAAGAAAAGGAAGAAAGGAACATGGTCAGATAATAAAAAGTGCCATCCGAAAGGAAATGCCGCTGTGTTACGTGACTCGGTGGAAAGAATGGAAATTGTAGGTGCAATTATACTATGACACGATACTATAAAATTTATTAATTTGTTAACCGAGTCAATTAATTTGTTAACAAAAATTATAAGAATAAGTTTGTAGATAAAGAAACGATTATTTCTAAGAGATTAGGAATATTAGAGACGAGTCAGTTAAGTCGGTTTCTCGGTTGAATAAAGTTAAAGGATAAAAAATATTATCGTACTTGTTGGAAAATGGAACGACGAATTGATTATTATTCGATGCAATCGGACTGGAACATTTATGCCATCAGATTTTTACCGATCGATTGTCTATCGCGAACTATCGACAACAAGGCGAGACACGTCGCACGTGGCTAGCTTATCGGATCGGCAATGAGAGGACTCCTTGTACGTGTTATTAATATCGGTAATATTTCAAGTCCAAACTGTCCGACTAAGCTGATAATCGTGGTTAACAGACGCAGCGTGCCGATTTTCGACGTGTGAGTACTGAATTGACTACAACGTCAGCGACTATCGGATGGCAGTTGCAGTTTGTAACCTCGTGAACGGTGATTGTTAACGGGTCGCCGAGTTAATATTAGCACAAGGTTTTCCATCGTGCCGTGCTTTCCAATAGGAGGGTTTTTCAGAGCGTTTAGACGCGCGAGGGAAACACGTCAGCTAATAAAGGTAGCTCGCTCCTTCCTTCGATCAGATTTTTCTGGCACGTCTATTGTGTTTCGTCATAGAAACGAATCGAAACTTTTGCTTTGATCGCAAATTTGAAACGATGCGTCGCCGCGAATCGATTCGCTGGAAAAGCCTGGCAGACTAGAATGCCAGCGGCCAATGCCAAGTAATTACAATTACGAACTTACATATGAATGTTGTTTCCTCAACAAAGAGGCGAACAAATTCTTGGCAGAGTATCAAGGAATGTGGCGAAAATACAGGAATATTTTTCAATTGTATACAAAACGGAAAAGGAGAGACGTAGATGAAGAAAGAAAGGGAACGTCATTAATGAAAAAAAGTAAGAAAAAGAAAGAAAAGAAGACAAGCGGGACGAACGATCGAGGATTACTACTTATTCTTAAATAGGTCGCGTTTATGAAATAAAAGATTACGAAGAATTTTTCTGGCAATACGTCAAACGTTCATTTGCGACACCCTCTTTGCTCGAACGTGCTTAGCGTCGTAAAATATGAGTTTTATAGATGCATCTTGCCAGTGCAGCGGTAGGTTTTCTTCGCGGCAAAAGCGAAGTCAATAAAAGTTCGTTACGTGAGATCCGACACCTTTCTCGCGGCGCGCACGCGATTTTCCAGCGAGAAACTTTACGGTAGGCGAGATAATAAAAATTTCCAGACCTTGTAATAACGTAGCAGGCTGCTAGGACCGATATCAGAGCAGCGATCGCCAAGACCAGCGCAGCAACGTGCAGCGGTTTAACGCGATTCTCAAGGAATTGATCCGGCGATTCTCGACCTCCGGCAATCGGCCCTGGATCCGGCTGAATCGATCCCATTATGTCTCGGCCCGACGACATCCCATTAAAGGAACCTTTGTACATAACACAAGACTTATCAGAAAATCCATTCCTCGAGCTTGTTTAGTCGAGAACAGTGGCGCCTTAAATGTTCTGGCATTGAATCATACAGCGCGATATCTCTTCGGTTAAATTGTTACAGATATCTACGAAGCGTGTAAATGAAGCGGGTAAGATCGTAAATAAAGCGAGACTCAAAGTTACAGTAAGTAGTTTCAACATTGTCGAAGTGGCGCCAACCTGTACGAATTTAGGGTGAAACTTCTATTTCTTCGAAGTAAGGAGAATGCTTAAATATCTTTAACGATGTACGAACCTCACTGAAATCATACTGATCGGCTCTATTTTGCATGAAATTTGCATGAAATTTGCATAAAATTTATTTCGCATGGAAAATTTACAGACGCGAGATTACGTATGATGCGCGCAATACGCAAACATACTCAAAATATCTAAATGTCCAAAGTATGGTATTGTTTAAGATAGCAGTACATATGCGTAAAAATATGCGTTTCTGTACGTGTACAAATAATTCTGCGAGCCATTGTAAATAGACGAAGGTAGCAAAGGACTCTTTACCGGTGTAATCTAAAGTGGGTTCCACAGCATCGGGCGTCTCTTTGTCGTGGATCCACGTGGACACGTTTATGCGGTGATCGGCGTTACAGTAGTCGTGGCTGTCGCAACACTTCAATCTGGGCCAGGGCATACGGATCCAGGCAGCCGACGATCGGTCCACGTTGTCGCTCGACTTCGACCTCGTGACCCAGGACTTTGTCTCGCATAACAATGGCGTGGCACCCCTGAGCAATGGCAACGTACAACGTTCCGATAAAATGGCCACTGCTCGATAAAGTTCTCCGACCCCGGCGATAGTCGGAATTTAAATAATCATTTTGTACGATTTACGCCGCGAGATTTCAATATTCCGCGCGTGTATCGCGCTTGTTACGCTTGGCGAGCAATCGATCGTTTCGTGGCCAGTGAAGAAAATATCACGAAGGAATTCGGTCGAAAAAAGGAGGTCAATTTCGATCGTTGTTTGCGAATCGCGTTATCTTTAATAAAAATTAATTATTTTGTCCGTTGCTAGTTATCTGGCAATTAACGCCACGCTACACTTGCCGATAACGGCTCGAAGATTTAATTGGTAGCAATAAAAACTGGCTAGCGATATTCGAACGCTCCGAGTCGAGACGATTTCGACATCTCTCGTCATTTTAGCACGGCTTTAGAAAGAATTCGTGAAAACTTCTCGCACCGATTATCTCGTCAAGGTTACCTGCTGCTTGCCATAGTGCCACGGCGAATTTATAGCGGTACGTCAATCGTAAGATTCAACGAATTAAATCGTCTTCGAGTCAACCGGACTTGTACCGTTGGAATTTATTGTAGAATAAGTGAAAAAGTTTAGAGGTCGGGGTGTTGCTTTTAAACGAGAGGTTACTACTATCGTAATAGTTGAAACGCGATTTCTACGTTTTTTTCTTCGTACGATATTATTTTCCCGACCAAGACAAATAGACTTTGAAATTTTTGCACTTGAAATCTTCTAACTGATTTCTGTTTACCACGTTTTGTTTCAACATCGTCATTCTCTTTTTCAATGTTAATAATCTCAAAATAAAATTCATACGAACTCGGTGCATCCTCTTGTCGTAGTATTCCCTCCGAATTCTTGGTCTCCAGTCAAGATCAACTCTGTGTAACAGTAAAACTTGGTCTTGCACGTGTCGACACCGGCTTCTTTACAGGCCTTGCTCGTGCATACGCATTTTCTACCTGCGAATATCGACAAATTTCTTGGCATTTAGCGCGAACGAGTTGCCGTGACACGTACACGTACCATGTCGTAAATCTGTTCGTCTCGTGTATTTTACGGCGCATCGTTCTTTTTTTTTTTTACGGGCTCATTATAGATATGCGCGCCGATAAGTACTACGATAGTACATGTATGTTAAACGTATCGTGCATTAGCACGATTACGACGCATAAAAAATCGATAGCGACATTGCCGATGCGTCGGATCAAACCGGCCAACTTACCTTCGATCTGTTGAACGTTGCCCGACAGAAAAATCAGAAATAGCAGGATGAAATATATGCAGATTGGCGGCTCGATAGTCGATCGATTGAAATACATGCCGTAAGCCTCGGCAGAATCTAACACTCCGAGAATCACGAAAGTCTCGATAATGAAAAGTATCGTCGGGGAGGATCACTCGAACGCGAGTACGCCTCAGGGACAATTTCATTGATAAGGGAAGAGACAGCGAAGTAGGTACGGTTCGCTATCTGCACGAGAGCCACTTGAAACGTATGCAGAAGACAGGAATATACATTATCATGTTGAAGGGCTAGCCTTCGCTAAATGCAGAGACGATGTTCGATAAAGGCAACGCGGCTAGCGGCGAAAGAAACCCGATTTGCACTTGACTGCTTATTGACGCGGGATTATTCGAGGCCACTGAACGGATCGGTAGAAACAGCGGCGAGGAAATCAGCCGCCCTTGATTTTCATTTTTCGCTGTTCGACGAGGATCATCGATTACGGTAATTATCGTTGACAAAAAGAAAAACGACTAATTGAAAGTCTGCGTCTGCCAGTTGGAATATCTCGAGTCACTTGGACGTTGAATGGGTTCCAAGGAGGCAACCGTGTCTCTCGAGGAAGTCACTCGTAAGCCAATCGAATCGAACGCAGAATCACGGCGCCGAGTCGCGACTGACAGCGAGACGTCGCGAAAACACGTTGTGTTATCGGCGTAAAGGACTATTTGAAAATGTCTGAAGGAAGCTTCAAGACGAAACTGTTAGCCGCGTGGGCTCCTCTAATTTTAGTACCTCCCACTGGAACACAGATTCGTATCCTTCTCTTTCTCTTGCTTTACACGTTGGCTACTCTCGATTTCCACCTCTCTATCTCTCTCTCTCTCTCTCTCTCTCTTTCTGTCCTTCCTCCTTTACGCCACTCTTCTACCACCTCACGAATTTACTTCTATATCTATTTTAATTCCGTCATCGGTGACATTACTTCGCTCGCATAGCTTCGTCGTCAAGGCGACATATAATCGGTTCCTTGGAAATTTCTTCTTCGGTACGACTCGGCCTCTTTTCTTTCGCGATACGAGAATTGGGTCTCGTAAAATGCAGAAGCCGAGCTCTTTTCCATTTTGTTATTTTAGAGATCACATCGCGCAGTGTTGATGATAACATTGCTGAAATAAGAACGCCAGTGAAGCAGAGGAAAATCAGAGGGAAATCGAAATACAAGCGCCACTGTACAGAAACGATTAATGGCTTTTGTCTTTCCCATCCACCGTGCCACCACTTCTTTGATGGCTTTTTGCGTTTTCTCACCGCGAGGCGGTACCATTTCCGCCAGCTCCCTTCGCGTATGTAATTTATTCACACTTAAACCGGATTTTGCTAAGTCTTTTTCTTGGCCTTTTCACTGGCTCCGGTCTCTTTTAAAGCCGATTTATTGGAGCAACATCGCAAATTCGCGTACACTTTTACGCAGCCACGGGACGCGTTTCGCAAACGCTTTCCAGATGGAAGAACGCGTCTCCTCTTTGTACACAACCAATCCCGTATTACAATTGAGAATAGGAATTCTTGCCGAGGACGATCCTTACTTAACAATCGTATTGGTCTCTATCGATTGATATTTTAAATTAATTTAAATATAATATGTGGATAATTTTTTGTCACTGTGTTTACACAACTCAAAACTCGTGATGTTCTTGCTGTGAAAGAATTCCAGTGACTTTTTTTTAGAGTTGCCTCGAAAAGTCTCCTAAACTCTGCCGATTTATTGGAACAATAACGTCTAGATCGTATGCACGTTCGTATCTCTCGTTGAGCTACGATATATTTCCGTCCATCCAGATGTAACGAATCATTGACGGAATAATATCGTACTACCGATAGTATACGCTGGTGTATTTATTACACGCATTGAGAACGCGTGTATTTTATAATAAATATTATAGAAGCTTGTTTATTCGCGCGAACGAATATCAAATTCATTCGTTCGGATATCAGGTTTGCTCGTCTATATTCTAAATTTGTTTTTTGCTTCAATCCAATGGAATTCCCAAAATGACAAATTTTCGAAACTTCCACCGATACTCGTCGCGAGACGAAACCTGTTAACGAACAGAGAAACAGGAAAGCGAAATAAAAATCCTCGTTTAATTCCACACGTTCGTCTTTATTTCTTCGAAAGGCGAAATACAACGATTAAAACATCTTAGTCTCTCGTCAAAGGGTAAATCGCGTGAAAATCGATGGTGCAGGATTCGTAATCGAGAGTCGTTTGAACATCTTAATCGTAGTTATTGGCATCCAACGGCAAAGCAGACGAGAGTTTAATTCCCCGGTTGGTTTCCTGTCCATGCAACATTAAGCAGAGCCCCGCTGCTTGCACATTTCTTTATCGTCATCCGTCGAGTGACAGTAAAAGCTGGGCCTGGGTTATCGGAATGACACTTCGTTACAGTCGAACGAGGTCGCCGGCAGTCTGCTCTCCGTTGCTACTTCTTATTGCGCGAACGAATCAAGTGTTCGCTGTAAAAAGATTTACCGAGAGCACAAGGATTTCTTTCACTCGGGTAATTTATTGAGATGTATCGCGAACTGTTCGGACGATCGTTCGAATAGACCTATTTCAACGAGGTGAGGAGTAAGCAATTTAAATTCCTCTTATACATGCAGTGTCTCGTTGAAACTGGATCTTCTTCTTACGGTTGAATTATCGTCTTTCTACTTTGTTGAACTCGAGACAGAGGATGTCTTCCGAGCTGGGATTTAGTTTGGAAAAAATTTTCATCTGACGGTGAAGGTAGCCTAATTAACTCTTAATTAAATCAACGGTTCAATCGTGAGAACTGGAGTTTCTCAGGTGTAAATGTTTGGGGTCCGCCGTTATTAATGGATGTCTTGAGTAAGCGCATTGTAGCGTGGGATTCGTGGAATAATGAAAAAAAGAAAAGAAGGTCGTGAATATTATTTAAACGCAAACACATCGAAATTGTATATTTATAGAATTTTTTACCGCCATTGACTTCTTATATGATAATATCAGACAGTAGTTTCCACTCTCATCCTACGCAGCTAATTACAATCACACTTGTGCAAAATGTCAAACGTGTATCTGTTTCTCTTTCGGTGCATATTAATTAATTTAGCTGAAGTGTAAAGCGTCGCGATCGATACGTGTACGTCGGTACACAAGCTATTATTTCGTATTAAACGTCCATGACAAACCATGTTCTACGTACTAACGCTCCGACGAAGGAATAGCAAACGTTTCACTCCCACGTAGCTGCCTCGAATTGACATGATCACAGCCAGTCATTACGCAGATGGAATATGACAATGAAAAGTTGCATCGAATCCTTTCATTTTCTCAAGGTAATTCGAAGTATGCACGAATCTCACCTCGATCTTAGAAGGTTTATACGCTCGCATCCGTAAGCCAATTGATACACTTGCGATAAACATAAACAGATATCGTAATTGCTATACTGTACTTTAAAGATTTTATTTATTTTATTAAAATTCGTGTTCAAAAATTTCCGAGTATTCCGTGACTTAAGAACGCCAGTGTACAATCCTTCGAATACCTTAGAAATCGCAATGGGAATAGATGAAAAGTACACATCTTGGTTTTGTCATTCTGAAATGCGCATGTGTCTGCTGCGTGTTTGCTGTCGGGGTTCGATAAACGCCAAAGTTTTTCGTAATTCCTCTCTTCTGCGAAGATTATCGCGATTAACCACTATCGCGGAATCGATCTGGAAACAGAGAAGCGGCAGGAACGAGTCGCAGGGAAAAGGAAGACGAGGAATTGAAGAGATAAAGAGAAAGATGCGAAAAAAGAGGAAAGAGGGAGCAAGAAAGATTAAGAGAGATGCGCGAAAAGATAGAGAGTACACGTCGCCTTGAGTTGCATTCGCCCGATTGTCCTTTTTAATTAGCCCCCGATCTCTTGGTACGTCCAGTCAGGTACGTCGACCAAGTTGCAGCGTGTCTTCTTAATTGTTAATGGGAGTTACGCCCATTCGAGTCCTCGAGAACGAGTTTCGATCGGGCTGGTTGCACTGTGCTCAGCCAAATGGAAGCGACGCTTCGGCTAAGAAATTCTAAATGCTCGACCGATGTTCAGAAGCGCTAAAACGATCCAACGAACCTAATCAATGCCGATCTACGATTTGTACTCCGGACACATTATCGTAAATCATCGTTTCCCGATCTTTTAGTAAATCTTACTACACCGGTTGTTTTCGATTCTACGCGTTATAAAGCATCGTCAAACCTATAATTTTACGTTGTTCTTTGTTTTTATCGCGTCCCGCGTTAAATTGGAAAACGACGAATCGCTTAATCGCAAACGATACATCGGAAGTTTTCATGTTTAATAGGATACATCGCGTGTGGCAAATTATGAACCAAAGGAGGAGTCGGATCGCGGCCTAAGTAGCTTCAGTGTCAAATTGGTCATTAAGAAGACTGTATTCTTCGGTAACATCGTTTCTCATTTGTTCAAAATGTCGTTTGCGATCAGAGTGTTTTGAACCGCTACCAGTTATTACATCCCGAGGCTAAGTAAAAAGACGCATTTATCGTAAATGTTCCTCGCGACATAATGACGTGGCCG
The DNA here is from genome assembly GCF_040668555.2 of Bombus flavifrons. NCBI lineage: Eukaryota > Metazoa > Arthropoda > Insecta > Hymenoptera > Apidae > Bombus > Bombus flavifrons. The sequence continues at coordinate 8,153,304 of NC_138453.1, forward strand.
CGATGTTCCGGCCGATCAAAGCTCTCGATGCGACGCGCTGTCTTTTAAGAGGTATTACCGTGTAAAATGCCATGGGATGATCTTCCAACTCTTCGCGTCGGCTTCCTTTCGCTGGCATAATCGCTCCGTTAAAACAAAACGACTTCACGCAACGACAGGAGCTGCAATATAAATCAATGCATGCACAAGATTATTATTGCTCGAAATTGCACGAATTATTCCTGATCGCCGCGTCATCCCCAACTTTTAATCGAATCTCGGAGAGATTTAAAGCGATTGTCCCCCCTTTCATCGGTGTTGCGAAACTTTTTACATTGGAACTCGTCCTTCTATAACATCCGTTCGAGCCGCTTCAATCACTCTTCTGTAACCTAATTGCTCGATACGCAACGCGTCCACGCTAACATCGTCTTTACTTTATCGTACGTAATTATGCAGTACAAAGATGTATCCGTACGTGATTGCGTTCTGGTCAGACGTGAAAGTTTAAACATACGAAGAGTGTGCTCCGAGTTTTACGGTGCAGTTCTATAGGTATACGAGCAATATTTTTACTTACTCAGGTGATTTACGGCCGGTTGAGAAGCAATCACGAACATCTTCCTGTGTGATGGAAAAAATTCCGACGTCGGGATTATGCTTATGGATATCTCATTCTGGTTGTTACTCGGACGATTGTCGCGATCGTTTCGTCGATTGCCGTGCGTGCTGTGTCTTAGTTGTACACCTTGAATATTATGTCTGCAATTACTGACTATGTAACTGCTCACCTAGTTTCAAAAACAAAAAAGAGGGGGAATCAAAATGTTCCTTGGAGTAATCGGCGATCGTTAAGGAAATTAAACGAACGCGCCACATCGATTCTAAGGGAACACGATATAGATGATTGATAATGAAACGACAAACACAGATATGGAAAATACAATTTCTTAGGTTTCGTTTCGTTTACGTAATAAATTTCTAGAAATTTCAATAAAGAAAACGTTCCTGAACGAAGATCAGAGATCATCGAGGATCACTTACCGAAGATATGATAAAAACAGCGAGTAAAGCAACGCCTAGCCAAAAGTACCAGGCTTCCCAAAAGTGTCGTGGTGGCCGTCTTTGCACCAGCAGACAACACTGCGAGTTGCAACAGCAATACAAGCAATATTTATCCGGTGTACAAGCGTATGGTTTGTTCGTTTCGCTATCTTCCGTATTGTTTCTTAGATCCGCGTTACACTCGTAGTAGAGGCGAGCCATATCATAAGTTGAACATGATTCCTTCCTTTCAGTCGTCGAACAATTATATCAAACTATATCTAGAATATATTGGGAACGTTTTAACTTTATTCAAAAGTAATGGACAAGCGAGGCGTCGTACGGATCGATGAAACTACATCGAGTCACGAAAGATCTAAAAAAAAATCGCGTTATTTTCAGAATGCATAGCGCCGTCGGCGCCGCTTAATTTACCACTCCAGACACCTGTTCCCCTTACTTACTCGGTTGATGACACGCGACAAGCTTACGATTCCTTCGCGTTCGCTCGTTTTTTTTTATTTTTCGTCCGATTTCGTACGCGAAACGACGTCAAATCCTTTCAACGCGGTGACATACCCGAAGACAACTGCTCTGCCACTCATTTGTCCGTTCAGTGTTATCACTAACTGGACTGGACAGGCTTGCAATAATCGATAGAACGAGCTTGGCATGTCCTTATTCACACGCGACTTCTAATCGATACATTAAAATGACCGCGTTTGTAATCGTTAAAAAGAAACTGTGGACGATTTCTCATAATTTTCACAATCTATGGTTCCTTCGCCGTTTAAGAACGAGGAATTGAAAGAAACTTATGGCTTGAAATTAAAGAAATTTATTCAGACATTATATTATGAAATACAGATTTGTGCAACAATAATGTGTTTGAACGTCTTGAATACAGTCAAATGTTTACATTATGTTATTGAATAATGACGATATCATAAAGATGAAGCGACAATCTAATATTGACTGGAATCGTGAGGTGGTGGAGGTGGAGGTGGACCTCTTGGTGGGAAGGGTGGTCGAAATTGTGGAGGTGGTGGCGGCGGTGGTCCACCCTGAGATACAGGAGGAGGCGGTGGATGCCTCCATGTTGGAGGAGGTCGCGGTGGTGGTGGTTGAAACTGTCCAAATTGCGGAGGTGGAGGTGCTCCGGTAGATGAGGGAGGCGGAGGTGGTGGAAATTGACCTTGAGGTGGCCCACTCACTCCCCAATGAGGAGGTGGTGGTGCCATCATTCTGGGTGTCGTCTGTTGCGATTGAGACGTTGGAACGGGCATAGGTGGCAATGGAGGTGGCATTCCAGGCGGTAAAGGAGGATGTGTGGCCATTGACATCGGAGGTAAAGGAGGCGGAGGAATACTTGCTGGAGGAAAGCCACTCGATGGCGGCGGTGGAACAGGTGGTGGTGGTGGGTGACCCATTGGAGGTCCTGGTGTTGACGGAGGTGGAGGTGGTGGTACAACCATTCCATGATGCATCACATGATGTTGAGGATGATGAGTAGCTTGGTGAGTCGCTGTATTGGAATTTGGAATCGGAGGTGGTGCCAAAGGAGGAGCGTCGGCAAATAATTGATGAGGCCTGTCTGCTTGACTTAGCGGGTTTTGAGCAGCTAACAATCGTTCAGCAGCACTACCATGTCTTTCTCCTTTCGCGTCGCGTTTGAAAGCGTACGATACGGAAATCGGTCTGTTGCATAAGTACTGACCGTTCATTGCTTCTATACTTGCATCGGAGGCATCGAAGGAAGCGAAGTTTATGAATGCAAAGCCCTTGGAGTTCCCTGTTTCAGGATCTCTCATTATCTGAAATATAAAAACATGTTATATATTTTGTAAACACTTATTATTAATTATTGTTTGTTAGCAGCATGCATTACTTTTGGCGTCTGAAGAATTACTCCAAATGCACTGAAGGTGTCGTATAATAGTTTCTCATCTACTTCTGGATCAAGATTTCCAATAAAGATATTAGCACCAACATCTAGGTTCTTCTGATGAGCACTTGCTTTATTTACTCTTATTGGTTTTCCATATAATTTTATCATGTTCATTATCTTAATAGCATAGTCAGCATCTTCTTCTCCCATAAATTCTACAAAACCATAGCCCTGATGCATTTGTGTTACTCTATCTTTAGGCATATGCACGTTGACTGAAAATATTTTTAAGGAAATTCAATTACTTTAAAAAAAAATTTAAAAGCAGATATAATAATATTATCACATACCCACTGGTCCTGATTGGACGAACAGTTCCCACATGAGGGATTCTGTGACCTTATCATCTAATCCACCCACATATATTGTGGCATCTAAAAGATATAAAATATTTTATTTACACTATAAAAAATTACATATATATATATATATATATATATCGAATTGTTAACCTACAAATTGTGTTTATGTACACATAACCTAACATAACACAATATTTTTAGCTTTAATATATTATACAAGATTCGTTCCATAATTGCAATTAGAATTTCAATAAGAAGAAAAATCAAAATATTATAATATATATATTTATCTAAATATTTTAAATAGACACGTACCTTGATTACGTTCAGCAATAGGACCGGCCGCCATGATTGCCAATTATTATACTAGTGATCTGAACTTGTTCAGCTACCATGATAAGATTGATATTCAAAAATGTTACTAATCCATATCACTGGATAGTTTACAAAAATGTTGTTATTAATAATAACAAACTTCGATAAAATCAACGAAATAAATAAATACTTAACAGAAGAAAAAATTATGAGATTTATTTTAAAACATAGTAATACAAACAAAAAACAAGATAAAATCTATAATGATATTTAATAACACTTATTCTTAAGTTCTTTTAATATTATATAATATATATTTTTAAGCTTTTAAGAAGTACTGGTCCCTTGTACTTCTTGGGTAGCTGAAATAAATGCATTAATTATATTTTTTATACATATTTTTATAATTAATTCTATGTTATATGCATAAAATGTAATTAGTACAAACAACCGCATTGGTTGTTTACCTTTATAAGAATATTCCAAAGCAGTTGCTATAGTTCTCATATCTCCTTCAATGCTACGTGCCCAATTCTCAGCATCACCAATTTCTTTTAATGCACTGGAGAAAGCTTCTACTAAATTCAACCATGACTGTGTTTGTTTTGCAAAATTTGTTGCGCTATGTTGCAATTGTTTTGCTTCTGCATCGAGTTTCTTCTGATTGAGATACGCTTGTGCCACTCTACATGATCAAATATTTCTTTAAAAAACAATTACATTGTAATTGTTTCTTATCAAAGGACATCAAAAACTTACCCAACATTTAAATGGTCAACTAAAGCTTGTGTCAAATTACTTGCGGCTTGCACAGCTTCTTTCCTCTTTTGCTCTGTTGTAACAATATTCTATATAGTTATTCGTAAGTATAGTCAATTTATAGAAGATCAAAAGTATGTTTATTACTTTTACCTTGTCTTTCCTTTCTTGCTGCTTGTTTGCTTTGGTGCTCTTTTACGATAGCAGATAACATCTTTATTACTAATCAGTTGTATTACTAAGGCTCCAGTGTAAATGCTAGGTTCCTTTGTTTATAAAAACCTATAAGTAATACCACTCGATTTATTTTTTTCAAATATCATATCTACTGTTTATGGCAAATTTACTCACGATTAATGACTATCTATATTAACATATTTATTAATTTTTAGAGAGGTACATTTTAATCTATTAATTCAAATAACAAAATTATTGTAAATTCTGCTTAAAATACTACACTGCTGGTTAGTACTTAATGTCTCAACAATTTACATTGGAGAAGAACAATTTGCATCGACCAATAAGCAATGCTTTTAGGTTAGAATAGTATATTCTAATAATAAACAACGTATCATCTGTTCAGTCAAGGATTGGACAAAATTGTACAAAAGCAAGGATTGATATTAGAACATACCTTGGCAGACAATAGCGTTTTCCTATAGATGACAGCACAGTCGTACATTTTTAAGTCTAGTGTACGCAGTAACAAGTATGGCGACTAGTTCTCGTTGATGTAGAGTTTACCTGTTGATAATCGAATCAGATTTGGCTTAAAGGAAATTCCTGAATTATCATAGTACTAACGAGGCGATTTGCCTCCATCAAACGCCTCGTTTATCACAATATTCTGCTCTAATGAGGTGGTCAACATTTTCATACAAAACAAGTGTAAGCAAACGATGTATCAGTATTTCAAGTATACGAAAGTTAGGAAAGAAGTGTTGTCATTGTTTTCACATTTAGCATAAATTGTTGGACAATGATTTTCAACGTCACAAATAGTTTGTAAAGGATCAGATAGTTAAGAATTCATCAGAGTTTTCATTCACGTGTAACGAGATAAATAAAAATGTAACGTAATTGCTGTGTTTACCCGCATAATTAGCTCTCTCTGTTTTTCTTTGAAAAAGCGTGTATCAAAAAATTCATATGAGAGAATGGCAATTCGCATTACACTAGAATGTGGACACTCATCAATGTTACGTATGCGTACCACCCCTCAGGGCTATACTCATGATTGGGAATTATTTGTGCGGGGTATTGACAATGCTGATATTCACCACTATGTTGAGAAAGGTAAATATACTTTTAAGAAAATACCATGGATCCATAGATACAAATCTTCCGACTTATTTTGGCTTGTATTCCAGTCGTTTTTCAGTTGCATCAGACGTTCTCAAAACCAAAGAGGATCTTAAAAGAACCACCATTTGTGTTAAAAGAGTCTGGATATGCTGGTTTTGAGATTCCAATTCACATTTATTTAAAAAATAAGGATGAAGGTAGCAAAAAGATAGAAATTTTATATGACCTTAACTTACAATTTAGTGGTCCTGCAATTACAAATGTCATAAGACATACTGAAATAATTAATAATCCTTCAGATGACTTTAGGAGGAAACTATTGAAGGGTGGTGGTGTGAGTATATCTAATCCTATTTATATAGGTTCTTATCTTTCTATATAAATTTTATATTTTCTATATAAATTATAATATTAAATTAAATATTATATGTTTAGGTTCTTGTGTCCAGTTCTGAAAATTCAGTTGAAAAGAACGAATCTAAAGCATTAACTATGGTTGGTAAACCAAAGTTGAGTGGGAGTGAGTCAAAGAAGCACAAAAATATAGAGTCAAAAACTTCAAGTTCTTTTGCTGAATTATTCGGTACACCTTTGAAACCTACAAAAGTATCTCAGGACACTAAAAAGTCTACACCACAAGACAAATCCTCGGCTTCTAAATCGTTAATTACCACAGAGAAGTCTGATAAAGTAGACAAAACAAAGTCTAAGGATAGTCCACATAAAGATCCTAAAAAGGACAAAATGGAGGATAAAAAGGACAGAAGGATCAAAGAGCAACCTAAAGATAAAAATCGAAGTAAGGAGAAATTAAAAAGGTCTGCTAGTCCTGGAAATAAGAATCATCCTAGTCCTCCTAATAAAAGGCCACCATCACCTCCAACAGCTGGAATAAAAAGAGCTTGTAGCCCATCTCTGCCTCCTGCAAAGAGGTCAATTTCCCCAAAATCAAAGGAAAAGGAAGTGAAAAAGGTAACTTTTGAAAAAGAGAAAGAAAAGAGTAAAGAAAAAGACAAAGTAAAAGACAGTTCTAAAAATGTTGTCGATGCTTCTAAGGGTGAAAAGAAAAAGGACAAGAAGAAGCATAAAGAAGATCGGGATAAAGAACGAAAGGATAAGTATAAGGAAGGAGAACGGCCTTCCTCAAAGGAATCTGTAAAAGTAGCCGAGAAGAAAAATAAATCAGAGAAATCCGAGAAATCTGAGAAAGAGAAGAGTCAAGAGTACAAATCGGCCAAAGAGGGGAGAAAGTCGCCGAAACCTCCGAAGGAGAGTGAAAAACCAAAGGATGAGAAATTATCGAAGACAGAAAGATCTGAAAAGATCGAGAAGTCTGAGAAGGCGAAGGACAGTAAGAATGAAAAAGACAGGCAGAAGCACAAGCATAAAAAAAGGGATAAAAAGGATAAACGGGATAGTAGCAAAGATAGGGACAAGAAAGAAAAACGCGATAGGATAAAATCCTCAACAGAGAAACAGAATAATGTGCCTAATGTTCAGGTAGCCAATCCCCTTTCGGTATTGGAAATACCAGAAAGAGATAGTAGCGATTCAGCGCCATCCATAGATGACGATTCCTTCCCTGAATCAAAATTAGTGCCTATGGTTAAGAAAGAAGTAGAAAATTTAACGGTGTCTACACCTCCGGCGGAACTGACGAAACCACTTTCACCTGCAATTTCTACAGACATTAAAAAAGATAAGGTAGACCGAAACAAAAGGGACAGATCTAAAGGGAGCAAAGGGGAGGAAAAAGAAATCCGTAGAAGGAAACGACGGAGTGATAGTAAAGGCGATGACGACCATGTGGTTAAAAGAGAAAAGGATAGAGGTCATTCGACGTCACCTCCTTTGGAGCCTGTTTCTTCGAGTCAATCACCAGTCGTGGTGGACCAAGAAACAGTTCATATGAAAGAGAAGGAGGATCGTGGTGTTATGGAACAAGTCGCTGAGAACCGTGCCGAAGCGGAAGCGGAACAAGTAGCCCCTGATTCAACGAATAGTACTTTGGTTGATTCAGACATAGGAGAGCCACCCGTGTTTTCAGAAGACTACGTGTCTCAGTTGAAAGACTTGCAACAAAAGATAATGACATTGCAAGATAATCAAGAATTACAGAGAGTTGTTCAGGTAATCGCAGAAACCGGTCAATACGAGATCACAAAAAAGACATTCGATTTTGATCTGTGTGCTCTGGATCGTAGAACGGTACAGCGTTTACAACAATTCTTTGCATCGTGACCGTCTGTAGCGTAAATCATGACACCTTTTATTATAAATTATTATTATTCTATGTATGAAGTCATTAAGTTATTTGAACTTACAAAAGAGATTCCTCCAGACTAATATATATATACATATATACGTATGTATATATATGTATATATATACATATACATATATAAAAACAAGTAATATACAAGACCCCAGGAGAAATTTTGTAAATACCGATGTCCTCGGTAAAGAAGAGAGGAGTCTAATTCTGCCTGGATATACGATTCAGATTTTGCATACTTTCCTCTTAATATGCCAACTGTGTACTTTCGATTGCATTAACCCGGAAAACGTGCATAATTGATCTATGGAAAAGAAAATGCTGTTTATGAATCACAGCTAGATATGATATTGCTTATAATTCTAGTTTCTTTATCGTTCACTGGATCAGCTTATTTTCTTATATTTTTATATATTTCCAGCACTTGTTATTTTTACATTGTTTTATAGACATATAAATAATACATAATCTGTGGAAAGGATAGATTAAGAATCGTATATTGTATTTTCATGTAATATAGAGTATTCATCGTTTCTTTCAAGAACATTAGAATCTGCAATGCATTTTTATTTATGTAGATACAATATATACATGTGTATATATATATATATATAATGCATATATATTATATATATAATATATATATATATATATATATATATATATATAATATATATGCATTATATATACATGTATGTGATGTATATGTAATACTACATATGTCCATTACAAACATATATTTGATTTTTTGTATGGTAAAGATATATAAAAGATTATGTTGACTTTAATGATGTTAATCTGAAACGTTCAAAGATTTCGTGCATCATATTGCCTTCTACATAGATATATTCTTGATATCTTTGAGAGAATTTAGCGTAGGTTCATCTATCTGAACCGAGGGTGATTATTATATTTATTGATATTTTCATATGGGACGTAATTAAAGTAAGAAACGTGTGGAAGAATCATTTGATAATTTATATTTTATGTTAATGCTTGTTTATATATTCCATTATTATTATTATTATTATTTGTTTATTATTATTATTATCAATATTACTATCATGTAAAATACATTGAAGAAACGATGAGATTTGTTTCAACAAGTCGTCATGGTCTTCTCAATCAGAAATACTTGGTACGCAGTGCATTCTATGCAATATCTTGTTTTGTATTCACTGCTACAAAGAATTTTGTAAGTATTATTAAAGTGAATTAGGTGTAAATAATATCGATACGTCACGTCAGGAAGAAAAACTGGAAGCACCCTGACTATAAACGTCAATGTTTTATTTTTGTGTTCGTTTTATCATCCATTGGAGTTGCATTTAATTCGAGTGGAAATCGATATTTCGTTTTATGAATGGAGCACGTATCTGTGTCATGAATTTTCATCTTATTTAAGATTTTTATCATGCAAATTACTTCAATATATGTATATCCGATTTCTACTGTGTGAATGTTTGTATATTCATCAGAAAAACTTTTCTTTACCATATTGTTATTCTGCATCACCTGTATAGATTACATTGTATTTACCATGTCATTACAGAGTGGTGTTGCGTGCAATTGATAGCTGAAATAGTCTAATGTTTTTGATAATGTTATTATTAGGTAATGAAAATTGTATATTAGATAAATACTGTGGTAGTTTTTATAGTTTTTGTAGTGCATTATTTATTGTATTAGAGAAAGAAATATCGTGAATGTTGATTAAACGAGAAAATGTATTTCGATTCATGTTAATTGGCGCCATACGTATCGAAGTGTTCTTTTCTATGTTCGTTTTTGCTCAGTCATTTGGGCAAATTTGCGTTGCCAAAACTTTAGTAACATTAATTGATATTAATTGATAATAATGTTACAGGTAGGTGATCGCGATGAAAGAGATTCAAGACCAATAACATGGTCTTTAGGCAAATTGAACTGACTTATCACTCATGAAATTGCAGTAGCTTTTCTTTTTTCACATCTATAATTTTAAACTGCATTTTATGCTTTTGAGCAGTCCTATTTATTTTATTCGAATTATACTCATCAAATGATATGCTATGAATCAAAGAAATTATTTCAGAACCGGGGCATTATTAGAAACAACAGGATGGCTATATACTCTGATGTTATATTCAGATCATCGGTACATCGTTTACATTGTTATTAAGTGAATAATTTTAACTGATCATTCGAACCACAAAGTTCTATAAAATCTACCCTTTGTTAGCCGAATACTAAGAGTTTAAACGTTGTTTCTCTCCATAGAAGATGTTTTATTCAATCCCGTATCAATAAAGTTTCAAAAAGAATATTTGTGTGTCCTAATATTAAGTAAACTTCACAAGATACATTTGTATTTTATCGTTTTATCATTGGGCCGATAAGTATATCACGGAATAATGCGCAGTTTTAACAACGAGAATAATTACGGCAGAAAGTTTATCTTAGCGTAACTTTTGTATCCTCAACATATTCGTTGTCTTTGATTGTTACAGTTTTTTAATACACATTATATACAGTTATATAATACCTGCGTTTTGGATGTCTTTCTTGTTTTGTAGAAATTATTCATGTTTTACAGATGAGTTTGTATATTTTTGTTCGTTGCATGCTTGAGTTTTGACCGAGTGTTATGTTTCCGTGGGTGGTGTCATACATGTCTAATTAGGTGTGTATATTTGTGAAAATAAAGTGATCCCGAGTATTCGCGGGTCATTGAAATAGACTAATGTTGTATATAATAATAATAAAGATTATGCACAACTACGCGAGGCAACGTTTCTAGATAATTACCAAATGTAAATAGTAGATAAGCAAATGTGTGTATGATTAATCATGACTTTCGAGGATATAGTACAAGACAGCACTCCTGAATTGATATGCCATTCGGTGTACATTTATGCGTTCATTGTACATTTAATAAGTACATTGATGACTAATAAACATCTTATATAACTGTGCCTCTATAAAAATATGTCACGATAATTTTCAAACTAGAAAGGAGGAAATCCGACAGGTCTATTCCCAACGTATACATATAAACGAGAAATCTCTTTTTATTTCCATGTAGTTGATAATCATTAAGCTTTTGTATACTCACCTCTCCTTGCTGCAAGACGACGACGATACTTTTAATAAAACTTTCCGTATAGCGAGCGAGATAGAGAAATAGAGAAAGAGACAGATACGGATCCTGCTAAAGGTAGAAGTAGCTTTCCGATTCGAAATCTACTAAAAGTCCTTGCAATTAGTAACGAGATACCACATTACAGCAGTTTATTGGGTGTAATATTTCGTACAACAGTGTAACAGAGTAAAATTCCTTACGGATCTCCATACATTGACCATCTTCGTCGCGGTAACGTCGTACAACTAGACAAATAATATCCGATTTCCGACGATCTGTTCTCAGCCTCAGTGCTTTTTTGGCCGATCGTGCAACGATTGGTCGCGTTTTGGAGTCCTTGATGCGTAACATTGCAGTTCCATCCTCACGCATGACATTGTAATTATAATAGGAAGCACAAAAGATCGAAATAACTTAGTATCCTGCCAATTCGGCGAACGTGGAGTCCATCTCGTCGGCGAGTGACTTGTATCTATCCTTGTTGATGCCCAATTCGTCTGGAAAAGTTGATAAAATAATCGAATTGCTGATATATTTTCTTCTTTGATTTTAGTAACGTTTTACATCTAACGACTCGTTTTACATCTAATTAAGAACGATCCTACGAACTTTCTACTTGATTCTTGTGCATTTGCCCGGTAAACAGTTGCACTTCGTTCAGAATTGGAAACGTTTCGGTTAACTCGGTTCAACGAGCTTTCGTTTACCGGTCAAGCACGGATCGATACACTACTTATTTTAATGAACCTAAGTCACAGTTTGGAATTAATGTGAACATAGAGATCATCAGAGTTTGTTCGCTATTGAAAGTATGTTAACCCCTACGCAAAAAGAAGTTATATTAGATGGAAATGTTATGATGCAACGACATTCATCCTAAAGAAAAAAAAAAAGAAAAAGAATAAAAGCACACTTATAGCTTGATCAAAATATAGGAATGTCGTACAACGTGGTGTATGTCAGTGTGCTCGTACAATTCGAAATTGTACACAAAATGCATCGTGTGAAAGGAAATGTTAAACGAAGCGGTTAATACTTTATCACTTTACTCGAAGCATGTAAGTATCGTGAGGCGTAGTATACCTTTGCAGGAGTCTAAGACAAAACAGTTTTACAAGGGATTGGTAAATGTACCTGACGTACGACGGCCCACATAAACGTGCGAAGCTTTTTGTTTTATTTTATTCTGTTAAGTGCCTTGTGTGTGTATGTTCATGTGTTCTTGTACGCGTATATTAATAGACAATGCTTAACGTAAACGACAAGTACTAATTAATCTGTTCTTATAAAAAAAAAACTAAGCAAAGCGCTCCCAAATCGGACAATTGAAACAGTGATCGGACAGCAAATAAAAAAAGAAAAAAGAAGGGAAATCACAAGAGAATTAAATGGAACCAACGGAACTTTAAACATGAACGATGATCGATAGAAAAGAATGATATTGTCGGTTTTACATGACCGTGAGAATGCAAGAAAAAAAGCAAAAATCTTCTTTGTTGGTTCTTCGGTCGTAAAAAAGTAAAAATTACGCCCAAATTTGGAAGCTATTGCAGCGGAAAAGAAGAAAAAATCAGCTAAAGCGGAAAAGTATCTTTGAAAGAGAGAAGATAACGATACAGAAATAGCTAAATATGTTTCGTGTACAGGAATAAACGAGAAAATTTGAAACGACTATGGATGATATTTTTTTTTTTTAGTAGCCAGAAAGCTCAGAGAATGTCTTGTCCAATTCTTCGCAAATCGTTTTGCGTTTCTCCTTCTGCTGGTGCAATATGTCTGTAAAGAAAATCAGTTGCGTTGCACGATGAAGTGTCGCTTGTTAACGCGGATATCTATTAACGAACACTACCTTTGTAATCTCTGTAACTATAAAGAAATTTATGCGAGTAAAAATGAATACTTTTTTTTTAAATCACTCTCTTACTCATATTCAGTGGAAAGTCGCGGCTCGACTAAATTTATCAACGTAACTTGAAAATATTCGTAATAATTAATCGACTTGCGACGTGTGCAGCATTTACTAAAGTGTGTTTGACGATATTCAAGGTTGGCAAATTGGCCACGAGTCTTTGATTGCATTCCAGTAGAATTGGATAACGGAAGCGTTGCTGTCAATTTGCCAAATTACGTCAGACACCCGTTTAGATTCGGTGCAAAGTACTCTGAGATCACTCTGCAGCAACGGAGTAGTAAATATTTGTAAAGAAATAAATTCGTTGCTTATTTAAGAAAATACGCTGCTTAAACGATGTTAATCCAGTAAAGAGGGTGTTAGAACGAAAGGAAGTCATTTCGACTTTACCTTCGAGCCTGTCGACCTCCTTCTGGAGTTTCTTAACAGTTTTCTCGGCAAATTCGGCACGGGCTTCAGCTTCCTTTAGTTTCACTGTTAGGGTCTTGAGCTGGCGTTTGAACTCCTCCACTCTTTGATTAGCCTAATCGAATCCAGTCGGTCAAATTGTTTATCCGAAATGCGTTCTCAAACACCATGAAAAATCGACAAACTCACCTTCTCTTCGGATACTTCCAAAGATTTCAAGCTGTTACCGACCACTTTAAGTTCCTCTTCAAGTTCCATGATCTTGCTGTAACGTTGTAAATAGTACGCTTTAAGTAGAAACAATTATTTACGAGTAGACTGTGAATTTTTCATATTGTTGTAAGTAAAGAGAATAAAATGGAGATTCGTTTCACCTTCTAAAATTTATGATACAAGTACTCACTCTATCGTTGGTACTTTACCTACTTTTCTATGTTATAAGGATTCTATTGTATCGTTAAGTTTTACGTAAACGCATAGAAAGTCGCAATCTATTTACGAATAACATTCCTCGGGGGCAACTTACGCTTCACCAGACTTGACTCGATCCTCAGCGACTTCCAACTCGTCTTCAACAAAGGCCAGCTTTCGCGATACTTCGTCCGATTTCCCATCAGCGTCCTCGGCAAGCAGACGCGCCTCTTTCAGTTGATTCGTTAGCTGATCCATCCTCTCTTCATCCTGTTGCGCGCGGTTTTCCAATACTTTGCACATACTGCAATTACGTTCATTAACATAATTACGTTTCTATCTATCGTACAACAGTTTCACGATTGACTTTCTCAACATTTACCGGCTAGATTCGTCGGCAGCCTGAGAAGCTTCGGCCAACTTGGCAGTGGCAGTGTTCAATCGTTCCTCGGATCTCTCCAAGTCCTCCTCAATCAATTGTACTTTTCGGTTCAGAGCGGCGACCTCGGATTCGGCCTGAAATTAGAAAGCTCTCGTGACTCATTGGCCTTTTAAAAAAAGGGGAGCACAGGGCGAAACAGATGATCCCTCGTGTTACGAGACACCATAGCTAGCGTAAAACTGCGTCACTCTGAGTCATCGATCTTAAAACGAAGGTATAAAACTACGGTATAAATATAAATAAAATTTCTCGGCGAAAAATTGACTTGGACCTGGTCCAAGGTAAACTGGAGCAATGACAGAACTAGGGCGAAATCCTTAATCGTAACAGACTAACGGAAACATTAGGTTACTTACGTTAGTCAGAGCTTTCTCTTTTTCTTCGAGGTCCTTGTTGGCCTGATCCAGAGCTTGTTTGTTGGCTTGAAGGTCGGCTTCAACCTGGGTAAGCTTCTTTTGTAATTCACCGACTTCCTCGTTGACCTTATCCGCGCGCATATTCGCCTCCTTCGCCTGTCCTTCGCAGGCATCGGCTTTATCCATCGCATTATCCTTTTCAAGCTTCATCGCTTGCATCTTCTTCTTGATCGCGTCCATGGTGGCGGCCTTTTTCTTTTGCCGGCTTCCTTCAAGAAACTATCGAGTTCACTGAAATTTTCCATGATCCTTTCTCTTAACGATTGGTCGAACATCGTTTCTAGTGGTCTTTCTGATTAGACGTTAAAAATTTCGAAACACTTGAAACGTGGCAATCGATGTTTGTCTGTTCGATGAAACAGCATAAACTTCGATTTCTCGATGTTAGTGGAATTATATCAACGGGTTTAGTCTTAGCAGACAAATCAGACGAGATTATCGATTACAGATAAATCGTAAAGAGTCTTTTGTTCGTCTACGACGCGATAATCGTCTCCTAGAAATATATCTTTTACACTTGCGAGGAGAAGATTTGTATAGAAGTCACGAGTCACTCACTGCGAACATACACTTGATAAAAAATTAGTATACGTCTTACAGCCTTAAACACGTAATTAGTCAAAAGATGGGCCCATTCGATATAATAATTAATTGACCGTTTAAATATTTCGATGAACTCTATGAAATACACGTTCGAAATAAATATCTTGTAATTTCTATATATGTTTTCGGTTTTCCTTCAAGCTACATCAACGTAATCATGGCAATTGCGTCTCGTTACAGCGCTAATGAAATTTCGAAAGGTTTTGCATGACACATATATACAATATACGAAGACAACAGGGTAAGAAGAATTATAAATCACATTTTCTCCGCTATATATCTTTGAACTTAGCAAATTCTTTGCTCTTT
This sequence comes from Bombus flavifrons, assembly GCF_040668555.2. Taxonomy (NCBI): domain Eukaryota; kingdom Metazoa; phylum Arthropoda; class Insecta; order Hymenoptera; family Apidae; genus Bombus; species Bombus flavifrons. The sequence goes on from NC_138453.1 coordinate 8,168,853, forward strand.
TAATTGCGTATTTTATGTGAAAATACCCTTTCCAGACGTAAGACGCTATCGAAATCAAAAGACCAACAAGAATGCGACGCTATCTCCTGTGATCTTCATATTCATACATGGTCTCTACATGAATTCGAATACTTTGATGATCCACCGTATACATATGTTTCACGGCTGTGACTCGTCATCGTTTTAACCCTGAAAATAAACGGATGGGTCCGCGAATAAAGTAGGCGATGGGCTTGCATATTTTCACGATCGTAGGGAGTTCTGCGAGTCATAATCCGGCAGATGATACCGTCCGGCTTCGCGATGACGAGGAACGGGGCACATCGGTGCGTCTACGGAAATAGCATCCATAGGCAGGCTCTATAAATATGCGCGGAACGACGAGGAGAGGACGGCGGCCGACGTTAGTGAGGCCGCGAGGCGAGGAGTCCAAAAAGCACGAGCGTAACCCAGAAGAACGGGCTTTACTTGGCCGCCACCGACGACCGACATTCGATCTAACTGCCGCGTATTAATAGCATTTACGAAATCATCGTCGCCACCTCGCGATCTCGCGGTTCGATCCTGCATATTCGGTTCTTGGGATTTGTCAAGCTATAGGAAATGTTTTTTTTTTTATTTCACTCGTTATGCTCAATTTTTCCAATTGGAAGTGCAGAGAGCAAGACCCGATTAGCCTTTTACTTGTGAATAAAGTAAAGAATTTATACAATGCACCTCGTATGAACAGATATATAAAATATACAAAGTAAAGTAGAAGTACTTGCGGTGGTGTTGGACCGAACACGCTGAATCTGATCTCCATTTCGGCTCCGTTTCTTTAGCTACGTTCACGAGCATACGAATTTGCATAACCGTCAGCAATGTACTTATCGCAACAATATCTGTGATATCGTTGTTAACCTATGACGAATATATCGATCAACCGATCGATCAACCTTCGATCGACGAAGCCTGGATTAATTCTGGAGACATCTAAGTTACACGGTGGATAACGATGGATATATTTCATAGCCGTTGGAATGTAAACAAGGTATAAGATCGCAGAAGGGATGGGAATATTTAAATTCATTAAATCGATTATTCGATAGCTGAATGACTACATTCGACCCTATTTCCGGATATTAATAGCACCTGGAAAGTTTTGGCATTTGGTTACCCATGGGTGCCAAAATGACATCACTGACCATCATTCTCGGTGGTCAATAACAACAGCGAATTGCTCGGGTTATTTAATCGCAAACAGGCGTTGTTAGATGTTTAGCGGATGAATTTTGGTTGCCTTTAAGGTTTAAGCGAGACTACGGAGATTAATGGTGTAGAAAGATCGTTATGCGAATGCTACTTACGACATTGCGTTTTGTTAGATCCAAAAGTAAATTCCCGAAGCGTTAGCAGAGCTGTTGTTAATTGGCAGCGGTTAATATGTTGCAAAAGCGCTCCGGTTCCTTACACCGTTGGTCTTCCTGCAAGCATTTAAACCACTAATATACTTTAATCGCGTAGACAATTTGGTGTATCGATGCAGATAGGATGGATGATTGGATCGTAACGATTGATTATAGTTAATATCGAGTTGGGCTTTTCAAAATACGTAGTATTCGTCGAATTCACTAGGCAAACGTTAGCGGTTGAAAATAGCACACGTAAACGAAACGATTCGATGATGGCAACCGGTTTATTTTTGCCACAAAGTGGACCACAATATTTCATCTTTTCGGGATTTTTCATTAATATCTATAACATTTTCGTTATCTGAAATTTTAACGTTGATTATAGCCAACGAAAAATTGTATCGTAAAACGAGGTACTAACATGACGTACGTTTGTTAATGGTAAGCAGTGTTATGTTAGGATTAACGCTACTTACAAGCATTGCCAAAGCAGTTTTTTGACAAAAACCTTCGAGACGGATGCACCTCGAAGCCAAAGCGGATTAATTCGCTTCCAGAGCCTTCTCCGTGGCTGGCACTGTTTCGTTGCAAATCAAGTATTTTCTACGTGCGTTTTTCAACTTGAAGCTTGTTAGTCGAAGAAGCAGCTCCATTAGTAGCGTAATAAATCTTCGTGGTAACAAAAATTCAACGATTAGTCCAACTATACAGTCTTCTTTCACCGAACGATTCCATCGTCGAAGATGAAAATCTTCGACATCCTCAAGTTTCTCGCACTGGTGAATTTTGCACCAGTTCTCACGCACACGTCCATCCACATCCTTCCTCCCTTTCTTTCTTTCACACTCGCGTCACGATCACCGATCCATGGAACAAAAGATAGCCGAGCATCGAGAGAACGAGGTGTAGAAACAGCCAGAGAATAAAAAAAAAGCGATCGGTCGGGGAAGAATTTCGTGATAATTCACTTACCTAACCCGAGCGAGTAGAGTGGCGCGAGTCGAGTGTTCCGAGGGTGCTTCGTAAAGCTTCTTGCTCGACGAGGACGCGGGTAATCGAGGCGAAGTCGAAGGTGGGGAGCCCAAAAATGGACCGCCACAGAAAATTCTACGGGGGTGGGGTCCTCGGCGTTTATTTTCTGCTCGCGCCTCCTCGAAAATTTCTCTCACCTTCCAATCGGAAGACACTGGCTGGATTCAGTGATTTTCCAATTTACAGATCGATTTCGAATTACGAAATATGTTTATGATCAACCGTTCAATTTATCTTATCGGTGTTCAAGATAGATTTTATCAGTCGATATTGTTATTTATCTGTTAGTAGATGTAAAGACAATTAATTTACTCCCTCTACGTTGAATCGATTTATAGATATACATTTATGGCGTACATCGTACTAGTATATATATATTTATAGATAGATTTCGAATTGCGGAACGAAATTTTCCAAGGAGACTAGTTTAATGATCTTCACAATGTTGAAGATACGTTTTAACGATTCTGTTATTAGGTGTAGAAATCAATTTCGTGCATTTCTAATAAAGATATTGTTTCACTGTATATTTTAAAGCTATCAAGTATTAATCTTGACATTCTTAAAACATGGCATAGATGTATAAGATGATTTCGAGAGGCATTAATTTTCAATTGAAAAATGAAACTAAAAGGCGTTTCATTTTCAATCGAAAGTAGAAAAATTAGAACTGACTGCAAAACACAATTGTTAAATTTGTCTAAATAGGGCACATCGTTAATTCGACATCTAATATATGAAATCATTGATTATATTAGTGGTATTAGTGTTATGATATTAGTAATATTTTTATTATACAATGTTACAAGTCAGAACATTAGAGAATTGAAACAAAAGAACACGATAACGATTTTAACAATTCGACCATGGGCTGTTTCGTTGTTCGTTACTATTTTCGAGTGTTTTGCAGCGTGTTATACATTATACACCGAATAGGAGCTTTTAACTAGCTACAATCAGATGGTCAGAAATAATAAACGTCTAGTTTGGTAGCTCGTGTAACAAGCCTTGAAAAGGCGTAAATATGCGTAAGATTACTAATCGTAGATATTCATCGTGATGGTGTTTGTATCCTTCAAATGTATGGACCATAGGGCCACATTCATTACGATTAAAAATATTTTTCGATTGCACTTATGCAACCTTGTCTAGTCGACATGAAAGATCACGTCTGCTATATATGTAGGTGAATATATTAAATCGTTCTCCCAAGTTCGAAGAACGATCTTTTACCTTCACTTTGTTTCCATACCAACAGTAAATAAAATTTTGTAACATCGTTCTGCTTTGTTAGAAATGTCGCTATGAATTCGGTGCTTAAAATATCTACCTCTATTCCGGCAGAGAATCAAAAAGCTTTCAAAAGTTTGCAACAGAATTGTCAAGTGTACAGGCTCGTTTAACGTTCTGATTGATCTAAATAAATGTCTCATAATAAATGTCATTTTTATGGTCTGTAATACAATACAAAATTGTTAGAATCGCAATAATATTTTATAATTTAATAGTCGAAAGTATTGGTTTTACTATCTGACGTAAAAAATTATAAAGATATAGAGGTCAGAATTATAGTGATTTTTATTTATTATATAGATTTATTTATTGTGATTGAAGCAAAAAATTATAACTATTTAATCTGAACTTAATGCAGTAATGGGATACAACTAAAGACAACAAAATTTAACTACTCAACTTACAACCTACAACTAACAACTTACAACAACTTATGAGTAACGATTTAACCCGCAACTACTCGCAATTCAGACGGAACTCCAACTGTAAAATTATAAATTACTTTTTTTTTTTTTACGTGGAGGGAACTTTCATAGGCACCCGTGCTCTCCGGGGAGAGGGCGCGGGGTAATACCGAAAAAAAAAATTTTTTTTTTTTTTAACGTGGGGAAATCTTCATAGACACCTTATCTCATCGCCCGGGGCGGGACAAGGGTGCCGGATTTTTACCGGCTAAAAACCCACGGGCGGGGCTGGGTAGCCAGCACGAGTGACGCAAACACTGGGGGTACTTTCCCAAGCACTTATAGAAAGTACTACATGATAGGCAAGCAAAGGGGGTTGTTGTTGAAAAACCCACTTGCCCGTTGTACATAACTGTAAGATATTTGGCTTTCCACCTTTACACATAAATATGCCCAGGATGGTTTCGAACTCGCGACACATTGCTACCGCATACGCCCTTTACAAGCGTAGCTAGCAAGCCCGCCGAGTATTTACTACTTGTTCACTCATTACTATCTCCATCAAGTTGTCCTTATACCAGAGTTTTCAGTGCTGCTACAACGGACACGTGTCTTACAGCTGTTAACCCAAGATGGTCACGTAAACCTTTTTTAATTATAGAATAATTCTACCAAATGTCTAAATCGGACAAATTGTGAATGTAAACATCTAAATAAAAAAAAAAAAAAATTATAGAATGTCCTAAAAGGCCACGTGCATATTGTCCACCGAAATTTCCCATCCTTCTTGGCCCGTCAGCACTTTTATTCTTTTCCATCTGTAGTTCATTGGAATTTCTCCAAGAGTTTTTCCACGATACTACAAAGATGAAATTACAACGTGATCACTTGTTATTTTAACAGATCTGTCAGTTATTACTATAAAAATAAATTCTTCATTATGTCAGCAGGTGGTATGGCCCAATCCATATCATAAATAACATCGCGAACTTTGTTGCTCTAAAAATTACTTCAATTGTGCGTAAATGAAAACATGTATCATAATTTGAGATCAAATTCATCTTGCATTATTATATATTAGCTACTAATATTAATAAGTTAATAAGTTACAAGTTACAGGTCAAAATACTTTTTTATAATTTTACAATTGTATACCACATAGAATAATCAATTGACTTTCAATTCGTAAAATTTACGTATACAACGTTATTTGTTTTACTACGAATTGTGCTTATTATTTTATTATAATACCGATTACTTGTAAGATCAAAAATTTTATTTGTAACATTAAATTCATTCTACACGAGAGCGCAAGAAACGAGAAAAAATCACTCTGTTCTTTTCCTTTTTGTGACATTAATTAATCACTGTATCATAATCATTATCATTAGACACTGAGTAAAAATCTCAAATAAAATCGTCGTTTCTACTATTCCGTGCTATTGTACTGGAAAATATATGTAGCGATCGAATAGAAACGAAAAGCAGTGGCAGCTTTCAACGTCATCTCTTTCCCAAACCAACAGTATAAATATACCTGCATAAGCATACAGCACAAATAGAAGCCTTTCCAGACGGAGTTCATAGAGAATGGATCTATCGTGGAAAGCTTGTAGATACTCAAACATAGTATTATCGAACTTATACAAAATTGTAAGAAAATCATGTACTGAAATACACTGTTCACTGTTTTAGCAAATCTGCAATCAAATAAAAAATTAGGAAATTCGGTACTAAGAATTTCAAAATTTATGATCACGAAAAATGCACATCTATTTGTACTCGTAAATTTCGTGCTGATGTCCAATTAAATTCCCAATAATTTTATTGCATCTTATCTTGAATTCTTAGTTAGACATGTTGTTCCTTTTCACTGCCGTCAATGAGAATAATAGATTATCTCAAAGTATCTCAAAGTATAGTATAAGTATAAGTAGATCAGAGTACCTCAAAGTATATCATTAATCTTGAGGTCAGTGAATCAATGAACGAGTTGTTTGATACGCTAGGGATATGGTGTACAGTTTTTGGGCGGATAAGTCGTACGATATCCAGTCGTGATTCCATTTTCCCGTCTTTTTGCTTTGAAGAGTGTAATATACGAAACGTAAAACATCTAATTAGTTTTTCTCCTCATCGATCTTTTTCTGCCTTTCGATACATTCTTATTATTATTACATTTCACACATCCCCTTTAGTTGTTCGAATATAAAAAACATAATTATTTCCCAGTAGAAGATTTCAAAAGCAAAATTTCTCTAAAGTTTCATAGCTGACCGCAGACGATATGATTGGCTAAAAAAAAAGGTTAAAAAAAAAATATTGGTATCTTTTTTCACTTCCCCGAAGTCACAGAGATCTATTTAATCGATTGAAGGCAAAATACGGCGTCGATAAACGAAGAAATGGTCGAATTTGCCGTGGAAATGGATAATGATTCATCGGCTATTATCTGTCTCCCCTCCACGAAAATTAATAAGAAGTAAACTGTAGAACACGCAACACCATCAGTCTGCTTTCGTCGCTCGCAAGAGAAAGGCAGTCGTGGTTTACCGATATACTTTGTTTTGAATAGTTTCATTGACGGAAGAAGAGAAACACAAGTGAAAGGTGTCACCAAGGGCAAGTGATTTAAGCATGTACGTATGTGTTATTCATATTTCGTATAATTTATTGGAATGCACTTCGGATACTCTAGTGCACGTTTCCAGTGTTTTGAAACATTTGTTTTTTCCTTTTCCTTTCTCTAAGTGAACAGTTATTACTCTATTCGGAAGAATCGAAGAAAGACGGTTCTATGTTAAGAAATTAGCCTTTGTGTTCATGATTCCTGGCTCTGTTGGAACACACTGAATACGGAGTAAGAAGTTTTCAGTAGCTACAACATAAATGTTTCTCATAATTTTTTACCTACAAATATAAAGGAAAAAAGGTTTAGACGAAACTGACTGTCATGAAAGACTCAAGATTGACGGAAATGACGTAAATACTGGTAAATTCGATCGGTCTCATAGCACGCCTCATTAACATCAAAAAAGCTCTCTTAACGTTGTTATTTAACGATGTCCAGTCGCTTCTGAATATCGCATCAGAAAGTTCCAAACTCTGCACAGAAAATTATATCAGTTTACTCACTTAGTTGCAAAATTTCTAAAAGGTTTGATTTCCTGCCAATGGAAATTTATGTAATGCGGATATTTATGTAAATTCATATTCTTGTGCATACAATTGGAGAAGTAGAGCTTTAACACAGTTGTTTCACCTACGAAAAATTGTAATATTACAATATTTTCATATATTTGCCTATTTCTTTTCACGTTAAGCGCTTTTTATGCATCGATGGACCTTTAAATTTCTCATAATTGCATAAATATCCGTGGACTAATTATAACATTAGCATTTTGGACTGACAGGAAATGTGAAGTCTCTATGTGAACGCTGTTCACTTAAAAAAAAATCGTATCCAAACGTATACGTCTGATGCGTACAGGAAATCCAACCTTAAGGTTTTATTACATTCTTCGTCGTAATATTGAACCTTAAGCTTGACTTCATTTCCGAACCAACAGTAGTAAAATATCTGCATCAACGAAAAGTTCATAAAAAGGATCCTTCCTATGATGTTCGAATCCATTTCCATTTGTGTTATTTGATAAAGGTTGAAACAGATCATACACAAACTTGTATAGAATTGGAAAAACATGATCGTTCTAAATTCCTCGTTCACCATTTCGCTAAATCTGTAAGCTCGTAAATAAGAAAATGTTACAGTGAAGAAGTTATATAGGGTGGTTGGTAACTGGTAGTACAAGCCGAGAGGGGGTGATTCTACGCGAAAAAAGAAGTCCAAAATATAGAATAAAAATTTTTCGTTTGAGGCTTTGTTTTCGAGAAAATCGACTTTGAATTTTCGCTCGGTACGCGTGCACTTTATTACGTCTCGTTATAACGGATCTCACTGTAGATTGTCTCACTACACTAGGTTGTCTCGATGGAAAAATTTAAAAAGAAAAAAAAATTAAAAAAAATTGTTACTCTATATTTTCGACTTCTTTATTCGCGTAGAATCACTCCCTTTCCGCTTGTACCACCAGTTACCAACCACCCTGTATAGTTTATTTCTCTGCGAAGTTATCAAAAGAGAAATAAATCGACAAACTGACTTGTATATATGATTGTGATGACGAACACACAGCTTCACTGAATAATTCTGGTTCGATTCGATGTTCTTCAGACGATGCTCTAGTATTTCGAATTGGCAGGTAATATGAATTAGTAGGCCACTGTACAGAGAATCAGTAGCGACGCATCCAAAGGAGCATATCGTCGTGAATAACGACTGATAAAGCAAAGTAAGCAGAAATGCAGATGCAGACGAATAGTCGTATGGTACCCATGTTCGATACGTTAGTTGTCTTTTCTTATACGTCAGAAGCGATTCCATAAATAGATAAAAATTACTAGTCATGAGTATCGTCATATAACCAAGTGTGTTCCAGCTAGAAGAAAAAAAGAAAATAGAGAAAATGCTTTCAGTCGAAGAAGCATTGTCGATCAATTTAGAGTAAGTTCTTGTTTAATGTAACTATCTATATTTTTGTAGGCAAATATATAGTTATCATACTACTAACACAATTTAATCTTAACATCGAAAATTATTTATTGTATTAGGCAATATTATTAGACGACTTATTGTATATGCATTTGTGTATTCGTTTAGGTTGTAGAGGATTGTAAATGATGGTTGTTGGAATAACAAAGTAACTCGTTGTTGAAACCGTCAAGTGTATTTAAAATAATTAATAAATAAATAAATACAGATAATGTCGTTAAGACACTCGTACTAACAAATTCGCTAAGACAGTGTATAATCGCTAAAATACTCGCTGATTAGATCGCTGATAGATACTCGATAGATATTCGTAGATACTCGTAGATACTGTAATCCTTACAATCGCATCTGTTTATTTATACTGGTCAGAGGAGAGTCGGAATATTCAAATTCGTTTTTGTTCGACGGTTGCACGTAGCGGCGACATTGTTTTGCCCGGAGTTTATTATTATATTGTGTGTCCTAACGATATTGATACTTCGAGACAAAACAACATGATATGAATTGTTCTCTAGCTCATGTGTTGTTACAAGTTCGTCTAATCATATATATATACATGATAAGAAGTTTTTATTTCAACAAACTTACTCGGTAACTTTGTCGAATCTCAACAAAATTTCGAATTCTTGTTGGTTCATTGGCAAAAATGGCTCTTTCTGTAGAGTGTCGCGCAAACGTACGAAGCTTTCACGATACATCAACATAACGGAGACCTTGATGGTTGTGAGGAACGATCCCATCGTCACGTGAAAATTATCACTGAAGTCGTCTACATTTTCTACATTGTATATCATATCCATTACTAAACAAAGAAAGAAAGTATTCAAGACCAAGAGCGAGAATACCGTATAAATCTTGTACAAAAATTTTTTGCTGGGTGTTATCCACGAAGGTGGTGGTAAACAGCCGCACAATGTGAACAATAAGAATGTCCATCGTAGTATATGCATGCTTGATGTGAGAACTTTTTATTATCACGCACTTCCTTTGTTTAACCGATCCTTATTTCGTTATAGTAACGGTGATAGTAAGTATGCAGAGAAATTATCGAAAATGTAGAAAGAAGTGAGTTATACGCCACTCTCGAGCAGTTACTTCGACTCTTGTTCGAAGTTAGAAATGTAACTGACGACTGTAAAATCAATTCCCTCTTACTTCCTTCAATAGACTTATTTTCTACTGCAATTACCCTTCGCTGATACGTATCATTACTATAATAGTAGCGTGTGACACGATGACATTGGATGCGTATCTACCGTTTAAAGAATAATGAATCAACCCTTCGTACTCTTACATATTTTTTTCATACCCCTCTTCATATTATTCTTTGTTGCGAGCTAATATAGCGTAAATATTTGCCTTCGATAATGTTTCGTAAAATAGAACGAGCGAAGAATATTATCCACAAATTGACGGAAGAATTTTTAGTTGAAAATGAAATATCGTCCGCGTGTGCTTCTTCAACATATCACAAGGAATAAACGTCCAACATATTTTCTTCTACGATCAGGCAAGTATTTATGAGTTGGCATTTCATGGAGCAAAGTTTATTGTCACGTTCTCTACATGCATCGGTACATTTGCAGAACGTTGTCCACCGAAAGCATCGAAACAAATAATCTCAGGATCCACTGCACTTCTATTTCACACCACCATTTAGTTCGTTGCAACGCAAATTCGGTATTTATAATGTTTACCTCTAATAAGGGAACCAAGCATCACTAGAGTAGCAGAAATCTTTCAAAAAATTGCAATAGGACCGTCAGGTGTACAGATACGTTTTTAAATTGTGTGGTTTGCAAAGCTTTGAAGATAAAATTTCAAACATTTTATTTGTATATTCCACAATTCGCAAGATAGGAGGTACGTTAATTTGATTAAATTCTGCATTTTTATTTCTCAGTCATGATCGTCATGAGTACATTAGTGAGAGTTGTATGACCGTGCACAACGGTAAAAAGGACACACACTTTTATAATAATTGTAGACAATTTATGATAATTAAACAGTCAGTAAAAATTGAATCACAGTAACAACAAAAATTCTTATTTACTCGTAGAATTTGACAGAAGATTGTACGAAGAGTAAGTCATCTTCATGATCTATAATAAAGTACAAAGTTGTTAGAATCGCAATAATGATTTATAATTTAATGGTTAGAAGCATTGAAATTCTACTAACTGACACGAAAGATTGCGAAGATAAAACAACAACGTGACCGCTTGTCATTTTAACAGGTCTATCAGTTCTAATTATGATCAGTAATAAATTTTTCATTACGTCAGTAGGTAGCATGGTCCAATCCATATCATAAATAGCATCGCGAACTTTGTTGCTCTAAAAATTACATCGATTGTACGTAAATGAAAACATGTATCATAATTTGAGATCAAATTCATCTTGCATAATTATATATTAGCTACTAATATTAATAAGTTAATAAGTTACAAGTTACAGGTCACAAAATACTTTTTTATAATTTTACAATTGTATACCACATAGAATAATCAGTTGACTTTTAATTCGTAAAATTTACATATACAACGTTATTTGTTTTACTACGAATCGTGCTTAGTTTTTTATTATAATACCGATAACTTGTAAGATCAAAAATTTTATTTGTAACATTAAATTCATTCTACACGAGAGCGCAAGAAACGAGAAAAAATCACTCTGTTCTTTTCCTTTCTGTGACATTAATTAATCACTGTATCATAATCATTATCATTAGACACTGAATAAACATTTCAAATGAAACCGTCGTTACTGCTACTCTGTGCTATTGCACTCGAAGATACATGCAGCGATCAAATAGAAACGAAAAGCAGTACCAACCTTCAACGTCACCTCGTTCCCAAACCAACAGTATAAATACACCTGCATAAGCATACAGCACAAATAGAAGCCGCTAAATAAGAAGTTCATACTGAACGGATCTACCGTGGAAAACTGATAGACACTCAGACATAGTACTATCGAACTTATGCAAAATTGTAAGAAAATCATGTACTGAAATACACTGTTCACTGTTTTAGCAAATCTGCAATCAAATAAAAAATTAGGAAATTCGGTACTAAGAATTTCAAAATGTATGATCACAAAAAATGCACTTCTATTTGTACTCGTAAATTTCGTAGTGATGTCTAATTAAGTTCCCAATAATTTTATTGCATCTTATCTTGAATTCTTCGTTAGACATAGTGTTCCTTCTCGCTGACGTCAATGAGAATGATAGATTTCTAGCTCGATGACAAAATATCTCAAATTGCGTGCCGACTTGTATCATCAATCCTGCGATCAGTGTTTCGTTGGCCACGCTGGTATTTGCACAGATCAACAAACCAACTGTTTGATACACTAGGGATATCGTGTACACTGTTTGCGAGGATAAATCGTACGGCATCCAGTCGGACACTGGTAACTCTCTCATACTTATGAGTTTTTTATATTGTCCCACGGTCGCAAAGAATACTGCCGATTCGTTCAGGATCTCGCAGTATATCGTCAGTTTTCTGTAACAAACTTGTAAGCAGTAATTCATGGCAAAATGATTGTGAGCCGCGTAAGTGTAGTCCACGAAGGAATATTGTAAAAAAAAAACCTGGCATAATCATCGTTCTTCCGTTGGATGCGTTCTTCCTGATCGTCTCTCGCAATACAATTCTCGTTCAATAACATATTCATCACATTTATAATTTTTCCTCGCCGGACAAAGAGATTGGCTACTTTAAGGCAGACTCCTACCACAGAGACGCAGAGAGAAAATTTGTCGGACATAGCCTCCAGGTTTTTGCTAGTAAACGAATCCACGCAAGAGCAGAACGTGAAGAAGTATAGTAGCAAAATCATGAACACCGAGTAAACGTTGTACAGATGATACTTGAGCGAAGTGTGTGGCCACTTAGTTGGTTTCCAGTAACCGCAGTAAGTGAGCAAAGCAAACGACAGAGGAAGTCTGTGCATCTTTTTGTTTCTTAGTTATCTCTGCCTATATTTTCTTAGAAAATCATTGACTAAAAACTAGTCAATGATACATACAAAAAATCTTGTTTAAAAATTTCTTTTTAAAAGATGAATATTTCGTCAAAAAAGGAAAAGAATATCGTTATGATTTTATTTTCCTATATTTCCTATATTTTTGCCTGGAAGAATTTGATCAAAGCGTACAAAAATCTAATTGTGCGAATATTCTACATTTAACAATACTTAACAAGCTTGATTATGTTAGTTACAAATTTTTATCAAAGCTGCTTGACTGTTACAGAATGAAAGAGCTTCCATCAAATGCGCGACTCTATTACCTTTCTTCTTTTCCTTTTCCACCGATCTTTTTTTGTCGACCGAGACATCTTTATTATTATTACATTACATACATCCCCTATAGTTATGCGATTACAGAAAAATCAATGAAATATTTCCCAGTTGGGGCTTTCACTTAGATAGAATCGCGATTAAGAGTAAAGTTTCTCTATAGTTCTATAACTGATGACAGTCTATATAATTGGCTAAAAAGTATTTATTTATTATAGGCATCTCCTGTCATTTCCGGGAAGCCACAATGTTCCAACTAGTCGATCGAGGGCAAAGTACGGAGTCGAGAAAGAAAGAAAGGGTCGAAATTGTCCTGGAAATAGATAATGATTCATCGGCTATTATCTGTCTCCCCTCAATGAAAATTAATAAAAAATAAACTTTAGAACACGAAGCACCATCAGTCTGCTTTCATCGGTCGCAAGGAACAGAAGGTTGCGGTTTACTCATTGTGAATAGTTTCATTGACGGAAAAAGAGAGTCAAAAGAGAAAGTGATACAGACACGTTAATCAAACGCATGGTATTCATGTTTCAAATAATTTATTGGAATGCACTCTAGATACTCTGTTGCACGTTTCGCATGTTGTGTTCGATTTGCTTTTTTCTCTTCCTTTTTCTAAGTGGATAATTATTATTCTATTCGGAAGTATCGAAGGCAGACGGTTCTAAATTAAGAGAATTCCCGCATTTTCATGATTCCCGGCTCTGTTGGAAAACATTGAACGCGGAGTAAGAAGTCTTCAGTAGCTACAACATAAATGTTTCTCGCAATTTTCTACCGAAAAATGTAAAAGAAGAAAGGTTTAGACGATACTGACTGTCATGAAGGACTCAAGATTGACGGAGATGACATAAATGCTGGTAAATTCGATCGGCCTCATAGCACGCCTCATTAACATCAAAAAAGCTTTCTTAACGTTGTTATTGAACGATGTCCAGTCAGTTCTGAATATTATATCAGAAAGTTCCAAACTCTACACAGAAAATTATATCATTTTACTTAATTAGTTGTAAAATTTCCAAAAGGTGGGATTTCCTGTCAATGGACTGCGGATATTTATGTAAATTCATATTCTTGTGCATACAATTGGAGAGGTAGAGCTTCAACACAGTTGTTTCACCTACGAAAAATTGTAATATTACAATATTTTTATATATTTGCCTATTTCTTTTCATGTTAAGCGCTTTCTATGCATTGATGGACCTTTAAATTTCCCATAATTGCATAAATATCCGTAGTCTAATTATAATATTAGCATTTTAGACTGACAGGAAATGTGAAGTCTCTATGTGAACGCTATTCATTTAAAAGAAAACCATATCCAAACGTATACGTCTAATGCATATAGGAAATCCGACCTTAAGGTTTTATTATATTTTTCGTGGTAATATCTAACCTTGAGTTTGACTTCATTGCTGAACCAGCAGTAATAAAATATCTGCATCAACGAACAGGCCATGTAGAGAAGCGTTCCTACGAATCTCGAATCCATTTCGATTTGTGTTATCCGATAGAAATTGAAACAGATCGTAGTCAGGCTTGTACAGAATTGAAAAAGCATGATTATTTTAAATTCCTCGTTCACCATTTCGCCAAATCTGTAAGCTCATAAATAAGAAAATGTTACAGTGAAGAAGTTATATATATTAATTCCTCTGTGAAGTTATCAAAAGTGAAATAAATCGGCAAACTGACTTGTAAATATGATCGTGATGATGAACACACAGCTTCACTGAATAATTCTGGTTCGATTCGATGTTCTTCAGACGATGCTCTAGTATTTCAAATTGGCAGTTAATATGTATCAACAGGCCACTGTACAGAGAATCGCTAGCGACGCATCCAAAGGTGCATATTGCCGTGAATAACGAATGATAAAGGAAAGTAAGCAGATATGCAGATAACGACGAGTAATCGTATGGTATCCATGTTCGAAACGCTAGTTTTCTGCTCTTGAAATTTGCTAGAAGCGACACTACGAGTATAAAGAAATCAGAAATCACGAGCAGGGTCATGTAACCAAGTGTGTTCCAACTGGAAGAGAAATATAAAAGAGAATAATACTTTTCGTCGATGAGAACTTGTCAATTAATTTAGACTACGATCTTGCTTAACGTAGGCACTTTATATTTTACTTCCCTTCTATTACTTTATTATATGTCATCGTAAAATGTATGTTCCATGTTTGTAGTTAAATATATAATTATTATATTACTAAAACAATTTACCGTCAATACGAAAAATTTATTTATCGTATATACATGTATGTAGACATATGTTATAGAAATGTATTTCACTGAAACAGCGAAGGATATACTTACTCGGTAATTTTCTCGAATCTCAACAGAATTTCGAACTCTTCTTCGTTCATTGGTAAAAATGGCTCCCTTTGAAGCGTATTGCACAAAAGTAGGAAATTTCCTCGATATACCAGTATAGTGAAAAGCTTGACGCACGTGACAAACACCACCACTGTCACGGAGAAATTATCGCTGAAATCATCTGTGTTTTCTACGTTGCATATCATATCTAATATTTGAAAAAGCAAGAAACTATTGAGAACCAGGAATGAGAATACTGTATAAATTTCATACAGAAATTTTTGCAGAGGTGTCTTCCACGAAAGAGGCGGGTAACAGCCGCACAATGTGAACAACAAAAATGTCCATCGTAGTATATGCATCTTCCAATTGAAAATTTTCTATTATCAGGTACTTTTTCTATTTAATTGATTCTTACTTTACCAGAGTGATGCTAATAATTGCCAATAGCGAGCATGAAATAAAATTATCGAAAATGTAGAAAGAGAAACACTTGTACAACACCCTCGAGCAACTTTCGTTCGAAGTTCGAGAGTCACTGACGGTAGTAAAATATCAATATCCCTCTTACTTTCTCGGTATGACTTATTTTCTAACTATAATTTACCCTTCGCTCATGCGTATCATTATTGTAATAATATGTTTGATCGTTAAAAGAATAATGAATCAACCCTTCATATCCGTATGTACTTCTTTATGCACCCCTTCATATTGTCTTCCATTAGAAGCTGGTATAGTGCAAATATCCATCATCGATAGAGTTTTTTAATACGGAAGAAACAGAGAATATTATCCATAAATTGAAAGCATTTTTAGTGAAAAGTGGGGTATCGTACACGTGTGCTTTTTCAACAGATGAGAAAGGAAAAACGTCTAACATATTTACCTCTATGATCAGGCAAGTATTTCTGGGTATCTTTAGCAGTGTGTAATGTTTATTGCTATGTAGTCCACTTGTATCGGTACATTTGTAGAACTTAATCTTTTCGAAGAATCGAAAGAAATAACATCAAGATCCACAGCTATTCCACTTCGTGTCATCATTCAGTTCCTTGCAACATATTAAACAATTTCTTTTTATTTATTGAAATTTACAATACGAGTATATAAATTTACAATGAGTATGAAGTTTTCGTTAGCTGTAATAAGAAAGCATGCACTTTTGCATTTATTTTAGAATATTTCACCGAAAAGTCGGATGTCTTTTGTAGAATTTACAAACTATATTATTTTAATTTGCATATGCAATTGCCTTACGTACTATTTGCTATGTTCCTTGTTTTATAAATCTAATATCAATCGTCACGGAAAAGCCGAGATTTAATGTTACCAGGTAGCCACTGGTAAATTCGATGGAATGCGTTGTGCGTGTCATGATCACTAAGAGAATCTTCTTTTTTTTCGTCCAATTACTCCCAAATATCATGGCAGGTATGTCAAGGTTCTGCAATGAAAAGATATTACACGAAACGTTTTATCAAAAATTTCTATACTTATCTGTGTCTCGTTTTATTTCGTTAATGGAACTCCAAATTTAACTTCGTCATTGAGTTGGTCTTGATTTTCCACGTTTATAATTATATCTATAATCTGAGTACACACGGGAGACAATATTTTATATTAATATTAAAATACCAATATTAAAAGCCACACGAACAACGCGTGTAAGTTGTACAAAGATTTTGTGATCGTTGATGTTCACGAAGAAGAATACGTGACCATTATAGCACGCGCACAATCATTTTCATGGGAATTTATCGACTAAAACTGACGTAAAATTTGTTGCATGTCCAGTTTGATTTTACACCATCTCGAATTTATTTATTTTAAACGAGAATTTGGATAAAACGTAGAGATCGTACATGCCAATTATTTCGTTAGAATAGAAAAAATAAACTATTTAGATTATTAAATTAAAATAAAATAGTTCTTGTTAATATGTGAAAATTCAAATTCTATAAATAACGAAGGAACAGTCTATACGGTAAAATTCTAAGCGTTTCCAATATCACTGACCAGAATATTGACAAGTTCCTGTATCCCGTTGATAGAACCTGTTATCGTTGATTGTAAATATATCCTGTGGTTTCGGGAGAATAATGTGTTTTATATCATCAGATTTGTTAATAATACAACGATGAAAAATATGCTACAGTACCTCTGAAAACTTCGCAGTGATTTCGTTCTCTTCTTCCGATTTACAAATTTACTAGTTTTCTTCATACCGTCGACGGTGGTCAGTCGTTCCAAGTGTAGCTTCATTTTTATTTTTATTACGAACAGGAGGACAAGGAAAAAAATGCATGTAGTTTTAATAACGCCATAATTCAGTTATTTCCATCTAACAATAAGCTTTATTAATGTGTGTGATAAAAGAAAGCATTTGTAATAGATCGCATGCGAGTGTTCGACATTTCGTATTATTCTCGGTTTAGACGAAGATGATTCTTATTTTTCTGTATTGCTTTGTTGACTCAAATCATACGCCCAGCAGAAGTCTTCGATATCGGAATAACTCGATTGAGAAATTCAAATACAGAGCCTGTAATATTTCCAGTTCTTGTTCGTCGAGTCGAATCTACTTCGAAATTGTTGAAAATTCTTAGTAAAATAGTGCGGAAATTCGCGAAGATTCACTGTCGAAACCTGGTTCTTACTTAAGAGTTAGAAATGTATTATTCTTGCATAGTATGTAATTTATTTCGTTGTTTCAGTAATTCGTTTTCATTTTCCTCTATTGCAATTCTTCCATTATGTGGCGAAGGAACTAAGACAACTTATTCTCCGCATGTGTTCTACTGCGATGACTTACTCTGTAGCAGCATGTTATACGTCGAGTAAGTGGTTTTTATCAACTGCGACAAACGGAGCATTTGATAAAACACAATTTTAATAAGCGTCGAGATAAGTTTGTTTTTGAAAAAAGTACGTAACATTCATTCGAAAACGCTTGCAGTTTATATTATCTTGCATTCGGCATTTAACTTAAGATTATTTTGACGAATCGTTGCAGTACTTCTCCCTACGTATCTACAATTTCAAGAATAAAAATTGGAAAATGCGAAACATGGAAAGCGACAATTTTCTGAACTATATCTTTTTAAGAACGTCAGTTTATATGATTAATTTATTCCAACGAGCCATATTAATCTAAACACATCAGAATTCTTTGTAATATTTTTCAAGCTTGTATCATTTTCCATTTATTCGAGGTATAAATTCAACACGTGGGTAAAATTTGTATTACTGTTAACTAATTTCCAAGCAATGGCCATCTATTTCAAAAGGTAGGATCTTTTGGATTCAACGAAAATGATATAAATAAATACAATAGGTACGCCTAGTATTTTAGGCTCAGATCTATTTTATACTACGAATTACTCAGTTTATTGAGTATTCGCATTAAACTAATTTTCCACTCACTGCTATAATGTATTTCTACATAGATACTGACACCCTTGAAAGATTCCAAGTTCATTGGTAAAATATAGGCGCTTGTAATCTCAACAGGCGTCAATGAACGTGCCATGATTATCAGAAGCATCTTCTTAGCGTCGTTGCTCAAATTTGTCCAATCGCTATGATATATCATATTAGGAATATCGAGGCTCTGCAGAGATAAAAAGTCGACAGGTTTTTGGTTTACGAGAAACTCGTATTACATATGCTGCATATGTACCTACCTTTAATTTCGCTACATCTCCGAACCAACAAAAGTAAAACGTTTGAAGTAAGGCGGAAAAAATGAACAGTACCGAGCCTATTAACTGCGAACCTGCGTTTGATTCTGTTACTCGATAAACGTTGAAGCATATGGCGGCTGCGCTTACCATAAATTGCACGCACATCATTTTGCTAAACAAATTATTTACCATTTCGGCGAATCTGCAATTATTGAAACAAATGTTATTTAATTATTTTCTTTAATCGGAGATCACAGAGAAAGAAAGTGAGAAATCACATTCTCCGTTTCTTGACAGAAGAGCACTGTCAACACTCGAGTAATCCTGCATTAGCAAAAGTATCGTTTTATGAGGTTTAGATGCTAACTAGAAATTTTTCAATTCTCTTCATAATTTCGAAAATATTGCCCGTTTTAGCATAACAATTTTAGTCGTAAAATAAGAAACCAATAAAAATACAATTTATTTTCGTTTTCCTCTAATCTTCGATTATCTTCACTAGTTCGTTACCTTGTTTAAATAAAAGCACGAAGGAAACAAACCTGTATATTGCATTATGATGCCGAACGCAGTGTTTTAACGATTGAATTTCATCTCCTCCGATATTGTGCAGGCGATTCACCAGTATCTCGAATTGACAACAGATTTGAAGCAACAGGCCGGCGAACAACGTGTCGAAAATACTGATACCGGCGGAGATGACCATTGAACCGACGAACTGGTAAATGAATGTCATAGAAAACGCAAACCACGAGGAAGTGAAATCGAAAGGTAACCAGGCGCGAAACGCTAATTTTTTAAATTTGAAATCAGTCATCAATGTCGCTACTATTAAAGAAAGCACGCAGAATGCGTTTTGAATAGTATAAAACATTGCGATTTTCCTAAAAAAAAAACAGAAAAAATAATATTTTAAATAATTTTCTTACGACTGTACATATTATAGCGAACAGAAAGAACTTACTCGATTAGATTGTCGTATTTCGCGTAAATTTCTACTTCCTCATTGTTCTCCGGTACAAAGGGCTTCTTCTTCAGCAGACCCAATATATTTATGATAGTTTTTCGCCCTAAGACTAAGCTGATAAATTTGCAACTCGTGATAAGTACCGTGACAGTTACGCTAAAATTCTCACTCAAATCGTCCTGCGTTTCCACGTTGTAGAAAATGTCCATGATTAGCGTGAGAGAGTAGCTCCACAAGTACATCGTCATGAAAACCGTATATAAATTATAGAGAAAGCGTTTCATCGGAGACTTCAACGTAGGCGGTAGAAAATATCCGCTGGCGATGAAAAGTTTGAATGTCCATCGTAGTACGTGCATTTTCAATATTTGCAGTATGATTTGTCTTACTCAACACTTCGCGTTAGGAAAGATCGAACGATCAAGTACCTTGGAACAGTTAGGTCTTATACTATCAGTCTTCACTAGCAGAAGTTTTTTACGGTATATTTCAATTGATCAAAAGAAAAAGTTATTTCCAATCAAATGTAGCATCGAAAATGAGAATATGAAAATAAAGATTATCTTTGAAGTAAGTGTATCGTTCGATGCATCAGATGCTACTAACAACCCTAAGGAAACGAAATGCTTATGCTGCCTTAAATGGTATAGCTCCCTCTTGGAATTTACCCCCGTGTAATTATTATCGTCATTATCGACGTTACCGCGCTGCGACGATGCAAGAAGTTACATTTTTAATAATCACTATTATAGAGTGACCGCTTGTTTCTTTCTATTCTGCATTTCTGGCTTCTGTTTATTTCATTTGATTGAAATATGGATGCTGTGGTGGCACTAAACGACATAGCGTGTGTCATTTAACCGACGAGTTACATTCTAATTGATTGATTACCTTAAACCCGGCATCGTCCCGAGTAGTGTAGGTACATCCTTAGGTGATTACATCTTTAATGACGACGTTTCCACTGTTTCCAACGTGCAATTATATTACTGCCCGCCTGCGTACTTTTTATCGTGAACTTATACGGGTTCAGTTACGTTTCAGGAGTCGAACACGGAAGACAACATTTAATCATGGCTGCTTACAGGATAGAAAACCCGGAGTTTCAGTGCACGAAAGGGAGAATAGACTGTGGTAGGGTTATCTGTTTTAAGCTGTCCAATTTACCTTGCAATTTGGCTATGAACAATTTTTGCGCGATTGATAATTAAAAATTTAACTCATTATTACATGTTCGATAAGTAGTGAAATACGTGTAAAGTGTTATATACATATGTAACACTTTTGTTCATTAAAAAGATTAAGAAGTAAGAAGGTTGTAGAACTAATGTCAACATTAAGTTTTATGAAAGAGTCAATTGCCCATATTTATGGCGATCAGAAACGATAGAAGAACTAGAAATGATTTATTGATGTATTGATGTATTGATGTATTGATATGTGTAACGTAAAAGTCAAACATGTTTACTAAATTTCATGTGAGTTTAAAGGGAGATGCTTTTTGATTTGCTTTGTTGAGGCGAATCAAATGCAGAACAGGAAGACTTTAGCAACCGAAGAAGCAGAATATTCCATAGAGAGATGATTACAACGGTAATTGGGAAACTATTTCTATGAAAATATTTCTTTTTGATGGAAATAGAATCGCGTTTGCCTTCTGAAAATATACTCTAAGAGATATTCAGGTACGTCAAATATAGTGCATTTCATTTTATTACATTTTTTCAGTAGTATCATTTTCTATTCCTTTTTAAGATCTAAAAATAACCACCCATTTCAAATATTATTGGATAGTGTCGCAAGAATCGCAAAATAAAATAAAATCATTTCCTAATCATTTGTTTGAACATATCAACATACCGACTGTTTGATACACCAGAGAATCGTGTGAAGATTGTGGGAGAATAAATCGTGTGGTATCCAGTCGAACACTGGCAACTCCTTCATAGTTATCAGATTATTATATAATCCTACGATCGCAAAAACGCAGCCGATTCGTTCAGGATTTAGCAGTAGATCGCCAGGTTTCTGTAACAAACTGATAAGTAGCAACTCATGGTGAAAATAATCGTGTGCCCTGAAAATATAGTCCAGGAAGAAATATTATAACAAAGAAAACCTTGCATAATCATTGTCCTTCCGTTGGAAGCACTATCTGGATCTCTCTGGAGTGTTTGAAATTTATTGTGTTTGCATGGTACATAATTTACTGCGCTGTTTCAATAATTCGTTTTCTATTGTCTCTATCCTAATTCTTCCATTGTGTGACGAAGGAACTAATACAACTTATTCTCCGCATCTGTTCTACTCTGATGACTGACTCTGTAGCAGCATGTTGTACGCCGAGTAAGCAACTTTCATCAACTACGACAAACGGGACACTTTATGAAATAAAACTTTCGTAAGCCGCGAAATAAGTATGTGTTTGGTAAAAGAATGTAACATTTGTCGTTAACATCAATGACATCAATATTATAATAAATCAATAAATAACATCAATATTTACAGTATTATTCCGTGTATCTATTATTTTGAGGACAAAAATTGGAAGAAGTCTAATCGCGGGCTTTACACTATTGGCTTATTCCAATAAGCTATATTAATCTAGGCGTACCAGAGTCTTTTGTAATATTTTTCGACTTAGTATCATTTCTCATTATTTATTGGGGGAACTGACTTTTCCCAAATCGATGGCGAATTACTCAGTTTACCGAGTATTGTTTTTAGTTTACGTTTGTGCAAATAGTGTATTTCTATATAGATACTGACACCTTTGAAAGATTCCAAGTTCATGGGTAAAATATAGGCGCTTGTAATCTCAACAGGCGTCAATGAACGTGCCATGATTACCACAAGCATCTTCCTGGCGTCGCTGCTCAAATTTGGCCAATCGCTATTATATACCATATTAGAAATATCGAGGCTCTGCAGAGATAAAAAGTCCACAAATTAGTGATTTGCAAAGAAACGACAGCTCGTATTATATCTGCGTGTGTATCTATCTACCTTTACTTTCGCTACATCTCCGAACCAACAAAAGTAAAAAGTTTGAAATATGGCGGCAAACATGAACGAAGACCATCCTATTAATTGCGCAGTGTCTTCTATGTCTGTTAGTAGGTAAAGGGTAAAGCATATCGATATTGCACTTTCCACAAATTGCACGAACATTAATTTGTTAAAAAATTTGTTTACTATATCGGCGAAACTGAAATAATTGAAATAAGTGTTATTTCACTGTTTTCTTTAACTGAAGATTTTAGGCAAGAAAAGTAACAAATCACATTCCCCACTTTGTGACAGCTGAGCCATGTTAAAATCCAGTATTGTCGATTAAACCCGCGGTATCAAAATTTCTTTTTATTCGTTTATTCGTAATATATATTCGTATAATTCGTTATATATATATATATATATATATTTCAAACCCTTCTTCATTTCTACAATTTTGTTAATACTAAAATATTGTTAATACCCATAGCTTTTTAGTCGTAAAATAAAAAATCAATAAAGATACAACTTATTTCGATTTCTCCCGTAATCTTCAATTAGCTTCGTCAGATCGTTAATTTGTTTAAATAGAAGCACACAGGAAACGAACCTGAATATTTTATTATGGTGCCAAACACAGTGTTTTATCGATTGAATTTCATTTCCTTCGATATTGTGCAAACGATAAACCAGCATCTCCAGTTGACAACATATGTGAAGCAATAGGCCGGCGAATAACGTGTCGAAAATACAGACACCATTGGATATGATCACTAAACCCACGAACTGATAGAGGAACGTCATAGAAAACGCAAGCCACGAGGAAGTGATGTCAAAAGGAAACCAAGCGCGGAACATTAATTTTTTCGATTGAAAATCACCCATCAACGTCGTTCCTAATAAGGAAAACACACAAAATGTGACTTGGATCGTATAACCCACCGCGACTTTTCTAAAAAAAAAGGAAAAAATAATATTTTAAATAATTTCCTTACAATTATATATATTACGATGAACAGAAAGAACTTACTCGATTAGATTGTCGTATCTCGCGTGAATTTCTCCTTCCCCATTGTTCTCTGGCACAAAGGGCTTCTTCTTGAGTAGATCCATCATATTTATGATAGTTTTTCGCCCTAAGACTAAGCTGACAAATTTGCAACCCGTGATAAGTATCGTGACAGATATGCTAAAATTGTCACGCAAGTCGTCCCGCGTTCTCGCGTTGAAGCAAATGTCCAGGATTAGCGTGAGGCAGTAGCTCCACAAGTACAACGTCACGAAGACCGTATATAAATTATAGAGAAAGCGTTTCGTCGGAGACTTCAACGTGGGCGGTAAAAAATATCCGCTGGCGATGAAAAGCTTCAATGTCCATCGTAGTACGTGCATTTTCAATATTTGCGGTGTAATTTATCTTACTTAACACTTCGTGTTAGGAATGATCGAGCGATCAAGTACCTTTCGCACGGTTAGGTTCTATAGTATCACTTTTCGCAATAATCACTAGCAGGATTTTTTTACGGTATATTTTAATTGTTCAAAAGAAGAATTATTCTTCTATTCTATTAAGAATTATTTCCAATCAAATGTAACATGGAACATGGGAATATGAAAATAAAGATTATCTTTGAAGTAAGTGTATCGTTCGAAGCATTAGATGCTACTAAGAGCCGTAGGTAAACGAAATATTTACGCTGCCTTAAATGGGATAGTTCCCTCTTGGAATTCGCCCCCATGTAATTATCGTCATTATCGACGTTACCACGCTGCGACGATGCAAGAAGTTACATTTTTAATAATCACTATTATAGAGTGACCGTTTGTTTCTTTCTATTCTGCATTTCTGGCTTCTGTTTATTTCATTTGATTGAAATATGGATGCTGTGATGGCACTAAACGACATAGTGTGTGTCATTTAACCGACGAGTTACATTCTAATTGATTGATTACCTTGAACTCGGCATCGTCCCGAGTAGTGTAGGTACATCCGTATGTAATTACATTTTTATTAACAACGTTTCCACTGTTTCTAACGTGCAATTATATTACTGTCCGCTTGTGTACTTTTTATCGTGAGCTTATACGCGTTTAGTTACGTTTCAAGAGCTGAGCAGGGAAGATAGCTTTTAATCGTGGGTGCTTACAGGATAGGAAACTGTGAGTTCCAGTGCACGAGAGGGGGAATAGACTGAGGTAGGTTATTTGCTTTAAGCTGTTCAATTTAGCTTGCAATTCGGTTATGAACAATTTTTGAACGATTGATAATTGAAAATTTATCTCATAGTTACATGCTGGATAATTTAAATACGTGTATTGTGTATACGTGTATTGTATTATACAGGGTGGTTGGTAGCTTGTGGCAGAAGCGGAAAGGGGGTGATTCTACGCGAAAAGAGAAGTCGAAAATATAAAATAAAAATTTCTTTTAATCTTTTTTTTCTTTTTTTTTTAATTTTTCCATCGGGACAATGATCTACTGTGAGATCCGTTATAACGAGACGTGATAATGTGCACGCGTACCGAGCGAAAATTCAAAGTCGATTTTCTCGAAAACACAGCCTCAAAGGAAAAATTTTTATTCTATATTTTCGACTTCTTTTTTCGCTTAGAATCACCACCCCCTCTCCCCTTGTACCACCAGTTACCAACCACCCTGTATACATATGTAACACTTTTGCTCATTAAAAAGATTAAAAAATAAGAAGGTTGTTGAACTAATGTTAACATTCAGTTTTATGAAAAAGATGGCGATCAGAAAAGATAGAAAAATTAGAAATGATTTATTGATGTATTGATGTATTGACGTGTATGTCGTAAAAATAGAACATGTTTACCAAATTTCATGTGAGTTTAGAGAAAGATGGTCCTTTGATTTGCTTTGAACGTGACTGACGATTGTAAAGTATCATTTCCCTCTTACTTCCTTCGATAGACTTATTTTATACTGCAACTTACCCTTTGCTGATACGTATTATTGTAAAAGTACCGTGTTACACGATGACATTCTATATATAATAACTGTTGAAATAATAATGGATCGTCTGCGTCCCTTCAAATTATTCTCTGTTGCGAGCTGACGCGATGCAAATATTTACCTCCGATAGTGTTTCATAAAACGGAACGAACGGGAGATAGTTTCCATAAACTGGTTGAGAGAATTTTTACTGAAAAGTGGAGCATCGTACGCGTATGCTTTTCCAATAGGTGAGAAAGGACCAACGTCTAACGTATTTTCCTCTATGATCAGGCAAGTATTTATGGATTAGCATTTCACGATATAAAGTTTATTGCTATGTACTCTACATGCCTCGGTACACTTGCAGAACGTACTCATCCAGAAAAATCCAAAGACATAATGTCACGAACCGCTGCTCTTTCACTTCGTATCGTTATTTAGTTTGTTGCAACAAATTAAAAACTGAGTATGAGGTTTTCATCAGCTGTAACAAAGAAGCAACGATTTTTGGATTGATTTTAAAACGTCGCATTAGAAAGTCAGACGTAATACGTAAGCTTTTATCACGGTGTATCATTTCAATTTGCCCTCTTTGATTACTTCCCTCTCGAGCTATGCGTTATTCGAAGAAAACGTGTAGCGAAAAATATACAAAGAAGAAAGTTCAGTTTTTAAACGTGCTCTTTTAAGTGAAATAATTCGACAGATAATTATGCACGCTGATGAAAATGGAATATTTCGTAATATATATTTAAATACTAACCGCTACGAAAGAATCGAGATTCAATGTTACCAGGTAGCCACTCGTAAATTCTATAGGATGTGTCGCTCGTGT
Organism: Bombus flavifrons; assembly: GCF_040668555.2. Lineage (NCBI taxonomy): Eukaryota > Metazoa > Arthropoda > Insecta > Hymenoptera > Apidae > Bombus > Bombus flavifrons. The sequence goes on from NC_138453.1 coordinate 8,195,658, forward strand.
CATGATCACTAAGAGAATCTTCTTTGTTTTTGCATCCCACGATGCCCAATTGCTCTTAAATATCATGGCAGGCACCTGAAGGCTCTGCAGTGAAAAGATATTGCACGAAACATTTAACCAAAAATTGGTATATTTATGTCTGTCTTGTTCTTCTACTTCGATAACGAACCTTCAATTTCACTTCGTTACTGAACCAACAATAATACAGTATCTGCGCTATAATGCGAATTAGGAAAAGCGACGCCTCCAGAAATTTAGAAAGCATCGTTATGTTGGTCATTCGGTAGAGATTAAAGCATAGCGTAAATGCGATCGTACAAAATTGCAAGAAAAGTATTACTTTGAATTTCTCGTTCACCGTTTTAGAGAATCTGTAGCAATTCAGCATATGCTTTGTTAATAAGTTTTATTAAATCTGTTTGCTGTCCTTTTAAGCTGGTAAAATGTTCGATGTGTAATAAATTCGCACGTAAAAGCAAACGAACTTATTGCACAACATAATAGATGATAAATTCGACACGAACTTGTAAATTTGTTGATAATGTTTGACGCACTGCTTCGCCGAATAATTCGAGTCCTCCTCGATGTTTCTCAGACGTTCCTCGAGTATTTCGAACTGGCCGTTAATTTGAATCAGCAAGCCAGCAAATAGCGTATCACTAGCAACGTTTTGACAAGAGCACAGCAACGAAGTGGCAACTTCGTAAGTGTAACTGAACGTGTATGGCAACAGCTCCGAATAATCGTACGGTAGCCAAGCTCGAAAGACTAGTTTTCTCTTCTTGAAGTCCGTGAGGAACGCTCTTACGAATATCCATATCGCAGCCACCTCCACCAGAATTGTGTAACAAATCGCAATTCGTCTGTAAGAATGTTCATTTCAATTGTCTAACGTTTTCATCCTTTGGAAAATTTGACCTACTGGCGTACTGTTTCTTTCACATCAAACCCTTCCTGTCTATGTTAATTTTTTCTTAACCAAAGTTATCACATTTTTCAACAGCATTTCTCTTATCTGACAACAAGCAGCGATAAAAAGAAATTAAACAAATGTTGTTTTTAAATCTGCTTTTCATACATTCAAAAATTAATTTTGTCCTTGCCCGCGAAAATTTGAAAAATGTTCATTGTTTCTGACCCATTCTGAAAAGTAGTATGTACAGGTACTTACTCGTTTGTTTTGTTAAATTTCATTTGAATTTTCTCTTCTTCGTCGTTCATCGGCGAGAAAGGTTCGCGTTCGAGGCTCTCGATCAAAGATAAGATACTTTCACGATGCTTTAAGATAATACTCAATTTGCAGCCGCTGACGAATACCACGAGAGTGATGTAAAAGTTGTCACTGAATTGGTCCTGATTTTCCACATTTATAATTATATCTAAAATCTGAGCGGACACGAGAGATGATATTAGAAGCCACACGAACAACGTGTAAAATTTGTACAAAGATTTTGTGAACGGTGATGTCCACGAACTTGGTGGCAAACAACCGGCGATCGAAAGTAGAACACGTGAAAATTGTAGCGTGCGCACAGTCATTTTTATTGGAATTCATCGGCTAAAGCAGACGTAAAATTCTTCCTTGCGTGTCCACTTGGATTTTACATCGTTTCTAATTTGTTTATTGAAAAAGAAAATTTAGATAAAACGTAGTGATCGTTCACATCAATTATTTCGTCATAATAGAAAAATAAACCATTTACTTTATTAAAGTAAAATAAATGACTTCTCGTTGATATAGTGAAACACAAATTGCATGAATACGAATGAAAGGAGTGTCGTGTGGAATATAATTCTAAATGTCTTCGATATCACTGGCTATCTCCGAATATCGACGAGTTCATATATCGTATTAATAGAACTCATATTCTTACCCCATTGTAAAACGTTCTATATCATTATGTTTGTTAATGATGCAACGATACGACATACAGTATAATACCTCTGAAAACGTTGAAGGAAGCTACCTTCGTCCCCTACTTCCGCGTTTCACATTTCTTATTATAATTAGCTTTAACTACCATGAAATCGTCATTTTACAGACCGTTGCGTCGTGCAGAGTCAGTCGTTCCAAGAGCGGTTATTTTTATTTCGAGAAGAAAAAAATGAACGGAGAAAGAAATGCAAATAGCTTCAGCAACGACGTACTTCTATTACTTCTGCACTACTGTTTCTAAGCTTTATTGACGTGTATAATATAAGAACGCGTTTAAACTAGATCGTGTGCTAGCGCTTCACGTTATGTATTACTCTCGGTTTAGAAGATGCTTCTTATTGTCTTGTATTGTTTTGTTGAAACAAATTACACAACAAATGGAAAGTCCTTCGCCATCTGATCGTAACTCGATAGAAAAATTCAGGTATAAAGTCTTTGGTCTTTTCAATTAGTAGTCATCGAATCGGATTTGCTCTGAAATTATTGAAACTTTTTAGTAAAATAATGTGAAAAGTTATTCGTGAAAATCTCGCTGTTATAACCTGGACCTCACTTGAGTGTTTGAAATTTATTGTGCTTGCATGATACATAATTTACTGCGCTGTTTCAATAATTCGCTTTTTGTTTCCTCTATCATAATTCTTCCATTGTGTGACGAAGGAACGAAAGGATATGCTGAGGTCACTCCATACGGTCTACCGCGACGACTTATTCTGTACCAGCATGTTATACGCCGAGTAAGTGGCTTTCATCAACTACGACAAACGGAACACTTTATAAAATACAATTTTAGTAAACCGCGAAATAAGTATATTTTTTGGAAAAAGAATGTAACATTTGTCGTTAACATCAATGAATGTTATCTCACACTCGGCAATCAACGTAAGATTATTTTGTAGGATATTTACAGTATTATTCCGTGTATCTATTATTTTGAGGACAAAAATTTGAAGAAGTCTAATCGCGGGCTTTACACTATTGGCTTATATCAATAAGCTATATCAATCTAGGCGTACCAGAGTCTTTTGTAATATTTTTCGACTTAGTATCATTTCTCATTATTTGAAGTCTAAATTCAATATGTGGACTGAATTTTCATTGTTAATTGCTAATTTTCAAACAATGACCACCTATTACAAAGGATAGAATAGTTTGGAAGATTGACAGTCATATCTGAGTCAATTATACAGAAATCATACAAAATTGAGGGAACTATTTTTTCCCAAATTGACGGCGAATTTCTCAGTTTACCGAGTATTGTATTTAGTCTACGTTTGTACTAATAATGTATTTCTTTACAGATACTGACTCTCTTGAAAGATTCCAAGTTCATGGGTAGAATATAGGCGCTTGTAATCTCGACGGGTGTCAATGAACGTGCCATGATTATCAGAAGCATCTTCCTGGCGTCGTTGCTCAAATTTGGCCAACCGCTATGATATAACATATTAGAAATATCGAGGCTCTACAGAGATAAAAAGTCCACAAATTATTAATTTAAGATGAAACGATATTATATCTACGTGTATTATATCTACGTGTGTATGTATCTACCTTTACTTTCGCTGCATCTCCGAACCAACAAAAGTAGAAAGTTTGAATTAAAGCGGAAAACATGAACGATGTCCATCCAATTATTTCCAAACTATCGTTTGCTTCTGTTAGTTGATAAAGGGTAAAGCATATCGCGACTGCGCTTACCATAAATTGCACGAACATCATTTTGTTAAAAAAGTTGTTTACAATTTCGGCGAACCTGAAATAATTGAGATAAGTGTTATTTCACTATTTTCTTTAATTGAAGGTTTCAGGTAAGAAAAGTGACAAATCACGTTCCCCACTTTGTGACAGCCGAGCAGTGTTAAAATCCAGTGTTGTCGATTAATCCCGCGGTATCAAAATTTCTTTTTATTGTTTTTTGAAACACGACATATGTATATTTTTCAACAACCTTCTTCATTTCTAAGATATGCTTGTTAGAATATCAAAATAGTGTTAATACCCTTAGCTTTTTAGTCGTAAAATAAGAAATCAATAAAAATACAACTTATTTCGATTTCTCCCGTAACCTTCAATTAGCTTCGTTAGTTCCTTAAACTTTCATTAAATAAAAACACACAGGAAACAAACCTGAATATTGTATTATGGTGCTGAACGCAGGCTTTTAACGATTGAATTTCATTTCCTTCGATATTGTGCAGGCGATCCATCAACATCTCGAATTGACAACAGATGTGAAGCAACAGACCAGCGAAAAACGTGTCGAACATACTGACACCAGTGGCTATGATCATTAAACCCACGAACTGATAGATGAACGTCATAGAAAACGCAAACCACGAGGAGGTGAAGTCGAAAGGAAACCAAGCGCGGAACATTAATTTTTTCAATTTAAAATCACTGACCAATGTCGTTCCTACTAAAGCAAGCACACAAAATGTGACTTGGATCGTATAGAACATCGCGACTTTTCTAAAAAAAAAAAAAGAAGGAAAGAAATAATATTTTAAATAATTTCCTTACAACTATACATACCATAGCGAACAGAAAGAACTTACTCGATTAGATTGTCGTATTTCGCGTGAATTTGTACTTCCCCATTGTTCTCTGGTACAAAGGGCTTCTTCTTGAGTAGATCCAACATATTTATGATAGTCTTCCGCCCTATGACTAAGCTCATAAGTTTGCAACTGGTGATAAGTGACGTGACAGTTATGCCAAAATTCTCGCTCAAATCGTCCTGCGTTTCCACGTTGTAGCAAATCTCCATGATTAGCGTTAGAGAGTAGCTCCACATGTACAACGTCATGAAAACTGTATATAAATTATAGAGAAAACGTTTCGTCGGAGACTTCAACGTGGGCGGTAGAAAATATCCGCTGGCGATGAAAAGTTTGAATGTCCATCGTAGTACATGCATTTTCAATATTTGCAGTATGATTTGTCTTACTCAACACTTCGCGTTAGGAAAGATCGAACGATCACGTACCTTCGAACAGTTAGGTCTTATACTATCAGTCTTCACTAGCAGAAGTTTTTTACGGTATATTTCAATTGATCAAAAGAAAAAGTTATTTCCAATCAAATGTAGCATCGAAGATGAGAATATGAAAATAAAGATTATCTTTGAAGTAAGTGTATCGTTCGATGCATCAGATGCTACTAACAACCCTAAGGAAGCGAAATGCTTATGCTGTCTTAAATGGAATAGCTCCTTCTTGGAATTTACCCCCGTGTAATTATCGACGTTACCGCGCTGCGACGATGCAAGAAATTGCATTTTTAAAAACCATTATTATAGAGTGGTCGTTTCTCTCTATTTTTCATTTCCAGCTTCCGTTTACTTCATTGGATTGAAATATACATGCTGTGGTGGCATTAAACGTCATAGCGTGTGTCATTTAACCCACGAGTTACATACTAATTGATTGATTACCTTAAACTCGGCATCGTCCCGAGTAGTGTAGGTACATCCGTATGTAATTACATTTTTATTAACAACGTTTCCACTGTTTCCAACGTGCAATTATATTACTGCCCGCTTGTGTACTTTTTATCGCGAGCTTGTACGCGTTTAGTTACGTTTCAAGAGCTGAGCAGGGAAGATAGCTTTTAATCGTGGGTGCTTACAGGATAGGAAACTGTGAGTTCCAGTGCACGAGAGGGGGAATAGACTGAGGTAGGTTATTTGCTTTAAGCTGTTCAATTTAGCTTGCAATTCGGTTATGACCAATTTTTGAACGATTGATAATTGAAAATTTATCTCATTGTTACATGCTTGATAAGTTAAATACGTGTATTGTGTATACGTGTATTGTATTATACAGGGTGGTTGGTAGCTTGTGGCAGAAGCGGAAAGGGGGTGATTCTACGCGAAAAGAGAAGTCGAAAATATAGAATAAACATTTCTTTTAATCTTTTTTTTCTTTTTTTTTTTAATTTTTCCATCGAGACAACGATCTACAGTGAGATCCGTTATAACAAGATGTGATAATGTGCACGCGTACCGAGCGAAAATTCAAAGTCGATTTTCTCGAAAACACAGCCTCAAACGAAAAAATTTTATTCTATATTTTCGACTTCTGTTTTCGCTTAGAATCACCACCCCCTCTCCCCTTGTACCACCAGTTACCAACCACCCTGTATACATATGTAACACTTTTGCTCATTAAAAAGATTAAAAAATAAGAAGGTTGTTGAACTAATGTTAACATTCAGTTTTATGAAAAAGATGGCGATCAGAAAAGATAGAAAAATTAGAAATGATTTATTGATGTATTGATGTATTGATGTGTATGTCGTAAAAATAGAACATGTTTACCAAATTTCATGTGAGTTTAGAGAAAGATGGTCCTTTGATTTGCTTTGTTGTAGCAAATGATACGCAGAACAGGAAGGCTTTAGCTACCGAACAAGCAGAACATTCGATAGAGAGATGATTACAACGGTAATTGCGAAACTATTTCTATGAAAATATTTCTTTTTGATGGAAATAGAATCGCGTTTACCTTCTGAAAATATACTCTAAGAGATATTCAGGTACGTCAAATATAGTGCATTTCATTTTATTACATTTTTTCAGTAGTATCATTTTCTATTCCTTTTTAAGATCTAAAAAAAAAACCATCCATTTCAAATATTATTGGATAGTGTCGCAAAAATCGCAAAATATAATATCATTTCCGAATCATTTGTTTGAACATATCAACATACCGATTGTTTGATACACCAGAGAATCGTGTGGAGATTGTGGGAGAATAAATCGTGCGGTACCCAGTCGAACAGTGGCAACTGCTTCATAGTTATCAGATTATTATATAGTGCTCGATCGCAAAAACGCTACCGATTCGTTCAGGATTTCGCAGTAGATTGCCAGGTTTCTGTAACAAACTGATAAGTAGCAACACATGGTGAAAATAATCGTGTGCCGTGAAAATATAGTCCAGAAAGAAATATCATATCAAAGAAAACCTTGCATAATCATTGTCCTTCCGTTGGAAGCACTATCTGGATCTCTCTGGAGTGTTTGAAATTTATTGTGTTTGCATGGTACATAATTTACTGCGCTGTTTCAATAATTCGTTTTCTATTGTCTCTACCCTAATTCTTCCATTGTGTGACGAAGGAACTAATACAACTTATTCTCCGCACGTGTTCTACTCTGATGACTGACTCTGTAGCAGCATGTTGTACGCCGAGTAAGTAACTTTCATCAACTACGACAAACGGGTCACTTTATAAAACAAAAATTTCGTAAGCCGCGAAATAAGTATATTTTTTGGAAGAAGAATGTAACATTTGTCGTTAACATCAATGAATGTTATCTCACATTCGGCAATCAAAGTAAGATTATTTTGCAAAATATTAACAGTATTATTCCGTGTATCTATTGTTTTGAGGGCAAAAATTGGAAGAAGTCTAATCACGGGCTTTACACTATTGGCTTATTCCAATAAGCTATATTAATCCAAGCGTACCAGAGTCTTTTGTAATATTTTTCGACTTAGTGTCGTTTCTCATTATTTGAAGTCTATATTCAATATGTGGACTGAATTTTCATTGTTAATTGCTAATTTTCAAATAATGACCTCCTATTGCAAAGGACGGAATAGTTTGCAAAATTGACAGTCATACTTGAGACAATTATACAAAAATTGTACAAAATTGGGGAACTGACTTTTCCCAAACGGATGGTGATTTACTCAGTTTACCGAGTATTGTTTTTAGTTTACGTTTGTGCAAATAATGTATTTCTATATAGATACTGACACCTTTGAAAGATTCCAAGTCCATGGGTATAATATAGGCGCTTGTAATCTCAACTGGCGTCAATGAACGTGCCATTATTACCACAAGCATCTTCCTGGCGTCGTTGCTCAAATTTGGCCAATCGGTATTATATACCATATTAGAAATATCCAGGCTCTGCAGAGATAAAAAGTCCACAAACTATTGATTTGCAAAGAAACGACAGCTCGTATTATATCTGCGTGTGTATCTATCTACCTTTACTTTCGTTGCATTTCCGAACCAACAAAAGTAAAATGTTTGAAATATCCCGGCAAACATGTACGTAGACCATCCTATTAATTGCGCAGTGTCTTCTATGTCTGTTAGTAGGTAAAGGGTAAAGCATATCGCGACTGCGCTTGCCATAAATTGCACAAACAACATTTTGTTAAAAAAATTGTTTACCATATCGGCGAAACTGAAATAATTAAGATAAGTGTTATTTCACTGTTTTCTAAAATTAAAGATTTTAGGCAAGAAAAATAACAAATCGCGTTCCCCACTTTGTGACAGCTGAGCCGTGTTAAAATCCAGTATTGTCGATTAATCCCGCGGTATCAAAATTTCTTTTTATTCGTTTATTCGTAATATATATTCGTATAAATCGTAATATATATATATATATATATCTTTCAACCCCCTTCTTCATTTCTACAATTTTGTTATAGTATCAAAATATTGTTAATACCCATAGCTTTTTAGTCGTAAAATAAAAAATCAATAAAGATACAACTTATTTCGATTTCTCCCGTAATCTTCAATTAGCTTCGTCAGATCGTTAATTTGTTTAAATAGAAGCACACAGGAAACGAACCTGAATATTTTATTATGGTGCCAAACGCAGTGTTTTAACGATTGCATTTCATGTCCTTCGATATTGTGCAAGCGATAAACCAGCACCTCAAGCTGACAACATATGTGAAGCAAAAGGCCGACGAATAACGTGTCGAAAATACAGACACCATTACATATGATCACTAAACCCACGAACTGATAGAGAAACGTCATAGAAAACGCAAGCCACGAGGAGGTGATGTCGAAAGGAAACCAACCGGGGAACATTAATTTTTTCAATTTAAAATCACACATCAATGCCATTCCTAATAAACCAAGCACACAAAATGTGACTTGGATCGTATAACCCAGCGCGACTTTTCTAAAAAAAAAAAAAGGAAAAAATAATATTTTAAATAATTTTCTTACAATTATATATATTATAACGAACAGAAAGAACTTACTCGATTAGATTGCCGTATCTCGCGTGAATTTCTCCTTCCCCACTGTTCTCTGGCACAAAGGGCTTCTTCTTGAGTAGATCCAACATATTTACGATAGTTTTTCGCCCTAAGACTAAGCTGACAAATTTGCAACTCGTGATAAATATCGCGACAGATATGTTAAAATTGTCACGCAAGTCGTCCTGCGTTTCCACGTTGAAGCAAATGTCCAGGATTAGCATGAGGCAGTAGCTCCACAAGTACAACGTCACGAAGACCGTATATAAATTATAGAGAAAGCGTTTCCTCGGAGACTTCAACGTAGGCGGTAGAAAATATCCGCTGGCGATGAAAAGTTTGAATGTCCATCGTAGTAAGTGCATTTTCAATATTTGCGGTGTAATTTGTCTTACTTAACACTTCGTGTTAGGAATGATCGAGCGATCAAGTACCTTTCGCACGGTTAGGTTCTATAGTATCACTTTTCGCAATAATCACTAGCAGGATTTTTTAACAGTATATTTTAATTGTTCAAAAAAAGATTTATTCCTCTATTCTATGAAGAATTATTTTCAATCAAATGTATCATCGAGGATGAGAATATGATAATAAAGATTATCTTTGAAGTAAATGTATCGTTCGAAGCATTAGATGCTACTAAGAACCGTAGGTAAACGAAATGTTTACGCTGCCTTAAATGGGATAGTTCCCTCTTGGAATTCACCCCCGTGTAATTATCGTTATTATCGACGTAACCGCGCTGCGACGATGCAAGAAGTTACATATTTAATAATCACTATTCTTTCTATTCTGCATTTCTAGCTTCTGTTTATTTCATTGGATTGAAATATACATGCTGTCGTAGCACTAAACGTCATAGCGTGTGTCATTTTACCGACGAGTTACATTGTAATTGATTGATTACCTTAAACTCGGCATCGTCCCGCGTAGTGTAGGTACATCCTTAGGTGATTACATCTTTAATGACGACGTTTTCACTGTTTGCAACATGAGTTTTTACTACTGCCCGCCTGCGTACCTTTATCGCGAGCTTATACGCGTTCAGTTAGTTTTCAAGAATCGAACAAGGAAAACAACTTTTAATTCTGGTTGCTTATAAGATAGGAAACCGGAAGATTCAAAGAAAAGAAGGGAATATAAATTGAGGTGGGATTATTTGAATCAGTGTAATATTAATACTAAGCTAGGCTATTTTCTTTCTCAGTTATTTATGACAAATTTTCGTGCTAACGACTCTTGGAAATAATTAATTGAAGTCATTGTCAGACGTTTGATAGGCAGTGAAATATGTCATATATTGTATGTGTATTATGTAGATACTATTTTTATATTTACCTTTACTGATTAGAAAGTACGACGTTTGTTCAACTAATGTTGACATTTCTAGTTTTATCAGAGTGCTAATTAGCCAAAGAATGGTTTGACTTTTATTTAGAGCAAAAGAAAAAGCAGGACGGGAAATGACGTACTGATTTATTGATGTGTGTCTTAAAAAAAAAGAGAACATTTGTATTAGTTTGCATGTGAGTAGTCCATGTTTCTTATTACACTCGGATTAAAATACAATGGTTCTTAGTCGTTTAGTTTGCTTTGTTGAAGCAAATTGTACGCTGAGTAAGAAGTCTTCAGCAGCTGTCACAAACAAAATATTCGATAGAGAGACGATTACTAAGATAATAGCGAAATTATTTCTGTAAAAATATTTCTTTCTAATGGTAACAGAATCGCGTTAACCCCTTGACAGTATTACAGTCCAAAACAGATCTAGGCAAGTCAAATATAGTGCTAGAATTTTTTATCTTTGCCTGTCTTGCGGATTTGACTTCCATTTACGTCACGAGATAGTACAATAACTTTACAATTTACACGTAAGCAGAAACACATATGCACTAAAGCGGAACAATAGACGTAAAAATGTCCATTCGTTTAAAAAATTATTGGACAGTGTGGTAAGAATTGCAAAATAAAAGAAATAATTGGAAGGTGATTTTATTATATTTTGCATCATTTTCATGCAAATTAAGGATTGGAATCATCCTTATTTTCTAATATATAGCAAACATATACCAGAATATAATTATTTTCGAAATTAATCATTTTCCGAGTTCTTCGTCGTTTTATTACACTGTCAAAGGGTTAAAGTGTTACTTGTTTCTTTGATACTGACTATAGCGAAAGATTCGAGGTTCATGGAGATGACATGGCAACTAGTGAATTCGATAGGTTCCAACGAGCGTCTCATGATCAGTAAAAGAATCTTCTTCGAGCTGTCGTTTAAAAATGGTAGATTACTTTCCAACACCGCGTTAGGAATTTCCATACTCTATAGAACGGAAATATTTGAAATTGTAAAATCTCGCAATTCGGCCTCTAGCAGGACCATTAGATCACAAGTAAAACGTACCTTCAGCTTGACTTCGTTGCCGTACCAACAGTAGTAGAATACCTGCATGAGCAGACATAACGTGTAGGTCGCTGTTTCCATAAATTTCGGGCCAAATTCCATCACCGACAATCGATAAAGATTGAAACACACGGCTCCGGTGCTTATCAAAAATTGCATCGACATGATCATTTTGAAGTTATCGTTTACCATCGATGCGAATCTGTAATTTATTTCCCCAGATACATAACCATGTATTGCGAAAGTCTGCTCATTTATGAAAAATACACGTAGAGATACATGAAGTAATTTTTATTTAAAGGAATCTATTATTGAAAGATTTTGCTTTCGAGGGGATTCTGAAAATTAATTGCTTAATATCTAGGTAATTGAGAAACTTTGCGAAGAAGAAAACGGTTCTAATGAACGAAGATTGAGAAATTTGCTTATATTTACTTATATAGTAACATAATATTAAAACAAACTTGTATATGCGGTGATGATGATGTGCACAGAATTTCGCCGAGTAATCTTTGTCCGTCGTAATGTTTTTCATACGGTGTTCAAGGATCTCGAATTGGCAATAAATGTGAATCAGTATACCGCTGAACAAACAATCGCAAACGATGTTCAAATTCGTGCTGAATATCGTGGCCAGGATCTGATGAATAAAGCTAAAAAGAAAAAGAAGCGGTGAATTGTAGTCATAAGGTATCCAGGCTCGAAATTTCAGTCTTCCACGTCTGAAGTCTGTAAGAAATGCGCCTATCCATAGCCAGGCCACGAAGAAGTGAAGTACAAACGAGTAAGCTTTGGAGTTCCATCTATAAATGTAATACAATTAATTCTACCATTGTCGTTTTGCAAATACAGCGAAACCTCGATTATCTGCATTTTAATCATGGCATGCTATTCGAATTTGTTTGTTTTTAAATTTGTTTTCTCTTGAATAAAAAAGCATTTACGCTTGTGCTGCTTTATAAATATTAAATAGAAGCAAACGCTTTTAAACTGTTTCATAAATATCGATATTAAACGAAAACAAAAATTTTTTAATAAAAATGTAATAATTTCTCTCAATTACTATTCTCGTTTCTCGATTTTTCCGACAAGAGATCATTCTCAAATCTTTCATTAAATCGAGGCTCGACTGCTATTTTAATCTTTATCGTACTGTAACTACAATACCAACTTACTCGATTCGTTCCTCGAATTTCGTTCGAATTTCAATCTCTCCGTCGTTCACAGGTGCGAAAGGTTTCTCTAGCAGAACGCCCATTAAAATTTCAATATTTCCTCGATAAATTAGTAGCACAAGAGCCTTGCAACAACTGGAGAACAGTACCAGCGTTACGTACAAATTTTCACTAAAATCATCTTGATTATCCACGTTGATGACAAGATCCAGAATCAGCGAAGTTTCGAAACTGAAGAGCAACAGCAACACGACGATCGTGTAAACATTGTACAAAACTCTTTTCCATAAATATTTCCACTTGGACGGTCGTATAAGACCGGTCAGAGTAAGAAGCGCGAATGTCCAACGTAAAGTGTGCATTTCGAATTTTTCTAAACTTCGTTTCTTATAATCCTCGATGTGTTTACAAACGTAAAATAATTCTAATAATAAAAAATAATAATTGAAGGCAATATTGTACGCGTTCGTGAAAGCGAATTAATAATTAATAAATTGCTAATTTTTACACATTTGTGGGAAATTTAAACATGAAAAAATACAATCAATACACATAGTATGCAAAAATATGCGAAACAAATATCTATAGGTCCCATTCCTTCAGTTGTTTTCATAACAATATGAATTTAAATAAATATCCACAAAGTATATTCCGATCGGTTAATTCTTTGCCGAAAGATATTACCAATAACACAGTACCTAAATACTAGATCGAGTTCGCTCAAATGAACCAGTTAATTGTCAGAACTGTACCTTTAGATTTTACCTTGGAAACCACTATCTTCCGTTACAAAGTACGCAGTCGCGCAATTACTTTTGCAACAGTTACAAAACAAGATACCGATAATTTTATGTCTTGCTGTTTCCCCTTTCTTTTTTCAACGTGAATTCACGATACACGTTGTTAATGTCGATGGCGATATTGACGGCGGTTTGCTTGAAATATAAATGATCAGCGTGTAGAATGGAACGCGATGGTCGTTTTCCATAGATAAATATTTAAAAGGTGTCCAGGCTTCTTCGAGAGAAGAGAAGAGAAATTAATGGTAAAAGAGGAATGAGTTCCGTTATAAACGTAACGCTTCTGTATATTATTTATTGTTTCGTTTATTCCTTTCACATACTCTACATTCCTCCATTGCGTGTGGCCATGAAAGGGTCGTGCCTTTATTCGTCTCGCGAGAAACTGCTGCTTGGCTCGCTAACCTCTGCTACATACCTTGCAGCAGATTGTACGCCGAATAAGAAGTTTTCAACAACTGCGACAGAGAGAATTTCGTATGATGGTATGAAACACAGATTATACGTTGATAATAAAACTATCAATCCAGTCGGAACGTCTGGTATCGAATTTCTCCATTCTCCAATTACTGGAAGTACGAAGTATATTATTGGTAATATCAATGTCTACTTTTATTGGAAAAGGAACATATTACGTATATTGGTTCTTGCGGGTTCTTATTTTACAGGGAGAATTGAAACTTTCGTATTTAATTCATTTTTACTTCTTTATGAGACTTCATCTGGAAAACATATCCAATAAGATGAACAAGTTTTTAATTTCGTTTAGTTTAGTTCAGAAAACTGTGCGATAGACTTATCTGATTTTTTAGCGATTATTAGACAATAAGAAAGCGTCAGTCAGTCAAAAAAAAAAAAAGGTCGATTCTTTCCATACTAACGATTACAAACGACTTGAGATTCATCGTCACCACGTAAACACTAGTCATTTGTATGGGAGATCTCGCACGCATCATGATCATTAACAAGTCTCGTTTAGTGGTTTCCTTGAGCGCTAGCCAGTCGATTTCAAAAATCATATTGGAAATTTCGAGGCTCTAAATGAAGAACAGACAACGTTACTGGAAAGATTTAACAAAAGAAGATTAAATCAAACGATAATTGTGTTATCGTTAAGGGAAATACCTTCAGCTCAACTTCATTTCCGTACCAACATAAAATGTATATCTGTGTTAACATACAGCTGCTGAACATAATTATTTTCACAATCATCTCGAGCGAGATGTTCGTTCCCGTTAAGATGTAAAGATTCATGCATATCGTCAGCGTGCTCACTGCGAACTGAACGAAAATCACCAGTTTAAACTCTTCGTTTATCATGGTGGCGAATCTGCAATTGTTTCGTCGACGAACGAATTACGAAATATATGATATTATTTTATACAGGGTGGTTGGTAACTGGTGGTACAAGCGAAAAGGGGGTGATTCTACGAGAAAAAAGAAGTCGAAAATATGGAATAAAAATTTTTTTTTAATTTTTTTTTTTTTAATTTTTCCATCGAGACAACGATCTACGGTGAGATCCGTTATAACGAGACGCGATAAAGTGCACGCGTACCGAGCGAAAATTCAAAGTCGATTTTCTCGAAAACAAAGCCTCAAACGAAAAATTTTTATTCTATATTTTCGACTTCTTTTTTCGCGTAGAATCACCCCCTTTCCGCTTGTACCACCAGTTACCAATCACCCTGTATATTATCGAATATGAATATTATTCCTCGATATCGGTAATCCCTTAACTGTGCAACGAGCTTACTCGCTTAATATTGAATACAAAAGTTGAAATGATAAATGACGTAAATTCTATAAATGGAGATTTTTAACGTAGGAAAGTTGATTATACGTAGTATGATAATAAGCTGTAATAATTGTATCGCGAAACTTAAAGAAATCGTCTTATATGAATTGTACGTTGTAAACTGCGATATTCTATCTTCAGTTAAGGGAGTAGAAGGAAATAAAACGTTGAAATACGGGGTATACCGTACCGATAGATGAGATTATGATAACGAATGCACAGTTTGCAATCATTCGTGCCTTGTTCGATCTTTTTCAAGCGATATCCGAAGATTTCGATCTGATTGCAGATGAACATCAACAGCGTCCATATGAGGCTGTCGCAGGCAACGTGCAGCAGACCATTGAAGGCGTGAATTAAAATTTGTTGACTGTAGATGAAGCTATAGGTGGCTGTCGAAGTATGGTTCCAAGGTAACCACATTCGAAACGCTAGCTTGTGACGTTCGCCTTTGTACAATGCACCGAGCAATGTTAACACCGACATTACCACCACTGACGATTCAACTAGAAGTGCGTAATAAAACGCGTTCGATCTGTGGCGATTCGTAAGGTGATAGGTAATGTCATGTGGAATATATCTATCTTTATTGATAATTATATATACCAGAATGATATAGAAAATTATATCGTAGGAACTAAGAGTAAACATATTGAAAATAATTGGGGCGTCGAGAGCAAAACAGACTAAGTTCGATACGCAACAAAATCAATAATTCTCTGTCGAAAATACATGTATTTGTATTCATTATAACGTAATGTATTCTTTGATTTGAGAAAATTAATTCTTCCTCTTTTGTATGATTTAATAACGTTCATTGGAATCTATGAAAACTGTAAAGTCATATTCACAAAAAAGAAAAAAAAAAGAAAGAAATGTTTGGTACACTTTTGCTCTCAATACCAAGATTATATTACGTAAAATATTTACCTGGCTCGTCTTTCACACTTTTCTCGAATCTCGATCTCCTCCTTCGTCTCTGGTTGAAAAGGTGTGCTCTCTAGCATATCCGTTATGACGATGATATTCTTACGATTGGACAATATACTGTACATCTTGAGACACGAAATGAAAAATGTCAGAGTTAGGTAAATATTGTCGCAGAACTCATCTAAGGTCTCCACGATGAATATTAGATCGATGAATTGACAAATTGAGCCACCATACACCAACAGTATCACGTAATAACGGTAGACGGTGTATGCAACATTTTTTAATGGCGATAGCAACGGCGGTCGCCAACAGGCGCATATTGTCAAAAAACGATATGTCAATCGTAACAGATGCATCGCTCAGTTTTTTAAATTTCTGCACCGATTGCTCGTTCCTATAGATATTTCTGTATCTTTAAATTTCTGCACTAATATATTTCTCTTCTTCGCCTCTGACGTTTCTGATCATCGTCCGATGATTTCTTGAAAAGTAAAGTTTCTTGTGAAAATAACGATTATTTGGAAATAATAGTAAATTTTAATAGATGTTTTAATAAATGTAGAGATTAGCTTCTGAAAATAATAACAAAATATCCGATCGATACGAGTTTTTCTTTTTAACACTTGCTTGAAAGAACTTTTGCTTACAATAGCCGAAGACCCTTGATATTATTTGGTACGGTATGCTGACAAACTGGAAATATAACAGAAGAAAGAGACGAATGTCGACGAAATGCGTTGTCGTATAATATATTTAATAGCGTGCGACAATGTATAGACACGGAATATCGATACGTATCGCACGAAGATTATCGTTCATAAAACTTCCCCCTTTCTGGTGCATGGACTATATTATTATTGTAATTCCAGGTAGATGCATGGAAAACGTCCAGAAGGAATTTAAAATTCCTCGCAACTATTTATTTTCAAGTCTTTTGAATTTATATCGTCTTATGCATAAGACAACAAGTTTAAATATTTAACGACTGGCAAGCAGAGAAATTGAACAGATGCCATGGACATAGAATGGAATAGAACATAGACATTTCTTTTATTTCGAAAAAAACGTTCACGAGTATCGATAGAAATTTCATTTTGGAAGGAAAAGAGGACGAGAGAATATGAAGCAGGCTTCGTATAAAGGTAAGTTGAATTTTAGTATCTTTAGCGTGGCAATTGCATGATTTACATATCGTCGGACAGATTTCATTGTATTAGCGTTTCTTGAAGGTAACACGTAAAAATTAGCATCGATCGTCTCCTGCGGAAAGGTGTGTAATATTGTTCGAATGGAGAAATTCCAAATTTTTAATTTCGACATTTAAAAAGCTTCGAATTCCAAAAGTTCAACGCGTTTGTTTGCTCGTGACGATCAGTTTTAATTTTTACGAAAATCCTCGTATTTTAAGATTCTTTCGTCCTTTGGAGCAAATTGTACGTCGAGTACGACATTTTCAATATCTGTAAGAAACGTAAACGTATTAATAAATCAATGAAATCCTTGCTTTATGAGACATGTCTATATCGATTCACAAAAGTATTTGGACATTTACAATTAGTATAGAAATTTTATAAACATATTATATGTGCTATGTATGTATACGTATGCATATAGAAAACTTTATGGAATTTTTGTTTGAAACTCTATGAACATTTACGTAAATTCATATTTTTAGAAACATTGTTAAATAAGTGGATCATAGATAGAACACTATTTTACTTGCTAGATGTATATTATATGTAAAGAGTATTATACTCTGAACATTTTGCATACTTTCACAAATTATGTGCATTCTGTGCACTTATACGCATAAATGTATAAAAATCCGCAATTTAATGATTACGACTAGTCACAACTCATCTCTTCAATTACAAAATGTTTTTTGTAACATACGCAATATGTTCATAACAGGTTCCTATAGTAGATATCCAAATACTTTCATGACTATATATATTTTATTCTGTGTACTAACGTCCACGAAAGTTTTCAAGTCCATCGTAAATATGTAGGCACAAGTCAATTCGATCGGTTTCGTGGCTCTTCTCATTACGTTTATCAAACTCTTCTTGCTGCTATTATCAAACGATATCCAATCCGCCTCAAAGATTGCATTCGCAACCTCGACACTCTATTGTTTCGCATATCATCGAATTATAATCCATAGTCGAGTAGCTTTAATTTTATAAGATAACTCGGTTCAATGAAATTTACCTTTAATTTGAGCTGATTTCCATACCAACAGTAGAAGAAGACCTGTGTCATCATGCAGGTCAGGTATAAGACGAATTGCAAATATTTGGAGTTCACTGGCGCGTTCGACAATTCGTACAGGATAAAACACACCACGAAGGTGCTCGATAGAAGTTGAACACCTATTATTTCTTGAAACTTCTGCTGTATCATGGAAACGTATCTGCGCTTAAACATAACGCGAATGTAAGATTTGTTTGAAGAGGATTTTATGAAGAAATAAAAATACACTTGTACGATGTTGATTAAATACGAGAAAAATGTCTTATGATTTAACAAATTTTAATATATACCGCGCATAAATTTTATAATAAGACTTTTTCGATAGTAGATGCATAAATATATATTTAAACTAAATATCGTATGTTTACACGCTTAATGTAGAAGCTAGAACAATTAAAATACTCTCTGTTACGATTTTCATTAAAATTAAATTACAGTTTCAATGCTCGATATGAAAGTATATCTTTTTTTATCTTTTATCTTTTCTCCATAAAAAGCTAAAGTCAGCTTGTATGCATTAAATGGCAGTGTATATTTTTCTTTATACGTATATTCTCAAGTTACATGAAGAAAGCAATTCGTATTTATAATATTTTATGTTATTATGTATTATGTTAATTACTGGATGCTGAAATAATTCTATTTATTTATTTGAATGGATAACACTGACCCGTATAAATAATCGTGAAAACGCACGATTTTTCCAATGTCAGGTCTCGATTCTTTCTTCAGTTCCATTACTCTATGCTTCAGGATTTCCTGCTGGCCGCAGACGTGAACGAGCAACCCGCAAATCAGCATATCACAGGCCACGTTTAGAAGCGCCGTGCCAATCAGTGCGATGATCTGATGAGCGTACGCGATGTAATAGCAATTGGACACAGAATAGTTGAAAGGCAGCCAGGCTTTGTACGCGAGCTTCCGGTCGCCGAAGTCAGTGAGGAACGAAAATAATATCATACAGGCAACCGTAAGCATCACCATAATCGTATAGTAGATCGTGATCGACCTGTAAAGCGTCTATAAAGGTTTGTCAATCGATTTACCTATGCTGATACCTGATTGAAAATCGAGAACGATTGAAAGGCACTTGTGCGCTTGTTCTAATAAAGAAAAAATAATAAAAAATAAAAAAAAACGATTTAGTTTACTTCTAAATGGCCTGCTGAAGGGTTTTGTAGTTCTCTTTAAGAAGCTATATCTAGTCAAATTCAGTTATCTTCGAAAAATCGAAATGGTAGAAGATACAGTTATCACTTGATTAAATGAAAAGCAATGAAATATGATTTTTTTTTTTTTTTTAGCCAGAAAGAATGTACATACACTATTTCCAGGAAATATGGCGGAGGAAATGTTAGAACAATTTATTTCCAAATAGCCTACTAATGAGATTCCTGGTTCTTTTTAAGGTATTTACAGTGTAGATCGACTTTCTTACGATTTCTTTGAAATTTTGACGATACGTAATTTGTAGTATATTGTTTATACATGCTTCAGTTTTTGGAAATGGAAATATTCATCTAGAAGAATCTTTTCTTTCTTTTTAAATTAGCCATCCCCTCACTGTTTTCGAATAAAGGTAATGCGAATTACATAATATCGATAATTTCGGCGTCCGAAAAATACCGCATACAATATTCTTATTAGAAAATATCATAAAATACGAAGTGTGCCGCTATGTCCATTTCTGAATTGTTTGTTAGCGAGCGAGCGTAGATTGTGCAGACAGCCAAGAAATTTCTTCTTCGAGGAAGAATCTCCTCGAGGAAAGATAAGACACGCTGAGATAAATCCTTATATTAACAAACATTGAATTTTAAATTAAATTTTGAAACCGGTCATTTGAGTTAAATAATAAGATTGGCGTTAAATAATTGAAAATAATAATTGAAAAAACTATATAATAATGAAAATAATCATATACCCGATGCTTTTGTCGAATCTTCTTCGGATCGTAATCTCCTGCTCATCTACTGGTTTACAAGGCTCCTCGTCGAGCTTCCTGCTGAGGATTCTAATCGTTTTATGGTTGACCAGAAGCGTAAAAATCTTGCAACAGGAAAGAATGGACGCGATGAACATGTAGAAGCTGTCGCTTAACTCTTTCGCCGTTCTTACGTTCAGTATCACGTTCAGAAATTGCGAGATGCAGAAACTGCACAATAGGAAAATCACGAACGCCGTGTATGCAGTGTACAACAACTTTCCGTAGAATGTTCGACAAGACGGTGGTATCCAGCATCCACAGACGATTAATATATTAAAAGCTGGCTGCAGAATACTCATTTTCCAGCCGGAAGGAATTTCTACAGGAGTTTGAAAAAGAAAGATAAGTCTATTATTATTATTATTAAGAATAATCTTCATTGATCGTGTCATTATTACAGTAGACCCTTGAACAACGGAGATTGGAAACATTGACGAATTGTGTAATTAATATTTATGCAAATTCATATTTTCACGAGTGTGATTAAATAAATGGAAAACGATAAACCAGGTAAACGATAGTTTTACTTGCTAGATATCATAATGGGTAATATATTTTGAATACTGTACGTATTTTTGCAAAGTGTACTGCAATGTGTATGTCTAATAATATCCTATTGTTAACCGTAAGTCTTGTTTTATATGCTACACTATTACTGTTAGAGAAAAGAAAATCGTATTAAGAAAGTTACAAGAAACAATTGCGAATCCTTTGATGCTGTACACGAGTGAGTGATTAAGAATCAATAAATGGAAAACGATAAACCAGGTAAACGATAGTTTTACTTGCTAGATATCATAATGGGTAATATATTTTGAATACTGTACGTATTTTTGCAAAGTGTACTGCAATGTGTATGTCTAATAATATCCTATTGTTAACCGTAAGTCTTGTTTTATATGCTACACTATTACTGTTAGAGAAAAGAAAATCGTATTAAGAAAGTTACAAGAAACAATTGCGAATCCTTTGATGCTGTACACGAGTGAGTGATTAAGAATCAATGGCGAACTACACGTCTTTCTAAACCGAAATTATATTTGTTGGTTACTATTTCGTCGCTTAACAAAAAAAATTCCAACCAAAACGCAATTGACTGTTTATTTACTCTTCGATTTTTAAATAAAAAAAAATACTATATAATCGCGTAGATAGAGATCTCAGAGAAATTTCGTAAAACACTGGCCACTATAGGATTAGCTATATCTTTACAGAATGGTACCTATAGAAAGCTTTCTTTTCACAAGAAAGATATTGTCCACATTCGCCTACCTTGATATGCACGCACCGTATCATTATCGTAATGTCTATCGTGTGTTACAGTGCCATTTGCGAAGTTACATTTTTATGAATTTCTTCGGATAACCGCTTTACTTAGAACTCGAGTCTTTTATCATTTATTGTACACAAGCACAACATCGTTTGTACGAAATCGATTCGTTTATTTTGAGGAAGCTCTAACTTACGACAAATGAATAATAAAAATGATACCAAATGGAAAAAGGTGGAGACACTTTGAGGAAACTTATTTCAGAAAATTCTTATTTTAGTTTTATGAATCAATCCTTAAATTTTCTTACACCTGTAGTCGAAGACCCTGCACACGAAGAATGATTCATAGTCCATGAAAATAGGAATGCAAAAGCATTCATGTTACAAAAATAGTATTTGTTCTGTGCTTTGTAATATAAATGAATTTATAGATAAATTTACATAAATTGTAAAACATAATAATTTTATGCCATTATTTCACATCTTATCCTCTAAGATAAGTATGCAGTGAATAAGTGAGAAGTTTAAAAACATAAGTACAAGATTTCTCCAATTCTAGGAATCTCTAAAACAAATAGAATAAGAAAGGTAAGTAAGGTTTCGGGCAAAGATTTTTGTTCCAAAATTGGTGGTGTGTATCAGGGAGATAGGATGTGTAAGGAAATGGCTAAATTTGCTTACCTTGTTTTCCTTACTTACCTTACTTACCTTTCTGCATTCTTGCTATTTTCTTTAATTACCTTTATAAACGATTCTCGAATTTGTATGTTATAATATTGTCCACTAATTTCTATTTACTTACCTTGGGGTGTGGAGTATTGAAATGGAAGGGACGGTTTATATTTAGTGTAAATTTTTATTAAAATAAAATGCATTTACAATAGAGTAACATAAATAGTATGATTTATTAGTTACAAACGCTTGTATAGTACATTGTGGCTAGGCTTGTTACTTTCTATATTATAAAAAATTGCATTCAAAAGTCGGAGCTGTTTGTACAGTTTTTTTTATACAAATGAAAAGATTCATGGTTATTTAATTATTAGGACCATTAGTAGGTTCCGTCTGGGTGCGATCGTCCCGCAACTTTCGGCATTTTTTTATTCGTAGAATCTTCCAGTTCTTTTGGTTTGTAATAATGAGGTGCTACCTCCAAAAGCCACTTGCTTTCGATCTCTGTCACCTGTATAATTAAATAGTATTATATCCTTCTTTTTCAACTGCTTGAAATAATATTCATTTCACAAATGATTATAGACAAAGCAATTTTTAAGTTTCCGTATTTAAGTTTTAATTACTCACTTGTCTCATAAATTCCTTTGTAGTGAAAACCAACTCATGATAAAGTAACCAACGCGGCAGCTCTTGAAACAACGAGCTATTAGGGTGAATGGAAACCGTCTGATTATGTTTTGCAGTTTTATAGTGACCCCCTTTTGACAATCTTGCCACGTGATAGAAATATCCTGCTGTGATAGCCTGAAATGATAATAATGTTACCAAAAATATTTTGCATTTAATATTATTACTTAATAATTGTAAAAACAAAAGATCTGATACCAATCATTCTGATTGGTTTGATAGATCTAATATTAGTCAGGCAATATTTACAATTTTTTTCAGCTACATAAAGAATTCTGACACACTTTTCTAACTCAGCATTACTAAGTTAATACTATGATGTGAAATGCCTGACAGACCAAAATGCAAATAGATTATTTAATTGAGTCCTAACTAAGATTTTGTTTCAATAAATAGAATTCAAACAAATGGAGCTCTCTATTGTACAACAGAAAGAAACAAGACTAGCAAAGTACGTTAATCTGAACCTACTCACCTTCCTGATATTCAGCGTTTCCGTGATACCGGACACAAGTTCCATCTCGACTCGCTGCATCAATCCGACTAATTGCTCCCTAACATCTCTAGCCCTTTTCATTGATCGATGTTGAATAAAATTCTCGTAACACCAATGAGTACTAAAATCACTTTGCTGCCACTGATTGTACACATTCAATAAAGTCAAATGATCGCCACCAGGCACATGGAAATTCTTTCGAGCCGTGTCTGCGTGAATGATCTTGTCCTTAGGCCTGTAGAATATGGCTCCGTTCACAGATAACATGGCAGCTATCGTGGCTACTTCCTCGGAGCAGCGATATTGTTCGCTAGCCAGCAACATCTTCGCCATCATAGGATCTAGCGGAAATTCAGCCATTCTTCGACCCAGTTTCGTTAATTCTCCGTGATGATTCAAAGCTCCCAACGCGTATAGCTGTTCTAAAGCTAAGACCAACGTTTCATGCGGCGGAGGATCCAGGAAGTCGAAATGGACTAAATCGTTTATTCCCAGAGCTTTCAGGGTCAGCACGGCATTTCCTGTCGTTTGATAATTTTAATTAAACATAGAGAATTCACGGGACAAGTAGGTAAAATGACATTTCATGATAACTAGACTGTGAATTTTTATGGAAATTTATATTTTTATGGATATAACTAAAGAAGTGGAATTTAAACAGAAATTCCTTTCATCTATTAAGAATTATAAAAAGTACTGTATTTTCTATATTATATGCATTCTACGCATTTTTACATCTTTAAATTGTGCATAAATGAAAATGCAAAAAGTTTTAGCCTAGTGACAAAGTTATTCATACCTAGATTGATCCTCTGAATTTCAGGCACGGTATTGTCTTCGAGTTCGTGTTGGTAAGCCCAAGCTGTGTACAGTCGAAAGCACTTTCCTGGAGCTACTCTTCCAGCTCTGCCTGCTCTTTGATTCGCAGAAGCTTTGCTAATCGGCACGACCATTAAACTTTCCATGCCTGTTCGGGAATTAAAATTGTTCTGTTTCGCGAATCCAGGATCTATCACGTACACTATGTTGTCTATCGTTAATGATGTCTCTGCTATGTTCGTAGCAAGAACTACCTGTACAATCAACAATTGGAAACGTTAAAAGATAAATAGCAAAAGTGATACGTTTAACGAGGGAGAAATATACAATTTATTTTTCATACTTTTCTCGCTCCAAGCGGAGTGGGTTGAAATATTTTTGCTTGCATATCGCTTGGAAGATTAGCATATACGGGTAGAATTAACAGTTCTCCTAATTTCGAACCTAGTCGCCTTACTCTTTCTTGCAACATTTCCTGACATGTTTCTATCTCGTCTTGACCTAGTAGAAATTTATTAAAAAGTGATGACAAATGACCAAACCAAAAAATATAATAGTGCTTAAATTTTTTAAGTATTTTAAATTTCAATAAGTCTAGTTTGTCATTATCGTGAAACAAGTAGCGATTTTATTCTAGAAATACTCTCGAACCTTTTCACAAGAAGAAGAAATAGATCCAACGAGCACAAAGAAAAGACACAATATTTCTTGCTAAATCTAGTTATTGTTCTTGTCATTAGGAGTGAGATTAAATATACTAATACTAATAGTAATAGGATTGAGTTAATTAAATTTAAGCGAAACAATTCTTTTGAAATTCCAGCAAAAGTTATTGTACTTGCTTGTAGAAGTATCTGATTGAAAAACCTGTTAGGAACACCAGTACATCGCCAGGTGGCTGAGTGGCGTGTATTTGAAGAATGGAGACTACGCAGGCGTCGATGTAATCCGCTTCTGGTGCTTTGGTATAATAAATATCAACGGGAAATCGGCGACCAGGTATCCGAAATATCGGTGCATCGTCGAAGAATTCACTAAATTTCGTAGCGTCTAACGTAGCGGACGAAATAAGGAGTTTTAGATCTGTTCGAAACCTTGTTATATCCTTTACTAAACCAAACAAGATATCCGTATGCAAGGTACGCTCGTGTGCTTCGTCGATGATCATAACACTGAAAATAACGTTATTTCGCTAAAGCAAGTACGAAGACATTTGTTAGTAACTAAGAATCAGTTTGAACAGTGTTGGCAAATCTAAATTTAATACATTCACCATGGAACTGATTTCGATTAAGTTCCTATTCATACGAATTGTATTATTTTCGATTATGGGGAACAATGAAATATATAAATGTAATTAAATAAATATATAAATATATAATAAATATATAAATATATAAATGTAACTATTACATTCCATAAAATATGATATATATTGTATATCGTATATATTTATACATTTTCATTGTATGATGCCATTTATACCTGTAAGAAGCCAAATCTGGTTCGCTGAGAAATTCACGATGCAGGGTACCATCGGTCATGTATTTGATACGAGTACGATGAGAGGTGCAATCCTCGAAACGAATCGCGTAACCCACTTCATTTCCCAATTTAACAGCCATTTCGTGAGCAACTCTCGCAGCAACAGACATGGCAGCTACTCTTCTTGGCTGCGTACAGCCAATAATTTTATTATTCTCCGCGAATCCAGCTTCGTATAGATATTGAGGAATTTGCGTAGTTTTCCCTGACCCCGTTTCTCCCTCGATTATCAGCACCTAAATCGAATTAAATCGCAAGATAGCAATCAATGCTTATCTTATATAATTTAAGTTTGATTTAACGAACTCTGTAAAGTACCTGATGGTCTTTGATAGCCTGAATGAGATCATTTCTAAAGGGATAGATCGGTAAACTCCTTTTTGTCTCCTGTATAGTCTGTAACGCCTTTACTTGCGGAGGAGGACTATCCTCGCGTTTCCTGTTCTTCTCACTGCCAGGCATACGTAACGCTTGAACGAACTCCACTTCATCTTCCAGCAGAAGATCGTAGTCCTGTTGTGCTGAAATTAATAGAAATTAGTAAACAATAAGATACGAACATTTTAACACGTATTGACATTGAATACCGTGTACCTTTTCTGTCTTTTGCGCCAAATCGAAAGACAGCAGAAGACATCTGATCAGATTCCCATTTGCTTTGCTCGGATTGTGGCGGTTCGTTATCGGGAACTTCCAATTCTGGTGCCACTTTTCCCTTTTCCAAAGGCATATAGTAACGTTGCAACCTTTCAAGTTCTCTGGCTTTCTCATGTTCTTTGGCTAACTGAAGCAACTGCTTTTTATGCTCCCGCTCTTTCCTTTCCCGTTCTGTTAATCTGATATTAAAAAAAAAGATGTTAATAGAGTATGTAATTGTGCAATTGCTTTGTGTAATTATTGTGTTGTATTAATAAGAAATTACATTTCCTCCTCAAACAGATATTCATCGTCAATTATATCAGCTTCCAATTCAGCCACCTTATCCTCTTTACGTTTCTCCAAGTATTTCCTACGAGACTCAACACGCAGTTTGGGTACCAATTTCTCTCGCATGTCTGTTTCCATAATTTTGAGTCTCTTGGCAGCCTCAGCTGGTTTTACAAAAAAGTATTATTCATTATTAACACTTAACAGTGTCATTAATAATAATACTAATACACATTGATATTTAAATGTAACTAACTACAATATATTATTGAATTATGGCACAATATGTACAGATTAAGCATAATAATGATAATAAATTGCTTATAAGTCTTGTCAAATGTATTTATTGTACCAAATATTTTTATTTGATATTTTTATAAAGTTTCTAATTGTTTCTAAAGCATAAGATTATAAAGGATCATAGTCTACCTGCTCCTGAACCGGCTGGCATAGCCACCTTTCGTATTTTACTTTCATCCTTTGCTTTCAGTCGATTAGCAAATTCATCTCTTTCTTTAATATCTTTCTTACGTCTTTCCTCCTCACTATCACTGTCCTCACTCGAGGATTCCTTTTTTCTGTATTTACTCATTATGTATTTGGTATCACCAGCAGGTTATATTTACCTTTTATCAATCAACACGGTACACGACCGTGTCAAATAATGACAAGAAAGCTGTATAAACCACCGTAATATTATTTTCTTTTCCTTACTTCAATATCACTGATTTTTTCGAACGTAAGAAACATACAATATCTGTCATTTTATTGGAATAACAAATATTAGAATATAAATATAAGGAGCAAAACAAAATGTTCCAGGTTAGGTTTCCTTAACCTCTTTGATTTCTACGTGAAAAGGACTCTATGCCTTTTAATGTTCATTTATTTCATTCATTTCATTTCATTCATGAAAGAATAACATAATTTGTACGATCATCACAGAGAAGAACGTTAAAAACTTATCAATCGCAATTTAAACGATCAACTATTTCTTGTCATTCAAATAACTGACGAACTGACTCGCGGCCATGCGACTGTACGAATCGTACAAATGGATTGCGTTGCCTAGCAACGCGTGCGAAGTCACGTGACAAACAGCATGCGTAAGTTCATTCAATAAAAAAGGACGCGCGCTATTTTATTAACCGTTCTTTTGATTCTCCTAGTTATGCTTTTCTCCAATTTTTTTTCTTTTTTCTTTATAATCACACGCATTTATTTAATATATTTATTTATGATCGTTGTATAATATATAGTGTAAAATATTGAGAATGCATTGAAAATTTATTAAAAAAGATAAACGTAAACAGGTAACGTTTTACATAACATAAACAAAGCCGACGAAGTTTGTTCATTTAAAATTTATTTCTAGAAGAAATACGTCATTGCGGTAATATATATGTTATATGTTATTCAGAAGCCAAAAATATTCTCCGTAACGGGAACAGTTTCGATCGATTCCAAATGTGTATCGATTCTCCGACCATAATATAGCCCACGTGAAGAATGACAAGACAGCGCACACTAAACAGAGCCGATCGTTGTCTCGAATATACTTTTTATTATACATACATTAATGAAAATATATACATGGTAGACTGTAGCTTGTCGAAGCAGCGAAATGTCAATGTATAATCAGTTACAGTATTCGCACACGAATTTCCGTGTAACAATTACTGTTCTTTTTTTTTTTCGATACGCTATCGCGACGTTCCCTTACTTTTCTCCTTGATTAAAGACAGAGATCGTCGTGACTTTAGGAGGCACGTATAGGCCGACACGTGTAGACCATTAAATACGTTACGCTCTTATCTTTAAGAATTTGTTTTTTCAACCGTGAACCGAATGGATCTCGATCGTGATCGAGTTTCTTTTTTGTTTTATATATAGTACTATACTACTATATATATATACATATATATACATATATGTATGTATATATACATAGTACTATAGTATTATAGTACTTAATACTTTCGCTGGCTTCGATTAACATCTGAATTCTTTATCTCTCTCGTTCACACCCTCTCTTTCTCTCATTCTTTCTCTCGAATCTCACGTTTCTTTCCTATTCTACAGCACAGCCAAACACTTGCTCGATCACTCGCCTTCAAAAGCTTCGTTTTATCTCCTTTTCACCCTTCCTCTTCCCTCTTCCTGTTCGTTTCTCTCTTTCGCATCACTCTTTTCAACCGTCGTTACAACACGATCTCTTTCTTACGGCGACATATTGTGTGTTATTATACCAATAGACTACAACACTGCCATCGGTGAACAATTCTTTTTCCCTTCCTCTTCTTCATGTTCCCTTTTGTTTCTTCTTTTCAATGTTTCGTTCGTTTATTACGATAATCTTCGATTTCAAACGCGAATGAACACCAACGTACATCGCTTTCGAAAATCGACCGCGATTTCCTAATGCACGACCAACAGGATTCCCGACAGGCTCTTACGTCTCGTAATGTTTCCACGTAACGGGACTCGATTCTATTATATTCAACATGCAATTTGTTGTACTAACGATTCGTTCATTTCATAGATTCGCGAATCGTTCGTAATCGATCATCAAGTCACCGAGTCTTGATCATCGATCACCAACCCATCGTTTACTAAAAATAACGTTTCCACGAGCGTTTACAATGACTAAGAAACTATACATTTTCCTCTCGATAGTTCTATCCGTTTGACTTTCTCTTTTTCCTTTGCCACGGACGATTTTGAACTGGTTTTCAATACGTTGAAGGAATATATTAAGAAATCGTGCAACAGCGATGGACATTCAAATGTTTTTTTCCCGTTTCCTACGCCGAATTGAACCAGCCGTACGTATAATTTGCAATCTTATTAAATGCCGTGTAACGGGTTAACCGATGCGAATAATTTAATAGCCTCACCGTATCGAGACTAGGTTTTCTACCTGTAACATCGTAAAAATGCATAAACGTTCGCGTGTATAATGTATAATATCGTATAACACAGAGAAAGAAGGTTAAAACGTATTCGACGTTCTTGAGATCTGGCGGTTCTTTTCGATTCTAAGTTTCGAAAATTGCAGCACGGATTGTTTCACGGGAAACGTTGAGAAATACTTAACGCTTCGAATGGTATTCAAAATATACAAGTTTCCGGCTAACTTTGACTATTTACACGGAGCACGATATCGCTATGCCAAGAATTTCATAAAAGAAAATATTTCGATCTTTCGTGGTTTCTTCGAGTCTGCTCCAAGTATTTAATTTTTCGATACTAAAAGAGATTTCAGGTGTATCAAAATCGTTGATACACCGAATGTCCATCGTTAAATAATTGCGCGTGGGTGCACGGCTGTCGGGCGCTCGACGAGTTTCGTTTCAGCCAAAGAGAGAGAGAGAGAAAGAGAGAGACCCTCGAAAATTCTTAGTGGCTGGCACATATGAGAGTCTTTTGTTTCGTTTCATTATTATTAGTTTTTAAATCTTGTACATCCTCCGCCACACAGTAATTCTTCGTGGAATTTCGACTACGTGATTATATAATTTACAAGTTTTGCGGCGGTTCAGGCACTGCGATTGACTTCATATTTTGAGCCGAACTCGATCGAACGAGGCGCCAGGCGACAGTCGTGCGTACGTTCGCGTGTTATTTTTTCACGATTAATCGTATATGCGGAAAATTTCAACTAAGTTCGTGGACGAAACAACGCAACAGATTCCTTCAACGAGACCCGCGAGAGGTCGGAGAAAGTTTCACGAGTGATGGATATAGAGTGGTGTTATTGTTCGTTCGTCCTTTCGCGTTGAAGCCTATCCTGCTGATTCCCCTTCGTGCATCGTTTAATCGCTAAAAAAAAAAGAAAAAAAAGAAGAAAAAAATTAATGATTCGATTCCGAACGACACATTACGATGATCACGTTATTTCCCACTAAGGATGACATGCAGCGTATAAAACATATCATATCTATATATTTATTTTTTACTGGATTTTTCCCCCTTTTTTGTTAATATATATATATATACCTCTTGTATATTTGCATTTATATATATATATATATATATATAGTTCCTTCATCCGGTATTCTGTTTACACGCTATATATTAAATATATATGCGGTGTACGTTCTTACGCGCTAACAAGGATTAACAATCATCTATACGATTCTTTTATTCGACGCAACGACACGCGATTCACGTACATGGCTGGCTCCTCGAAATTCGTCGAAACAACGGGAAGAAGAAAAATAGAGTGCGTCACGTGGCGATTCTATTGCATATTTTGGGATGGACCATCGTACTTGTTCCTTTTCATACAAGTTCGTTTTGTCTCAATAATCGAACATTCCGCCAATTCAGGCAACGCGAAAACCTTCATCGTCATAGCAATCAGACATCTTGGCTACTAATGCGAGAAAAATACGAACGTTTGACTGTCGTTTTCGCGTTGTTTCCAGCTGTTGGAATTAAAAGTTGAATGTTCTGTCATGAGAACTTTCTCATAATCGAAAAAAGCTCCTTTCCTCTTCTTTGTTCTATTACTCACGTGACACGAAGACGTGATCAAAATTTTCTTCGCCAGTTAATTGTTATTATGTATACGCTTTGCCATCCTGAAACCCATACTTCCAAACGACAAATATCCTATCAAATGTTAATCTCGATCTTTCTTCCTCTTCTTTTTCCTTTTCCAACGAACGGGAATAAATACATCTTTGTTTCGTGTACCGTTCTATTCTGTTCTCTTTTTATATTTCTATTTTGTTTTATTCCGAATTAGTCCGACTCTTTCTCGTTCTTTCTTCATATGTTATATAGCTATATGTACTCACGATTCGAAGCTCGCGAAGCAAACGAATTTCTTAGTACTGGCACGTCCACGACGTATAGTCACGGGCACGTGCGTAATACGTCCACGGTACTCGTACTGCCACCATACCGTAAAACTAAGCTTAAAAAGTAAGAATCCGCCAGCGAGTCGATCGCTGGGCCCAAGTGAATCGGGTTATTCAACGTATCAACGTTTTGATTCGTTTTCTCAGTCTGTGCTCTCCTAGTCCATGACGAATTAAAATACGAACAAAATAATAATAAAACGAAAGGAGATGAAAAAAAGAAAATAAAAAGCTGTATATATGAATGTTTGGGTCGTTAGGAGGTGGAACATAGTACATTAGAGACTCAATAAGCGCGACTCGCGAACAGAACCAGTTGTCCGTGTATTTAGCCGTTCGTCTGCGAGTTCTTGTAAAATGTATCATAAACGTGCTACCAACGGACGCCAACAGTAATTAGATGGGAGCTTCGAACACGACAGACCATCGCATCTTTGTCTTCCTTTCCCTCCTGTCTTCTTCTTCCTTTTCTTTCTTGTCGTTTTCTCTTCGATTCTTCCCTAAGAAGAAGCGAAGTCAACAACCGTGCCGGATTCATCTAAGTTTCACGTTTCCGTTCTCGTTAGGTGTGTTAAATCTCGCGATGTGCACGCCGGTCTCATTAAAAGGAAAAGAAAGAAACTCGTAGGTGTCGCAGTTACCAGTCGCGTGTGCGAGATCGAGAATTTCGGTTTTGGTAGACAGAAACACGTACCGTCCGTTTTCACGAACAATGTGTATGCATTTAGTTTAAAACGAACGACGGTACACGGGTCGATCTATGGTTTCGCGGTGAGATTCAAACAACCCGCGATCATCTCTACGATTCTCGCGTGTCTTCTTCTCTTTTCTCTCTGTCTCTCTCTGTTTTTTGGTAGTTTCGTGTGTTTTCTATTTTTTTCTCTTTTTTAAACCATTTTTTTTTTCTTCGTCGAGTTTTCTTTGTGTTCTTTTCTTTTTTTCTTTTTCTTCTTTTTCTTTATCAATAACTTTATAATAGGCAGTGTTCGTTTGAGAAACTGCTACAGCAACACGCACACACGCATACACATGCACGTACGAAAGCGTGCGCTCACATACACACGCGCACGCGGCACGCACACATACACACACGTACACACAAAGATACGAATCTTCGATAGAAATTGAATGTCTAGAATAATAGCACGGCTTTTATACGCAGCTTGAAACACGTTTTAACGCGACGTCGTTTTCCATTCCCTCCTTCGTATCATTCCTTTTTCTTTTCGTTCCCCTTTTCGAGTTCGAGAAAAGATCACTGGACGCATGCTGTATGCCGTTACCACACGGAACGGATTGCGCGTACATTTTTCTTTGACGATTAACGTTTAGCAGAAGAGAGAATGCGTCGTACTAAAAAAATATATGTATATATGTATATATGTATGTATATAATACATATACGTATGTATATATGCTTATCGTTTTGTTTCACGTGGAACATCCGACCGCGAAAATTTCAGGCTCTCGATCGATACGTACGATCGCGTTTGCCCGTATAGGAGCGGACCGTGTCGCTTGGATAAAAAAATTGCCCGCTTTATCGCACGCGTCGTCATCGTCCTCTTCGTCGTCCACAATGTTATTAGCGTCTTTGTCCTTTGTCGTCCCGTTTCCTTTCTTTTTTTTTTCTGTTTTGTTCGTTTTTTTACTTTCTCGAAAAATCGATGCTCTACAAGTGTGAAATCCGGGAACGAAACGACCGCCAACAAAATCCAAGAATATCTTTTCCTCTCCTTCGCTGAATGGTCTTACGCACGTGATGAAACGACGGCGATTATTAACAAAGCACGTACTATCGAAACTCAATAGAGTTCCAGTAGAAACGATATCATTGTACACCGTTGTACAGTGTCGAACAGCGGTGATAGAAACAGTTTTATAGTGAGCGGTAGTAGCAGCGACACATTAGTAACAATTGCAGCAGCAGCTGGTGGTTGTGTGTGTGTGTGTGTGTGTGTATGTGTGTGTGTATTAGTTAGGTGACGGTGACGTACTGTCCTTTTGTACTTGTTGCGTGTGTTGCGAGTCGAATTGTTATATCTGTCGAAGGAATCGCGATTTCATTCCCGACGAGGCTTGTTCTCACTGTTGACGAATGGCAACCAGAGTCTCGGTCTGGCAACCGGAAGAGAGAAGGTCCCACGATCGCCGTGTATCGGCGATCATCGAAATTACAAGTCCACCGGTAGCGTGGTACATCGGACGATTTGCATCAGAGTCATTTTTATGCGAAATCACAGAATGACGCAGCATCGGCAGTATCGCTGCCGTGATGCTCCCGCGCTCGGCGGCGGTGTCACTGGCGCGAAGTACGCGTGGACTTTAATGTTCGGCAAATGTGCCTGAAACAGAACGAACCAAATTGTTTTTTAATTTAAAACAAAAAACAATGGAGGAAGAAGCGAACAGAATCGTTCCGGGATTTCGGGAAAAATTGTTTGTTTGCTTTGTTAGTATTCACAGTTAGGCTATCCTAATTAAAATGCCCTACGTAGAATCTTTTCATTATTATGGTATCATATTTGGAGACAAATTTTTGGAGTCACGAACGAAAATTCAGCTGAACAATACGAAATTTAATACACTTGGACCTAATTACTTAATATGTAAGTACCGTAATAAATATAATAATATAACGATACTTTTAGTAGATACTACATATACTTGAGACTCTCTGTGTTTTTTATCTTTTAAGTAAAATTCGATTGCACGAAGAGAAACAAAGACGAAACGAAAATGCTTTTTCAAATGTTTCAATTAATAGATAGAGCATTTTAACTAAGAAAAGAAGTAAAGATTTCACCAGTTTGAAGATAATCCTTGATTATACGACATTTTATCGATATCGAGTCGAAGGACGTTCAACACTCCATAAGCGTAATACTATTTTCGAGGATGAAATTAGGAACGTATGATACGGTACTCTGAGTCTACGTATGCCAGCTCTGGTGATCAGTTGACAGTCATAAAGCTCGATGCGCTTGAGATTGTGGCAGGCCTGTAGAAGATGATCGAGGCTAGCATCTGTGATGAGGGGACAATTGTCCAATTCCAACACCGCCAGATGTTCCGCTGCGCACGGCGAAATGGCCAACTGTCGGATGCCATCGTCGGTGATCAATTCACAGTGAGACAAACTCTGCGTAAAGAAAGTAACCGATCCGAGAAATTAGTCATTTGCATCCAAAACTATTTCTTTTATCAAGTTCAATCTGCGTCCTCGTTGAAGCAATAACCGGGAGCTTTTTGTTGCTTGTCGTTGCTGCATTTTGCAAACAATATTCAACAAATTCATTTTAAAAAGTTTTATTCATACCGAGGCAACGAACGTTTGGATTTTATTTCGGCTCCTTCTCTTTCTTTGGTCCTTACTTCACTTCGAAAGGTAATAACCAGTAGCTTTTGTTACTGGCGACAAAAAGGCGAAGAAAGGTGATTTTTTCAAGAAACATGGAACATCGACGTTGCTTCGACGAGAACACAGCTTAAGATTGTTCAAATCCGCTTACCAGTTTCTCCAATCCTGGACAGCCCATGGCCAGGTGAACGAGGGTGATGTCTGTTATTAAAACGCACTCTTCCAGGTCCATCTTCTCTAGTAGTCTGCAATTCTGAAATAACGAAGAGAACGTGTCTTCCAGATATCACGTGTGTGTTTGGAATTACAGTGAATTCAGTCACGATGATCAACTCACTTTGGCGAGAGCCTGAAAGCCCGTGTCGGTGAAATGAGTGCAAGCCACGCATTCGAGCACGCTAAGGAGTGGACAGTGTTCCGCCAGCGTGACCAAAGACGCGTCCGTTAGATTAGGACAATTCGACAGGCAAACATAATGTAATCGTGGACATCGTTCACTGAGTTCTCTGACTGCGTCATCCGTTATATTCTGCAACGAATCCGTTATCATGAATCACACGCCAAATAGAAGATAGCTTTCCAAATAGATTCAGCGTCGCAAGAAAGAAAACGTTCGACCAAATATTTCAACAAGAAACAATTTCTAGATTTCATCGGTTTGATATTCATTACGACGCCCAATCCGTAATCTTTACACTCGTATGCTTGGCCTTGTTATTCGATCGTAATTTCTGATTAACCGGGAATTTCATAATACGCGCGATAGATGTAGACTACGGTTAGATGATGTATCTGTTTTGACGAGTTGTCGTTCTGACAAATTCGTCAGAGCAAGCAAATACATATGTAGAGTAATTAGAATAAAGTATTTGCACACAGCCTTAATAGATTCTACATTTTAACTTTCATAGTGTCAAATTAGTATACGTAATTATATGAAAATATTTGTAAATGGTCCGGAAAATTAATGTACTTGGATCTAATTAATCAGTATGTAAATATTATAATAAATACAATCACGTGTAAATATTTTTCGCAGTCGATGAAGTGTACAGATTTCGGTCTTTGGATATCTTGTTCGTCGGAACACGCGTCCACTGTGATCATAGCTTTAGAAACGATCTAGAAAATATCCACGTGACCGTAATATCGAGTCCCTGTTGGCAAATCATACGAGCGCTAAAACATGGAAGTCACGTTAATTGCATTTGCAAGTACCCTGCATTCGTGCAAATTGATCGCTTCCAAATTGTGGCAGTAGCGGGCGAGACATTTGACAGCCCTGTCTGTTAACTGTCGGCAGCCTTTGCATAGAAAGCTACGGAGTTCCGGACAACCTCTCGCCAACGCTTCGACTCCCTTGTCGGTAAGTAACTCACACCAGGACAGATTGATGTGAGTGAGAAGCGGACAACCATTCGAGAGATCCTTCAGGGATATGTCCGTTATCTCGGGACACGAGTCCAAGTTTAGTCGTTGAAGTTTCGAACAGTGGCTGCTTAGGGCGGCGCAGGTAGTGTCCGAGATCTTTTTACATTGGCTAAGATTCAGTTCCTCGATATTGGTACACGACTGAGCCAACGTGCGCATCGAATTGTTGCCGATGCTCTGGCATCCCCTGAGAGACAGCTGCTTTAGGAAACCTCCGCATCGTCTCGATATATTTTCTATAACTGGTCCCTGCGTTTCGATACGTTCTAGTTAGTTTTGCAACAAATGAACGATCTTCGAGAAAGATTTTTCTCTGGGCGATCAACGCGTTGCTTACCACCTTAATGAAAAGGCTTTCAACTCGGATCTCGAAGAGATTCGGTAATACGCGCTGGATCAACTGTATTTAAAGGTTCATAGTAAAATCGATTTCGGTAAGTTTACAGTTCGACGTAACATCGTTCATCTTTTTGCCATACGCTGAAACGAAGGCAGAGAGAAATGGCGAAAAACTTGACCGAGTGGTAAACAACGCGTCGAAGGTTCGATTTACCTCCACGTCTCGTTGGAAATCGAAGAGATCGATTCTTTGCCAATTGGATCCGTCGAGCGCCAACACGTTCCAGGCTTTGCTTACTTGCGCGCACCGGCATAGCGATACCACGTCGAGATACGAAAGAATTCTGCCAATAGTACGTACGGTAATTATGTTACACGTTTCCCGGTCTGACTATTCTTTCGAAAAGAAACTCACGGCACCATCAAGAAGGAAATATAACAACGATAATAATAATAAAATAATAATAATAATAATAATAATAATAATAATAATAATAATAACAACAACAACAACAGCGATGAAAATAAAAGAAAATAAGAAAAGAGTAGAGTCGTTTAAGCAAAGTAGGTCGACGAAAAAAGAAAAAAAAAAAAAAAAGAACAACTGATACAGGTGTTATACGTGTTACGATACCTAAGCAGCAATTCTTTTGGCAGTTTCTTATTAATCTGCGCCTCGTCGTCATGAAACACCCATGTTAGCTGGAACCAAAAAAAAAAAGAAACAGACCCGAATAAATTCACCTCGAGACAATTGTGAGATCGTTTCGTTGGGGATTTAGCGGAAGATGAGATCGAGCCCGCGGTAACGCGAACACGAGTTTCATTTTCAAAGGACACAACAGCGTTTAGCAGATGATAACGCAAAGCGAGAACAAAGTGACATGCGTGAGAGTACAAGTTGACCAACCTGCATGTAAGACTGCTTCATGGTCGTTACAGGGTTGTTGTGAGTGTGCGATTGCGACGTATAATAACCGGCCTGATGATGGTAATGGTGATGATGTTGGTGATGATGATGATGATGGTGATACGATGGATGCTGTTGCCTCCACCATTGACCGCTTGCACCGGAATCCTCAACCGCTTGTACCCCTTGCCCGACCTGGCCCCCTCCTCCCACGCCCACGCGACTTACTTTTTTCTAAAACAATGATCATCATCATCGATCATGGAAATACTTCGCTTTTTACGTAAATCCTTATCCTACGAATATCAACCGTTATAAATTAAGCGCGTTCCCTTCTTGTTACAATCTTTCTCTCTTATAATTTTGTATGTCTGTCACGTGTATTAGATACGTTTTTCATTTATCATATTCGTGTAGGAAGACGACGCGGGAACAACTAGCGAAATGTTTCCTTGATTTCCTAATTTTTATACCAGTTTGTAGCGACATAGTTGAAAAAGAGAAGGACCTGCGAGATTTAAAATTATAAGAGTTTTCAAAATACGCGATATGTCCGCAAAGTTTCGTAAGAAATTATCTAATGCTATGACAATCAATATTTTTGATATACGAGAATTTTCTTTAAATGAAATTGATCGATAATGAAATTTTCCTAAATGATAACATATGCGATTCGTCGTATCGCACTCCTGTCTTTTGTCTATATCCTTTCTACGTTCTATAGTTCTTTAAAACTTGACACCCTCGTAAATTTTCAAGATTGTACGTAACACAGAGGATTAATTCTTATTAACGTTCCCTCTCGACGAAGTTAAGTAGAAATCAGAGCGGTGCATTGAACCGCCGCGTTCATTGATTTTTGAGGTATGGCTAATAAATAGTTAATAGCACAGCGACGTGAGTTAAAAATGATACCCTTATTCCGACTTCTAAGCCAGCAATCCGAGAGAACGGAACGGTCGCGAGATCAATACGCGATCCGTTTTATCGATCCTTCTATAAATAACGTTTCGCAGTTTCGAATCTTCTAACGTGAATACAAAATAAATGCAAATCGGCTAAACAGGAATTCAATTCTAGAACACCGCTCTTGACATGCTAACAACTTCGTTTAACGTTTCAGAAGCAATGTGGAGGGATGAAACGAAAAGGAAATCGACCTGTGGATCGAAGGCAGCGCAACAGTTTTCCGATAGGATTGCATTAATTACCTCCACTCCTCGTCGATTTGCACAAATCATCTGATAAATTAGTATGTACGTTGATCGTTGAATTTTCAATGGATTAGCGAAAACGCACTTGATGTCGACGTTCAAGAGGCCCAGTGCGCCTCGTGTTCGTCGATTGCGTCAAAAGGTATAGAAACTGGCTATGTTTCGTAAAACTATCTGAACGAGAAAGAAACGAACAATCAAGCACTGGCTGATTCTATGTGAGAAAATAAATCGAAAATATAGAATAACATTTTTTTAGACGAACCGAATTCGAAGATCGAAGATCACAGTAATGTCTTACTGAACAGAAGTTCGCTATACTAATCGAAAAGATAAGACAAATTTCCATGACTTCAAGGAAACGTATTTTATAACAGTGCAATAATTAAACTTGAATTCAAATATCATAAAATTGTAGAATATAGGTAAGAGATCATAATAAAAAATACTCTGAATTTCACTTCATAATTACAATATGAAAAGATAGAATTCGATGATTTACAATAAATTGAAAAAAAAGTAACGTAAATGAAATGTTACCTCGTAAATGATGCATAAATTTTCTATTGTTCATGTAATGATAAAATAGAATTCTACAGTCGGCGAGGAATGAATTATTAAACAGATTAAAAATTGAAATTTATACCTGTATTTCTTTCGTATCAGTTTATATAAATGGAATGCAACGACGAAGAATCTCTAAGGTTCGCTCACCTACCACGTCACCTGTATGTGACCTTCGATGACCTTGCGATGTAGGTCACTGAACTCGTCCTAACATCTCAGTTAGCCCTTTAGCTCGCAATGCAGCATCGGGGTATCATGTATTTTTAACATGGATCAAATTCTGCACCCGATTAATATCTACGTACCTAATAACCATCTAATAATTACTTTTGACAAGGCTTTCTTGTTTGAGCAAGTTGCTTAGACTTATAAAAAATTACATTTGTATTATCACATACACACACACACACACGTACACACGCTTCTTTTTCGTGTTACCTTGCATTATTCAAATACATAAATCGTTGGAAAATAGAGAAGCGCTCTTTTTCATTAAAATGTTTACTATAACATTCGGTTGGAAATTGTATCAGGTGTGCAGAAGCGTCATGGAGTCGTTTTAGATTTCACGTATGAAAATAATTTATGAACGGAAGCATCTGTGGTACCAATTTTAGACGACGAAACAATCGTACATCGGTATAATACAGATACGTTTGACTTGAAAACAACAAAATATAGCATACAGTGACTCGCGAAAGTGTATATTTGAATAATTATCGTGACAAACTTTTGTGCAACGAGACACGACTGGTTGCATCAGTAAAATTTGAAAGCAAGTTGGAAATGCATACAAAAGATAGAAACTATTTGCCACAGACATACGTACATTTAATAAGAAATTAATATGTATCGTGAATAACAATCTTAAATATATATAATAAGTGTTAAAACGAAGGCTTATCGATATTAAACGAATAATTAAACGTGACCATTTTGTAACTTCTGTATACATTTATAAATCTCAAATTCCTTTTAAATCTTCCTAATACGACTTTTGATATGATCACGATAGTTGCGGCTGATTAGAATGCTTATCAAAATCTTTCGTAAGACACGCGGATTATATTTACGAGAGGTCGCTAGAGCTACGTTCGAAAACTTTCGTCAGTGCATAGGTTTATCAGTTTTACTATTTTTAGAGATCGATTTAATGATTTTGGAGTTAAAGCGTTAAGTATAAGGTTTGGTTCGTAAGCTCGCCTTTAACGATCGTTTTTGTATGCAATCCAAGCTACGGTTCTTTGCACGTGAGTTCGAAATTTCAAGAAGATTGTATCAATCGCCGGCGCGGTGTAGAGAAATCGATCGACCATTCGATGGACATTCCCAATGTAACGTCATTCGCGAATACATCTGTCCGACGAATCCTTCCTGCGAAATCATTTCTTCGTTAAGAAACACGTTGCGTAAGCCGATACGAACATCGTATCGATTTATCGCCGTGTTTACACACGCGATCGCATTGTTCCCTTTGTTGTACGTAAACGTGATGTTTTTTAACATTCTCGTGATGCTCCTTCCTGATTTCAGGAGAAAGTGTAAATCAAAATTCGAATGGTAATTCGATCGATTTTGTAAAGATTCCTTGTGCAACGCGGAGAGATCGACGAAATTAACGTGATCGCTGCGTCGGATCGCGGCATAATAAAACGCGATTTAATGATTGCGCTTCGGCGCCGACCATGTTTATTATCTAAGAGAGAACCGTTCCATTTGGATCTAGAGGAGATACAACGGGTGACTGCTGTTTCTAACGCTCAAGACCTCCAAACATACGAGGGAGGTCCAATTCTAAATCATCGCGAGATACACGCCATACCAATTAATTACGCGTCCGTACACGATGCTCGTGCAAGAGTATTTGAACACTCGTCGTAGAAAACTTTTATGCGTATATTGTACATACGACGTAAAACATTTTGAAATTTCGACTGTCATGATCGTAATGTGTTGGTCTGTGAAACCAAACTGATGATGGATATCAATGTTATAAGATATGTATTTACACGTAGCAAACAAACGGTTCGCAAAAATCAACAAAATATTTGAACAGGTTTTCCAGGTTCTCAAATTTGATTTTCTCGAAAGTATATTCGTAAATTCACTATTCCTGGTCTTATTTTCAGCCACAGAATCTCTCTTCATTTAGGAATTGTACCGCTTTCTGATTTAGAACAACGATGTACCTGTATATAACGTGAAACATTGGTTGTCTTCTATACCTTGAAAACTAAAACCTAGCAACAGATTACACATGTATAGGAAAAAGTTACATACTCAGAATCTTGACCCTGGCAAGATATTTAAAGGCCATGGAAGTCGGCCAGGTGTTCAACCCTATTCCGGATAATTAAAGCGATGATACATCCGTACACGACGATTTCCTCCAATTCCAAAGTTTCGATCACGAGGAGAATATTTGGATAGAAATGGACACAGCGGAGAAAACACGAGACACCGAACCAATAACTCGGCGGAGAAACATGGTTGAGATCACGAGGAAACGCAGGCCAACGTCGCAGATATCTCCGAATTGGAGACTCTGATCAGCAACGCGCGCCGTTTCTGTTTACACACGAGCCACGTTAGCCAGCCAGATAGACCACGGTCAGCCAGTTTCCCTCCAAATCTGCAAGGTTGCAACGTGCTTCTTGCAACAATCGAACAGCACCGCGTGGCGGACAGGCCACGTTCTTCTTCGCTACAAACGTACGGTGACAAAGGGAACGACGAAGACGACGTGGATGGATGCACGGATCCGTTCATCCACGGCACTTCGACGCGGAACAAGGATCCGTGAGCGTAAAAGGCACCCACACAAATGAGACGCTGCACAGACGAATAGGAGGGGTGGTAAGAGAGAAGGGAGGGGAGGGCGGCTGGGAAGGTGGAGTGGGGAGGTAGGTAAAGACAAAGACGCGAAGAGACAGAAAACGGATTCGAAAATAAAGAGACGATTTTTCGTGACAATTGTTCGATTGTTTATCAGGCGAGGACAACGCTCATTCATATTCTAATAGCGTGTAACGATCGTCGAATGAGTAAGGGAGGTACGATGTGAGTGAGGAAAAAACAAGAGAGGTAGCGAGGTACGAACCTCGTCGTTGACAACGACGATATTCTTCGAGTTTGTATAGGATACATCCATCGAAGATGGATCGAAGTAACCCACAACTGGCAGAACAGCACAGTTTGAGAGACTAATATCCAGATTGCGTATTCGACAACGACGATAACGACGACGACGACGATGACGACGATGACGACGATGACGACGATGATGACGACGACGACGATGACGACGATGACGACGACGACGATGACGACGATGACGACGACGACGACGACGACGACGACGACGACGACGATGGAACAAACGAGAAAGACAATGCGCGAAATGTGGGAACAAAACATTACACGAATGTAGATATGTACTGTTATCGTTTAGATGAGCGATTGCGATGACGACGATGACGAGGGTGACAACGGGCTCGACGAAGACGAAAACGAAGACGTAGAAATTGAAAGGGAACGAACCAAGGTACAGAAAGAAAGAAGAACAAAGGATGGAGTTGGCTGGTTGTTGGTTGGTCGATCAGAGAAATAGAGACGGTAAACGAGGAGAAAAAGAGGCCGAGATAGAGACAGAGAGAGAGCAAGAGCGCGCGGTGATAGAGAGGTAAAGAGAAGGAAGGAGAGCGAGAAGGGAGATATACGCGAAATGGTAGCGATCAAAAAGTAAGAACTCCTTTAACTGTTCGTGAACGACGCATCGTCGAAATATGTTGTTCACCGTCGACTTTGATTGCTCATCGTCACGGCAAGAGGCCGAGAACCAACCGAGAAAACGTTGCCAAGCATTACGGAGGCCAGGGGAGCGGATCAGCTGTTCGCCTCGGCAATGACAACATTGGACACACGCACGACCCCCCCGTAGTGACTTTGACGCGCGTTTCATAGCCAGCCCGTTTACTGTCAGACGATGGATTGACTTACCTCGAGCCTGGTGCGCCCGGAGTGTATCATCCTTTTGCGTCGCGTTATTTTGCAAAGCTTACGGGAATACCCGCACGGTTTTACAGAAAAAATGTCGCGGCCGAGCGAGTAGCTACGCTTCACGATAGAAATGGCCGAGTCTACTGAATATGAGACGTGCCGCCGTCACTGGTGGGGGTAAAGGACGACCGATGCATTTTCCTTTGGATCGAGATTCGTTCTACCTGATTGGTTCCTCTGACTCGACTTGGCGACAACGCAGCCAATCCTAAGCT
Organism: Bombus flavifrons; assembly: GCF_040668555.2. Classification (NCBI taxonomy): domain Eukaryota; kingdom Metazoa; phylum Arthropoda; class Insecta; order Hymenoptera; family Apidae; genus Bombus; species Bombus flavifrons. Next base: position 8,239,357 of record NC_138453.1, read on the forward strand.
TTCCAACCATTGTTTACACGCTTCTCATTGGATCGTTACTTTTGAGGGAGCGCGACGAAGACGTGCATCACCGATGCAACGATGCCAGAGACGCTCGCGTTGCATTTGCGAGGCATGTATTTATTCCATGCAGCTACAAGATTATTGTTATCCTCTGAACATCGTTGTTATCGACCATCGGTAACATAACACTAAGCTACATACACTGTCGACGTACAGAATAGACATGAAATCATTTACTAGCAAATGGAAAACAAGTGAAAGCAGAAGAAATTCGGTACAAAAGAATGTACATAGATATGTATTAAATATGTTTGAAAATATTGTTGACGGTAATCCTTTGTCGTAACGGTAGATTAACCTCATCGTAGTCAAACATAGTCGAAAGTGGAAGGAAATGTAAAAGATTGAGATTTCCGCTTGCTGTGAGTTGTATATGCTTCTATGCATTATGTTTTTTGAAAAAATCTCTGAAATTTTAATCAGAGATACATAATATATATCTGATAAAATTTCATAATTTTTTTTTTATTTAGAATCGTCAATAATGACATTGCCAATCCTCTGTTACTTTAACTTATTAATTTCGATGCTTGCTCACGTTCTTTATACAATACTCTGGGTCTTTCAGATTCAGTTCTCGAGTGATCCTAGATTTAGTGATCTCGTCACCAGAATATGCAATTATGCAAATAGCAACCAGCAGATCTCTTCTCTGGATCTTACTACATACGTGATTAGTTAAGATGATCAGCGTTGCAATTGTTCAAAACCTAATGTGTTATAATTTAACTTCCTTCGTACGTCTTTTTTCTTATATACTTATATATGTATTTCTTTTTGTTTTCTTTGTTGTATAGCTGTTACACGATATTGTAACTCGTTTTCTTCCTTGTACCATAAGGTTTGTTTCCGTGATTTGCTAAATAGATAATAAATAAATAAATAAATAAATAAATTCAAGATTGCATTTCTTTTGCCTGTCATCTCTCTTGATGATAGTTATCAACATCGAAATATGTAAGTATACTTCACTTTCCTATCAACGATCATACGAAACAGTTTTGGAAATCAGCTCTTGGAAAGGTGTACGAAGAAAACGAACAAATTCGATGATATAAAAAGACCTCCATTACCATTATCGCGATTCACCGAAAAGATCAAACGAAACCGCTAAAATGAATAACACTTTTTCGAATTTACGATTGTATCTATATGCATTTATCGGGATAATTGTAATACAGTCGAATTGTGTTAAGATTATATTTTAAGAACGCTGGTATTACATTTTTGTCAAGGAGTCTTGAGCTATAATCGAATAATTCGATTCTCTTACAATACAAGGAATGATTCCATTTCTATTATAATAGTATTTTAATTATCTATTATTAGATATTTTTATCAATGATAATCTTTTAACGATAGTTTACGTATATCCTACTTTCTTTGGAATTGTTACGCAAAATCAACCGCTTCGAAATTCTTGGTATTTTGAATACGTTACTCAGAACTTAATCCTTCGAGGTGCCTATATTTCGTCTACTGTAAACAATTATTACACAATCTTGCTACACTTACTTCATGGGCACCTAAATACGTCGATTTCGAAACGTTATCGCTTGTAAATAACTTAATTTTCATTCTTAAAAGATAACGTCACGTGGTACGCCAAACAAAAGAAATTGATGTAAGTTATCAGGTCGATACTTCGATAAGTTAGCTATAAAAGTCTAATACTGTATTTTGGAAATGCCAGTTCTTTTCAAAAAGTGATCATAAAGGAGTGCGTTATTTTCGCATTTAAGATAGCGTAAAGTGATGAAAACGTAGCGAAAAATGACAATAAAATTTGTTGCAATGAAATGTAAGTAATTTGAATTTGGAAATAATTTGTGATTATTTTTTAAGATGGTAGATAAATAAGTAGAGAATTATCCGATCGCGGTACATTCTGATCACTAGATATTCGATAAGTTAAAATCGTCATAACAGTTCTAATCAAAATATACCGACAAATACTATCGATAACAGATACTATTTTTGGTCACTCATTATCGGCGACGGAATTTTTTTTTCTTACCAATAATTATTATCTATAACGGAATCCTGTCAGTCCGTTATTAATAATAGTAACAAAAAAAAAAAATTGATCATTTATAGCGAATCGAAACATTTAAAAATCAGAATCTATTAATCTTTTAATTTTCTGAACAATCTATTTAACAATATTTCCCGTTTAAACAAAAATCAGCTTTTCCCTCATGACACGCAGAATAGTATTGATATACAGAATGGTAGATTCGTTATTTTCTTCTATTATAGATTTATTATTACTGGTCATTGCCGTTTTGGCAGTGACGGGGAACGCTTTTGCCGAAATACACGAAATTCCAACAAAATGTCCAGAATCTTCAGGCAAAACCGTACAGCTCGCTCACAAACACGATTGTACCAAGTTTTACGAGTGTTCCAATGGGCAGAAGCAACTTTCGAATTGCCCAGAATTTGCCCCGGGACTGAAGCTACATTTCGACCCTGAACTTCAAAATTGTACTTTCCCATGGGAGGCAAATTGCGCGTCAAGAGCTCCGGATTGTTCAAAGGACGAATTCATACAACCTCATCCCACCAACTGCAGATTATATTACAAATGCGAGAACGGGGAGAAAGTCTTAAAAATGTGTGACGAGGGACAGCTATTTAATTTTGACTCTTTAGAATGCGTAGACAAAAATGCCGCCAAGTGCAAAGTTTACGATTCATGTCCAACGGGCAAATTGTTGGAGACTGTACTTCTCCCACACGAATGTAATTACAAATACAAATCTCTGTATTACGAATGTGTCGATGGGCAATACGTTGAAAGAGATTGCGCGTCGGGTCAAGTGTTCAATAATAGACGCAGACAATGCGTGTCTGACGTCTATTGTCCTGAAAACGGTATTAAATATATTCCTGACAAGACGGATTGCACTTTGTATTACGAATGTGTGAATGGTGTTAAAACACAGAAAACGTGCGAAGATGGATTATCTTTCAATGAAATGAAAGGTATGTGTACTTGGCCACCGGGTAGCGAATGTTCTTTGAACTTGTTCAAACAAACCGAGCTGGCTACATCTTTTCTACCTGACGCAACTAAGGAAAATATCATGATGAAATGTCCAGCGAATGGAAATGCGTTCGTGCCTCACGAACGCTCTTGCACCAAATATTACGCTTGCGTGAACGGACGTCAGTATATTGAAAATTGTCCGGACGGTATGATATACGACTATATCAGAAAAGTTTGTGATGCTCCGTATGCTGCCGTATGTAAAAATGAAATGACTCATTATGAGATTCGATTGCGAGGTATAGATTCAAATTGTCATTATTCGAATGATTGTCCAACATATGGTAGTAAACGCCTTAAACATGAAAAAGATTGCAGGTTGTATTATGATTGTACAAATGGCTACAAATGTCTTCGGTCGTGTTTTAAAGATCACGTCTTCAATCCATTAATCGAATCGTGTGATATACCAAATAATAATCCTAATTGCTTTACTTCAGGCGGCTCTGATCCATCAGAAAACGAGTGTGATTGTGGTTGTAAGAATTGGATTCGTCGTTTCCCTAATCCCAAAAATTGTTCTCTATATTATGAGTGTGAAAATGGTAAGAAAGTGTCAAAGGAATGCGCTCCGGATCTTCAATATAGTCGTGATAGTCAGAGTTGTACCTATCCAAAAGATGCAAAATGCACTGTCTCCGGTTGCGAAGAAGGAAAGTTTTATCATCATGACTACGAATGCAATAAATATTACGTATGTCGCCACGGTGAGAAAGAATCGCAGTACTGTCCATCTGGGCAAAAATTTGATTGGATAGATTTGGAATGCAAGCCATCAGGCAGGGTTCGCTGTTATCCCGAGGGGATTATGGATGGCTGCGAAGGCAAATGTTCGTCGACAGATACCACGTTGCCCCACGAAGATTGCCGCAAGTATTGTAAATGCGAAAATGGAAACTCCAAGATTGAAATTTGTCCTAACAAACAATTTTACGATCGGGAAACACACAAATGCGAGTGGCCAGAAAATCTGCGTAACGTGTCGTGCGAACCTTTCCCGTGCTGGCTTAATTCTACGGGAACCAATATTCCTCATAAATGCCACTGTGACAAATACTACAGATGCAGAAACGGAATGAAATATCTTGTATTCTGCAAGGACGGAAAATACTTTGACTATGAACAAGAAAGATGCGTTGATAGTGCAGAAGCTCACTGCTACGCGAATAGCCCATACGACGTTGGGGAATGCGCCAAAATCTATTTAACTCACAACAACAACTTCGTTCACGAAAATTGCACAAAATACTATAGGTGAGAGGGTACGAACGTGATTCTCGGGCAAAGACCTCCCAAAGATCTGTATTACGATAAAATATTTAGAGAATGTGCTTGACCTGAATATGTAAATTTACTGTCGGACTGCATATCGTTTGATTGTACCAGTAATGCTGATAGTATAATGCCTCATGAATGTGAATGTACAGTCTACTATAAATGTGAAAAAGGATCAAAATATCGTGATTAACGCAACGATGGATTTTGCTTTGATTATGTACTCGGAAAGTGTGCGAATAAGGATCCTCGTTGTTATCATAAATATTCGAACGCGACCGATCAACGTGAAGGACATTGCCCGAAACAGAATTTTTACAATACTGCGTGTTGTTCAGTGGTTTAAAACATTAATTTGATTTATATATTCGATCATTCTGATTATTATCTATCTCCTTATCATTATTGATATTATTCATTGTTATTATCACTATTTTATTTTGTACACTGATTTCTAAAATAATCGATTTCCAAAGGCATTAGCATACAACAGTACACAACTAATATAAACCGAAAATATCACGTGAAATATGAAAGATCTGATTGTAGAAAATAAAATGGAAATAAAAGTTGTGACATATCGCATTGTATTCTGTGAATTTCACAATTTTCATAATGACAAAACGTTTCCAGCTGTCGATAGCTTAAAATTGAATATCGAAATCTACCTTATCGATGGTATATATTTTCTTTACTCATAAGTAGAATTTATTCACAAAAGATAATCCTTTTGTATTTCACTGACATATAAATGTACAAGTAATGTCGCGATATCAAATTTTTCACGAATCGTAAGTTTTAAACATGATGATGATTAAACATGAATAATTTCGATTTTGCCGATATATTAATGGCGACGTTGACATTTTATGTCAAATCATTTGTAAAATATTAAAATTGTAGACATATTTTGATTGAAAGGAACCAATTTGAAAATATTGATCGAAATAATTTTTATTGTAATCTTATTGATTGATTGATTGAATTGAATTAAATTGAAGAAGTTAATTTTAAAATATCGAAGTTTCGTCGAATGTCGTTAATGGTGCCTGAAATAAAGAACAAATATTCCTAGATCTTGTGCAATAGCAGGTACTATCTGTTTGGCTTTAAATCTCTCGTTTTTCCTTTATTCTTTAAACAATATTTTCTTCCAACGAAAGTTATGTACGTTACATTTTATCGAAACACTCGTTGGTATCTAATTTTTTAATGAAAATTACAAATTAATTAATGTATGTCACATTTACATTACATTTACGTTACATTTTATCGAAACACTCGTTGGTATCTTATAGTTTCTTAATGAAAATTACAAATTAATTAATGTATGTCAAAGGTATAAATAAGGGGTGTGACAAGAACAATGTTTTATCGCGACGTATGTATACTGTAGCGTAGACAGAATTTCCACGAAAAACGACATCAAAATTATTTTGAATCCTTATCTTTACGAATAGTTTCGCTTGGGTGTTCTCGTTATCTACAGAAATTTATCATAAATCTTATCGATTGATTGAAGTAAATCGATTTGAAAACTGATTTTAAAACTATTTAACTGAAAAATTTTTTATACTATTGTAGCTTAAAATAAACGCTCTTATTGTTCTAAAAATGTATTTCTCAACATATCCACCATATAGTTACCCACAGAAAAAGCTATTAACATCAGAATGTGCACAGCCTGAAACCATTCAATTTCCATCGAATTCGCTGCGGATAGTAATAACGACAAAAATTAAGATGATAATTTCAGGTCAGATACCATATATACCATATACAGCATCAATGATCTTTTGTTAGTTATTTATAATATTTAAATATGTTTTTTTAACCATATAATGGGATTTTGCTTAGAGATTCGTAATCGTATATTATCGAGTGGCTAGATTGCTATCGCTCATGTATATATTTTGATTAAATTCATGTTAAATTCATATTACAACAGTTTAACATATGATAACAATGGTAATTAGTACAGATATATACGATTCCACGATTGAGTACTGTGTCGTAATCTCGTAAAGGATTTTACTAATTTCGTGCGATATTTTTTTCTGTACTCTATATGAATAAATACAATGCAAAAAAAAAAAGAATATAAACCCAAATGTTATTTAACTCAGTAAAATCGTGATTTTATTTGTTTATCTAATTAACATCTTCATTATAATCACTTACTAGCACCCTCAGACGTTATTTTATTTCATAATTATTTTCATGCCTGTGACCACTTCTGAAATTACATTATTTGAAATATTATTTCAAATAACAAGTTACTTTATTTTATAACTATTTAAAATAATTGTGAAATTGTTCTTTGAAATAATATCAGGTGACCTATTCATCAGGTATACCTTCTACGCTCAGTTTTCATTAATACGATCATGTCAGCAAAGCATTATCACGAAGATGTTATTAACCCTATTGAGAAATCATAGGTAAATGAAGGTTACGAGTTTGAAAGAGGCGAAGATGATACAGCTAACAATTCCACGTGTGTTATCCGAAGATAAGAATAAATAACTAAATTGACATTTTAATTGACAAGATAAAAGCTCCGATTTGTCCGTGTTAAATGATTATTCGATAGGAAATAATTTTCTGAAGAATAACAAGCTTTTTTCATCTACCGCACTAGTTGAACGGTTGCTTCTTATCATCATTCTAAATAAAATTGGCAGGTCTAGGTTGGGTTTAAATTTAGCGTGCCAAAATCTGTAGGAAATTATGTATAACAAGTCAAGGAAAGAATTAAATCACACGTTATAATGGAAAATAGCAATATAAATATAATGTACCGAGTAATATAAAAAGCCGTCTATTGCCATTACGATAATACATGATTCACGTTAAATATACGAAATTGGCGCAATGACTAACATATTTCTGATTTATAGTTGCAGGTATTTACATTTTGATCAGTAAGATTATGTTACAATCTAATAATGTCACGATCTTATCTGTACAATCGTGTAACATAATAAGAATTTTAAGAACTTTCGTTCTAAATCTTTGCCAGTACGTCCAATCGAATAATTCTATTCTGTTATACCATGTATGTATTGTAGTTGTCTGTTATTAGTTACTTTTTTTTTTACGATACTCTTCTATGAATATTCTACTTCTTTCATCGAAATTATTATACAGAATTGCTTGCTTCGAATTCCTCGACGTTCTCAAGACTTTGATCACAGTTTGCATACACAACCCTTCTAAGTATATAATATATCTAAGTATATAACATATTTTCTGTATCGTTATTAAGATCTATTGTCCCTCCATCGCACCTTTGGTATATGAAGCCCGAAAAGATAATCCGATTTGAGCCTGAATGATAACACTAAAATTGTGAGTAAGATAATAATGGAAATTATCGTTTGAAAACAATCTAAACTTTCATTGTTTAATGATATTATCGTCTGGAATAAAGAGATATTGATATCTTAGAAGTACGATAAGTTGGCTATAAAAGTCAAAATTTGACGTTTAGGACCGTCAGTATCTTATTAAAAACCAAGTTTAGGAGTTTTTGTTATTTTTCAATTGTACGAATTCTCTATGGGAATGAAAGGTGAGTAATTTTACAAGAGATATAGTTCGTAACCACATATGTTCCTTTTGAGACTTTATCTTATTTTGGGATATTCTCACATCGTACATATTGTACAAGGTGTTGTTAGATTACAAGTAATTTCACAGGAAATTTAAGGGGTGTTTGTTGAAGCTGACAAAGTCAAGAATAAAAAAGTTGCGTTTTCGGCTTTGTGTTTTAGTCATTGACAATTAAAAATCGGTCAAAATATCTCTCCCCGCATAGTGATCCTCAAACCGAACGACGTTTACCGCGCGACGTTTTGCAAAACAAATGGTAGATTGAACATTAAACCTGTTTACTCATGGAAATCCATAGGAACATATGAAAAACCGTCCTATGAAATTTCCTAATAGAGAGGATTAATATTTCCTCACATCACATGTTTCATAATTCATAAATAATGTTCATGTTCATATAATGTTTACACACGCACAGCGATTATTCCGATTGCGGGTGGCTACAAAAAATACAACAAATTACAATAGATATTCGATATGTTCTCCATTTTCTTGTAAACAGAGCCTGGCTCTTCTCTTAACATTTTGCCGTATTGTGCGAAAATTTCCTATCGTCTTCTGTGCGACTTGTGCTGCGGAGAAAATACGATGTTGTAGTTCTATTGCCGTAGATACCGGCGATGCGTACACTAACCTCTTCATGTGCTCCCAGAAGTAAAAGTCGAGGGGGTTTGGATTTGGGGAGTGAGCAAGCCAAAGCAGCGTTCATCGTTGGCTAATCCATCTGCTTCCAAAACAGCTAGTCAGGCGCTCTTGTACTGAGTTGGTAGATTGTGGTGGTATATCATGTTGTGCTGAGTATAGTACTGGTATAATTTTCGCCGTATAATCGTTGCGCTTTTATGCTATTGCCGTCCCCCGTATCGTAATAAAAGTACATGTCCGAAAGTTCTCCAAATCTATACGATATTATGTGATAAATATGGCGATATAAACAATAAACGACGTTATTGCTATACTGCATACAACACTCACTATGCGCATAACAAGCGCGCTACGCGCACTGCATACACACGTAACACGCTAAAATAATGAAAAATGAAGACAATATTCCAATATTTTTATCGTTTTATTGGCTATTATTTAAGGCTTGAAGGAATGTTAAAAAAAGATAAGCCGAAATATGAATAAATCTCGAGCAATGTAAAGTTTGAAGGTTGTACAAAAAAAGTTTGCGCCTTTTTTAAAATCATCTGGCGCACAGCCTGTTCCCTTCCTTAATTGCATGCCCTCGCTTTCAAAAGGAACTTCTCCAATATTATGACTGTTCCTGAATAATTCGGAATTATACAAAGAAGATGAAAGCATTGTTTAAAGAGTGTCGTACATTTTTCTTTCTCAATTAACTCTCTATCACTGCATTGTCATGTTTCAGCCATTTTAAGGCAAGAAACATAGAATGATTTTGGCACAACATAATTATTCGGACAGTCAACGAGAAACTTTCAGCAAATTGAAAATATAAAGTTAGGCAAAGAATTAGAGAAAACATTAATTCTCTCTACTAGGAAACTCCATGCAGCGGTTTGTCATATGTTCCCATGGATTTTTATAAGTAAACAGGTTTAATGTGCAATCTACCATTTGTTTTATAAAACGTTGCGCAGGGTCGTTTACGTCTTTGAATACCATGGTCTTCTTCTCTACGATTTGTACAAGGTAAGCTGCCGCCCATGTGTCGTTCCGTTTGAGGAACACTGTGCGCCCATCTCTACAGGCTGACCTCCTTCCGCTCGTGTAAGGAGGTTTGCTCGTGTGCAGGATATTCTGGCAGCATATTTCAATTGTCGATGACTAAAAAACAAAGATGAAACGCAATTTTTTTATCGTACATTTTTTTAGTTTCAACAAACACCCCTCAAATTTTCTGTCAAATTACCTGTAGCCGAACACCCTATATTTTCTATGGACAAATATAGAGAACAAAATACATTCCGTGGTTACTGACGAAGGAAATTGTTTTTAATTCCGAATAATTATCGTATATGAACATTTTTGCTTACTGGTAACCATTCTCTACAACTCCTTTGATCACCAATAATCAACATCAACGACGGATCTCGTTTTAGTCTGTCCCTGATGATGATAATCAAAAAATATTAATCACTTATAATAGTCATTTGTAATCAGTAACTTAAACATTAAAATCACCAAATTCGTCATTAAATTTTTTGATAAATTTCTTTAAGATGTAGGGGACATCAGTTTCCATTTAAACAGAAATTAGCTTTTTCTTCACGACACGCAGAATAGTATTGACATACAGAATGGCAGATTCGATATTTTCTTCTATTTCAGATTTCTTATTACCGGTCATTGCCGTTTTGGCAGTGACGGGGAACGCTTTTGCCGAAATACATGAAATTCCAACAAAATGTCCAGAATCTTCAGGCAAAACCGTACAGCTCGCTCACAAACACGATTGTACCAAGTTTTACGAGTGTTCCAATGGGCAGAAGCAACTTTCGAATTGCCCAGAATTTGCCCCGGGACAGAAGCTACATTTCGACCCTGAACTTCAAAATTGTACTTTCCCATGGGAGGCAAATTGCGCGTCAAGAGTTCCGGATTGTTCAACGGACGAATTCATACAACCTCATCCCACCAACTGTAGTTTATATTACAAATGCGAGAACGGGAAAAAGGTTTTAAAAACGTGTGACGAGAAACAGCTGTTTTGTTCTGAGTCTCTAGAATGCGTACACAAAGATGCCGCCAAGTGTAAAGTTTACGATTCATGTCCAACAGGTAAATTGTTGGAGGCTGTACTTCTCCCGCATGATTGTCATCGTCAATCGCTGTATTACGAATGTCTCGATGGACAATACGCTGTAAGACGGTGCCCATCGGGCCATGAATTCGACACTGAACGTAGACAATGTGTGTCTAATGTCCCCTGTCCTGTAACCGGTACTAAGAGAATTTCTCATGAGACGGATTGCGGTTTGTTTTACGAATGCGTGGATGGTGTTAAGGTAGAGAAAGTTTGCGAAGATGGATTGTCTTTCGACGAAACCAAGGGTATATGTACTTGGCCTCCAAGACACGAGTGTTCATCGAACTTCAAACAAACCGATCTAGCTACATACTTTCTACCTCATGCAGCGAAGGAAAAAGATGTCATGGATTGTCCACCAGAGGGATATACATTCTTAGCACACGAATGTTCTTGCACCAAGTATTACTCTTGTGAAGACGGAAACAAGTATGTGGGTAAATGTCCTGAAGGCACGATATATGATTATATTAGAGAAGTTTGCGATTTGCCGCATGCCGCCATATGTAGGAACGAAATGTATACTAACGATACGTTCCTAAATGAAAATTGTTATTTTCCATCTGATTGTCCATCCGTTGGCCGTAGTCGCTATCCTCATGAAAGTGATTGTAGATTATTTTACGATTGCTCCAACGGTTTGAAATGTCTTATGTCGTGTTTCGAAGGGTACGTTTTCAATCCACTAATCGGCTCGTGCGATCTACCCAAGAACGTTCCCAGCTGTCACGATTATATACCTACCTCTACGACTACGACATGGCGCCCCCCTGCAACTACGTCTACGACATGGCGCCCGCCTGCAACCACGTCTACGACATGGTGCCCGCCTGCAACCACGTCTACGACATGGCGCCCGACCGGTTGCCCGGAAGGAGAACAAAAGCATCACGAGTGTAACTGCGATGCATATTACTTATGTCGAGACGGACAATACCAATGGATGAGATGTCCCAGAGGCGAAAAGTTTGATTACATAAAGCGGCTATGTATGAAAGAAGGCATTGCTCAATGTTACAGACCTGAAAGCAACGATTGTGAAGGCACATGTTCGTCAAGCAATAGCCTTTTGCCCCACAAGGAGTGCAACAAGTATTGTACATGCGATAGTGGAACTACCACAGTTCGAACTTGTCCCAGCCATACGTATTACGATCGGTACAGACAAATCTGTAACTGGCCAGAAGACATACGGGACAGTGACTTGCCGGCGCATTGTGATCCTACCGACTGTAGTTTCGGTAACAATTATGTTCCTCATGAATGTTACTGTGACAGATATTATAAATGCTCAAACAATGTGAAATTTCTTCAGAGGTGTAGAATTGGAGAATACTTTGACTATACAGAAGAAAAATGCGTTGACAGTAAATATGCTCACTGTTATACAAAGATTTGATTAAAGATTGTCAAAAATATTGTAGATGTAGCGGTAGGAACGTGTATATCGAGCAATGTGCCAGCGTTCTGTACTACGATACAATATCGGGAGAACGTGGCTCAAAACGTAAATTTATCGTCGAACTGTCCGTCTCTAACTGATTGTAGCAGTAATATTGGTATTGTACCCCGGTAATGTAAATGTACACTTTGCTATGAATGCGATGGAAGATTCAAATATTACGAGGTATGCGATACTGGATTAAAGTTTGATTTTGTACTCGGAAGCTGTATGAGTAAAAATGCTCATTGTTGCTACTGCAACTTAGTGGCAAACGAAACTATATGGTTGGATATACCATTTGTGAATAATTTTCTTTAAAAGCTAGGAAATGAATCGTAGAATCAAAAAGAAACGAATTCGTAGAATAATAAAGATAAATGGTTTGTTGTAACACCTTCATCGAGTATCTCTGAATTCCAAAATATTACGATATTACAAGGTTAAAACGCAATGCTGCTTCTATATATTGTCTAATTTATGTAATCTTTTAAGATGACTGTATTGAATTTGGCGATACACTGCAAGTTAGCTGTAAGTAATAAAATTAAAGATAAATGACATCATTTAATTAGCATTCATACTTATACGTATACATAGCATGAAACGTTAACAAATTTAATTATATTCGATTCATCGCCATGTAGATTGTCACGATTTTATTTTGCAAAAGTGCGACTGATTAGCAAAAACATTACATAAATGTGGTAGTAACATGCAAAGTAAATGTTAGTCAAAGATGCCATGTAAAATATAAAAGATCGGATTGTAAAACATTCGATGGAAATAAAAGTTGTTCGATATTGCATTCTATTCTATATGTTAAATAATTTACCAAATTGGATGTACACCTATATTGGATCTATACTTACGGAGTGATAAAAATTTAATTTCCTTTACCAATAGCTAGAGATAGTACATAGTTTAAAGATGAATATCGAAATGTACATCGTCGACAAAATTGTACCTTCGGCGACTATGGAAAATAAAAAATTCAAAACCACATTTAAAAATATGGGTATTATATGGTGCATATAAAGTACTAGTCACTAACGATACAAAAGCATAGCAAAAAGTAAAATATGTTTCTGCTACTGTTGTTATTTGGTCCTGAAAAAATTGGCGATATTTTTCACCTGAGTATATACCTGATACTTGAAAGAAGATCATTGGCTTTGTCATAGCATCGCCTCAAGCGCACGAATTTGCTCATTTCGAACAAATCGCTCTGAAATTGCACAACGTTCACGCTTTGTATAAGTTCAGTTTTTTCAAAACTGTTGCAATAGTGATTTAGAACGGGTTAAATTTTGTCAAAGCCTTTCCAAATGTGTACAATACGAAATAGATGTGGTGCATTTTGGGAAAATTATTGATTTTCATGCCAATGACTTTGGAATTTGTCGTCCCGTCCTGAGAACTGTGAGATTATTGAAGAAAAAAACTGGAATGATTCATTTTCTCAAATATTAGCTAACGTGGAGAAGATTTTATCGTTACATGAAACATTAGACACCTTATGTAACTTCACAGAGAGATTTCAATTTGTCTTACTTGGATGAATCATTGATATGTTCTCTTGCAACTGTTATAGATAAAGTACAGGCTGAAAACAATATGTACTATGGGCGTCTAATCTCATGATTCCTATATATTCGGGAGCAAATTAATAAATCAAAACTTCGAAGCTATCCAATTTGGGAGACTATCTTTTAGAACAAGTTCTAACGAAAGATTCAAAAGGTTTCTGTCTTTGGATACCAATTCTTATGAAGCTGTCATTGTTGCTTTTTTACATCCTAGATTTAAAGGTCGTTGACTATTAGAAGTGGCAAATGAAACATTGAACATTTAACGCTCAGTTTCTATTAATGCGGCCATATCAGCAAAGCATTATTACGAAGATGTAATTAAAACTATTGAAAAATCACAAGTAAATAACGGTTTCGAGTTTGAAGGAGGCGAAGATGAAACAGCTAATAATTCCACGAGTGTTATCCCAAGATAAGAATAAATAACTAAATCGACATTTTAATTGGCAAAATAAAAGCTCCGATTTGTCCATGTTAAATGATTATTCGATAAGAGACAGTTTTCTGAAGAATAACAAGCCTCTTTCATTTACCGCACCAGTGGAACGATTATTTTCTCTCGCAACAATATTAGATGGGCCGAGGTAAATATCCCTCACGGATGAACTTTTTGAAGAGAGAGGTTTGCTTACGACAAATTGCTGTAAAAATTTCTTAAGGTAACATTTTTTCTTATACAGATTGGACTCTTTAACAAATTGAATTTTATTTCTTAGATGTTAGATATATAGTATGTGGTGTGTTGTTAGCGGCTGATTTCCGCAGGTGGTGCAATATGTTCGGTCCATTTTGCTGAGATTGAGTTGTTTCGAAGACATAGATGATTTTGGTCTGGTCGATTCTTAATCGGGACAGTAAGCAATTATCTTCTCGTTTGTGGGTTAATTTTTTTGTTGCATATTATTTTGAGAATTATATTCTTTGTCAAAATGAAGTAAAAAAATCTCGTAACAAATCATTGCTCGAAGTTGCCCTTATTTCACATGAATTGATAATATTTTTATTTTCCAATAATAATAGTGAAAATGAAGATCCGAAATAAATTATTTCAAATAGTTCCTTCTTATTTTCATTCCAAATAAAATTAGGTTAGGTCTGGGCTGCGTTTAAATCAGGCGCGCCAGAATTTATAAGAAGCGATGTGTAACAAGTTGAGGAAAAAATGAAATCACACGTTGCAACGGGAAAGCACAATTTTATTTAAAAAATGCTAAATTCTGTTGCTAGTAAGTTGTTTTCTACAGCTCCGCAGTTTCTTTCTACGGGATTAAGCATCATCGTCACCTCGTACAATACAGTATCTTAAGAAAGCACCTTATTTGAATACCTACAGGACACATTACCTACAATAAATGTGATATGCCGATTTTGATGAAAATTTGCAGATTCATAGTGCAGCTAATAATACGGATCACCTACTTTTTCTTTGCCGACGATCGGTCACATTTCGCGGGTGAAAACTCTCAAAATGCGGATAGATGCCCATGGATAAATTTTATATTCTCAACAACAAACATAAGCACATAAACAGATTTTAAACAAAACCGTCTGTTTCAATACATCTTCGTTCATTATTTTTTGTAAATATTTGACAATTTTAACGAAAATTTGTTTGTGTAAACTGGACATTTAAATTCGAAATACGGATAAATCAGAATTTCTATTTTTTGTAAATTGACTAAGATAAACATTGTTTAACTAACTTGAACAAACTTTTGCCTTCTATAGACAACCAAAATTTTCTAAGCTAATTTGGGTGCCATTATGGTTAGGAATGTGCTATAAGTCATCTCTGATATGATAAAAATTATCGTCACAGCTAAATACTAGTTTAATCCGCATCGAATATCTGAATATATTCAACGGTGTCACCTGCTGAATCAGTAGATCAACCTTATCCTAGTCGGACGTGGGCGGAAGAAGAAGTAAATTTCGCGAATTTTCCATCGAATGAAAACGCTATATAATGCATATTTCATAATATTTTAGAAATTTAGGCTGAATTTCTCTTCCCTGATAACGTTGTCTAAGATAATGATCATCGTAGGAATATGTAGATAAACGTAATCGCTTTTTCTTAACAGAAATCATAAAAGGCTTTGGCGACTAAACCATGGAAAGATATACGAATAAAACACGGAGATATTTAATTTATTATTATTATTAATATAAAAGGTCGTTTATTGGCATTTTCCTATTACATGTTTCACGATAACTATACGAAATCTGTGCAATGAATAACATATTTCCAATTTATAATTGTAGATACCTATATTTTGATCGGTGAAATTATATTGCAATCTAATCTTGTTACGATCTCATTTGTATCATTGTGTAACAGGACAAGAATTTTAAGAATTGCGTTCTATATCTTTATTAGTACGTTGTAAAGTCCAATCGAATGATTCGATTCTATTATACCATGTATGTTTATAGAATGTATGTATTGGAGTTGTCTTCTATTAGTTACTTCTTTTTATGAAACTCTTCTAAGAGTAGTCTACTTCTCTCATTGAAATGGTTATACAAAATCGCTTGCTTCGAATTTCTCGACATTCTCAAGACTTTGATCACAGTTTGCATTCACAGCCCTCCTAAATATATATCTAAGCATATAACATATTTTCTGTATCGTTATTAAGCACGATTGTTCCATCATTGCACCTTTGATATGTGAAACGCGAAACGATAAGTCGATTTATACGAGTGACAATTCTAATATTGTGAGTAAGATTATAATGATTTATCGTTCAAAAATAATGTGAGCTTGAGTAATTAAATGATTGTATCGTTCGATACAAGGCACTAAGATATGCTGATTTTCCGATAAGTTAGCTATAAAAGTCAAATGTTACAACTTGGTAATGTCAGTTCCTTCCAAAAAAACCGACTGTAGGAGAGTGTGGTATCTTTCCATTGTTAGAAATAAATCTGTTGGAATGAGAGGTGAGTAATTTTACTTGTGATATAGTTCGTAACCACTTTATTTTAGTATTGCATATCCTTATATCGCATATATTATAAGAACAATATATTCACTGGGAGAATATAGAGAATGAAATAAATTTTTTCGGCTACTGGTGAACATTAACGACAAAGGAAGCTATTTTTAATTACGAATAACCATCGAAGACGAACATTTTTTGCTTATTGGAAACCACTATTAAAAATTGTTATGTTGTTAACTGTTACATTTAGCGCCCATATATTCAACACTGCGTCGTATATGCATTCATCAGGTTGCTACACTGACGATCGATACAGTTTTTAGTTACCTATAACCATTAACGATGAAATTCTTTTCATTAGCAATAATCATGATCAATGACAGAACTCGTTTTAGTCCGTCACTGATAATGATAAACAAAACAAGTTTTTGGAAGATTTCTTTAAGATGTAGGGGATATTAGTTTCCATTTAAACAGAAATTAGCTTTTTCTTCACGACACGCAGAATAGTATTGATATACAGAATGGCAGATTCGATATTTTCTTCTATTTCAGATTTATTATTACCGGTCATTGCCGTTTTGGCAGTGACGGGGAACGCTTTTGCCGAAATACACGAAATTCCAACAAAATGTCCAGAATCTTCAGGCAAAACCGTACAGCTCGCTCACAAACACGATTGTACCAAGTATTACGAGTGTTCCAATGGAGAGAAACTACTCTCGAATTGCCCAGAATTTGCCCCGGGACAGAAGCTACATTTCGACCCTGAACTTCAAAATTGTACTTTCCCATGGGAGGCAAATTGCGCGTCAAGAGCTCCGGATTGTTCAAAGGACGAATTCATACAACCTCATCCCACCAACTGTAGTTTATATTACAAATGCG
This sequence comes from Bombus flavifrons, assembly GCF_040668555.2. Taxonomy (NCBI): domain Eukaryota; kingdom Metazoa; phylum Arthropoda; class Insecta; order Hymenoptera; family Apidae; genus Bombus; species Bombus flavifrons. The sequence goes on from NC_138453.1 coordinate 8,257,007, forward strand.
AGAACGGGGAAAAAGTCTTAAAAACGTGTGGCGAGGAACAGCTGTTTTGTTCTGACTCTCTAGAGTGTGTACACAAAGATGCCGCCAAGTGTAAAGTTTACGACTCGTGTCCAACAGGCAAATTGTTGGAGGCTGTACTTCTCCCGCATGATTGCAACCGTCAATCGCTGTATTACGAATGTGTCGATGGACAATACGATGTTAGACGGTGCCCATCGGGCCATGAATTCGACGCTGAACGTAGACAATGTGTGTCTAATGTCCCCTGTCCTGTAACCGGTACTAAGAGAATTTCTCATGAGACGGATTGCGGTTTGTTCTACGAATGCGTGGATGGTGTTAAGGTAGAGAAAGTTTGCGAAGATGGATTGTCTTTCGACGAAACGAAGGGTATATGTACTTGGCCTCGAAGACACGAGTGTTCATCGAACTTCAATCAAACCGACCTTGCTACATACTTTCTACCTCATGTAGCGGAGGAAAAAGATGTTCTAGATTGTCCATCAGTGGGATATACATTCGTACATCATGAATGCTCTTGCACCAAGTATTACTATTGCGAAGAAGGAAATAAAATTCTTGCCATATGCCCTAATGGCATGATATATGATTATATTAGAAAAGTTTGTGATCTACCGGATGCCGCCGTATGTTGGAACCAAAAATATACTCAGGATAGTTACTTATATGAAAATTGTTATAATTCACCTGACTGTCCACCCACTGGCTATCGTCGCTCTGGTATTGGAATGTGCTCTGAGCGTTATTACGACTGCACGGACGGTGTCAAATGTGATCGGTCGTGTGGCGAAGGATTAGTTTTCAATTCAGGAAAGCAACAGTGCGATATACCCGAGAACGTTGGCGGCTGCAACGGTGATCAACCTACTACCACGACTACGACTACGACTACGACAAGTCGCCCAACTACAACGTGGCGCGCGCCCTATTGCATTGAAGGAAACCAAATGCCTCACGAATGTAACTGCTATGCATATTACGTATGTCGCAACGGAGAATACCAATGGATGAAATGTCCCCCAGGCGAAAAGTTTGATTGGGCTGAGAAGAAATGTATGTCACAAAACATTGCTGAATGTCGCCCCTCTGGACACAACGGATGCCAAGGTAGTTGTTCGTCAAGCAGTGACCTGTTGCCCCACAGGGAGTGCAACAAGTATTGTACATGCGACCATGGAACCATCACAGTTCGAACTTGTCCCAGCCATACGTATTACGATCGGTACAGACAAATCTGTAACTGGCCAGAAGACATACGGGACAGTGACTTGCCGGCGCATTGTGATCCTACCGACTGTAGTTTCGGTAACAATTATGTTCCTCATGACTGTTACTGTGACTTATATTATGAGTGTTCAGGCAATGGGAAATTTCTTCAGAGGTGTAGAATTGGAGAATACTTTGACTATGCAGAAGAAAAATGCGTTGACAGTAAATATGCTCACTGTTATACAAAGATTTGATTAAAGATTGTCAAAAATATTGTAGATGTAGCGGTAGGAACGTGTATATCGAGCAATGTGCCAGCGTTCTGTACTACGATACAATATCGGGAGAACGTGGCTCAAAACGTAAATTTATCGTCGAACTGTCCGTCTCTAACTGATTGTAGCAGTAATATTGGTATTGTACCCCGGTATTGTAAATGTACACTTTGCTATGAATGCGACGGAAGATTCAAATATTACGAGGTATGCGATACTGGATTAAAGTTTGATTTTGTACTCGGAAGCTGTATGAGTAAAAATGCTCATTGTTGCTACTGCAACTTAGTGGCAAACGAAACTATATGGTTGGATATACCATTTGTGAATAATTTTCTTTAAAAGCTAGGAAATGAATCGTAGAATCAAAAAGAAACGAATTCGTAGAATAATAAAGATAAATGGTTTGTTGTAACACCTTCATCGAGTATCTCTGAATTCCATAATATTACGATGTTACAAGGTTAAAACGTAATGCTATTTTTATATATTGTCTAATTTATACATTGCAAGTTAGCCGTAAGTAATAAAATTAAAGATAAATGACATCATTTAATTAGCATTCATTTTTATACGTATACATAGCATGAAACGTTAACAAATTTAATTATATTCGATTCATCGCCATGTAGATTGTCACGATTTTATTTTGCAAAAGTGCGACTGATTAGCAAAAACATTACATAAATGTGGTAGTAACATGTAAAGTAAATGTTAGTCAAAGATGCCATGTAAAATATAAAAGATCGGATTGTAAAACATTCGATGGAAATAAAAGTTGTTCGATATTGCATTGTATTCTATATGTTAAATGATTTTCGCAATGACGAAATATCCCCCAGATGTAGATACGGTAGAATTCCTATTATCCGGCATACTCGTGAGGGGAGTCGAATAATCAAATTGGGCTATACCTATGGAGTGATAAAAACGAAGAAAATAATTCGAAAACCGACCACCGATAAATATGTAATGCAATTTATACGAATAAAAGTAAAATATGCAAAACAAGATATGTAGATTATACAAGATATGAAATATACGTCTAACTGACATTAATTTAATTTCCTTTACCTATGGATACACAGTAAATAGTTTAAAGTTGAATATGGAGACGTACATCGTCGACAAAATACATTCTTTATATTCATGAATTCTAATTCTTTCGTTTACTAGTTGCGCGTAATTATATGAATGATATCGTGATACCAAATTTGCACGCTTTTCAAACGCGATCTAGCAATTTTCATTGACATGGTCTCGGTGGCTTTACAACCCTAACTCAATCATTTGTTAAATATGATATTAAAATTAGAAATATATTTTCACTTAATAGGTTATATTAATATTCATGACGTAGACATATCAATACTCGTGATGTAGATCGTAGCACTATGATAGAATATAAATTGATAAAGGTAACGATATCGAAATACGATTCGATTTAAAGGAACTAATTCAAAACTAGATTACTTTTATTTTATTTTCGAATATATTTTAGTTTTCGATGAAACCCATCGTTTCATCAATAGTAAACCCAAGTGTTATTTAACCCAGAAAAATCACGATTTTGTTTCTTTATTTAATTAACATTTTCGTTATAATCATTTATTTGCACGTTCAGACATTATTTTATTTCATAATTGTTTCCATACCTGTAATCACGTTTGAAATTACATTATTTTAAGTATTATCTCAGATAACATGTTATTTTATTTTATTATTATTTGAAATAATTGTGAAATTCATCAGGTGACCTGATCATCTTGTATGAGTCTGATTTATTTTGCAACAACCTTTGGTTTATTGCTTATTTTATGCAGTGGCGCAACATCTACTCGTAGTTTGAGTTACGTTTGCTTACTTATTGTTAATTACAGTATTCTTGTTAATAATTTCTTTTTATATTTTCGTAATGTTCTGAATTGTTCAGTACCATCAATTATATATTTTTTAATGGAACGTATTCAATGTGTCGATTTCGATACGTATCGTTGGTAATATCAGACAATGTCGAAGAGTCAGCTTCAATAATTTGCACAATAATTTAAGACAATATATGTGATTTTTCTTGGACATCCGCAGACGGCACGATCGCGGTGTGTGAATAAAATTTGTATAAACATTATTTATATGTGCTGTAACTTTTTAATTATTTATGAAAGCAAAGGATTCGAGGAAACGTTAATCGTCTCTATTCGAAAATTTCGCGAGGCGATTTTCGATATTTTGTTACGGATTTTAATGAGTAGATAGCTGCAATGTTTCATGTACGATTCCTCATATAAAACTTCGCACAGGATGGTTTACATCTTCAAACATCATAATCTCCTTCTCTATGAGGCGCTTGTACGAAGTAAGCTGCTGTCCATGTATTGTTCGATTTGAGGATCCCTGTGCACCCTGCTCCTGAGGCTGACTTACTTTCGCTCGTGTAAGGAGCTATGCTCGCGCACATGGGTATTTCAACTAACTATTAATTGCCAATAACTAAAAAATAAAGCCGAGAACGCAATTCTTTTATTCTCGATTTTCATCTTAACTCCACCTTAACAATCACCCTTTAATTTATTTTACACCTGTAGCCAAACGATCTGTATAGTACGTGTTACATCAAATAAAATACAGGAAGAGGAAAGCACTCATCTTTTGGACGATGAATAAAATTTTCATCTCCATGAAAAGTATGTGTCACAATACGAAAGCCACTTCATGACGGAACATTTTTTACATGCAATATTGGAGAAGTAAAAACAAATGGAACTTTAACTGTTATTTGTAGAAACTGCACAAAAAAAGAAGTGAAAGTTAAGGAATCTTCTAGGACGATATCAAATTTCCGATCTCACTTGAAAAAGATAGATGAAGGGAGAGAATCAAATAATTTTATTGAGCATAAAAAACTAAAATGTTCAAAGAAAGCAGTTGAAAGAATGAACATATCCTCTTCTATATTTAACAATATTCTTTTTATGCGTTCTTGCAAATTATCGTATTGTTGAGAGAAATTTGAACAGGATATTGTAAATTTTGATACTGATTTTCTTGTGCCTTCGGCGACTATGGAAAATAAAAACTTCAAAACCACATTTAACAATATGGGCATTATATGGTACATATAAAGTACTAGTCACTAACGATACAAAAGCATAGCAAAAAGTAAAATATGTTTCCGCTACTGTTGTTATTTGGTCCTCGAAAAATTGGCGATATTTTTCGCCTGAGAATATACCTGATACTTGAAAGAAGATCATTGGCTTTGTCATAGCATCGCCTCAAACGCACGAATTTGCTCATTTCGAACAAATTGCTCTGAAATTGCACAACGTTCACGCTTTGTATAAGTTCAGTTTTCTCAAAACTGTTGCAATAGTGATTTAGAACGGGTTGAATTTTGTCAAAGCATTTCCAAATGTGTTCAATACGAAATAGATGTGGTGCATTTTGGGAAAATTATTAATTTTCATGCCAATGACTTTGGAATTTGTCGTCCCGTCCTGAGAACTGTGAGATTATTGAAGAAAAAAACTGGAATGATTCATTTTCTCAAATATTAGCTAACGTGGAGAAGATTTTATCGTTACATGAAACATTAGACACCTTATGTAACTTCACAGAGAGATTTCAATTTGTCTTACTTGGATGAATCATTGATATGTTCTCTTGCAACTGTTATAGATAAAGTACAGGCTGAAAACAATATGTACTATGGGCGTCTAATCTCATGATTCCTATATATTCGGGAGCAAATTAATAAATCAAAACTTCGAAGCTATCCAATTTGGGAGACTATCTTTTAGAACAAGTTCTAACGAAAGATTCAAAAGGTTTCTGTCTTTGGATACCAATTCCTATGAAGCTGTCATTGCTGCTTTTTCACATCCTAGATTTAAAGGTCGTTGACTATCAGAAGTGGCAAATGAAACATTGAACATTTAACGCTCAGTTTCTATTAATGCGGCCATATCAGCAAAGCATTATTACGAAGATGTAATTAAAACTATTGAAAAATCACAAGTAAATAACGGTTTCGAGTTTGAAGGAGGCGAAGATGAAACAGCTAATAATTCCACGAGTGTTATCCCAAGATAAGAATAAATAACTAAATCGACATTTTAATTGGCAAGATAAAAGCTCCGATTTGTCCATGTTAAATGATTATTCGATAAGAGACAGTTTTCTGAAGAATAACAAGCCTCTTTCATCTACCGCGAAACGATTCTACAGTGGAACGATTATTTTCTCTCGCAACAATATTAGATGGGCCGAGGCAAATATCCCTCACGGATGAACTTTTTGAAGAGAGAGGTTTGCTTACGACAAATTGCTGCAAAAATTACTTAAGGTAACAGTTTTTCTTATACAGATTGGACTCTTTAACAAATTAAATTTTATTTCTTAGATGTTAGATATATAGTATGTGGTGTGTTGTTAGCGACTGATTTCCGCAGGTGGTGCAATATGTTCGGTCCATTTTGCTGAGATTGAGTTGTTTCGAAGACATAGATGATTTTGGTCTGGTCGATTCTTAATCGGGACAGTAAGCAATTATCTTCTCGTTTGTGGGTTAATTTTTTTGTTGCATATTATTTTGAGAATTATATTCTTTGTCAAAATGAAGTAAAAAAATCTCGTAACAAATCATTGCTCGAAGTTGCCCTTATTTCACATGAATTGATAATATTTTTATTTTCCAATAATAATAGTGAAAATGAAGATCCGAAATAAATTATTTCAAATAGTTCCTTCTTATTTTCATACCAAATAAAATTAGGTTAGGTCTGGGCTGCGTCTAAATCAGCCGCGCCAGAATTTATAAGAAGCGATGTGTAACAAGTTGAGGAAAAAATGAAATCACACGTTGCAACGGGAAAGCACAATTTTATTTAAAAAATGCTAAATTCTGTTGCTAGTAAGTTGTTTTCTACAGTTCCGCAGTTTCTTTCTACGGGATTAAGCATCACCGTCACCTCGTACAATACAGTATCTTAAGAAAGCACCTTATTTGTATACCTACAGGACACATTACCTACAATAAATGTGATATGCCGATTTTGATGAAAATTTGCAGATTCATAGTGCAGCTAATAATACGGATCACCTACTTTTTCTTTGCCGACGATCGTTCACATTTCGCGGGTGAAAACTCTCAAAATGCGGATAGATGCCCATGGATAAATTTTATATTCTCAACAACAAACATAAGCACATAAACAGATTTTAAACAAAACCGTCTGTTTCAATACATCTTCGTTCATTATTTTTTGTAAATATTTGACAATTTTAACGAAAATTTGTTTGTGTAAACTGGACATTTAAATTCGAAATACGGATAAATCAGAATTTCTATTTTTTGTAAATTGACTAAGATAATCATTGTTTAACTAACTTGAACAAACTTTTGCCTTCTATAGACAACCAAAATTTTCTAAGCTAATTTGGGTGCCATTATGGTTAGGAATGTGCTATAAGTCATCTCTGATATGATAAAAATTATCGTCACAGCTAAATACTAGTTTAATCCGCATCGAATATCTGAATATATTCAACGGTGTCACCTGCTGAATCAGTAGATCAACCTTATCCTAGTCGGACGTGGGCGGAAGAAGAAGTAAATTTCGCGAATTTTCCATCGAATGAAAACGCTATATAATGCATATTTCATAATATTTTAGAAATTTAGGCTGAATTTCTCTTCCCTGATAACGTTGTCTAAGATAATGATCATCGTAGGAATATGTAGATAAACGTAATCGCTTTTTCTTAACAGAAATCATAAAAGGCTTTGGCGATTAAACCATGGAAAGATATACGAATAAAACACGGAGATATTTAATTTATTATTATTATTAATATAAAAGGTCGTTTATTGGCATTTTCCTATTACATGTTTCACGATAACTATACGAAATCTGTGCAATGAATAACATATTTCCAATTTATAATTGTAGATACCTATATTTTGATCGGTGAAATTATATTGCAATCTAATCTTGTTACGATCTCATTTGTATCATTGTGTAACAGGACAAGAATTTTAAGAATTGCGTTCTATATCTTTATTAGTACGTTGCAAAGTCCAATCGAATGATTCGATTCTATTATACCATGTATGTTTATAGAATGTATGTATTGGAGTTGTCTTTTATTAGTTACTTCTTTTTATGAAACGCTTCTAAGAGTAGTCTACTTCTCTCATTGAAATGGTTATACAGAATCGCTTGCTTCGAATTTCTCGACATTCTCAAGACTTTGATCACAGTTTGCATTCACAGCCCTCCTAAATATATATCTAAGCATATAACATATTTTCTGTATCGTTATTAAGCACTATTGTCGCCCCATCGCACCACTGATATGTGAATTCCGAAACGATAAGCCAATTTAAATCAGAGCGATAAATTTAAAATAACGAGTAAAGTAATAACATGAATTATCGTTTGAAAATAATCTAAACTTACATTGTTAAAAGATTGTATCGTCCGGTGCAAAGTAGCAAGATATGTTGATAATCCGATAAGTTACCTATAAAAGTCAAATCTTCTAATTTTGTAATGTCAGTTCCTTCCTAAAAAACGACTATAGGAAGGTGTGTTATTTTTCAATCGTCAGAAATAAATCTGTTGGAATGAGAGGTGAGTAATTTTACTTGTGATATAGTTCGTAACCACGTATGTTGCTTTCGGGACTTTATCTTACTTTGGTATGTTCTTATATCGCATATTTTAGACATATATTCTTTGAGAAAATATAGAGAACGAAATAAATTTGTGCGGCAACTGGGGAGCATTAACGACGGAGGAAGCTATTTTCAATCACGAATAATCATCGTAGATGAACATTTTTTGCTTATTGGAAACCACTATTGAAAATAGTTACGCTGTTAACTGTTACACTTAGCGTCCATATATTCAACACTGCGTCGTATATGCATTCATCAGGTTGCTACACTGACGATCAATGCGGTTTTTAATTACCTATAACCATTAACGATGAACAAATTCTTTTCATTAGCAATAATCATGATCAATGACGGAACTCGTTTTAGTCCGTCACTGATAATGATAATCAAAACAAGTTTTTGGAAGATTTCTTTAATATGTAGGGGACATTAGTTTCCATTTAAATTAGCTTTTTCTTCATGATACTCAGAATAGTATTGACATACAGAATGGCAGATTCGATATTTTCTTCTATTTCAGATTTATTATTACCGGTCATTGCCGTTTTGGCAGTGACGGGGAACGCTTTTGCCGAAATACACGAAATTCCAACAAAATGTCCAGAATCTTCAGGTAAAACCATACAGCTCGCTCACAAACACGATTGTACCAAGTATTACGAGTGTTCCAATGGAGAGAAACTACTCTCGAATTGCCCAGAATTTGCCCCGGGAGAGAAGCTACATTTCGACCCTGAACTTCAAAATTGTACTTTCCCATGGAAGGCAAATTGCGCGTCAAGAGCTCCGGATTGTTCAAAGGACGAATTCATACAACCTCATCCCACCAACTGTAGCCTATATTACAAATGCGAGAACGGGGAAAAAGTCTTAAAAACGTGTGGCGAGGAACAGCTGTTTTGTTCTGACTCTCTAGAGTGTGTACACAAAGATGCCGCCAAGTGTAAAGTTTACGATTCATGTCCAACAGGTAAATTGTTGGAGGCTGTACTTTTCCCGCACTACCGCCAATCGCTGTATTACGAATGTGTCGATGGACAATATGCTGTAAGACGGTGCCCATCGGGCCATGTATTCGACAATGAACTTAGGCAATGTGTATCTAAAGTTCATTGTCCTGGAACCGGCACTAAGAGAATTTCTCATGAGACGAATTGCGGTTTATTTTACGAATGTATAGATGGTGTTAAGGTAGAGAAAGTTTGCGAAGATGGATTGTCTTTCGACGAAACCAAGGGTATATGTACTTGGTCTCCGAAACACAAGTGTTCGAAGGAAAAAAATATCATAGATTGTCCACCAGAGGGATATACATTCTTACCACACGAATGCTCTTGCACCAAGTATTACTCTTGCGAAGACGGAGAGAGGTTTATACAACAATGCCCTGAAGGCATGATGTATGATTATATTAGAAAAGTTTGCGATTTACCGCATGCCGCCATATGTTGGAACCAAATGTATACTGACGGCAATTACCTAGATCCAAATTGTTATAATTCAACTGACTGTCCAATCTCTAGCCATGCTCGCTTCCCTCATAAGGAGTGTAGGTTTTATTACGAGTGCAGAGGGGGTTCGAAATGTCTTCGGAGGTGTTCTGAAGGGCATGTCTTCAATCCACTTCTCCATTTGTGTGATCTACCTAAGAACGTTCGCGGCTGCGGCGGAGGTGACGATAGCGGAGGTGGCGATAGCGGAAGTGGCGATAAGGAACCTGACGATACGACACCTAATAATACAGACAATGAATGTACTTCGTGTAATTGTTATAATTGTATTGTTCGGTTAGCTTATCCAGAAGACTGTAATCTGTATTATCAATGTGAAAATGGACAGAAAGTGAGAAAGCGCTGTCCTCGAAATCTAGTATTCGACCGTATAAATCAGATTTGTGACTATCAAGAAAATGTACATTGCATACCCACAACTACGAGAGCGCCCACGACCCCGACCACGACTTCCACTACGGCCCGGCCCTATTGTATTGAAGGAGAGCGAAGATATCACGAGTGTCAATGCCATGAATATTACGAATGTCACAACGGACGATACCAATGGTTCAAGTGTAGCTCAGGCAAATCGTTTGATTGGAAACTGTTAGAATGTGTGGCAGAAGACAGGGCTATCTGTTACCCAAGTAAAAATAAAGATTGCGAAGGCACCTGTTCGTCAAGCACTAGCCGGTTGCCCCACAAGGACTGCAGCAAGTATTGTACATGCTACCACGGAACCGCCACAGTTGAAACCTGTCCCCGCCATATGTATTACGACCAAGGTACACAAAACTGCCAGTGGCCAGAAGACATAAGTTCCTGGCGGACGCAGTGTAATCCTTCCGACTGTAGCTTCGGTGACAATTATGTTCCTCATGGATGTTACTGTGACAGATATTATAAGTGTTCAGGGAATTCGAAAGAAATGCAATTATGTGGAAACGGGCAACGCTTTGACTATAGGGAAGAAAGATGCGTTGATAGTAGATATGCTCACTGTTATGTGATCCCATCATGTGATGAAACTAGGAAATGCGGAACCTGTGAGACCACAAAACACAACACAAGTAGTTACGCAGATGATTGTCAAAAATATTGTAGATGCAGCGGTAGGAACGTGTATATCGAGCAATGTGCCAGCGGTCTGTACTACGATACAGTCTCAGGAGAATGTGCCTGGCCTGAAAACGTAGATTTAAAATCGCACTGCCCGCTCATAACTGACTGTACCAGAACTTCCAAGTTTATACCCCATAATTGTCAATGTGAACTTTATTATGAATGCGTAGAAGGAGTCAAATATCTCGCAGAATGCCCTGGTGCATCATCTTTTGATTATGTACTCGGAACCTGTGTGAATAAAGAGGCCCATTGTTATCATGAATATTCGAAAAATAGTATAGTCGATTCCTGTATAGGGCACTGTCCGGAGCAGACGTCTTCTAGTCCGATTGTCCGTTTGCAACACAAAGATTGCAACAGATACTGCGTATGTTCAATGGGGGCTCCTTATGTCGTCACTTGCCCTGCATGTAGTCAGTATGACAGTCAACTTCAGACCTGTGTACCTTCAGATCTTTGCAACTGCAATTTACGGGCAAACAGAACTTTGTGGTCAGATATACCATTTGTGAGCAATTTTCTTTAAAAGCTAGGAAATGAATCGTGGAATCAAACAGAAATGAATTCATAGAATAATCACTAAAGATAAATGGTTTGTTGTAATACCTTCATAAAGTATCTCTGAATTCCATAATATTACGATGTTACAAGGTTAAAACGCAATGCTATTTTTATATATTGTCTAATTTATGTAATCTTTTAGGATGACTGTATTGAATTTGACTATACATTGCAAGTTAGCTGTAAGTAATAAAATTAAAGATAAATGACATCATTTAATTAGCATTCATTCTTATACGTATACATAGCATGAAACGTTAACAAATTTAATTATATTCGATGTAGATTGTCATCGTTTATTGATTGTAGATTGCCATGTAGATTGTCACGATTTTATTTTGCAAAAGTGCGACTGATTAGCAAAAACATTACATAAATGTGGTAGTAACATGCAAAGTAAATGTTAGTCAAAGATGCCATGTAAAATATAAAAGATCGGATTGTAAAACATTCGATGGAAATAAAAGTTGTTCGATATTGCATTCTATTCTATATGTTAAATGATTTTCGCAATGACGAAATATCCCCCAGATGTAGATACGGTAGAATTCCTATTATCCGGCATACTCGTGAGGGGAGTCGAATAATCAAATTGGGCTATACCTATGGAGTGATAAAAACGAAGAAAATAATTCGAAAACCGACCACCGATAAATATGTAATGCAATTTATACGAATAAAAGTAAAATATGCAAAACAAGATATGTAGATTATACAAGATATGAAATATACGTCTAACTGACATTAATTTAATTTCCTTTACCTATGGATACACAGTAAATAGTTTAAAGTTGAATATGGAGACGTACATCGTCGACAAAATACATTCTTTATATTCATGAATTCTAATTCTTTCGTTTACTAGTTGCGCGTAATTATATGAATGATATCGTGATACCAAATTTGCACGCTTTTCAAACGCGATCTAGCAATTTTCATTGACATGGTCTCGGTGGCTTTACAACCCTAACTCAATCATTTGTTAAATATGATATTAAAATTAGAAATATATTTTCACTTAATAGGTTATATTAATATTCATGACGTAGACATATCAATACTCGTGATGTAGATCGTAGCACTATGATAGAATATAAATTGATAAAGGTAACGATATCGAAATACGATTCGATTTAAAGGAACTAATTCAAAACTAGATTACTTTTATTTTGTTTTCGAATATATTTTAGTTTTCGATGAAACCCATCGTTTACTCAATAGAGGTATGGGTTATGAAGGTTATGAGGTACATGATAATTGGTATTACAGCTAATTTTAAAATATCACAGTACTACCAAATTTCGCACATATTATTAAAATAAAGAATAAATATTTTTAGATCGTGTATATTGCGTCGTGTATCTGTTTGGCGTAAGTTTTATTAAAACATTTGCTGATATTTGTTTTTTTTTATCAAAAACTGAAATTGTCAAAAGTATAAGTATAGGTATAGAAAATTTTCATGAAAAAGCGACTTTAGGTAATTTCATTAACGGATTTTTGCTGTCTACAACCAGTTAGAGTAAATTTTATCGATTGATGTGGCTAACTCGGTTTCAAAACAATATTATAAGATATCGATTCGAAATCGCTTTTAACGACGGAATTTGTATATTCTGTAACTTAAATCAGAACTTCCATTGTTCTATACATGAATGCACAATGAATGTTGAATTGTTCGATGTTTCAACATAACTTTCATATTATCATTAATAAAAATCAATATCAATCTTGTGACCCAATACATTATTATTCACGTAACCTTCAGTTTGAAAAATTTCCAACTGTTTAGGTATAATAAATTAATGAAATACGAATAATGAAATAAAATAATTTATTTTTCTGCCAGAGTTATTTTATTGTTTTCTATTTTGATCTATCGTACTTAAGATTACAAATCTTAGTGGAAAGAGAGTAAAAATCATGTTATTAGTAAGTTACTTAATTGATTTCGAGTATTACGCCATAATGATAACGATATATAACCTCATTTTGGAGAAGTATGGTGAATAGCAAGATGACCTTATTATTCTTGAAAAATTGAGAAAAATTTTCTGTTCGTTACAATATTTTTCACTTCCAAACAAATAATGCTTCCTTTGGCATTTTTCCCTATTTATCAAAAATACGTGAGATATTTAAGGTGATCGAGTTATGTTGTTTCTCTTATACTATATGTAAAACTACTTTTATTCTATGTCGTAACACATTAAAGCGAAACTTTTAATTTGCTGAATACGTTGTATCTATGTAATTATTGGTTTGATAGATCAAGCTCTACATATAAAGGAAATGGTAGAATAATGATGATCAACTAAAACTTCGGTAAACTGATCCCAAGTTAAATAAGGATGTACGTATTGGCGGAGATAAGATAAATGATATGTTAATGATAAGATTCAGTCCATTATAAAAGTCGATTCGCATAGATTATATTTGTCAGTTTTCTGTAGATAAGGAATGGTGACATCGTTTTATTATACAGAATGAAGGGTAAGTAACTCGAATATTTTTAACAATTTCTCGTAGGAAAAAATTCATAAAGAAGATAGCGATGCCCATCAGTACAATAAGTAAGAGACAAAAAGATATAGTTTAAATAAAACAGCAGGCACTTTATTTTACAAACTGGCGAACAAAAATGCTTGAACCCTCTCAATATGTACGCTTAATAAATAATGACAGTTGAAGATGTAAGTTAAAGATAAAATTTGATAAATTACAATAATGTTTTCTTTTCATACATTTCAGTGTTATATCTGTTGTTCATTGCTGTCACTGTAGCGACGGCGGACGAAAATTGTCCTGAAGTAATATCTCACGACTGTATTCCAATGCAGCAATGCGTTGGTAAAGGAAACAAGACGTATACGCATCATATTCCTTATCTCGACGACTGTCATAAATATTATAAATGCATTGGACATTTTGCATGCCTACTATGCTGTCCAAGGTTCGGCAGCGGACAACATCGGCTGGTCTTCAATCCAGAAGAGCAGGTCTGTGACTGGCCATTTGAAGTACCAAATCTAGAAGCAAAATGCTATGACATTTTTCCATCGACCACCCCGCCAACTACTCCACCGAAACCGACCACGCCGCCAACTACTCCACCGCAACCGACCACCCCGCCAACTACTCCACCGCAACCGACCACGCAGCCAACAACTCCACCGCAACCGACCACGCAGCCAACTACTCCACCGCAACCGACCACGCCGCCAACTACTCCACCGCAACCGACCACGCAGCCAACAACTCCACCGCAACCGACCACACCACCAACTACTCCACCGCAACCGACCACCCTGCCAACTACTCCACCGCAACCGACCACGCAGCCAACAACTCCACCGCAACCGACCACACCACCAACTACTCCACCGCAACCGACCACGCAGCCAACTACTCCACCGCAACCGACCACGCCGCCAACTACTCCACCGCAACCGACCACGCAGCCAACAACTCCACCGCAACCGACCACACCACCAACTACTCCACCGCAACCGACCACCCTGCCAACTACTCCACCGCAACCGACCACGCCGCCAACTACTCCACCGCAACCGACCACGCAGCCAACTACTCCACCGCAACCGACCACGCAGCCAACTACTCCACCGCAACCGACCACCCTGCCAACTACTCCACCACAACCGACCACACCACCAACTACTCCACCGCAACCGACCACGGCGTCAACTACTCCACCGAAACCGACCTCGCCGTCTGATGATAATCCAACTCATGCGCCAGTAGTAAGTAATTGTCCATCAGATGGATACGTAAAGATACAGCATGAAACTGACTGCAATAAGTATTACTTATGTCGCGATGGAGTAAAATCGTCTGTGCAAACATGTCCAGAAGGTCTGCATTTCAACCCTATAATTTCTACATGCGACTTGAAGGATCATTTTCACTGTAAGTAAGATGAATGTAAAAGAAAGATCTTTCTGTTAAGTTTGCTACAGATTTAATTTATAAGAAAAAAACACACCGTCCCGTAAAATTGCAGGAGCATAATATAAATGCTTTTACATTTATTAACTCTGTATATAATTCTCATAGTTATTTTTCATAATATCTATACTTCAGTGTAATGAAGAAATTGAAATATATGTATTGTGAAATTCTAATTAATAATAAAGTATTCAAAAATATATCAAATAAAATGTCGTTTATTTCATATTAATACCTCCTATTTCACACAAATCGTAACGAGACGACTAGTTGTCATCTTTTTACCTTTTTTTAAATTCGTGGAGGCACTTTTTGCCTTCAATTGAAAATTGAGGCGAACTTGTTTACAAAGAGAATTATTTTTATCATTATATTGGTAAGCAATTTAAGTAGAGCAACTGACAACAATCGAATGTAACGGGATGTATATGTCGTAAACAGGGTATAGGACACGCAAATTACTTTATTGCACATCGTCGTAGTATTTTTCAACTGTGTCTAATACGTGACAAGGCGGAGAATCGATTCGTGAAATGCTCTTCTTAGGGTCATACTTTTCCACCTCATCGAGGAATCCACTCTCTTCTTGCTTCCTCTTTTCGAATTGTCGGTTTGCTTTCGGTTGCTGCGATCGTTGAGAATTCTCCAGGATTGTTTTCATCGAATCCCAAACATAATTAACTTCCGGTACAGAGGAGAGAACACTTCCCCTTTTTCCATATCTATTCACGTATTAGAAGCATTATAATAATGTTATAGTAACTTTACCATATCTCTTACAAATACACACGTTTATGTTCAAACTACCAATTATCACGTCCGAAGGAAAAGTTTCAAATTCTTACAATATTCATCAAAATTCATAAATTGCTTATACGTTTGGTGTAAACGCGATACGAATTAATTGCGTCAAACAATACGTTACACAACCGAGCAAAAGGGGTGATTCTATTTATCTCTGCTCGTTTTTTTATACCTATGCAGAAATGCGCAATGTCATTATTTGCTTCTTATCATTACGATCATCATACTTCTTGTCGATCTGTATTATTGGTTTTTTATTGTATTTCACTCAAATGATTTTGTAAATAAGAGTAAGCCTATATGTATATTTTCAAAAATTAATTTTATTGACGTGAAAACTGTTGAAAATATCGACTATAATATTTCATATGCAATTATGCTCTTTGATCTAAATTATTATACAATTCTTGTAACGTATCGTGCACCCTTATCTTTTGTTTCTAAAATATACCTTTGATTTAATAAAACATCGAGAACAGAAGTTTGTCAGGTCGAAACATAGAATTGATACACACTGTATCGAGAAGGTTATCAACACCTTTTCTCGGGAACGGTGTCTCATGTCATGGAAAAACTTTATTCTACATGTTTGACTTATTTTTTCGCGAGAAATCGCCTCTTGCTCGATTATAGGTACCACCAATTACCGAACATTCAATACATTTCAAAAAAATATATCGGATAACGTCAGAATACATTATTACCTCGCTTTCCCGTTAAGGGAATAGAAATCACTAACATGATCGAGGTATTTTCTTAATTCTTCCTGATTCTTAAATATTTCTGGTCGAGTTGGTCTGGCCATCGGTCCCGGTTCGCCATGAACAATCCCAGTTCCAAGAATAAAAAGAACGAGAAACAAGTAGATGCTATTCGAACACGATTGCATTCTTCTCGTCAGAAGTCACCGATTACTGAAAAAAAGAAATTATTCTCGGTAGACACGACACTTTTTCTTGACATTTTATTGCATACTTAATTACGTAATAAAACACAAGCCACACAATATTCACGAATCAACAGAAATTTCTGTGCTGCACATTATCCACTTGTTCAAATTTCCCCGTTTCATAATACACTTAATATTTCGAACACAGCTGTTTCAATAAGCATTTCATTTTCAATTTGCCTGACATCTCACTGAATATTTCACTATCATAATTCAAATACCGTTGTATTATACAATAAAATGAACGGTTAATTTCCAAAGGTATCGTACGAATCGTTTCGTTTTCTCATCGTTATTAATTCATTGGTATAATATTTAGCTTGTTTCACATGTGTTTCAACTCTGTTCTACAGAAAGCATAAATAATCGTATTCGTTCTAAACGTACATCGTGATTGGAAATATAATTCGATTGTTTGATTTAATAAGCCGTACAACTGTAGCTTAAAATTCCCTCGATTGGTATTTAAGTGTACGTGAAAGCATAGCGTGAATTATGAAAAGCAATTTCAAACAATTCCGGATAACATGATACAGGAAGTACAGAGCAGTTGATGATTTAAAATTTAATATTGAAATGCAATTGATCGGCGGATCAATTTATTCGAGGCAGCGTGTCTCGAAAGTCAAGGTCGCGGTAATTTACAGAAATTTTCAAAGTCCCGCGAAACTAGACCGTCTTGACCGACTTGACCATCGTCTCAAATCGACTTTCACGCATTGATTTTACGGATAATATGATTTTAAGAAAATCACAAAGAAACTTCGACACTAATTACGTGACAATTAAGAGTCATTAAGATGATAATATGCGAGGTTTATCTATGATTTAATTTGTGCTGTGGATTGATTGCTCGCTATAAAGGGGGCGTCGAGTCGTCTATTTCCTCGTTTTATAGAAGTCTGTGGTCTAAAAGAATACACATCGTTTGGCGTAAACTAGCTACATAAAAGATACTCTCGTAAGCTTGATAATCCAGCAAGAAATGTGATTGTAAAGGAGAACGAATATTCATACAAGATTTAATACGCTGCATGTTTCATATCCCGTCTTTTTATAAATGCATTAACTTTTCATGACGCATTAAATGTCGCGGGATTTATGAATGCGAAGAACGACTTAATTAATGGAACCTGTTAACTCGAAAGTTCAAGAGGAGAGTAACTACGCACAATAATTGAACTATAAGTTCATTTGCATCGATCTGGTTGATACATGCAGTTCATATTCATGAAAAGAAAAATTCTTATTCAACAAGATAATTCTTATTGAATATGTAAAACTAATTGTTATGTCAAACAACGGTAGCACACACACACACACACACACACACACATGTCAAATATAACGAGTTAACGTTAGAAATAACGAGTTATCGAACCTATCACGATATATTACTTTCAAACTTAGCTGATTCTGGCTATTACAGGTCCATCCTACAAGATCTCACTAATACTATCGAGTCTTAGTTATAAAACGTTTCAAGTTTTTTTAATAACGAGGAGAACACTAAACACGATTTGTGCTGGTTGTCTGTATCTTTCTAACACGTTCCAATAGTCAATAATAAGTATGCTATTAATTATTTCTAAGAACAATGCGAATTACCAGTACAAGAATTACTTCGAATTGATGAAAAACAATGATTTTATATTAGTCCAAAGCGATAGAGCTATACTTGTAGAATTAAATCGTAACTTTTGTTACTCGTAAGGAAGGTAAATGTGTAATCACGTATAAGATGTTATCAATGTCGAAATAGATATGGATACATCAATCGCCGAATTTTTTGGAAATATGTCGAAAACTTAGATCTAACTACGCATCTAACTACGAAGATATCACTGCAGGATGTATAGTTTATAGATAATTATAGTTCGATAAAAACGATTTTATTAATCAAAGTAAACTACATGAACGATAGACTTGCGTGATCAGCACCTTGTTGTTCAAGAGTTTTATCGTAAATTATTATTACTCACCGATTAGTATCAATCCGTTGCGACGAAAAGATTTCCTGTATCCTAATGGAATATTCAGAAGTTGAAATCGAATCGGCCGCTCGCACCGCAGGACAGGAGTATATATACCTGGGAACGCACCCTCTGTCGCACCCCCTCGGCGGCAAATCGCGTATCGCGCAGCCAATCCACGCGGTTCAACCCCACCAGTCACTTTCCCCACTATCCCTTCGTCGATCCTTTTCTTTCGATCTTTGTATAAGGATTACGCTTAACAATTCGATTTAAAAGATCGATTTACCCCAACAAGGACGATCCCTGGCGTATCGATTATTCCTTTGTAATTTTTATCATTCGCGGTTTAATGTCAATCGTGTAAAATACTTTCCTCTATGCTATGGTAATGTTACGGTGAAACGACATTTTCAATATATGCTCTGATAAAAATGTGATGAAAAAAGAAGCGCGTTTCTAAAGGCGATGACTACGTTCAACGTAGTATTCTACGATAAATGTCCTTTCCTAGCAGTTCCTTTCCTGCAAGCAATAAAAGTACTGTCTGTAAAAGTGTAATTAGATTGTAATGTAGTCTTGCGTGGATTTTATGAAACGTTTCCGCAACCAAGTCATCCTCGTAGGACGTAAAAACGGATATTACTTTCGCGAGTATTCTTTTGGTATGAACTGTATAATAATTTTAATAAATAGTCGCTCCTTTTTAAAGTAAAAGCATTCGATTTATTCACTAGCATTGGTTTCTTCTTCTAATCGACTCGTTAATTTTACCTTTATCAATTTACTATCGCATCTGAATTATTTTTGTTCGGATTCGGCCGTTTAAGTTTTCACGAAATCACCCTCGTTTCCCCAATTTACTTTATGTTTAAAGTAAAACGTGATCCGCCTAACGGTTTCCTAACTCGAACGGATATCCGCTGTTGAAACTTTAAAAACAAAATATCCGTTCGATACATTCGCCAATCTTAAGATCGTTAAACACGAGACAAGGCTTTCCGGAACTTAAGAATGACGATAACGATTCGAAAGCCACGCGCGCTAGAAATGATGGATGTAATATTGGCGTAATATTTCTCGTGTATACGTTGGCTTGATTGAATCGTGATGAGCATATCGATAGATGCGTTACAAGAGATTGTAGATACATTCTCACACAGGATCATTGTGCGCGCTCCATGGGAAAAGAAACTGTATTAATAAAACGACACCCTACAGGTTTCGTAGATTCCAGGATATAAAAGTTACTCGGAAGGCTCTCGTTAACGCGTTGACTGCCGCGCGAATTTTCTATACTTTTCCACGACAATCGTAATAAATTGAAACATACACTAGATATACATAAACATGTACATACTACACCGTAACATCCGATTGTTGCAGAATATTATGTATATTGTATTTGTGCACTTTTTTCTGACGGTGTTACCTAATTCATTCACAATGTTGAAAGGTTTCTAGTCCAAAAAGTTTATCTTACTTTAAACGTTCTAGGAAATTTAGTAAAACGTGGGCCACTAATTGACGTTGCAGCCAACGTGTAAAGTAACGGAGTCTCGCATCTTTTCTCCATGTACCCGAAATCTTTCCTCAATTCGTTTTATTCGGGATTCGATCGTTCGAATTTCAGTGTGCGGTTCGCCGATCGATACAACACAAAACCTTTTATAAATAATAGTGAACGACGAGCATTAGCTCGTACAGCCAAAGATTAAATGTCATTCCGATAACTGTTCTCTCGATTCGACGAATAAGGACATATGTTCGTGTTTGTCGATCTTAACTAGATTTTACGAATCAGGGGTATAGCGTCTCTCAATAGGTTATCATACTCGTTTCAATATTTTCGACGAAATGTTTTCGTTCATAATTTTCGATAAAATCCAAGACCGACACATTCTTCATATTTGCAACCACAATCATACGATAGTTGACTGTAACTGTTACACAAGGATTCGTGTAAATTTACTTTAACCGTCTTACGTTCCTCATGTCGTTTTCTATCGAATCGTATTTTTATACGATTAGAAAATTTCATAAACTTGACAATAATATGGAAGTATATTATGCTAAAGATTTCCTTGACGCGTTAAAAGCTCTTTTTCAGTTGAAACCAAAGGGGTCCTTATCTCTCTTAGGTGATTATATTTTACATTCGTCAGCAAGCGTTATCGTTCGATTGATTTACAATTTCTATCCTATGTATTCTCTGCTGATTACTGGCTTCCTACACGTATATTCTATACATTCGATAAAGTAAAGGATTATAATTTATAAGAAATTTAAACTGACAGAAATTAATTTAACAGATAAGAGATCTGCCGTGCGAAATATACCTTCGTTCGAACTTGAAACGACCGCTCCACTTATTAATTTTCATCTTAAACAGGCATGTATTAAAAATCTCGGAGGGCGCTGTGACCGCTGTTGCTTGACAAGCCAGTCGATCCAACAGGTGAAAGACTTACCGTCTAGAGATAAGTTCCAAGGAATTTTCGTCGTGAAGGATATACAAACCCTGTAATGATAATCTCGTAATTACGAATAAGATTTAACAGTTCCAATAAACTAATACCCGACTTTTTGCTTTAATTGATCTAGGATCTGTTCGATCAATCAAACGGTAATGTTCGTCGATTAAAGCAACTATTTAGATGTACTATCCCATCGACAATTCACGAAACCATACGCTGTCATCATTGTGCGTGAAGCTATTCTATATATCTAAATGGAGCTAACAATTTGCAAAGTTGTAGAAGTAGATCGAAGAAGAAGAAGGAGATCTCGATGTGGAAATTAGGAAGAAGGAACGATCGAAAAGGGGCAAGGATAACGCTCGGGAAGAGGTTACACGTCTTGGTTATACAACGACCCGCGACGACAACCAGGTCGAAGTGGGAACGTTGAAAAGGCCAGAAGAGCATTAACCAACAGGCCCTCGAAAAGAGGAGGCACGAAGGTAGCCGTTCGTAGAGAAAGAAGGACAATCGTTCGTTTAGAAGGAGAGAAGCAACGGAGGAGAACGGTCATTGCCACCACCTCACCTCGAGCCGGTGCTAAAGTCTCAACACGAGGAATATCCTCGACCCTGCCACGGTCTACCGTGCGGAATTGTCCTGTAGTTTAGCTTGGCTTCGTTCTATCGGTCATGGTGGGGCCTTCACGGACAACGATGCGTCGCGTTGGGATTCGTGCATGCGGAGCGCACCGGAGAGCACCTGGATCGATGATCCAGAAGTCGTGAACTACGCAAAGACCACCGACAAACCAGTTCGATTGGTGCTACCTGTTGTGAGCAGGTCGAAATTTTGTTACGCTTCGGCCTGGGTTCAAGGGTGAATTTTCTTCGAAGGTGTACAAAGTTCGACACAGCTACGGAAGCGTTTCGGGAGGGTGAGAATTCTAAGCTTGCTGGGGGGATGATGTCCCTCGGAATCTGACGACGAAGTAGCGTTCATCGTTGCAGTCGCTCGACGTCATCAGGAAAGGTAAGCTTATCGTTTCAACTCGAGAGAACCTCGCTTTAATGGAAAAAAAAGGAAAAGAAAGGAAGCACCGTGATATATCGAAGCAATATTTACCATTGTAATAGAAAGAACACGATAATTGCACGATATAATCTGCAACCGTAGTACGTTACGTCTAAATGCAATAATTCTGACAATTTGTTTCATGATTAATTTCGAACGTTTTAATAAAACATGTTAAGGGAAAGACCGTTCGTCGGATAACCAATCGAAAGAAATCACAGAACTGCCAGAGATTTGCCAATGCGAGCCGTATGTCGTTCACGAATACCGTTCGTTTCTTTAAGCAGAATTCAAACTTTCACAAACGCCACGTTTTAGTATGAATGTCATCCTCTCGATAATATCACTTTGTTTCGTATGACATTCACGAGCAGATCAAGTGAAAAAAAATCGATAAAGGTCACGCCTAAATACTTGTTTTCCATTACAATTTCGCCTCACGATCGGAGACGACTAACGCATAAATCACGTTATACCGCGATTAGTTATTTTCGAAGTAATCAACCCCAAACAGCTATCAGGAGAAGTATTCCGTTCGAAAATCCACATAGCTGTACAAAGTTTGGAACGTATCTGTGTTAATCTTATATCCAATTAACGACTTTCTTTCGCGCTGAAATATCTTGCTCAGAATATACACAGGTAGACGTGGCTTCGGATACAGGCCCATCGATCAAGCCAAAAAGTATTTACGATTGTACTTTTAACGAATTTTGGCTTGATACGGTCGTTTTTTCGCTTCCAAATGGCTGTTTTATTCCACTGAACCGTACTTCGGCGCCAACCCACATGTGCGCCTTGTATTAGATACGTGCGTACAAATGAAAGTGGCTTGTACCGTTACAACTTACGTACTAGGCTACAACAAAAGCTTTTTCTATAGGGACACGGTTGCATACGCATGTGCGTTCGTCCTCGAATCTTCTAATTACGAAAATTAGATATCGATATTTGTTTGATTCACCTTGCGATTCAACTTCGGTGGTTATCGTATTCGTCTTCGGGAATACGTACACATATCAAATTATTCGATTATACATGAAGAATAAAAAAAAAAAAAAAAAAACAGCAACGACACGGGTATTTGCTTTTAAATGTATTACAGTATCTTATAAATGGAACGGAATACGAAACAAAAATTTCCGATCACGTCGTATAACTATCAAATAGTGATCGTTAAATACTTGAAACGATAATTTCTAGTAATCACCTGGATAATCTGCTCGACGTTCGTTATTCATAGTCTTCGCAGGAAGTTATTTACTTATTTGTTTTCTCGAAGAAACGTTACGGTAACATGTACGATTTTCTACAAAAGTGCTGGCTCGTAGAAAAACGAAAAGAGAGAGGAAGAAGAAAAAAAAAGAAAGGAATATTCTGTTCCAAATCGAGACGGGGAAGATAACTGTCGCCTAACTAATCAGAAGCAGGAAAACCAGTAACCTGACCATCGACAAGCCGACACAACTCACGTAGACATTTGTTGCTTCATCCACCCGAATTCCTGCCTCTGGGTAACTGTAACGGTTTTTATCACTTCCTCAAAGAGGAGGAGCGAGTGCACACTGGATGAGATCATTGCATTTCTTCGGGCAACTCGAAGGAAAACGAGAATTACTTGAATTTTCAAGCAAAACCGAGAAATTACATCTTTATCACTTCGAACCTAACATGTTTCTTTTCCTCTTCGTTACGATTATTTTTGTCCTTTTTTCACCTGGTGATATAAAGGCGTAAAAATCGTGGAAGAATGGAAAAGAAGGACACGTTCTTTCAAACGGATTCGACGATATACGAGTCTAAGACGATCCGTGATTCAACCGGACAGGATATAACGTTACAGCCGAATTCTTGCTTCTGAATAACTGTAACTTAGTTCTTGCACGATGAATATCGGGTAACCATGGCTTGATGTCGCGTCAGCCTCGTGAACGACATTAACGTCGTTGGGACAGATAAAAAGGAAGAATATATGGAAAGTACTTGAACATCGCGGCGAAAATACAAGAATTTGTTTCTCTGTGTTATTGCTGCTTTCACGTAATATTGTACTACTGCTGAAAACGAATGTCTGTTCTCATAAGGTCGTTCACTCCGACCTTTCCATTCTCACGATGTAATTATCAATCTAGATATTTTTCTTATGTTTCTAATATTTTTCGCAAACCCGTAATCAAACATCTTTTCCATTGATTTTTATAACGAACGACTGCTTAAGTACTTTCCTTCTACTTGAACAGTTCGAGTAGCTAGAATTACAGCCAACCAACTCGCAATAATTTTGATAAAGTGCCCAACTGTATCTTATCCAAATGATTTGTGCAAGTCATACAAATCTATCGCGTTACAACTGCGTCACATTTATTAATATCTATTTACGATTTCCATCATTTAGCACGATACTTTATCTATAATATCGTGCTTATCCAATTATTAAATTAAAACTGATATCGAGAACTTAAATCGTGGAATATCAAAAAGCGTAGATTAATCAGTGGGTAAGAGGAATCTTACCTTTATTATCCCGTGAGAATTTTCTCAGCAATTCTTAAAAGGAGTGACATTGTTGTGGACGTGTCAATGCGCTAACCACTTTTTACTTTTTAAATGTCACGTGTTCTTCGCACTCATCTAAAATTCATGTTCTTTTCTCTGTTCCTTTTTCAGATGTGGGATCGTGAAAGAAAAACCTGGATCGTCGTCTTCCTAGCCAATGTGCTGTTGAATACCGTCACCGCTTCCCCGATCTATGTCCCACAATTTATTCCAGGAAGTAAGTCACTTCGAATATAGTTATTCTCAAATTGAAAATATCGCGCGCCTTTCAACCGGTATACGGGAACGAAGTGAAACTCGTGTCAAGTACTCGTTTCACTTCCAAAACTGTTCAACATATCCAAATTCCAACACAGAAATCATCAACGTTGCAAAGATCAACGCTCTTTCATTCGTTTAAGGGTACGTTTACGTTGGAGCTGCGATAAACGATAAGAGCGGCGATGAGAGCGAAGCGTAGAAATACATGCAATTATTTTATGTATGTACATGTGTATGCATGTAAAACAATTAGGCGTGCTTCTAGGCATCCCCGCTCTCATCGCCGCTCTTATCGTTTATCGCAACTCCAACGTAAACGTACCTTAATGAACAGCTTCGATTCCAAAATTCGTATTCGCTCTCGAATCCGTCATTAGAACTATACAATGGCTCACAAAATTATTTCAACACCTATATTAGACAACTTTATGTATACGAGTATATTATACGTGTTATACAACACGCTTTGAAACTTCATTAGCACTGTAACAAGACACGATCCCCGTCATTTAATTGGTAAAATTTGAAACAAATCTGAGATATATATAGAATTTGAGACATTTACTAGAATTAGTTAGAAACGTAAAAATTTAACATACAGTATGGATATTTGTCTTAATAAAATCTGTTTTTCTTTAAAATTCTCTTGTGATTTCTGCAAAATACATACGTACCTGCTCTAAATATTCTGCAATTTCTATGTACATCTTTAGGTTCGTTTCAAATTTTCCTAACATAATCACGATAGTCGTTACAATGCTAACGAAATTTCAGAATGTTTCGTATAACGCATATAATATATCTATGGAGTATGTCTACAAGTGCTCGAATATTTTCATGAGTTATAGTATATGTACACATTCACGCGGGTGGCATGGTTCAATTACGAACGACGAGTACAAATTTTTCTTTTTTCGCGTGCACGTTGTTTTCTTTCCGCGATTACTTGGATTTCCCCCGAGTGTCAGCCGAATAACGGATCGGTACGCAAATACCTGGCATGGGCAGGGCTAAACCTGTATATACATATTCTTCGATGTATTCAAGCACATGTAAAGTACACGCCTGTTGTATACGCGCGATTATTTACCTATATGAGTCGCAGGACGACATTGAACCTACCTTGGATTCGAGTTCGAATGCAACGTGGGCGGACTGGTCAGTTATCTATACAAGTAGGTCAGCCCCGGTCATCGGCGTGTACACGACTTACACTGATTTTTCCGATCTTGTCATCTTCGTTCTCATTGGTATTCCGATCGCTTCATTCAAGCCATACTTCGAGGTCTCAACGAAAAATCGGTCATCAAACTAAAGACCTTAATCGACATAATTGAACGAGAAGAATCTGCCGATTATTGATATGGCAAGTGAAATTACAGCAGCTCGCAAAACTATTTAAATACTTATTGATAGAAACTTTTTTTATTACGTTTCATACGAGACATCTTTTCACTAGCGTTGTAACGAGATTTGATTGTCATGATCATACCGGCAAAATTTGAAACTAATCTGAAAATGCGTAGAAGATAACATATCTCGACTGTGACTTCCAAACTACTAAGTATATTGACAAGTTACAATATTTAATGCTCATGCTGTATACTAACTTTTTTACTAAATATATGTTTGCCATAAATGACTTGTTACTTCTGTATACAGTTTCAGATTGGTTTTAGATTTTACCGATAGAACCACGACAGCCGTATCTCGTAACAGTCTTAATGAAATGTTAACGATTCAAATCCTTTCACGAGTCGCTCTATGCATCGTTCAAGTTTGTTGTTTTCGACCGATCTTTTACGAGATTTGACGGAATATATTACCACCATCAGTGAAATCCTTTCGATGGTACGAATTCGCGTGGGCATGTACGCGCAAGCATGTACGCTTGGTATAGCCACGACTGAAATTCCAACAAGTGCGTAATGAAATCGGTAACTTTCTTTCACGACTGTGACTCAGACGACACTTCCGGTAGCATACATTTTCTACGCGGAAGGACACCAAACACGTAGAACATCTTGGACAAGGGAACTGGCCGACTGACCCGAAAGCAAGGGTGCCGGGTTTGTATATAATTTTACGGTCGATTTTCACTCGCTACGGCCATCAACCTCCACTGCCAAGAAGAAAGTAAATATTCCAAGAAAAACGCGTTACTATCATCTATAACAACGTCGATCTCATAATTTTTATAGTCTAATTTCGAACATGTTTCTTCTAGTTTCCCATGTTTCATAGATCATTCAATTTGCATCTTTATCAGGGTCTTAGAAATTCAAATGCCAAAGAAGAAGAGAAATTACGAAAGAATTTCTTTCGAAGAAACTCGATAAATTCTCCGTGTTATTTTCTATTAATTAATTGTTACATTATATCGTTTTTTCCAGGTTGTAATACAAATAAAAAGTAGATTTATATATTCGCCATTTCGTTCTAGTTTTTTCGTAAGAGAGATATATTATTAACAACAAGTCTGCCACAGACGTTCATTATATAGGTGTGTCTGTTCCGGCGAGATGGGTCGGGTCAGGTATGTCGATTTAATCACGTTGAGTCAAAGAACCTTGGAATGTGCGAGAGGGATTCGTTAGGTAGCCAACACGTAATAGGACGAGAAGGAGAAGCCAAGATTGTGAGGTGTCTTGGAAGAAAACGGGCTGTTACATTAGGCTATGACTGTGACCGACTTTTGGGTCGGGCATCTAGCTCATACATCGAAACGTAACGGTACCAAGATGCTTTGCCTGACATCAATTCGTTCTTCGATAACGCCCGCTATACTACATTACATATCGGCTACGTTCCATAAATGATTGAAAATTGCTAAACAGTTGTCGGTTCGATCGATACGTATGATTTACACGTTTCAAAAATGTTGAGAATTTTAATTTAATATATCAACTCTAATTTCAAAAAGATAGAATAATTTTATCATGATAATAAACGCATAATACCGTTTTATAAGATAAGCAACGGATTGACTAGCGTTATTGTGATTCTCACCCATCCACATGTTCGAATTTAATGAAACTAAAACACTTTGCGATATTATAAATCATAAACTATACGCAGTTACGCATCTATCTGCGATATCTTGGAATTTTTCTGCACTGTTCACGATCTACCCTCTTAATAAGTACATATTTGGAGTCCATTAAAGCAATTACGCCCACCGTTCCGTAATAATCGTTCTATAACGGATGCAATTAAAGACCAGGAACAGCACACCCGCTTCCGTCGAGAGATTTACAGCTTCTTTCGACGCGATTATTAATTGATTATACTACCTGCTATCGTTCATTATCTATGACAGGATCGTGGCTACACAGTAGGACGATTAAGGGCCATTATAAACGATGACGATACCTATTTTCAAGCATTACACACTGAATGTAGAACGCGTACAGCGAATACACAGCTATTGGTATCGAGCAAAGGTTCATTCGATTAGAGATCACGGAATACGGATGTTGTTCTCCGTATCCCTTTCTCTCCCTCTCTCTCTCTCTCTCTCTTTCTCTCTCAACTTTTAGTTCTTTTTTCCTTATAGAAGAGAGAAAGGAAAAGAAATGATCTTCTGATCTCAAAATTCAATTACAATGTTCCATTTAAAATTGTTTAACGTACACTGCCGGTGCAGTATTTAATCTTTAAAGATGAAATTTGGCTACATCATTCCTGACTTCATTTGAAGATTTCTATTGAAAATGTCCGTAGGTACGGGAAGGAATATCAGGCACTTGCCATGTGTGTCTCGAAGAACTGGCGAAACTGGTGTTTGCATGTTTGCGTTTACCTGCGCAAAGGCGAATGGCACGCATCTTGGCACTTGCATCGACCGTTTCTATTTCGGTAGCTGTTGTAAGATAGACGAAGAACCTGACATTTTTCCTCAAGACAACAGTATCGACGATGGTTCTCCTTCAAGGCCGTTCGTTACGACTCATGGGCCAATTGAGAGCAACGATATACCTGAGTATTTCTCAAGGCCAAAGCCGATCAACGAAAAGAAACCAACTGGGACGTACTCCACCGAGGTGAGTTATGGCTTCGAATACATTTACCAAGATTTAGTTTCGTTCTCACGATCGCCTCAACAACGTTGAATTCAATCATATCGAAGTTCTCAAAGAACGAATCTTTTTTCTCCATCTTTTTATATAAGCAGCAGCCAATAGTCATTCGGTGAAATAATCCAGTTCTTCTTCCTTACGAATACTTAGGAGACGACCAGCATGTACACTACGCAGAGTATCCGCACGCAACCAACCACCGTAAAAGAAACAACAAAAGTGGCAACTAAAAAGCCAGTGGCGACGACCACTCAAAGGCCAACGACATTAGAAATCTCGACAAGGCCGCTATCCACCGCGCAAACCTTTGCCGAAACGACTAAATTCGTTACCAAGAAGCCGATTCATTCGACCACGACGCATAAACCTACGTACTCGTCGTCGTATAAACCAATACACTCGTCGTCGTATAAACCAACTCATTCATCGTCGTATAAACCAGTCCACTCGACTGTCCATGGGCCTACCAATGCAACCACACCCAAACCTCTTCAATCAACTGTCGATCGAACAACCGAATCAACAACGTCGAAAACTGTAATCACGACTACTCAAAGGATCACTCCAATTACGAGGTTCCCACCAAGAAACGCAACAACCGCGAGACCATTGACTCATGCTACCACCAGAAAACCTACTACCAGTACTAAAAAACCGGTAATCAGTAGCAGCACAAGGAGACCAACAGCTACCACGAAGAAGCCCATTACACCCTCGAAGAGGCCTCCTCCTTCTACCACAATAAGACCGTCTGTAAATACCACTTTAAGTACTTTATCGTCAACGACAACCACGAAACCTCTATTGACATCCATCAAACGACCAACCATCGCGACGACTACCGAGAACGTTGCTTTCTCCACGGTGACGAAACCGGTAAGCTCAACCACGGAAACCGTGATTGCTCAAAAATTCACAACCATCGCCACAACGAGGCCTACCCAAAAGGTGAAACCTACGACGGTTAGAACAACGACTCCGAAGCCGTTAACTACTCCGAAGCCGTTAACGACTACTCCGAAGCCGTTAACAACTACTCCAAAGCCATTAACAACTGTTCCGAGGCCAAAACCAACGAAGATCAGCACGACGACTCCGAGCCTGATATCCAAGCCCGACTACGCAACGACCACCGAAAAAACGGGATCTTTGTCGTCGATTAATGTTACTACCGTTGCTATTACGAAACCTAAGCCAACGATAGAATCAACAAAGCCTACGAAACCATCGAGTAAGCCTACCAGCAAACCTATCGGCAAGCCTACCGTTAAGCCTACCATTAAACCTATCAGCAAGCCTTCTTCGACGACACCCACAACTTTGCTTAGTTCCACCATGACGAATGTCAGTTTCGCGTCGTCGTCTTCCATCAATACGACCACCACCACGCCAGCGTACGTTACTTCGACAAAGGTGTCGGTTGTTAATCAAACCTTTGGAGAAACTTCTCATACAACTTATACACCTGGACTCGTTACATGGACGTCGAGTTCTGACGATACGACCACGAAGAATCCGGAGACGTTTTCGACGACAACTACGCAACCGGGTGAGTAGGAACAGTTAACCCATTGAGGGCAAAGTTTCCTATAATTTCTCCCATAGCTTCTCATAATTAGATTAGCGATATTTATGGATTTATGAGACATAAAAATGTATGAAAATACAGAGAATGCATATGGTATACGAAAATACGTATAAAATATTTGAAGTATAGTACACGTTGTGATATTTAATAGGGAAAATCTTTGCTCGGGCTGTATTTCTTTAGTTACGTTTATAAAAGTATGAATTTGCATAAAAATCCGCAGTCCAATAAGGATGCAAATCCTTGGAATGATTTTTCATAGCTACAATGTTATAAAACAGAATTTGAAACTTAGTAACTGGAATCTCAAAGTCTTCAAATCGTCGTATTGTATTGTATTTTTTTGTTACATCGAGGCTTATGCTTATTACCATCTTTTTTTAGTATGTGTACGTTTGATACATTTAGTTTCCACCTTAATTTAGTTCTTCAAACTAAATCTTAATTTACCATCTATTTAAATATAGTTATATTTTAAAGTTTTAAAATTAAAATCTTCAAGTTATGAAGATTTTGTCTTATCGGTGCTTTATTAAGTTACTGCATACAGATTTTCGAGTTGCAAAGTCCCGGCTTAATAAATTGAATTATTTATCGGCAACGGTACTGAGCTATGTATAATCCAATTAATAAGTTCAATTAAACAACGCGTGATCTAATTGGACGATGTAAAATTTATATAATTGGTAATTAAACTCGTATACGCGATCAGTTTGAGCGCGGCCATTTGCAGTTTCCATTCGCATGCTGAGCGAAAACAGTAATTGATGCTCGGTGAAATCGAAGAAAACGGATATCCATTGTGTAACGTGACGTTCTTGTCGTCCATAGGAAATCATCTCGGTGGCAATTCACGTCGAGCTGCACGCCTTCTGCATTAATTATGTAGCATTAAGAAAATCGTGGGAGCTTCGTGAATTTGATCGATTACTCAGGATTTTCTTATCTACTCTCTCATCCGTACTCCTAATAAATTCGATGAATTCTATCAGATAATGATATTTTTTAAAGAAACTTCTAGATTTCAAAATTAGTAGAACTTTTATATCATTCGTTTCTAAGTATTATATTTATACATGTATCGTATGTTTCGATAAGAAATATTGTTACGTTACCACGTAACTTACGCTATCGTCCATAGATATTTACGCAATGCAATTCGATCTATAGGTAGATATCTTCGTTATAATTTCAAAGCTATTGTCGAAGAACGTTTCTCTATTGTTGATTCTTTAATTAATTCATTAATTCCATAGTTAGGATGGAATATTCACATTGCTTAACGCTTAAAAGCTATCGTATGAGCGAAATTTCATTCCACCGTATGTACTCATGGACAATAGTATACCTAGAAAGAACATTCGATTGTACAATAAATCTGTATATTACTCGTAAATAGACAACAGCGAAGGCATCGATATAGTTGAAAAAATTCGTCAATACTTTGCCGCATCTATTGACCGCGATCAGTCTCACTTTGCAGTCGGTAATTGCATTCCAAACCGTACACGCAACAAAAGTGTAAAATAAAATTCCCGTATACGACGTCTTAATCGTCGTGTCTAGGAACGGGTAATTTGTTAAAGAAGGAAAGGCCGTACATATTCTCCGCGCATCGATAGAAGATGAAATTCTGTTGCGTCGGAACGTTGTAACGGTTTAAACCGTCCACCGTAATCTTTCCTCTCGAATGCCACGCGAACAGCATCCACGATCTCCCATTCCATCTCTCGCCTCTCTCTTCCGTTGTAATTTAAACGAGTCGAATTATTTTCTGATAACTGCACTCCGTTCTAGTTTTCGAGTGCTTCCAATTACTTTTATTCGTTAGACGAATAAGAAAATTCTGCGAATGTACGATATCGATCGTTAATAATCCTGAATCATTCTGTAGATCAAACCGAAAGCGAGTGGACTCCGATAACAACTCCAGATGGCTGGATTATGATTCAGTCACCCACTACCAAAAAACCACAAACGGTAGAAGATACGACTGATAAGCTTGTTCCAGAATCTACATCGCAGTTCTCGACTTCTGGTACGATGATTAAGTAATTTGAGGGACTTGAAACAAAAACGATGCTCGTCAGATTTGTTCACTTTCCAGATAATAATCGATCTAGTTGGTAATCAGAAGCAGAACTCGCACAATATACGATCGATGTTGCAAAAACAACTATCTACTCAGTACACAGTAACTCGAGGGAAACGTCGAGTTATTCCGAAAGCTCGTAGCGGAATGTGAAATAAATTCATAGAATGTGGAATTAATAGTTTATCGAATATTTTATATAGCGCCTTCTTTTAGAAATATTCTATCAATTAACGATTATTTCTTTTACCAATGAATTCTTCCGAATTTTTACTATTAAAAGGTTTTTCGAGAACCAAAAATAATGACATTCGAATGATACGCTCGCAAAAATTACGTAACAAGGCCAATATTTTGTTTAAAAGAATTGAAACGCGATGAACTGAAATTAAAGATGCTTTTCGCTTTTCTGGAAAGAGGCAAACATATAGATAACGGTTGCTTTTGTTACGAGTCCTTCGATTTCTCTGCTCTATATTTTAGCTATTTTTTTAATAATTTTATTAAAAATGTTGTTTATTAAAAATCTTGTTTTTCATAAAAAAAATTCATAATTATTTAGCTAAACCAACGACAGAAACTGGTACAGAACACGAGGTAACGAAAAGACCCACTATCTTGACAACTCTGTCCTCGATCGCCAGTGTGACGATAGATACCGAACTTCCGGTACCGATGGAAACACTCAACATGTCGGATTACAAGCAAGGTGAGCTCATCCTATATAATCGTTTAATCTCCGTTCGTATAAAGAGTAGCTCGATCGATGACGATAATGTTTCATAATTTCTGGATAACTTTAATCTTGCCGCTATCATATCAGAATCGATAGAACATTTATTTAAATTTTATTTATGCAAATGCTGCTACGAAATGAGAATCTATAGTCGATAATATAGAAACCTGAACGTTATACAATACGATTATAACGCGCGATCGTGAGAAACAAAGATTAAAAGAGGAAAGAATGAAAAAACGTATTTGCATATGTAAAACTAAGCGCGCGAGGTAACATTGACGAATCGTTTCCATTCATGACTGCATCGTGAATAACTTGGCCAGAAAACGCGATGATCTTTTTCACTTGCCAAACCCGAAGCAGAATCGTACGCATAATTAGAGGTGTGAGGAAGAAAAAACATGCTGGGAAGGGGCGCTCGCGATGGTACCGGTTCATCCAGTTGGACCAATATAGAAGACTCGTTCTCCAACATGGCTGTGTCATTGAGATTCGCGAATTTATTGAAGGGCTTAAATTCGACGATGCTTGTTCTTGCAGTGTGCGGAAGAAGATTGTTCCCAGAGTCGCGAATCGTCGGTGGGAATCGTAGTTCGTTTGGAAAATGGCCTTGGCAGGTGAGTACAATTCGAGAAAGTTCTTAGAGCTTTGTTAAATCATTCAGAATTAAAGTGGAAATCTCGCGATCGTTTATCAGTCACTATGTTATTTTCGCGTATATCGAAACATGTTATACAACGTACTTGTATATCGATATATGTGTGTATAAACGACCATATCACACGTGTTGCGTGTTCATGTAATTTATACACAAAGTCGAGCACAGCCAAGCATCGTTAAGTAAGATCGATGTTTTCTTTTCAGATCTCGTTACGACAATGGAGGACGTCGACGTATCTACACAAATGTGGCGCAGCTTTACTCAATGAGAATTGGGCAATAACAGCAGCGCATTGCGTCGAAAAGTTGGTATCGTGTTTATCATTGCGATTAGCTTCGATCTATATTACTTCCTTATTACGATTAATCGATTCCAAGAAGAATGATATAACTGAGCATATTATCGAACCACAGTTTTATGAAAAATATATCTTTGTCTAAAAAGAGTGTTCGTTTGAAAGTTTCTTTGAATATGATTTTTTATCTGCAGCGTACCACCAAGCGATTTATTGTTGAGAATCGGCGAACATGACCTTGCCAACGAAGACGAACCTTACGGCTATCAAGAAAGAAGAGTTCAAATCGTGGCCAGTCATCCACAATTCGATCCTCGAACCTTCGAATATGATCTTGCTTTGTTGAGATTCTACGAACCTTTGTTACCGTTTCAACCAAACGTTCTGCCTATTTGCTTGCCGGATGACGACGAAAGTTACGTTGGCCGTACTGCTTATGTCACTGGCTGGGGCCGACTTTATGACGGTACCAATACGTTCATTTTATAAGTATTCTCGTAATGGCATAATTTAAAAGGTATATTGATTAAAACTTAATTCTTAGAGGGTCCATTACCATCAGTTCTTCAAGAAGTGGCTGTGCCAGTTATAAATAACACAATGTGCGAGGTTATGTACAGGAATGCCGGATACATAGAACATATTCCACATATTTTTATTTGCGCTGGATGGCGAAATGGCGAATACGATTCCTGTGAGGTATGCTAATTCTCTTTGTTCTATATGTAGATGCGAATATAATGACACACGAAAGTAATTGAGCACTTATCACAAAAAACATTTTGAAATTTTATTAGCATTATAATGGGGCACGGCTGCCATCGTTATGTTGGTAAAATTTTTAATCGATCTGAAAATGTATGTATTTGCACACCATTGTAGCACATACTAATTAATTAAATTCAATTATATGAAATTTCGCGTCATTTAGTAGTACTTTCACGTAACATAAAAAATTTAATACTGTAAAAATGAAACACTGTGAATAAATGGTTGCTCAGTTTTGTAACTTTTGCATATGTATTCAAATTCGTTTCAAATTTAATCGATATAATCATGATAGTCGTGTTTCATTGTAACGCTAATTAAATTTCAAACATTTCGGAAAGCACGTACGATGTATTCATGAAAAGTTTCGACAAGTGTTTATGTACTTTTATAAGCGAAGAAAGAGAAATACGTAACTCCATTCATCCACTGAATACAAAATTTGCAAGAACTAGAACAAGAGTTTGTATCGTTGCAGGGTGACAGTGGAGGGCCTATGGTGATACAAAGGGCGCGCGATAAGCGCTGGATACTTGCTGGGGTGATCAGTTGGGGAATAGGTTGTGCGGTACCCAACCAACCAGGAGTTTACACTCGCATCTCCGAATTTCGTGAATGGATAAACCAAATTCTTCAATTCTAGACGGAAGTTCCGAGCAGCGGATCACGTATCTTTTTGAAAATGATGGTTACGTGTGGAAACCATCACAAAGAGACATCGAGACAAGAGATCATCACTCGAAAGTTAATTTCGAAAGATGTACAAGTTGAATGTAGTGAAGTCCGCGCGGCTGTACATAATATTATTTTATACAAATCGTATGCAAAGACAGTTTTCCTCGCGGAAAACTTTCCACGTAGCGGATATTAAGAAAAGAAGGGAAAAGAAAGGAAAAATACGAGTCGTCGTATGTACGTGCAACTACTCTCACGAAATGTCATCAAACGCGATATCTAGTAAGGTTAATGTTTTGTACTGTGTGATGTATTTATATGATGCATTACGCGACTCTGTTATTAAGTGTAGGTGGACTTTGGGTTGATCAGTGTATGTCACGCTTATATGTTGCATAGTTTCATACGTAAAACAATGCATGATCGTCCGTAGATAATTAATGCCACCTTTTGCTCGTGTCACAATTTCAGCGAGCGAACACCGGTCGACAGAAAAGCTTTCTACGATGCCAACGGTGTTCCCCTCACAAATGTTCAATGACAATAATATGTGTTAATGATAAGGTCAATTTAGCAGCTATATCGTGTCAATGATATCAACGCTTCTCGATGGACTCGATTCGCGTTACGTCATTTAATAGCAAATATTATCTGAGCGAATCGTTCGAACCGACCGATGATAACTATTTGCAACATTCTCGTTTGACTGAGAAGTTTTGCAAAATTAGACGCAATTAAATATCTATCACGATACCACGACGAATTGTACTTCTTGTAAAATATCCAGCGTCGTAAGGACGGAAAAAAACGATGTGAACTACGAAGAAAATTGACGAAGAAAGTACATAATATTCAACAACTTCTAGGTTCTTTCCAGGTTTATTTTCACGTCTTCCAATAATTCCAATTACTTCCAATATTTCAGGTGTTAGAGCCTGAATAACGCGTGCAATGTGACTTCTGATATTATTCTGTCAAGTAGTACCGCGTGCATAACATATAACAATTAGAATAAATATGCTGTACAAACATGTAGAGCGTCAAAGATTCGACTCTTCTAGTAATATTAACGTGAAGCAAGGACGAAATCTTCAATAAGATATAATTCCGTAATTGCTGTAAATACCGCATGCAATGTTATCGAATTACATAGAGACTGTTAATGGTATTACATGATTTTAGTTTTATTTGATATCAAACGAGGAACCCGATGCTGTTTGCGTTAATTTTCGTAATTTATCAAAATACTGATCAACGAATATGTTTACGAATCGATCTGTTATTTGATCGACTGATTTAATCGAAAGTAAAAATAACGTGCTCACTATCTTTACCCTTTTGACAAATACAACCAACCATCGTTACACGCAATATCATCGTATGTAATAAAATAACGATGTAAATCGTATATAAGAAACTAAATTAGCATTCGATAACAAAATGAAGAAAGAAGAAACTAAACATGTCGTTTGTCGTGCGATCGAAATTGCCTAAGGTAAAGAAATTATTTAATTTAATTTATACGAAAGTTTATATTTGTACAAGTGTATGTACAGATACAATACACACACGGGTATAGCCAGTCGTGTATGCGAACAAATAATTTATTAATATATGTTGTAGTTGGGGCTGTGAAAATATACAAAACCCCGAGCTTGTAAATAATTGATCGATTGGTGGTGCGTGTTTCATTCTATTACAATCTGTTATTTTCTACTGTTTTACTATCACGTTTCTCCCTCGGTGCCTTTGTATTTACCAATCGAGTATTAAAACGGACAAAAAAAAAAATCGATGTTCCTCGTCGAGGAAAGGCTCAGTGAATTACCTGCTTGCCAAGTGCAATCCCTCGCTCCATTTTGTTTGTCCTCGCTACCAATCAACGTGGGTGTTGATATTTACGAATCGGTCTCAAGTGAGAGTTCAAATCTCATCTACACGCAACGCCCACACCATCGCCTGCAACTGTATAGAGCGAGAGCAAAATTCTAGAATAATGGAACGGCTTGTTTGCCGAAGCGCCATGAGGAGCAAACGATTATTAAGCAGGTGGCATGAAACATTTAAGGGAAGAGAAAACGCGATGGAGATCGTCGATCCTCTTACAAGTACTTTATTTAAAGTGACTCACGAAAGTACTTATTTGAACACTTACCATAGAAAATTTTTATGAACTCATTATTATTAATTAATTTCATTAATATCGTAATGAGACACGACTGCCATGATTATATCGTTAAAATTTAAAACCAAGCTGAAGATGTATATAGAAGTTAAAAGATATCTACTGTAAATATACATTCAATGAAAAATTGTGTACGGAATGAATAACAATAGTACTTAACCGTAGTATTAGTGCTAAAAATGGTCGCACTAAAGAACTATCAAACAAACGTTATCTATATAATTATGACGTCGTCCTCTATTATTGTGCTAATGAAATTTCAAAATATTTTGTACGATACGTACATACAAATATATTCACAAAGTGTTTCTTTAAGTGTTTACATAATTTCGTGTGTCACTGTATCTCTCTTTATCGCGAGTCGAAAGAAAGTTATGTAAACAGCAGTTTATATCGCATGTGTCTGATGACACAACATAATCGAACATATTTTTCGACCAAAAGAAGCTATTTGTATTCAGTTAAAAATAATCCTACATAAAAACACGGAAATTCCTACTTGGTGTTATCTGATTGTTTCTCTCCGTACTTTTTACAAATATTTTTGTGACCTTCATAATGTACCCTTTCGAGCCATATTAAAGAAATGTAATAGATTCCATCGTCAATTAAATACAATTCCTTATTAGCGATAACCACTGATTACGGTATTAAGGCGGATCGATTTTTTTTTTTCATAAAAATGTTCGTGGAAGCGGAACGATTTTCTAAAACTTTCTACAACGCGTGGATATCGAACGTTAAAAATACCCATAAAATTTGAAAACTTCTTC
Source organism: Bombus flavifrons (assembly GCF_040668555.2). NCBI lineage: Eukaryota > Metazoa > Arthropoda > Insecta > Hymenoptera > Apidae > Bombus > Bombus flavifrons. The sequence continues at coordinate 8,296,270 of NC_138453.1, forward strand.
CGATGCTATATCATTATCGGTTGGCATTTACGTAAAGTATGTAATTCGCACTCATCCGTATCAATAGTGTAAAACTACATGAACGTGATCTACTTCTGATTGGAATCAAAGCAGATGCGAAATTGGTATTCCAACAGTGATTTCTATTTAACTGAAAGACATCTGAAGTGAGACATTTTCGAGGCAAATAGAATCTTAACTTTGGCTACAGGACGAAGGAGGAGAATTTTTCATGGAATAATCTATAGGAAATGTTCAACGAGTCATTATGTTATTATAGTTAACTCAATAAAGAGTCCGAATTAACGATTGATTTAATCTTTATTCGATTATCTACAGGATATCAACTGGTTTGCTACTTACTCGTTTCTTTTCATCACATCACATTTGCAGGAAGCTCATTTGATTAGCGAAACGTAAAGATAAAAATATTATCGTCTAATTTTTTTTTTTTGGTCAGCTGCTCGCTTATTGATTAATTTCTGAAGCGAAATTGCGAGATATCAATCGTAAATCAAGTGATTCAGGTGGCCGTGGAACAAGTTGAAACCTCCAATTCATGGAATTTGTAAACACATTTATTGCCACATGTATTTCCGGATGATATCTTATCAATAAGCATTGCTAACGAGCAGCTTACCCATACACGTATTTTCTATATGGTCCATGATATCACCGTGATCCCATGTAGATTATTTCATTAATTTTCCTATGCCTTTCACTTTAGAAACTGACCTAACGTTATATTGGAAAGTTTATGATAACGAAACAGAAACGCGTTATGACGTTAATACCTCGGCTTTGTTACGATAGTTACAAATAACGAAAATCTTAACTATCTATCATTGAAGAGATTCCAAAGACTGCGATCCGCTGCAATTGCCAACTATTATAATCAGGTCGATACTTCTATTTTTATAATTATCGATGAGATAGTTCAGCTACATGTAATTCTTACAGATAACAAAAAGAGAAGAAAGGAGAAAAAAGACAAGGGCAGAAGATTATTTACGCTCGTTTTCTCGCTAAAAGACGGTCTGGCCTAGAAAGTATCGCGGTTTTTAGACCTGGTCGAATGGGACAAACAGATCGTCGCGCCCAATTGTGCCAGCATGTCGCCGGGAATGTAACTCTCTCTCCTTTCACGCCATTTCATTGGTACGTCAATTCCGTCTTCGCGATTCGATCTATAACATAGAAGCTTTTATCTATCTTTTTTAGATTGCGAATCTCGTTACTTTTTTTTCGGGTTGCTATCGTATTTGATTTAAATTCCACACTATGATATGCGATAAGCGACAGCATTCCGTGGATTTTATCGTCGATTGAGCAGGTAATTACACTTGGAGTGACTCAAAGAGGAAAGAAAGCAAGTGCTCTCCAAATGTTTGCATCGTATCCGTGACTTCAGTTCAAAGCACTTGTTGAAAAGCAGGAGGGAAAAAAAGCGGTTGAGACCTATTTTCGCGAGATGCTCCTTTCATGCATATCCCGCCGTGGCTGTACGACGAAATTTCAGTTTCGTCGAAGGTTCGTTGCTTCGAAAGAGGAACGACGAAAATTCGATGAAATTTTGCTCGTACCATTGTTTCTTTATGCTATTAGTTTCAGTCACGAAGTAGCCAAGCTATTATCGTTAATCCACATACAGCATACCGTTGTTCGGTGCTAAGTAATTTATTTTAATTTCATGGAAAAGTGAGTAATTTAAATGTCTGGCCTCTCCTTTCAACGTGTAACCTCTAATTGGAACAGTAACAGAAGAATGTAACTGTTACAAACCGCATGAAATACCGCTGGTGTCTCGAGAAACAATAATCGTTTGTAATTTCTCGCCGCGTTTTATGTATCCTGCCAAGCCCCATGAAGATCGTAAAATTACGTGTTTACACCGACTTCTTGCATACCGCGGGTGCTACAATGAAAACGTAATCGTAAGGGATTTTCTACACCGTGGCTGATACAAAGCAATCGAAAATGTCACAGACGTGACGGTTCATGGATGGATGTTACTGGACCGGGTTAAGTGGCTTTGGAGAAAGCCAGCTACCTCCGCCTTTTCCTTATGAAGTCACGAAACCGTGCGGGTAGCAGTCAAGAAGAAGCCATTGACGGCCTTCACCCACCGATCGTGACACAAACCATGCAAATTCCTGCCTAGCCAATATTTTTGTCCTCGAAAAGACGAAGACGAGTTCGCGAAAGTCTTCGAACACTTGTACATATCTTTTACGAATATAGGAAAATGTATTACGTGTTTACTACGAAATATTTTAAAGTTTCATTAGTGCTGTTATGTCATTATTACGATCATACCGATACAGTTTGAAACAAATCTGAGAATCTATACAGATTACAATTACGAGATTGGAAAGAAATGTTAGTAAAAGACGTACATTACGAATAATCATTTCAAACATAAATGTTAAATATGATTCCACGAAATATCCAGATTTATCAGTATAATGTATCCATTATTGATTGTTCACATATTTTTACGATCTATGCGAAATATAATACGTACAATACGATAATAGAAGTTCTTCGTGGAAAATGTTCGTGAGCTTGTGTATAGTACGTGGAAAGATTCGATGGTTTAATTAGAAATATCTGATCTTATTGTAGTCGAGGGTCACACGATAAAAATATGATAAGTACGTTACGTATATATTTTATGACGAACAAATTTGATACTTTGAAACATTTTAAAAGGTAATATTTTATTACCCATATCTTAAAAGACAGGTGGCTCCAAAACTAAACATAAAGACAATTCTAATCTGAATATGAATACTGAATTCTAAAACTGATTTCTCATAATAAATACGAAATTCGTCTCGTGTTCGTTCGTAGTGTTCGATTAATTTTTTTACAGTCCTCGACTTAGTTGTCGAAATGAAAGTAGCAGGTTGCGTTCGTATGATACTGCGATTAAACATGCAAACAGAGTATAGAAAAGTGGTACGCTGCAAGGATCTCATCCGGGCTAGAACGAGCGATACGACGTCGAGGACGAGGTGCGTCGGCGCCAGGCGCGCTACTGCGCCCTAATCGATCAACAGATTTTGTTCGAATCACCATCGTACTCGGGCAGGGTCATGGTCTGACCTTAGTAGCCTAGAATGACGTCACGTAGACTTTATTGGCGCCATAGTACACGACCATTGTAGTTTTGCTGTACTGAGATTTTGCTTGCGTATTTTCGAGTCGAGGACTCTAATACTTTTTGTGGCTATCGCAATTGAGATACAGCGATTCGCGAGATTATTCCGATGTTTGCAAACACCCCCTATGAATATATTACGCGTTATACGCAACATCTTGAAATTTCATTAGCATTGTAACGAGATACGTCTATCGTGATTTCATTGGTAAATTTCGAAACAAATTTAGAAGTGAGAATTCCGAAAATGGGTATGAAAGTTAGAAAATTTTGGCGGTCAATTTTATTTTAGAAAGTCCATTACATCGATAGGCCGCGATATTTACCGGTACAGTTATTAGGAGAAAAAGTGAAATCTACGACTCGTTTTGTTTGTAAAAAAATTGAGAATGAAAAGAGGGGATGAAGGAGAAAGGTTTAGCCCGCATATTTATAAGCCTTGTAAATTCGTATGAGCAACGGTAAAGAAAAATGATGCGCGGAACGTGAAAAGACGCAGCTAAATTCTGACCTAGTTTTGTCAAGCGTGTCCTGGGTCATGACCATCGATTGTTTCTCCCCGTTCCTTCTCGCGGGTGCCTTCCCATGGTTATGGGGTCACGACCTAAATGCTTTGGGGATCTTTTCCTTGGGAGTAGGCACTGCAGTGATCAATGAAATTGTATCGTAGCAGTACGATGCATAGAAACATTTCGTTATTTGTTACGATAATGAAAGATAAGGATGAGAATATGTTAAAAAGGATAGAAAATTAGAATGGTTTACGCTCTTATAGGTGAAAAGTTATCCAGTCCTGGATAAGCACGAAGTTGCATTTAAATAAATGTTTGTTCACGAAGAAAGATATACAAGTGGAAGATTTGTAATCTTTCTTCGTCCTTAATCTAATTCGCATATTCAAACTTCTTTGATGCTTAATTTTACGTAACAGATCGCTATATCTTTCACTTCTTGCTGCGATTTCCCGAGATGATAGATGCGTTCTATTCGGCGAACGGTTGCGCCTCAAGCGGTTAATTGGTATAATGATGTTAATTAAGAAAAATTTGTTAATCGTTACGAAGAACTCGTAATAGAGACGGTATTCTGCGTAAGTTCACGAAGGTGTAAAATCCATTTTACAGAGAAGACGGACAAGTTCTAACCTACTTGATGAAAGTCACGATCACGGTCAAACATTCGTACGTTCCTGTAAGGTGAGTCACGTTCTAAAAGGAAATGAGAAAAATCCTCTACTGTTAGCGTCGTCCGTAAGATTAATTTCCCATAGTGAAGATTCATCGCTCCTTTTCCGTAATCAATTCAACCACTGCAGAATTAACTGTACAGATAAACAAGTGCGCACACGTACAACGTATCTCCGTATCTCATTGATGCTTGGTAAGAGCTGACATAAAAATACACTCAACTTTGTTCATAAATTTCTATCTTACAATGCTTCCACGCTCGTTCGTTTGAAACTGTAATTTCATCCGGCAGTGTATTCGCCTCTCAATTATGCTCTCGGTCGGAGTATTTCTAAATAAATGGGATGCCACATCGGCCTCAAAGAAAACATTGTGCGCTGAAAGGTACAGGTCCTGGCCTACTTAGGACGAGTCACGTTCACGATCAAGGATTGAACTTTATCCACTCTCTAAAGTTACACGTACAGTGGTAGCCGCGTCTGAAATGCATAATTATTCCGAAAGATCTACTACTGTGCATCAGCGCCCGTTCTGCGTTATAATGGCAAAACGAAGATATTAGATGAAATATTATCCGGAATTCTTAGCCACAAAGCGAGCCGTAGGTACCGTAAAAGGTGACTTGGCCAAGTTTGACACACTTTGCGACGTTGACCCTGTGAGAGATTTCGGGTCTTCGATATATCGCGATATTTCGAACGCAAACTTCGTTTCAACCGTGTTAACAGGAAACGTCGGCATCCTCTAAATAACGACCATTTCGACAACACGGCACGAATAGATACATTTAATTAACATACTCGTTCGTTCTTCGAAACTTAAGACAAATTTTTACATAATTATGCGTGGAATATTGATTGGCAGTTCCATGCCATGAGCCGAGCTTGTTTCAATGGAGCAACGCCATTTGTTCATCAGTTGAAACTGATAATTATCACCTTCGTCGCACAGTACCTCTATGTCTAAGCGGTGTTTCTTATTGCGACAATCAAGACGTTAATAAGGGGACAAACTTGCTACTTGATTCGTTTAGGTTATAATTAGAAATTTTTAAGATAGCGAGTGATACGATTCGTCATATGCGGTTGACATAGATTATAGATTGATGATCTGACTCCGAAATGAAGTGAAATTCGATCAATTGAGATTCTCGATCGTGTTGTTATTCTATTTTTGATGTCAGTTTTCCTTTTGTTCCAGTTCCATGGATGAAATCGTCGGCGTGTCATGTGCAATGTAAAAACGACTCCTCGACGTTTTGAACTAACTAAAATTTCTAAACAGCAAAAAATTGAGAATTTGTAATATTAGATTTATAATTTGCACGTGATAAAAGTGATGCTTTTATATTCACAGAAGTAATTTGCTACAACGAATGGAAGAAGCTTCAAGCCAATTTTGTCCATGAAATTCGTTGGCCCCGATGAAAGTTGTTGTACAGTTAACTCTTACAAAACTACTTTTCCCATAACGCTTTGATCAATTATATTAACTAGGAAACGAGTATGCTGTCCGTTCCCTTTTGCCAAATGACCCGCGAGAGAAATTTTCTGTTTGCCATAAACACTTAAACAAAAAGAGCCAGTTACTTAAACACTCTCCTATATGAACTTGGTTATATTTAGCTCTGTCCCATAATTTCTACCCATATAATCTGGCTTGTCTGACAAGATTTAACTATAGGATCAATCATCCTTTTCTAGCGTCGCGTTAGCTTCTTTTGTTCGAATAAACTTTTCATCCTTTTTACCCTCGTCGAAACTTTGCATTTATAAATAATCCCTTTACAAGTATTTTTATCGCAGACGGGGAAAGTTCAAGATAGATCATCTCCCAAAAACTCTCCGCTGTTTTAATTAAACGATGCTATCGTGATCCCTTATGTTCAAAAATATCACTTGTTCCCTTCGAGAATTTGCAGTCAGGTTGCGTACATTTTTCCTTTCTTGTTTAATATCGACGAAGCGTTTGGACACTTTCAAATTACTTCGAATATATATGAAATTCTCTAATCTAATTTCAACTTTTGATCTTATCTCGGGTATCCATATACTCAATTTGTAGATATGGAGGGTGGATGAAAATTGGTGCAGCGGATGTACCCAGTTAAATGACATTAAGCATATCTATTCAATGGTAAGATCTTACAGCGACTGGAATACGTGCTCCAAGCCACATTCTGGAAGTTTATATAGATTTTATGAACTGTCAGCCATTCATTATAGATGGAACGTGAATGATGCAATGTATCCTCAATTCAAATTTAACAGGCTATTGGATTACAATTGCGACAAGAGAATAGCGAATTCTTCGATCATAATGGAATTTCGATCGAATTATAGACAATCTGTAAATACTTTATGAATCGCTGTGTAACCCTGTATCTAGTCTTTTAGATCGGTCTGCTCTCCGTATGAGCAAGCAGATAAGTGAGTGGAGGTTGAATGCATCGCGATACGTTTCCTGAATGGACAGATAGAAGCAAGAGCAACGGCGATCCTGATGAGTAGGACAGTGTGTCGCTGTCGTGCGCGTTGGGCCTCGTTCTTCTCCACGTGACCTGGTCACTGGCCCACTTTGGTTTCTCCTGGTTTGTTCTCTTTCTCCAGCTGGTGTCTGTCTTTTTTCTCTCCCCGATGATGCTTGGTCGTTTGTGCCTTCGAAGACAGGGTCCCCACTTTTCCGATCGTCGATCCGTCTTCCTGACTACGCTACCTCCACCATAAACGACCTCCACCACTGTTCGTTCTTCGACCACCACCACGATTCCTGTTCGAAGGCGCCGCTTATGACTTAGCCATGCGATTCCAGCACATGCTGTGGCACGAGGTACAACAACCAGACAGGTACCATCCAGTTGACTAACCGGATGGACGAACGGTGCGTGGAAGAGATTGGCATTAGAATCGCGTGAAAAGTTCAATCGAACAGGTTCGCCGGTTGTAGCTCCCAGTGTCCCAGACTATCGACCGTCGACCCGGTTCTAACGCTGTCCGAGCTTTTCAGATTAGAATATCGGATGACAGCCGGCAGGATTTTATCATCGATATCGCGATCGGTGTCGACGGTGTATAGCCCACCAAATTTACCTGTATCTCGTTAGATCAGTGCATGTTATCCTCCTCGTTATCAATCGTGCGGACATTTGCCTATTAACGCTGTTGAAGTTGAGACTACAGTTGAGTTAGTATATGATTTGTAAGGCGAGATACGCGGACAAAGAAAAGGGAAGTGGAGGAAGTTCAGTGAACAAGTGCGACGCGTAAAGGAACTGGGGTGACAACGTGTGAACTTGACGAAAGACGTTCGTGTGACGTGAGAAAGGTCGTGTTTTCCTCCGGAGAACGACCGACTAAACGTTTCACGAGGATTTAAGGCTACGTTATGAGACGGGTTTAACGAGTCCACGAACGTATCACGGTTTATACGTTACATGGCAAGTATTCCTTATAAATCAGAATTGTCAGTATTTTATATACAACACCGAATTGTACAACATGGCTATAGTTACAATGGATGCGTGTTCTCACAAACTGTTGTTCTCACGAATGAATCTCATGAAACATCTATAACGCATATGAATCTCTCAGAAGCTAATTTCTTCGTTTCATTACATAAGTACATGATTGATATTCAATGCTCGAGAAACAAATGACTTCCATTGTTCATTCGTCGCAAGAAGACAGCAACGATAATAACGATAATAAGTTTATCTGTATTTTTCAATGTATAGAGTTGACCAATGTGACTCTGTAGTTGATCTGAATGGTGCGTACTTGCTTGTTTTCACGTGTTCATCTGAAAACTCATTCACTCTAACTATAGTCTAAACTATAAAAGTAAATGAAAAATACGTACATACAAAATGATCGGGTTTGATTACTTGTAGAAACAGTCAGCTAATTTTGTTTAAGCGATCATTACACGTGCGAGGTTTACTTTAGATATATCGAGCTATCTTGATCTTAGTTCACGTGGACAGGGTACGATAACACTTCGTTTCGTTCGACGTGGCTCCACATGTTGATAGCATGGAAACAATGCAATAAATATTAATGTAGAAAGTTTGATAGTGGCGAGGATGAAAAATTATCGGCCAGTTCGAATCGTAGGATCGTTTATCGGAACCAGGACGTGATCAGGAATCAGTACGATCGTACAGAAGGTAACTTGACCGTGGAGGCAGGAGAAAGCTGGGTTTCCGACTTTGGCCCGTAGTAAAGGAGGCGATATACATAGAAGATCATTTGGCATGCTCCGCTGCTTCACCGCATCCTTATTCCCTTTTTCTCTCTTTGCCTTCTTCATCTTAATGCTCCATTCTCGGTGATTTCATCCACGCGTCGTTACCTACACGTTGCACCTTCTTAAAGTCCCATTTTTCGAGATTAAACGTAACAACCGAGTCACACGTAATTACATTGTAGTCTGCTTTTTATAATTACGTTTTCGTGTAAGCATAAAACGCAAATCCCGCTGCGATTATACTTAACTCGTTAACAGGGCCATTCCTCCATACAGGGTCATATATATATAATAATAATATAATTAAGAATTAATAAAGACAAATCAATCACAGATAAATTTTGATTTCAGTCCTTGCAAATGAGCCTAATTAATATAATGTAATATAAATTATTGCACTAAATAAAGTAAATGTAACATAACTTATTTGTAAGAAGAATGAGAAGGTTGTAAAAACGTCGTCGATAATTTCGTCTATTACGTATCTACTGCCAAATTTGTCTAACTACTTTAAATTCCATGAAGCTCTTTATCCAAATTGATCACGTAGGAAACGACATTAACCCCGTTCCTATCGAAAGTCAATGTTCCAGCTATTTTACAGATAGTTGATCTGTTAATAGATTTCGGCTATAGATGAACGGTGTTCGATCGTTAACATGCGAGATAAAGCTAGACGTTCATTCACCTCTTTCTTAACTCAATCGAACAAACTGGTTCCGGTTCTTTTTATCGTGCAAGTTTCCTGTCGATGAAGTTCGATCCCAGCGTTTTCGAAACTCTGTATTCTTGGACAGTTCACGACCGAAGAGATTCGATCGGAGAGAATAAAATTTCTCGTATTGACCCCGAGTGGCGTCTGACACATTGCTACGAGCTGCTCCGACCTGCTACGAGTAGTACACGCGCGCCGGTTCGTGTGTGCACCTAACTTGTAAGTTAGGTATGCCACAGCAGCAGGTAGTGGTAAGTTGGTAACGGTTGTCAGCACGCAGACGACTCGTGTCACTCTTTCCAATCCTATTCGTTGATTTGTGCGTTTAACGCTTATTCGCGACTCTTCCTGTCGCTCCATTTCAACAGATCGACGAATCCAGCGGATTACTATTAGGAACAATAAAGATGTTTCCCATCGATAAGAAGCAGCCTCTTAAATAATAATACGTTTTCGAGATGTTACACGTACGTTACGCGCGATCTAGAAATCTAAATTGCAAAGACAATGCAAAATAGTAGAGCAAAAACGTAGGCTCGTAACAAGTTACGTGTAATATAATATGACGCGCGCTTATATTATTTTCCCTGTAATTATCGTCACATCTTCGTAATAATCGTTTTCTGTCAGCGTGACTAGCGTAGATTAGCTGGGTTAAGTGGCTGTTCACGTTGCTTTTGTCGCCCTACATACCGGGACCACTTTTCGAACCTCTTAAAATGCAGACGACGCACTGTCCCTTTCGAGTTATTCAAAGTAACATCATTATTTCGGCACGTACATAGCAACTATAGAAAGTGCTCTCATCGAACATTTCCTTCTGTTCCAATTTACTACGCTATCGCCATTGACTCTTTATCGTTCCTTCACCGACGAACGTTTCTTCGACTACACGCTATTTCGATATGGGATACGGGTAAACTATCACTTTCTACAATTCTTAGGAAGAGAGATGATAGGCTTCGGACCATCGTTCGAGTTATTCGACTTGAACCGAACGGAGGCGATGATCGGTTTTGCACGAATGATCAAGTACGAAGTATTCAAGGTGCTTAAGTGAAAGCAGAGTACGTTTCTAAATATCATCGCGCATCTCTTGTATTTTTGATGAGCTTCCTGTTGTTTATTTGTTTCGATTATCCATCGTTTTGCTTTCTCCAGCGTTCCCTTGACACAATGTTATAAATACGTCGGTTTCTTTAGATCTCATAAAACTGCAAAATCTACGTGGAAGAAATGATGATAAAGAAAATATCAAGCGAATCCTTGAAATTTCCTTGGATAGTCACAAAGTAGTAAAAAAGCAGAATTTGATAACGTAAAGTGACTGAAAAAAGAATTGCAAATTTAATACGTCATTAACGTAACGTTGGTCCTTAATGGATTAATGGGCTAAGCTGATCGATCAGTCTCTACCGTAATTGCATCGTCACAGTGTGAAACAATTTCTAGGAGCACCACCTGCGCGTTTAATTGACGAAAACGTCAGCACAGTTCCATAAACGGTAGCAAAACTAGATACGATAGACACAAAGACATTACGTGGCTATGTCAATGTGATCTACCGAAAAGGGTGAACTATCACGACCAGATCTACACGATCCGATTGCAAGCGAAGAAAGAATGGACGGTGACGATGACGATGACGATGACGAGGAAGCATCTCTCGGTTGATCGACGAAGGCAAGGCAATCGGGTCACCCAGATCCAATAATGAAGTAGAATCGAACTGAGCTTTCTCTCGGGTTTACGTGTACAGGTGTGCGCAGGATCCCATGCATACCCGTGTTCATGCACTTGTACAAGCCTTTACCCATATACCGATGAACGGCCAATGAACGCCGAAGAATTTTCGAGGCACTCGAGTCTACTCTTTGACTCTTATCCTGCGCAAGCTGCGAGGAGCTCAAGATCGTGACTGTGTCCGGATCTTCATGCGCATACTGCATACAGTGTGCCCTCTCTTCGTGTGCGTCCAGGCAAGATGGTTGACGTTCTTTCAAGAACAAGTCAACGTAAGATATTATCCTCGGCATTGTACGTTGGACCAACAGGATTTTTCCTTCGCTTTGTATAATAAACTGTGAGTTGTTCGTATCTTTTCCGGAGAGAACACAATGTCTGTACTTGTAGGTTTTTCCATGAATCGAAATTCAATTTTAATTTATTGGTACAGTCTTTCGCTTTATTCATACCTCCGTGCATGAAACTCGTATTTTTAGAATTACATTTTGCAATCCATTAACAACGAATGGAATAAGCGTCAAACGATAAAATTTCGTCCGGTATACGAAGATCAATTAGAGATCACCGTGCAACTGTTTGCGAACAGAAGCAAGTAGCGGTCTCGTTAGAAAGCTATCGCCGCATCTTTAGCAGAGATTCTGTCTGAGTAGTAACTGTTAACTATTCTACAGGAATGAAAAGATAGTTAAGGATAATTATCGTCCTTTGCTACCGGCCTGTTTTTGTCGCGATCGAAACTACTTGAAATTGAAGACCGAGAAACGGGACGGTTCGAAGGAAAGTGACTTCCGCGTATTTACGCGCGTATAGCATGCTTGCATAGCACGTGAATAAACGACGAACGAAAGGGAACTATTGTCACGTTATCAGCGTGAAATGTTCTCGCCACGAGAACGCCGTAACGTATAATCTTCCGCAATAGCTAACGAAGACGATGTAATCGATTTCGCCGGGTCAACATAATACTTTCTCTGTGATCGTGGAATCGGAACGTTGCATTTAATAGCATTCGCATAGGTTTAGCAGGTCCCCATTTACAATACCAAACGTCAACAGAGAATATAAGAGAATACATTTCTGACGCATTCTGCGTGACATTCGTGAATCGTCAATCGACCAATAGAAAACGAATTTCCAATGAATCGACGCGGCTCCCGCGCACAGCCTAGCATCGCGTGCAAGTAATGACACTCAGCGACAAAAGAAAGAAAAGTCAGTGGATACCACAAAGAATCAATAATTTGTAATACCGGTATCTTCCTCCATTCTTCCACTCCACTGTTTCTGCTATTTTTAACAACAGTTTTCACATTACCATGGAACACGCGAAAAAAAAGTCGACTGTTAAGCATTTAACCTCGACCATTTATGAAACCGTTTGAAATACGTCCATGAACGTCACGCAGTTTCCTACAGTGAAACGAGAAATCTGTTTATCTTTGAAGAAGCTTTCGTCGCAGCACCGTCTTGTCAATGAAAAATTAATTCGCTATTACGACGCACAAGATCGAATTTATGGTTGTTAAGAAGGTCAGAGGAACGGCGAAGAATAGGACAGTGAGGGGGAATTGGTAACTAGGTTACCGGTGGCTTGGTGAAGCAACGTTCCAGCAATCAGCTTCTTCGCTCTCTTCGTCTTTCTCACGGCCCCTTTCCTCACCGCGCATCAACGCAAGATCACGAGCAATGGTCTGCTGCCCCTTGTATTTTCTTTGCTCTTCTTCATCGTCGTCGTTCTCGCTTCTCTGTTTAGCATTACGCAGCCGTGATACGTAGAATGCCTCTGAACCGACTGTGTAACGGGATTTCGGGACACGAAGGGATACCGTGTGTGTTCACCTTCGAGACACGCACGTGAGCGTGTAAATATCGGAAAGTATCGTCAGATGAGAAAAAGCAAGACGCTGCGATGAAGCACCGTGGATTCTCATCATTTCTCCGAACCTCTTCGTTACCTTTTATCACTGCCCTAGGATCTGCTCTTTTAATTGACTCTTTAAAAAAGATGATCTTGTTTCTCTTTTTAATAAGAATTTAAGATATACAACTAGCTGGTAAATTTATTTACCTCTCTAAACAGTAAGTAAAGATATTATGTTTCTCTGTAGAAGATTTCAAGCACTTTCGCGGCGAATAATCTTAAATTTTCATGCCAATTTGTATCTTTATGAATGAAGATAAAGAAGTAGAATCTAAATGAAGATTCGTCTCGTCCACTAAAGTTATGGGAAATTACTCTACTATTCTACTCTACTCTACTTTATTTTACTACTCTTTTTAACTACTCTTTAACTCTTTACTCTTTAACTCTTTAACTACTCTATTTTATATGTATTATTTGCATTTTAGTTTTGCATCTTTAAATTTCCTTTGAATAGATGCATGAAGAGAGTATATATACGGTAGAGTGATGAAATATTTTATGCATAGTAGATTCTCTTTGAATATTTGGAGTATATTTCACGAGAACAAGTTGTAAAGGAATAACTTGCAAATTAAGATGGAGTACAAACTAGTTTATATTTTGTAGCTGTTGCGACTCACGATACTAATTTCTTGTACCGTTACAAAAGGCAGTATACATATCTACAATGTGTGTAAGTAGATTTGAAATGACGATTAATATAGAGTAGAACCTCCCATATCCGAATACTCTTAACATCCGAACGTTCTATTATCCCAACATGACATTTCCCAGTAACGGATGACTCTTTCCGTTTCATATATGTACATACTTTGCTAGTGTTCGTATACAATGTATTCTTTCCTGTATTCGATCCAGTGAATTCTCATCATAAAAATTTAGTGTGAAACTAATAGTTTTAACTATAAAAAACAAAATACGACATAACGGAAAATACGAAAATAGTGTAAGTGTAACAGAATTGGCAAAAATACACGATGTTCATGATGTATGTACAATGATGAATGTACATGATGAAAGTATCTGATCTGAAGCATGTAGATTTCTCAAATACTGATAATACTAGAAAAACCTTAAACATACTGGTGTTATCAGATAATTTCATTGCGATAAAGACGATAATATTGACGACTTTATACAAATAGAAACAGCAAACAAAAGCGATAATATTTGTTTGAAGTACAACACATTACTTATGTTGAAAAAATCATAATTTAGTAGCTAGGAAAATACAGAATCTCCAAATATTTGGAGAATAAATATTTGAGGAATCAATTAATTTTCATCTGTGTTTCAATAAGCGAGATTTCGTATTAGAAAAGTGATTGTTCTATTATCCGTAAATTCTGTTATCCAAATAGTTTTGTCTGCCTATTAGTTCGGATAAGATAAAAGAAGCTCCACTGTATATGTACATCTCGTTTCTGCAACGTGTAATCGTTGTTTAAATAATTTTGAGATTTTGAATAACTTTTTTTAACAAAACGATCTAAATTTTCGTTACAGATGGCTGTCGGGAAGAATATCCATTTATTACTCGTCATCCTTTCTTCGATGTCCGTTATTTCACGTTCTTACGTGCCCCAAGCCACAGGTAACAATTAAATTATATAACGACCGACTAAACATAGATCAAGAATTAATGGATTGCGATAAGTGAATACGATGATTACGATTTTATTTTTAACTATGGAAAGCTTCCCGTAAACGTGAGTTGCCTTTCACGTTGAAAAGTGTAATTGTTGCATTAGAATCTTCGACCTTGATTATTCGTCAGAAATTGTGCAGTGGATTATCCAGAATGAAAATTAGGGAGTTTTCTGAAAAAGAGACTATACATCGTAGATCTATGATAAGCGTTGATATATATACACCGAGTCTATTTTCTAGTCAAATAGTTGAATTATACAAGTTTTCTTTATTTCGTAAATATACAAAAAAGAAAATAAATTTTTCAGAACCTCTGTAATTACTAGACTGTGTAGGTATATCTATGCATTTATAAAACATCTTAACATCTACTATTAAAGGAGTGGAAACTAAGAATACATTTTCCGTACTAAATTCCATATTATTTTTGCATATTACGTACGTTCTATACATTTTAGCACCTTGAAATTGCCTATAAATATCACATGAAAATCCGTGTTGCAATAATTATTAATTCAAACGTAGCTAATATCCGGACAGCAGACATTTATGCAAAAATTGATAATTCTACGAATATAATTAAAAAGATGCAACTTACATAGGAATCTGTCTAATCTATTAAGTATTATTTCGTATACTTTTGCATATTATATGCACTTTAACACCTTGAAATTTCCCATAAATGCATAAAAATCCGCGGTCTAATAATTATTAATTCAAACGTAGCTAAAATATCTAGGTTACAGATATTTATGCAAAGTTTCATAATTCTATGAATATAATCTGCTAAATATTTTAACGAGTATTATATTTTGAATATTTTATATATTTTCGCGTATTATGTGCATTCTATGCACATTTCCCACAAATGCGTAGAAGCCTGCAGTCTATTAATATTAAAAAACTGGAACTAGAATGCAATTTCAATGCAATTTACTCGATCCACCGTTTTATCTTACGGGTTCTTTTACCAGAATGCTCCTCGATTATGGGATAATACATATAGACAGAATATTTTTCCATGGTACGCTTCTCTTCATTGTAAACCGATGAAAATGTCAGAGGTCGATGAAAAGTTCCACTCGCACGGAATCCTATAATTCAGTGTCAATCTCGGTTCGTTGCATACTCGCGCGCATTCGTTGAAGTATTTTAACCGAGAACGTCATGTCTCACACGTGGACTGTCTACCACGTTGTAATTATCTCTGCGTTGATTGCGTCTGCATGGTGAAACAAACGTATCTTCCCACGCGTACATTCCACCGAGAATAATTTCACAGTTTTTCAATTGCAGTCATTACCAATTACATACGAATCGTTGAAGTTTCGAGTTTCAATACCCGCTGTCTATTTATACATATACCCTTATGCACATAGGCGCGTTACTTTTCAAACAATCGCACACGTACCAACATTGACACCAAATTCCACTTACATCTCACTTCCTTTCGAAAGTCGCGAATTCCACGAGTCGCGTATTTATACGTGCGCGTATCTCATTCTAAATGCATGTTCGCGCGTTCTCAATAGACGACAGAAATTTCGAATATCCCTACAAAGTGTCACACGCATACGAAGCATTTATATCGAATATTTAAAGCAATCTTCCGATGGTCACAGATACGCCGTTTTATATTAAATCCATAACGCCCCAACGACTTTGACAAACCAATTAAATACGAAATAGTTAAGCGAAGACAGGTTCTACGAAGCGGAAACAATTTTGATCGATTTCCCTGACGAAGAATAGTTTCGGGGTTTATTAATCAACAAGGACACTCGCCCTAAATGCGATCTTTACCATTTTCGCAGTTCCATTTTCCTAAACCAGTCGCTAATTAAATATCACGCAATAGTCTTATTACCTTGTTTGCGCTGCGTAATAGATTAACCAACGTATTGCACAATCGATACGGCAACGTATCTATATACTCTAGAAGGGTGGCAACGCGTTCATTTAATTAGTAAAATTTGTAATTACGTTCGTCGAAAGTAAGTGGAACAAAATGTTATTAGAGCACGATGTATCTGATAAAAATTCCAAAGGTCGAATTTATCGTATTCCATAGAAAGAGCGTTTCGTCTTTTTGTGTGTTGAAAATAACGGGTTTTGTTGCCTAGCACTTTGTTCTTTAATTAGGAATTGTGTGGAAAAGCTTCTCGAGTAAATAATTTTTAAGAGCCTGTAATTCTTTATAAATCAAACTGATTGTTGAAATATGAATTTGTAACGTACCCGAATTCACGTTGTTCGTGACATAGTTGGACACAAAACGAAAGTCCGTGAAAAATTCAACAAAAATCTGGAACGCCGGAAGGATCCTGGTGATCCTCGTCTACGGACGATTCACGTTAGTAGGTCATTATATTGGTAGTATGCAGACACGTAAGAAGGCACGTGCAAAGCCTACATGCTTGCTCGTGTATGGCTTAGTCACCTGAGCATAACCGATCACGCTAAATGCCGATTTTTATGAGTATAAAGACATAACGAAACGTTTAACGCTGTAGTCTCTGTCTTTGGAATTGGCATTTTCGTATCGACGAATTTCCACGAATTATTAGTATACTATACTATCAGACACATTGGCCCAAATTCAAAAATCGACGTAATAAATTTACCAAGTCGTAGGCCACGGATAAATGACCGCTTTCTCTCAAAAATCAAAGACAGAATTTAGGACGAATGTTTCTGCATATTTGTTCGCACGATCTTAACAGCGCCGAATACCAAACCAGTCCAGTTAGTTTCGTTTTCAACTCGTTTATCGTGAACCGTTGCAGACTCGTCGCTAATTACAGTAGTACGCCCTGATTGGAATAATAAAAGTTCGCCTTGTTTCGCGAACCGCTATCGTAACTGGATCAAACGGGCGTTCAAGAATTCGTAGAACGTCAATACTTGAAAAGATATTTTGCACGACGATTTCCTTTTACAGGCAGAAGACTGTTCGGCGGATATAGAATAGTACCAAAAGCGTGCCAGCCAACGATACCATCCCGAGTAAAGTCGAATGAACCCGCGATATGCATGTTCAATTACGAATGCTCGCGTCGAAATGGGCAAGTGGTCGGCGCGTGTGTGGACGGGTTCCTTTTTGGTGCATGTTGTCAACTGCCACCGAAAAATTCGCTTGGCAGCAACGTCGAAAACGTTCCGAGCCCCGATGAAATATTCAACGTACACGAGATCGATCACGTTCCGGATATTCCGATCTTGTTAAATTCAGACGGTACGCCGCTTGGAATGACTATGTCCCAGGATAATACCGTCAAAACTGATCCACCTAACGCGTCCAATCAAGCGAACAACGGAGGAACAACGTACACTAAAATTTCAACGTTCGAAGCGCCTTCGACGACCACGAAACCATCGTCTGAAATTTCGCAGATGCACGACAGCGTTGAAAATGCGGAAAAACCGCAAGTACCTGCTCAACCAGACATAAGTCACTTAGAGGAAGATTTTCCAGCTCTGTTGGGTCAACAGAACGTTTTAGACGATCTGAGTCTGCCAGGATTGTTGAGTCACTCCGACTCGAACAACAACGTTCAGAATCACCAAGACAACTCCGCCATTAATCCGGTTACCACTTTGCTGAGTCCGGAT
The DNA here is from genome assembly GCF_040668555.2 of Bombus flavifrons. NCBI lineage: Eukaryota > Metazoa > Arthropoda > Insecta > Hymenoptera > Apidae > Bombus > Bombus flavifrons. The sequence goes on from NC_138453.1 coordinate 8,314,512, forward strand.
CAAATACTTCAGATAGCGGATCCGGTTGACCAACTTCCAGCTTTGTTTTCGCAAGGACTGGGTCAGAATAATCACACTTCGCCCGATACGATACTGTTAAACGAAAACGGAACCATGCTGAACGAGACAAATAATCCCGATGATTTGTTCAAGCCTAATGTCGAATCCAGTGCCGAGAAGAAGAAAGTGACTGAAACTTTGAACAGCACTCAGAAGCCGAAAGTGACCGAAAGTGTGTCGACTACGGAAATTAAGAGGCCTCTGCACGACACCACTTACCAAAGTACTTCGACGACACAGTGGATGAAATTTTCGGATCAATCAGCTTCTTCGATGCATGACGCGATGTCTTCTACCTCGGCAGATCAAAAACTCAGCACGCCGTCGATAACGAGATTACCGGTGGTTACCCAAATGTACGCCAGCACACAGAGACTCACGACGACTTCTCTCCCTCAAGCAACTGCAATCGATAACTTTGGAGAAATCAGCACGATAGAAGAAAGAGTGTCGACGAAGAACGTGGAGGCTACCGAGTTTACGAACAGGAGAACGACCACGCCGATGACTACTTTAAGCGACAAAAAGGACGAACTAGTAAAAGTGCCAACAATTACCTATGACGTACCGTCTGGCAACAAAAAGGACGACATAGTAGATAAGGAAGAGCTAGCGATTAATCATATAATTTCCATTCTGAACGAAACGAAACCAGGTTCGGGAACAACGATTCAAACCCCCAACTCATCCATTAATAAATGGGTCAGTATCGACGAAACTTCGAAACCATCGTTGGTTCGAATCTCCACGAAAGCTCCTACCGTTCCAACTACCGCTCAAACTTTCCCGTACACCTTTTATAAACCAGTACAGACATCGAATTATTACAGCTACGAGACAGTTCCTACAGACACGACCTTCGCTTTGTATTCGACTTCCAATTCGCATTCGTCGAGACCATCGAGTCAATCGACTCTTGCTAATATCGGTACTTCGGATTATTCTACGAAAGCGACTACGACGAATCCTCCTGCGCCGACTGTGATTGTCCTAGGGCCCCTTGGTACAGAATTCACTACTGATACTACCCAGAAAGCGGTTACAAGGAGACCGGTGAGCGAAACTGTTGGTCCTAGTACGACAGTTTTTAAGCCTACAATCGGATCGACGAGACCAAGTCCGCTTACCACGAGGAAACCAAGCGTCTCGACAACCATAACTCACAATATCAGTACAGTAATTTCCAATGTTGCTACCAATAACGTGGTTTCGACGAGTTTCTTCAGCGTCAACGTGAAAGACGGGACTACGTCTAAGCCAATGGTGAACAGTAGCTATAGCACAGAATCTGTCGTCACTGAGACTGAATTAGAGTCAAATTCCGAGAAGTTGCCAACAAAGAGACCTACAATTTGGACTACCCTTTCTTCATGGTCGAGCAAGCCGAGTTTCCATTTGAGACCATCTAGTCCTCCGTTGGTTTTCCCAGACGAGGATTTAGCACCTGTCAACACTGTAGTCTTCAAAGATCCTACCACTTCAACGATGATGGACTTCAAAGCAACGACTGCTCTACCACACTGCGATGAAGAAACGGCTGCTCCGGATGACCTGATCAATTTCCCACCTGTCAGAAATCCGAATCTTAATATATCAGCACCAATTTCGCAACAAGAAAAGCCAACCATCGTTGAAACTTTTAATAACACCGGTTATCCAGATATCGAGATGATAAGTGAGAATGATATTCCAACACCCACCTTCATCGAAGATGATATTCTTACGAATAAAGTCGACACATTCGTGAACAAGATTGTACAGTCTCTACAAGGCAACTTTCAGGTATTACTTTTACATTTACTTTTATGGTCTATTTATTGCTTTTACAAAGATTGGTACAATTCTGATTCGTGCAAATATCTCGTCTATTATTTTCTATATTTATGTATTATTAATCAACTTCTCTATTTATAGAAATCGTACAAATTAATTCCAGTTGAATGAATTTTAGTTTTTCCAAATGTAAATATGAAACTTATTTTTGATGAAAATGATACCGCTATTTATATACGTCTATTTATATCGAAGGTGATTATTTTTGGATAATAATACATCTATAAAGGAAAAAATTATATCGAGAGATTAGGAATCTAAGTGACGAGCTATGTCGGCCTCCTCGGCTAACAAGTTAAACTATATGAATAATTCTACTTTAATAGGGATAAAAAGCTCGTTGACTCGACTCATTGCTATAACATGGAATATTCAGCGCTCGCGACAACAATTCAGCCTTCGTGAGACGAGGGTTAATCTAACGGCTAAGACTAATCTCGTGTAATCTTATTCAGGATCTCAAAGATATTGTATACAACCGCGTTAACGGGACATCGGTTGCAACATCCAATCAACCATCCACTGTAACAAAGAGGCCAACTACCACGACGCGAAAACCCGCGAGAAAACCCTCAACAACGACGAAACCTTCGTACGTTACGACGAAGAAACCAACGACCACGAAGAGACCGATCAATCGTCCGACAACTGTAAAACCATCGGTATCGGAGAAACCAGTTCGTCCTTCGAAACCGGCAACGACGAGACCGAAACCAACTAGTGGGTCTGCTGCAACCACGAAGAAACCCCAGGTTACAACGAAACGTACTAGACCAACTAGAAAACCTACTACAACGTTGGCTACAAGCACGGAGCTGATAGTGGCGGAAGAAGAGGAAACTAGTACTTCTAATGCAGACGAAACCACCGCGAGTCCGCAGATTACGTCCTCGAATGATTTTCGTTCTCGTGAGTGCTGTTTACTCAATTGTTATAATAAGCTATATTTCAAATTTCATGATGTATCGGCGTAATCGAGCAAAAATTTTACCGTATAAATTTTATTGCTACCTTTCACTAAATGTTGTTATTTTTCTACAGAATGTGGTATAAGACCTTTGGTTAAATCTGGAAGAATCGTCGGTGGTAAAGCAGCGACTTTTGGCGAATGGCCATGGCAAGTTTTAGTCCGAGAAGCCACTTGGTTGGGTCTCTTCACGAAGAATAAATGCGGTGGTGTACTGATCACGGACAAATACGTCATCACTGCAGCTCATTGTCAACCAGGGTATGTGCAATATCTTCCATAGCATATTTTTTCATTTATATTTGATTAGAATATTATCTGGTATATTCTTTCCATATTGTCCATACACTAGTGGCCATATTTCATATTATTAAAACGCTTGCTGATTTTTATTTAGATCTATTTATTAATTATTTTATTAAATTTTTATTCAATATTTCATTAAATCTATTATTTCAGCCTTACAATAAAAACGTAAAATACTAATTCTTTTTTAACGTAATATGAAATGTCCTAGTACTTTCTACTTATAGTCAACGGCGTGAATTGGTTAAAATTGGTTAAAGCACGTAATATGCAAAGATGTATAAAATTTGTATCGACAAACGTTTTACAGATTCTTAGCGACATTGGTAGCCGTTTTTGGAGAATTCGATCTATCCGGCGAATTGGAAGCAAAACGGAGCGTAACAAGGAACGTTCGACGAGTAATCGTCAATAGAGGCTATAATCCAACGACGTTCGAGAGTGACTTAGCCCTCCTGGAACTGGAAACACCGATACAATTTGATGTTCACATCGTCCCAATTTGTATGCCCGAAGATGGCATAGATTTCACGAGTAGAATGGCCACTGTCACTGGCTGGGGGCGATTGAAGTACAGTTAGTATCGTTTCTACTTGTGCTATATTTTACTTAACGTATTTATGAATAGCATACTTATAAATAATCTGACTTTACAGATGGCGGCGTACCATCTGTTCTACAAGAGGTCCAAGTACCCATAATCAAGAATTCTGTCTGTCAAGAAATGTTCCAGACAGGTGGACACTCCAAGCTGATTCTCGACAGCTTCCTCTGCGCCGGATATGCTAACGGACAAAAAGACTCTTGCGAGGTATCTTCAAAACGACGTAACTTCTCATTAGAACCCATTAAACTATATAAGTAGCTTGTTACTAATTTCTTACTAGACTATGGATGTTTATGCATTTATGGGAAATTCAAATGTGCAAAGATGCATAGAATTCGTATAAAATATTCCAGTGAAATATAGAAATATAGCAATACTATTCGATTATCAACTTCTAAACAAGTAATTAAACTTTATTCTGCGCCGATTCTGCAAGAAGATGAGAAATATTGCTCTTGCTGTTGGTTTAATTAATTTATACATTTTAGTAACATTCATATACCGTTGTTATAAATTTACTAAAATGTCCAGATACGCATTACACGTTTCCGGTTGTGTTTGTAAAAGTATTTTGCATCCCTTCCCCTATTTTGCATAACCGTAGTTTCCTTTTCACTGTATCATAAAATGAATTCGCCCTGTTTTAGTCTTTGTTTGTTTTTTTTATGAACAAAAGAAGGAAAACGATATTTTAATATTATTTCCATTTGATTATTTCACAGGGTGACAGTGGTGGTCCACTGGTGATGCAACGACCAGACGGAAGATGGTTCTTGGTAGGGACGGTGTCCCATGGAATAACATGTGCTGCACCATATCTTCCAGGTGTCTACATGAGAACAACTTACTTTAAACCCTGGCTACACAGTATCACCGGCGTCTGAAAGCCAGCAAATAGTTTATTTTTTGGACAAGGTGACAGGCACTGATGATTTCGTGCCACTTGTATAAATGTACAAAGGAAGATTAATTTATTTCCTTCGGAATAGATTGAAGAATATCGATTAAGGGACTAAAAGGATGAAACGGACACGGACGCGTTTCGTATACTATTTCCAACTTTAAATAATTTCTATCGCTCAAATATCCCAATTTCCTTAACAAGTACTTAGTAGAATCGATAAGTTATTCCGTTGATTTTCGATTATTTAAATTTTGAAATAGTATCAGAATCGATATTTAGTGGCAACTATTTCGTGAAATTTTGATCAGTATCCGAAAAATCACCGCGTATTTATGTACATCAAACGTTAAACGTGTTGTGTGTTCCATGTATATATACGTGAGTACGTATTACACGTACTATATGTATACAGTTACGAATTGCGAGCCTTATTTATTTCGTTGTTAGCTGTTATTTATTAAACTCATTTTTATACGAGGTAACAGTGTTTTCTTTCCATCCTCACCGCGCGCCATTGAAAAATATACATTTGACTTGGAGGGAAAGAAAGAGAAGAAAAGATGAAGAAAGACGCTGCAGAATTAAAAAATAAAAATCGCGGACCGTCTGGAAATTCTAATTCATTTGTAAAGAACTTGGTACGAATTTAGAGTAATTAGAAAGCCGTGCGTGATACAAACTTTAACCATCGTGGATAAAGTTTCTTGGAAGTTCAGAACCTATCACGTCTAATAGCACGCGACACTTAAGCAGCGAACAACATTTCCATCCGGCGAAAATATTTTAACGAACCTTATACTTTAATTTATGCGAATACGAGCAAATAATCAAACCGCCTTAATCTGATAAAAAGTCGAAAATAAAACTGATTACTTAATCAAGGGCGGCTACAACATATTCGTCTACGTAGTTAGATCTCGTTTATCCAACCTTTTTCAATCTTGATTTTATACTCTCTATAAAGGGAAAAATGCAGAACATATAAATCTCGTCGTTGCGTGTTATAAATAGCCCTTACACATGCAACGTAAATTACATATACATGTACTTTGGCATTTCCACAGACAGGTGGTTGTGTACTTAAGGGTATATTTACGGGAAGTCTTCCGGAACATGTGCATGTCAAAAGTAGTTGAACCGTGATCTAGAAACATGAACGTGAATCACATAAAATTTGAATTTTCTCGAGGGAGAGAAATGCATATTCGAGCTGTGTTGTGTTTTACTTTCGAGCTGCAATTGCTTCAATCGTAAAACGAAAGAACAATGACGAAATAAAAATAATGTCACGTTGAAAAGTAAAATAACACCTTTTACTTTAGCGAAAAATATTCTCTTTGCTACTGCATATACAGCCATTATTCATGGGCCACCTAGGAAACGAATAAATGGAGCAGGATCGACCGCCCTGTGGAACATCAGGACATCTCGGATCAATACGACCAACGAAGATGGAAACAATAACGTTTGACTGGAACGACGAGGAAAGAGCTAAACACCTACACGAAAGTTCACCCAACGAATGGCGCTGCTGTATCCTGTGAGAAGAGATGCAATTTTTGTTCTATTCTACATATATGCAACTGTTGAACATGTTAAATAAAAATATTATACTCGTACGTTGAAACGTTCTACGCAAATTTTTTACCTCGAGAATAATTTGAAATCACTTTTGCATCGCATCTATGATCCCTCCAGGATATTTGTAAACATAATACGAAATTGTTAATTCAATGTGAATTGCATTTACGAAGCAAATAGGCGAATTTAAAGCAAACGATCAGAATCGCCTGATCCTTTATTCAGCATTTCATCCACCAATAATCTAAACAAAGATCAAAGTAACTTGCAAAGATTTATGAAACATTCGTTCTTTCTTATTCTCAAGGAAGAAACTAAATCAACAATAACGGAAATACGAAGTAAAAATCTGAATGAATAAAACGGTACCTGGATCGTGTGCGTAAAAAGTCAGGTGTCGCGCTTGCGCGAATGTTTGCACGAGCTTGTACAAGGGAAACCGGAACAAGGGAGTAGGAGTATAGATTGTCGATGCAAGCACGGCTTCAACTCAGTCCTCCAGCAAGCTCCATTGAGGACTTGTTGATCCCAAGAAGAAGCAGCTGATCCTTCCAGGTTGACTCATCTAAGTAGAAACACCAGCAAGTTAGCTACAGTAAAACAATTGTAAGTTCAAGTTGGAATTTATTTTTGAATTGCCATTTGTAAGACCATCAAGGAACATTTTTTCTTTCACCCTGTTCAAGAACCTTATTTCGTCTTCTTTTAAAGAGGAATTTCTTGTAAAAAATTCTCTCTATCTTATCCAATAAAATGTCGGTACATGTTAAAAATTTTATTACAAAGGATTCTTCATCATCCTCGAAAAATGTTCGATGCTCGTTAAAAAACTCAATAAAGAACAGAATTGTTCTTTGTTTGTAAATTTTTACCACTTTTGATATTTCTTTCGATATTAATTTAATCACAACGTATATCGCAACAGCTACTGTGTAAATACAGGGAATACAGTTCGTTTAGTTTCATAATAAAAAGGACAAATATTTCTTCGTTTGCTTATATTTCACTGAATTTCATTTTACTCCGTGATATGTACTAAATTTGATTTAAAAAGTTACTAGTAGTAACTAGTATAAATATATAAAGCAACTTAAATTTCAGGGGTGCAAACAGCAGTGTCCTTGCACGAGACCAAAAATGTACACGTGTGTCGCATTGATGATGGTTGCTCTGACGAGCACGATGCACCTTGAAGTGGAGGCATGGGGCGGTCTCTTTAATCGTTTCAGCCCAGAAATGTTATCGAATCTTGGCTATGGTAGTCACGGTGACCACATGCCCAAAACAGGATTGTATCAGGTATGAAAGAAAGAAGTTCGAACGAGTATGTTTCTTCAATATTGAGATGTCTTTATACAGTAGACAATTGTTGCAACTTTGCCGCAGTACAACCGGCATACGATCGATATATTATTTCCATAGAACATTATACGATTTATGTGCAAGGGATTTTATATTTCAATATAATTCTCTAAAACAAAGAGATTTCATTGCGAATCTTCGACAAAGAAAATTAAAGAAGTTGTCCCAAAGTTAGAAAAGTTATCCAAATGTTTTTATAATTACTCCTGACTGTATAGTAACAAAAATCACACATATCAATAGTTGTTTCATTCTTTTCCACAAATTTAAAGGATTTAACAAATTTAACAGCGATCGAAAAATATAATTACTAATTCTCCGCATTTTATTTAATTCGCGTTGGTTAAAAACATGAGCTGCTCTATTCTCGACAATGATATCGAATAATACACACTAATGTCCCACGTTTTATTTCAAGCGTCCGTTATCTACCAGTTACGGATACTCTTATGACTCTTTGGAAGAAGTTGTACCATGTTATGAAAGAAGGTGCACGGCTAACGACCAGTGTTGTCCGTCTTTCATCTGTGTAAACGTCGATGGGGGTAATTCTCATTTCTTGTGTTTTCATTATACAGCTTTAGGACAATAGTCGAAAGTACAAAGTTGCCTGTAAATTTTAGATATTGGCCACTGCGTTTTCGAATTGGGGCAGAAGCAGGGAGAACTTTGCAGGAACGATAACGACTGTGAAACTGGTTTATTGTGCGCCGAGGTTGCTGGCAGCGAAACTCGTTCGTGTCAGCCACCAGTAACTTCAAATAAATTGTATAGTACGTATAAACATATGTGGGCGTTTGCTGTCAATACCAGTAAATGTCTTTTACGTGACAAGAATGTAGAGATAATCGATAAAGGTCAATTCACAAACGATTACGTCAAAGGAACAGGCTCTCTTACGTAAGAACTATATCATATTTAACTTCTAAATTTAGAATATCCTATTCTTAATTCTCGCAGATGAAGAATGTAATATGTCTGGGGAATGCGATATCAGCCGCGGTTTGTGTTGTCAGCTTCAGAGACGTCATCGACAAACACCAAGAAAGGTACGTGCATTTCCGGGTAAAAATAACATCAAATCGGAATAATTCCGAATAATAGAAGTCATTACGAAAGTTATCTTTTCCATTAGGTTTGTTCGTATTTCAAAGATCCTCTAGTGTGCATCGGACCAGTTGCGATGGACCAGATAAAATCTATCGTCCAGTACACTTCTGGTGAAAAGCGGATCACTGGACAGGGAAATCGAATTTTTAAACGGGTTCCCTTCGCCTAAGAGTTCCTCATAAATTGGTGAGAATGGAAGAAATGTCTACATGAATCAAATACCCCTTTTCATTACTTTGAGGAACTTAGGATAACTCTATTACTTCGAAATTCCCTAAATTATTTTTATTTATACTTTTGCCTGTTAGGTCAAAGAAGTAGAAAAATTATTAAACGCGCTTTTTGATTATTTTCCTCCAAATATTACGACTGACAAATACGATACATATCAGAATAGTCCGTCTTATAGGATTATAAGATATACTATATATATATATATATATTCATGAGAAAAGTTAGGCAGCGTGTCTTTAAAGGTTGATAGCTTCTGATGAACGATGAGTACAGGCTGTGTGATGGAAGAGAAAATTTTCTTTTCTTCTACTACGTTATTAGTCTTATTTTTACTCATTTTTGTTTTTGGTTAAACATATTCGAATTAGACTAAGTTGACATCTTAATGACGATAGCAATCTAGGAAACTGCTAGGAAAGCTTTGAACAGTGCGTACACTAAATGTAATATCTAATTTTGACAAAATTTTGTTAGATTAAAAAATTTGTTAGAAATTCTTGAAAAGTAGAGTACTTTCTACTTGTTTCGCCCTGTACATGACAAAAACTACTTTCGGTGAGATCTACAATCTCAAGAGATCCCCGAATCAAATTTCCTAAATTTACTGTTAAGGTATATACTGGAATTTCTCAAACGCACACAAAATAAAATATATTTTCACTCTTCTGGTTTTCAAGTTCTCATAGATCAAACGTTCTTGATATATCAGCGATAAAGGACTATTTTTCATGAGAAAGAATCGAGCATTGAAATAGTATTAAGATATCAGATAAATGTTCCAAGTCTAATTATGAATCATTTATGGATAGGAATTTACTCGATTGTATCGAGCATTCACTCTGGAAATTTTCGAACATCTTCGTCGGTATTTAACAAATGTAACTTATGCGTTACCGTTAAGTCATACAGTAAAATTTGAAAGTAAAGCGTTCAAATTGACACGGATCCAAAAAAAATTGAGGCAGTGAAGTTTTGCTTTACCTAGCGTATATTCCAAATTATTAGAGATATACGTATGTACGTAGACAATTAAAAGAAATGTTGATTTAAATGTGGTAGCCACTCGATCAAATATTTATCGTGAGAATCGAACTATTAAGCATCGATCGCGGGAATCGCTCTATTGAACACTGAAACCTCGGAGGTCGCTTCGTTAAGTGTTATTAAATTCCTAACATTAAATATAATATAATTAAAACAATATATATATGTATGTATATGAAAATCGTTATGTTAGATATTAATCAGAGTCGAGATTTTAAAAGATATATAAGAAAAGAGACGTGTTAATTATCGACATAGTTACGAAGATGAAAAATATGAATGAAGCAAATGTTTTACAATTGTAATCACGAGAGACGCAGTGTTATTTTAAAACTGTCGTGAAACACTTTCTGATGCGTAAAGTACCTGTTGCGAAATCTGGACGACCCCTCGTTTCTATGCTACTGTGCTAGTCATCGAGAGTCCAAACACACGAAGAGAACATATTTCTAGTTATATGGTATTATACTTCCATCGTTGATCTTTTATCGTATAAGGGAACTCTAACACATATTATGTGAATGCCTAATCCATTAAGAAAGTTTTAAATGTGAATGTTATTATGAGATATATCTTACTGAAATTATATTTTTATCTTTGATCGATATGTATACCAAAACGCTATATATTTATATAGTATTCATATATTTTCCGCAAGCGTATATCTATAACATAATATAACTACCCTCCGATGCGTCGTGCGTACGTCATCTCACAAGGGTTAATTGATTACTTTATTCGAGGTGAATAATTTGCAACTTTAAGTTTAATTGGAACCTATAACAAGCGGCTAAGAAGATACCTATTATAATATGTTTTAATCCCTTTATGACTGTCAACTTCGGCCCTCCTGTTTATACAGTTTGTTTAGTCTTTCGATTAATACTATTCGTGGAACCAAAGAAGTAAAAGTAAACTAATAAATAAAACTGATACATATCATAGGATAGTAAGTTTTTTCCAGCGTGGAAATTTTGGATAGAAAACTTCTATCCAAAAACATATTATTTGAACGTACGACTCATTGAGGGACTATGGCCATTACGGCCTGGAGTCAAAAGTACCTCTGTCAGATGAACTATTTCCAGAATAATTATATGTGTATAACTATGTATATGTAACGTTCAAGATTATAATACAGAGTTATAATAGTTTAATGTGAAATAAACTGTGGTGCATACAAAACAGTTAAACCTGTTTCTCTTTTATTATTTCATCATTCCCCATAAAAAACTTCTATCTCTCCTTTTTTTTTTTACAATTTCTTAAGACTCTTTCTACTAAAAACGGCTATATCTAAAATATGTTACTTATTAAAAATATTTTCAAAAAGTTTCATTTATATATATAATATATATATGATATATATTATAATAAATATATATATATATATATAATTTAAGCAAATGATGGAAAATTTCTGCAATTTGTACATTTCCTAGAGTAAAGCGTTGCGGTAATGATTTTTCTAGACAGTTCTCTTATACGATTTGTTAATCAATGTTTAAGAGGAAAATTTGTAGTTTTTCTTCTGTGCAGACGTGGTTTTCATTTTCAAATTCCCTCTTTTCCCATTCTTAACCTAAAGCAAACTCGGAATATTCGAGAATAGATGGCACTACGCACTCACCAATATCCGCTATGGGCAACAAAATGGTCGTGTAGTGACGACGAAGGAACGTAAGTTTGTAAGAACAGAGGACGCTCTTCTCATTAAAACCATTTTAAGCATAGTGTCCGAGGTTCTTGGACGATAAAAATGACCGCAATACCTGGTACTGTGGCCTTTGATGAATATGGTAGACCTTTTATTATTCTTCGTAACCAGGAAAGGCAAAAACGTCTAACCGGCACTGATGCAATCAAGGTACGTAAACTTGCATTTTTTGAATAATTTTCCTATCCGTCTGTAGAATTAGTAAAATAGTGATAATTTTTCTCATATATGTTTTCATGATTTCATTGGATTTATAAATTAAAAGCTTGTGTTAAAGGACCGACCACGTGAAACGGTAATGGCGACGTTTTGGGCTTGGCAGCTAATCCTAACATTGCTACTAAGACGATATAATCTGAACTAATATTATATACATACTTGTATCTTAAATTGTAGTCTGTACATTATTTGTATCTCTTCATTCTTTTTTCATTAAAGTAATATTCATGCAATTTAGAAAGTTGAATGAAACACAATGATATTGATCTTTGACCATATAAGGAGATCAGTAGTACTATTGTATAAGTCCAATGAAATCCAGAAGATTTATTGCTGTAATACTATTTTGACAAATATTACATAAATTATATACATAACATGTTTAATAAGTAATTGTTTAATTGCAGTCACATATTTTGGCAGCCCGTGATGTAGCCAATATTTTGAGAACCTCGTTAGGACCTAGGGGGCTTGACAAACTAATGGTCAGCTCTGATGGTGATGTCACAGTAACAAATGATGGGGCAACAATCTTGAAAAACATGGATGTCGATCATGAAATTGCAAAGCTAATGGTTCAGTTGTCTCAATCTCAAGATGATGAAATTGGAGATGGTACTACTGGAGTAGTTGTTTTAGCAGGTGCTCTCTTGGAACAAGCTGAGCAACTGTTAGACAAAGGAATTCATCCAATTCGAATAGCAGATGGCTTTGAAATGGCAGCGAAATGTGCAACAGATCATTTAAAGAAAATTGTTCATGATTTTGAGGGTACTCCTGACAACCTAGAACCTTATATAAAGATTGCCATGACCAGTCTTGGTTCAAAGATGTAAGAAGGACATTTTTTGATTATTTGTATTTAATATGGGCAAAACAAAGCAATACCTTTATTCTTTTTTAGCATCAACAAGTGTCACAGACAAATGGCAGAAATAGCTGTAAATGCTGTATTTGCAGTTTTAGATCCTGTTGCACGTGACGTGAACTTTGAATTGATAAAACTAGAAGGGAAAGTTGGAGGCAGATTGGAAGATACTGTCCTAGTTCGCGGTGTTGTTATTGACAAGGATTTTAGTCATCCTCAAATGCCTAAGGTAAAGTCAGTTAGTGTACTAGATTCCTTTTTGATATATTTTATTTTGCCTAATGATGACAAACTGAAACAGAGAAGGGTGAAGATTCAGGATATTTCTTTAGCTTACTTATTGTCAAGACTTGAAACTATTTCTTTGGTTACTCTTTTGTTAACTTCTGAAAAAGTAAAAGTTTCTGTATAAGTAGCTATTGAATAACCTGATCTTTGCAGTGGCTTCAATGATCAAAAGATTATGAGAGCTGAAGGGATTGTTTCTTTTAATAAATTATTTTATCAATCAATGAAATTGTTAATGGAGATACATTTATCACGTTACAGAGATTAGAAGATGTTAAATTAGCTATTTTGACATGTCCGTTTGAGCCACCTAAGCCAAAAACTAAACATAAGTTGGATGTCACTTCAGTCGATGATTATAGAGCGTTGCGTGAATACGAACAAGAAAAATTCACCGAGATGGTGAAGAGGGTTAAAAATGCCGGTGCCACGCTTGCTATTTGTCAATGGGGATTTGATGATGAAGCTAATCATCTCCTTCTTCAAAGTGAATTACCCGCGGTCAGATGGGTTGGTGGCCCAGAAATTGAAGTAAGTTTTGCTTCTAATTACTATATGATCAATTTACTTGCCTAATGACGACAAAGCACAATGGAAGAGTGTGAAAGTTAAATTAATAAGCTAATATAATTTTTTAGGATTTCATTTTCTCATAATAGCCTTCTATTATGAGAATAGCAATCTAATCCTTTAAATGCATTAGTTGATTAACTTTCTTTTGCTGTAGCTCTAATGACCAATAGATCATGAGATCTGAAGGCCTGATTCTTTTCCTTCTTGTTAACTTTATAAAAAGCTGTAAAAAAGCATTAGTAAAAAACAGTATCAAATTTGTTTCAGCTAATAGCTATTGCTACAGGTGGTCGTATTGTTCCTCGTTTCGAAGAATTGACACCGGAAAAACTCGGTCACGCTGGTGTTGTAAGAGAATTAACATTTGGTACTACCAAGGATCGAATGCTTGTTATCGAAGAATGCAAGAACTCTCGAGCAGTCACTATTTTCATCCGTGGAGGGAACAAAATGGTAAGCAAATACTTAGAGTTTTTGTAAGAGAAATAAAAGCAAGGAGAATTTCAGCGGTATTCAAATATATCTAACTGACCAGACACCTTGCAAGAATAAAGCATTAAAACATATATTTTATCTAATTTAATTCAATTTAAATCAGTTTAATTTGAATTTTTCTTCTGATGCTACAATTTTACATATTTCTTTTTTTATTTATTCAGTGCAAGAATATGCAAATTTATGAATTATTCCAATTTTTAGATCATCGAAGAAGCGAAACGAGCTATCCATGATGCGCTATGTACAGTTCGTAATGTAATCAAGAATGAAAAAATCTTGTATGGGGGAGGTGCCCCTGAAATTTCTTGTGCCCTTGCTTGTGCTGAAAAAGCCAACAAGATCAGCACCTTGGAACAATATGCTTTCCGTGCATTTGCCGAAGCGCTGGAAGCCGTACCTATGGCACTTGCTGAAAATTCTGGCCTTTCACCTGTAAATGCTTTAGCTAGCATTAAAGCGGCACAATTGGCTGAAAATAACCCTACGTTTGGTGTAGATTGCCTAAACCGTGGTACTTCCGGTATGTATCGAATAATTGCACTTTCATCTTTCATTGTAATAGTTAAGAATAAATAATTATTCATTTTCTTTCAGATATGAAAGTCCAAAACGTCATCGAAACATTGACGAGCAAAACCCAACAAATTGTATTGGCTACACAGTTGGTCAAAATGATACTTAAAATTGATGACATACGTTCACCAAACGATGCTGGCGATGTTGCCTAAGGAAGTTGCATATTTTTTACTTCGATACTTGCATTATTGGAATTTTTTAACGTTTCACCTTATTTTTGCTTCTTCCAGCTTCATTCACATTTTTAATGAATAATAATTGTATTTAACTTAGTTTACTTCCTGTCATCGATGTAATAATGATAATTTATGCGACAGCATTGTGATACAGAATAAATAAATGATTTTACTTTCACCAGAATTTAATTTTTTTGTTTAAATATGTATTTTTGCTACTAATATGTGCAGTGTATTGAATAAGTGGGGTATATGATTCTTCCATCAACGATTCTTTTTTATTTTCTTCGTAGGAACAAATAAATTTGTCACATCGAGTCAAGGTATAATCGTGTAGACAGATATTTTTTCCTGTATAATCCGGGTTGTGGGAATTTTGTTTCCAAAATTATTTCATGAAGCATAAACGTAAATGCAGATCGATCAACGTAAGAAACAATTTGGTAACATTCTACTAATAAAATGGCACAAAATACGATCGCTTGTACATTTATAAATTATATTATAACAACATTGTATACCTCTATCTTCCTCTCTCTTTTTCTCCGATATCTTCAGCTTTCGGTCTATGGGGATAGACAGATAGTCTTTCTCTTATCACAAAATATACAATCTATCCCAGCATAACACATATCTCTTTTCTCTTTCTGTTTTTACACAATAAGTGCATCTCCAATAGATTTATTACATACATAAAGTTCATGCTTGGAGTTGCAATATTTTACCATAACAACTTTTGATAGACTAACAACACCAAGAAACAACGCACTTCTTAAACATCTTTAATCTCCATAACAACACTTCTGTACCATACGATACAGAATTCGGCACTTCGTTTCATCGTATATACTTGCATTCTTATATCTCACTTATTCTTATTTAACGTACGTCCAATGTCTTCACTCAGTTCAGATGTTTAAATCGCAAGTTCCAGCAAAGCCTTATATCAACACCATCCTCCTTAAGTCTTGACGTACAATCGCTATACATTAATAACGAAAATTTTTGTCAGAACGAATTCGTTAAATTGACACTTTTACGCGGAAGAATAGGAATGATGTTTTATAAAATACAAATTACACGAGTAAAAAAAAATATATAAAATGTAATGTCGATGACCCCCCTCGATGCGTTATCTAATTTTATGAAAGTAATCTAATTCTTCCTTTCTTTCTTTTGTTTCCTTCTTTCCTGTTTTTTTTTTTTTTTTTTTTTTTTTTAATAAATAGACTATACGAATTCGATTATTCATTTGACTGTTACTCAACTAAAAATTATATGCACAGCAGGGCCTCTAAGTTTTTCCTTTCCTATGATTACACCTTTTTGAGCATGGGTAAATGAAGTACTTCTGGTATTTCGATATCCTCTAGTCGAATATCTGATGGATTGAATGGTAATCTTACTGTGTATGAATACATAAGATCCATTAACAGCTGAAAAAGAAGATTGATTATCCATTGATTACTTCTTTACTAACATAACCGACCCAATAATAGATAGGTGTAGCAAAATTTAGACTTACCTGTTCGTTGTTCTCACCACGTTCACTCAATTTTTCCTGTACCTTCTTGATGAACGAAACTGGCACGCGCGTTTCAAAGTCGTCAGCTGGTGTATACAAATTTAGAATTTTCACTATTTGATTCGCGGTTAATTTGTTGCACATTTCGCACACAGAATTTACGTCTTCATCTGTTTTACGAGCTTGCAAAAGCTGTGCTGCTTGTACAATTGGCTGAAGCACTTCGGATGCTGCTTCTAATCTTCGATCTCGTCCCCATTGCTCCAAATGGCTTAAATTATATCTAAAGACAGCATAATGTTAAGATTAAGTAATCACATTAAATAATCCTAGCAAACCTTCACGAACCTTATTTGCATGCCCTTCGTCCAGTGACAAAGTTCATTCCTGAGAAGCAAGTTATTCAGAGCACTAGCGCACATGAAGTAAAACAGTTGTTTGAAAAGTTGCACGACAATCTCAGGATCAACACCATGATATTGAAGAGTTTTATACACTAAAGTAAGTTCATCGAGAAGTTTATTAAGCTTTTGTTGAGTTGATTCTGGCTCCTCTCCCATAGAGGATGATCGTGGTCGACCGAGTTTGTTAGAATTCAAGCCTGATATAGCTTCGTGTTCGAGAAGAGCGGGGACAGTCAGAGCTTGAATCCTTTCTTTAAGGTTCGTTACGATATTATTGAAAATCCAAAGCGCCACGTTGCTCAATACAAGGCGATACTCGCTTAAATCGAAATTTCTAAGACATTGCTCATTTTGTCTTGGTGTGTTTTCAATTTGAAAAGGTTTGTCTCCCGAATACTGTTTCATATTATGCAACAATCTCAAGGTGTTACTGAACCAGAGTACGCTACAATCAAAGTCCTCGCGTTTCTTGACTACACGTTTTACAGCATTGAGATATGCCGTTAATAACAATCTCACTTTTTCATCGTCGTTTACACAGTCTGTATGCCTTATACACATAAAAAGAATATAAGCTGGCAGACCAGGAAGTAATGTCACCGCGATTCTAGGTTTTAACTCTAGAAAAAGAATTATAACAGTTCAAAAGATACTGGCATCATCCAAATTATGTAACATAAATGAAGTTATCTAAATTTACCGAAAACGAGATGACGTATTATTATGTTGATATCTTCTTTTCTAAACTCGAACATGCCCTCATAATCTCTTTCTTTCTTCCGGATAACTGGCAAATTACTTCCATTATCTCCCGACTGACTATTGGAAGACATTATCGCAGAATCGCTTACAGATTCTGCAGTATCTGGCACTATAAAAAAGAATTTTAATTTCATTTTATAATTTTTAATTTTACGAAGACAGATGGAAATAAATTAATAAAACTGAAACAACAAATAGATAAATCGAAGATATAAACAAAAAAAGCCGAAAAAGTAAATAGAATCAAGAATGGCATGAAATGAGATAAGTTTGAAAATAAGATAAAAGATTATAACAATAATTGTATGTAATTATTGTAATAATAAAATTATAACAATTTTGAATCTCCCATAGTAATATGCGAGGTTTTAAAATTCACATGGCAGATGATGTAATGGTACCATAAATACTAATTTATACGAATTATGGTGAATCATGGTATATGTGAAGTGCAATGGAAATGAACATTGGACCACGCACTCACCGGCGCCCCTTGACATATGAGGGCGGTCCTTATGTTCCTTAGTATCGTCTCCCTCATCTTAGAAAACATTTAAATATTACACAATTTTAATACTACTTTCCAATAATTTTTACTACGCGACCATTCCTTTTATATCGTTTAAAAGCAAGAGAATTTACACAGTTTGCTTAGTAATGTGTACTCACAGCCTGCATCCCTCAGACGTTTCGCAAGTATCTTGCATTGCCTCTTAAACTTCCTGCATTCTTCTGCTATTTTATCGTATTTTTCTTGCAATTCCTATATCCAAATTATCGTTATTAATAAATGTTATGTTAAAACTTTATTTGATGCGACAACTAAAATTAACTTTACCAAATTTTCAGACGTTAGCCTGGCAATTTCGTGTTGCATATATGCCTCAGTCTGTGTCTGCGGCGATTTGCTCAAATTCACGGATAGTAACTTCTGCTGCTTCTCAATTTCCTCCTGTAACCTATCGATTTCCGCTCGCCATTCATCCCTCTGTGCCCGCCACCCTTTCTCCTTCATTTGAAGCTCGTCTTCTAATTGCCTTTAAATGAAAACACAAAATGTCGATTCACCTATTACTTTCAATAAAATTGTTCAATCGAAAGAAACTGAAGGAACTAGCGCTAGATAGGTAGATGTATGAGATATTTGATAATGAATGACATTCGATAAGTTTCGTGTATTTCTGATAAAGATCGCTGATTAATCGCGGCAAATTATCTGCTCAACTCACTCTCTTGAGGCCTTTCGCTTTGTCTTAAGTCTACTGAAAATTGAAGTGCATGCACAAACGACAAAACACGATTAGATACGGTTTAACATTTCTCTTTCGTCAAAAACAAGATTACAAAATTCGAGAAATCTCAAAATACCTGTTGATCTTTTTCTGTGTTTCGAAGGCGAGTACTAATTCGCCGTCTTCGTTTATGATGTCCACATCACGGCCATAATTCGAGCCCAAGCTCTTCATTCTTCGTGTATTATCTGCCAACACGCTATGCAGTTGAATGCATTCTTCTCGTCTTCTCTCAAGCTCTTCTTGAAGCGCATCAAATTGTCCTAAAATGGAAATTATTTATCGCACTCCTCATTTATCCATTTATATCATCCCTTTTATTTCACAAGCAGATTATATGATGTAAAAACAAAGAGAAAGTGCGAAAGAAAAACAAATTTTCTTTTTAATCTTTTATTGCTTTCAACGTTATAAATAGTCACATCAGGGAACGGTATGATATGAACTATGGTTATTCGGTATTAGAGGCGGGAGAATGTGTTTTATTAACGTTAACGTGCATACATCAAGCAGATAAAGGATTGAAAGAAGCAAAATAAAAATCTATGAGGATGCAATATTTGCATATCTTATATACTAAGCTTTGGTTAATGGCACAGCAAAAAAATAAAACATAAAGGTATAATATATTAAAACTAGACTAAACAAAGACATATGAAGAAAGTGACATTCGATTACAGTACACGATAAAGCAAACAATGAAAAAATTCCTTAGCCATGTAAATTAACAAATTACCCATGAGATTCTGCTGGGCACCAGTTAGGCCTGTTGAGGAAACGCTTTTTCTTAAAGTACCTAAATCTTTCTTTAACTGAGCATTTTCCATTTCCAATTCTTGAAGCTATAAAATCCAGAAATAGGTATTAATTCTAATATCATCATTGCGTATTACTAACTTATCGCTTCGATAGATCGAGCTTCTAAGCACGTGAAATTACCCTAAATGTATCTTGCATCCTCGAAGTTTCTTCGGGACTATCACGTTCTAAATCTTCCACCATTCTTATTAATCTTCCCTTCTCTTTCTCAACATCCTTTAATTTCTGTTGAAGCTTCAACACTAATCCAATATCTACTGGCGCGTGTGTCGGACCATTCGTCTCGGCAGGTGATTTATTTGATTGGACCTCTCCATCGGGTGGGCTATCTGACCTTTGCTGATTCCAGTCAATCGTTTCCAGCCGTGAGTAAGGAGTCGAGGAAGAAGCAGTCGATCTTACCGAACCGTAACCCAAATCCTTATTTAAACGGAATTAAAGGAAATATTAAACTATATATCACAGGAATGAATTAAATCTAGACAAAAATATATAAAAGATGATTTTACGATATTCTGGTCATCTTGTGGAAGTTCCGTAGACACGATTTGCCCGCTACTGCTGGAAGCATTGCTAAGAGAACGCGAGTGTGCAGGAGCATGCATAGCGAGCTTCTGTTCTAACATTTCTGTACGTTGCTCTAACTCGTGATACTCTTTCAATAATTTCTGATAGGCGCCACGATCCTGGTCCTGATCCAGCAGGAGAAGATCTTTTTCCTGTTCTAAACGATACTTCAAGTTCTCTTCAGCACCGCGTTGGTTGTTCTTCAACTTCTCATTAGCTACCGAAAGTTCCTTTCGCAACTTTTCGATTTCACCCAGAAGCTCCATATTTTCTTGTTCTTTCTCTTGTGTATTTCTTTCCTTGTCCTAAATAAAATATACGATATTCAATCCCCTATACACAACTTAACCGAACATTTCCAACAATTTACCTGTAAAATATCCATTTTTTCGTCTCTTTCAGCTTTCACGATATCCTGAATCTTTTCTAATTCTTTCGCTTTCTCTATTAGTATAGCATTTAATTTCTTATTCTCCGCGTCTACGGATTTCAGTCCTTCTAATTTGTGTTTCAAGTCTATCACCTCGTTCTGAACGTTCTTCAATATCTGATTCTCTTTCATCTAGAAACCAAACAGTGTTCCAACATTCAACACCTTTAACACCAATATTATTCATATATGCCTAAACTTGTAAATAATAATGTTGTTAAAACATACAAGCTCGGTGATCTTTTGCTGCAGGGTCATTATCTTCTTCTCTAATCCCTTGTTCAGAGATTTTACGTGTTCCACGCTTCTCGCTTCAGCTTTCAATCTCTTAAACTCTTTCCTCGCCATATGCCTTCTGATGCAAGACTGAACGGTTATAATATCTCTTAATTTTTTCTTGCACGCCATTCGAACAAGGTAACCCCTGGCGAATCTCTGAATTACAATCGCTGCCGCATTGTCTTTCATTCGTTCGTATTTCTGCCGCGCAAGTTTTCCCCTGCCGTACGTCTGAATACCGAGAATTGTGCGCTTTATCTGGAGATATCGACGCCTCTTCAGCCAACCTTTGACACGAGCTTGAATTTTCGTCGCGGCCCTTTCTTCCCTCACAGCCTGAGCTTTCTGCCTAGCGATGTATCCTCTTCCGTATCTTTGAAGACCAAGCACAGCACATCGAATCTTCTTATACCTACTACGGCATATCAGACCGCGCACCGTTTTTTGGATCATAACACAAGCATCTCGCTGTCGTTCCGCTCGTAGCTTTTCTAGATAAGCTACTTGACCAGCACGAAAAAGAACCTTCGTCTTGCCGAATTTAAATTTATCTTCGTCTTTGATATACCTGAGGAAATTCAAGTTGTTTTATATTCTATTTTTGTGGAATTAACGCATTATTAAGCAATAGATGTACCATTACTTTCGATAACTCTCGATTGTGTTAGAAAAGATGAGCTTATTGTATTTTAGTAGTTTGGAAAGTTCACAGTGAAAGTTAGCAAAAATTTGAATGTATTATGTTATCATAGAAATATACATTTCCAATGACAGATTAATTTTTTTAACTGCTACATTTGGCGTCCAATTAGTATTTGTTAAGTTGTCGATAAAAGGGCAGAATAAATATACATATAAAATATTCTATTGATAGAATTAATCGACTGATCAAAAATGTTACACTTTTTCTGAATATCCTAATAGGAGATTTATTTTATATTATAAATTTATTATAGAAGGAGAAAGAAAGTGGGACGATAATGGAAAGTGAACGTAACTGACCTGCCCAATATTCGTCGACAGGTTTCTTTGAGGTCGTCGCGTCGAATATCCTTGAATTTACAGAGACTCCTGTATCTGAGAAAGAATTCGTTGTATGTTCTTTGACTGGGAAATCCAGCGGCGGATATTCTAATCGTCTCTAGGACACCGCAAGCCCGTAATTGCTGCATCGCACGAATTGGGTTGTATTCAAATGCTTCCTTGGTATCGTTTGGTTTGATACAGCGCACGTAATGCGGTGTAGTTGCGTTTAATGTAGACATCAACATATTCAAGGAGTCGCGAAATTGCGAACCTACCTACAGATTTTGTACAACAACAAACATTTATCGACCAAAATCACCAACAGAGAATTACAGCAAAAACTCTGCAGCATCAAATTACCGTTTTCTTATTTTGCTTAGGCGAATTTAATGCTGGCTTTTGAGCCGATACTTTCAGTCTCACGTTCGATGGTACCATAAGCTTCGGATCCTCTTCGCTGAATAACTTTTTCAATAACTTATTCTGAAACAATAAACAGTATGAAAATTTTCTGCATAGCGATCTACGCATAAGGCTATGGCCACAGTGGATGCATTTGTAATATTTATATTTTTATAAGTGTACTTTCCAACATTTGGTTAGTTAGAACATGCATCTACTGTAACCATAATCCAAAGCACCGAGTTACGTGAATTTTACATACGTCTCCGTTTCGCAGTACGTCAACCTGTTCCTCGATAACGGTGTCTCTGTTTTTTTCTAAAAATCCAGTCGTTTCGTATTGCACCCGGTCGGCAAAATGGTGAATCAAGAAGGCAGATGTTCCGAATCGTGGTTTTTCAAAGTGTTTCGATTTTCCACATTTCGAGTAAAGTTTATCCGCCCATGAACTATCCGAACCTTTCGGCATCTGCATGAAATGGTCATTTGAGTATTGTACGTTTTAGCGGATGAGTTTTTGGAAGAAGAACGAAAAGTATCACCAACCCTACATTCCTCGTCCAACAAATCGAGGATACCCAGTTTCGTTTCGATGAGATCGATACAAGGTTGATTGTCATAGAAGTCTATGAAAGTCCATTCGATCTCCTCCTTAAAATACTCCTCCTGCTCTAACTTGAAGACGTGCTGATTGAATTGTTGTTGAAGCTTCTCGTTCGCGTAATTTATGCAAAACTGTTCGAAAGAATTGACCTCGAACGTTTCGAAACCGTAGATATCCAGGACACCGATGAAACACTGGGGTTTGTTTTGAGAATGCAAGGAGTTATTGATGCCAGCTACGATCCAGTTGAACAATTCCGCGTAAATATGTTTGGCCAGTGCGTCTCTAGCGCCAATCGCTTGTTCCACGTTCATTGGTTTCAAGAATACTTCCCTCATCGACACGATTTTCCTATGGCACAGCCATTTTCTCATCGCGTTTACGTCGGTGCCCAACAGCTCGCACATCATCAATAGATGTTTGTCTGACGACTAAAAAGGTTGCGACAAGGTACATCGAATGTCAGTAATGTTCTCTTTGATTGAAATGTCCTATCTATTTCGAAACCGAAGAAAACGGAATCTCTTCTATCAACGAAAAATTATCATTTTCTTTGTGCCGTCTTTGTTTTTCTTCGCTTCGCAGAAAATGTTTAATCGTTATCTCGTAACAGCCTGTACAACGTAACTATGCTTGAAAGCTAAAATACACGCGATAAATTTCGAATATTTCGCCGTGTCTTGAAAAACGAGAAAGTGCCAGATAGAACATTTTAACCAAATGTAAGCAGAGTGGATCTCCGTTAAGGTAAAATCATGATATTTACATGAATGTAACTGGTTTCGGTGTCGTTTTCATTGCTCGAATTTTGGTTATCGGCATTCCCTATATTCACGTTTCCCAAATGCATAATAGCTGCTAAAATACGAAGCATGTCGTCCTGCTGCTTGGACGAGAATCCAAGCATGGTGAGCGCGCTTATCGTCTCATCGAAACACATCAAGTCATCCACGCCATCTATCAAGGGATCATTTCCTTGATTTAGATAGTGAAACTTACTCTGGTGGCTCAAATGCAAATGAGGTAGACGCGCTGCGGCTGCGCACATTTGATAAAATATATGATAATTCCTTTCCTCGTATGTCTAGAAAATCATTCGTTTAACTAACCGGCTCATTTGTAAAGAAACGAACGCGAGAGGTGTACTAATTAATAATACCTGAAACACGACTCTTGACTTTTCCAGAAGATAAGTTCTCATACTGGCCCCGGTGATGTGGTAGTGTTTGTTAAATTGAATCTCGATAAACTTCCCGAATCTCGAGGAATTATCGTTTCTCGTTGTCTTTGCATTACCGATAGCTTCCATGATCGGTAGAGAGGCAAGGACTTTCTTCTCGACCTGCGTCTCGGTCGTTGAACCACCGACGGTAGCGAAATATCGCATCGTATATTTTGCAGAGACAGTTTTTCCAGCACCGGATTCTCCAGAAACGATAATAGATTGGTCGTGACCTTCCCTACGTTTATTATGCAACATTTAAAAACTCTAACCATCACCTGCCTGTATAACCTTTAACCCTCTGAGTGTTTAATCTGTACAGACAACGCTTCTTCTCAACACCATACAGGTAATTTAAGATTCTATCCTCCTGAACATTTCAAAATCATCGACCGTCTTAACATTAGAAATATTCTTGCTTTTTAAAAGATCTCCTGTCATTTGTCAGTTATTTTTAAATATTTTACTTTTCTCGATTCGAGGCATTTACATATTTTTCACCTATTGGCATTAAAATCAGAAAAATCTAAATAGGCTTATCATTTCATTGTTTATCCTCTGCCATCTTCTTACATTAAATTAAAAGTCCAAAGATGTGAGTGTATTTTCTATTCTTTGTACGCTCCTCGCTCGGTATTAGGCTTGTAAGTTACTGGTACCTTTAGCGAACACTCAAAGGGTTAAGTAATTTGTGACAGAGTAAAGAAGCTTTCAACCTTTCCAGCTTGGTGTACGCTTCCTCAGCGACGGCGAATATATGAGGTTCCAAATCGCCCATCGCCTGACCCCTGTACGCCCATATCGTGTCGTTGCCATAAATTGGAAGTTCATTGTATGGGTTAAACGCAACCAAAACGATACCGCAATAAGTGTAAATACAGTGTCGTTGAAAACGAATCTGTAGATTATACAGAACAGCTGGCTCGTGAAGAAACGACAACGATGTCAAGTTATTCTCCCCTATAAGTATATCAGGATTTCTTAACGGTGGTAAATCGGAATCTGATTTGATCTCCAAGACCTTCGTCTGATTGGAATCGTCCGTATTAACCTTCAAGGTTCGCTGTTTTAATTTGTAATCTTCCAGAAGCACCGCACCTTCCCAAACTTTTTCTGGGTGCGGCACCCATACCTTACCACCCTGAAAACACATATTCCTCTTCAATACGTCTATTTTTATTTTTATCAAGCATCTGTGCATCAACATGGTACAATACAGTTCGTTACGATGGCAAATCTAAGGATGCAACGTTGTACAAAAATAATAGAACGAACCTAATCCTACCATTACTTTAACTCCAACGAAACACGGATTCCTCTTCAATATCATTATTTTTATTAAGCACCTGTGCGTCAATATAATAAGTACTTTACAGTTTGTTATGATGGTAACTTTATGTTAGCGATATAACGTTGAAAAGTACTTCGCGCTATCATTATTGTTTTAAAAGTTAAGCTTCGCGATTCAACGGTGAAATATCGCCTTGAGATACGAGCCCCAGCAAGAACTACGGGTCAACTACGCGAACGAGCTCGTACGAGTTAATTACTCGGCGTCTAATTTTCCTTCTTTTGAAAAGATGACCTGCTTTTCCTTTTTGCGAGAAGTACGTATGAAAATGAGGTCGGCAATACAGCATATCGATTACGACGCCAACTGCGCCAAATCGAGATTGGTTATCGCATTAGAACCGTTATTACTCTTTTACCGCGACACGTTTTTCCGTAACGTGTTTGAAAATACAGTGACTATAAAATTATCGATTTCTAGAGAAACGTTCCCTCAAAAAAGGGAAAAGATATTTCCTTCTTCTAGAACGAAACGAACACTGTTGAGTATCATTTTTCCTAATTACAAAATCATCGACTCTAAAGGAACTTTTCCAAAAAGGGAGAAGATATTTCAAAGATGTAACAAACTCCTTTGAACGTAATATTTTCTAATTACAAAATTATCAATTCTAAAGGGACTTTTTCAACAAAGGAAAAGGCACTTCAAAGATAAAACGAACACTATTGAACGTAATTCTCCTTGGAAGATAAAAAGATTCGTAACGGTATCAAGGAAATGGTTCTTCAGCTTGTCTCGCTATCATACAAATGAGACACGAAATACCAAAATGTACTGTTATCGAGCACGGTGTACAGACAAAAGACGAATTACGTGAGCTGAAGAAATATCGAGCAACGGTATAGTTTGCTGTCTTCTCTAAACGTCGTTGTATTTACGCTGTCGCGTTTTGATATTCGAAAACCGGTTAAAACGATTGAAAACAGTAAAGTGTTTATGCGTGCTCTGCCTTTAAACAGAATAGTGACACGCGTATATGAGATAGCTATGGCTAGGAAGAAATGAAAATTAACCGTGAACTCTCATGACTCAACTATTATGCAAGACATCGTTCGAAAGATACCGAGAAAGAATCAAGAAGAATATATGTAGATATCCGTGGTACATACACAAATTTCATTTTCAACGCCGTCGATATTTTAATTAAAAGTAACTTCATACCTCGGTATGCTATCACTAAAATTATTAAACCAATAATTACAACTTTCTCGCAATATGGAATACTTCTCCCTTCGCGGGATTATTAACGGAACGATTAACCTCGAAATTTTGAACATCACCGTGTTTAGACGTTCAGTTATAAACTATGCACTATAATTCAGCAATGATTACTAACGCTACGTTACTCTAAGTGTAGTTATTGTATCTTCGCGTTTCGAGGTTAGTTGATTGCTGACTTTGCAATTTCAGATTGTGCAATTACGAATTCGCCGGTGGACGCATCTCTGCGAATTTCGTAATACGCTACACCTTTCCAGCAAACGTAATCCGTGACACATCGATAAATTTGAACGGAAAAAAATTCAACGAAATATGTATTTCTTAAATTCGAATCCCATCGAAATCATAGAAAGAAAAGTATTACGAAATATTTCAACGATAACGAACAGCAAAGTAGCTGACAAGTTCTCTTCACGATTTCAACGTTTCTCCGTACATTCGATTCGTACTTATTCGATCGTGCTTACTTTTCGGAAAGTAAGTGGTCGATGACTCGTAGAATATTCTATTGTTCTAATTCCAGCAAATCCTACCCTTTCTCTTACGATGAACGTTTGATGGTTCACTTCGTTCGTCAAAGTGTACCAAAGAAGTACGTAGTTCCCATGCTTTCTACGTTACGTACCAAATAACGATTACTCTGTTAAGTCTTGCTCACGGAAAGCTATATAAAAAGTAAAATCCTACCGGGTTCCCACGCGGCTTGTTAATTGAAAAGGTGGTCAGAATGAGAGCGAACCGCGCGCGATTCAATCTAAGCGCGACAATCGCTAAGTTCGAAGATGAGAATATCCGACTTTCCCCTCTTCCTTTCAAATTAATTGCTGTTCTCTCAACCTCGACTTCTCTCACGGCTTTCGTAAGTTGCGTAACTAGTAATTAGGTACGTAAATCTCTGCTTCCCATTCATGAATATTTCGGGTCTATCCAAACCATAACTTTCATTGAATGCGAAATTCCCGAAGAAAAAATTGTCAATAATATCGTTGTACTCCTCGACCAGCTGAAGAGATAATTTCGAAGATATTTCTGACGCAGTGCAACATAATATCGCAGAAATATAGGGGAAGTTCTGGTATCTACATGAACGCAGTCCACTCGCATGTTGTGTTTGAGCTTCGCCAACAGACCACCGATCTACGGCTTCTGTCGCGTTCTACTCACGACTCGTTTCAATGTTCGAACTACGTAATTTTTTACTACGTTCGATAACTACAATATTATCGATTATTATCATCATTATTATTATGAAAAACGAATGGAACGTAACAACGTATCTTTATATAATTTGTAACGCGTGCCAGGGAATTTATCAATTTTTTCGTCGGCGTAAGATACAATTAGAAAATTCATTTCCGCGACTAAAAATACCTTCGCGTTTGACAATAACGACCTCGCGATAACAATTTTATGACGTCATCACGATGACGTTATTCCACGAACATCTAATTTTATTTTTAATATTCACGTAAACATAGGAAGGGGAAGATACATGTTATAATCTTATCTACAACCGTAAAACCACTCCAGAATGAATCATTTTGCCACTGATTTCTCCCACAAAATACATCCAGATTTCACGACTCGTACGTATTCGCCTAACAAGAGAATACAACTTGGCGAGCTTTAAAATGCGTGGAGATCCCCTGCACGCGTATCTCCGATTGTTTTGCTCGCTTATTGATCAAAATGAAAGCTAAGGATTGCGGAAACCTTTCTCTTGAAAATTAAGACCCTAACGTAATAACGTAACACAAGTGGCGTAAATATACTCCGATAATGTAGATACGTTTGAAATTGCCTGTCATATTCTTTTATGTACGTCCGACGTGAGAAATAATTTATCCTCGCACTTGTTCGTTTGTTCAATACGTAACAAATAACAATTGCGATCATTGTTAACGTTCCTCCGTGTCTGCTATCTTTTCTCCTGCTTCTGTTATTGTTGACGATTTACGCAGATGTGAACTTTAACATTTATCGCAAAATGTTATTCGCGACTGTGTTGCCAAGGCTTAACGTTGTTACGCTTTCAGCAGCAAATCCGAAGTACATTTAGAGAGCATCATGCTACACCTAGAAACCGCTTGACGTCGTGTTTGTCGTCGAGAGATCGATCGCCGTAGCTCGGCATCGTTGTTCCTGAGAAAGGTTCTCCGTTATCGAGAATAACCAGGTCAAGTTTCCCGCCCACGTATGATTTTTACCACGTGCGTCGAAATTGGCACCGTTGACATCGGTGGCGAGCTACCGTGTTACATGCACCCTGTACACCCAACAGTTTCCCTTTCAATCGGCTAAAGATAAACGTGCCTTTCATACCGAGTACGTATTTCTTGATTGCGGCCTGTATCATATCGTTTGATCATGTTCGATGTGTTATCGATCTCAACTATGCAGAAGATAGATATAAGTCGAATCGCGAAAGTATTTGAGCATTTATAGGAACTATAGAAGCATTTCTGAATCTATTATGCGTTGTATAAAACGTTTCAAATTTCGATAACGCTAGAAATAGATACAGCTATCGTGATGTCATTTGTAAAACTTGGACCCAATTCATATAAAGAAGAGAGTGCTAACAAAGCTTTAAAAATGTCCTATATTATAGCTGTATATGTAATAGATTGATAAGAGAAAGAGAGAGGGAGTTTCTACAAGTATTCAAACGTTTTCTCGAGCCGCTATAATTTAAAGGACAGCATATAAAGTGTAACTGCAAATGCAAATCTAAATGCACAATGTTCATCGAGCGAAGTTTACGAGCGTGAGAATGTGAGTTCATACTTTCAGTGTTGAGTAAGATCGCGAAGCGGGATGCCTTCGTGAGAGACTGCTATAAGGAATCCTCCGTTTTTCACGGAGGTTGCACAAAAGGGCGATTGAAACACCGTATTTAACCAAGCGACAGTTTTGTTCTCGACTAAATTGCTGTATCACTGTGCTGTCGTCACGAGGCAATGAAAGTCTACAAAAATGCGTTCTTCGTATTGTACACGTATTTTTCAAGGCACCGGAGATCAATTTACGAACGTGGAAGAATTAGAAGGGCAGAATGACGAAAATATTTCTACGAAACCGTTACATTCGGATTAACACATTGGTCATCGTGGGATGACGAGTCTCAAAGAAATCTTCCTTGACCTTTCGGATAAAATCACGCGAAGCATAATGTCCACGATAGTGACTCCTTGTGCGCCTCCTTGTGACGGGCCACGAAGAAGCAAGGAGAACGACCTATTCCAAGACGCTTTGCTTTTCTGTTCCGAGAGAAAGGGAACTGCCCGTTCGTAAGAGAAGTCTTAGCGATCACGTTCCTCGAACTGATCGTGCGAGCAACAGTCTCGAATGGGGTTAGCTTACCTTTAAATGTAAAGGTGCGATCGAGACTACGGTTCGTGTTTCAATTTATTGCATAATATAATTTCATTATTTCCTTGTGTCTCAAACCGGCTAGCATCGTACCTAGACGACATTCTATTTCATTATGAGTTCGCCTGTTACGTTCGAACGTGTCGAAACTAGTTCGCAAAACGTTAAGCACTTGCTATTGCGTAATTAATTGTTACAAGAGTTTCGCGCCAGGAAACATTTTAACCCTTAAAGGTCATCGTAAGAAAATTTACCTGGAAGCATCTTCTCTAAATCAAGAAATTAGCAAAATCGAACCAGTGGAATTAGATGTTTCGTTATTATTTGACACTAGAAGAAGCGTAGAACGACCATCGTACGCGGTAATTACAAATTAATATTACGATCACGTCAGCAAATAATTTGATCCTATGTTAAAAGAACATGAAAACCGTCGAAGAAATATTTCAAACTGAGAATGAAAAATTATAA
Source organism: Bombus flavifrons (assembly GCF_040668555.2). Classification (NCBI taxonomy): domain Eukaryota; kingdom Metazoa; phylum Arthropoda; class Insecta; order Hymenoptera; family Apidae; genus Bombus; species Bombus flavifrons. The sequence goes on from NC_138453.1 coordinate 8,345,182, forward strand.
AAATAATATTTGGATATCGTTTCCTAGAGTCTGTTTCTTTCTTTGCCAGCATTACGTGTTAATAAATAATTGTTTCGTAAGTTTCCAAAGAGCTTTTCCCTGAGAGACTAGTTCGAATTTTGCAATTTTTGAAACACATGTACGATATCATTATAGGATGACAATAAGAAAACAAAAATTCGTATTAATAAATTCGTGGCCTTTAAAAGTTAAGCTGTGTTCGTACGCGATATATTATTCTCTGTTCGCGTTTATAAATCGTAAAATTCAAAGACCATCCATAAGATGACTAAATCAATACGCGCGTTCTGTACTGAGCAATAGGTGTCCCTGACTTTACCAGTATCTACAGATGTAATGTCCATTAACGATTGCGGGTATATTTTAGCCACGTTTCTCTTATTATTTGTAGTTAGCGCTATTAAGAAGCAAATATCATTGCAGGTAACTTGGACGAAAATTGCGATACGACCTCGGACAACCCCCGCAGTTCACTTGACCAAGGCAATAAATCAGCCAAGATGGAGAGCCACGGCACGACCTTAAAGGGGCAGGTTCGGGCTGGACTAAACTCTCTGTTCTCGTCGACTAAGTATTCTCACAGTATCGTTCCCTTACGTTCACTGTGCAATTTGTACGTAACATTCTCACGCATAGTAAGACCCAAGTAATTATCAGCTAATTCAAAACACCGTATCCCAGTTTTCATTTCTGCATGGTTAACAGATATTTCCTCGTGGGTAAGTTATAATTAAATGCGAGCAGAAACTTACTTTTTAATATTTTAGTTTACCTGAATTTTGTATAGACAATTTGTCTAATTATTATAACGATTATTATTAACGATTATAATACAACGAGAGACTCTACGAGCGATACTTAGTCAGGGACATAACTAATGCTTCGACGCAATAATCTCTTGTCAAGAAACGCTTCGTTTGTATACAACAAATGTTATCGTGGTCGGCAACCTAGTCGCAATCACTGGTTTTAAAGCGAAATTTAGGTCTTGAGCCTCCGAGCTTCCATACGACAATTATTGATTTTTGTTTTAAAAAGAACTTCTGGATTTTAGACTTGTTCGTCCCTCGTTCTCCACTACTTTCTGTTATAAACCAGAATTATAATTCACGTACCTATCGTTGTCGTATCGTTTAAATCATAGAGAGTATCGAATCTCTTTTTTGTGCAAGCAAGATCGATGAGATACATGTAACTATAATTTGAAATGTCATATTGAGAAGGTCATGCATAGTTCGAAACAGTGCAAATTACTGCTATAAAAATTGAAAGGAATAGACACCTCTTGTGAAAGTAGCAGTTAAGTTTGAGAAAGACATCTTCGATCGAATCGATAATGGATACTTCCCAACTAATTGCAACAATATATTGTCTATACCACAATTTTCTCAAACAATTAACCATGCACGATATGCATCGGCGATAGAAAAGAAGAAAGTTTCGTTCGATTTTACAAAATAATATTCAATCTTCCTTGCTTCGTTTCAGGTTTTAACGACGTGCTTCGAACTTTTCCGAACTTCAAAAACGTAATCGATAACGCATTTCCATGCACTTAAATTCGTATAAAATGGAACGAGAGTAATATCAAGCAGATAGATAAGATCGATCAATCTTTTTTTGAGCCAGATATTCATCCGAAATCGAGCAGCTATATTTTAAAATTTTTATCAGAAAATCGGGAGAAGGAATAGAAGCATCCGAGTGTTTTAAAACACTGGATAACTCCCAGGGAAAATTTCGCATACGTTTACATGAGATTTACTCCAACATATTTACGGAAAGACCTCCTCTGCTTCTCTGCAGAGCGGACTCTTCCATTCGGAATTTTAAAGAGAATACGCAAATGCAGTTTGCACAATATTATAAAACTAGATACGCTAGCAATAACTATGGAAATATTCAGGGGACGTCGGAGACGAAAATTCGTTTTGTAATTCGACAATGATCCAAACATCTCTCCGCGTTTTTCAAAGAGTTACTAGACTCACGATCATTTCCACGATAATATACATTTTTATTTGTCATTATTGGAACTTATTTATTCGATTCACAAACTCAAGTTAAAATTCTACCTCTTGTACTACTCTATAATGGAAGAGGTATTCTCGCCAGGCTTTAAGAGAGATTTTATGAAAAGGTAATTGTAAATGTCAACAGACAAGCTTGTCACAATGCTACTAAACCAGTTGCCATCGTAGAACTGGATTCGTGTACCTGCGATGGCCTGAGAATCTGAACTGGTTCGTACCTTCACGTATAACTCCCTCGTAGTCATCTTTGTTGGTCCAGGTGCTCACCTGGGTCAGGTCAGATACAATCGAGGAGAGCAGCACCCACAGCCACACACGATTTCACTCACACACGCACACACCTCAGCACAGATAAGAATACCTACGACATTTGTCGTCCAATCAAAAGTTATACGCGCTACAAGCACAGTGATATTCTTTCGACTATACAATACATCCTGGTGTCACCTGAGGTGCGGTCAAGGCATGTTTCTGTTTTTGTTTTTTCTCTTCTTCTTCTTCCTCTTCTTCTTCTTCTTCTTCTTCTGCTTCTTCTCTGTTCCCTTTGCTTTGCCTTGTTTCGATCAGGAATCACCAAAAATCGATGGATCACCAATTACCGATAACAAGAATCACAAGTAATCGTTTTAACAATTTCTGATTTTGTGACACTGTCTCTATCGTTTTTCAAATTTCTTCGTTAGAATCATTCGACAGTGATTGGATAGAGAAATGAATTTTCGCGAAGGCCGTACTTCCACGTAAACGTCGTCCGACGGCACTGCCACCAGCTGGTTCGTTATCGGGTTTAGATTCGGCGCCCCTCTTCGACTCCTTGCACGACTACTCTTCGGCTTTCCAGCCGAAGCAACCTTTTCTTTCCTTCTTTTCCGTATTCGTTCTGGCTATCGACGTCTCTCTTCGAAGATCGAACTACGAGTTTTACGCCATCTTACAGGCGAATCGAAAAATGAGACGAGTGGATTTTCTCACATCTTACGACAGTAAATTAGAATTGTTTCAGCAATCTTCTCTATTACGAAGTTTCATCGTTGTGAAATAAATCTTTGAATGATCTTTTTATTAACGAAATTGTAACGACATATTACCTAACAGTCGTGACAAACATCAATTGCGAACACGTTATTAATTGTTCGCTCGTACGATACGTTATCAGCATTCGTAGATAGCGAAATACGAATGTGTATTAACGATGGACAGCTTAGACGCGAATAGACGTGCAATTACATTGACGGTAGTACTTTTTCAAGTCGCACGATTTCAGAGAATCGGATGAGTTCCTTACCATTTTAGTGTCACATGCGACGTTATCGATTCAGTATAAAATAAGAACGTGACATTAGTAGCGGTTGGAATTATAGTGGAATGTAATTATGAAATGACTACTACTAATTATATAAATTTCCTAACTATAGAAAAACTTAATCGCGATCGCAGCCAATCAATTCGAATTATTTGCAATATAATTCGTAATTTTATTGTATACTTAAAAACTTATAGCTGGCGATATAACGTAATGTATACATACTTCCTATATTTTATACAGTTCGATAAAAAAGAAAAGAAAAATGAAATCGCATCTCTATAGACAGTAAAAGTTAACTGTATACTTAACCATTAATTACATAAGGAACTATCGTACAAAGAATAATTTCAGTTATCAGTGTGATTTATTAACGTCAAACGGACAGAGTTCTATCATGGCATTTTTCCAATTGGTTCTGAAAGCCAACAAATTGGAAAAACTGAGGCAAAGTTACGAGGATGAAAAACTGACATCGATTGAGATTTCGAAGGGTATCGTCAAACCTGTATATACTTTGAAGCAGCAAATTCGTCGGAGAAAAATATGGTTAGACTGGAGCTTTAAATAATCGAGAAATTTTGACTTCGTTTTTATATTAACTATGTTTGAAAAATCGAGACAGGTTTAAGAAGAAGGTTTCACACCTCTTAGACAAAATCTTTGCTATTTTAAGAGATTCTTGGATACATAAAAAGATTGTTGTAATTCGTACCGATGGAACATTGGAAAATTACATAGCAAAAAGCTTTGCAGGATTCGTTGGTGGAATATTCTTGACGTACATATTTTTCATATTTTTCGTTTTTCAATTGCATTTTAAGCTGTCGTCTGCGACGTTCCTCTGTACAATAATAGGAATAATCCTCACTCTTGGTCTTGCATTTTCTTTCCAAGTCCGGTACGCTATGATACGCATATATATTTATCATACATATAACATGTAAGATATATTCTTGGTAGTTTAAATAAATAGAAGAATATTTCAGATGCGTTGTGTTTCTTCTCTTGCCGCAATTTTTCTCGAAACGCGGAAGGCAAGCTTTAATGGCGTACGCGTTTATTTTAGCTTTAACAGGACCAGTGAAGAATACTATGCACAACACCGGTGTACTTTCAGAGTCACTAGCCTGTGCGCAAGTACGTATATCGCTCTATATCATTTTACGTCATTAAATTCCCCGTTCTCGAATATCGATCGCATTCACGGTCAACTAGAAAATATCGTTTACTCTCCAGGAACAGTTAAAGGAAGCGGTAAAGACCGTCATAGATTTAGCAAAACAACCGTTTTACGCTTTGCGAGAAGCAATATCGAAAGTCATAAAGACGATCAAAGTAGTCGTAAAGAAGATTAAACAGACCTTAATTGCGATTAAAAGAGTCGTTCTTAGCATACGTAAGTAGAATTTGTGTACAATCTATTAAACGTTTTACAACCTGCATCCTTTACTTCGTATCTCATCATAGTTAGAGTTATCACTGCGGTATTCGAATGGCTGGGAAGTATCATAAGTATATGTAACAAAAAGTTGGGCACACCTTTCGACAGGTGCCAAAGCGTTTTTGAAGGAGCAGTGGCGGATTGCAAAGCAAAATTGGGTCCAATTTTTGGATTAGTTTGCAACATAACTTACGTAGTCAGTAGTCTGTGTTACATAGTGAAGCCACTGGATTTCATTTGCATGCTAGTTTCCTATATCGCTGACAGCGTAGTTGGTGTCGTAAAGAGCAGTAAGTTATCTTGAAATAAATTTGAATTTTACGTGTTTCTTTCCCCCGAAGACGTTTTTACAGTCGCAATTCGTAGAAATTAAGAAGTTCACGATGCACATGAAAGCGATGTTCTACGTTAAAGTTAAGTTCTCCCATTCGTTTCATTTCGAAACGAACCAAAGCAGGACGATACAAGACGTGTCCACGAGTATTACTACAGAAATACGCTCGAGAACAGACAAACTCTTTGGTTTCTTCGATTTCATGAATTTCATCACGTCCTTTTTCATGTTCTTTATCATACTCAGGTAAAGTAATGTAATTGTTACATCGATAAGAATAGTTGGATAATTATGAATTTATTCAATCGTGTAATTTCAGTACGTTCGCGCATTTCTCTAAAACAATGTCAAACATGGAATATTCAATATAAATTGACTATCCGATTTAATATTTTCAGAGTGTTACGCTATCGTTACAAATGGTTAACCAGCGAGCGTTTCGACAATCGATACATAACGGACGATCTACGTACCATCGATTTGATAAGAACACGTCAAGACAAGGAGACAGTTCTGCCACTGAATCGACGTGAACGAAACAAATACGTACCACTCTCTTCCGTCATATTAATAAAATCCGAAAGAACAAAATTATCCAAGTCTATCATATTCTTAAGTCTAGCTACGGTCAAACTTATCACGTACATGTTGATAGATTATTGTCTTTATTGGGTACTGAACACCATACAACTTTACGGACGATTTCAAAGCAAAGTAAAATGACGAACTATTATTATTAGACTGCTGATAATTATTGCAATTACTTCATACAGCAATACGGCATTCTTTTAGGTCGAACGACCAAACGTGGTAACTATTCACGTATCTGGGGATGGGTATTTAGCTGACCTTTATAAAAGTATCGTAAAAGCATTCACGCCACACGGGCAGGGAACAGAAATCGATACGATGCTTTGCCTTCCGGATCCTGTAACACCTGATTTCGATAAATACACTCAGATCCTCGTTTTGATCTTTCTCTGTTGGCTGATGGCATTTTTCGAGCCTTATGGTTTACGAATGAGACAGGTAGTCATGTGTCAGTATTATCCCGAGAGAGCAAAACAGAGAGCAGCTTGGTTGTACAATTACATCATCAGGTATCCAATTTCTCCATATCCAAGGTATCTACCTGGTGAACTTATTTTAATTACAGACGGGTCGAAATCTGTTTTTTAGATTCGCCAACTTCTAATCCGAAACTTTCGAAATGCGAAATACTTATTTTCTCCTAATTTTTACTTCGAACTAGGTCAAGGGGCAATTTTTTGAAGTTTGCTAGACGTCAATTGCGCCGAAAATTTGGCCTGACCGAAGGGGAAAAAATGGAGAAAGTGACTTTAAAAGAGAAATTGTGGGCCACGTTTCCCTTATTGAATATATTTTTCCCATCGAAACAAAAAGCGTGTCTTCTGTGTGGCACAGTGGAACGTGACGAGGATCCACATGTTAAATGTCCAACTCCTGGTTGCATTGGCCTATATTGTACGCAATGTTTCACGGATTTGCAGAATTTGTGCACCATTTGTCGGTCACCGATGGACTATGGTGACTTGTCCGACATGAGTGAGGAGAAGTAAATTAATTAATGATAAAAATCCTGAATCGGCTAACCGGTGATCACTAACGCCCTTAAAATATTAGAGACTCTTCGGAAGATCAATTTGAAATACCAAGAAGAGCGTTGCTAAAACCCGAATTGAAATTGGAAAAAGAAGAAGATAAAATAAAGGATGAGGAAGGTAAAATGATGGGAGAAGAATACGAAGCAATGTCAGGCGAAGAATATGAAACTGAAGAGGAAGAGATGTTAGATAAAGAATATGGAGCTGAAGATGAAGAGATGTCAGGTGAAGAATATGAAGTGGAAGATGAAGAGACGATGGGTGAAGAATATGAAACTGAGGATGAAGAAATGTTAGGTAAAGAATATGGAGATGAAAAGATATTAGATACAGAATATGAAGGTGAAGAGATATTAGGAGAAAAATACGAAAATAGAAGGGTAATAGGGGGAGAAGAAGAAGGAGAAGAAAGAGCAATGAAAATGATAGCAAAAAAAGAAGGAAAGGAAGGAAGGAAGGAGATATTAGGAGAAAAATACGAAAATGGAAGGGTAATAGGGGGAGAAGAAGAAGGAGAAGAAAGAGCAATGAAAATGATAGCAAAAAAAGAAGGAAAGATAGAAGACAAAGAAGAGGTCAAAGTAAAGAACGAGAAAGAAGAAAACAAACTGAGAGCCGAGCAGGCAGAGAAAATGGAAAGAGACGTCGGTGAACAGACGGATGATAAATCCTTGGAAGATCTCGATCAAAGTACCGAATACAGTTACAGTAAGAATTTAACGTATAGTTGAGACAACCTCATTAAAGTGTACTACATTAACCGTGTTAATTGTCGCAGCGTATCAAGATGAATCTCCTGAGGAAGTCGAAATCGAGAAAACGAGGAAACGATTCAAAGACGTGGAAGCACAGAAAATTCGAGACGACGTAACAATCCAAGTGCGTTAACGTGATATAGTAAAGTCTTTACGACCAATATCAACTTCATTAAATGTCTTATCTTCTTGCTACTGTTTCAATATCGTTTCGTATTTAGATATTCAACCAACCGTTCGTAAAAGAATCGATCTCGGGCAGTGAATCACCAACTTCTGGTTTCGTTGTGAGGGCACGTAGAAAGGTTCGTGCCAAATTAAAAAAGCGACCAGTTGCCGAGGTGAGAGATTCGGATTCATCAAGTTCGATTGCCGACACGGAATCCTGGCCGAGTGAAGATGTCGACGAAGAAGAAGTAATACACATAGAAATAGACAGCGATTCGGAAGAATTACTTCCGAAGGATAGAAGGAAACTAGGTCGTATAAATAGAATCGTCGATGCAGTTGCGAGAATTCCTTGGCTCGGTAAAGGAGAGGTATGAAACATTCTAAGCCCTCCGAATATGTTCATATTTCTGGATCATTATTCCTTGGGGAAGGATTTAACGTTTTATTGAAAGGACAGAAAGTTTGCTTAAACTTCGTTTTAAGGCACTCTAAATTTTTGATCCATCGTTTTTTAAAAAGTACTATCGAACGATATAGAGCGAAATTAAAAATTTATGCAGCTCACTCTTTTTTAAAAACACTGGAAGATACAGAAATGGATATAGAATTTAGAGTATCCATTTTGTTGCAAAAAGAACCATTTAAAATGGAATTTAGTGGAAAATTTGATCAAAGAAAGAAATTTATCGCTTCGACAGAATGACGAGAAGACACGCAAAGGATTACAAAGGAAACGTCCATCCCTTATGAATAAGATTGTCAGTATGCTTCACAGAAAGCAATCAATGCCAATCCGATCGTATAAAAAAGTTAGAAGGACGAAGGATTCCTCGCCCTCTTCTTCCTCCTCGTCTGACGAGGAAAACGAGAGTCTGCTAAAAGTGCAAGACAGAGACACTGATAGTCCGTCACACTTGGCTAGAAGGAGAAGTAGAAAGACAACAACGGAAGATACTTCTGATGAAACTCTAACTAGGAGGCTGTCGTATGAAAAGAATTTCCAGACGAAACCATTACCAAGGTAATGTTGTATAAAAAATGAAAGACTATAATTATTTTTAATTTGTATATAATTATTCAATAATAGTAAGTATTTCTTATTGTACATAATTATTAACAAACGTACGATGAAACAGGCATCTGGAGTCTGCTGTGAAAGACACGTCTTATTTCGAGATAGATGAGACTAAAGACTCACGAATACGAAAATGTGTTCGCCAAGTAGAGGATATCAATAAACCGTCAGGCATAAAAGTGCCTACAGGACTTAAATATAGAGACACGTGGAGCACTACAGAAAACGACGAATTAGTATTATCATATTTACACTTTAAAAAATTTGTATATAACTTTATAACTAGACTCTGGATCTTTATGTATTTATTCGAAATTTGGTGAAAAAATTTCATAGAATAAAATTGTATAGAATATTCAAAGTACAGGTACTCGTCGTAATATTTAATAGGTGAAACAAATCTCTACCAAGCTCCTTCTCTTCTAACTATTCATATTCATATAAGAACATAAATCTGCAGTCTAGTTAACATTACAAAGACATTACCAGAGACGATGAAAAACATTTTTTTGCTTCTTCTAGGATCTTTGCTCTTGCACATCAGAGATCACGTTTGAGACAGATGGGGCAGATAAAGATATTTATTCATTGGGTATGAGCACTATATCGGAACAGACAAATAGAGTTAGTCAGACTGTATCTAAAGGTAAGACAGATTACACAAAGGTGACAGAACCGTGGATCAAACAAAAGTATACGAAGGATGATTTTTCCGAGTACAAAGACTCGAAAGATTTAGAGCAAGAAAACACGGAATTAGAAGAAAACAGAAAGATAAAAAGCACAACTACGAAGAAAATAAAGGACAGAATAGAACCATCGGAAGAAATTGCAACAATTTGCTCAGATACAGATAATACTTCATTATATGATCCAACAGCAGATTTAAAATTATACGGTGTTGGTCATAAATCGAGGAACCGACAAGCGACTACGGAAGAAGCTGCAGGATCTAAAATGCAATATTCGGAAGTGAAGTCAACAATCTCAGAAGGAAAACTTCTGGAAATTGATACTGGAAATAAAAACACATTTTTCGACAAGCTAATAAGAAAGACGAAGTTCGATAAAACCACCGATCTATCAGATAAAAACAAATCCATTCAAACAAAATTGCACAAACATGATAGAAGAGATAATCATATTGAGAAAGATACAAATATCGCAGACGCAAGAAAGTTTGGTGAACTTTCTAGAGAATTAAATAAGGAGAGTAGAAGACAGAAAGAAAAGCATCGTCGAAGGTAAATATCAAAATAGATAGCAAGGTAAGTACATATTAAGTTGTTTGGCGAATTCATGACGAAAGTAAACAAAGATTTAAAGGAAATTAAACATTTTATCATTTGTAACTTCGCGACTTTTCAAGCCTTTATGTCTTCAGTTTTCTTGAAAAATGATTCATCTCCTATAATGATAATATCTTAGGTATTAAGACTAACATGAATGATAAGAATAATAGCTTTTATAGACTTTTTATTAGGCACTAGAGTATTTAAAAAAAATTTCTTGCTTATATCTGACAAATAAGTTTGGCAAAGACCGCGATAAATAACAATGAGCTTCAACATCGTCTCATTGACGAAAAGAAATTTTTCTCTTTAATGCTCTTTAATATTCAACTAAGGGAAGGATTTTTGAAAAATAATCGCGATAAACATGGCAGGTCAAAACGAAGAAAAGACAGTGGTTCAGAAAAATCAACGTTAACCGATGACGAAGAGATTTATCCAGAGCTTAAATCACGAACAAAAAGATCACGTCGATTTGTTCCCGAAACTGCTGAAAAAGGAAGCGAAGCGGAAGAATTGAAACCACACGAAAATGATTACTTTGCTCGTGAATCTCCATCGCGAAGTTATGGACCAGATATTTGTAAGAACTGTGCTTCCGATCATCCAGAGATGGCGAAACGAAAATTTGAAATGCCTATGGTAAAAAAATACTTGCCTATGTATCAGAGTTCAGGACTGATCGAAGAATTGAAAAGGCATGATCGAATGAGATTAATTCAAGAAAGAGAAATTAGAAGACGGAGAAGTGGAAGTTCTCATCGATCTTCAGATGCGGAAGATCGAAAGGTCGATCGTTCTCCTGTACCTGATTCATTGGTAAGTAAACAAGTTTCTCAGGAGAAGTGTAATACTCTTTGAAAGTGGACAACAAAATTATTTACTCAAGATATATAATGTTGTCAAAAGGGATAGATTCTAGGGAACAATGATCAAATATTATTTTTTTAATTTTCCATTCTTATCCCATAAAATCCCTTGCCGAAGGTTTTTATACTCTAACAACACAAAAATGATTCATGTCGTTACATTTTTGAAGTACATATACTATATGAGACAGAGTATCGCTTTCGTTAAAAAGATAATTATTTCGCTTTAAGTTTAAACCGAAAGAAAAGGATGGCAGACTTGCTTATCAAGAGTCGCAAGCTTATAAAAATGTCTTACGCGAATTTCAAACAAGGGCTGGACGTCAAGAAGTTCGTAAAAAACCTAGAAATAGGATACCGTTAATATGCTTGTCTGAAAAGGCAGACAAAAGTAAAGAAGTGGAGCAACTGTATCCATGTGAAAGACAAGCTCGACAAAAGCCGAATGTGATGAAGAAATTCGCTCATAAAATGGTAGCACCATTCAAGGTAACTTGAAATGTGAATTAATAATTGCAACAACTGGCATATATGTCTCTTAATCGTCATTTTAGCCTCCTAAATATAAGAAACACAAATGCAAAACGCACAGAGGAGACGTAAAGTTCGAAGAAATGGAAATTATGTATGATTGCTTATGTGACGCACAAGTTTTAAGCGACGCATCTTCTACTTGTAGTTGCGTTAAAAAGACACATAAATCTGGTATTTTAACATCCGCCGATGAAACAAGCGATAATAACAAGTCAATCCAATAAAAGGGTAAAAATAATATCTTCAAACGTGTGTTACAAACTTTTGGAATCTGATTCCTAATAGTATAATCTCGAGACATCGTTAGTTATCGGATCTTATACTTACATCGGTGAACTCAATGGTGGAAATTTATCATAGGAGAAATGAATAGTTTGTTAAGTATGTTAAAGGCTGGACTGCGGATTTTTATGCTACGAAATTATTTAAATGCATGAAAATGTACAGAATGCATATAATATGTAAGCATATAGAAATTATCCAAAGCTTTGTCAGTAATTAAACTAATAGCGTTCCCCTTTTGAATTAGAAAGAGAAAATATATAGTTTAGAAACCCTAAATGCATTAAACCCTTATTTCTTAATCACACCGTATTATTAAAGATTTCGCACGCTCTGTACAAATTCTTTCCAAGTAATATCAATTCTCCGAATTGATCGTCATTCGCTATCGGTATCTCAAGATATATAAATATTCGCTCATCTCTCTATCATATAAAAATGATGATACTTTAATCGTATTACATGCCACACACTTCATAGTCATAGCTCCGATGGACGCAAAAATACTTTCGATTGTTTCAAATTTTCTATCCTATTAAAATGTATAACCTTTAATAGAACTGTCGAGTAAAAAAAGAAATAACAATTATCTATCCGAGAGATGAAATAAAATTATTGTTTTCCAACATACAAACGAATTTCGGCTATGTCGAAGAAAACGTATAAGTTTCTTCAAAATCGAAGAGGAATATTTCTGGAAGACGACGTAAGATTTGACAAAGACAAACGTAAAAGAAAGAAGTAGAAGAAAGATATAGTTAACAAATTCAATCATAGACAAACGGATCAAGGCCAGGTATTTTGGAAATAGAGGACGATATGTCTCTCCTGGAACAAAATTCAGAAAAACTTCCAAAAAGTAGCGATCGAAATGTAATTGATCCACTTCACGGTGTAAAAGCAAGCGTTTCCCCTCCATTTTCGCCAAATGTGTCAGTACCTAGAACTTTACCTGCAACACACCTTGAACGCCAGAAGGTATCCCATACCAAAGACAGAAATATCTTACGAACAACTGAAGAGGACAGAAAGAATAAAAACATTTGGAAGGATAAAATCAAGAATGAAGCGAAGAATGAAATCAAAGGCGAAATCGAGGATGAAGTCAAAGATGAAATGAGAAGTGATGGAAAGGTACTTTTGGATGAAAACGAATTTTGCGATCTGATAACTTGCACGAAAGAAAAATCTGAAAATGTAGATTTAGGTGCAAATGGAATTTGCGACTCGATGACTTGCACGAAAGAAAAATTTCAGAAAGTAGACAAATATAGAGAAGTAGATTTGGATTCGAACAGAGATTGCATTTGTTCTGAAACTTGTGACAATTTTTCAGAAACACGCACGAAGCATGATGGAGAAGACAAGATCTCTCCTACGAAATTAACAGAAATAATCAATAGCTCGATCAAAGAAGCGATGCAGAATATCGTGAAGCAATGTAAAATGGTATTTAAGATGCAAGTATCCGGGATACTTCAATTTTCTACCACATTTTTATTGTCAGTATACGCGCAAACAAAATGAAGGAAATTATTATTTTAATGTATTATGTATTTTGCGTTTTAAAAAGCAGAAAGAAGAAAAAGATGCCGATAAGAAGCCAAAAGAAGAAGCTAACTTTGATAAAGTTTGCTACGTAGATAAGGAAGGAATTTTAGTAAAAATGAAGCACGAGCATCGACCACGTACCACTCGGAATAGTTCAACGATAGAACGATTACGTAAAAATAATGAGCAGTTAGATAATCGTTTAAAATCGAATCGTCTTCGAGAAAAATATAATAGTGCACGTACGAATATTAGAAAATTACACGAGGAAAAAGGAAAACGTCAGAGTAAAAAAGATAACGCGTTCGAAGAAGTAAAGAAAAAGAGGCACTCAAGATCATTAAACAATGTAAAAACTGATAATCGTAGGATGACTGGAAACGTGAACATTTATATCTGTTCGGAAGCCAGCGAAAATATCCAAGTAATTCTACTTTTTATTCGTCTACAGCATTTCATTGTCAAAAAAAAAAAAAAAAATTGTCCACTTACTATTTTATTTGTTAGGCAACTAGTAAACAAGACAAATCTCAATCATGCACGGAATCATGTTCAGAAACGACGACGGAACAGTCAAAAGTTTCATCGAGCAAACTTGTCACTTCAATTCGGAACAAGCGCAGAAAATTTCAAGAACAGGATTCGATCGATTTTCTTGTAAAAAGTGAAGAAAGTAACGATGACAGCACTACCTATAGTTCAGGCCCATACGGAGATTCCAAAAACACGCTAAAAATAGAAAGCTGTAATTTTATCGACGTCTATGACAACCTTGACAAAGATGTCCGTGTAAGCACTGACTCTATTTTGACCGAATGTGGATGCAAGGACATCGATAATAGCGATACTCTCATGACAATTGATAAGTCAGACTTGTTTGAAAAATCGAAATTTGTTATATGCGACAAAATAGAGAAACCTTGCTCCACGATTTATACAACGAAGACTTTGACAGACTCGGAGAGCGACGGATGGTCATCGAAATCGATTTGCAGCAGTCGAAATACAGATGTATGTGTTTCATCCGTCGCTTGGTCAGTAGAGCCTAATTTAAATTATCGTATTAACGATAGCGAACATCGTACATTGCCTATAAAAGCTTGTGAAAGTATATGTAAATATCGTAAAAGAGATCAAGGACTAATTGATAGGTCTAATCAGCGATGCAGTTGTAAGAGCAGAAGACCTTACTCTAAGACAGTAAACAAAGAATCGTGGATGACTTGTAATTGTATAACAGAGGAAGAAGAAGACGTATGCGTCGATATGAAGACTATCGAAAAGTTTGAAAAGCCGACTGTAAAAGAGAAAGAAACAACAACTATTTGTCGTAAATCTTCAGAAGATTTAAAAGAAACGACGACGTTTGTACCATGCCCAAAATATTCTGTGGATTTACAGGAACGTATAGACAAATTAAAGGAAGAGCCTGCTGAAGATGTGGAGGTCATGGAAAAAGAAAAGGATACGAAAGAGTTATCTGAGGAAGAAAAGTTACCTACTGAACCAGAAAAAAGCAAAGAATCGGGAGAAATTCCACCCGACATGCCAAAGTTTGTCCCATCAAGAACAATAAGACCTGAAGTAATTGTACTTAAACAGTTGTTGAAACAACCTATACAACCGAAACCTGTAGGAATTATTGATATTTTGCCAATTCCTATTATGAAAACAGATATTTTGGAACAATCGACGAAAGGTACGGTTGATTCAAAACCTGAAACCCATGTACCGCCGACTATTTCTAAAAAATACAAGTTGCGTAAGGAATATAGCAAACTTGAACCAAAGCAACCAGCAATTGAAGAGAAACGAAAGTTGTCTCAGAAAAAAGATGAAGAAATATTGAAAGAGGAATCAGCGGAAAAAAAATTGGAAGACGAAACGTTAGAAGAGAAAGGCAAAGGCAAAACTAAAGATATAAGAGAAGCTGAAAAGAGAACATTAGAAGAAAAAGACGACAGCAAAATTAAAGATACGAAAACATCAGAGGAGAGGGAGATAAAGAAAGAAGACGATAGCAAAATTATAGATACGAAAAAAGCAGAGGAGAGAGTATTAAAGAAAGAAGATGACAGAAAAATTAAAGATATGAAAAAAGTAGAGGAGAGGGAATTAAAGAAAGAAGACGACAGAAAAATTGAAGATACGAAAAGAGCAGAGGAGAGAGAGCTAAAGAAAGAAGACGACAGCAAAATTAAAGATACGAAAAAAGCAGAAGAGAGAGAGTTAAAGAAAGAAGACGACAGCAAAATTAAAGATAAGAAAAAAACAGAAGAGAGAGAGTTAAAGAAAGAAGACGACAGCAAAATTAAAGATACGAAAAAAGCAGAGGAGAGAGAGTTAGAGAAAGAAGGCGACAGCGAAAGTAAAGACACGAAAATCATCCAACAAATATTGGGGCCATCGCTTCTTTTCAAAGGCTTAAAAATGATTACAGGTAGAACAGAACGTCCAGAACCAAAGCCTGAAGGATTCGTGGAACCTGCATCGCCTGATGATATTATCGATAAAACTGTTAAAATTCCTGAAATAGAAACTAGCGAATTTCCAGAGAAATCTAAAGACGATACAAAAGGGGAGGAAAAATCTATTCCCTCTAAATTGTTCACATATATACCGAAAAAAATACCTATACCGACAAAAATACCTATACCGACAAAAATACCTATACCGATGAAAATACCTATGCTGAAGAAAATACTTATACCGAAGAAAAATGATAAACCTGAATCGAGTACAGATAATTCAAAAAAGCAATCTGTAAACGAGAAAAATAGAAATAACAATAAAAATCCGAATATAGCTAATTCAACAAAACCGCCTGTATACGAAGAAAATAGAAAGAACAATCCTGCTTCTAATCCTTCGCAATCCACCAAAGGAGAAATAAAAAATAATGCAGAACATAAAATAAATTCTAATGTCAGTAAAAAAAATCCAAATAAATCAAATTTATTAATTATTACTAATAGCAAAAATTCGCCTGTTTCGCCAATTCAAAATGTCGGTATTGAATTAGAAAACCAAGGAAATCCTAAAAACGATAAAAAAATATCTGAAACTCAAGATATGCCTAAAAATCGCGAAATACATGAATCGTTGACGAAGCCACAGCTTGAAAAGGGAATCGACGTTGAAGAAGAAAAAGGACATGAACCGCAGATTACTAAAACTCAAGAAGACAAGTCAGGTGAAAAAATGAATGTTATTGTGCACTCTGAAAAAGAATTTATCGCGGTATCTACGCAACCTGACAAATTCGACTCTCGTATGATATGTACAAACACAAACCCAAGTTATACAAAGCATACGGGTGTTACCGATTATATTGCAACCGAAAAAAGCACATGCAATTGTTATTATTTACCGATGCGTCAATACAATAACGAACCTATGAATTATCCTAAAAGTTGCTTAAAAAAGGAAAGATCGTGTTATCATACTATTTCTCAAGAAAGTAATCGTGCCATTCCATACCGTGATAAAAAAGCCTGGGAGGAGTGTAGTTGTAGAAGAATAATTCCTTGCAACAATTTTTGTAGATCACGGAACGAATGCAGGTAAATATATTAACAAAAATATGAATTTGCATGAACATCCGGAATCTATTCACCTCGGTCAGTGTCTCATCGACAATTAGACTTAATTACAATTAAACAGTTGTAGATTGATGGTAAACTGCGTAAACTGTTACAAACCTCAAAATAAATGCAACTGTAAATTAATTTACGAAAGGAAGAGCAGTAGTGGGTACATGAAATCGATGTTTTGTCTTTATTGCGATAAACCTCGCGACAAATGCACGTGTATGGCGATAGCACGAAAATGTTCGTACTGTGAGCTGCCCATAGATATGTGCACGTGTAAGGAGCAGAAAACAATTTGCGATGGAAGACCGGTCCTGACCGAGTCTAATAACGATCGCACTATGTACGTCACTGCGTGGAAGCCTAGAGAAGAAGTACGACGTTACTTTTCTAGGAATTTAACCGATCTTAAAACCGATTCCATCAATGAATGCTGTTGCTGCGAGAAGCTTAAGCAGCATAACTCCGATGACCTTCCTTATCAACGATTGAGCGTTTTTTCTGACGTGATGGATGAATTGCAGCAAAAAATAATCGAATCTACGTGTTGTGCGCGATGTCAAAAAGCTCCTTGCTGTTGTAATGTTAATATAGAGAGAGATGAGAGAAGAGAAGATAGGAAGATAAAATATTGTATCAGGTAGGATGTCTTTACTACTTTGATTAACCCATTAATAGTGTAAATCACAAGAGACTCGGGCAGGCAATCATTAGATGACTCATAATTTACAGTATTATTTTAATAATGCGTACTATAAGTACATTATAAATGAAAATCACAGGCATAAAAGAACAATTTTAAAATTCAATATATCGTCAATGACCGCCGCGTCAAAACTATTTTTTTACTTGATTCTGAGATCTTGAAAAGAAAATACAATTATTTCCTAAATCGTACATTTCCAATTCTTCTTCATTTTATTATCCTGACAAAGGGTTAAAATAAGAAGGACATTCCGAAAATACCATATTAAGAAGCTATTCGTTGCAGCCCTAAAACACGACGGAAGATTATCGCCGTATGTATGGAAAAAGCGAAAAATAAATCATTGAATAATTGCAAATATGAGTCTAATCACGCAAAGAGCGACAAACAGAAAAAAGTATTAGTAGCCCTTTGTTGTGTTTGCAAAGCAACACCCTGTAGATGCGAGAGATCTAAATCCGGTCAGAAAAAGCTAAAAGCGAAATGTTATTATTGTAAAAATTCACCGTGCATGTAAGTATCGATAGAAAGAAAGAAAAGAGGAAAACGGAAGAAGTGTGGAAATTTCACGTTAATGGAAACAACTTCTTTCGCTAATTGCCCCGAACGTAGATCTGGTACTTCCAGTTGTTGATTTTTTATTACATTCTTTACTACAGCTGCATTGCGGCCAGAGAGCGCAACAAGTCGAGGCCATGCAGGTGCACTGATTCACCTTGCCGTACGAAAGAGAAGGAAAGCACATCGTATGGAAAAACATCTACGAAACCGAAGAACAATGACGAAAAGACAATTTGCGTGCACTAATGTGACACCTGTCGTTACTTGACTTACAATTTGGAATACAATGTCAATTGGAGCAAACTACCGCTCAGGATTTTTAAACAAAAGCCAACAAACGATTTACATCTTTCGAAATTTTTGAAAATGAACCCCTTCTTCATAGTCTTCGATAATATCTGTATACATAACAAAATTTATTTGAATTATATTGTTAAGAGCGTTCTATGAACAACGGTTCAAACGATTCTGCTGCATTCGCAATTTTTCATTTTTCACAATCAAAAGCAGCATTTTTATTTAGCTGATAATCGAACGTATCTCCTTCCCACTTCTCTTTCTACAGAATTTTTATGAAAATTTTCTAGTATCATTTCTTTTCTTTTCTTTTTCAAAATTGATCAAAGTATATAATAGTGTGGAGGATTTAACTATAAAATTTCAAGTATGTTTACACTAAAATATGATTCAGTTTGTTGCATTTTACTAAATCATTCCCTCTTATGTGTATATATATATATATATATATATATATATATATATATATATATATATATATATATATCCATAATCATAAAAAAACAAGGTAACTCTGTTTTAGTTACGATAGAACATTTGACATATTGCAAAACGCTCTAATTACGCAGCAATAGTTCACATATTAACGGAACGAATATTTCATTTTGTAAATTTTAACGGATATAACGATATAACAACATAGTTGCCTTTTTATGTAACATACGTAAAATAAAAATTAAAATCAAAGATATTAAACATTAATAAATATTTGCGTATGTTACAGACGCGTTAAGGCAAAAATGAATGAACGTATTAAATATTCGTGATGTAATTTAAATATAAAATAAAGATAAAATAGATTAAGCTTCCTTTCTAATCTTGCATCTTTCTACAAAAAAAAATTGTATACAATGTTAATCGTAAAATATAATACAGCTAAAAATGTTCACAACGTTACATTGCTTTGTTTCTCCACTTTAATTGAAGAAACAAAAAACAAATAAGACTTCGGAAGTGTTATTTACCTCACAACTGTGTACAAAATATTTCAGACTGCTAGAGTTGTCGGGAGTAGGGGGTATCTTAGGCTTCATACAAGACGCTGTCTCCTCCGTTTTACTAGATCAGTACGAGCCGTAGACGGGCAACGTGTTCTTCCTTAATCGTGTTCCTCGTTTGCTTTCGCTTTCAAATAGCTCTCTTTTACTTCAAGAATCAAATTCGAGTATCCCAACGCTCATTGTTTCTTCGTTTCGCGTCATTTATTTCTATTATATTTTTTTGTCAATTCTTATCGAGCACCGGTAAAAAAGAAGAAAGGTGACAAATTGAAAAGAAAATGCAAGTGTACAGTGAAGATCCTGGATCACCCTGTGTTTCTCGTGATAAACTACTAAACGAGAAGAATTCTTTAACTCTTCGGGAACTCATAGATGGTTTACACGAGGCTTTCGAAACTGACTACGTCAATATAGACAGGGTTCAATATCTAATGGCCTCGTACAGAAGCAACTCCGCAGAATGGAAAAAATATGCAAAATTTGACAGATACAGGTAAACTGACAACTTGAAAATTATACTAAAAGCTATTAAAATAATCTAGAGGAAAAATAAGGAATTTTAATATAAAGATTTATATATTTCAATGCTTCAAAAATGCAGTACAGTATGAAGTTACAGTATATTAATTGGATTAAAATATCAACGACTATAACGAGGGTGGTCACCTGATTCCCATTCTATTTCGTTTCTACGCGTCTTACGTTCGCGAAAGATCGAATTTCCCAGTAAATATTTTATCAGTCGACAGAACACGGCACAACTACATCTCAAACATAAAATAAAATTAACATGAAATTTACGATAGGTTATCATCTGTTACTGTTTCTCCGACCCTGGTCGTCTCTTAAATATTTTGTTTCATTCAATCTTAAGTAATGAATTTAATAACCTTGTACTTTGAGTATTATCTGTGCAAGTTGACACGCGAGCATGAAGTAACTGACCTTAAGAAAAATAAGAAGGGAACATGGTCGGATTTCTGATAGAAGCAAGACAAATTTAAAAATTTACTGAAAACGTCATTATTCTTATCTGCAAAAACATATATTACGAGACTTTACAACGATCGCACTTCGCACTACAATGCTACAATAAATGTAATGAGTGGCATAATGTGTACATTAGAAAGCTATCAATATTAAAAGAAAAAAAGAGCACATACCAGAATTATTCCAGATAGCTGTACGATGATATTATTACAAATAGTGTTTTCATACGAGACGATAATTTTGTTTACGTAATTAAAAAATTATAAATAACATCTATCAAAATCTATTAAAGCTATCCTTTGCATTCACGAAGAATGACACATCAATTAGTAAGTACAACCTGATCTTCTATTCGCATGCTAATTATATTTTGCATTAATTAGTACATAATCGAGAGAAACTACAACCAAGTGTTTAGATCATGATTAAAGCAGTTTGAAAGTATAATTTGTATAATTTTTTTCAAAATTAAAAGCACAAATCTATGTTTAGATTGAGAAAACAAATGAATTAGTCTGAACTTTCTATTCTGTCCGCCTACAAGATAACATAAATTTTCAATAAATATTACTTCACCAATTATAAAGATAATAATGATCACGTTACAAGATAAATAAATGGAATTATTACACGGAATTGCTACCATAGTCGGTTTCCACATAACACGCGAAAGTATGGAAACTATAGTTCAGGCACAACCTCTTTACAGAGTAGAACGTACTATATCGAACGGAAAAAAGACGATTACTAATCGCATAAAAATTACATCGAAAATATTCATCGAAACATTTTGTTGACTTCTAATACTTCGTTCGATTCACTTTATGCCGACCTAGTACATGTCCTATTTGCGTTTCGTAAATAGATATGGAAACATTATCTTATAATACACAATAAAAAATATAATACACAAAGAAATATGACCAAAAAGATTTGACATCATTGCAACAGAAACGTAAGTATGCGGAACACTTCAATGTTCATGTGTATTGCACATAAATCAGTAGTGTTCGTAGTATAGTACGGTGAACGGTTGGTTACACACACTTTCCACGTATGCCCCCTTCTCTTAAACATTACACTTGATTCAGAACATCGGTTCTTTGACACGCGACACTTATCGGATCGAAAGTAACGAACGACAAAACATTCTCATGAACTTAGAAACAATGCCTATACCGAGTGCATTTCCAATCAGATTAATTTATTGTCCTCTAATTTAACGTGATTCACCGGTGCTTATCTAGTTTAATCATATAAGTCCTTAAAGGAAAATCCAAATGAATCATTGTGCTTAGGTATACAAGAAATTTAGTCGATGAAGGAAATGGAAGGTTCAATCTAATGATTCTATGTTGGGGAGAAGGTCATGGTTCAGCAATACATGATCATGCGAATGCACATTGCGTAATGAAAATTCTCCAAGGTGAACTCTTTGAGGTATAGAATGAAATATTCTATTTTTTTCATATATATATAGCAAACAATTTTTTATTATGTTTATGATTTTATAGACACGGTACGCGTGGCCTACACAGCGTGAGGAACCAGAAGAATTACAAGAATTGGAAAAAAATACTCTCGGTCTTAATCAGATATGTTATATCAATGGTATAATTTCTAAATATATTAAATTATCTATCGTTATATAATATTGTTGAGATTTTATTTTGATTTTATTTATATACAACTTGTTACAGATTCTTTAGGACTTCATCGAGTTGAAAATCCGAGTACCGTGAATCCTGCTATTTCTTTACACTTGTATTCACCACCGTTCTCTTCCTGTTCCGTTTTCAATAAGCAAACTGGACAAAAAAGCTCGTGTAAAGTTACATTTTGGTCGAAATACGGAGATAAGCGAAACCGCGTAAGATTTTCATCTATTTTTCTTCTTTCTTTAATCAGTTCTTCATTTTTAATCATCCTTCTTTCTGTCAATATTATCAATACCAAGTCAGAATTAAGTTGCAACTGATTTGAGTTCTTTCTGATTCAAACTTGATTTTAATTCTCTAAATTTGCAGGAAATCCAAGATGCTAGGTGCCCCGAGGATAATTAATATATCATAAGTAAAGTTGATACCAGCGATAATCATTTGAATAATTATTCTAAGTTAAACAAAATAAAGAGATAGTATATGCATTTTTAAATACTATACCAAATGATCAGAATGTTCCTGATATTTTAATTAAAAGAATAAAAAAAAGGTGCAAGATATGATAAATTTTGGTAACACGAAAGCAGCCAATTAGATTTACATTATTTGAGACATAATAACTATCCCTCAAATAATATTGATTGCCCAGATCTCACCACGTGGAGGTTGCTGCGTTTGGAGACTGATCCACAGCACCCACCTCCCTTCCTTTTATTCAAATTTCATTCAATCTTATTATTTTCATTCAATGTACATCTCCATAACGTACATACTTACTAAGTCCATTTTGCAGACGTGATATAAATGCATTTTTTTCTATTTTAACCGAACGCGAAACTAAAAGTAATACCATAAAGATATATCCTGAAATAGAAAAATATAAATTAACCCACATAATATGCACATATATATGTCGGAGAGGAAAGAACACAGGAGCCTCTGGAATGCTGGGGAATCCCGCATCATTTTAACCTGGAGTTTACTATAGCTGAAATTAAACAATTGTAATTATCCAACCTAACTGTAATCGTCCGGGATTAGTAATAATGAGCTTGGGCTCGAGGCGACCGTCGGCCGCCAACGTACCCGCGGTCAAGGGATGAACGCTTTGTCTAACAAAGGTATTTTATAACCACCATTAAAAGAAGTATCCCTGGTAAGACATGACAGTAAACATTCTAACGGTCTCTGTTCTGTGGCCACCTTCTCTCGAGGGCAATTAGCACCTTTTCTAATCACCGGTATGGAAATTGACCAATTAGCAGCAATGCCAATTTCCCTTACTCTCTGTACGAAGACTATCCTCGGCGAATCCGATGATCTCGGGCCCTTAGACATGCTCCGAGATAGTTTTCCTCTGTGGCATCACCGGGACGAGGGAGACAGTCTTCCACGCGATCTCGTCAACTGAAGGGAGTAACGTTCTTAGGAATTATTGTGCAAACTTAGACTTCGCGAGCACGTTCATCCATCATCCCTCTGACCGCGGTTTCGTTGTCGTACCCGAGACCATTGTTACTAGTATCGCGGGTGCCTAATCATCATAGTCGATTGTCAAATTTGTATCATCTGTTTCTGTGCTAATAAACCGTGTCTTTATTGTATCGCGACGATGGATAACTCCAATGAAGACTCAACCAACACCCACAATCCTGACTACAAGCTATCTCCGACATATATATATATATATATATATATATTACTATATATATATATATATAGTAATAAAAAGTAATAAAAATAAGAAATAGTTCTAATGTTCCAATCTGGCTTTATGACGATGGGTTCGGGCTCGAAGTGACATAGCGGGACACTGGACGTAGCCACGGTCACAGGAGGAACGTGTACTGTTACGTTTCTATTTGATTTGTTTTGGTTGTGTTGCCGTTAATTTTTGAATTTAGATTAAATGGTAGCGTTGTTTGATGTTTAATGTGATTGGCAATTAAACTCCAAGTTTCGGCTAACATGCTACGCGCAGGAGAGGATTAAGGTTGGTGAAAATAAATGTTCGCTTAATCCTATTATACTATTATACAAATATCTTCCACAACAAATGTTTATTCTAATTCTAATTGGGTATTGACAGAATTGTCGTTGAGATTTCGGATACTCAAAGTTACAATCGTTCGCGATACGTTTTCGCTCTTATAAATTACAAGATTTTAAATTAAATGATTTTCAATAATTTACAAATTGACAAATACAAACACGTCGATTAACAAACTGACAAGAACTGGGAACTAATGAAACAAAGAACTAAAAGCTAAAACTAAAGGACTAAAGACCTTAAGAACTAAGAGTAAAACTAAGAGCTAAAGGAAATAAGAGTTGAAAACTAAGGAACTAGAGAATTGAAAGGCAAAGGAACTGAGAAATTAAGAGCTAAAGGAACTAAGAACTAATCGCTATGAACAAAGAAATTACTTGCCAAGAATTATGGAACTGATCGCCAAGAACCAAGGAATTAATCACCAAGAACTGAGGAACTAATCACACAGAACTGAGGAATTAACTACTCTGAACTAAGGAATTATCTCTCCGTCTATCTCTGAGTGTCTTCTATGTCGCTACGCTTATTTATAATTAAGTCTACCGTGGAGGGGTCGTCATGTGGCGGTTTATTCCGTGGGGGTTGTGAGGCTCGAATTTGGTTTCTGTATAAATTGTTAAATTTTATTTGAATCTCAAATTGAAACGCTCACTCACGCTATTGGTACTTTTAGTCTACGTTACGGCGCGTGCGCAGCGCGGGACGTGACAGTACCTGACAGAGGTATGGAATGATTATATGGCTCTCCTTACAAACAAAGATTGACCCGAGAAGTGGGGACAGGAATATATAAGGGCAGTTTCATTTGGTTCAAGGGGCAGATAGTTAGTTATTCGTTGTACGAATTGCTGATTGAGTTACCCGAATCGTGTATTACGTTGATACTCGTCATCCCGTCGACCGTGGATTCGTTATCGAACCTGAGTCCGTTGTCACCATCATCTCGACCATCCTATCGTCACTATTACTCATAGCCTCTTGTAGTGTACACATTTGTACCGATAAACATTAGCTACATCCGCGATGGTAAAGTAAGATGGTAAAGGTTCATCGAACGCCCAAAATTCCAACCCTTCTCCGACATATATATATACACATGAAACCCTTCTTAAGACTCTTGAAAAATTGTATAAAGTAGATACACCTTAAAATCATATCCTGAAATAGAAAAATATAATTAGTCCACTTAATATACACACATTTAAAACTCATACAAAAGACATATCATAAAACAGAAAAATATAAATTAACCCATTTAATACACACATATTAAAAGCCTTTCTTAGGACTAATTAAAAAGTGTAAAGAATAGGAAGATATAAATAATCAACCACCAACACAAAGATATAAATAATCATGCACCAACACAAATTTCTACACATCTACAATACAACACATTAATATCTAAGAATCTGTCCAAATTAATATCTAAAAACTTGCCCAAATCTATCTAAAAATCTATTTCAACTACTTTCTAAAAACATACAAAAAAAGAATTAAACGCATTTTTTCTCACATTAAAGATTCCCTACAAATTTTTTTGGACATAACACATTAAGATATGGTATATTTATATAATTACATAATCATATAAACATTAGTACAAATCAACAAAATGTAATAAACAAATATTTATAACAGATTGTACTTTACATACTTTGCCCACATGTGATCATATAATTGTAAACTTTTATATGTGACCTGAAACAAATAAACAGAGTCATGAAAAATATAAACAAGGGAAATTCTTATCAATATTCCTAAAGAAAGGCTTGAATAGATTTCAAATACTCTTTAAAATCACTCAAATAACAATTTTTTTTTAGCAGAAAATTGGAAAATCTTAGTTTTATATATGATATTATTAGAATGTGCATTAACATAAATATGAGATGTAATACAAATAAATGAGATGTAATAATATAAAAAAACGTAAAAAGATGTAACTGAAAGCTGAAACAGATAAGCATTTTTATACACATTAAATATGAAAAATTATATATAAACAAAATTTAATATCAATGGGTTAAATATCGATATAAATATAAATAAAAGTAAATGATATATAAAACCTTATCAAATATTAGTAAAAAATGTAACTGAAAAACTGAAACAAACAAAATATGAATTATAGAAAAATTTGATAAAGAAATTATAAAGAACACAAATCTTTAACAAAAACTAAAATAATATTTGTCAAACTTTATATCTTGTTATATTAGATAAATACTTATTATATATTACACAGTACAACTAGAATGCTGAATATAGTACAAATAAATTAAATTCTAAGGAAGAATTGTTTATATTCATACTGTTTTGAAAGTCATTAAAATTTTTTTATATAATAGTACAATTATTTAATATTAAATAGCAAAATATAATATATATTTGTATATATCTTTATAATACTTAATGGAAATATTGTAATTTAAAGATAATTAACATGGATAACCATAAATTCATTTTTCAAGATATTGCAATGATGATTTTCTTCAATTTCAAAATCATGATTTAAAAAAAGAATATATTATCATCTCGATACCGTGAGCATAGTGATAATAACCAAAGAACTTAAAATCTAGGTACGAACCATAATAATATATTGGAATCAATTAATGAAACATTAATCGATTCCACTTAAGTCCCAGGTGCAGATATATCACGCAATCTAATACCCTCAAATACGAAATACTATTTTATCTGCTTTTCCTGGATCTACCTACTTATAATCTACATCACACATTCACACCAGAAGAGTATGCTACCTACCTACCCGGACCTATATTTAAAAAATGGCAAAACAGACACACCAACACACTCACTCCACGATTCTCACGCATAACACCCAGGTGCAAATGCCTACACTAGGGAGATACGTCCCGGGACGCCTCCGTCACCCGAGCTTGTAGCATACAATCTTTCATACATTAAATTACGTACCAATGCTGAAATCAACTGACAACCTTAGCGAGTATTGTGATACATATTCATATATATAAAGTATCTCATCTTATTTCATATATTCCTTAATGTGTTTCAAAGATTTCATAAAATACTCTCTGTATATTTACATGTATGTTAATTATACAAATTATATAATAACTGTATCTCTTTGTAGTATCATTTCCACTTGTATCAATTTATACAAATTCATATTTATATTTGTTCATACAATATCAATACAATAGAGGAACACTGTAGTTCGTTTTCGTAGGATTACAGAAGAAAGCTCGGTGTAGGTATTTCCCTTTTTATTAAGGACATGGATTCGTTGTTCACACCTTTCGTGAGTAGAGTGAGGGCAACGACCTACGATGTCCATTGGTTTAAGTCAATGTTAAAGACTGACCAGAGGGCCTTTCTAAACTGGCTATAAACAGAAAGCATCTCTAGGATATGGAGCTTATTCCGTAAATTGACGACATATGTCAAAACAATAGCATTAAAAGCTGTCGTTTTACGGGTTCCTTGGATTTATTGAGGGTCGAAGGACGGTGCGTAGACCGTCGGCGGTCAGGCAGTGCCGGATGGCGTGCAAATGACTTGCGCGACGTAACACACGAGATGAACATCTTATTCTCGTGATCACTATGCTCACGCGCGAACGAATAAGAAATCTTTGAAGCAAAACTTACCGTCCGCTGAATATATCTGTGTCAGTGTCCACACTGTCCATATATTGAGAACTATCATCGGCCGGTACCCCTCAGTTTGTCGAAGTTGAAATTTGAGATGTATCACCAGATCCAGCAGTAAAGAAAACACTGCGGCAAAAATAAAAAGGAATCAGTAGAAACTAGAGCCTTCTAAAGTAACCTTTAATATGTTCATTAAATTTGTTTTTACAAACTTACATTTATTGCTAGTATGAACTGCAACGCTTGATAGTGCAGAATACTCCTAATTTGCGCCATTTTAAACACTGTTAATTTTTCTGTAAGAAAAAAATTAATTTTTTATAGGATTGGATCGAATGGAAAAGTAATAGATAATGTTATTTATTTATAACAAAGGAAATAAACTTACAATTACATGTTGCATACATCCATGGACATCGGCCAATACTTGATTAACATTTTCGATTATTTCCTGAAACAAATTACAAAAAGGAAAATATTAGTGAACTGCAAACTAATTAAATAATTGGGAAAGTAATATTGTTTTTAGATACTTACAAGCTTCTTCATCGGAGTAAAACCCGAAGGAGATCCTCTCCTCAGTCAGACTTGACTCTAATTTCGCGGCGCGACCAAAGGATACACTTTTTTTATAAACTTACGACGCGAATAAAATATTAAACGGCGAACAAACACTGAATCTACTATTACGCTATTATTCAAGTAAAAATTACGAGCCACGGTGCTCAGAAAAAGAAAGTATTTATTTCACGTAAAAACACTGACTCTACGACCGCATTACGATCAAAAGACAAAATTTCTTGAAAGAAATAAGTATTAAAGGAGGAACAAGGGAAACATCCATAGAAGACACATTTTTTATCAAATATTTCTGTTTTTGTTATACATACATATATATATGTATGATAAAACATTGCTATGAAAATATAGAAAATCATCATTACAACAAATTATTAACAATCAATAAATAATTATTATTTATAACATTTTATATACCTTAGAAAAACTTTATTTCGTTTATTATATTAACTTATTTAATAAAAATCAGTAATCTT
This sequence comes from Bombus flavifrons, assembly GCF_040668555.2. Lineage (NCBI taxonomy): Eukaryota > Metazoa > Arthropoda > Insecta > Hymenoptera > Apidae > Bombus > Bombus flavifrons. Next base: position 8,374,026 of record NC_138453.1, read on the forward strand.
TCTAATTTATTAAAAAAGTATAATGGATAAAATTAAAAAAAAGTTATATAAACTATCCAATGAAGTATAATAAATAGAATTCTAAATGCAATATTGTATTCATTATTTGTACTATATATAAAAAATCTTTTCGCAAATTAAATAAAATATTTTATAGCTAAATCTTTTACTCACACATCTGAACCAATTTCAAAGAAATAGTAGTAGATATCTCGCCAATTTCATACTACTTTTCCCAACAGGCAGGTATTCGATCTTCATTAAAAATTCTATAAAAAAGAATAATAATAATGATGTTTACATACAATTGATATTTGACACGATTTATAATTCTTTTTACATTTTAATAATTCTTTTTTTCTGACGACAATTTACGAAAAAATAGAAAATTTTTAATTTGATAAAAAAAAAAAACAAAAAGTCGTTATATTAGATCCTTCAAAATTATTTTACGAAAAACAATTATCTATTTTATCTCAATCTCTTAATTCAAACAATGTAATAGGCAAGTACAAAAAAAATTGTATTAGTATTATTACAAAAAATATTTAAAAAATGAAATTTCAACTGACGTCTTTCATAATTCAATAATAAATTTTGACTAAAAATACATCAAAATGCTGATCTTATACATTTTCTTCCACTATTTAAGTAAACAAATAACATTTATCATAAAATATATTTGGAAAGAATATTCGTATTCATTACAGAAAAAGAGAACGCCAAAATGGACGCCAAAGTATAAAATGTTCTAATGTTAAAACTAACAATGGCCAAAACAACTTTTCCATGCGAAAAGATCGTTGAACCCCGTAGATATCGGTAAATAAAAAATTAATTTTCAACATAAAATTATAGCTTTTAACTGCTCCAAAAACTCGTTTTACATTAAAATGAATGAAAATTAACAGATATATGCATTATTTTCAAGAAATTATGAAAAATAGTGAAGTTATGTCTTTACACGATAAGAAGATTGGAGAATGCATCGCCAATTTTTTTTTACTGCAGTAAACTAAAAAGAAAAACTGAATTTTATGAATAAAATTGCTTACCTAGGTTTCTTAATATCTCTTTTCTTCTTTTTATAACCGCTGAGACCACGTAATGAAAAATAGGATTGTAAAATTAATACGTTAAATCGGATTAATTATTTAAGTGTCTTAACAGGACGAGGGTGCAATGACGAATGAGCGGTAATAAAGAAGTAGCCAGAAGGATACAATAAATCCACCTGATTGGTCAACAAAAGCGCGACAGGGGGGAGCACCTTTGCACAATATTCCTCGAAATATACAGTAAAACTACATATTCTAACATATGTCATAAAAATTCTAAACCGATTATTTTTGTACATAATTTAATCAAAACCATTACCTTTAGTAATTCACTCAGAGTATCCGTTCTCACTTCATTGTTCTCTATAATGAACTAAAAAAGTTATAAAAACATATAACGTTCTAAATTGGAAAATGTTAGAAGACAGGTAATTGGTACCAAAGTTTAATCATTGCTATTGGTCGAAATATTCGCGGGGATCCTGCCTAAAAACATAGGCGCAGAAAGTAATTATTTCAATTATCTCAATTTAATTTTTGTTTTAATTATTTCAATTTAAAAATAGACATTAATAAAGACTTAATAAAAATTGTATCAAACGTTGTAAGAAAAGTTTAAATTATACGGATTAAACTTTGATAATGTTCCGGAACTTTTTATCATTTTAAGAAACATTGCAATTTTCTCGCTAAAATTTCAAGTCTTTTTAAGAATTATTTATTATAAATTTATTTTAAGAATTTGAGTTCTTATTAATATCCAATAATTGAAAACGTTATCATACGATATGTATCGTACTATTTTTTTAGACTATTATATTTTAATTTTGTTACATTATATAGATCCCCTTATGATAGGGAATCATTGTTTTAAATTTCGATTGTATCAAATCCACTGATATTTCAAATATTTTTAAGTACCTGCCAAAGTATTTTAATTTATGTCTTGAATAAAGTGCACTGCAAAATTTAGCTAAACAGTAATTATCAGAACATTATATCAAAATATGTCATTAATCTTGATTTGTAATCATTTTTCATTACAATAGATCCAATAATTTGGTAATGTATATATAGTTTACATAAGATTATAAATAGGTGCACACATATACAATCTTTCTTTCCTTCATTACTTACAAAGAGTTGTATGGTATTTGGCGCGAGATTCTAATATCTCTTATTTAATAAATTGTTTGTCTCAATAAAGTTGATATTGAAAAAAATTTATGCAAACATTCAATTAGCATGCATAAATGACATTCTTACAATAAATAAATTATGTCCAATTTATCTCATGTACAACGTGTTAGAGTACTGTACAAAGTAATTTTAAGGTTACATCGTGGTTTACCAGCTGAAATTCAAGCTATAGGAACTAGTTATGTTCAAGATGAGTTCAGAAGACATAAAAATTGTGATGAAGCTACAGCAGCTATATTTTTAAAGGAATGGACAGTGAGTAATATTAAAAATTTTAGTCAAATACTTCTCTAACATAATTATATAGGTTATCTTTTACCCTCTATTGTAATGACACAAGTACAATAAATATGAATTAAATTGATATTTTGTCTTTAATAGCTAAAAATTATGTTGACTAACATGAATAATGAAATTACTTTATTTCGCAGGAGTATGCTATAATGCTTACTAAACAACTTGGACTAAAAGGGCCTCATACAGCTAAGCCTCTAGGTAAAAATTTAAAAAAAGAAGATTTAGACAAATTTAGGAATGAACAAATGTACCAGTTGTACGAGCTAATGATTGCAGCTACTGGTAAAACTAATAATGATGGAAAAGACAAATAGTTTATTATCGCTACAATGTCAAAGCACTTCATATTTTATAGTTTTTGAGATATGTAATATTACATATCATAGTGTATTATCAATGTAATTGTAATTTACTCAGATCATTGTTTATGTACATAAGTAATCTATAAAAATTTAGGCTTGAACAAGATGCCTTACAATAATACACATTAACACTAGTGTCTAATAAACTTGTACATAAAGTATATTAAATATTAGTGTACTGTAGCATATTTAATGTTGTAAAAAATATAAAATATTACAATAAAGAAATTACAGAGTGCAGAAAAAAGAAAACAATGTTTAACAGTTTAATTACATTACAAAGCTTTACAATATATAGAAAAATACAATATATATTAAAAAAGATGATGTTATTCATTTGATGATTCATTTATTTTGTTACTGAAGATTATCTTCTTTAGATCGTATATATATACAGATATAGTCAATTAGGTTATAAGTTATAAATACATCTTGTGGGATCACATAACCTTGTAAATTTTTTTTTATTAAAAAATTTCATAAATTACAAACATTAACATAAAATCAAAGTTAATTAATAAAAAAATGAAAGCGTGGAAAGATTCTGCTAGCTTAATATTAGCTGCACGTCAAACACAAAGATATATTCGCCCGTCTTCTACAAAGGTAAGTTTGATTAAAGTATTTATAATTAAATGTTGCTTTGATCATTATTCTTATTATTGTAGCAAAAAAAAAAAAAAAAAAAAATAATAAAACATAACCAAGCTTAAGGTTATGAATATAATATCGATAATCGAATCGTATTTTATACACCGAAATCGTTCTTTGATTTATATTTTTTGTCAGAAAAGTAGCTATTAAATACTACATTCAAAGTTTTGATAATAATATCTAGTTTCAGTATAATTACAATCTACTATGTCTAAAACGTCATCGAAATGCGAAGTTCATGCCAAGTACATATGTATTTCCTGGAGGAGTAATAGATCCATCCGATGCTGATTTAAAATGGCACAATATTTATTCCGCCTTCGGATTTGATGCCAATAGTTTTAAATCTTTGAGTCCAAATGCTCCAAACCGTCCTCAAATTTTCAAATTTAAACCGAATGAATTACCAAGAGAAGTTTCATTACGAATTACTGCAATTCGTGAGACTTTCGAAGAATCTGGTATACTTCTTTGCAAGCAATCACGAGAAGAGATGACTGATCTTGGTTGGGCGCAACACATAAAAAGTAATTTGTTTGATAATGTTTCTATCACAAAAATAAAATCTGTTTCGTTAAAGTAAATAAATAAATGACAATTTTCTCTTTTCTCCTTTTTTATTTCTCGTCTCTTTTTAGTTTCTGAAAGTGAATTATATAATTGGCAAACAAGGGTACACAACGATGCCAGAGAATTTTATACATTGTGCAAGGATTTTAACTGTTATCCAGATCTATGGTCTCTTTATGAATGGAGTAATTGGTTAACACCAACTTGTTTTATTGGACGACGTTATGACACTGCATTTTATTTGGCTTGTATTGCAACTATGCCTCAAACCATTTATGAGATTACAGAAATGGAAGATTTGAAAGTAAGATTGTTGTGATAATCGAATATCATACATCAGTATAATATAATATAGTATGACATATATATAATATTGCTTTTGAAATTTAGTGGGACATGCCCGGGAATTTTTTATTTTCATCTCCTGATGCTGCATTTCCCCCTCCTCAACAGTACGAAATTGCAAGAATAGCAAAGTTCGAAAGCATACATAATTTACTAGATTTCGCAGTCGATCGTGGTAAAATGGGGGTGCTCTTAAATTTACCAGTATGTAAAAGAACTTGAAAAAACTCATTCTAATACTTAAGAAATGATTTTAAAATAATACATATGTATATTATTAGATACTGGTAGAATTACAAGATGGAAAAGTACACGTTTTACCAGGTGACTCGATGTATCCAAATAAAGTCAATTTACTTGACAAACAAATAATTGATAGAACCGATATCACCATCTCTGAATTTCGAGACATATCTCCCATAAAAAATAGAATGGAATTTTTCAATCTGCAAGTGAAAGAGCTTTATGTTCAAAATTTTGATAGCGCCGATGGCCATTTAGCTCCCCTTCAATTAAAAAATGTTTCTATTGCAGTGGCACGTAAGAATTCTAAACTATAATACATGTATTTAACAATGTACAGTCCTCTTTTAATAGACATTCTTACTGGATGCTAGACTGTAACTAAGAATCACATTTTTCTATATCAAAATACTGACGATTGTATATTAATTTTTAATAAATATATATTGATATTTTTCATAATTTTCTACGTCTAAACACATATTAAAATTTTTTAATGAACACAATATTCTTTTTTATGCATTACCTTCCCTATTGAACAGTTTCGATTGAAAAATAGCGGGAAAAAAGCGCGGGAAAGATAGTGCTATAGTAATGGCTGCTTAAGTGCCTTAACGTTAAATTGATCGTATGCAACGAGTAAAGTATCGTCAAATAGGTACGTGTTTACCTATCAGTAATTTTATTAATTGTAATTATTATATAAAATTTCTACTATACAAATTATTTAAATAATCCGTTTAAAGCAATAAATTTATAAATGTATTTGATATGACAGGTAGAGTGGATATATTTATTTTTAAAAAATGGAATATACTAAAAGAAAACGATATGCAATTAAAGTGAAAAGTAATGATCTTGAGGATATCTATCCTCATGATCTACAAATGTATGATTTTCCTCCAAGAGGTGAAGTACTACTTACAGAATTTGAACAATTAGCTAAAGAAAGATTAAGACGTAAGTATTATGGAATGTCATGATTAATTTACTATTTAATAATTGTTTCTTTGTATATTTATAAAATTTAAGAGTCGTGTATCAAAATAGTTCCAACTGTACATAATTACATGTAATTATTTATAGTTTTATTACACATTGAAAACAATGCAAATAGAACAGATTTTAAGACATTAGAAGAACGTAAACAAAATCTAAACACAGCTTTAACTAAAGATGGACTTAAATATTATGCACATCTTTTGTATGCAAAGGGATGCAAAACACCGACAGAAACAGATTTACAGTATAGAAGAAAGGATCATATATCACATTTTATATTGAGACTATCACATTGTTTTGAGCCAGATAACCAAACATGGTTTATTAATCAAGAAGTAGAGTTTTTTAAATTAAGATTCAACTCATTAGATAAAGAAGGAGTAGAAAAGTTACTTAGTATGCATAAAATTGATTGCCAGCAAGTAAGAAATAAAATCAGTAAAATAAAATATAAGTTGATTATTCCTAGTTTTATGATTGTTATCTTTAATGTTATTTTTCTAAGATTACATTGGAAGAAAAAGATGAACTTAGGGAAGAACTTGGTTCATCCACCGCAAAAGTAAAAAATGTTGATATGACAGAGTTTTATAAAGTGCCCTTTCAAAAAGTCACTGATTTAATTAGATCACGCAGGGTTTATCTGAATCAAGGAGTAGCATTTATACCACAAACTGACTTAGTATCTTTGTTTGTTTCTTGTTTTAGGAAAAATTTAGTTGATGGTATGCCAGTAAGTTTCCTTTATTATGTTAATTAACCAAATGCTGTTTAATGTGTGATTAATTCGATTCTGTTTTCAACATTAGGATGCAAGAATGTCTGTTGGACGTATGTATGGTGATGAAAGAATAGCCTCGTGTCTCAAATCTGTACATAATGTTTCTGAAAGGACAACTGTTCTTTGGACTAGTGCAGCTACACCTATAGATAAGTTGGATGAGGTAATTAATTTATTTCTCATAATCTTACATTTGTATAATATTACATAATTTTCAGTTATCAAAAACTTCGTATCCTTTGTGTATGAGAGTATTACACGAAGCACTTAGAACTCACCACCACCTAAAAAACAGTGGGCGTATTCAGTATGGTTTATTTATAAAAGGTATAGGAGTAACACTGGAAGATGCTTTATCCTTCTGGAAAACCGAATTCACAAAGAAAATTGACTCAGGAAAATTTGATAAAGAATATGCCTATACTATACGGCATACTTATGGTAAAGAGGGTAAACAAACAAATTACACTCCTCTTGGGTGTACAAAAATTATATCTTCTGCTGTAAGCGCTGGAGAATATCATGGTTGTCCATTTAAACACATGGATCAAGGATCGTTGAGACAAAAATTATTTAATTATGGTGTAACTGCAGCAAGTAAGAATATTGTTCTTTTACTTATAAATTGTAAGGAATGAAACCTACAATCTTGTATACTTCAGGTATTAATGAAATAACAGACCTTGCCAAAGAACAAAATTACTTTGGTGCTTGTACAGCATATTTTGAATTTATACATGATCGTTTACCAGATAAACCTATTAATCATCCAAATGTATATTTCATGGAAAGTCGTACCATATTGTCTAAGGATAACGCAGCAGGTGCAATAGTATTTCATATTAGGGAGATATATAGGAATTATGTTAACAAATAAACTTATTTTTATTTTGTATGCAGAACCTGAAAACAAAGAAAGACTCTCACAAAGTGGGAGACACAATATTGGTAGTCCTGGAATTGGTACTCCCCGAAACATCGACAGAAATGTTAGTACACCTTTAAGAAGTGCAATGACACCTTCGAGAAGTATAGATAAAGGTTCCACACCATCGAGAAGAATGGCAAGAATGAACTCGACCCCGACTAGAGCTGCTAGACCAACCCCAAAAAGGATCGAAAATCATCTCAATGATGATGATATCGCTCAATTAATGAGTGAAGACATGTGAAGTATAAAAATATATTTGCTAAACTTTGTATCGTGTTTTTGTTGTAAAATAAATAATATTTTTATACCTTGGCTAATTTATATCAATTATTTCCTAAATGATTTTATATTATACATAACTGTTGACCTCCTTTAATGATCTTTTGTTTGACATATTTCTTTTCACATCGCGAATCATTGATTCTACGAGTTTTTCCAGGTTGTATTTATGTCGCCAACCCCAGTCCCGACGCGCCTCACTGTCATCAAAAACTTGAGGCCAGCTTTCAGCTAAAATTTGAACAGTATATTATCTTTATACATATCGATATTAATATATGTATTGTGTGTTATAGACCAACCAATATATTGTCTTGCGTCCGGCTTATACGAAATCTGTAAATCAGGTACGTGCTTTTTAAGTTCATTAAATAATTCTTCAGGTGTGAAACTCATGGCAGTAACATTGTATACTCTTCTTTGTAATTGTTCGCTTGGAGCGTTTAAAAACTGAAAAAGTGCTGATAAGCAATCCTCAATATAAATCATTGGTAATCTGGTATAAGGTTCTAAATAGCATTCGTATTTTTTAGCAAATAATCCTTCATGAAAAACTGCAACTGCGTAGTCTGCAAAAAAAGATGTATATACAATATCGTACAATTATTAATTACCTACAGAATATTACTTTTTATTACAAATTATGGTTTTATTTATCATGTGATTTTACTGTTTTAAGATTTACGCTTCAGGAGACAAGGGAAACACAAGAAGCGATCTCACGGTTCATGATCAAGAGACGCTCAACAATTTACTAATACCATTGTCCTTAAAAACCAATGAATTGCGCTATTATGTTGTTATTCTAATCATGATGCTCCATTTCTTGATACAGGAAAATATTGTTATGATACAATTTTATTCTTTATAAATAAAAAATAATAAACAATGCAGGAGAGAGAATAAAGAGTAAAAAATGAATAAAATATGATAAAAAGTACACCTGTGGTACCACCACCTGGTGGGTCACTGCTAATGACTCCCGGAAATCGAAGACAGCGGAAGTCAAGCCCGAATCTGTGATGATAATATTCACCTAATAACTCAGCATGGACTTTGCTAACACCATAAATTGTTCGTGGACGCTGAATAGTTACATTTGGAGTAGGATTCCGTGGTGAATCTGGTCCAAAGGCTCCGATTGTTGATGGAATGAATATTCTTAGTTTATACTGCTTTGCCAATTCAATCACATTGTGCATTCCTAAGATGAAACATTAATTTTCTATAGAACTTTCCCTTAATCTATAAGTATAGTTTAGAGATTTTTTCGGTTTAAGTTTTTACGTTTCGAATAACAATTCTACTTGTCTCATTGCACGAAGATTTTTTTCAAAGATATCTAAGAAAGCTACTTTCTCTCATTTACTTTCTTTTATGACTACGTTAACAATATAATTATTATCACAATGACAGATTCCCTTGGTGCGACATTCCATTTCATCGAAATATTGTCTATCTTATCATAAAACTTGAAACATTATGTTACCTTCTATATTGACTCTCACTGCTAGAGGAACATTCTGCTCGCCTACAGCGCTGAGAAGAGCGCTAAAATGAATTAGCCAATCGATTCTGTAATTGACCACAATTTTTTGAAGCCCTTTAAAATCGAGAATATCAGCAAAAATGAACGGTCCGTTGGATAAATTTTCTTCTGTCGGTTTAATTATGTCAGATAATATCACGTTTTCGCTTCCATAATTTTTACGAAGTAGTTTCGCACACTCAGTACCCAGTTGCCCGAGACCACCTTATAAAAATATAAATATATCGTAAATGTCGAGTAGATTTTAATTGATAACGATTAATGTACAGGAAAACACGTTTTTTTTTTTGTTCTTTTTAATAAGTAAAAAGCGAATATTCTATTTTTGTGTAAATGTAAAGTCGTGACTGTCTATTTTTTAACAATTAAATAATTTGCTTGCTTTTATTCCTCAGATTTTCAAATAAGTTAAGTTACGTGTATACATATGTGTACCTTTTGCTTGGAGCATTGGCGTGAAAATTGTGTGATGTATAACAAGGCCAACTGGTTTTAAAAGCCCTAACTGGTTTCGTAAAACGTACTCACCTGTAATAAGAATTCTTGGTGATCTTTCGGTAGTATACGATCTATTGATCTCAGTTTTTCTAATTTCTCGCGACGAACAATTGTTTGTAATGTGATAATGTCTCAAAGTATTTCTTGCGAACCACTGAGAAGTTTTTGAGAAATTCTTGCACCACATATCTCGAGATTCGAAAGAAAAATTTTAGTGACGGAAGAAGCGATGGTTCTTTTTATCGAAAGAAAATTACTTCTATATGTTTTGTCGATTACAGCAGAGTCATATGAACTCAAAAAGGAAAATAGCTCGAGGAAAAAACTTTTATCCGCACAAAAAGACGTGATTCTCAAAGAACCATGGAAAATTGGGAACCTTTCTCGACTCGATCACGATAAGCAAGTGCCACAGGCACGCATAATCACGCAATATTATAGAGAAACCAGTTGTAACACGGATTAGTTCTTTAACTTGTGTTGGTGCATCAATAAGTACAGAACTCTCTGATCAATGATAAATCTAGCCGAATAAGACGCCTGTTCGTCTCTGTAATCCACTATTAATTTTACAGAAATTTATCGATTGTTAATAGAAATTAAGTATTACTATGTATTCTTTAACTATATGTTTCCAATACTTGAAAATTGTATCTTTCAGGCAGACGTACATACCAAAAGCAATCCACTTTTTTACGTATTCAACTATTCAGATACCAGTCCTGGATGAATGGTAATCGCATACCGATTATCTAGAGACGAATGGAAATTTTCTGCAATATTACATATTTCGAATCTAACTAATGCATGTTTCCTGCATTTTAAAAAAAAAGTGAATAAGAAAAGACGGAACTCGTGTCATCTGGACTGGAACATATTTAGCTGCACGTTCCTAGGAAAATCATGAAAATCGTGATTCTTGTCGATTTAAGTCGAAGAATTGTCGAACATCATGGTAAATAGAATTTATTTACAGTAAGAGAATAAAATCAAGTAGTACGAAAATATTAATTTCTTTCAAACTTCAATTTTACTCGATCTTTGCAATGCTTATGAAATATCCTCTATAATTGTAAATTAATTGTAGCGTCTTGAAAATCTTTTGACATGCTCGAAGTGCAAAAACATTTAAAAACGGGTGATCCTAAATCTGAAATTTGTCAAATTTGGTACGTATGGTAAAGATTTGGTGGAAAGGGAAGAATTTCCTGGAAGCGTGCCTTCACGGTGGTTGGACACGGCACTTCGCAATTCTCTTTTCGTCTCGCTCGCCATCACCCACGCCACAGTCATCTTCTCCCCTCGACTTTGTGCATCAGCACGCTTTGCACAAAACTTCTTCGTGTAGTTAGCCCGTATCTGTTCGTAACGAGCGCACCGACGCTCTAGCTTTTCGAAACAACGCCAAAATACGCGACGTGTTATTTTTTTATTTGTGAACAAACAGTGCTGTTTAATCTCTTGCTCAAGATAGTACCGTTTTATGGAAACCATCGAAATCCCAAGAGGAAGAGAACGTTCCCATCCCCAGAAATAAGTCGAGACTTTTGGCGAGTTAAACGGAGTCAAAAGGTAGGAATGATCGAACAGACGGAAGGGTTGGATAGTTTCACTTTTTCAGATCGTCACGTCAAAGAATAATTTCGTCGTGGATAGTAACGAATACATATATATATGGAATAACACTGTTCTTATTATTCAACGTTGTTTCAATTCGCTTGCAACCAATTTTAAAGTCGCATAATTCCATGTAGTTACACTTGGTGCGGTTTAAAGAGAAACAGAGCCAAGGAAGGAAACGAAAGAAGCGTAGCTATATCACTTTCACTAGTATCACATGCGATCGCTATGATTCGATCGTAGTTATAGACGATAATGATTGCAATAGAAGAGGTGCTGCACCTGTATCGATTGTACACATTGTAATTTACCACTAGTAGACCACACAACGAAGGATTATGTCAACTGTTTGCAGAATCAGCTCGAGTCACGCGAAGACCCGTTTTGTCAGGGAATGTCCATAGAAAAGACTCGCTTGTTTAGTATCAAGTCGAATTCAATAGTTTAATTTGAAAGTTCACTGAACGATGAAAAGCGATTTCCTAACAATCAGGTAGTCTAGTTTGGAGCAATGCAAATGCAATCACGCTAGTGTAACGGCCTGTATACCTCAATTCTGATTTGCTCCCTTAAATTTTCAACGAAGTACGCGGTATAAATCGGCCTTTTTAACTGACACATGGATCTTTAATTAAACCTTTCTTTATTAATGATCACCGTGATATCGACATTCTTTATGTCTGACTGCTTTTCCAGGTCGTCCGATTGTTCCTACTTACGGAAGGCGCATTATGAAACACACGTGGTCACCCGTGACACTATCCTCGAAGAACACCTTTGTTTTCATTCTATCAGATAGAGTAAAAAGACTTTCCTCTTCCGTATCGATTCCCTTAAGTCAGTGCTTTACTTCAATGCTCCATTCTTTAAGTCGTTCGACGACACGATAAGACGTCGAAGTATATTTAAGCATCGTTCGTGACATATGCTTCGCATTTTGAAACACTATGCTGTTTGTTGCGTTTACGACAAACATTTTAATTTGGTCGCGAGAGATATAATATAGCTATGTCGTGTAATTTTGTGGCGATGGTAATTATTGCGGGGAAAGATTGTCCTAGCGGTCTTTAGCTTTGCTTACGGTACGAAGCATTAATTTTGTCGTCTACGACCGTGACGTGTAGACAGCATGTATACACATATATCTATCGTGCGTCCTTTGGTTTACGCATAGAAAATACCGTGACATCCAAGGGCGGTTTAACACTCGATGATCACGACCAGTTTTACAAAGAAACGAACGCGTGTTATGCTTTTACAATTTAAAAAGAAGGAAAAATTGTTGGTTGCGCGTTAGAGATTAAATCATTTTTTCAGAAGATGTGGGACTGGTATTTAAGGTCGTAGACCAAGATCCAAATGCGCTATGGTTAATCTACCGTGGGGTGGAAACCTCTTTATAACTGGCTGGTTCCTGACACTGTTCTGTATCAGTGTCAGTGCTCAGTTAGGTTCAGAGTACGGATGTCCTACTCAGGAGAGGATTCTACCTTGCAGATGTTCTACTCGTGACATGGAGATCCAAATATGGCAAGTGTCGTACTTCAAATATGGGAAAAGACCAGTCGGATGAAATTTATTCCTTATATGTCAATAGGTGCAGCCATAGTGAGCTACCAAAAGTTCTCGAGGGTCTAAAGGCAGTGAGTCATTATTTAGATCGACCGGTAGACGAATTGATCCTGGAGAACAACAATCTGCCTAGTCTACCAGGCAAAGTTTTTGCTACTCTACGTGTTCTTCGTTTAATGCTTCGAAATAATCGCCTTGAAAGAGTGTCGTCAGGGTGGCTAGAGGGACTTCACGATTCTCTCTTAGAGCTATTTGTCGTGGAACCAGATTTGCGTTCCTTGCCAGTAGACAGCTTGGAAAATCTGCAGGGTCTCGAGGCAGTAACCTTGCAGAGTAAAGCGATGAAAAAGCTGCCTAAATTCTCTGGACTGCCAAAGCTCAGATATCTCCAGATCAACTCTCCGTCTTTATTAGAATTGGCTCCAAGAAATTTTCGAGATTTGACCAATTTGGAACAGTTCCACGTTTTTGGTAGTCCACGTCTGATACGTTTAGAAGCTGGCCTGTTTCGCAGCCTATCGCGTCTCGAGTTGATAAACATCACAGACTGTGGAGTTCATTGGGTTCATCCTCGAGCATTGATAGATTTACCAGAATTGAAAGAGGTCTCGTTGGTTGGAAACTCGATCGTGGACGCTGGCATGATCGGCCGTGCCTGCATGGATCTACCTTCGCTTTCGGTGATACGACTGGACAGAAATCGCATAAATCGTCTTGGCGAAGGAGCCTTCACAGACTTATCTGTTCTCTCTCGCTTGTACTTATCGAGGAATTATATTACCGAGGTGTTCGCTGGAGCATTTCAAAGAATGCCAGCATTGAAGACCGTAGATCTCAATCACAATCTAATACATCGCATACATCCCGAGTTCTTCCCGCGCAGGCCCGGAAACATCTTGGAGGAGATGTGGATGATCAACAACGATCTAAGTCACGTGACTGAACTGAGATCGATAATGGAGGCTTTGCCTAGATTGAAGTTTCTCGATGTTAGTCACAATCAAATCGAGGAGATACCATTCGGGGCACTGAGGGGGCATCTCACACTGGAAAGACTTCACCTTGATCACAATAGAGTGGCCTTTCTGCAGAGAGAAACCTTCACCGCGATGCCCGCTCTTAGGGAACTTAGATTGAAAAATAATTCTTTGTCAAACTTATTGGAAGCGCCGTTCTGGAACTTGCCATCATTGAAAGTAAGTGGCCGACGATGAAACATTCTCTATGTTCTGGCTTAATCGTGCTCTATTACAATTTCAGGGTCTAGATCTTTCAGAAAACTACTTTCGTCATATAGAGCCTCGTTTATTAGCAAATTTGCCAAGTTTGAGACGTTTGGATATGAGCGGAAACGCTGTAGGCCTTATAGAGCCTGACTCGTTCATGGGTACACCGGCTTTAGAGCACATCAACATTTCTGGAAACGCGCTCTCGGTTCTTCATCCCCTCACGTTTCATCATTTAGCTAATCTTTACGAACTGGACGTCGGTTGGAATCGAATGCTCGAGATAGTTCCGGGTTTACCGAGAAACATAGAACACCTTCACATGCCTATGAATCGGATCATCGTTCTACCAGCTGTGTCTTCTCAAGACCTCGATCTGCCAGTTCTCAGGTCCTTGGATCTCAGCGCAAACGGGATCGAAAGAATACCACCAGGAACTTTGACCGACCTGCCGAACTTGAGAAAGTTAAATTTCGGCTACAATTCTCTTCGAATCTTAGAAGACGGTGCATTCGAAGGGTTGTCGAGATTGGAGCAATTGGACTTAAAATATAATCGATTAGTCACTCTACATGGACGAAGTTTTAGACCATTGAGATCGCTGATGGATTTAAATTTACGGGGCAGTCGTTTGGAAGTTCTAAGGCCAGATATCTTCCAGGAAAATATTCGATTACAGAGATTGGATCTCAGCAGGAACAACCTTGCGCAAATACCTCATGCAACTTTTTCAAGTACCAGGTAACAAAATGAAATATTCTTGTGTATAATCATATAGTACACTCGTACCATGATTCGTACAAAACTACGTAAAGATGCGCCATTTTTTGCACGTCAACACGCGAGTAGAAAAGCAGTTTCACTCGTAGTTATATGGTTGCGTCACTAGCAAATTGGTACCTAGAAAGTTCTTCATGCCCGTGTTGAATGTCCCCTTCTATTTGCGAGATGGCACCATCCTGGCGTGTCGTTTATTTTCTACCAGTTTCTGTTGCTTTAACAAGTGAGCTCTAATCGCTTAAATGCGAACGAAAAGATCGGTCCCTTAAACGCTAATTTTTTTAGAAATTTAGTCATTTAACTTATTGACGTATTAGTTTCTGAACGCTAAACGTTTTCCTCTATTCTTTTTTCAATCAAAATTATTATTTTTCATTTCAACATTTTATTGCAAACTGATCTTAAGTCTGCTGAGATACGTTTAGGCAGACCGATTTGTCAAAGTCGGAAACGACTGTTCCTGTTAATGACTCCATATCAAAGGGAGGAAACGACGTTAATTGCAGAGACCTTCGTGAACTATACGCGTCGCACAATACTTTGACCGAGTTACCCGGATCGTTACACGGCTTAACAGCTCTTCAGGTACTCGACTTGAGCTTCAACAAGCTGAACATCCTGTCGCCGGAAACATTGAGCAGTCTATCGGCCTTGCTCGAGCTCAAACTTGTCAGGAATCGTATCCGCGAGTTGCGTGAAGGCGCCTTCGATGGTTTGCCACGGTTAACGTTAATCGATCTGGAAAATAATGATCTGAGAATTATCGAACGAAACGCTATCAGAGCTCTGCCCGAGTTGCAGGCGATACGACTTGGGAAAAATCGATTACAGGTAGCAGAAAATATTTTTTGTTCCTTTGATTTTAATCGAAAAACTATAACAATTGGTTACTGTCTCTATAATTACCTGGACATATGTACGTAGATAATTCCAAGCGGAGCTTTCACCGAGTTGCCACTGCTGCAAAGCGCGGAACTTCAGGAAAATCGGATCCAGGAAATTGCAAGTAACGCATTCATTAACGTGCCTCACCTTCTCTTCCTTAATCTAAGCAACAATCATTTACCTTCGTTGGACTACGTTGGTTTAGAGAGCTTGCGTTCCCTGGAAGTTTTAGATTTGAGCAATAATCGATTGTCTAGGGTATCGAGCAACAGTTTAGCATCGATGGAGTGGTTGGTCGAGCTGAAAGTAAGTAAAACAAAATTGAGGATGAAAATAATTGCTTCGTAGATCATTTGCTAATAAATGTGATAATTAAAAGAGAATTAATGACTTGTGAACGAAATATCTCTTTCTTTCAAATGAAGTATTCGAGAGTGAAAATGAATGGAATGGTTGTGATAAAAGTCGATTTTCGTAATGATCGTATTAAACGCAAACCGAGTACGAAAAAATATGCCTGTAGTGGGGATAGTCTTTAGTAATAACGGGGAATACTTTCTCGTCGAGAGTGAAACTTCGCCACGAAGCGTGGTGCGAGGCCACTCGTTATGCTAGTAGAGCAATTATTCTGCAAATGTAGCTGTATCGTTATTTAAGAAGATAGCGGATCGTTTTACATATGTTGTCCATGTTAATTGCAGATGGACAATAATCGTATTTGTACCATCCAAGGTTCGCCTTTCGATGAAATGCCGAGACTTCGAGTTCTCAGTTTAAGAAGCAATCGAATGGCTTCCGTTTCGGAAGCAGCGTTCAAAAGATTGCGATCAAACATCGCTGTCTTAGATATCGATGGTAATCAAATTTGTTCTTTTCTTTACTACTTGGTATTTTATACTAGTGTTTCGTAAAAATAATTTTACTCGTATTAAAGGAAATCCACTCTCGTGTTCCTGTGGAATGTTATGGTTAAGGGGATGGCTGCAGCAAGCTTCCTCCGAAGGTCCAAGATGCGCGGACGGATCTTTATTCAAGGAAATTAGATTATCACGTCAGGATTGTCAACGCGAAAGACAGATTGATCCGATCCACCCTGGCTGCGAGGCGGAAATGATCGACGTTGCACCGTATCCTGTCTCCTCTTCTAGTGAGTAATATTCGCAAATTATCACTTTCGTTTATCAATCAGATGCTTAATAAATACTTTATCAGTATTTGGAGCAACGGAGATGGTACCACTTCGTATGAATCTAAAAGACTCATCAACACAAAATCCTCCCGATACTCAGGATACTGATTACTTCTACGACTATCCGGATTACCAAGATAGCAAAAGTAATACGACAAATGTAACTTTCATGCCGACTCAGTTTCTGACTACAATAGCACCAGAAGCTGTGAAAGCCACTCAAACAACGGAGATGATTCAACCTTCGACGAACAATACGATTCCCATAAAAAAGGGTACTTCGATGCCTCCCTCTCCCAGTAGCTCTGGTTTTACCTTCTTCGGGGTTCCTTTGCCTAGTCTCAGTTTCAATCTTTGGGGTAATTCGAGGAAGAAGTTCGAAAGAAAGAATTCCTCGGGAAGACCTGGAAGAGGTCGTTACAGGATGTTCCCACCTACAGAACCGGAAATCCACAGAGGTGGTTTTGTACCGTTACCACGTGGACAAGGTGGATTTGTACCTATCGTTGATCCCAGGCTAACTTATGAAAAACAGATTAAAAATGAAACTTCAAGAGTTCAAAACTCCAACATTACTCAAGAAGAGCGAAAACGATGGAAAAGTGGAAATGGAACGGTGGTGAAAGTCGAAAGGGCTTATCCAAGAACGAGCAAGCCTAAAGCAGGGTCCAAAGAAAGGGAAGAGTTGTCCACAGTGTCAGCTAATGAACAAGATTCTCGTTGGCAAGTAACTGACACGAAAAAAATCAGGTAAACGAGTCAATAAGTTGTTAAATAAGACAAGAATTGTTATACGTATCTTATTGTTCATTTTTTCAGTGCTGTTACAAATTCAACGAAGACGTCTGATTTAAGCCCCGCGGCAGACGAGTCATTGCAAGAAGCAAATGAAACTTCTACATCTACCGAAATGTATAGTGGAGAAACTCTAGAGATGATTAAAAAAGCAAGTAAAAACGAAGAAAAACCACAAATAGAAGTCGCGAGTAGAATTGTCTGGACTACTCCAAGAGCTGCCTTGGAAACGACAAAGGAAATATCAACAGAGATATTACAAGGAGAAAAAGATTCCTACTGGGATACTGAAGTAAACGGATTTCAAAAAACGTCCAGTCCTGTAACAAACATTCCAAACGAGCCGAGTGGTAAAATTATAACTTGTATCGTAATTTTTTTTATACGTGATTTGAAGTAAATATTTCTTTAATATTAATTACAGATGACTCGAGTACTATCGTAACAGAACGATCAAGTTCCCGTTCAACCCTTTCGGAAAATCGGAAAAATTTTTCTTCCACGTCTCAAGTTTCTCGAGAAACAGAGGCATCAGCTCTTTCAGCGTTCCTGATACCAGGAGGTCAAGTACCTTCATTGGTTCCAAATCTGCGTCCACTAGGCAGGCCAACGATAACGAAAGTTCCATCACCGCGTATTGGCCTCTCTGGTGAACCAGAGAAACAAAAATCCGTAGCAGAAGCTGTTCAACGAAATTTGGAGAATGCCGAGGAGAAATTGTTTGGCATAGATGGATCTTCCAATGAAAATGCTGAGATTCTTGAAGACAATTCCTTTAATTGGTACTTTCAACATTATAACGACACTAATTTAGAACCTTTTGTTGGTGTAGTATACAGTGGAGGTGAAAAGACTAGTGTGACTCGATCGACTTTATTGGGTCAAATATATCTCTCTCTTATTTTGTACATTTTCATATAAAAACATGGAAGATTAAATATAGATATCTCCAGCACAATTAATTTATTAAATAATTAATATTTGAAGTGCTCTTAATTACGTGTAAAATATCGGTCGACCTGAACGGTGAAAATAAGATGAAAAGAATCCAAGTGTTACGGGACAATGTTAAAGTGTTTTAATTATGAAAAACAGATAACATGCCCATAAAAGGTTCACAATTTTGTGCTTCATGCCTATGGTCAGATATGACTTTTTATTATATAAAGAAATGCACAATTGATTTATTGTGCATATCGTAATGACGTTCACAGAGTTTTTGTGTAGTAATGAAACACAAATAAAATTATAAATTCGAATGATTGATTTTTTATTAATAACGCAGAATGATAGTTAAGAAAGCTTAACTTCTCTAGAAAATATGTTTATAATATCTACGAATCGTGTGTTATAAGAATCTTATCTGCTACCTTCAGATGATATAGAAAACGTTGATACATTCAAACATGCCGTGAACGACAATTGAATGGTATTGGTTTATGAAAAAATTACGAAATTTTTTTTACCGATATTGATACATTATATAAAAGTTATAAGTAGTTTGAAGCAGTTGCTCATTCCTAGTATGAAAGAAAAGAATTATCAGTGAAAACATTCATTGCATTATGTCTTGTAAACGTAGTTTCATACAGAATTCTTATTAATTGTACAACATACTTGCTATAATTCGTATTTACTATAAATGGTGGAAATGTGTAACTGCAGTTCTACTATCGTATCTTTTATTTAATGTATATATCATACTATGATAGACCACTTTAACATTCGAACATTCGATTTATTTTGGTGTTAATTTGAAATACCAATCGCTTGTAAGCACAAAATACATTTGTACATGTATAAACAAACTCTGCAACGTTTGTGAACTTCTGCAATGTTAACAGTCTCAATCACACAAATTAGTCTTAGTTTCACTTCATTCACTGACTTTTATTTTTTGCTTTATCTTTTTCGTCCTTTTTTTCTTCTTCTTTCTTCTCATCCTTTTTCGCTTCTTTCTTATCTGTTTCTTTTTTCTCAGCATCGCGATTGGTTAGTTTATTATTGATCAAATTGTGTAAAGCCACTATGGATCTAACGAGAGCAGCAAGATACACAACCAACATTTGATCATTTGTTTTCACGTATAATGAATCAACGAAGCTACTTTGTGTCATATCGGGCAGTAAATTAAAAATATCTTGTAGTTGATAAACAATCTGATGATTAATAGGTAATTTTCCATTACCAACTTGTAGCAAATAATCTCTAATTTCTCTAATTTGTTCATGAAGACCTTTTAAACCTAGTAGTTGATTTGTAATTCTTTGACTAAGGGTACCAACTGTGGTGTCCTTAATATCTCTTAGTAAATGTTCTACACCTACTTCTTCTGCTTCCTCTGCACCTATTTCACTAGGAATGTGTTCAAAGGTCTTAGATGTTGGGGAACCATCCTGTAACCAATTTACAGTTATATTAATTACGATATAAATTAACATTTACATAGCAATTATCTTATGAAACATACATCGTGAACTTCTTCAACAGCTTGATACGCCTCTGTTGGAAGACCAAGATCTTTGGGTTTAGCGTCTATAATGACCAAAACAGAATTAGGGCAATATCTTCTGATTAATTCGTTAATCGCAACATCATTTTGATGCAATTTGGGCCCAGTATGATACCATCCTACTACCTTCTCACGGGCTAAAATGGATTAATGAAATATAAAATTCTGATTGTTTATCAGCTCATGTGCTTATGTTTTCAATAGATACATACCGTTGACCTTTTTAAACATTCCATACATGTTTTCAAGATAATCATGATCAAGGAACCACACACTTTTGTCCTTATCATCTTCATCAAAAGGAACTGTAAACAAAGATAATAATATTTGATATTCTTAATTCATTTAACAAAAATTTGAAATGTGTGCATGTCTATATAGGCTATTAAAATTAGAAATTTTTATGATAAAAATAACTTCATTTTATCTATAAAGGTATTAGAAGAACGATAAATTAGTAAAAAATATGCCATTTTATTAAAAAAGTTGGTAAAACTCTCAAAAGCAAATAGTGAATATTAGTAGCATCAACCTAACCTGCAAAACTGTTTGACACGTCTAGAACGCCTTTAGCCCTCCAACATCCCAAAAGAACACCAACAACTCTCTTCTGATTGCCAATTTTTCCCATACGATTAAAATGATCCACCACACTTAATAAAACTAAAGGGTGCACGACTACTTTTGTAGTTACAACCTCTTGACTCGGCATTTTTGAGCAATTCCTTTGACTTTAACCAATGAACGTAGCCACAACAGAAACAACATCCAAGTCATTCACTGACCATTCACAAAAGACCCTTCTAAGTACGTGAAAGTAAACAATATCTGACAATATAAGCGCCACTTTCAGGAAAATGTATCAACTATATCTCTATAAGATACTATATCCTAGGTATTTCCAACAAGCAAAAAATAATAGTATATTACATAATAATCAATAATAATTATATTACAATAACCAATTATATTCTAATTTAAAATCAGCTTAAAGTTAATTTAAAAATTTTGTATAAATGTAACTTTTATACATTTTTTTTTTTCCAATTAATATCCCTCACGAGGTGAGACAAAGCGAATGAAATTTTCATGAAATTTATTTTCTAAATAATTATAAAAATGCTTTTGCATTTATTGTAAGTACAATAAGAAATTATAGTTAGCAGCACTGTTGCGAAAACATACTCTTCCACACGTGTTTTGTTCGATTCTGAAGTATTGCAAGGTAGTTCTTATCAGATATGTAGTAATTATCTAAAGAAATGTGACAAACGTAATGTTGAGTCATGTAATATGCATCTACATATAATATATGTATATCTTTTAATAATGATTTAATCTTATTTATTCGAAAAGGAAGGCCAATGCGTCTTGCGTTTTTGCTTTAATAATGTATATTCTTGCCGACATGTTTACCAACTGTAGAAATCAGAATAGGCGGGAAATTTTAGATTTCATATTCCTTTACAGAATGTCGAAACCAATAACCTTCGTAACCGGAAATGCAAAGAAACTGGAGGAATTTGTGACTATTCTGGGAAAGAATTTTCCACGAGAAGTTAAAAACATGAAGGTGGACCTTCCGGAATATCAAGGAGAGATAGAAGAGATTTGCGTTTCCAAATGTCGAACAGCAGCAGATATAATAAAAGGTCCTGTTATTATTGAAGACACATGTTTATGCTTCAAAGCAATGAAAGGATTACCTGGACCTTATATCAAATGGTTTTTAGATAAATTAGGACCAGAAGGATTGTACCAAATGCTCCATGGTTGGGAAGACAAAACTGCGGAAGCGCTTTGCACTTTTGCCTATTGCGCCGGAGAACCGGAAGATCCGGTTTTACTGTTTCAGGGTAGAACCGATGGAACCATCGTGAGTCCTCGAGGACCACGAGATTTTGGTTGGGATGCATGTTTCCAGCCTTTGGGCAGTGATAAAACCTATGCAGAATTACCGAAAGAAGTGAAGAATCAAATTTCACACCGTAGCAAAGCGCTAAAGAAACTAAAGGAACATTTTATGAAAGAGGTTCAACATTAAATCGAAAAAAATTGTTGTACCTGAAAGTATAATATTCATTTAATTTTATGTTTCCTATAGGTATTAAAAATATGTATTTGCAGGCTATTAGCACTGAGAAATATATTTTAATTGCTTTTCATGGCGTATTGTTTACTATTTCCTATATAAATATGTATTTTCTCGCATGAATGATTGTATATCATCAAAGTATACATTCGTCATTTTAATCCAATGTTAATTTACGTAGTAAATTATTCTTATTTTATCAAAGCAGATTTAGCGTTTAAAATACATTTTGACTGGGGTGGCGATAGCTGATGGACTTCGTCATAAGTTGTTACCGAAGAATTTTTTATACGAACAATAAAAAGTAGGAAAAGAATTTAAAAATTGATTTTAGCAAACGATATTTCATGTAACGTAAATATTGACCATACATTTATCGATGTGTTGTAAAATGATGCAATATTTTTTAACATTGTACCACGTTTATTTATCAATGAAAATTTAAATTTTTGGATTTTTAAAGTTTTGTGAATATATAATACATACAAAAAAGTGGACGTATTTATTTCGCAGTAACATTACTTCTTTTTTCGTTATTGCTATATATGGAATAATGTAATCTTTATATACTTTTATATTGTTATTGATTGTCACGCACGACGGTAAACACGCAATCGGATTTTATTTGTTGCTCTTCTGAACGTTATTGATAAAGCCAATTATATTCATTAATCGAAAATATTTGCAATACTGTGACTTAAAAGAACAAAAATAATCTCAAGGAAAATTTTCTATCAAGGAAATTGTCTGTCATCGTATTAAAATTAGCACATCAAATTATATTATTTATTACCGATTATATCGTGAAACTATAAATAAATAGCCAACGATTAATCAAAGTTTTCTACGAATATAAAAGCAATTCTTTTCTTTTAATTAAATGGGTCAGGGGAACTAATTATCTAATATATCACAGATTTTTTAAGGCTGCTAGAACAAAGGCTGTTCCCCTTATTTTCTCTTTCAATGGAATAGTTGTTATCGATGTAATAATATTCTTTTTTATTTTGTACAATTAAAGAATCATAACAGAGAATGCCTCTTCCAAGAGAAACTTCAAGGAATAAAAAAATTTCAGAGCGTATGTAAGAATGCGTGCCGCCTGCGCATCGCTTGTTGCATTAATTTTATCAACTGTTCAATGACTTAATAAATGTTCGGAACTCTTGCAATGCCATGGAAAATTTAATAAAATACCTCTTAATCCAGAATACATTTATTCTGATGCTTTGTCGATATTTCTTTTTTTGAGAAAAATATTCTTCACCGCAATTCTCTAATTATGTAAAATGAAAAGAATTTCTCACTTAAATTTTATTTCGATACTAGGGAAAAAGAAGAAGAGAGAATAAAAGGACTCGTTTATCCCCTGATACTATCCCAAAAATATTAATTAATCTTTCAGTCCCATTTAATTAAGAACAAGTTTTCAATCCATATCCGCGATACTTTCCGACAAAATAGCTGATAAGGTTTTATTTGATATTATTTATATGTATTTGTTTCGTGAAAGGATAGAAGGAGATTAAAAAGACAAATTTCTATGAAGTGCTCAATTAACGTAAAAACTACGGACCAGGTTCTAGCTAATTTAGGTGATATTTTTAAAAATTATTCACGTAGCAAAAGTAACTGATGACGATGTCCGAACGGGTTATCTTGTGCATTGATTACACCGGCACAGCCAGTTCATAACACCCTTTCGGGAGGGGTTATCATTGTATTCGCATTTTCTTATTCCACCGGGATTTGCAGATTTTTCGCCTTATAAAAGGAGAAAGCGATGCAGCGGCAATACCAGTCTTGTTGCATGGGTCATACTATAATGGATACTCTAATCGGTAAGTAATAAGGAAAGAGCAAAGAGGGGTTTACATGTTTTGTTCTCATATATCTTCGAACGTTATCAATAACTTGAAATATTACACAAATTTCTTATTTTGCAGCATTATTAGCGATCTTAGCTACGGCGTTTGCCGTTCAAGGTACGTTAAATGGAAATAAAGTGAACCGAGTCGGCCGAACTCTTCATGCAGAGAAGTTTTGGACTTGAAATTACGAATCGCATGACAATTTCAAGACACAGTTATAAATATAATCTTATCAAACATTATTGCAGCACCTTTCCCCCATGGAAAAATTGTGACTTACAAATACCATGCTGACGTGAAAGCTGGAATCATCGACCCGGCTCCATTCGCATCCGACTTTAATATCGAATGCCTCCTTCAGGTGCACCACGATGTCACCAATCCAAACTCAAAGAATACCTTTTACGTTACTTTGAGTGATATGAAACATGGGTTGTACAATGGGCCGATGAAACATTACGAGTCTGTAAGCCAGATGTTACCGATCGACGCCGCTAAAGCGCTGTTGAATCCTTTCCTCGTTATCTATGAGGAAAATGGGCACGTAAGTTACGAGAAGATAAAGAAGTAATTTAGAAATGCGACAAGCATTCCAATAACGAAGGAAATGAAACATATTTGTATTATCATAGCTTGAAGGCGTGAAATTCGCAGAAGATGAGCCAGGATGGTCGAAGAACGTGAAGAAGGGTATCGTCTCTATGCTTCAATTGGACTTGGATCAGATGCATGTTCAAAGCCCAATAAAAGCACATAGTTTTATATCTCAGGAGGTAGGTAACGACTGATGGGAACATCCTTGGGTTTTGGTTAATGTTCTCTTTGGTTGTTACCACTAGGTTACCATTCATGGCAATTGCGAAGTGGCATATAACGTACAGCCAATGGACGAAATGCAAGCAACATCTGGCAAAGAGCTCGTAGTTACAAAGTTCTACGAATCCATGAACTGTTCTCACTTCAAATACCACGAGTTTAATCATGTTCAATGCCATAAATGTCAAATACATGAAAGGGTATTAAGAACAGTAGATCTCTTCTATCATTTTTTCTGTACTAAAATTTTAATTTCATAATGTTAATTTCTATATTGTTACATAGAACGACATGAGCACTTCCAGCAGACGCGTTTTCGTAATAGAAAATCACGATAATGAAATCCTTATTAAAAAATTGATTGGACATGCAGTGATTAACTACTTCCCATGGCTGGCTGCATCAGAAGCTCATTATCTTTTGACCAAGTAATTTCAGAGTGATAACATATTATTATAATAATTCCAAATACGTATAAACACTTCGCTGAAGTTTTATTTAAGAACGATATCTGTTTTTGCAGCCAAACTTTGTTCCTCGAAAAGGTCGTTCCTGTATCTGACATTCAATTAATGGGCTCCAAACACTTAATTGTTTCGCCTATCGAGAAGGTCATCTACGATGAACCTAAAACTCCATACGTTCCTGAAGCTGATATAGACGTAACTGGTCACCGGCATGTTGTTAAACTTGATGAACTTGTGGTTAAAGTGAAGAAAATGTTGGACGAGGTTGCTGGTTACCTGAAGGAAACTCACGTCGATAAGAAACAAATAGATTGGAAGCATGACCAAACGATCAACAGAATTTTACACGTTATGAAGTACATGAACGTTGCATCTTTGAACAAAGTGTTTAGCGAAATTGAGGATATCAAAGATGTCAAAGTGGAAGCAGTGAGGTGAGTAAACCGATATTTATCGGTGATTGAAAAATAACTATGTAATATATCTTCACACCAATTTTTTCATGCCTTTTCAGAAATATTTTCCTCACAATAGTACCACACGTAGGAACTCCTGCTGCGTGCCTTTTCACGCGAAATGTAGTACGTACAAAGAGTGTACCGAATTGGGTTGCCGTCACGATGCTTGCCAATCTTCCGATGCACGTAAAAGTTCCATCGAAGGAACTGCTTTTACAGATGGAAGAACTCCTTAACTTAGGCGAATTCGTTTCTCCGAGCGTAAGGGAAGCTGGCATATTCTGCTTTGCCACACTGATTCATAAGACCTTCAAGAAAGAACAGACCGAAGTTGTCGATCCTCTTATGGAGAGATACTTGAAGCATTTCATGGATCATGTTAGAAGTATGGAATTTCTATCACTTTTCCTTTCTTTTTTAATTAATTTCTTAGTTCTTAAGCCCTTGCATTCTTCAATATGATTGATAACAAATGTTACAGATGAGCCGATGTTTCACATGAAGATGGTATACATGATGGCTATGAAGAACGTTCGATCGAAACATGTTTTGAAACATCTGGAGCCTATCATCAAAGGCGAAGAGGTTGTTTCCGAAAAGCCACACAACATTCGAGTGCAAGCTATTTGGACCCTGAAAAACATAAACGTGCATAGAAATTATATTCACGACATACTCTGGCCAGTCCTTAGTGACGTTAGCCTTCCCTCGGCAGTGAGAATCGCTGCTTTTAATGTACTGATGCACCAAGTTAATCAAGAGCCTAATTTAGGGCGTGTTATGAACATATACTGGTTAATGGTTTACGAAAAAAACGAACATCTGTATAATTATTATGTGGATACCGTTAAAGGACTTGCCAACTCGGTAGACCCTTGCCTGATGAAAATTCGAGAAATGGCTAAGAAAATATTGAAGTTTATTCGCATAAGGAACCTGAATCAACCACTTTCAAGCAAAATACACGTTGACTATGTAGATGAAAAGTACGGATTCGGAGAGAGCGTAATGGCTTCCTTAGTTCTCGACAATTTAACTGGTTTACCGTACGTTGGTTCAGTGGAACACGTCGAAACTGTTGCTCATAAACCTGTTACCACATTGGGAGTGAGTCTATTCGATATTATCGTATATATGAAAAATATTATTTAAATTCTCTTTAGTATCATTCAATTTTGTTTCTACGTCTTAGGTTCACTGGAACATAGATGGCATGAGCAAAATCTTAAAGCATATCAATCATAATGTGCTCCACAAAGTCGTAGAGGCAATTAAAAATGACAATGTGAAGAATGTATTGAATAGAGCAGTCAAAGATATACCGGCAATTAAAGATATAAACGTTAACGTGATTCTAACAATGAACGACAATGTTGTTTTCATACTCCACTCTGACGAGAGTAATTCGTTGAAACTTCTTGATAAATTGAAGGAATGGAACAAGCTCATTACCGAGTACCTAAATATTATTAACTGGCAGACTGTGCTGTACCATAGTCATTCCGAAATGCACATGGTCACCGATCTTGGTGTACCAGCCGTTTTGGCTTCCAAAGTACCATCTTTGAGCTCTCTCAGAGGAAGCGTTGAATATTCCGAGAATAAAAATCATTTAATCTTGAAATCAAAAGTCAAATATCAACAATGGATGCACGGTGAATACGTGATGTCGATTTACAATCCTGTCGTTGATTCCTGGCACTCTATTCGTAAAACGTCATCTGTAGACGTTACTTTGCCTTGTGATATAGCCATCGGTTACAATCAGGACACAAAGAGTTTTAAAGTTTCATTGGCAAGGTTGCCTGTTTCGGAATTCTCGGTCGTTGGAATATCCTTTCACGGAAAGAACTATGTCACCCTTACAGGAGATCAGCACGATCTGTTGAAGAAATTGTGTTCCACTTGCCGTCATCACGAAGTTATCACCACTGGTGCTAGTTTGAAAACTTACGAGAGCAACTTTGACTCGAAGGACACTGGTACTCGATTTTCGATGATACTTCATTGTGACAACGATACTGTTCCTGTCTCGCCTGTTAATCACTGGCTTGAAGTGTACTCAGACAAATATAAAAACACCATGTAAGTATAAAGTTAAGGGATGACAGCGGACAGGAGAAGGAGTAGCATCAAAACTTATTTTCTTTGCATAGTGGCTGTTCATGGATGAAACCTGTTATGGCAGTTCATCATAACATAATGAACAATATAATTGCGAAACAAGAAGGAAGTTGTGTAATTGTGTATAAAAGTGAACCAAGTATCGCTTATCCTACTTCGATGGTAAGTTAAAAAAGTGACTATACTTATGCAATACGTGAATCTTCTTTCTCTTAATTCTAATTTTTTTACTGTTTATTTAGATCGACTTAACCGGAAAAGTTAGTTTTCAAGATTTGGATCACAATCATGAAAAAATGGTTTTGATTAGTAGCAAGAGAATCGATATTCGGGGAAATATGAACGTCAAAGCAGCCTCCACTGATGAATCTGTAAGACAGTGGGATATGAATGTTAACATTATATTTTCTCAGGGACACTTCAACAACAGTATGAAAGTTATGATCACTCGTATTGCGCCAGAAGAGAAAAACCTGAAGGTTTGTAAGGTTTAAGATCTATACGTGAAACGTTTTCGTTAAAAAGACATTTGACGTGTTTTCTTAGATATGTATCGAGGCACAAAAAGATTATCCGATGATTGGCTGGAAAGTAGGTGCGTGGAAAGTTAATGAAGAAAAGGAAATTAATTCAAAAGTGACGATCACCATGGGGCAAACGAAAGATGATAAGTGTGTACGCGATGACATGGACGTCACAATAGTCGTAAAAGGTGAAATGTCAGAAGACCAAAAAGATCATATCGTCCACGACAGTATGCATAGTGTGTGCTCTAAACAAAGTCAGAATTCTTTGTTTTACTCCAAGGGGTCGATTGTTCCTAAGACTAGAGAATGTATTGAAGAAGCGTTGCATCATTCAACCCTGAGAAAGTACACCGTAAATATGACGCTAAGGAAGGTAAATATTTGCAATTTAGTACTATTGTAGTAGTTTAATTATATACTTGATCTTTATTCGTATTACAGGTACCTCCATATTTGACATCGATCGTAAATATGGCACAAGATATTTTACGTGCTACTTACTTCTCGCATATGAAATATACTTGGAATCATATGGAGCCCGGAAACGCGAAAATTGTCTTAGAATTCCCATATTCGACATCTCTCCTTAACATAGCCGTCGCTGCACCGACGTACAGTTACGAATTGGTCCATTTACCATTTGGTGATCCACTTTGGAATCCATGGATGGATAACGCACAATTCTCTTTCTTAATGTTAAATAATTACGTTAAAGGCGGACTCAGTAAGTTATTTTGCTACTTATAACAAGTAATCATTAATACGATAGTCATCAATATCTTTATACTATTCATAGAGTTCTGCACAATTCGTCCTCGAGTTCTTGTTACTCTGGATAATGGTATCATTCCGTACATCGTACGAGACAAATGGACTCTGCTGTCTGGTGATCATATAGACCAAATGTATAGTATCTTCGTGAAATCAGTGCAAGATAATGTATTGGCTCTGAAGGTTTATGTAGGTGAACATGAATTGGAAATCATGCCTGTCAATGGAGGCATGACAGTCACCATAGATAATGAAGTTATAGACAAAACGAATATAGAAAAAGGTGGTATGATACCTAAGAACTCTGACTCCTACGTTATTAGGTGAATTCCCTCAGTATTAATTTTCCAACAAATTCTCATTTACTTAAATTTTAATCTCACAGGATGATTTCTGCAGAATAACACGGTATTGGAGTATAATTGTAATATTCGTGTTTTTTCGGACAGGTTGACCAAAGGTTATGAAATTGTGACGATCGAATCTCAATTAGTACCGTTCCAAATTTACTATCTACCAGACAGCGTGACAATTTTTATGGGCACCTCACTTCAAGGTCAAGTAACTGGGATGTGCGGTCATATGGATAGTACGCACGAAATGAAAATTCCACAGATATACAGTGTCTCGCATCTTTAAAGAGATCAAATGAAATCATTTAATCATATTTCCCATTTTATGAAACGTATTCAGCGGAAATTATCTAAAGCAGTAGGTGTACATTGTCCGACAAGAGAACTTAATATAAAATGATCATGTAGATACAAAAAGTAGACGAATAAAGATTTATCCCGGGCAATCTTTGGTTAGTTATTCTTTACCTTTACAGTGGTAATCGTCAAATCATTCAATTTTATCGTTGTGATGTAATTACAATGAAATATATATTACATCAATATATTATGTTGGTAATATATATAAATATATATATATATATATAATATATATATTTAATATATATAATATATATAATATATAATATATATAATATATAATATATATAATATATATATATATATATATAAATATATATTATCAATATACTATGTTGGTAAAAGAAAAAAAATTCATTATTATGTCTAAATTCATTTCATAAATATTGAAGAAGTGTTACTTTTTTAATAATTTTTTATAAAATTGTACAATTTGAAATTGAACAAATAAAGTTTTATTTCTTTCATATTTTATATTTACAGTTGTCTAGAAATAGCAAGAAAAATAGCATGTATAGCAAAATGCTGTTGTTTTGCCTCAGGACATTGGCTCAACCTTGACGCAGAAATGTAATGATAAACAAACTCCGGGCAAAACAATGTCGCCGCTACATGTAACCGACTAATGAAGACGAATTTGAATTTTCCGACTCTCCCCCGACCAGTATAAATAAATGGACGCGATCGCGAGCGATAGAGTATCGTACAGTATCTACAGAGTATCTCCGAGTATCTCACGAGTATCTACCGAGTTACGCGACGAGCATTAACGAGTAATTTTCTGCGATTTTATTCTGCGATTTATACTTTGTACTAACGACTCACGTATACGGCTGTACATTAATTTATTATTCTAAATATAATTCTATATATTCGACGGTTTCAACAACGAGCAATCTCGTTATTAATCCTCACATACCAACGTCCTCTTCACATCAACATCTATAGCAATAAGAAAGTAGTTGTCACGTGGCCTCCGTGGCGCAATCGGCTAGCGCGTTCGGCTGTTAACCGAAAGGTTGGTGGTTCGAGCCCACCCGGGGGCGATTTATTTTTTGCAAATTTTACAAAAGTAGAAATAATACATGATTTTTATATTTTCCGACACGTGTTCACTGGCAAAAAAAAATTTATACATTTGTATCACAAGTGTATTGTAGAAACAACATTATCTAGTATTTAGTTATTAAAGTTATGGGTTACAAAAGTGAAACACTGGTTTTGGAGAGGTTCCGAAATAAAGATCGTGCCATGTATCGTAAGTTTTGGAATGAAATAAAACATATTCATTATTAATAATAACGTTAGCAGTAAGTTTTCTGTTAAAAGTAGAAATGTAAAACATGTCATATCTTATTCCACAGATGACTTCTGTACCTCGTCTGTGCTTGTAGGCATATGGTGTTAATGTGAATTGTACGGCTTTTACTATAACACAATGCAAAAGTAATAGAAATATACAAATATTGAATATATCTATAATTTGTTTCGTATTTTTACAATAAATGAGCAGGATTTAGATGTTAGCTTTAAGTTTTAGAAATGTATAAATTATTCCAATATACTGTGATATAATAGAAAGCAAATGGGAAATTAGATTTGAATGATACAATATATGATTTGATACACTATATATTTATTTAAATAGAGCGATTATTTGTTATTATATATTACGACTGTTTCATGTACCATTAATAGGAGTACATAATTTAAATTTACCTCCGAAATCCTATTAGTAAGTGGCGCTACTGTCGATTTGAAATTGTGGTTGGACTCCATCTTCCTTTCGCCGACAACCTATACGCAACGCGAGGAAAAATGTAAGTTCATTTTTGAAAGATAACATTTATTACATAAGAATTAATTATGTCAATATGAAAAACATTAGTTATTTGTTAATATAACACCATTGTCTATTGTTAGTTGCATACATTATTACTCATTTATAGAATCGATTGAGACCGCATGTGGTTGGTCTTGTACGATACTTTTAAATATTTTATTCACGTTATATGTTTGTGACTTTTTGATATGCTTAAACTTTACAATTTTGTGAAAATTATTGTCCCTGGTTATGTTGTTAGAGCGAATTTTCGTATTTTGATTTTGTTATGTTATAGGTTAAGTAGTTAAAGTTGTTTAACCACAACTGTATCTATATTGATCAGTGTTGCATCAGAACACTCCATTTGTTTTCTGCAATTGAATTCTTATTCTTGTTTCAGAAATGTCAAAAATGGCTATGTTTTGGAATCGTTTAGGACAGCTTGGGTTAGGTTTGACTGCGACTGGGCTTGTTGTTAATAATGCCTTGTACAATGGTTGGTTTTCTTTTTATTATGCAACAATGTGTTTATCGATTATAAGTTCAATAAATTTTACAATTTTTTTTTTAGTTTTACAAAGTTACAAGTTCTATAATATTTGTGTATTGTTTGTTTCAGTCGATGGTGGTCACAGGGCTGTTATTTTTGATAGATTTACTGGAATAAAGAAACAGGTTGTAGGGGAAGGAACTCATTTCATTATTCCTTGGGTTCAGAGACCTATCATATTTGATATTCGATCAATGCCAAGAAATATTCCTGTAATTACTGGAAGTAAAGATCTACAAAATGTAAACATCACACTTCGTATTCTCTACAGACCTGTACCAGACTCCTTGCCAAAAATCTATACTGTTCTTGGTGTAGATTATGCTGAAAGAGTATTGCCGTCTATTACCAATGAAGTCTTAAAAGCAGTAGTTGCTCAATTTGATGCAGGAGAATTAATCACGCAGAGGGAGAGTGTCTCTCAAAAAGTTAGGGAAAATTTAACAGAAAGAGCTTCTCAGTTTGGATTAATTTTAGATGATATTTCTATTGTAAGTATGTTATGATCATTTATGTTTTTCAATATGTGTATACTCTGTTTAATCTCATAACCTACTTTATTTCAGACACACTTAACATTTGGAAAAGAATTTACTCAGGCTGTAGAAATGAAACAAGTAGCACAGCAAGACGCAGAGAAGGCCCGTTTCTTAGTAGAAAAAGCGGAACAACACAAGAAAGCTGCTATCATTAGCGCAGAGGGTGATGCTCAAGCTGCCAGCTTAATTGCAAAATCCCTTGGCGAAGCAGGCGATGGTTTAGTTGAACTTAGAAGAATCGAAGCTGCAGAAGATATAGCACATAATCTGTCTAGATCTCGTCAAGTAGCTTATTTGCCACCAGGTCAAAATGTTTTATTAAACTTACCACAGTAAAGATATGAACTCAAATAAAAGTTATATACATAAGTTGTGCATTTATATTATAATGTACGAGTCTGATGCATTAATGGCGTACTAGTAACAGAGAACTTTTAATGTGCATACATGTTCCTAGACATAAATGATGCAATTTTTGTAAAATTTTAGGTTACATTCTTAAGTTTGTAATTGTATACATGTTTCCCTTTCAGTTATGTAATAGTTACTTGACAAACTGAAAGTATCTGTTGTTAGCTATGGGTCAGTCTGCTTTTCAGAAGAGGAGATCATTTTCCTTGTGAATTTTCAATATCCTAATATAAAATTTAAAATGTGTGTAATGCTTTTGAATTTAAATTCTTTTGCATCCACAAGATTATTTTATTTCAGGGTTATTGGCTTACCAATAATAGGCTCTGTGCCTCAAACTGTGCATTCATAGTAATTAGTAAGCAATGATAGAGTTGTATTTATTTCAGTGTCAAGTAATAAAAACTGAATTTTTACAGGAAATGTATAACTTTTAGTGAACTGTATGCTATGATCTGGGAGAATTGAACGCATCTATCGCGTAATGCTTATATACATAGTGTATTTGTGAATACATAGTTGTAAATTAGTAAATATTCTGTAAAAGATTTATACCAATTTAAATTTTATTTTTCAGAGTATATAGTTTCAGACAGTCACTTTATTCGTACTTTATTCAATGTGCAACTTTTTCAAAACTTTAATTTTTTAAGAATTTTAAGTACCGATATTTTAAAATCGTACTTTTTTATCGCAAAAAATGCTAGCTAGGGAAAAGACTTCGAAATTTCATCGCAGTCATTTATTCGTCCGGATCACCAATGAATTATGACGATCAATCAAGACTGAAGATTGGTGAAAGATTATCGCAGTCGGGGTCCTCTGGCCCAACGTTTGTCGGCATTGCCAGTTAACAAAGAAAACAATTCATCACAATTTGGCGATCACCGTGGGGTTTCTATCACGGGTTGCGAAGAAAATTGGAAATACACGTTAACAATTTCAATTTCTTCTTCGTAAAATTAAACAGCAGTTTCGTAAATGTAAATATTGAAATGCATAATTTCTTCCTTTATTTCATGTTATATTTTATGTATTATAATCAGATATAATTTGTAGAAAGTTTCGAAGTAGGCGTAATGAATGAAAATGATTTATGCATTATAAAATTTGATTAGTATCTATAATTTTCAATAAATTGTAAACTAACCGAGAGGTCTCAGTCTTGAAAAGGTACAAGGCAAGATCGTGGCAGTAGGAGTACGAAGCAAAAGCAGATTAGCGTGAATAATGAAGACACGACCGCGTGAAAGCCTAAGCGAGTCTCCTTAAGTCTGCTCCTTCGAGTAGAAGCCGAAGCCGGAAAGGAAGGATACTGAGAGGTGGGGCGGACAGAAAGGAGGTAGAAGCAGTTAATTACTCCTCCCATCCAGAGGATAACGACTTCCCCTTATTTGTCGAGAGGCGCAAACAGCCAACCCTCGGTGAAATCCCTCGGCAAGACGCTTTCTCGGATATGTACGTTGGAGTCTTGAATCCATCCCATAACTTAAATGTTAACCTGTTTCAATGAACATTTATGGATCCAGAAACTGGTCAAGTATTTTCCAATAAATAAATACAATACGATAATTCAGCTGGGGTATTTCCATTACGAAACATATTTCAACGAACTTTTGGATTTATCCGGACTTTTGATAAATTCTCGCGCGATTGAAGCGATAATAATGATTGTAAACGTAAGCAATTGGCCTATCGATGGTACTAGTACGAACCTGTAAATTATTTCATAGTCATAAATAAACAGAAACGGGGAGGAATGACCAAGTTTTCGTTCTATGTGCATGATTATGACGTACGAAGTAATTTGCATTTTTAAACTGTATCCCGCAACATTACGCCACAAGGAATTGTGATGGAACTTGCAATGCAAGATCAAGGCCATCGTTATTATCATCGATATTCCAAATGTGAACGATAAAGGATGGCACATGTTTTCCGAGCAATGCATATGTGCAACGAAATAAATAAATAGGCGCATATGAATACTCGAACGAGAAACACGGAGAACGAGAGAAGGGAAACTAATTACGAAAGAAATCATAATAGGCGCACATGCACCGCGGGCTGTCGAGCTAACGATTGCTTCCTCTGCATCTGCACCTGTTACTGCGAACCTACGGTTGCATCGATGCACGCGAGCCGCATATGCCGATGGCCTTCCTCGGAGACACGATCGCCTAAAGCGATAATCTCCTTTTGCGAACTCGTAGCTTGCAGAATTTCGTAAATATCCAGAAGTTAAAGCGATAGTTTCTATAATTTCTTATATTTAACACGTTCCCGGCTGCATCGTAAATGCCTAGTTTCTTCTTATTAATCACAATTATCATCAATTGTTTGGTACTCTTTCCTAGAATTAGGAGAAGCAATTGCGGGCATAGTAATTAGGAATATAATGAAAATTCGTGTAATGCTCGCTCACGCCAGAGCAAAGTCATCCCTTTGAAGAGACTAACGTAACAAACGCTGCTACCACTGTATAAATGTTAATTAAGGAAACATGGAAACGAAAACCACCCTCGGTGGTTTATGATTGCATTCCCCTTTCTTCCTTGAAGAGTACGGGACTTGAGGGCATATAACGAAACGCATTGACCATCGTCCGAATTAAAGTCCAGGAAATTGAATAGCTCGCAACGTTAAATAACCGAGCTTCGATTGTTTTCGTTCTTCTCCACCATTTGCTTTTGTGGATGGCAAATTTACTAGCACAGGGTACTGTTATTATTTTCTGCATGGAGGACTGGAGGATTCTACTGTTATCTACTTACATGAAAATGTAGTTTCACGTACTTAACGATCTAGCGAATACTAAGAGACTCGTTTATCGTCCGGAGTTAAGGTTCAGAACCGAACAGTCGGGATATGATGATATTGCACTTTAAAGCGTTCCTAAACTTATTAAACCAAGCGCCTTTCGGTTAGCATAATCGTGACTTTGGGGCGGCTAGTCGATTGCATCTCTTTACCCTCTTCTTTCTCATCTTCGTGAAGAGCTGGCACGCGAGGAGTAATTTTCAATAAATGCAGCCGGCACGATTTTGTCGCTGATCCTCTTCTAGTTGATGCACGGCGAACGGTAGTCCCGCCATTCATCTTTGACCTGTTTTCTTCTTGCTGTTTCTTCTCTAGGTTCGAAAACGTACTTGGCTGACGCGCGAGAGCAATAAGAAAACATAGTTTCGAACATCCGACACCTCGTACGATTGCCATTCACTTTTCGCCGTAGAGAGAGCAGTTTAGACCAGACCCTCGGGGAAGTTGTGCGGCAGATTGATTTACATCGCAGGCAGCCTCGAGCCGGCCTGTAATCTCGCGGCCATGCCGGGCAGAATACACGTGACTGCCGCCTCATCCCTTTCACGACCCCTAGGGTGTATTAGAGCTCGAATGCCCTGACGAGAGGCAACCAACTTACGGTTAATACCGTGTGGATTAGTTGGCCAACTACCATTGATAACCGATGATTTGACCGATCGTTTCTACGATTGCACGGTTTATTTTTACGCTAGTTTCCTTCGTCGCGTGTTTCTATTCTGATTTCGGCTAGCCTACCGTGGATGACGATGGTTCATGGAACAAAGGGTGAAGTCTTGGAACAGAAAGCGGGTCTGTGCTCCCGTTAGGACACTTCCTCTTCAAGTGTCCTCAGGAAGTACGCAGGTCATCGCGTGCAGAAATCCACGAGACGGTCGCGACTCCCCATTGTCAACGGCACACGAGAAAAGAAAGTTCATGGCTATGGGGTTACCTGCTGTCTTCAGGGTCACCGTTATCCAGCGATCACACCGCACACGATTGGCGGTGAAACTGGAACGAATTCTTCAATTTTAACGTAATGAAGTAGCATCAACATACAAAAGGCTCGAACGTGTGTAACTCGCGTTCGTTTCGAAAATTTGTAATCGACAAAATTTATCAATCACTAGCGTAAAGCAATTTTGTGATTCCGGTTACCATTCGATATTTTTTCTTTTTTTTTTTTCTTTGTTTTCATTTGCTTCTTTCCTTTCTTCACTCGCTGTCATTCTAGGTAGTATACAAAGCTGCTGGTGACAATGTTATTTGTCACCTCTTAAGCGTAACTTGAAGTAATGAATGTTTGCGTGAACATCGTAACATGAACATTTTGTAAAGAAATAGGAAACATCGTATTCTTGAAGCTTCACTTTCTTATTCTTCGTTTGGCGATACTATCTACTTTCTCGAAATTACCATCATTTAAAAAATTTCACTTTCCAAATTATATTCATAGCGAATTATCACGCAATACTATTTAATAAGTTTTTACATTGCGAATCTTTATTTAATTTGGTATCTTTACTTTGGGTATGTTTCATATTTTTGCTTATTGTGTATGTACACATTCTGTGCATTCTTGTACTTTTAATCCCCTTTTTTTTTTATTCATTTTTTGAATCATTTTTGACTGATTCGAATTCCTCGCTTTTCCAGGCTGGGACGAAAACAGAGAGAGATTGAGCCGTAGAAAATTCGAGGATTCGCAGTTAAATTTCCCATAAATGCATACACATCCGTAGTTCACCAACAAGTTTCAAGCGCTCAACCCTTCAGCTGATACTCTGCTATATCTCGCTCGTCTTCATTAACCTTAGTGCGTTCTTCAAGTTAATCCTCATGCTCGTGTACGATGTTTGCTCTCCTTCATCTCCTTGGCTCTCGTAATCGTTGACCAGGATAGCGTTCGTCGACCGGGATGGACGTCGACAAAGCCATGTCTCGCGGTTCCCACAGGAGCGTCTTTCGTGCTGACCGTACGAACATTAATTCGGTCAGGAAGGAATGAGCAGCAAGAAGAGGGGAGAGAGGTAAGGAGGAAAGGGAAGAGGGACAGAAGGGAACTTGTAACATGTGTGTAACGCAAGGGGCGTTCCGTGGTTGCGGTCCCGTCCATCTGTGGCAAGGAGTCCAGACGTAATTGCTACATCCTCAGATGCTGTTACCATACCTGTGTATATGCACTGTCGGCTCGATTCACGAAAATCGTCACAGCCAACCATCCACGTGAGACAAACATTAGTTTGATGATAGACGCGCTCACTATTTTTATGCTAATTACAAGATATATGAATACGCAGGCGTGTCTTCAGCTTGGATCATTTATCGCGTAACATTAACATGTATAATTTGTCAACGTATACCCTGAAATTCAGCTCACTTTATCCAGATAAAGATAGATTGGTCTTAAAGATCTCTATTACGTAGATTATTCAGATTTTTCACGTGTGTTTGTCGTGTTGCGAAAGACATTAGTCTTTGCGAAAATTGTCGGTTTTCATCGTGAACATACGTAGACGCGGATAAGATGCAAATACGCGCGTGCGTGTGCCTGTGATCATGGGATCTTCCGTCACGCGACGTGCAGCGACCATCGAGACCTGTCTTCTTCTTCTCCTTCTTCTTCTCCTTCTTCTTCTTCTTCTTCCTCTATCCTCTCTCCTGAAACCGACCCTCATTTTTATTCGAGCTTTTTCGTGAACGGTCACTCGTTGCACGTGAGGACGAATTCCCGCGGGTGCAAATCGTCGTGAAATTGACGGTTTCTGTGAAGGTGAATGTCAATTTGATGTACGCCCGAGGTACGTCGGAATTAACGATTCGAGAATTTCTTCGCTGCATCGACGTTAACTTTGTCGTTCTCCGTTTTCGTACTTTTCTACATACAGCACTTTCACGATGTCTCTACTTTGATTAGGTAGATAACACTGCGTTGATTTCGTTTCTTTTCAAGCTTACGTCAGGTCTACGTTTCTATCGTAGGATGGGACGTACAACTTTGACCAAGTTTTTCGCCGATAAAAAATAATGATGCTATTTTGCCGCAGTTTTTGTGGCGCTTAACGATGTAAGATTAACCGACTCAGCAAATAAAAGCACGAACGAAAATAATGTCATAAATCTTCATTAGCAAGAAAAAAGATCGGTATATATAGTGGAATAATGCGACGATAAACGAAGGCGTTTTCCTTGTATTTTCCTTTAATTTTCGGGCAACTTTGCCTGGAATTTACGCAATCGTTCTCACCTAATTTATTTATCGAATTATATTCTCAAGCCAACGAAAATTTTGATTTGGTGAATCGGATAGTGGAAACGTAGAGCAAAGATTCATTATTTTATCGTTTGCCAAGCAAACAGACTCGCCAAGGGTGCTTCTCGGCCTTCTCCGACGCTCTCACTGTTCGAAATGAAGGGTTGCTCGTAAATGGCGGGATAACCTGCTTCTGGTCCCGCCTCGAAAATCCCGGATCTTCTAATTCAATTAGGATTCTGCTGCGAAGAGACCCATAGTCAGACGACGATTAGCCCAACCTTATCATTAGCTCTTGGAGCGTTCGACGTGTTAGATGCTTCAAATTAGATCGGAAAAACTGAAATTTTCCGGTGTAAAATTTCATAACAAGAATAAGCGTAATCTTGTATTTCATTAATCTAAATTATTGATTTCAGTTGTCAATCGTCGTTGATTGCAGTTCGTTCGTTGAGAATGGGGCTATGTATTCGATCGTTTCCGCTAGCACCGGAAGTTGGACCTGTAATTTTCCACGTAATTTCAACCGAACTTTCGTCAAATTCGTGACGTTAGTCAGTCGAGAAAACACGGTCCTTTTTCTCACAGACGTTGTCCTGTTCTTTAAATGGCAACTTCAAACTTCTTATCCGGCGGAAGAGGAAGAAAAGACGCCTGTTAAAAACGCCTCAAAACGTTTCATTGGTATTAAACGACTCGAACAGCCGGAAATATCGAGGAAAGAAGCGAATTTAGAGAAGTTGGTATCTAATTGAAACGAGTGCAGTCAGCTTAATTTCAAGTTGAACGCGGGTGGAAAAAAAGAGCACACGACCCCAAAGATCTCTGAAAAGATCTCCATGTGTCTCGGTGTGCGGTTGCCGCCCTTGCGCCTCTCGGTGGCAGAAGCAGACGTTGTAACGCCGAGATTTACAGTGGCGCTTGTAGGCAATAAGTCATGTCCAGTGAACATGTCGCCTACCGCAGACCTTCCACGCGTGGCCCGTCTGCATATATAAAGATGGCCGTGCCATGAAACGCGATACGCGCATACGAGCGGCCACTCCTTCTCGATAATATCACCAGGATTCGCACTGCCACGATTTTGCTACATTCGACGTATTCATTTCTCTCAAATGTCTTTTGACGTTAAGTCATCTATTCCTATAAATTAGGAGCGAGAAATGTATTTGTTGTTCTTACTACAAGTTGCTCTTATTCTTAGAATTTCGTATGAAAATGACGGAAATGAAATGTAGGTGAAACACAGAAATTTGAATTCGAAGAACGCGAAGGTTTCGATACGTTCGATGTAATTCGCTTCTTCGAAACGTGCAAATTTCTTGCTATTAAATTATTAATTTTTCGCTGTCAGGCTTAACGGGAGTATTTTTGTTTTCGTTCTCATCTGAATCTACCAGAGAAAGTGATTAGAATTGAATTGAGATTCGGATAAAGAAATTTGAATCAAAAGAGCGGAGGTGCTTTCTCTGGAACACGCGAAAGATTTATCTGAGAATTTGCTGCGTTTCACCCCTTTTCTGTCACCACACGTGGCGCATAACAGATGGAGCAGAAGATTACCCCGCTCTCTTCGGACATAATGATGATTGTTCGTAATAATTCCAGTGGCGTGCCGGTCCTTTTAGTTTCATATCACACGTGAAACGAAATCCTGGGATGTAAATTTCTCTCCTCCACATTTTTTCCTTTCCTTTTGGTCGCGGCACGATTGCCGACAAGGAAATTGGGAATTCGCACGTCCGATGCTGCATGATTTCGTGTCGGTTTCACATCCGGCGCACTCGACAGAATGGACCTCGTCTTTCTTTTAATTTTTAGATTTTAACGTGCATTTCCATGACATCTGAAAATGCAACTCTAATAATACGTCGGTCTTCGAATTAAAAAAGGTATCGCAAGAATATCGCATCGTTGTGTTTTATTTTTGTAAAAGAATTTCCCGTGTGATTGAATCTGGTATGTCTAAAATGACGTTCCAAAAAGAAAAAGAAAACGTGTCACAGATACAGAGATGATTGTAAGAGGAGCGTCGAAAAAGGCAAGCCAGTGTGTGACCTCCGACCCGCTTGGATCTTGGGCGCGCATAATGCCTTATTGTAATTACAATAAAGGTTATCTCGGCGGGATTTCGAGGCGCCGGGGCCATTCGCGTTATTGAGATGGTAAGCGAGAAGCAAGAGAGAAGGTGAGAGATCGTATTTGGTCCATCGTAGAAGTGCGAGGAAGAAAAAGCAAATACGTCAAGATACAAGAGAAGACGCGCGCGTGTGTTTCTTGAACGTAGACGAACCAGAAATCATGTGGGCGATAAGGTATCGAGATATTGTGTATCTGACCGGACTGGAACCTGAAGAAGATAGATAGTCCGATACTGTGGGTTTCGCGAGGAACGGAGAAAGACGAAGCAGTATCGTAAAGAAGGCCGGCGAAGAGGGATCAACACTGGAGAAAGGATCGTTCCCCGATTCGAATTTCATCGTGCAGGATCAACCAGGGATCCCGTGTGAGCAATTATGGCGTATCTCGTTTCTCTCTCTTACTCTGTCGCTATTTTAAATGCACTTGGACGGACACAGTCAAAATGACGAAATACAATCGAAATGGTAATTTGATCGGAAAGTACCGTAGTTACGCTACAATCATAATGAACGGACGATTGTACGTTGTTTCGGCGAAAGGCAAGTAACGCTGCTGTTCCTCGATCCCTGTGTATCGGCCTGTAAATACACGGAGGGAAGATAAACAGAGAGGGAGGAGAAGAATACGATAGAAATGGAGAAGATCGAGTGGAGCGAAGGGTGAAAGCAGAAGAAGGTAAAAGGGCCGAATAGGGAGGGAAAGGGAGAAAGGTAGAAAGAGGACGACGAGGTGCCTTTTCAATTAATTCGTTTGCGCGTAAACGCCTCTTCCTGCCGATGATTTACGGATTTGCAATCGACGGATCTCTCTCTACCGACCGATTCTCGAGCGTGCTCGACCGTGTAGTCACGAAGGCACACGTGCTTTATGCGCACGTATGCGTCGATGTGAGGGAAAATACGAGTACCTGAGCGAGTGCATCCAATATTCCAGCAAGCCTGAATCGAGAACTTTTAGATCGAACGACACCGAAATTTCGTTCGAAACGTTCCCTCTGACTCTAAATTAGATATTCGTCCTGGAATTATAACAATCTCGATCGATGGACGGCTAACAAAAATATATTAATGGTCCATCGTAGGCGGTGTAATTATCCGAATATTAATAATTTAATCGGTTATGATTAACAGGTGGTACGAACCTCTCGTTTCGCTTCTCTTCCTCTTACATGGGGGTTGGGAAGCAATCGGGGGCGGTACCAACGACCACACAGGCCGCCGACGTGAATCACGTACCCGTGTACCCAAAAATACGAGTATACGTCGTTGTTTATTATACTTCTCTTAATCGCCGCCCTTACCATGGAAGCTTTAAACCGATTGATTTCATAGTCGCAGAGAAACAACAGCCTCGGTCTTGTATATCAAATATAAGTAGTTACTCGTTTCTTTTACCTTCAATTTAACGATGTTTTAAAATGGCCAATTGTAAATCGTTATCGTTATTCGTAGGTCCAGTGGTAAGCAAAAATTATTCGAGAACGAAGGAAAAGAATAAATGTATGAATATGGCTCGTGTCCAAGTACGATAACACGGACAAGTATTACAGAAGCATCTCCAAATTGCCGTTCGCGTACGATCACTTATTTCCTACCATAAGTTACACCACCCGTTAGAGAGGCTCTTACCGCAGAGGGTGTGATTTACGTGTCCCCTGATTTACACTGATTACGGGCCCCGCTACGTCGCAAAGCAAATACTGCCTTCTTTCCGTTCTTCTCTCCCCCTCAGCTCGTACAGTTTGGTCAGCCGACTGCAGGTCGTTCGGCACCCACTCTTCCAACCAACATCAATTCTCGTTGATTGATTTTACTCAGGTATTAAATTAATCCCCCCATAGGTGGTTAGTTCGCGACCGCTTTGCCAATCGCCGCTCGTCAGTGTATTTTTATTCACGCGTTACCGCCTAATTCGAGACTTGCCTCGACAAAAATTCTCTCACATAATGATATTTTTTTTTCGATTTTTTCATTACCGTATGAGTCGTTTGAAAACCATGCTGGTAAACTCCATAAATTAAAAATAAGGAAAACGATGAGCTTGGAAATACCGTTCTTTGGATGTAACTTGATCACTTGTTCATTGTTATTTATGTCATTGGGAAAATTAGGAAATTGGCAAGAAGCAGAGTTTGATCAAGTATATGATGTCTTGAAATATCCAAGCGCGGTTAAAGCTTTATTTAAAAAAAAAGTATTGCGTTTTCATATTGTTATATAATTTACTAATAACAAATAACAATAATAAAGTAATTACTAAATAATACTATTAATAAATAATATACTGCATATTTAAATCGCGTTTAAATTTTGTACGGAGAACTCGCGTGGGGTAAGAGAAAACGGGGCAAAGAAGTTTACTGTAGCATTATGCGATTGTCTTGGCTAATTTTTTCGGAGAAACGAAAGAATACATTGTTACGAATTGCAACGTTCCTCTCCCCGAATCGCGTGTCACTGTTTCCTGCCAGTTCATTCTTTTTTTC
The DNA here is from genome assembly GCF_040668555.2 of Bombus flavifrons. Classification (NCBI taxonomy): domain Eukaryota; kingdom Metazoa; phylum Arthropoda; class Insecta; order Hymenoptera; family Apidae; genus Bombus; species Bombus flavifrons. The sequence goes on from NC_138453.1 coordinate 8,418,220, forward strand.
CAGAAGCTTCGAAATCTTAGGGCAACCGGTTCTGCGATCTCGTTTTTTCCAATTTCATTCAACCGGATGATACTCGTTAAAGGCTCGTTCGTGCTGCTGAATCGTGATACAAGCTAGAGTTTACACTCGAATCCACCTAGCGTTTATCACCTCGTGGACACGCCGTGGCAAATTGGCTTGCGAGGTGTTTAAAAGGGCGGTCGTGCATGAGACTTTAGTTGTTCAATTCTTTTTCCCTTCCTCTCTAAATTCTTCTTTCGTTTCTCGTTAATGCATTTTTCTTAAGCTTTCTAATCTCATCCTTTCCTCGTGAAATTTTCGTATAGAATAGTCAAGCTTGTCGTACATTACGAAACATCGTTAATTTGTATAAGAAACAAAATTTCATTTTTAGTTTCATTTTTACATCGCTGAATTCTATCAAATCCGTATTGCGATTACGAAACAAAAGTTCGATATGCTTTTCGTTATTAATTCCTCTTCCATCTAGATGCTCTACAATTTTAAGAAGTTTCAAGAGATCGGAGTATTTTGAATGCTAAATCGCAGACAGACTTTTATTATACATATGTATATAATAGAAATAAGCTAATAGCAACGACTCTCACTCAACAGGAATCGATTTCGTGTCCCAGATACACGACCTGTGTAAACTCGCGTAATATTTAGCCTGGCAAACGCAGCGTGGCAAATTGGCCCGTGTTTCAGGGGCTGTCTCTTACTCGTTGCACCTCCTTCCAGGATTTTATCATCACCTCGACCTTTTTTCCTCCTTGTCCCGTTTCGGGATACCTCTCTCTACTGGCCATCTTTTTCTTTCTCGCTGGAGTTTCTTTTTGCTCCTTCGGAGCGTCTTCGAGGAGGAGCCCTCCGGCAAACGTGACCGGACGGGCCCGAATCATAAATTCCGCCGAGTAATGTAACGTCCGCCGCGATTATTTACTGATACTTACTCGATGGCCAGAACCCACCAGAGCAACCTACCCAGTGTTCCCGCAGACTTTTCTTCGCTCGCGGGGGACAAACTTAGCTCACGATCTCTTCCAAGAAGTCGCGAAATCGTTGCTGTCGTTCTACGTTCAAATCAAATTTCTTATCGTTCAAAAACTGATAGAATTCGACCGATCGGATCGTTATTCCAGCGTCACATGAACAAAGTAAATTCCATTAGCTAGATAAATGAGTAACGTTCAATTTTTCACGACAGATCGCTTGTTTTCGCAACATTCTCTAGGAGATGCGTAAATACTTAGAAAATGGAATAAATAGCGTGTATAACGTCGGCACTTTTCTATGCTTTTTAACTCATCTAGATGATTAGTATGACTCCCGAGTAACTCACTGTTCGGGAAATACAAAGAAAGGATTAGTAGAAAATACCGTAAGACAATAATAAATAACTAGACACCTGTGGTTATAATTCCTATACTACTACGTTGTAATCATGGCACGTTGTAAAGTATAAAGACATCTTTCTTCCTCGTTACTGCAGTCGAAGAGCGTAGACGTACGTCGAACCGTAGAATTATACGAATTGTTTCCTAGTTCGATACGTTTCTCTGCGGGATTATGATATTTTGTCATTCTTGCGTTATTACATGAAAGAAACTGCCAGTATCTCGTAATATACAACGAAGTTTCGTTATTCTGCGTAAAGTTGAAGACGTCGAAAATTCGATGGCTCAAGTGACACCTTATTTTGCTATATTCTTTCTTGGTTTTCCCGCGAAAACGCGAAACGAATTACTGTCACCGCAGATATTAACGGGATACTCTTCTTGGCCGAGAATAAAGGAAGAAGTTGGGGCGTATATTATCCGGTCTGCCATCCCCTCCGTCGAATTATTAAAAGCTAAACTGGCTTTGATTTATAAGAGGGCAGAGCCATCCTGCGCCACCAAAATTCAACGGTGGGTTAAAAGGAGTCGCGGGGTTGCCGGGAGGGAAAAGAGAGGGTGGAAACGCGGCGAGGCGGTACCGAGATTAATTTTATTACTTCCGCTTGAGTAATTATCACATTAGTTGTTGAAGGAGAAAGTTGCTACGAGCTGTTGCCGCCGTCGTTCTTAATAATGCTTTTATCCTGCACCCACTCTTTGTCTGCTCAATTTTCTTCTTAGGAATACCATCGATACCTCTTTCAGATCAAAAACTACGTAACTAATAAAATGTATCGTTTGAAATTACGGGAGATGTTACGCTTCTTCTCTAACATAAGACTGCAAAGTGAAATAATAACTAAATTTGTGGAAAACGCGGCGTTGGAACAAGGCGGGTGTAAAAGTCGTAGAAGCAAACCGAGCACGCGTTAGTCGGTTTCGCGTCTTAATTTCTCCGTAAATCGCGCCATCGTCCAAGCAAGAAGTGGAAAACCGCGTGGCGTCCGATGAAAGGTACGAAAGAAGGAAATACACGGGACAAGGAAGAATAGGTCGTAGAAAGAGACAGGCGAGAAAGAGAGAGGAAACAGAAGAAAGCTAGCCGTGTACCGCGCAACCCTCTCGTACTCACCCACACGAGCGCGAATCGTACCTGTAAGAAGATTCTCGTTCAAGTCCCTCTTCAGTCTAACGCCGGTGGTTGGTGGCCGGGCGGAAAAAAGGGGATGAAGTCAAAAAAATGGGAGGTTGGCGGCGGAGGGGACGAGTCTCATCTCCAGCTGAACTTCTCGCGCGATACACGTACACCTTTTCTCGGCACAGCCACGCGGATCTTCGTGCGAGCAAATATTTTAACGGCGTGGTTGGGGGGATGAAGTCGTCGTCGTTTCTTTCCCCTTTCCCTGCTTTTCTCTCTCTCTCTCTCTCTCTCTCTCTCTCTCTCTCTCTCATTTCTAGCGAGTCGCAAACTCCCTGGTCCCACTCGTGGCGCGCAAATGAGGTGGAAAAGATAAAGGCCGTGGCGGGCGATCATTAACATGCGCGCTCCGCTTTCGAGGAGCCGCTGGAGGGTGACTCGGTGGTAGGTTTAGCTCCGCGAGTTTTAGGTGTGCACGCTTCTATGTGTCTGTCTCTCTTTGCAGTCTATATAAACAGAAGGAAAAAATGTATATAGGTAGATGGCATTATGTACCGATCCACGATGGTACAGAGGTATTCGTGAACACGCACGGACAGAGAGTATCGCATCTGCGCGTGTATATGTGTGTATATGTATATATCTATTTATTATATAACCGTGCTCCCATGTACTATCTCCGGGTGACAGGGCGAGGAGAAGAAGATGGGAAGATAGAAAAAAGAAAGGAAAGACAGGGACGTAGAGAGGAAAAGGAAGGCTAGGGGTGGTGGAAACTCGCGAGGAGATGCCAACCTAATGGCGGCAGCAATTAACAACAAACACCGCTCATTAATCGCGAGAGAGTCCTCGTTCCTCTCTATCTTCCTTCATCTTTCCTTATCTTTCTCCATCCGTTACTCGGAAATCTATCTCGCTTCTTCGAATCGGGCTCGTTCGGTTGTCTTGCATTTTTTATCTCTCTCCAGCATGGCTGTGCGGTTCGCTTCTTTCCCCGGGAGCATCGCTTACCCCTTTCACCCTTCAGCGAGCCTTCCAACCGTCCGCGAAGTTTCCTATTAAAAGGGAAGGTATGATAATAACGCCGCGGCTCTCGACGCGGTCTTTTCACTCGAACGACCAGCAGGTTGTTGTAGGTATTTCCGCGCGCGCGCGAGCGCGCGTGTGTGTATGTGTGTATTCCAGGGAGGGGCGTTACTTTTACGAGGATACGCGCCTCGTTTATCCACCAAGGGATGACGGGGTAAGTCTTTGCTACTCGCCGTAACAATTGGTCAAAACGAAGTTAAGAGACGCCAACGTTTCAGTTTACTTCGGAGAATTGTCAGGGAGCGCTGCCCTCTTATTCGAAGGACCAACATTCGGAGAAGACGAAATTGAGTAAAATTATTTTCCTTGGCGAAGCGAAACCTCGGATTCGCTTCATTCTTCGATCGTCAAAACGCGGGGTGGAAACACGATCGAATTCGTTCGAGTGGACTCGATCGGGCATACGGCGTAAAACCTTGGACGGCAGGAAAAAAAGGCTGGAGATGGTTGAAAAAAAGGAAAAAGGACCGACTTATCGTACGTTTTAATGGCCGGGTAAAAATCAACGGTCACTGAAAGGCAGGATAATTTTCATCCGCGCGTGACGGAGAAAGAGTTCATCGTCGACCGTTTCCGTTTTTTCTCGTGTTCGGCCGCGTCCTTTTTACGAAATATTCGTGGGGGAGCCGGCGGACGTTAGCACGAGAAGAGTGGAAGGCAAAGCGACGACGAAGAAAGCCAGAAGACGAGCCGAAGCTACTGATCCAAGCGCGAAAGAGGAACAGAAGGCAAGAGAGCAAACTGCGACAGGACATGCGAGCAGCAAAGATGAATCCTGATCACGCACCTTCCCCGTGTCCCTCTCGTTCGTACGCTGCCGGCAGTGCTCTCGTTCCTTCGTATCTTCGATAATTGGAAATCAGCCTGAATATAAATAAACCTCGACGAACCCTCTCGGTTTCTCTTCTCTCGTTCCATCTTTCGCGTGCATTCTTTTCTCGAAAAGGTGCTTCTTCATTTGCATAATGGCTTCTCGTTGGTGAGTGCGCGCCAGCGACAGAGGGACAGAGAACGAAGAATTCGGTTCCTTTCGAGTTGAGAAAAAGGGTCAGTCGGTATCTAGAAAGTTGTTACCTCAGAATTTCTTAGCTGTCTCTTTCCTGCCAGCGTTTCACTTTGGTCGACGGTTAAACGGCGTTAATAACTCAGCGGGTGCGACCGACAGCCGATTCAATTAGCCTATCAAACATACTTTGCAATCGGAAATTGATTAATTCCCAATTAGAACGCGCGAAGAAGAATAGTGGCCTGTGCTACTCGTTTCTGCGAGAGTGTTACGTCGCTTCTTATCGATCCACCGCTTATTACCGGTACTTTCGTCTCCTTCCCGCAGCCACTTTTCGTTACATCGCGCCTCGCTCGAGCAACAGAAAGAGAGAAAAAGGCAGCCGGAACGGCAATTCCACGCTACATCTTGTAAATTGCTGCGATTTAATTACTCGGTGACACTCGGTGCCGCGTCACCGGTCACGGGTTAATTATCGCGTTAACAAGACTCGATATTAACGCGTTCGCCACGAGGATGAGTTCAGGCTTTTATTTTTTTCTTCTTTCCCGGCCTGAAGCTGCTTGCAGCCGCGTCTCCTTCGCGAACGAGTCGTTAACGCGAAGAAATCTCTCAAGGACCTAGACTTCTGGTTAAGGGATATCCTCCCGTCGTTGCAAAACGGTCCAGTCGCACTGTGAAAACGTGGTTCTGCTCGCGGCCGACGAGTGTCGGAGCATTTAATGAGGAAGGCAAGTGTCTTAAAGATGGTATTCAAGGGAGCTGGTTGGAAAAGACGAGGAACATCCGGGGGAGCTTGAAAAATGGTCAGGAACGCGGAGATTACACCGGCGAACGACGAAGAAACTTTGAAAAGCGTGGTTCTTTTGATTTTCCTAACATTTTTCCACGGACGATTCGCGACTGCTACGGTAGGGACACAGTCGTTGCGCATCCGCTGACAAATTATGTGGAAAAGCGCATAAAAAGGACGCGAGACGACACCATTCAGCGGGACCGCTTGAATATGCAAACATGGCGGCCAGAGAGATCGTTTAATGAGTTTCACGGTGCGAAACACGCGCGGGAAACGAACGCGATTTAAGTGAACCGAGCCACTGTGCGACGTATTTAATCGTTTTATTTCACCACCAGAGACGGTGGTGAACTATGCTAAAAAATCTAACCCGACTCTCACCGCGCGTCACCTAAATTTTTGCTAAAATTTATTCGTCACGCTCGCCATTCATTATCATATCGTGAATTTCCTGGAACTTTGATAATCCATCAGAATTTTCATCACTTCCGAAAATCCACATTTTGTAATTCCTTCCCGACGTTACTTTCGCAAGATTTTCTACTAAAAAGTTTCGTTTGTCTCGCATCTGAGAGAAGATTAAAATTAGTCGATTAATAGGAAACTTGAGTGACAGATTCGTGCATTCTGACGCTACAATCTCGGTAATTCGCTAGAATTTTCGTATCATCGAAAGATCGATTTTCCACGATGTACTTGATCATCTTTCCAAATGTTTCTTAGTAGGAAAATTTTCGACCATCGCGTTCGCCACCTATCTCTTATTGTAATTTAAATTCCACGCTATAATTTGCTAGAATTTTCCTGTCGTCTAAAGATCGATTTTCTACGGTACACGTTCCTTCTTCCCTTAAAAATCTTCTTAAATAAATATGTTTCATTTTCGTTTCAGCGCGTTTTACATTCAGAAGAAGATTAAACGGTAGGAGAGCGCGTGTCCCCGTCACAAAGGCTTTTTCGTTGAACGGATTCACGCATCCCGAGTAATCGTTCTAGAAGCTTGCGGGTTTCTAGCGGGTCTAGGAGCCAGGGGCAGGTATGTAACGTTGTAATTTCAGATAAGCGTGTCCCAGGAGACACGCATTGTGTCGGTGACCGGCTGCTCTCCAGCTTCCTTTGACGCGGAGCGCGTGTCGCAGGATGTTCTCGTGTGTACGCATACACGCACGTTCAGCTCCCCTTCGTTCATTACGTGGAGAATCGCGATATCTCGACGGTACGACACCCTTTCTCTGTCGAGATTTTCGGGGCTGCAAGGCTCCTTGCACTTTGACGCTCGTTGCTTACGTTTATTATTACGATGCAATTGGTTACGTCGTAATTTACGACGATACGCCACTCGTGTCGCACACATTGTTTCCTCCGCTTAATTAACGGCATGATTAACGCGACCGCGATAAATGCGACGAAGAAAGGCTTTTTTATTTTCGGTCGAACGTCCCGTATTTATTTCGTGAATTCCTTACGAAGGAAATCTTTGTCCCACTCACTCGTCTTGCTACCGCAGAAGAGAAACGCTTGTTTTTTTTTTTTTTTCAACGAGAAAAATTAACAGAATACAGATCGCATTCGAACGACTCGTTATAGGGAGAGCTAATGGTTTTCATTATCGCTGGCTGGTAGTCATTCGCGGCTCGACATCGACAAAAAGAGTAGGTGAATTCACCCTAAATGCTTGACAGGGGCAAGGGGGAAACAGAGGGAGACAGAGAAAATGACGAACCGATGATCTTCCCTAGGGACGCCCACATGGGGACACAGCAGAATGGGATTCTTAATTAATCTTTGCATTTCCATTAGGATTTACGTTATTGCTTCGGCTGTCCACCAAATAGGTTCTTCAACGACAGGGAGATAAAGCGTGCTGCGTGTTGATACCGTGCTTCTGATTCGATTCGTTCCTCTTTATACGTATATTTTTCGATACGATCGTGCATTTCAAAAAGAAAAAAGAATTATGTATATACCGGCGTCATTGTAATATCGTTACAATATTAAATATCTCGAAGGGTTTGTCTGGCAGTATTTTCAGAAAAGAACACAAGTAGCATCTGTTATTCGGTATCAATTGACGAACCACTTAACACCCATAACGTGTGTAGAGTGCTTGACTTTTACATGGGTTTCGGTGGGCGGCGTGTGGGCGAGCTCCATAAGCTCTTTACTTATGCATTCTCTGCTTAACGTGACGAGAAAATTAATGCATACGCGTTATATTAGATCTTGAAAACACCAGTGCCTCCTCCCATCTGGAGCAAACATTCGAGCACGAGACCTCGAGTTATGAAATTCCGCAAAATTTGTCCGCTTTGGCCACGCGTACGTCGCTATTACACGCGTTGTTCATAAAGTTCAGAAGATTTACAAAAAATTACCTGAACTTGAATAATCGTCAGAAAATTATATTGAAACGTTTAAAAAGTATTCGCGTATCCCGGTAACTGTTTCTTAAGTATTTCAAGGTAAATGATCTCGTTTTATACGAAAGTAAAATTATTCGATTATTCGAGAAATTCAATTACCCAAAACAGTGCGTTACTGTTAGTTCGCATAATCGAGGTTTTACTTAGAACTAGAATCGAAATGGTTACGTTTGTTAAGAGTAGTGTCAAAGCTGCTAAATGTTTCTGGTAAATCGGCATGTGAGTCCGAGTATCTCGAACGGGGCGTAACCAACCGGTCGTTTAACCAGGAACATAATTAAGAGGACCTTCCATCCTCTTCTTTTTTATCCCGCGGGGCTGGAATGTGGGGCGTGAATTATCTTGTGATGTTGCTCGATAAATTTCACCTCGTTGATTACACGAAAGCACATTCACTTCTGCGACGAAAGAAAAGTTTACTCAACGAATTGGTCTTGTAGTAGCGGAAATAAAAAGAGAAGGTAGAGCTCGCGGATAGATGGGAAGAAAATCGCGCGAAAAGCACGACGTACGAACATAATATGCATTCAACCGTTCGAGAATGAGCAGCCACCTTTTTTTAGCGAGCCGCCTCTGTCTACAAATTCGCAGCGAAGGATCTTTGTTTGAAACCAGTAGTCGGTGTCGAAACTTTATTCGACAATGACACGTGCAATATTTCGCGTGTCTTTTCTTTCCAGACTGACGTATGCTAGAGTTGTTTGAGTCGCCTCGTCTTAAAATTCGACCTTCAACTTCGCGTACGATTATTACTTGAATATTTTATATATTTTGTATATTTTGCATTTTCATATCTTTCAGTGTTGCGTAAGAAAATTGTGAGAAAAAATCGCGGATTCTCTTCGATGGTGAACGATAATTTCAAAGTGATTGCGTCTATGCAAATAATTACGATAATACAACTAATAAATACGTTTGACTTCTTAGCTTTTGACGAGTAGAAGTAATATCCTGAGAAAAAACTATGACTGTCGATTCGAATATATATTCGAAAGGTAGATCGCACAACAATTGTTCATAAGTGAATTTGACGAATTATAAATTGCTTGTTGCTTAACCCAAATATCCCACTGACTCGAGTAACCCTATTTGAATACTGTAAGAAGTAGCACACGCTTATATTGTCTTTGCATCACATTTTAACCCTTCTATAGCTGTAATATCTTCTCGCTCGACTACCAGTTTTCGTCTTTAAACTGTGATTTTCATTAGAATTCCCGAATTCCATCGTACAAGTTGCGTTGGTCGAAAGTTGGTCAGAGTCTTATTAACTTTGCGTCGTTAAGATCGGGACGAGAAACGAAATGGAAGAATACAAAGTGTTCGTTATTTCATTATGCCAAAAAGCGGCTGGCTTGGCGCAATATATTACGAGTCTTAACGCACCTGCAGGAGTGTAAGCGAAGTCGTAGGCGATGCTGGCAAAGTGTGAGGCCACGGGGCCACCTATGAGGACCTCTTCTCATATTTTTCTTTCCTCTGCTCGCACCAGGCCTCCAGGAATGCGGTCGCAAGGATTTTACTTTCTATTTTACCGCGACGTTTATCGATACTTATTTTAAGGACACCGACGCTCGCACTGGTCTCTCGTTAGTTTCTACCCCGATATTTGTAATTTCTGTATTTTAACACGTAACACCCGTGAATCTATAGTTGAAGCGTTGCTTTTAATTGGCGTAACAGAAATATATACAGATACAGAGAGCTGAAAATCGACGTAATATAAATAAAAATATTCAGAATCCGAATTGCAAATCATAGGCAAAAAAAAAAAAAAAAAAACACGACAAACTACATTATTTGCTTTTTGCAGAAAAATAATTTTAAAATTGAATACGTTTTAGCCAATTTCGCATTAGAATTGCCTCTTCGTTTGATCTAAAATATGTGCTTTTGTCACTCTCCTAAACATTAAAAAAGTATCAGTTGTGCAAACTAATATTAATTAAGTTAAACTAAAGTGTTTCATTAATTGACTTACACCCAGCAGCACCTATATTACCATGACGTAACAATTTTCAACCTCCATAGCGATTTGTGTCGTCCACTGTCGGTCGAGAACGACGAAAATGGTCGCCTGGAAGTACGTACGACATAGATCCGAAGAGGAAAAGCTTGAACGAGATCAAAACCAGCGGTATCGACGAAGAAAGCTCCCATAAACAGGGGTGTTTTAGAATTCGAACGGTGCACGGGGTTGGGTAGCAAACAACCATCAGACGTGCCACCCTTCTTGCAATACGACCACTTCGGCGGCTCCCCGCATTTCATCCTCGAGAGGAATTTGGCCTCAAATTAAAAGATCTCAGCCCAAGCCCCGAATGAAATCTCGTCGCACGAGGGGCAGATACGTTCCCGAACTACGACCTACTATAATCTATACACGGGGTGTCTAGAAAACCTGTAACGTCCATCGAACGAACGTGCGTAAAATTTCCTTCTCATTTTCCAGAATATTAATATCAAGCGTCTTATTATACTTTCCATTTGCAGAAGTCGTCTTGATTCCATTTCTTGGCCAGACTGCTTTAATGGAAAACACAATGGCAATGTGAATTCATTCGCGTTTCACAAACCCGTGAACACAAAGCGGCTACAAATGCTTCCCGCGATGAGAAAGGTGTAGAGTAGCAAACGCTTTCCGCGACAGTTTTAATCTGACGTTCATTCGGGTTTTCCGCGAACTTGCGTGGCTTCCGTGAAAGCATATTTCGTACACACCCTGTGGATGAGAGGAGCGCGTACCAGAGACCGACTATCAGGCGTATTCACGGGCTTAATGCTACCAATATCCCAAAATTAAAACGCGCCGGTGACCCCGCAAATCATTCGCGCAACAACGTGTACAGCGAACAAAAGTAACGATGCAATCGGGAAAAGCAAAATGGAAAGAAAGTGGCCGAATCTCTTTTCCGCTCGCGCGACATTGTTGCCTTCGAAAATGCCACTCTTTCTTTCGTTTTTCGATCTTCCTTGCTTCGTCGAAGAACATCAGCCAAGGTATTTTTGTCGTAAAAATACGACTTTCTTAATCTACACCTTTCATCTGCTGAAGTTAACCGATGTAGCCGCCTGTAAGTTTCATCGTGTCTGAAAATCCGGTTTCCGATTAAGTTGTTTTCATTAGGCAACTTGTCATAGCGAGTTGCTTGCATAGTCTTCTATGGTTACTTTATCGTCGTTTCAAATAGACGAGCATCCACAAGAAAATAATATTTACCCTACTTTCGAGAAACTTATATTTGCGAATTTTATCTTTGGTTGTTCGAAATCAAGAAATTAAGAAAAATGGACTTGCGAAATGTTTTTTTTTCTGTGCTCTTCGTCCATTGATCTATCTGAAAATTCATACAACACGCTGAACGATACAACAGGTTCCCTCGCTATTATTATTAGAGAATCGAAGTGGATGACTCTGTATATACTTTATTTGTCCGTGATTGCATGCGAAAAATTTAATTAGCCTTGTAACGGGGTGAGTACAAACCAAGTCAAATGGTATTAGCGTCCAGCCACGGCTGGTGGATTCGCGATGCTAAATAACGAAATCTCGAAGGGTAAACGAGTTCGTTTGGACCCTAGTCGCGGTCGGTGGAGAGCCTAAGAATTTCAATCTGCGGTCAGAAGGGTGGCAGCGATGAAGGGTGGATCGAGAGACAACTCCGTTCGTATGTCCCTCTAGGGGTGCGACGTGATTTCATTGCACCCTCCTGCATGGTCGCCAGGATCAACTTAAAAAATGATCCAACAGCCTCCACGAAACCGATCTGTCAATGCAAAAGCTAATCGAAAGATCAATCTTGCACGCTCCACTTGATCTTCTTCGACTCGTGATGAAGATAACGTATGATAAACTACGTTTCACTAAAATTCTCACTTCTATCTTTTCTATTTTTTATTTGATTAATCTGAAAACTACAGGAAAATAACATTAGAAGTCTATCTATGTTGATCGTTTTCTAATATCGATGTTACTGGATCGATGGTAGAAGCGTACATTTTTTTTAATCGAAAGAGACCTGTTTCCGTATCGTTTCTGATATTATTTAATGAAACGCGCGTTGTAACGCGCAACGGCTGAAAATCCTGGGAAAATGACGCGACAGAAGGAAAAGAATGGGAGCCGACTTGGCTGGTCAGAACGATACGAGCTATCAGAGGCAGCCAACTGGCCTGTTGCACGGTGACAAGCTGCATTTGCATTTCCACTCTTTGTATCCGCCTACGCTAACTTTCAAATTCGTCTATTCAAACATTTTTGATAAAGTCGATGGTGAACAGAGAGCAGAGATTTTAACGCGGATCATGGAGAAAATAAAAGGTGAATTTCGAAACGCTATAGAGCGACTAATTAGGACGAGTTAACCGTTCTGCTCTTCGGTATCTCTTTTACACTCGTTGCAATTGTTAATTGATTTCTTCTTTTTCTTTCTAATTTATTGAAGAAACTTTTGAATTAACATCCGGTTCATCTAAGCGGTTCGAACGTCGCCAAGGGCTGAAAATCGCGTGACTACGTTTAACCACCGAATTCTCTGCCGGTGCAAAAGCAATGACCGAGGTGGAGACTCTCGCGTGTCACGAGAACGCTTCTGTTTAACCACGACATCCTTTCACACGTGAGTAAATAAATAAACGAACAAAGAATATGCGGTCGTTGCGACGATATATGTTTGAGCTCGAGTCGTTTTTAACAAAATTCTGAAGCTTCGAAAGAATTTTTCTGCCAAGCTAGATCGATCATTAGTTACTCTTTCCTTCCCTATTTCGTCACTGCTCGTTCCTCAAAATTATTGTAATATTACTCCAATTATTCCTTCTGTCATCTGCTACATTTTCTTGGCAGTTTATCATTTTGCTTAAAAAATCAAACGAAAATCATAGGATACGTCCTTTGAGCTATGGCTCGATACTAGTTCCGCATTACGTGCATATAGTAATTTAATTCTGCTTTCTTGGTATTTGTATCTAATTAACTCTACCAAAGGATGTTACTGATATAATTAGTATTGTTGCTATTATTTATATTATTATTAATATACGATGAAAAAGTAGGTAATTACAAAGGTGTTTGCGGAACAGAACATCGTTCTTAGTCTCGATGCTTTAATAAGAATAATGATAACATGGAAGAAAGTTCGTAGAGTACTCGACTCTAGAGCAAAGTTGTTAAAAATAAACAGAGTCGTTGGCGAACGCGAACAAGCTCGAGACATCCATTGCGAACCGATCCCCGATCCTTTTTATCATGTTCCACATCCTCGCCCTTTTCCTTGCGAACGCTGCGAGGCGATCCACCTTAATTAATGAGTTTATTGGAAACTCTCGCGATGTTGGTCTTGGACCACGGCAGCCCGGAGGGCAGAGCAGCAAGCAGCTCGAGACTATTCGCTCCGTCACTCCCCGCCATTTTAATTTCGCCAAGAAACTTTCTAATTACGAACTTTTCTGATTAATCACAGTAATTAATTAGTAACGTTCGCAAGAAGAGAGAAAATACGAACCTGCTGGATGTAGCAAACTGCCTCCAGTTTCATCGAGTAACGCGGCCTCTGCCACCACTCTTCTTCCTTCTTCCTCTCCCAGCTTCTTTCACAGATGTTCTCTTCCCGGATCGTTTCAGAATCTTTCAGCTCTGTTCCTCGTCCCGTTTCCCACGCGACTCCATTTTCGTTATTTTTCAACATTCCACGCTGCTGGTTTTTCGTATGATTCCTCTCGCTTCGATCGTCCCGAGGGCAGTTCGCAAACTTTCCCGAACTTTCAAGGATTTAACTCGTATCTTTCGCGAAATTTTTCCCAGTTCCTACGTCCAGGAATTAACGTACAAGTCACGGGTATCGATAACGCTGGCTGTAAATTACGACACGCCCAAGCAGGAACTTATATCGGTGAAACTTTCTAAAGAAGATTTTACAACGACTATATTCGCCTTTTCTTCTTTTCTCCTCTCGTCTTTTTTATTTAAAAGCGCACGCGTCTGAAGAAACAGGCGATAAGACGAAGCGTCAATGATTAATACCTAGAGGGCATCGGGTTCTCATCAGCGATGTAATTAATTCACGAAAATGTCCAGCTGTCTTATCTTCTGATGCTCTTCGTCGCAGTTTCTGCAGTTCCTCAAAGTTTCGTCGATTAACAGGTCTCAGCAGTTTTCGCTATCATTCGCCAAGTTTCCATGTCAGCCACGTCTGCTCCTCAACGTGGAGAAAGAACTTTGAGAAGCGTTGATCGTTGATTACTCTGACTCGTAATTATCATTGGAAAATGTCTGGGGGAAAACACGAAATCACAAAGTTTCCCTTCTGCCTGTTACTCGAACAGCACTTTCGCAATTGAAGCTTTTTTTTTCAATATATTCGACGATTTATTCATAGAAAATCCTTTCGAATAACAGGAGGTTACGTCGTGGATATTTCTTATCCTTTGCCTCTTCTCATTTTGTTTTCCTAATAAGATGTTTTGATTGGCTTACCTGCTTCGCACCTCGTGGCTGGCTCCGTGCGAAGTTTCAGCCAGGTAGCCGATGACTTCGCAGGATCACTTGTACACTGCCTCTCGTAAACGAAATAAAATTCTTTGGACGCTTCGAATTACACGTCTAACTATCCCTTTTCATTTTTGTGTAAAGAAATTGCATTAGCGCGTGTTTCATATCGGTTCGTAAAATAATTACCTTTATTGGAAAACAAAGACAAAGCTGGGGACATGCTTGATAAATTAACATAAAATTAAAATTCGAAAAACTTGAGTACCCATGGAAAGATCATTTAACTCGATATTTTATATGATGACGAAGGTACGAAGTTTCCATATATTAACAATTTCGCTGTAAAATCTATGTAATTTAAGAATACCAGAAGATATCTCAAGTTGGGTCGGTGAAATGGTCGGCTTTGCTTTAATTCGATCTGCGTTTCTAACGTCTTAGTTAACGATTTTTCTGCTCTCGCTGTCCTACCGTTCTACCGTAGTAAAATACGTTTACGCGATGATCAGGAACGTTTTAAAAGGGCTGGTTAATAAGACGTCAAAACATTGATGTCATCGAACGACACGAAAGAAAGTCGAAGAAAAAGAGCGTACTTCGCTGCAAGGGACATTAATTGTGTCTCTTCGTCTCGTGATCGTGCATTAATTGCGCGATAATCTTATTGACACACGAACGCTGTAAAGGGCGTTCTTCCTGAACGTTCCTCAGGTATCACGCTTACGACGTACGTTTTTCGAGTTCCTTCTCCTCTGCAGTCTCGAAGGAACCGAACTTCGTGCATGCCATACCTATCATCCGCTCTCCTCCTTCCTTTCCCGGTCGATCTTTCTCTTTCTTCGCGCATGGTCTCTGTTTCTCGACGTATCTCACGATCGTCGAGTCATCGTGTAATGACGTGCCGGCTGTCAGACCGCGAGGCGAGGCAGCACAATTCGAGCCACGAAACGATCGGTGCGCGGCATCGTCGAGAAGACAAGGGATGGAAACGCGGTCGCAGAGGAGGTGGAAAGGGGATCGAGAAAAAAGATTAGGAAGTTGAGAACGAAAAGCAAAGGAGTTAAGGGAAGCGTGAAATGTAATTTTGGAAATATTATGTCTCCACTGTTGTATCTTTGGTTTCTACGAAACGTTGATTAAACGTCGATCGTATTTTTCCATTTAACAGCTTCTTCTCATTTCTGGCTAGTTTCTGTCAAAATATTTCTCCTTCAGTCGTAAAGTGATACGTACTTATCACGTCTTTTTCTGTAGTCTTCGATTATCCATTCGAACGATAGTATTTATATTCAAATTAAAAATCACTCGTTTTATCGTTTTCTCTTACGGATTCTTCTTTCAGAAAATTTCTCAATTTACGCGTATGTCTATGTTGCTGTTAACGAACTCGGAAAACTGTATTTCACAAACATGTTCGCGAACGATATGCAAACAGATAGACCATATCGAAGTCTACTGGGCTCGTTAATCTATTCCATGCGGCTTTGAGCTCCGCGAAGAGTTTCAATCGCGACTTTGTAGGATCTAGCGAGCGACTGATAATATTAGACGAAAGCAGGATTACGTATCACGTGAACAGGTTTGGCGCGATAACGTGGCATAATTAACCGCGGCTGGGAAGGAGGACGAAAACACGTGAAACGGAGCGGATCTAATTTCGTCGAGGATTCTGACACCCAGACGGACATGAACGTGAGGTGAACGTTATAGGCGATATCCGTAATGGCGATGACGCGCGGACAATGGTGCGTGGACATAAATACCACGATCAGATCTCCGGACACGCCTCCGATTAAATTAGGAACGCTCCGAGTGGCAAAAAACGATTTAAGTGTTTAGACGCTCGAGTGGATCGTTCTCGGTTTAAGGACGCTTCAGTGTTACTGACGGTGCTGCGAGGCTGTCGAAATCATCATCGAACATTTTCGAAGAAAGTATTCCACTTACATTGATCGTTCTCAAGTCTGATCGCTGGCTGTTTGCTCCTGTGAGAGCGTCCAAAATCGAGCCTCGGTAACTGGAATCACAGAAGGGAAAGGACCAGAAGAAGAAAAGAAAAGGATTCATTTTATTACAGCAAATTGTCGACAGTATTATTGGCAGATTGTATATTAGTCAGTGGTCAGAAGTTACATTGGTCAATTCCATGAATTAAAAAGCAGAGGAAGATAATGGTACTGTTTTTTAAATTTATCTTTGTTTCATTTGATAAGTGATTTTCATTTGATAAGTGTCTCAATACCCATGAACGACGATGTAAATGAATTATATTGGATGATACGCGATCACTTGAAGATGTGTCGAAATCTCGGCCGTGTGCTTGTAGATACGCGCGTGATCTAATAACGAGATTATCTGAACATCGATAATGGAAGCAAGAAGTCAAAGCGAGTACTCGAAGCTTAAGAAAAGGCAGCGTGAAATAATCAGGTCTACTCGGCGCGTTTCTGGACGAAACGAGCTAGAAAACGAATAGGACCACGACGCGGTTACGTCGCGAGGCAAAGAACGGAGTGGAGGAGTCAGGATAATTCGTGTGATCAAAGCGACCGACTCGTTGGCATCGTCTCACCTTTAATAAAGCTATCTGGCATCTCTAATATCTCTTCTCTGGTTGCCCCTCCAGATACAACGAGGAGGCGCGGCGAAGAACGAAGGTGAACGATAACGACTACGAGGAAGACGAGGAACACGAGAAAGGATGTAGATGGAGAACGACTAAGAACAGATGGAGAGGAACGGGAAGAAGGACATCGACGTAGAAGGCTACGAGGAACTCGGAATAAGAGGGAAGAAAAGGAAAGAGATCTCGAGGTTCTTTGCTCTAGACACCTTTCCACAACGAGGCCTTGTTCATCTGGAGAAAAGACACGTCAGCCGTGTACGCACCTCGTCTCTTTGGGGCCATCGATACGACGATGTGGATCCCTTCTTTTCGTTCTCGTGCTTACGTCTTTCTCGCTTTATTTCCTGAGTCTTACCTTATTATAGTTACCATTCGCAGCCGATGGTTATCGACGACCGCCGTCAATTAAGCAATTATCGACACCTTCGACTCGGTGCCAGTGAGGAACCAGCCTGGTCACCGCGTCTGCTGGCTCATGGCCTCGAATATCAATGGTACGATCGATACACTGCGATCGGATCTCGTTGTTTGCTCTGTTTCGTATTCACGAAATTTTCATACGATACTAGCTGTGTCTATTTTTGGATAGGTTACTCGTAATTCTTGTTTTTGGCTATTGTCAAATAAAGAATTAAAGGTAAGGATTCTTGGTTTAAGAACGTCCCGGATGTCGATCTTTGAACCGATCGTAGCAAGCATCGAGGTTCGTTCGTGTTAGTTCTGTTTTTCGTACACGTGGACTTTTGTTATAATTTTAGCGATGTCAATTCTAGAGTTGCTTCTCGATAACTCTTATCCTCGGCTACTGCCAATTAAGCAATTAACGTAGGGCTTCGTAGACCCTTGGAAAGTCTTCGGAGATAGTCTGCCGTAGACTCAAAGATACGGAAACGTTTCTATAGACTTAATTGACCGTGGCGAAGGAGCATCGTGCGAGCCATTAGCGAACTTATCGAAGTCCACCGGGGTAGTCCATCAACAAACTCGTTAAGTTGATTAACCTCCGATGCACCCCGTGACTTCTTGCACAGCTAATAAATGGGGGATGTGTAGATAAAACCGTGAAATATGGAGAGTTATTAATTTCACGGTTAACGATTGTCTGCGCCGGGTTAAAATAGATTACGCTGTGTGTTCGAAGAGTAGGCCGGTTGTTCTTCTTATTTCCTTCGAGATTTGGTTTAACAAGTATAATCGTCGATATAGATTCAAATCTACGGTTTTCATACGATAGAAGATCATTTACTTCGAACTATTTTATAGATACCAATAGTAAAAAATAAGTTACATTTACCAAGAATTTAACGTTTTCTATTTTTATATTACAATTTTTCTTACAAACATCCATCCCCAAATGTCTCATTAATCGGTGTTTTGATAATCGATCCAGTCTGCTAATCGGTTTTAATAATCAAAATTTCTCTGTTGTTCGTGCTTAAAGTATTTACAAGTTCGAAATCGAACGCGTACGCGAAATTGGGAGAAATTTCGTGCAAATACAGTCATAGATTTCGCTGTCAGATATGGCGAATCGAACGACTATTAATAAACCAGTAGAAAGCAGCGAAACGAAGAAGCTCGAGAAATAAACGATTGGCGTACGGTTAATTGGTGCGACAGAATTTCCTTAAATCAAAAACTGTCATCGGTACGTATACACGTTTATATCAGATATCGATCTACCGTTATTTACGATGCTAACCGGATCGTGTCAACGTAACAGCTTCCAGGATACCGGTGTCCTGATCACGTTCCGCATGTCCCCCGCCGTGTTGTCCTTACAGGACGCGTTTACGCCGGCCGTACACGCATATATGCGTGTAGCAATTTACTGGCCGAAGAGGAGGCGTCGGGCTACATAAATCAGAAAGACAACGCGTCAGCTTATTAACCACCGACGATTTATTTCCGCCTGTTGGTACATGGACTTTCCACGCACTCATCCGCTTCGTTGCTGCACCGAAATGTTACGACAATATTGAAAAATTCCTAAGGAACAAGCGGTAGAGTAGTTGGTATCGGAATTTTTTCAAAATTACTTGGAAAAAACTTCGATGAAATAAGATTCTTTCTCTAAATTGAAAATACGTGATATCTTGCTTTGTTTCGCGATAAATATTTCGAGAAACGTTATGGAATTTCCTATTGTCAGCAGACAGCTTCCTTTCTGGTTTCCTCCTTATCTGCTCGAAACGACCAAACGGATGCGCGTGCATGTAAACGAATTCCAGACATAAATTTACCGACTTCCGCTCTCCATTCAGCTGCAAAGAACGCCGAGACATCGGTACATTCGACGATACTTCCGGCAATTCTTGGAAGCTGTCCCCCTTCTATGATAATGCTACCAATGTCAGGTGAAAAATAACGTTTGCTCCGAGCGCTCCATGCGTTTCTGTCTGTTTGACATCAATTTTATATCCAATTTATAGCCTGTATCGTGATATTTTCTCTTTACCTCCTTGTTATTGCATTATTGCACAGTTTAATGTACGATTGTTGGACAAAAAAGAAAAAAAAAAGAAAAGGAAAAAGGGATAAAAGTAAGAAAATATAAAACGAACGAGGCACAATCGGAACAGAATGCACCGTATCAGGAATGCCAGGAAATATGGCGAAGTTAATCGTGGCGGGGAGGGATCTACTGCAATTAATCGAGGGAGGAGCACGTCGGATTTTAAGGACTCCTCCTGGTGCGTGAGGACCCACCGCGGGTTCCGTCTTCCGTTATTTATGTTGCTGGATCCAAGGAGCTCGGGGGGTCCAGGAATGTCCACCGTTCTTCCAAAATGCGATTCGACCGTGACTATTAATTATTTCTGACCCGCTCACGCCTAAGACAGTTCCGACACCGAGCTAGACATCTTCGAATTACTAACTTACCTTGGAGAGAATATTTTCTCCTCTTCGAAAGACCTTCCTCCGGTTAAAGTCTTCAAAATCTTGGGAATTACAGCAAATGGTCGAGGCCAAAGGGATCTCGGGGAGAATAAATCAAGACCAAGCTTGTTTCGCCGATACTTTATTCACCCAACCGTCTCAATCTACGCAAAATCGCGATTTTTCCTCCGCCGCGCAGTCGTCTCTGTTTCACGAACGAGCGTCACGCTGCGCAAGAGACGCGGGCGTATATCTACGATCGCGTATATTCCAGTGGCATACGCGCACGCTTGGAATAATTAACGAGAAAACGTCAGAAAGGGGAAGAAGCCAGCAGGTAGAACAGAAATAAACCGTCAGAGGCACGTTCTCTCCGATTTTACCTGTTTCTTCTCCAATTTTCAATTTATTTTAACGCCATCGTCTCGAAAGATCGCAGTTGCTACTAGTTTTTTTCTTAACCGCGTCGTGGTCCTCGAATTTTTACGTTCTGACCTCACTCTTATTTTAACGAACAGAGAGATTCTCGACTTTTTTTTTAAGAAACGCTTTATCACGCGTGTCGATAACAATTCTTTCACGTTTATAAAATTTATTATGAACGAAAAAACGAGTCAGCCTTTTAAATAATCCAAAGAACGTCACAGAAAGATGACCGAGAACAAATTTCTCGGTCTGTTTCTTTTTTAAGTGTCGCTGTTTGGAATTGGCTTGGCGTGGCGTATCGAGGGAGTCGTTATTTCGACGAAAAAGTCGGCGAGATTCGCGAATGATGAGGGAAAACGGGAAAGACAATGCGAGAGGAAACGCGAACGAACGACAAAACAGCGTGGTAACATCACGATTTATCCTCGCACATGGTTGATTTATAACGATGCGTATAGTCACTACGACACGACGTCTCGGGCCTCTCATTTGTACGTACTTTCTCTCATTTGCGGCCGCGGAACCCACCGAAAAGAAAAAGAAAAAAAAGCGAGTGGAAGAGAGAAAGAGGAACGGACGAGTCGTGAGTGGCGTATGAATTATTCAACCGGCAGCTCTCGTTTGCCGCGCCGTTGATAATGATAATCGTGGATCCCCCGGTAATGATAACTGTTCGTCGATCTCGTTCGTTGGACGGATCACAATAATAGCGACACTAATCACACGTTGATGGTCAAACACCGTTTGATTAATTCGTAAGACGTCCTTGGCCATCCGTATCAACTGCAACGTTGAAGAACGAATACACCGGATGTATCCTTGGCTTCATTTTTATTTCTCTGAATAGTAGGAATCCCAGGAAGAGATGTTTGGATGTTGATCCCCGTACCTCTTCCACATGTATCGGTACCTGGAACAGACAATCACGATCTACGGTTGCAAACTTCAACTGCTCTGTATCCTAATATTAGCTTGATTCTATATTCTTTTTATTAGTTCGACGTATTTTAGAGAAGCTTACGTATAACCGATGTTATTAATATTTATTAAATACACAAAGGGGTTGAAATATTTATATATCTCAACATTTAATCGGAAAATCGAACGCGAAGAGAAGTTTCGACGTGGGATCGGGACAACATGTTTGAACTCTAAAATTGCTTTCCCATGAGAACCGAGAAACGTGACTTATCGCGTCCTTCGCCTGCGATTTTCGCATAGCGAAATATCTGATCTGCGAAGGGATGACAAAGTTTTAGTGAAAGCCTCGACGAAAATGGAAAAGAGTGGCTGGAATCAAAGCGGAAGAGGGGTGCAGGTAGATATGTAGAAAGTGATCTGCACCGCGACCACGTTGCACGGAGGAGCACGTCGCTGTAGGTAAAACGTACCTACGGCATCCTGCCCTCTCCCCCTTCCTTTTTCCTGCCCCTCCCGTGGATCTGACCCACCGACGGTGGCAGTAGCGGCGTGCATAACAGGGTGGACGTTTAACATATGACCGGCTACCAGTGTTATTAATGCGCCGGTAGCGTCGTGCTCGGTTTCTTCCGAGCCCACGTACGGTGCCTACGATCCCGTAGCCGGGTTGGGGCCACCCGCGGATCCTCCCTGCTCCACCAGGCCCCTGGATCGCGGACCCACAAGACCGAGTGGGGTAGCCGAGGAAACGGCACACACCTAGACGTAACACGACACTCGGAAACTGCACCGCGACCACGTCATCCTTCACTCATCCCTCAACGAGTTATGTCTTCCTGCTGGCGGCGAGTCTAATTAATATGTGTTTAGGCAGAGACAATCTACCTGTCGGAAGGTACTAGCCAGCCGAGCGTTTTCAGATTCAAGAGGATATCGAAAGATCGTACGTTGCATTCCTAAAAATTGGTGATCGAATAATCGCCTGACGTTGGAAGAATCGACGGAAGAACCTTATTCCGAGACTCGAGAAGGAGGAAGACGTTTTTCAATGTATCTGTCGGACGTTGATGATCGACCAAGTACTTCGACGAGGTACCAGAGACGATCAACATCGTCCTTTTCGCTCTTACGAATCGACAAGCGTCTTACGTACGGCGAATCGAATTAGTCAAGAGGCAAACAACCGAGACACACTCCATTCTCTGAATACATCTTAATTTTAGTATCAGCGTCTAATTCTTCGGAAATCAATCTCGGTAGAGTTGATCCTGCGAGCGACTCGATCGACGAAAGAATCTCATTTTGCGTCGTTCGAAGGAGCAAGACGTCTTCATCGAATATCGTTACGCTGCCACTGAGCAAAAAGTCGAAAAGGAGGAGAAACACGAAAAATCGTAGAAAAGGAATAAAAAAGTCTTCGTGGGTGTGCCTATTTGTTTGAAGAGGGGCACACGGTGATTCCCCGTGGCCGAAGGAAGCGTCCAGCGCGATCGTGCGAGCCTATAGGCAAATATCTCCCGCTCAGCCAGGACATTAGGAGTTCTCCTGCGTCCGGAGGATTATAAATCCTTAATACAGATCGGCACGCGATGCCCGGCTCGTTAGGGTGATGCATGGCCGACTCTGGTGTCCCGGGGTGTACGGTAGCCGGTACCAACACAGCCGTGGCTGAACATTCGAGAGGCTCGTTCCTGCGGGAACGGCTACACCCTCACACACCGGCAACCACCAGGTAATAATGAGAGATCAGAGATACGGCCCGATATTAATTGTGCGCATCGAGTGTGGCGGTGGTGTTGCTGCTGTTGCTGCTGCTGTTGCTGCCTTCGGACTCGGGGAGAGAACTGACTGCTACCGGCTTACACCGATCCTTCGATGCGATATGTGCGATATACGATACAGGACCATGGTCCTGATCCTGCTGCTTCGTTCGCGAAAAGGCCATACACGCTCCAGCCTGCCTGGTCCACCGCCTCGTGGACAGTTTTATTGCGAATTTATTTCCACTTCTTTTCAGGATCTTTTTCTGGATAGGCAGCAGCATGGCGGTTTTTCAGATATAGCGATTGGTTTCTTAAGGCAGCGATTTCGACATCTCGAACGACAGATTAATCAAAGACAAAAGGATACAGTTTCGATTATAATTATTCTGTCTTTGTCGATTACAGGATCGATCAAGGATTGTATTTTGAAATTCTTCCACGAATTTTTAGATTTCCTGTACGACCATGTGGAGAACGTTCCACCGTTTGTTCCGCGAGAATAGTTCCTCCCCTATCGACGCGCACCTACTTTGAAGATACGATCTGGAAACAAATTACGATCGCTGCTCGCGCTGTCCTGCCGTTTGCTCGTCCTCCGCAGCTGGATCCGAATAATCGCCGCCCGTTAGCAGCCCGAATGAGATCGCGTCTTTTTAAATCGACGCGCGTATCGCTGTCCTTTTTCTCTATCCCCTCCACGTGCAAGGGGTCCAGGATTTATGTACCGGTAGTGTAATATGTAAGTTCCCTTGGAATTAACGTTCCACGCCTCGTACCAGTTTGCTTTGATAACGATCTGAGAAGAGTCCGGGGACCATCGCAACGAACTGTCTTCTTTTCCTTTAGCGTCATTGAATAAGCAAACGAGACGCAAAAATATTTCGCCTATATTAGGAACAAGTTAAAATAAGTAGAAAATAGCATGGGAAGAGGAGAAAATAAAGAAGGAAATGAAATGAGAAGGGAGGGGCAAAAAAGCATGAGAAGTATGGAAAAGCGGAGCGACGTAGGATAAGAAAAAAGCAGAAAGTTTAAAAGAAGAAGAAAGAGGGGAAGGAATATGAAATTAGAGATACAAAGTTTACAGATATTACGCGAATTATGTGAAACTTTTTCGGCCAATTTCCCTGAAATTTCGTACAATTCCACTCGCAACGCGAGGAATCGATTGAAACGCTCGATTCAGTTCCTGGAAAGTTTTCATCTTGTGAAACTAGTCTACCGCAGTACGCGCAGCCACAATTTTCAGGAGCGGAGCAAGTTAACCCGAGCACGGTGTAAACTGGTTTAAGCCAAAGCCAGCGGCCGCTAGAAGCGTAGTTTGGCAAAGCGCGACCCCCTTCTTAGCGTTCGTTGAAGTTGCAGGAACGTCTCTTTCTCGGGAAACCGAGACGATTCTAATCCACGTGGCCAGAAAGGAACGTGAATCACGCGGGAACAAGAAAACGTATAGGGTTCCGTACAAAATGTTGCAGGTGTATGTGCGCGTAGCTCTCTCGGACGGTCCGTCTCAATCCGGATTACGGTAACACCTGGCCATCCGCAATTTTATCATCCTCCGTCCCGGAAGGATTCCAATTTTCTTCTCCCGTTACGCCAGCCCTCTTATCCGAGCCTCGCTTTGCCTCGTCGACCGCTTCTCCTGCTCGATTCTTTCTTTTTTCTTTTTTTCTCTCTCTCTCCGCCGTCTCTGGGAGACTCAATCTGTGTCTCATCGTGGATTATTGGGATTTCCTGCTGGGGGAGGGAGGAGGAACGAGGAGGAAGTTGGCTGGCTGCTTGCCTCGACCGTCTGCGCCAAGGGAATCGGTTAGGAGAAAAAGAGGAAGAAAGAACTGGTTGACCAGCGCGAGCCTTTAATTCTTTTGCTCGTGAACCGTTCGACGGCCATTCGCTTCCAGTCGAAATAAGGAGCTCCGCTGATCGGTGATTTCGTCGAATTGTCCTGGCTGACAATTTACGCTGGCGCACCCGTGCTCCGCTCCGGGTAAGTGGCACCGGGATCCTGGGATTTTTAAGTCTTCTTCATCCCCGTTGGCGTCTCCTTCCTCGAGGGACACGGAAGCGCGGATTGCAGGATTTTTAATTTCGTCTTGTTCTTTGGTGGTCCGGTCGGTGGTCTGATCGGTAATTGCGGGGAACTTTCTTGGAAATGGTGAGTCTGCGAGGAGGCTGGTGTCCCTTCCACGTGCTCCGTCCAACGTTTAAATATACGTGGTAAATGAAGAAGAGCTGAAATCGCTGCCAAGATAGAGAATTCAGAATTCATTCGAATTGTGTCGATGATAAAACATCCATGTCTTTGATTTTATTCGCTTCTTCGCCGGTTCGAACGACGTCATTTTGCAAGCAGATTTATCGGAACGTTCTCGCGGTCGCGACTGCGATACAAATAATTCTGAGGACTGTTGCTCGCTCCGTAGCTCGTCGTAAATCTTCCAAAAGATCCTCTTACGTTCGAAGGGTCAGGTGGAGACGAAGTTCAAGAAGGTCGAAGACGATGGTGTACCGCGATGCAGAGAGCGAGCAGGGAAAAACGATTCGGCGGGACGCGAAGATAATGATTTGCCAACCACGAGATAATTAGCGTAAGCGGCTTACAACGCACGACAGGATAGCGAGAACGAAAGGGAAGCAACGGTTCGCGTTAGGTTGGTTCGCGGTTACATCAAAGGAGACCTTGAGCCACCGGCTCGTGCGGACGAACTTCTTTTTACCGTTTCGCGGGACGGCGATGCACGAAATCGATCCGCGATGATTAATTTTCAATCGCGGCTTAATTACGCCAACCTACGCTAAGCACGATCGAGGAAGCGCCCTCGGAATGGTGAAAGGGCGATTTGCGCCGATAGAAAGAAGAAAAAGGAGAAGAGAAGAACGCGGAGAAGGAGAAAGGAGGAAGAGTAAAAAGAATGGAAAAGAAGGTGGAGGCCGTGTCCCTACGGTTCTCGAATAGAAGGGACATCCCTTCGTCGGCCTCTCTCCTCTTTCTCTGGCAGGATTGTGTCCAAGATGGAGGGGTCGCGAAGCCATGGAGGGCGGACGCGGGACACGATTGCCAGGAACACGTGATTAGATGGCCCTCCTTCCACATGATTCTCCAGATTGGACACCCCCTGTGTCGCAGAGGGACGTAAAAAAATGCAATCGGCTCTTACCGTAATGAAAAAGAACCGTCTCTGGGTAATTCGAATGAACGATGGCCCCGCTACCGTGTCCACGTACGTGTGCCTCTCCTCTGTCTTCGTAAATGCGCTCTGTTTTTTACCGCGAGTGTGTTCGAGTCGAGGGTAAGGGCACGCCACTACCCCCTCGCGTTTGCCGCAATTGCAGCTGTCGCCTTTGAGGATATTTGCGACTGAATGCGCGAATCGAATGATTCGTATAATCCTTATAACCGTTGTCATTCTTAGAGCTTCTTCATTAGGTCATTCAGATGTATGCCTGTCGTAATACGCTATCGTATAGGTGTATTTCAGTTATGTTAAAATTACGGTTAAATCGACAAGATGGGAAACGCGATAAGCGCAATAAGCTAAGCCTTTAATTATTATTAATTTTTCATTAATTTACACGCTATGGGAAAATTCACATACTGTCACTAGGCATTAACCAAAGCATCCGGATATTTATGAACGGCGTTGTATCTAATTGTTTTCCATTATCCCTAATGGTTTTCAATTACGTATCTATTATCGGTGAAATTGTTCGAGTGGGCGAAACACGCTGGAAATCTTTGTGTCTACAAAATGAAATGCGTAGTTTCGGGCTTCCACACGACGAGAAACAAGATCCTATGCCAGAGAGGGCAAAAAGCCCATGATTCCCGTGATTCATGAGACTTTTTACGCTGGGTGGCCGGAATAATTCACCCTAATGCTCCTGCTAACTGCCTGCGGTCGCAGAGCGCGATTGTTTATTGCCAAAAAGCATCTCTTTAATATATATCATCGCCTCGCCGAGTGCTGGATCGTTCCATTCGAATAAAAAAGTGGTAAGAACAGAGCGGAGGTGCCGCGAAAACGAAACGAATGGATCGAGATTTTCTTCCTTTTTTCTTTATTTTTCCCGCCGAGAGAAATCCTCCTGGGTCCATAGACTTTTATTGCGTAAATAAATTCGGATAAAGTCGGGTATAACGCGAACAAAGGGGAGGTCGACGCTTCTTCTGCTCGTCGAAATTGTCGAAGACGTGCTTTAATCGCGTCGCTAACTTCGCGCATCCGCGACATCGAGGGTTGCTACTCTTTGTGCGAAAGGTGAACTCGTTACGGAGGGGGTGAATGGGAACGTTCGAGATTAATGAATGTCGATCATATTTCGACTATGTTCGCCGCTGTAGAACGCGTTTGATGGAGAGAAGGGTACAGTTTTTTTTCCCATTCGGTATCGGTGCGACAGACCGTCGAGTATCAACAGTGATTGCAAAACGACCGCGCGGACAGGAGTGCCGTTAGACACGTGCATTAATAACACTCGACATTCGGTATTCTTCCAGCTCGCAGACTGGTTTCTCTATTTCTCTGTCCTCTGTCGGCCGGCAACTTCTCTGCGAGCCTCCAAACTGGAATTTGAATACAATTTTGCATGGCAAAACTGAATATTTTAAAGGAACTCGTTAATCTTGCGTATACTCTTGTTTGTAAGTATTAGGACACCTACTGGTTTCACGTGGGACGTGACGATTAATCTAGCGTATCAAGGGGACGATTAATCGATCAGAATTTCGTATTTCTACAAAGTCCAATATACCGATCTACGCTAAAATATTTGAACGTTCATAGAAAATTTTGACGAATATATTATATGAGTAATACGAAAGATTTTGAAATTTCATTTACACTGTGACGAGACACGACAGTGACGATTGCGATAGTAAAATTTCAAAAGCAACCTGCAAATTACATAGAAGTTACAAATTATTTATTGCAAGCGTACACTTTGCAGAATATTTGAACAGTCAGTTACTTTGCAGAATAGTTGAACAGTCAGTTATTCGTTATATTGGTAAATTACTATATTTAGCGACACCATCTTTATGTTCAACGTTTCTCAGATGATTTCACTTCTTAGAGGATTATTTGATTTCTCTGCTTTACTTAAGCGTGACTTATGCGCCCATTCTCTCTCTCTCTTTTTGAATATTTTCAGTCTTTAAAAAATTTCGGTTTTTTCGGTTATGAAAATTTGATATTCCAAGCTTCTAGCTTGATAGAGAGCAAAGGTTAGCGAAAGAGGGTTCGGAGCAAAGCGAAACAGTAAAATTGACGCACGCGTGAGAGAGGTGTATTAATTAGTGGCGGAAGAGAAAATAGCGACCGAGGATGGGCCTCAGGGTTGAAATCGTTAACGAGGGTTTGCCTCGCGATTCTGGTTTAGCCTCGGCTCACCATGTCAATTCTAATTGCGTTTGACAGTAATTTGGCAAGGGAGAGAGGGTTGATTGACAACCAGCTTCGCTCCGAGGCGTTCCTCTTGCGCTTTCTCCATTCATTTTTCACCTTTTTCGTCTACCGCAACAATACTTGCGCAACATGTAACGATATCGTACGAATATGTACGCTGTATTTTGATATCCCCGATAAGTTTTCAGTTTTGCCAACGTTCATCAAGACTAATCGATACTTCCTCTATGTTCCTAATAAATTCTTCCGCCGCGCGTGAAATATACTCGTGTTACAAAATTTCCAGTTTCAAGTTCGTGGGATTAAATTTTCCATGGAGAATATGAAACGCTATAAAACAAAAATTTATGTAACAAGAATTAATACGCGTTAATCCAACAAAAAATTTACCTCGTTAGTCCATTTGCTACGTTTAAACACTTTCAGATAGAGTTGATATAATGCCGCCAATCTGCCTTTATTTTTCATGCTACGAAAGAACAGTCCATTGTTATGTCATCTTTTTCTTATAATTTTTTAAGAAAACATTCGCCAGTCTATGTTTATATAACATTCTGCTTTTATATTTTTCTTACAGGATATAGTAACATCATTTTAGAAAAAAAAAAAAAAAAAAACTGTGATAGTCGGTGTACGGAAATCGTTTCTTCTTTTACTACGAAAAAAAGCTAATTGCTAGCTATAGTATCTATTGTGACAAGCACGATCGAAGTTGTTCTTTTTGAACGATTAAAATACTTATGGTTCGTTCCTCCGGAAAGCAAAGAGTACACGATGGAACCTCGTTGTCAGGCGAAGATAGAAAGTGATTTCGATGGGACAGAAAATCGCGCGTGTAATGCCACCCGGTTGATTCATTTCATTAGACACGCAGTGAGGACGTGACGCGCGATCGGCTTCGACCCTTTTACGATCTGACAATTCTTCGATCATTTCGACGCCGCTGGTAAGAGGAAAGCGTGACGAAGATGACGCTGGTCCACGCTGTTCTGGCCACACGCGTTAATTAAAGTTCGCGCGACGATGATACATACCGTGTCTTGCTTTTCTCGCCGAGTTGAGTCGCGAAGAATGCTTGCTAAATTATTGATTGTACACCTAATTAATGTTCTAGGAGATGCGACTGCCGAGCATCGCGGTATATCGATTACATAACATAAATTCTTTCTCGTGGCAAACGATTAGCCTAATTAACAATGACAGTTCGACAGTGAAACGTTCGACAATTAACCGAACCAAATTCAACTGCTTGCGAAGCACGAATGCGAATTCTTTTATTGCGTTCGCTATCGGGGATTGTATTGGGGGAAAAAGAAAATAGAAAACAGATACCACGGACGTTGACAACGATGACAGGAATTTATACAGTGGGTGGTCGACGTTTCTAGGCATCGTTCGACAGCCAAAAAATAACTTTGACAAAAATATCGTTACGACAAATAATACGGTCTCCTTTTGTCCCGGAACAATGGCTGAAATATAAGTATCAATGGAAATATTAATATCGCATGAATGGGAGGTACGTGATATCTCGGTTTAAATACGCGTCTGTACAAATCATCGTAGCGTCGGCTCTACCTAGTGGCAAAATCGACCAGATCGAAGCGAAGTTAATTAAACCGCCGGTCGATATATCGAAGATGTTGGTTTATTAATCGATAACTCCGTTGATTAGAACGCAGCAGGTGAAGTTGCATGAGTTGCGTCATCAATCTCTTTCCAGTCATTCTCTCCGATTCTCTTCAAACGTATTCTGTTGCAACTAGAGATTTCTGCTATTTTTAATAACATTGTATATTAACCAATAAAACAACACTAGATTATGCGAAGAAAAAAGAAAAAGGTAAACGAAGCATGAGTATCGCAGAAACGCTCTGTCTGTCTAAGAAATTCCGCAGAGTTCCACGGAGATTCGAAAGAAAAATCCCCCTTGGCTCTCGTTCCAAAAATCCGCGAGAGGAAGGAACTTGACTATCTCTTTTTTATTTTGACAAGTCATTGTACGATTCGTAAATACGACCCGAGAGTTTGGAAAGAGTAGAAACTACGAAAGAGTCGATGAACAATGAAGAGAAAGAATCACGCGGAGAGGAGACAAGAACAAAGCGAGAACGGACAAAGAGATACGGAGGAAGGAGGAACGAAGTCGTTGATCGAAGCAGAACGAAGATAAAGGATAAATCTAGAGGGACAAGAGGATAGAGGAAACGCTGCGTGAAGAAGAATGAAGAGGATCGAGGCAGAGGGTGCGTTGGGAAAACGCAGGCAAAGAAAGACAAACCGATGGAACGTAAGAGAAAAGAAGAGAGAAATCCGAGTTAGATGAGAAACAAGGGTGCAAAGGAAAGGTAGGAGAAAGAAAGAAAGCGTGGATGGATAAAGCGAAACGGAGTCGGAGGTGGGTTTATCTCGCTCATCCTCGTTAAAACCCTTCGCGGCCCACCCCTTTCTTTCTGCCGGCAGCTCGTTCCTCTTCCTCTTCGGTTTCTCTTCTCTTCCTTCAGTTCGAATCGCAGCCCTCTCTTCGTGCACCAACAGGCGACGACAACGTCGACGACGACGACGACGACGACGATGACGACGACGACTACGACGACGATGACGTGCGACTGCGCTCGCTTATCTGTGTTTGCGTGCGTTCGTCGGTGTATACGTGTGCGGTATACCCGGTAGGCATCACCGGCTCGTTGTAGCACGCTCTATTAATTAAAAAAATGGGGACTCCGAGGAATGCTGGTCAACGACAGGGGGGTGAGAGCGCATCAACGCCTCCGTAATTGGAGAGGGATGGAGGGAAGAATGAAGATTTCGTTGCTCTAACTACGCTTCTAATGATTCTTTAATCATTCCTTAATGTCACTCGGAATCTCTCGTTTTTCTTTCTGTGTGCGAAGCAACGCTGATTTTTCATCGTTACGCACACCCTCGACTTGCCAGTTTCGACACACGCGTCTCCGAGCCTTTTCCTACTATTCTTTCGCTCTTTATAACTCGACATCTTTTCCTCTCTTTATTAACCCCTGCGTACTTTGTCGTCTTTAAACGAGGTAAATGTAACCTGGTTTGAAACCAGGATTGTTTAATTTTCCACGTTTTGTTCCTTTTCTAGTACAAATATCATACCGTGCATTTTAGATCTTGGCTTGGCCATTGTCACAAGTTACGACTGTTATCAGAAACATTGTTCTTCGTATTGTAGTTATATCGTGAACTCTGGACTTCAAATATCTATCAATCTAATACTAGCGTCTTCGCCACCAACTCTAACAATTATTTATAGCGTATTCGCGTGTCTATCTGATAAATCAATACGAAATTAAGGAAGAATTAATATTTCAAGAATCGGGTGATAAGTAACATGGATCTTGAAATCAATCTATAATCTAACTAAATTATGCAATGACATATCTATAGACTAACCTTGAGATCTATATCGCTCCTCACCCGATTACTTCAATACCGACCCTAAATAATTGTTCCGGGAGTAAAGTGAAAAAGAATTTTCTATGGAAAAACGCAGACTTGCGGCGAGCCATCTCGATTTTCTCTAAACGTAGCCAGGAAAGAAATCTCTTTTGGAGAGTGTGCTCATCTTCCTCCGTTTCAGGTTAGGTACCTTCGATATAACGAAGGGTGGTGGCTAAAACAAAGGGCCGGTCGCGGGTTGGTCGATAGTCCACGGCCGCCAATCAGGCGAGACCTCGCCAGCAACCCTCGTCCTTGCAACTTGCTATCCGCCGAGGGTGGGTTATACCACGGGGAGAGTTTGCTCATCCCTGTAGGAGAGGAATTCCCGAGAACGAGGATGGCCAGGGTGTCTCGTCGCCAGGGTTACGACTCGATGGCGAAGACGACTTCTTCTCCGTGCGTTCCTCGTCTGTGTCTACGCCTATGGCTCTGTCTATATTTGTGTCTGTTTTCCTCGTGTTTGTCTTGCTAGGAAACGCCTCGAAAATGGTGAACTCGAACGTCCCGAAAATGGTGAGGGGAAAAAGACGAACGATCTGATTGTCCGTCGAATAATCGAACTACCGTCGCATGTTTGGTAACAGTTATTTAAGCTGATTTCGTAAGTCGAGTTAGAAAGATAGGGGAAGATAGGGGTCCGTTTAAATCGGAAATAACTGGCCGCCTCCTGTCTCAACGTATCTCGTTTATTCAACACTTACTTTTATCATACATCCTTACGCGTAAGATCTACATAAAAACTTATTAAAACGAGCTTAATCATATGTTCATAACTGGTTCTGGGCTGGGGCAGCTTCGCGTGGCGCTTCGGTGCACGGTGTTCCCGTTCTAAAACAAAAACAACCAACATAACGTTAATATCTTATTCAATTCACATAGCTATATTTTTATATACACGCGTATCAAGATGACGTGGCCACGACGAAGCATTTGCACACGTTGTATTTATTATAGCGTCTAGCTACATATCGATTAATTAAATCCAACCGTGTTAGTCGTATTGTTCAGAGTCGTAGTATACTTTCATACGGTTACGAAAATGTGATATCGTAAAAATGAAATGTAGATGAAACCCGGTAAGAGAAACGACTCATCGGAAAACGAGAACACGTGCAAATACTTTTTCGTAGCTGTTGTAGATCTTAAAGCAGTTCTAAATGTAAGAAAGATACATCGGTTTAAGTTACTGGAAAGGTTTTACGTGACGGGAACTCGCGGAAGATAATACGTGACGAAGAAAGGTACGAGAGGGAAAAGGGACACAGGGGTTCTACTTTTGTGGAGCGGACAAACGAGAGGCAATCGCTCGATCGGTGATCAGCCTTCAGTGCCACCGTCGAAGTGGCAATATTAATTTATTTCTCGCTGCGCCTACCGACCCGCCGGGACTTGCGCGCAAGAAAATAAAAAAATTGTCAGTCTTCGCGATTATGCGGATCAACGATCATCGATTGTTCCGAGGCGTCAAGCTAGAACGATCTCAGAACCGTTATTAACCCGTTCGTCCCGTGGGGCGCCCCTTCCTTCATCGCGTGCCATTTCTACACGAGCAGCACGCGTATCTCGTAATTAATAATTGCGAGTAATTACCCCTATCCCGTTCCCCGAAGATACATCCGCGATTTAGCAGCAGATATCGATCCCGTGCTTTAATTTCCCCTGACAGGGACGCTCCATGAACTCTGCACAACGAACAATGCACGTGCATTTCGATTTATGTTTTTTTAAATTACTTCATTCATTGGTTCGCTTATTTATTTGTGGGATTAACGCGATTGCTAGAGAAATTACTGCGGCACACGTGGCAAAGAGCGTTTCAAAGACAGTAGATTAATCTTTTATTAGACAAAGTTGATAATGTTAGTTGTTCGATTTGTTCGATCAATTCATATGTCGTGGAATATCGTCGTGCATGCAACAAGCAGCAACTTCTTGGACGTTTCGACGTTACATTTAGAAAGAATAATTTTGCGATATCCAGCTCTGAATACTTTACTTGCAGACGTAATATCTAACATTATTCTTCCATCGTTTAATATCTGGAGATTGAAATTGTTAAGCTTCGTATTCCATTGAAGTAAGAGTGAATGCGACGCGCAACGTGTTCGCTAACTCGACGAGGAAAACAGTGGGTTTCGTAATCGGGCCGCAATGAAACGGGCAAAGCGAAATCAATCGGTCACAGAGGAGGCCCTGTGAACCGGAGAATAAAGAGACGAGAAAATAAGGAGAAGAAGAAGATTACGACGAGTAAGACGCGCGCATCATCTCCAAAGGGCCGTGACAAATGAATTTTTATTAAGCCCCGTTCCTCCGCAGCTTATCAGCCGATCCGATTGGCACAATAGTAGCGAACGAACGAGAGGCCGGCAATATCGAGGAGACCCTCCTTCTCTAACCTCCTCCACCCTCTGTAATTATTTTTACGAGGGTGAGAAGCCCGGCTGGCGCTGACAGGCTCGCGGTCCGGAGGTGGAGAACTAGCTGACGGAGACACGGCGAGGATGAAGCCCAGAACCAACCAACCGTTTCATCAAACAGAGACACGAACCGGTGAAACAGGTAGAGAAACGGATTCCATCCCTTTCTACGCTTTTTACGCTCCGCTCCTTCGAAGGCGGGGGTGGAAAAGGCGGATGGCAGTACCGCCGAGACAAAGATTCGTGTCATTGGCAGTGTCTCGACTGGCCGGGAACTGACAACCGAGACACGTGGCTGGAACACCTGCCCAGAGACTGGAAAACGTGCCTGACCGTTTCGCGGTTTCGTCTCGTGTCGTTTCTTCGGTAACCTTGCGCGTCTGAATTTAACGATTCCTTTTATCGCCAATTTGGATAGATAACGTTTTCAATGGATACCACGATGGAGTGAAGATCGGAAGATGCGGAGAAAGGAACCTGTTTCGAGCTTTGATTCGATCGATCCACTTTTACAATTAGACGGAAACTATAATGCGAACTGATTCTATATCAATAAATTTCACGGCCAATAAGAATAAATAGATACCATGGTAGAATGGAAATTGCACCGATACTCAAGTGATACATTGTTGCATCGATACAGAAGCGTGTAGAAAGAGGAAACTGTTTCGAGCTTCGATTCAACAGGCTGATCTATTTCTCGATCAGAGACCGTGATTCAATTTTACTTTCATAGAGTTCAGTGGATAATAAGAACTTCTAAATGAATAATACGATAGAATGTACTCGTAAATTGTGAGTTGAATTGTTGTAAAAATAATCTGTAGAGAGAGAGAGAGGAATCTGTTTCGAGCTTTAATCGTACAGGTTGATTTATTTCTCCATCAGAAACCGTGATTCAATTTTACTTCCATAGAGTTCAGTAGATAATAAGAATTCCCAAATGAATAATATGATAGAATATACTCGTAAATTGCGAGTTGAATTGTTACAAAAATAATCTATCGAGAGAGAGAGAGAGAGAGAGAGAAAGAGAGAGAGAAGCATCTGTTTCGAGCTTTAATCTTACAGGCTGATCTAGTTGTTGAACGAAACTCTGATTTACACCTGCGAACTAGTCACGATAAAACGTAGCTCGCAACGCAAAGGCTTAATTTTACTCTTGCAGAACGAGTTTCGATTTTACGATTTCGCGAAGATACTACCGTAGCCGATTCTCTATATATGTTTCTATATAGAATTCGGTTGGGAGATGCGTTATTTCGATCCTAGCAGGATGATTCGGACAGAAAGAGGAGGAGAAGAGGAGGGACGAAGGATGACTCGACGAGAAACGACCGTTCAGCCATCGAGCGCGATGTGCCCGCTCTCTGGTTCAATTTCTGGCGTCAATTAAAAAGTGACGCGGACCGAGGAAAATCAGTAATTAACGAACCAGCCACCTTCGGCTCTTCGCTCTTCCCAGCCTCCTTCTACGATTTTGCTACCAACGTTTTCGCCACTCGTCTTTAATCGTTCCTCGATAAGTCCACGGCTGTCCTATCTACGATCAAAATTATTCAAAATAAATAAACTTTTAATTTACCCAGTAAGAATTTAAGAATTTCGCGTGTTAGGCTATTGCAATTTTTTACGATTTTTCCCTTAAATTTTAACTTTTAAACTGTATTTTATTTCTGTTACGGTATATTCCGTTGTTTGAGAATTTCGAAGAGAAGAAACTGCATTAATTATGAGACGATCGCAACGTAAGAACCTATGATCTTCATTGCTGCGAAGTAAATTAATTCCAAAGAAACCTGTATTGCCCGTATGGATATCTCGATTTATTCTTAAATCACTGAATTTACTTTTGATCTTCGGTGCGAAACATTCGCCTTTTTCATGTTGCAAGGATGCAAAGTAGATTAATCTTAACAATTGCATCGAGTCGAACTCAGCCAATCGTGAACCATCGTACCAAAGGAGCCCTCCTATCGCGGCTACAAACAAAACAACGAGTAGGATGGACAAATCAAGGTGTAACCTCGTTCCCGAGGCAACCGGGCCAGGTATCGGGCGTTAATGATGCCTCATCCTGTGACAGGGAAACGGTCAGCCGGGATTTGGCATCGTCGATAAAAGGGAGAAGCCCCGAGCGGGGCAGCAGGAGGCGAGTCCAGCTCAAGTTCGTTACACGCCGTGACTCGGCAGAGACGGCTTCTCCAAGGTGCCAAGCCTTCCCCGCCACCTTCGACACCTTTTTACCTCGCGTCGGGTCGCTCGTCATTAGCACTGGCCCGTAATTGCCAAATTCACGGGTCCCGAGGCCCGCGGTCGCGCTTAATCGGCCGATTACACACTGCCCTAGGCGAAACGTCCAGGGATCGCGATCGTTTCTTTCGATAAACGTTCGGCCCATTGTCCAGGATGGGGCTCGATCGCGCTCGATACCGTCTGCATGGACGATTGTTTGCTAGATTTCATAAGATCGCGTCGCGATAATTAATTGGCTGTCCCTCAAGGTGTTGTACTTGCTTCTTCGATCAATACGTTGTATAATTTTGACGACAGAGTATATGGAAATGATTTTCTTCGTCTCTCAAGGAAGTTAGACGATTCGATAGAATTATTACTATTCGGGGTCGAAAATTATTTCAGAGGTATCAAACGATCGATAACCTTTGATTTCTATACCATCTGTCTCGACGATTGCTTGTCAGAATTTAGAAGCTAAA
Organism: Bombus flavifrons; assembly: GCF_040668555.2. NCBI lineage: Eukaryota > Metazoa > Arthropoda > Insecta > Hymenoptera > Apidae > Bombus > Bombus flavifrons. The sequence goes on from NC_138453.1 coordinate 8,455,167, forward strand.
TCGCGATAATTAATTGGCTTTGTAATGTACTTGCGTGTCTCGATCGAATGCGTTGCACAACTTGTCGACGAAGCGTGTAGGAATAATTTTATCATTGCGGAAAAAAATGAAAAATTTGGCAGGATCAAACGATCTGGTATTCGCATCCACGTCGCGAATTATTTTATACCGGAAACGATCGTTTCTCTGATACTGTTTGCTCCGACGTTTACCAGTTTTCACGTAATTAACGATTATGGATAATTAGCTGTCGCTCAATGTGGCGTACTTGCACTTCTTCTCTTCGAATACGTTTCATAATTTGACGACAGAGTACGTAGGAACGTCGATTTGAACTTGTGTTGAAACTTGCGAGGAAAATTGGACAATTCGATGGAATTGAACTCTACTTGGGATACCAGTTTCAGAAATTGTTTTATACTAAAAACGATCGCAGGCTCTCTCGAGTTACGAACTGAAAAAGTTTCAGGGAGAATCCACGGTCGAGGAACGATTTATCACGGGACATCTCCGAGGCCGGTTTAATATCCTGGGCAAAGAGCAGGCTGTATCGCAATTAACCACGTCGACGCGAAAGGAATCGGTCAGAGATGATTCGTCGGAGGGTTGTGGAGAAGTCGACTCGGTATACGTAAATAGAGAGGTGTACGGAGAGAACGCGCGAAATCGCGGCGAAGCAGGATCGTAGCTTTTTGCCAGCGAAGGAGAAGAAAACGGGCTCTGCAGCTAATTACCTGAAATAACCCATTAGTCCTGTATACACGAGGAATTACGGAGCAAAGAGCGAGACAGGGGGATAGATGTTTCATCTCTGACGAGTCAATCTTTGTCGAGGAACCAACAGCTCTCGTTCCTTTGCTCGGACCTTGTTGTTTCCATGAATCAGCGAAAATCCACCACCGAGGAAAATCGGCGTCGCGACCTCAGCTTTCGATCGACGTTACGCGCAAATCGATTACGAGTAATTATTGCGTCGACGTGACTATCTTGAATTAAGCGTTGAGAATTACGACACGTTTTATTTGAAATTTCGTCAAATTTTTCCCGGTGGATCGTAATATATTCGAATATGAATTTACTGGATCTTAAAGCGTATCGAAGATCGAACCGGTGGTAACTGGGATTCGCAGTTGTAGAGTAGGCAATAAATTCTAGCTGAAGGCGAAAATTTCGAACGTGTCAGTTTCAGAGGATCGAGGAAACGAGAATTGCTAAGGGGATGAATCGAGAGAAGCAATCATCGGCGATTTCATAGCTGTCGTTTGTACTGGAAGCTCCTGAAGCCCGTTTCAAGGTTCCTGCAGTATCGAACGAAGATCCGTGGAATGACGAGGCGCATTCTCGTCTTACCCTTCTAGCTTTCCCTTTCGAAAAAATTCACGATGACACCTTATCCTACGAGCCGGCCTCTCTGGTCATTCTACCCCGTCTAACGTTTTAATTTTTAATCAAGTCCAAAGGGAAAAGATCGAATAATTCTGCTAATTATAAATCGCTCGAGAATTATCAATTGCTATAAGTAACGATAAAAATTATTCAATTTTGAGCAACGAAGAAACGAAGCGTCGTTCAAGTCGAAACGAAACGGAAGGTGTCCTTTTCTCAATTTAACTTCGAATATTTCTCTCTACCGGTAATTCTTCTTAATTTACATTCTTTGCTAATTAAATTCTCCGATTTTGGATCGGCGAATCGATCGATCCTGCGTCTAGCTAAGCCGAACGGGACGAACTCGTCGTCTAAGTCGAAACTGGGCCAAAACACTCAATCGGCGACTTTAATCCGACTTAGAGAATCCGGTCACGGCGTTAGAGAGTCCGCTGGTGAGATGTTCGATTGCACGAAGATATTCAGGTAACGTGGATGTGTCACGGTGATCTCGATTGAGGCATTCCAATTGCCACCTTGAATCAATTAATTCCCGTGTAATTGCCTTCTCGGTTGGACCGACCCGGTGTCCATCGTTTCTCAGGCTGAAGAAACGTGTCCTGTAGGCAACTCTTTTCACCAGACTTGGTAATTTTGATTAATCTCGACAATCTACTTGCGTAACGTTATATCAACAATTTATCGATGACCGATATCAGCGTTATCAATTTTGTTATTAAGCTTTGTTAACGTTAAACATAAAAGTATCTAAGTATGACACGTGATCTTATGAATTGTTCCTTACTTCGTTGTTCTTTACAATTATTTATACATCTCTCACGTTTATTGCGTCTTTTGTATACTAACACGTAACGAGCGCTACCTTTCGATTCCATCGATACGGATTTTTCCTTTAACAGCGACTCTAGTAACGTAATGATAATAATATGCGCTGTACTTCACTCGAATTTAAAAAGGATAGGTCGAACATAATTTTTTAAGTAGAATATACGATCCCATTTATCGTAGAACCGTATATTCCGATAAATCTAATGTCGTAAGAATAATTATAACTCATATCGAAAGAATTAATTCTTCTTATTATTGATAGTAAGAGTAACGATACTTTAATTCCTACGGTTACCAGAAAAAAGTGATCCAATGATGATAACGATATGATGTTTTTATCGCTATGGTAATCGCTGCATGGAAGCATAGCGAAGACAAACCGATTCGAGAATCAGTCACGCGGAACAAGCTTGCCTATGCAATTAACGAGGAAAATGTGATGACAGGAAGCACATAAATCCGCGGCTTATCTAATCTCGTGATGAAGAAAGAACTCACCGTCAGGCGCGAAACAATCAAGGAGCTTGATCCTTCAGTGCTGAAGAGGTTCGAGTTCGCCGTGCCGAAGGACGCTCACGTTGGCCAGGATTCTTGTACGCGCACGTTGCTCGTCGCGTTCCAATCCCTGAAACACACACCACGAACACGTCTGAGCGATCAGTCGAATCCTTGCGGATAATCAGCGTGATCGAGAGACTGTTATCTGGTGATAATTAGTGATATCACGTCTGGATTCGATATAATATATTTAACAGCGTACTCGTTTTCCTCGCACGATTGCATATATATCTATACATATCTTTCTTTTCTGATTCGAGAAAGCGATAAATAAAAGTCAAAGGATGAGGACAGCGCGTGGAGAGCTCAAGGACAATTGTCAAAGGAAAGTTTGAAGGTTCGAAATTTCTTGCGCGCGGGATCAAGCACGCGTTCGAGGTCCTTGTTATAGATCTTCGTCGAGGTGTGAAAATGACGGATGGCCGTAACGAGACGAGAGAGCCAAGGCAGAAACTCCTTTTCTCCTCGCCTCCTTTCATTTACTCCCCGCACACGAACGTCACGCGAGAAGAAGTAATGAGCCAGCTTCGTTACTTAACGCCACGCAAGTCGTTTCACGCCCACGCGAGAAACAACTTCGAGGGGCCCAGATTGATTCGAGAATGACAGTTACGTCGTCACGTCGTCCCTGCTTTATTAACCACGAAATCATTCGCTATCTCGTGCCGGCTGAATCATTACGGTCCATCTTTCTCTGTATCTCAAAGCATTTCCGATTGATATTAATAAATTTATATAAAAGGAAGGTGCGTACGACCGTGCGTGCCGCGGAAAATCGTCGTTTCAACTTAAAACGATTCGGTGTTGATCGCATAGCTCCAACGAGTTAACTAAATAGAAACTGTTTTTGTCGTTAATATTACGAACATAAAATTTTCTCTCATCTTGCACCATCAGACTACCGCTATTTTCTGCCACTGCAAAAATTATTTAAATGGAGGAAAAAAGGAAAATCTCGATGGTAGCGGATATTGCGTATTTGTTTTAAATAGTGACGACTTCTTTTTTGAAAACGACATAAAGAATCTTCTAAAGTAATCGTAGAAAACAATGGACATTATTACGAACGCGACGTTTCTGTCTTATTATTCGTGAAATAGTTCGCTATCTTGTATCGGCTGGTTCATTACGGTCCAGCTTTCTTTATAATTCAAAGCGAGTAGGACTCGGATTAAATAAATTTCTTCAAAAGGAAACACATCGTATCCCGAAGAAGATCAAAAACCGAATTGTATTATACATTGTGAGAGACAAGCGTGACTTCATCCTGGTTAGTTACGTTTCTGCGATCTAAAGAATATTTCTCTTTGAAAGGTAATTTTACCGCAGAAGCTAAGTACGATTCAGAGCTGCTTAATTTTCTGACGAGTAACGTCTCGTTATTTGACATCTCTCGCACCGACACATATTAGAAAGATGCTTGATGAACCAATCGGAGTTACGTTCCCTGTCGAATTTCAGCACCGATGCTCGCCTCTGGAGAAACATGACAGCCGCGTCGTCGATGTGACAGCGAGTAACGATCCGGCTTCGTTAACATCTCTCGCACATCATTCTTCTTGATACATTTCGAGAACATCGAGAGGGATTCGCGGTCAGAACAGCGACTGCCAAAGGATCGGTAAATCTGAGGGAACACTTAACGTTCATCGATATTTCTATGCGAACGTTTCCACTCGAGATTCATCAAATTATTACGAATACGATCGACAAGTAGAACAAAGACGATAAGAGAAGAGGAAATAAAGATAGAGCTGAGAAATTGTACGATATTCCGCGAAAATGCGTCGATGATCCTTGGTGCCATCTTTGTTTTTCCTCGTTCAATCGATCAGAATAAGATACTTAATCTTAATAAAATTTCATAACGGCCTACATGACTTGACCTAAAAGATAAAAGAACATGGAAAATTTCAAGCATATCAACGTATCTTGAAAAATGAAAGAGATATTTTAACTAAGAAGCACAGCTGAGCCGAGCATCAACTTATTCGTGTAAACGAGGTTCTAAATTCTTCAGATTTAGGAGCAGCTTCAAAAATCTATCGGCGAACCGTGAACACGATCCACGAGGAGCAGAGAGAAGAAGTCACGAGACGAGAAAAAGTAGAGCAGAGAAAAACGAGGTAAGAGCGAGAAAGGGAGAGGCAGAAGAGAAAAAGGGAGCAAATAAACGCGAGAGACGAGACGGCTGAGCAGTCTGAGAAGATGGGAGAGAAAAGGAGAGCAGAAGAGAGGAGGATGCGCCTTTATCAGCCAGCCCAAAGACCAACCAGACTGGGGCCAGGCTAACCAACCAGAGGCATCCTTCAGCTACGAATGCTCAGCTGGTACGAGCAGCGCGCACCGTAGACGCCGACGCTGTCGACGCCGACAGCTAATGAGCAGAACCTCAATGATACCCGACAAATGAAAAATCAGCTTCCCCTAATTACGGGATCCTTAGCAACGTTGCATCTTGATGACGTCTGCCGCGCCGTTTTCGGCTTAACCCACGATCTTATTCGTTTTTCCTCGTCTTTGATTCGCGGCCGCGTTAATTAGAGCCGACCGAACTTCGCGTTCCTAGCTGCCGCACGGTTTTTCGAATCCACCTCGTCACAATGATAGATGCGCGTGCAGCATGATCGCGCACGTCCTTATCTTCTATCCAAAAATTTGGATGCAATAGGATTTTTGAAGATTACAATTCGCAAGTTTGAGAAATTTTATTACAAGCGTCGTTTTAGCATTCTCTCGCCACGTATATTTCGACACGTTAGAATCTTCGAAGGATCAGGAATTTTAATATTTCATTGGATCATTCTAATTCTTCTTTGTCAATTTGCTGGTAGTAGCATCTTCAAAGTACTAGAAATTGCGATTGTCGGATATCTTATTATCTGTTCATTGTTTGGGTCATTTAAATTCTCCTTTATCAATCATTCGGTGATAATAGGATTTTCAAGAATTAGGAATTGCGATTATGGTAAATTTTGTTGGATTATTTAAGATCCATCTTGCAACAAATTTGCAGATACTAGGACGACCTCGTATTTTTTAAATATCGATATGAAATCAGTAGAAAAAAGCAAATTCTCTTTTCGGAGACGGCGACTTTTTGGTGGGCAACCTATTGGGCCATGAATCCCATTAGCTTTCGATTTATACGGCGACACGGGATTGCGTCCAGTTGGGTGGGACTGACCGATGTAAAAAAACGCGGGGGTGTCTACCCTCCTCCGACGACCACAACAGTCCGGTCCATTGTTCGAAAAAAATTAACTCTGGACTTTTATTTACTACCCTGCCGGCCGGCGCTCGAGCTCGCGTTTCTGACCCTGACGAGACGACTACCGATCGATCGCGAAATTTACATTTCCCCTCGTGAACGAAATAGAGGGCACTGTAGTTTTATCTTCGAATAAGAATTCTATACAACCGTGATTATTTGAAAAATTACGCAGAAAATTAGAATAATCGCGGTATCCGCGTCCAAAGTTATGACTACTATTTTCTTTACGCTGGTTAAACAAATGTAAACGTGTATTAGATCGAGCTTCGAGATAACGAAATATAAGTAAATATAAGTAATCGATAGAAATTACAACAGCAAAAATTTTCGTCCATTTAATGTATAAAGATCAGACGGGAAAAATATATTAATTTTGATAATGGATGATTCTCGAGTACTACGCAAGTTACACGAATAACATATTAATTAAGTTAAATTAAGACATAAATGTTACTAATATTTTTTAATGTTCAAAGAGAGGACGAGAAACAGATATTCAAGCCGCAAATCAAATACGAAGATAGTTTTGACGTGAAATTAATGGAACATATCGAGTATGAAAATTGCTGCTCTTCAGTGGGAAGGAAATACGACTTGTCGTGTTTTTCACCTGTGGCCTCCGGATTATTTTCAAGCGAATGTCGTTCTACTTCCTAGTAGAATTATAAAAACGAAACAAGATAGTGCATGTAGAAAAATATCGCGACATTCTCCCACAAAAGTTTCCAACTATATCTGACGTGAAGTTAAGCAAAAATTTGCCTTCTCGGCAATTAATTTCGTTGTTGGAAACGGAGGATCATGGAGGACCGGAGTTTCCTTCGTGCTATTCCTCGTGCACCACTTCTGTGACGCTTTTCAACCGACTCCTCCCCTGGATAGGTCGAGAGAGGGTTTGCGAACGGGACAGGTTCATGGGAAAAAGAGAGGGAGAAAGGAACGTCCGCGGAACGATGGTCCGCGCCGCTAGTTTTTATGAATTCCGGTGCGACGGAACTTCCGGCTAGCGACCTCATCTCCAAACCACCCAACCTACCAGTCACGTTTTTACTCCGTTTTCCCCGGCCAGACCTCCGTCGATTCTCGATCGGCCGTGACATCGTCGAGCTACATTAATAACTGACCACGTTACTCGTCGCCGCGTTTTTATCGCCATCGATCCATCATTTCTCCTCTATTTTCTGCTAATCCTACTTCTCGTCTCCCGATACTTTTTGCCCACCTAGTCAGCGTCGATCGTCTCGTTATACTCGTCCGCTGTGTTTCCGCTTACCCCTCTACTTCTTCTCATTTCATTCTTCTCCCCTCACACCCTTTTCAAATTCATTTTATTACCCTCTAATTTGTCGAGTCGTGGTCTTCGTGTAATCGATGCGATTCTACAGACACGCTCGAATATTTCTGACGATTTCTCCGATCTTCGTGGAACCGTATCGATGCCAATCGTTGTCGCGAATGCAAAGGCAATTAATCGAAAACTATATAACATAAACGAACCTTGTTCGTGTTTGTCTTTTCCACGGAGAACGATACAATACCGCGATGTCTTTGATCTCTGTCCAACGTACAAGTATTTCAACTTTTCTCAACGAAATATTCATCGCATTACGCAATTTACCGCAAGTGTATGCGTAACTATATCGTACAAGAACGCGAATAAATCACGAAATCGTGGGACTATCGCGAACACTGTTTTGCAGAATCGTTCAATCTTCGTCCGACAATAAGCGAAGACATAGATCGTTTTTCGTAGTGGCAAAAAATAATGTTAAAAAACACACGGAAGAAGGAGTAAAGGAACATCAATTAGCATAAAAACCAATGGTGAATTTTTATCTGTGTCCGTGTCGGACGCAACATAATTTTCTAACTACTCCAAAAATATTCCAAATCGTTCTTTCGTGCAGCGTAAGTTCTACAATAGATACTTAGCATCGTTAGATCTATCCTCGAACACGTTCCTCGAGAACGCCTCAAATTACTCGTTTCAATGCCCGAAACCCGTAAGTTTTAACAACTGACCATCTCCTATAAGAACTGGAAAATAGGAAACTGTTCGACTGGATCTTGCAAGAGAGCCGTGAGGTAGAGGACACGCGCGAACGTGGGGCGTGCCAACAGCACCCCAGCCGCATCTCGCGTGCAGACCGGCTCGTTCGACAGTCATTACGACACGATTCGCGAGCAATTAAAGCGAAGTGGCCGGGGCAAACATCGATCAGGAAGAGTGCGCGAGGGGAATCGGTGTACACATCGGGGCCCTTGGCTACCGCGAATAGAAGGCAAACACCGACACTCAAATATTTGCAGGAGCGTGCAAACGGGTCCCGGTATTGTTTCATGGCGCTACTATGTGTAAATTTAATCTTCCGAAGAACTTCGAAAATAAGCGCACCGTCGCTCGCCTGCACGTGCTCAGAGGGGCCGTGAACATGTTTCGAAATGATTTACGGTCTCGTGTCTCCATTTTCTGCTCGCGTTTTAATAAACTTCGACGAGGGCGTACGCGAAAAATCTTGCTTATTAGTGGATCGGTCAAGTCGACAGGTTTTCCTACAAAGTAGTTCACGTTTGCAGTTAATTTCGTTTTAATCAACCATACGATCATTTGCCTGAGAAAGTGGTGATATATTTAAATACGTATGGTGCATGGGAAAATTTACTCGATCACGGGCACACAGTTTCTATCTGGCCGCTTCTATTTGTTTGTATAGAAAATTCGATGTACTGGTGAAACAATCTCTCGTTTAGATATCTCCAAGAACCGATAAACTCATTAAATACCAGCTACTCGATCGTGAATACGTTTCTGAAGCGGGTCGAACGAATTTACAGCGCTTTCTTCGTCCAGTCTGGGATCCACTTGCTAAAGTATCATCTAACCGGAAAGCCCAAAGGAATCGATAAGAACTGGTTTGAGTGGATGACGATGGATGACATCAGAAGCGCCGGCCTCGGCGTTAACTGGCCCTAAAGCATCGGCCAAACAGATCGGCCAAAGAGTGACACCGCGGTGTTAACTGGCCCGTGGTTTCTCCGCGCTCGTCTCGAGCCCAGAGATCGAGGATACCCTTTCGATGACCCCGAACCAGAAGAAGAAGAAGATAACCGGTGCCGGTGTCCAGGTGTCTCGTGATCGGCCGACAAAGGGCCCTGTGGCAAGGGCTACGGTTCGAAGAGAGTAACGCATCGAAACTGGTCGAAGAGACGTGTCGGCAGAGTCATCCTACCGCGTTCTGAAGGGACGCGAGGGAGAAGAAGAACTTTGGTCCTTTTCGACTTGGCGTTCACGGAGAAGGGAGAAGATGAAGATGTCACCTTAGTGAGCCGCGGTGGTGACCTCTGGGCCGAGTCAGCGAATTCCTCTCCGGTTGATCCACGATGACGACTTTATCCCTTTGACACCCTCCTGGCTGACGGGGTTCATGAATGATCGATCGTACGCTTGAATAGTGTTTGTCTATGCGGACGCGTTCCCCGTGCAGTTCGATACGTCGCCGTGATTAGCGGCTACGTCCGAGGCAATTAATCCTCCAACAACTGTGTAGAATAGGGGTTGCCGGAGATTCCTCCCTTCTAATTGCTTCGCGATTATTTTTTTAGAAATTCGAAATACACGGAAAGACGAAGATTATACGGATCGAGGCTATGGTTACAGTTGATGCGTGTTCTATCGAACAGGAATATGTTGCAGCAATCAAATACGTGTACCGCCGTTAGTTAGAGTTGGCACACCTGCTAGTTTCGTATGAAACGTAACAACTGATGTAAATTATTGAGCAACCGATTATTCGCTTGATTCTATATTCACGAAGGGTTGCAATACCAAGAGTGTAACAAAAAGCTTACTATTTTATTAACAACTTTTGAACGTTTCACTTTGATCCTCTTTAGTACGCAGTAGTATTTGTTCGAACATTTGATTATTCGATAGAAATTCGCGATATAAGTAGAAACTATTGGGGCAACGTAATAGAAACAGATCGATCAAAGATCACTTGATCTATCTAATCTTGAACGAATAAACTAATCGACCGGACGTTAAACTAGTGAACTGTGTCTACGCGGATTCTTCGAGGCAGGTACACGTGGCAACGTGAGAGAAATCTATTCGGTGGTGGCAAGAGGCATCGTGGAGCAACGAAGGAATGCCATCATCGGGCCACAGTCCACCTAGGAACGTAGCTAATGGGCCCACTTAACGTCTCAAGCATCTCACGAAGACGCGCAGCATCTCCTGGTCCATCTCCGGGCTGTTCTCCGCGCGGCGTGCCACGTTAATAATCGCCAATATTTATTCCGGATTGGTCACGGCTCGGTCCAGAGAGCGATGAGGAGCTAGCTGAAGAATGAGACGACGCCGAGATCGGACCTCGCCACATTGTAACGCCGGAGATTAATATGTACCGTTCACTTTCGTTTCAACCCTGTTGCAGCCACGCCACGCTTCGAACGTCCCCGGATTTCTCCAGCCAGTTTCTTTTCAACAACGGAAACAACGTCCTGGTTTTCTCTCTGTCGTTGGTTTTAGGTTGAGCCGTCCGATCGTTTCACGGATTATTGAATCATCTTTGATTACTTTTTGAAGTCTTTCTTTCAGACATACACGGTGTCTCCTTCTTCTGGCCTTTTCTCGAATCGAAAGTCGTCGATGTTTAGAGACTGCAGATTTCGAAGATTCGATAATTTTTTATCACCTTCCGTGAAGTATTTCTCCGAAATATTCACGGGGTCCTCTTCTTTTTCAAATGTCGAGCGATTTCAGCTAGAATTCGGAGCTTCTTAAAGAAAGTAGCTCTTTCCTAATTTGATGGATCTTCGTTAGATTAAAATAGTTTATCAGAAGAGTTAACTGGCTGATGGACAAAAAGAAACGCTTATACCGTTTGACTGCAGCATGCGAGGGATAATCTCGGTGTGAAGGGACCGAAAGGACGATAAAGTTATTAAGGGAATTAGCTTAAAGGCGATTACCAACTGTCGACAGGTTGACCTAGCGCCTAACGGGCGCTCGATCCACGGCCAACGCTTAATGATTTGTCTCTCGAGCTAATGAGTGTCGGGTCTTAACGCCAGATTAGTGACCTAATCCTTCTGATGAGCGATTCGCGTGTTCGCCACGCGGTGCGACTTAATGTACGCGTATCTAGCCGCATAATAGACACGTCCACCGCGGCCATTATGACGACAGGTGCCGCTCAACGGTAAACAAATAATGTAATTACGACGCCATTGAAATTGTCCCGTATCTTTCAGCCCATTTAACAGATTGCTCCGTTAAGATTTTCAATTGAAAATTCGAATAAAAAGGTTGCGTAAAAAATGCCGTGCGTTGGTGTTTCGTGACGTTCCGCCGAATTCGAGACGAGCCGCTAAAATACCGCGCGTTGAAAACGCGCTGAATAATTTTGAGAGGACGAACGTCGAACGAGAAAACGCTCGTATCTATTTTCGTAAGAGTTTCTCAAATATCCGTCGAATATCCGAATCGTTCCCATTCGTTTCTGCAGCATGACGAATAAATCAGGCAACCGCGAAAAAGCACGGCGCGTCCAGTCGGTTAATTTCTTCCGAGTTACAGTTTCCAGGATGAAAGGGCGAGCGTGGAATGGGCGGAGGTGATACGGTGTGTCGCTTATATGGGACGCCATGTCCTGCGGACACACAAAGGGTGAGGATGAATCGCCTCCGGAGAGCCGCAGGACAAATGGGGACATTAAGTCGCTTTTGCGACCTGGTACCAGAGCTACCGGAGTTCTATGCACTACTCCCTCCAACCTTTTCCTTCCCGTCCACGTGTCCGCGATTCCTGGATATATTTTCTTCGTCCTACTATGTAAATCGCCCCGACGATCCCGTTTCTTGCAAAGATTTCGACGCCTATCTTCGATCGAGTAGTTCACTCCTCTTTTTACTAGTTTCTCAAACTATCGTAAAGTGTAGATATCGTAAAGTGTAGAAGTGTAGATAAGTGTAGCAAAAAATATGTCGTTCATTAAATAAACTAGGAACTATCCTATAACTTTGGAAGAAAGTTGAAAATAATATTCTCCATTGAGACATTTATTCGCGTTTCTAACAATATCTCGAAATATCTCCGAGTATTATGACAATCAAATATTATTAATCGATTTAGAAAGTAAGCCAAGTTTGGTAGAATATCGAGAATACGTGCAGCAATGTTTAACTTGTATTTATTGGAAGAGAAAGGAAGGTACAAGTTCCATATTCAAGTGTGCGAAAGTATATCGCTGCGAATATTAGCCGACTATGAATTTACGATACGTTCCAAAAAGTAATTTAGTTTCCATCGGTTTTTATCTGGCTTTTGTTGACCTAAATCATTGCAGCATTTGATGGAAGATAGAGCTTTAGATTCTAACGAGAGAAGCGAATATTTTCCACCAAAATAATCATTATTCCGATATCAATCATGAGAGGATGTAAAGAAGCGTCGACAACAAGCAAGAAGAGGATTCCGCGCAATGTTTCATCAGCGCTGCGTGCTTTTCTGTTCGCGACTGATTTATATCGAAATGGAAGGTGCGCGTGTCCGTGGCTACGCCGGACGTTACAGTGGCTATCCGATTGCTATCGAGTTCCGGCGGAAAGGAGGAAGCGTCGCGACGAGCTACCCGCTCGTTCTCTCTGATCTATCTTTCCTGCTGGAAACTCAGCGACGACATTATCCGTCCGCAAGGTATCGTTATCGATTCAAAGTCGACGCTGCGAATCCTACAACCGAATTATTGCACGCTCGTGTACTCGTTCTGAAGCGCTTCCATAGCGTAGCGAGTGTTTTTCACAATCTCATCGAGCAAAAATTATTTAATAAACCGGACAAGAATTATTTTTGTTATCTTTATACGTGGTAGATCTTTGTGTGGGGGAAATTTGACAGAAGGGAAACCAAATTAATAAGGAATAACGTGAAGAATTCGTCGAATGCCCCGAGCTATTTCCTTCGGATACCAAGCTTTCCATGGATCGTCCGAATATTCGTGAAGGAAAAAATTCCAGGACACCCGGTGGATAGTAGCACAGTGCCGTAGGATGGTTTTCTCGGGGGTAGGAGCGAGGACCTGTCACATTACGGAGTGGAATTTATGTCCGATGCCCAGCGGCGTGACAAGTTGCCGCTGATGAACGGCCCCACCGCGAACTCTTGGCCCTCCTTGAGGATACGAACGGAGAAGGTGGAGAAGGATGAGACCGAAGAGTCCTTCTACTTCTCTCGCTCGTCCTTGGCCTTCCCTTCAAATTTCCTGGAACTTTTCCTCCGGCTTTAATCGCCGCTTCCTTTCACTCCAATTTCTTCGTCCATGACCTATCGCTGATCGTCAGTGAACAAAATCTCTCCAATAATTTCATCGCGGGCTCTCGATTCTCGTTAGCAGCTCGCGATCATGATCCTAGACAGGGCTGTCGTTAATAAACGATGCTACAAAGACTTTGCGAAACACGGCCATCGTCGACGAGGAACGTTCAAATTTTGATCGAATTCCACCCCGAATTCGACTCCATCTGAAAACGGTACACAAACGTCCGCGTACGAGCCTGTCGGTGGCAAAGTTGATCGGTAGAACAGAATTCTACCGTAATTGTTATTAAGATTTTGTGGGCGAGAAGAGAGTAGCGACACGATTTTCTGCGAAGCTCGCGATGACGTGGGTGGTGGTGGGTAGGAAAGAACAGCAAACGGAGGGGACAAACAGGACGGGAGGTCCCTGTGGCCGAGGGCTTTTAAAAAAGTCCCATATGATTTTAACGCCCCACGCAAGAAGTCGTTCCCCGTGCTAACGCCGACCGTGCACGGCCTGCCGGTGATAAACACGCCAAGTTACGATTTCTCGGAGCTGGGGGACCTGTGTGGGTCCCCGTGCGTGTCTCGCGAGCATCGAATATCGCGTATCGCGCCTGGAGAAAGCGACGAAATCCGATGGAAACCGATCCAATTCCTACGACCATCCGATCGTCCATTTTCTTCTCTTTAACAGCCATTCGATAGTCGAAAATGTTACACGGATACGTGTATATATTTACGTATAGACAATAATGGCAATACGATGATCTGAAAATACAATGCGTCGCAACACGATACGATGCCTACCGTTTCACTCGACTGTTCGTTTGCCACTACCATTTTACTTATTCTACTTGCTACTGTCGAGCTGCGGAAAATTCCATCGTAACAAGAAGCGGTGTTGTTTTTCAAGAATGTCAAGATTTGTCGAGGCTTGCCACGAAACACGGTGAACGACTCTGAACCACTCGGTTAGTATTTAAAGCGTTCATTAAACTTGACGTAAGCATGAAAATCGTTCCGGCAATAGGAAACTGGACACATCTGTTACGCATGCTAGTCGCATGTGCCGAAATTTCCGCGTGACACACAGGGACCAGAGTACCCAGGTGGTTCACAGACTTTCCATCCTGAGCACTGACAAAAAACACACGTGCGTTAACTTCATGTAATGTTCGTAACATGCAGTTTGCGATGCTTGTCACGACATCATGAAGGATGTCCAAACACGATCTTGAGGGTAAAATCTGGTAAAAATTTCATTTACTTAAGGAGAAGTAGTCCTAAAGACTTTAGAATTACTTGAACAGTTACGATCTCTTCCGTCTTTTACATCTGTTCCATCGAAGTATGTCGTGTTTCTGCAGTTCTTGATCGTCGAATTAAGGCCACGTGCGCAGATTTTACTACTTTAATTGCGGTACGTCGTATACACGACGAGCTATCTTTGCTTATTCGAAGTACGAGTGACTCCACGTAAACACTCCTCTAATATTCCAAAAAGGAAGAAACGTCATCTCGACGTACGCTGAAAGTATTCAGGAAATCAACGTTCAAGAAAATTACGAAAAACTATTATATTCGAAGTAGAATTTGTGTCTTCTGTGCCGGTAAAACGAACTACCCCTCAGGGGGCCTGCTAACCTTAGCAGGTACGGGCTTTGCGACCCCGGGGCCCCGAGCAAATAGAGCCGACTTTTTGCAAAATCACGGTCCTAAAGCGTAATCTATCTAAAGTTTTCGCTCCTCGACTTTACCAAAAGATATTTGAAAGTTTTGATCGAACCGAATGCGCGATAGTCAGAAGCTTAACGTAAAATCTTATTTTAATATTTAAAGAAAACAAAGAAAAAAGAAGAAGAAGAAAGAACACATCGATCTATACTACAACCAATCGAAAACCATGACACTCCGAGTGTAGTTTTTACGTCTGTAAATTAACGAGCAAATAGTAACCAAAGCAAAGTTTTACATCGAATGAGCCACGAGCCAGCAACGTAAAGCAAATTTGTCGACGGTCGGCTTGCGGATATCCCCTTACGAATAGCTTCCAGGAAGCTGTCGTTTCTCGAAACGTCACCGTTTGGTTCGTTCTGCGTCGCGCGACCATCGCACGTGCGCAATATCTCGATCCTACTTGTAGCTACACGTGCACAAAACGTTGTTGCGTTCTGCATCCTCGAGTTGCAGGTCGTTGCTAGACGCCGCAGTGCGCACCATTTTGCATTCCGGAAGCCTTCTCATCTTTCCAAAGCAAACGTTTAACCTCGATACTGTCACGAAATAAGATTGAGCACGGCGACTCACGTGTCGAGATATTGTTAAAAAGTGGCGATACGAACACGGATGATATTTTCGATTTTTTCTTCTTCTACATATTTCTGGATGGTTGGAACGAACGCAGTGTTCTATTCAATGGAGTTTGAACGTACGTTCGTACGATGTGTGAGGAAGAATAGTTGGGCGCGACGCGTGAAAGAGAAATCTAGTTGAAACACTTGTTACCAGAACTCATTTCGCGTGATTGATGTCGCAAATGGGTTCCGATAGCTCGGTTTTGCCGCGATTTCGATCGACAAACAGCTGCTCTTGAACGCGGCGAATTATTCTCGCGTTTCCGGAGCTTGCTTGCTCGACCAGCGCGGAATGTCTGCGCAAACAAAGATCGCGTATGATAGAAATATTCTATCGCTTCTCTGGTGTAAATTGCGCGTCACGTGACGAATAGATCAAAATAAGAAGCTACGTATTACAAGCTAGACATTCAATTTTCAAATATGAAACGATAAAAAGAATATAGAAGAAAAAAAGAGAGAAGGAAAAAATCAAGAGGACGATATGATCATAGCGAGGTAGGATAGAGGGTGGTGGCTATCGAACAAAGCTCGCCACTAAAAGAGCAAACGGAAGCGGTGAAATGGTTTTTTTCACGGTTCTAGTGACGCGCGTGATTTTTACGACGATGGAAGTTACGAGCGTGGAAGAATCGAACGACAAGCGTGAAAACGTACTCGATAACAAGGCATCGGACACGATAACTGGTCAGCGTAGCCTGTAAACCAGCCAGTGGCCAGATACGGACGAGCGTAAACTTTCCGATGTCCATCCAGTCCGATCTGGCCGATTTCACAAGGCAGATAACGTGTTCACGTCGTCTGAGAGGACGATACCGGATGGAGCTGGCCCGCGAACACGATGCTTGGCTTTCAGAGAGCAACCGAGGAGCCAGATGAGGACACTTTCCGTGCTGGTGAATTGTTCACCGTCCAGCGGTACAGTCTATCTGATTCGTCCCGATACAATGGTCCGCGTAAAATTAGGTAGACCGTCTCTTTCCCTTCTGTTTGTCCCGTTCTCTCTTCTTCCTTCTCACTTTCTCTATCTTCGTTGTGATTCGTGTCTCCCTCTGTCCCTCCGTGTACATCGCCACTCCGAATATCGATCGCCGGAAGTTAGCCACCGCTAGCCTCTGGATAGTTGCTGGACCCATATTCGGCCGACATCGTCCACCAGAGTTTCGATTATCGTCGTCGTGGAATTTTCGAGAGAAACATGCATAGCGATCGTCCAGTTTGATAAATTGTTACGATTCGGCTGCTATCGAGATTAATTTCGTAAATTCTCGAAGAATGAGAGAACGATAACATAGTTCGAGAATTTAGTATCTGCATTGTTTAATATCTATTTTGCTGGTTTTCTGATTTTAATGCAAGTTCGTGATTCGACAGATGAATTACATTAAGATCAAGTCTTTTAAACGTAACTGATAAATTGAAAATCAACGATACTTTAATATCGATATATATAATAATAACGAGCAGCGATATTTAGAAAATTTTGAAGAGAGCGATAAACAGGAAACGGGACCTATTACATTCTTTCCTTCTAGTCGTCCCTTTGTCCCTAAATTATATAGGATAAACTGACACGATATAGTCGGTCGTACGATTTGTCAGATCGCAGAAGTAACGCGAGAAAGTGTCTATAGCCAGAAAATCGTCCAGACAAATACGAAACATCCTGGGAATTGTGGCGTATCAACTGCGAGAGATACGATGGACGCTCGCAGGGAATAGGAAAAGTTACGTCAGTTTCAGGACGAGATACGAGCACCAGTTGCCGACTGGTTTATACATGCGATCGGAATCGGGCAGACTCGTTATCGGTGGCGGTTTGCGTTTTTCGCTGGGACTTCTGTTTTCCGCTCGAATACGATATCGACGTCCGTCGTGAATCGTCGTCGAAACAACGAGTTTGAAAAAAACTGTCTTAACAAATTATCGTCCGCCAATTCCAATTACGACGCGCGCGCACACATACACGCGCACGCATAAAAAACAAATTAAAAGAACGTTTGTTCGTAATTCAAACGAATTGACGAGTAGTAATGGTTAGCCAACTGAATTCGGGGATACATGCTAAATTATAATTCTATAACTCAGCAACAGGCCAAAAGGAATGGCCGCCTATAGAATTCTCGACCATTTAGATCTCGAAAGCGTGCGTCGAACGCGAGATTTGCGAAAGGCCGGAAATGCAAATGTACCGTCGTAAATTCCTGTGCTCGGGATGCAACCAGTCCCCGTTCTTGCACAAGCCTAGCTAGGCGGGGGAAGTGTAAAGGAAAGTTCGAAAATTTATGTTCAGCAAGGGCGCTGTTAAAGGTGCAGGATCGAGCGCTGCTGTCACCATTTCAAGGGTTCCCTGTTTGTATCACTTTATTCGAAATAATTCCACCCTCTGTACATTGTCTTTGGAAGCTTTCATGACCAGCTAAGTATTACTACGGTTTTGCAGATAGTACAAAACCAGTCGAGTCCCGTTTGTTAAATTTACCAAATGTCCAGGTGGGCAAATAAATTAAATAACAAAAAAAAAAAAATATAAATATTTGGGAAAATTTTACCAACCTCCATAAAGACAGTTCTCCAATCGTGGAAAGTTTACGCCGATTTCTAACGATCCGATTAATTGACAGTTTGTTTTACAGGCTTCCCGTTGCCTAACGCTATGTAGACTCGTTCTCGTATTAGCATAATACCCTTCGTAGTAACTGTACTTTTCTCTTCTACCTGCTAGAACTGTTGTATTCTATGTAAAATAGTAGGTTTTATGAAAGGAACTTGGTCGATGTGACTTTTGACTGTAACGTTGGTAGTTTTACTTTTGGTAATTTTATTTTTGCACTGCCTGTACGAGAGCTCGATCGTTTCGAAGAAAATCACTAGTGAAACTTTACTTTGACGTAAACGATCTGGCAGTGAAGAATAAAAGCTGACAATTTGGATTTCCATTCGACCAGCACGAGTGAAGTCTCCGATCCAACGTGATTAGAAGGTTTAGCCGAATGAAAAATTGGCATGTCCCGAAAATAAGTTCACGCGATCATGAGAATTTCGGTGTTTGCTAGTGGAAAAATGGCGACAAAATTCTAGAAAAATGTGAAGGCGGAAGGACGATCTTTCGCACAGGATTAACGGCAATTAGTCAGACCCGTACAGCTGGTAGGCGTGGCATGCCCTGTCGTCACGCTTCAGACTAGAACGAGAAAACAACGTGGAACGGTACATAGTACGCGAGACTCGAACAAGGACGGAGAATCGACAGTTAGAAAGTCAAAAGAAAACGAAAGGTTTTGGAAGGGATGGAGAAGACGAAGGAGTCGTTGCCGATTACCTGATCGTCCCTCTGGGTGTTCTTGCCACGGTGGTCATAAACCAAGCATCGAAGGTGGACACTTTTATGGTCGGTACCTTTGTCTAGCTATGGCCTGGCCATGTTATGGTCGCAGTATCCTTGCAATACAGCCCTTTGCAAGGGTAAGAGACAAGCCGGAAGAGGACAAGCACCGCAGGACAGTCGGGACATTGCCAAGGTTACTGCTGGGCACTAGGGGAATGGATGGAACGAAAGAAGGAACTCGTAAGGTTTCCACCAACCAACTGGATTGCTCCAATCGATCACCCACTGGCTTTTTTCTGTCCCTTCCATGAACAAGCCGTTTGAGCTCTTCGCAGCCCACCACCACTCATAAAAAATACCTTGGTCGATTTGTAAGTTCCCTCCACGGTGTCGCGAGACCAGTTGGAGGAATGTAAGTTGAAAAACTTGTCGGCTTGCGGTGGAATGCAAAGAACGCCACAGACATCTTGGAAACCATATTCCAGGCCAACTTGTTACACTCTTTTAACTTGGAAAATTTCGCAAAAGAAAATGTTCTGTCGATGTTTCTCTAGGTAGACAGACGAATGTACCACTGCTGTTTATAAGTTTGTATCGGGATACTTGCGCGAAGGGTGATAATTGTGACAGATTATTAGAGAGACGTGCGATCGCTTGAAGTTATGGATTCACGCAGGACAAATTTCTAAAAGAGATCGTAAGAGAATAACGACTTGGCAATTACGTATCGTCCGTTACTTTCTGCTTGAAACCTCACGGAGGAAATTTTAAACAAATTAGACAGAAAATTTAAAGGAGTTTCGTTCCTGGAATGCATGGAACGAAATATACGCTACAAGTAACGAGTCAAATGGTCTTCTGTTGTCGAATACAGATCGCTTCAGAACCGTTTACGGCCAAATGTAACGAATTACGAGGCAAATTAATTAGCTTGACACAAATATCCTAGCTTATCCTATTCTCGAATAGTTTGACGTGTATAGGGAACCTTGGATATTAGGGGCGGCAAACGTCAATCTTCTATCCCGAAATTCCAGGGCTCGTCTTATTTTTTTCTGCCAGAGATATTGACAAGTATCGATGTCATTAGCATTCCGATCGATCCGTTCCCTCGCCTTAATTTCTGACGGGCATTAAGACAGACGGAACTGATGGGTCCGGACAGAACGAGTGGTCCTGCCGGTGCAGGATCAGGATCAGGAGGAATCGAGGGATTCGAGCGGCTTGCTCCCCCGTTGCGAAGCACGGCGGACTTCAAAGAAGCCGGAGACTTCATCATCGATACTGGGTCCTGATCACTGCCGACAGATTAGACGCCTCTACCGTTCTTTTCTCTTTCTTTTTTCTCTCGCTCTTCCACCCGCGACCTTCGTCGGCGTGATTATAGATAGATACATCGATCTTCGACGGCTGCTTCTCGAGCTCTTTGGACACGTACGGGTTTCGTGGATGTCGCAACCGCGCTGAAACGTCCTGACATCGTTCCTCTTCAAAACACGATCGTTCCACGACGATATCAATTCTCGGAATCGGGTGTCGAAGAATTTTTTAAACGCACCCCGGTTTATAATTATTTGATCGCTTTTTCATTGTATACAAAATACGGTAATCGATCCAAATCGTTAAGGGAACGATTAATCGAGCGTAATTTTGCATTCGTGAAGAGTGGTCAGTTAAGAGTTTCATGTTGTCCCCAATAATCGCCTAATCCGGGAAATTCTCCAACGGATCGAGAAGAAAATTCGATGAAATTCATATGTATCTGGAAAATCTGAAACGGAAGCTGGCGTGAAATAACAGCAAATGGAATAGCAAGGTCGATAATACGAATTCCAGAATGTGTTATAGCAATAATCGAGAGAAGTTGTAGAGCGCATATGAACGAGGAAAACTGTAATCTTATGATAAATATTGCTCATATGGTTAACAACGACATGGTAGCGACCCATCATCGAACGGATAACAAAATTAATCTGTTTTTGAACAGTTCTTCTTACTTTTGCATCTTTTTACGTAAGCTAAATGCACCAAACGGAATATGTATTTCTAAAGACTGTTTCCGAGGATTTACGATATAATACATTAAACGCGCGGAAGAAGAAGAAATTCCATGAAGCTTGCCACGTAATTTTCTCGAGGCACTTTGCCACCGCATCGTCGCAACTTCGGCCGCTTCTCTCGTGAGAATTTCGAGTCGAACACTTCTAGAACGTAATTGCTCGTCGAACCGCAGCTCGCACGCGGAAGTAAGGAAACCGAGCAGAAGTTAAAGGGTAGACGAAGAAGTTTCGAGCCGCGAGTACTCTTCGTTCGAATAAGAAGAAGGTGAAGAAGAAGAAGAAAATAAAGGAGAAGAAGAAGCAAAGGTAGATGAGAGGTAGAGAAAGATGAGGAAGAAGAAGAAGAAGAAGAAGACGGAGAAAGTTTTCATTTGCAGAGGGACGCAGGTCGGGGCCAATGGCGGCTTTAAATCGTTCGCAATTGAGAGGCGTCGTTTCTCTCCCCTCGTAGTCCTCTTTCTCTCCAGAAGACTCACCGGAAGTCGGCCGATCGAGAAACAACCTGTTGACCGGCTCTTCACGAACGTGAAATCCTACAATTGCTGGCAAACCGTGTAATCGTTATTTGTTCGTGTTCTATTATTATATCGAGAGTTATTGTATCGGATTTTATCATTATATCGAATATTTCAAGATTCCTTTAACACTTTAATCCCTGCACGATATAACAGCAGAGAGATTCAAGAATCGTGACACATGTGATGCTATGAATTTCGTGTCTTAAACGTTATCATACGTGGAATGTAGACGCTCGTGCATGGGAAGTTTGAAGTAGAAGTATAAGTTTCTGTACAGGTGGACAGAATACACGTAATATGCAAAAGTATATACAATAAAATATCGTTTCTTACGTGATCTGCAGAAATGCGAAGAATTTCGCGGATAAAGAAATATTTTCTAAATCACTTATACCGAATTTTTCAGCATTTCGTTGCATCATCGAAGAATCCGCGTTAAGACTTCCGGAGAACCAGCGCGAAGTAAGGGTTAAGTTTCGTCAACAACAGATTGTTCTCTGACGCTGCATCTAATCGGCTTAGCTACCACCTGTAGCCCTGAAAAGGCTCAAGGGATAGGTCCCTGAAAAGGGTAACGTTCTCGGAAAGAAAATCGCGTATACGATTCTGACACCTGTGACAGGTCGTTCTCGAGTATTTGCACTGCAATACGAATCCCAGACTTAGAAACAACGGTCAATTTTCAGGCCCAATGTTCATATTTAAGCATTTCCTGTACAGTACTCTAGAGTATGCAGTGTTTCTCGTAACTATGTAAAAGTTATGAGTTGATTTTTATGACAAAATAAGCAAATTACAATAGTTGGCATATTTATGTTCAATAAAGTGGCATATTTTTGAATCGTAATAACGTATTATATATATACAGGGTGGTTGGTAACTGGTGGTACAAGCGGAAAGGGGGTGAATTTTTCCTTTGAGGTTTTGTTCTCGACAAAATCGACTTTGAATTTTTGCTCGGTACGCGTGCGGTACGTTATAACGGATCTCACTGTAGATCGTTGTCTCGATGGATAAATGTTAAAAAAAAAAAATTAAAAAAAGAAAATTTGTATTCTATATTTTCGACTTCTTTTTTCGCGTAGAATCATCCCCTTTCCGCTTGTACCACCAGTTACCAACCACCCTGTATATATATGTATTTTCTCTAACGTTTAAATTGCAAATGTTTAATTAATTCCTCGTTTCTCTCGGTTGGTAGCTTTCAAAATGGCCAAGCCTGCTTCCATTGTCCTGCCGAGCCTCGACGAATATCACGTCGTTTCACGATTCCGCAAGTCAACGGTGAACTTTGAGGAATCGCCGATTGTAACGAGCTTTTAAGGCGGCGTGCAATTCCGTGAAAAATCTTTGCACCTTCGGTAGAATGACGTTGCAGCATCGAGGGAGGCTCGTTGCACCGACTGCGCACGGACTCGTTTGGCTACACAAGCGGGGCGTTCCTGGCGAACAAGCGCAAGTGTAGCTGTTTTTCTCGGCCGTCGGAGCAATGAGCGGTGGCTCGATAAGTCACGGATAAAAATGGGCGATTTTACGGCGCTGCCCTTTGTGGTCGATGAATTCCGCCTCTCGATGATAATACGCGGTGATACGTCTCTATCATCATTCGTGAATTGTTACAAGCTATCGACAGTGTGTTATTAAAACGCGGGCGCCACGATTTTGCTGCGAGAGCTTCACGGTCCATTCGACGAATAGAAAAACGTTTATTAGCGGTGGACTGGAATTTTTTAAAATCATCTTCGATATCCTTTTTTCTGAATTAATTTTTTGCCAACTAGACGAGTACAGCTGAAACGGGTTCGGCGTTTATTTTTTTCACGGAGCTCCACAGAGATGAAAGTCGTTGGAAAGATTTTATCAAGAGACTGAACGACACATCGCTGCCGGCCATTTGCTGTTCAGGAAACGCAACCGCCGTGCAAAACTGCACGTAGGATGCACTGAATCGTAGACACTCGCGAGAGTTTCGCATAAGAGGGCCGGCAATATTCACGAGCACAAGCAACCAGGCACTCGAATAACCCGTCGGCCACTCGAAACCAGCGGAACTGGCGATATTCCAACGTATGCGCATGCATGGAAGGTCGAGTGCACGCTTTTCTTCCTCCTCCTCTTCCTCCCCCCTTCGCCCTTTTTCCCTTTTTTCTTTATATTCCATCGATCTGCCGCGAAAATATCGCTGGCCAATCGCGCTGATTCTTCCGTATCATGAATCGCGAAAGCGGCTGTTGATCGATCGATCGAGGTCAGCGCGAGTTTTGCACGATTAAAAAACGCTTAAATCCCATGCAACGTGTAATTAACGAGGGAAAATTTCGTGCGCAGAGATTCTAAGTGGAGGGGAAAAATTCATGTTAAATTCTTGATGGAGGGATAATCGTTTGTTAAGAATGCATCCTGAATTTATGCAACCATAATTGTTAGATTAGAATCGAATGGTTTTCTCGCTGAGGTTGGAAAGATAAATGGAACACAGGCTCGAGAGCCGACGTGGTTGGGACACGACCGCGTGTACGATAATTATCAACCACCTACGCAATCGTTAAGAGTAAACCTCGTTATCCGGATGCGAAAGAGCCGAGCGAAACTCTCGAGATCTCTCGAGTAAGCGGCAGGCGTTAGTCTGTTACTTATCGTTAGCCTGGGAAAAATGGTACTCTCTTGACTGCCGTTTCAGAAAATTGAAAAATTACCTCGTTGCTCTTTGTTAATCGAATAGAATAATTCCGCTATATTATCTCGGTTCGCTGATCCTTCGAATTGTCCATCCGAAAATCATACTCTTGAAATGACGATACAAAGGTTAGTTTAACGCAAGAATTACCAGAGTGGGAAAAATAATCAATCGGTCGTTTTTTTTATAGAAAATCTACAGCTACATGACGATACATTCCTAGAAAGTGAAATAATTTCTTGCTAATTTAATTACAGAATCACAGTCATTTATTCGTTATATTAGAAGGCCACACTATTCTGCGAGGACATTTTTAACATTTACAATTACTACGTGTTTAGAATATCTACTCGTGCTGTATACCATTTCTCTCTTTTTACTAAATATACATTTGCTGTAAATATCATTCTAGTAACTTCTAGTATTCCCTATACACATTTTCAGATTGATTTCAAATTTCGAGCTGTTTCGCATTTTAAAAGTGTTCCAATGTAAGTGTCCAAATACATTTTTTCATAAATACGAACAATAGCGTTTCTGTCGTTTGAATTGCTTGGTACAAGTTTATATATTAGTCGTGGGTAGTTCTGGCGTTAACAAACGAGCGTCACCGTGATCGTGACGAGCAAAGCTCTATGTGGAGAGCTGGAATCGATCGATTTTCGGCTGGTGTTAAGGCACGTCTACACCTGCGAAATCGGAATCGCGATCTCCGGCAGGCCGCGGCGTCCAGCCTGGAAACTGATAAATTGCGACTTCCGCCTGCGTTTCGATCGTGCCGCGTAATTTCCTGCGGAGTAGCCGGCTATGATGGAGGAAGAGGGGGACAGGCTGGAAGCCAACGGCGATCGGAAATTGGCCCGATGACATTGATTAAAGCGTTTAGCGGCGGCGACAATGTCGTAATTATTAATCGGTGACGACGCCGCGCCAAGATTCCTGATTTCGATGCACGCTGTCTCTCGATACTTGAATTACTATCGTGCAGTCGATCATCGCTACTCTTCTTCTTTACCCTGCTTTCAGATTTTTGCTTCTTTCATCAGAAGAACAGACGCTCGTGTCCTAATCGCGGTTTTCTAATTTTTATATTCCGATCACGTTTTCGTTTCAGCAAATGAAGGAAGTCTTAATGGTTTGCGAGAAATTTTGTTACGGAAATGAAAATAAGAAATACATGCGTACATGCGAAGAGAAACCATGTTAACGTCGTTAATCGATCCCGTCGTTATCAAATGTTGTCTTCCTATTTGATCTTGAAGAGAAGTACGTGCCTTTTCCTTTGGCATTTTAATAATTTTGCTTCTCAATCGTCGTATCTTCGGTTTCTTATCTAAAAATTCAGTGAAAATGTGCTTGAAGAAACTTCCTCCGATGATAATATTCATATTATAATATTCTACATGAATATATTATATTATATCCTAATATAATATATTATAATATTCATGTAGAAGCGAAGAAATTTTTTAACGATAGAGAAACACGACCGTATCGAAAATAATCCGAAGAACGCCGCAAGGGAAGAGCATAAGATTCTATTTTTTTAAAGAATTTTCTACCTTTCGTCTCAATGAAATTTATTTTAAATACTTAAAGACAGAAAGAAATAGTTTCTAGTGCAGGAACCTTTCGATCAAACGCAACCGGTCGAGAAATTAATTACGTGGCGGCAGCCGGAATAATTAATACTGGCTTTGATGCCGGGTATACAGGTGCGTTTCTAATCTCTAACAGAAATATAATCGATCCCGCGGGGTGGCCGTCGCGAGATGGCCGCCGCGAGGGAGATAATAGCGCGAAAGAAGCCCGGGAAAAAAGAAAGGAAAACAAAAGGGAATAAGGAAGCTGCCCAGTCATCGGGCAAACGAGCTGATATTTTCGCACCTCTCTGCCCCAACAGGTCCCCAGGTAGATATCTGCAATGAATTTCACACTACCTGGCGAGTCACGAAAATTTTCGGCAAGATCCGATAAAGGAAGGAAACTGGAAATAAACAGCGATAAAAGTTACGATGTAGAATGTACGCGAGCAGATAGAACAGAGTAAATAATACAACCTATAGCAATATCCATAACTAAGAACAAACACTATCTTCTCGTTCAATATCGTGTGAATTGAAGAAGGAAAGACTTGGAGAACAAAAGCAAATAGAAATATTGATTAAAGCAGCGGAATAAAGGCGTAATAACCCTGACAGAGAAGTCTGCAAATGAAGATAAAGAACTGTACGAAGTGTGCCACCAGTAATCGACGAGAAATCAGTGAAAAAATAGCCGCCTAAGGTGCAACGACACGAGGCTCGTAGAAAAATAATGGACACGACCATTTGGAAGAAAGATGCGAAGTACCGAGAAGAGGGAGTAGAAAACGCGGCAGCCGCTGCACCAGCATCACCACCAGAAGAAGAGGAAGAAGAAGAAGAAGAAGAAGAAGAAGAAGAAGGAACTTGGTAGAGAAGAAGCAGCCGATTTATTGGCGAGTTTAAAAGAGCTCGGACCCTCGACATAACTCAGCATTCGTCTGATGTTGACTGAGTGGCCGACTCGCGGCTGCCAGAGGCGCGGATAGCTACGTACCTGGGCTTCGCTCGTCGTCGGCTACCTCGTCTGCCAATCAAGAAGCATTCAACGGTACTAAGTGGCTCGGCTTAATTAAGCGCGCACGGACCAGACGCTGGAGAGGAGAGGGAGCAAGGAAATTGCAGGACGTTTCGACGGACGGCTCGTTGCATCCTGAAAAATATGTTTCCCTCGGCGAGACTGTGGTGTGGTGCGATCTCGCGGAAAATCGCCTAGACAGCGGCCGGCTTTTCTTTGAATTTTTCTCTACCTCTTGCTCGCCTCCCTGCCACTGTCTATCCTGCGCTCTGCATTTCCTGCGTCCGTTTATCTTCTCTTTTTTCGTTCGCCGCCAAAGGATCGCTGTTCCAAACGGCACTCGGGTCAAAGGAAATCACTGGTCGCTTCGTTTCCCTTTGTCCCGCTGACGATTCGCGAATAGTTTTGGAAAATTGCCTCTGTGTACCCTGTTTTACGCGTGAATGACCGTCTTGCGCGCGTTTGACACTGCCGTGTGTTTTGAAAGAGAGATTATCTGGTACGTTCGCAGAATTCGTCAATTCCATCGCGACAATCACGAAACAGACGGTCGTGAAAATCGTCCGTTTAGAAAGAAACGGAATCAAAAGATTAAAAAACAAAAAAAAAAAAAAAAGAAGAAAGAGGAAAAAAGTAAGCAACGCTTGAAAAGCTTTGGAGATCTCGCGAACGTACACGAGGGAATATCCATGGCGTAATCCAGCGTGTCATTCGATTGGCCGGCGTAATTAAATCGAATGACGAGCCAATAAAATATTTATGGAATCGTATGCGAGTGCCGAGCCGCACAATCGACCTCAAACCCCCCGTGCTCTTTCCCCGATGGTTACACGATGTTTACCCCTCGGCAACCCCCTAGAGGGCTGCTTCTGCGTTCACGCATACATCCATGTATATATCTACACATGCATTATATTGCACCAGGAGGAACGCGGAGAATGTTCTTCGATCGAATCCCCTAGCGTGGTGGTCCTATTAACGCCTCTATCCCTCTCTTCGTTTCTCTTCCTGTCATTCCAGTCGCCTCACTTTTTCTCCATCGTCATCTCGACTGCTCCATTCGTTTTCTTTCTTCTACATCTTCACTATTTCTCTCTCTTTCTCTCTTTCTCTTCCTTTCTCCGCTCGACGATTTCGATCCTCTCGGTTACGGGCAATTTTTTTCTCGCATCGTCTGAAGTGTCAAAGCACGCCGGGCGCGTGCTCGCTGGACGCGAAGGGCGAATTAATAATCTCACTGATGCAGGCGTTGAAGAATATCCTATTCAGTGATCGCGATTAGGACCGCTTCTCTCTCTTTCCTCGCTCGACTCGCGTGATTGCATTGGCCGTGAAACGAACCCATTGAATTACCCCTTGCGTGCCTTGCCCGCTCGATCGACCAACGAGCTACTACTCTGTCTTTCCTAGATAGTGACTCGTAAGAAAACTGCTCGTTCTTTGCTAGACTTTCGTCTCTTGTAAACTGAAATTTACAAGAATTAAAAACGAACTGGATACGCGTTCGGTTTGGATTTCCTTCGGCGTTCCTTTCACCTGTTTCAGCGATCCTTGATTCGATTCGGAGGCCCGAACCGATCGAAGGTCGAGCGCGAATCGAATCGAAGGCCCGATCGTCGTCGCGTTCGACACGCGTGCGATCGTTTCTCGATCCTCAGTGACATCGATGACCCTGTTCGCAGCTGTGGAACCAGCCAGGCCCCCCTTTTTCGCGCAGCTGTGCCTCCAGACCTTCGCGTACTAGCATCCCTTCACCCGCAGCTAATCGAGCCTCGCAGACCTCTCGATCTGTATCGTCCCTCGCCTCCTGCGTAATCCTTTCCCAATCGAATTCGCTCTGCACTTTATCGGGGGTGTATTAAACTGTCGTTAGCAATGGAAGGGTAAGCTCGTGGTTGCTGATAGAAAATAGAAACAGCGAGAACAGTCGTCGAGGATCAACGGTTAACCATGTCGAGCCTTTCGGTAGTCACATTGATCAGCTCTGCTTTTTATTTCAATTTATTAATTCCATTGCGTAAGCAATATGGAATTCTCTTACGTAAGTAGATTCGCGATGAAAAGATGACACAGGTAACGTAAAGTAAATTTGTAAAGCAGCGTTTTGTAACGTCATCGCTTCTCAATTTGCGATGTTGATCAATGTGGAACAGCTGAACAGCTTCACAACAGCTCGCTGTAGCAACGCGAACATTGACTTTAACGAGAGTTTACCTGGGAAGGGTATAAAAGAAGGAGTTTCGAGAGCTGAGAATATTTCCCAAGATTGAAAGTGGTCGTTCGAAATGGAGCCCCTTAAATCAGCTGCCATAATGAAGTTGCCACTGAGATTCCATCCTAAATTCGGCACTATTATACGCGAGGATCCCATAAATACGTGCATCTCGAAGACGAACGTTCTTGGAAGGATAAAATCTAATATATGCAAATCCCCGCAGCGGGCTGCGTTCGAGATGGCTGTTGAAACAGAGATTTCGCGGAATCGGCTCGTAATTTACAATCCTCCAAGTGTCGTCTATGCCGTTTGTTTCGCACCTAAAAATTGCTAGCTGTAACTTCTATCTTCCTTCCTCTACAAATTCTCTTCATCGTTGAAATTAATCACTGTATCGCTGTAAAGTGTTTCGAGAGAACGCACGGCCAAAGGTAAATGACGTTGCGTTGGCGAGCCAATAAAGGCAAACGCATTCGAACGAATTCGTGAGACGCGAAATTCTCTGATCAAACAGGAGCCACCAATTAAACCCTTCCAGTCGCATCTCCTCTTATTCAAAGGAATCCGCCAGAGACACAGAGGACGTAGAAAAAGCAGGGGCGAAGGCAAGGGGCTCGTTCATTCTGTTTGTTTTGCTTATCTCAGACAAATTTGCTGTCTTGTAAGCGACACCGGAGGGTCATCTTGACAAACTGGGGTGCTCCTGGGAGGAGCCAGTCGTGTACGGACACACGCGGACAACTTTCGTGCACGTTACCGAAGGATCCTTGGTCCTAAAAGATCAAAACGAGCGACCACTTCTCTCTGTCTCTGTCTGTTCCCTCTTTCTCTCTCTCTCTGTGTCTATCCTCCGCCACCTGACCCAAACCCTCGTAAAACTTGACCAACTTTTTTCCTCGAAGAAGCCTGGAAAAGCACGGCAAATGGAAAAGCACGGCAAGCATAGTTATTTATCGCGACGTCGACGCAGAATTTATTGCCGATGATAGGTTCCTGCGAGTGAAATCCTCCCGAAATTCCTTCTCCGTATTGCTCTTCGTCCGTGACTATGGCACGCTGATTTTTCTATGGACGAAAGATCCTGCAATCGTTCGATTGTTGGAAAACTAGTACGCTTAGAGTTTCAGATTCTACACGTAGGAAGATGAGATTATTTGAGTCGCCTATGCTTCAATCTCAAAATTCAATTTTCAGACTCGTCGTGTATCGTGACCATCGTCGCACCATTAGTGGAGTTTAGCGAGTGACAAGGCGAATTACTTGGCTTGATTGAAAGAACCGTACGCATTGTTCGATACACAACCGTATTTAATCAATTCCGCCGGATCTGATCCGTGGAAAACGCGAAGAACAATGTCTCGGATGAATCGGAGGCTGCGTTGTTTCTGAGTTCTCGAGCGTAGAGTAAAATCGTCCCGATAAATCAAGCCCCTCCCTTAGCGCAGGAAGAATTCAATCGGCCATTTATTCCCCTACCGTGGTAATTAATTATTAATTAGGATTACAGCCTCGACCCCGGGGGCGGCCTCTCGACGACGTAACGACTTCCTTCTTCTCCCCGGTGGCAAGATAAACGAGTAAGCCTGGAAGACTTCTAAGTAACTCCATGAATTTTCCGCCGGCACCCTCGGCTCGTGCCTTCGGCAGTGTAGCTTCTAATCATCCCTATCTCCTGGCCACACCCTCGTCTCGTAGTCTGACCACCACCAAGAAGAACTGTCTCTTCTTCTCCTTCTTCTTTACGTCTCACTCTTCCCTATTCTGGGATAAATATCGTCTCTAATCTGTTGTCTCTTTCTTTTTCTCGCTTCGACGACTTAGCTCTATTCTTCGACGCAAATGCCACGTTCAACCGATGTTAGGCGAGGGTGAGTGTCGACGATGAGGCTTAACGAATCTCGAAATGCCTTCTGACACGTATGTCCGGCCGCGTGTCGCACGCGACCTTTTTAAATCGATTCTTCGTCACTCGTTCCGAACCTCTTCTCCTTCCTCCTCGTGTTTCGTGACGCGAGAAGAGCAACGAAAGCATCGTTTTAAAGACTGTTAGGCGATCTTTTCACCGCGGTGCTTTTTCTTCTTAAAAATTACGTATTATATTTTGACAAATGTTTAGAAGACGAGTGAAATACACGGATCAAAGGACTCGTGCATGTTGATAGGAAAAAAGGACGTGTAAGAATATCGTAGACGTTGATAATCAATACGCGACCTTTTCGTTATTTTCCTCTTCGTAAAATTATATCGTACGATGCGAAAAATTTAAACGAGAGGAGCACGCGGGTTAGAAGCACACGCGTCTAAACGATAAGAAAGAAACGACTCGAAAGAATGTCGTAGGTGGCTTTAATTTCACCTTTGTCTTCGTGAAATCGTATCGTAAAATTTGAAAAATTTCGAAGATGTGAGAAACGCACGGGTTGAAGGCTCGCGTGTAAAATTGAATCCCACGCAAGGCGCGAGCCAGTGGCAAGGAAATCGCCGACAGGAAACGAAGGGCGCGAAAGGAGGGAAACGGAAGTAAATCATGCAACCCCCGTGACGACGTCGCGCGATGACAAACGAGCGAGTAGACGTCATCGCGCAAGAAACGTCGGCGACATCTGATAACGACCTTAATCGCATTAAGGCCCAACCCCCCGAGCACCCCGGCCAACGATCCTTCTTCAACCGGTGCGGTGATCGTGTCCCTAATGTCCCGAGAAAAGCAACGCTGCGATTGCGGATAAATCGGCCCCGACAAACTCGCCTAATATATTTCTTTGCCTTCCATTTCGCTCGTTGTCTCGCTAATACAAACGAATACACAAACGCGCGGTCCATTAGGAGACTTTCACGAGTTTCTTCTCTCGTACAAACGCTTTCCATGCTAACCCTCTGAAAGATCAGTTCGTAGTACAGGAAACGTGTTAGTAATATAGGAAAAGAAACGCATACTTGGTCAGTTGAGTAGAATTTTAATTAATGTCAACAGTAAGCTAGACAAGAAGAGATACGTAAGCACAATGATTCGTTTGTCAAGCGCATACGTAAATTATCGGTTACAAGTATGTAGATAGTAAGATAGCGTTGGAAAGTTGAATAGTTGGAAAGCGAAACAAACGAGATATTCAGACTGTGCCGTAGGCATACGTAGTTTTTCTTTGAAGCATCGATCAATAGCGAAAAAATATTTGTAACAGAGAGAAAAGCGAAAATCTTCTTCGATCGTATTTGATCGTTTTAGTGAAGCGATAATCTCCAAATTTCATTTGTACACGCGCGAACAAGGATAGCTGCACCTGCAAAAAAAGAAAAAGAAAAAAGGAATGATAGAAAAACAGATGAAAATAAATGGAACTTCCATCGATATATCGATACGTTACGATTATGTTAGCGAAACAACTCTTGAAATGTAAAAGAGTGATGCGAATACGAGTTGGAAAAATCGTAGCAGGGGGTTTGTTCTATAACTCGATCGCGCAACAATGCGACATTTCATTATTAAGCCAGGTAACATGGTGGCTTGGAGGCGAGCATGATTCAAATTAAACCGGCAAATATTTGGGTATTTTATTTTCGAATGGAGGGGGCTTGCTGGCCGGCGGGAACGTTTTGTTACCTATTCGCTGGCCGGCGAGTTTAATTCGTTTCGTTATAAATACATCAGCAGCGGTCGAGCCTGGGAAATTACCTTTGCCGGCATAATGGCAAAAACACGAAAACCAGTACGGAAATAACGGGCAACGAGGGTAGGGCAGGGGGTATGGTGGGCTGGCTGCGGGGACCGATTGAATTTTGCGCCTGGCCACGGTTTGAATTATGAAAAATCGGTTCGATATTTCGAGCCAGCCGTACAAAATCGGCCGACCACCGTTCGTTAAAATTCATGCGCGCAATTTGGACTGAATCGCGGCCCTGTTTGTTTCCTTGCCAGCATATTTACGGCTGATCCGCGGCCGGTTCGTGTTCGCTACGCGAAAACTGCGCCTCTCGCCTTCTCTTTCGGGACGCGCCGTTCCGCGAATTATCGTTCAATTAAGCCGAAACCAGTCCCGATCGAACGCGATTACGGATTCTCGCTAATGATTCAATTTAAATAACGAATTTTTCAACTCCTTCCTCTACCTTCTTAATCGCTGGCAGGGCAGATTTTCGTGTTCTCTTCTCTCACTTTTCTTTTTCTTTTTCTCTTTGGAAGTCTTCGATAAAAAAGAATTCTGGCCTCTTAAACGTTTAATAGCAGCATGAAAGACTGGCTACGGATCATCGTCGCATTATCAACGAAGATACCGTATCGACAACAAGGATGAAGACGACTGCAAAGGAGGGAATAACGCGATAAAAAAGGAACGTTTCGAGTTAAATTGATACTCACGTGACGTGTGTTTCTACCTTCGTAACGTGTGTTCACGCTAGACCTTGTTTGAGATTACGCACGAGTTTCTCGTTCCTGTTCGCCGCTATCAATCATTTAACACTCTCCGACGTTATTCGCAAAAAGCTCGCGTTCCTAATGAATGGTGTAGCGGAGGTATTAAAGTAAGCATAGTTTCAATTACGCTGTCACCGATGACGCGTGTATTCTACTCGTCGCCGTTGAACTCGAAGCTAAGCCGCACGCAATCGCGATGCGACCAACCTGCAGACAGCAACGTGTGTTCTCGTGTCGCGTGTCACGATTTTCTTAATCTCGAATCGACGTCAAATCGATAGAATACTTTGTGCTCTTTACTCACGACCATATTTGAATGTTTGATCGTTTCGAAGGTGGTTCGAAAAGAGAACGGGTAACTAAAGTGGACGAAAGTTAGGTTGGCTTTCGATGAATCGATTCGCGTCCAGTTAGCACCAAGTTCGACTGACCCGGCTCGACCTGGCACACAAAAAGTTCCTTTACTCTTGCAGCAATTACATACAGCAGTCCTTTCACTCTAGCACTTGAAATAGAAGCAACGTACGAACGCCGGTCAATTACGGAGAACGCCCGTGTCATTTATAAATCAGAAGAAATTGCAGTATCGGTGACGTGGAATTGACTGTGAAGTCCGACTCGTAATAATCACAGTGTCACCTGCGCTACACCGGTGTTGGTAATATCGTAACGATAATGTCGCAATAATATCAGGATAACGGGAAGATTATTTGACTAGAACGTCGTAAACGAGAAAGCACGAGAAGGAAAGCAAGTTAAACGGTCGATTATCTAAAGGTATAGCCGTAGCTGGACGCGTAGCGCGTCGTCGTACACGAAACGATTTGTACTTAATTAAGATTACGCGTTGATGAGAACACGCGCGGCACGCGAGCCAAGATATTCGAGGGAGATTAGAGGCAAGCTATGGCCGGCTCGAACGTAGACACATTCTTGTGACGAGGCTTGGCTGCGCTTATGCGTCCCGTAAATTAACCCCTAATGCCGATTTCTTTTTTATCTGATTGCGTTACTCACCATGCCCGAACGGACTCCGAGTAACAGCCGGTATCTGGATTCAACATTTTGCGGTCACTCTCTGCCCTGCAAAAGAAAAGCAAAAGTGCTATTTACATAAAGAAATTTCCAATCGAAGATCGCAAGGTTTAAGGATCGTCATAGTTCGTTTTCTTTATATCGTTCGATGCCTAAAACAAAATATTTTAACATAGAGGGATCCAAGATGAAAATTGGTTGATTCGAAGATACAGGCATTTCGAAAGTAGATCGTAAATACGCAGCTTTTTGAGAGACTGTCGAGAGCAAGGAATCAACGATGGTATCAGACGTTTTAGTAAAATGTATCGCC
This sequence comes from Bombus flavifrons, assembly GCF_040668555.2. Lineage (NCBI taxonomy): Eukaryota > Metazoa > Arthropoda > Insecta > Hymenoptera > Apidae > Bombus > Bombus flavifrons. The sequence continues at coordinate 8,490,034 of NC_138453.1, forward strand.
AGTGTATATTACGAACGTAAAAATAACGTGAAATTAATGAAACGTTTAATTTGATATAAATATATGTATGTCTTAGTGCAGCTGGCGCATCGCGAATGAACTCATTTAATTTTATACTCGATATAAAAAAACGTAAGTAACGATGATATCACTTTGTACATAATTTCGAGCGAAATGGCTATTCGAATTCCGCTCGTATCAAGAAAACCACGCCCCGATGTTATATATTCACGTCAACTTGCAAACTTTTAATCGAGTATCCAGTAGGCGCCTCTTCGTTATTAATTTTTAATGTGGAACGCAATTGTTGGCTATCAGTCGTTCGTTTCTGCGGTATCGTTTTCACAGGAAGTCGCGTTTACAAAAGTAACTAATACAACAACTGGTCATTATCAGGCCGACAAAGTCGAGAGTGAACATGGAATAGTGGACAAAGACGATGACAAGGTGCGACACGGACGCTCGTCGCCGAGCGGGACGTGTGTCGATAAATTTATTTGCATCGCGGTGGTTTTATAATAAAACGAGCCACCGCTTTCGTCGGTTATTCACGCTGGACGATACATTATCCACAGGACGCGAGAAATTTATTCGATACACCCTCCTCCCTCTTCGATTCTTTCCTTCGTCTTCTTTTTATCCCTTATCCGCTCTGTCGCGCGCTCTTTTTCTTCTCTCTTTCTCTTGCCATTTTTTCCTGTTTTATTTAGCGAATGCGGAACACACCGAGTTTCACCGTTATTGTCATCTGTGTATCGTCGATTAAACCGCGTGTCAGCCGACACTCCCTTTCACCATGGGGCAGAACGTTTCCGTGTTACACTGCGCGGGGATAGATAAAAATGTGACGGCTGTCCTTGCCGCGAGAACCGGGAGACGACGCGTCGCGAAATTCCAGGGGCAATTTTTCCACGTTCAACGCGACCAACGTTCACGTCTCTTGCCGTGTCAACTTACGTCGTTGCTCTTTGATAAAATCACACGCGAAATTTTACCAACTGCTTATGACGTTTCACTTGTTGCTACGTTAACTCGATTAATTCGTTGACGCTTTAATTGCCAGAAAAGTTTCAGTTTCTCTTCTTGCAAACGATATATAGTTTTCTATTTAATTTCGTTATGAACTCGTACTTGAACAAATTGTAGGTTGTTAAAATATACGCGAGCCATACGAGAAATTTAAATGCACAAAAGTATACAGTGCAGTGTACATGATACGATGTATAAAATTTTATACAACAATGTACATAATATTAACATAGTAACATAATATTCTCCATTTAAAAGAAACACCGATGAATCTTTATCGTAATAAAAACAACAATGGTTATAATTAATTTGCAGATCAATAGCGATAAAAGTGTTAATTTCCATCGAATCAAATTATACTTATACACAATCTATCCCTTCTTATTTTCCGTTAGAGTAGACACAAATTTGCTGTAATAGCGACACCAGTTGTTGTCATGCGCGAATCATTGTTACGTCTTGCGCCATAACAGTTGGGGGTCGTCGTTACGATTCTCTTATTGATGTTTCGACCGCCGAACGTTTGAGACGCGTACGACTGAAGAGTACAACGAATAACCTCGCCACGATTACACAATTTCTACGCTTGTTTCGATTCTCATTTTGGCAAACAGAAAGAACATTTGTTAAAAACAAGATATACGATTGAAACGAGAAATCCTGAATATCAACAAGTCTGTACATTCTGTTCGAAGGGATATTTTTCAACGTTAAAAGAGTAGAATTTCGCCGAAGATGGTCGAAAGAACGTAGCGTTTATCGTTTGCCTGGTAAATCACAACCTTTCCAACCAATTAGTTCGTTGAATGCACATAAATATTTTATTGAATCAAATTGGATCGCAGGGGAATTCCTGTTTGCTCGTTACAACCCTCCGACCGTCTTCTCGCTTTTTTTATCAAAAGCGAAACCACCTCTACGATTTCCAAGTACAAGATCACGAGTAATCCTTTGATTTTTCAATCAGCTGCGGGCTATTGTTTGCGTGTTGTGACAGCAAGTATTATCGGGTTCGATTATGAGCGGTATTAAGGGTGACTCGTGAGAACCCCATCTGGTTGTGGAAAGGGGGCGGCGAGGACCGCGGTCATCGAGGGTGGAAATCACTGTTCGCTAGCATTACGCATTCATGCACGTCGCTTGCGTGACTATTCGTGTGCTTTGCGTAACTCGTGTCTTCACGTACAGTCCTCTCCAGTAATAGTTTACCCCACGTCCTGCGACACGATAATTTACCAACTAACAATATCAGTCAAGGTTGACAAGGTACGAGTTGCGAATTATAACATGTATTCTCTGTTGCGATTTTAATATTTTTCATTTAATGCGATGAGCAGATAATTTATAATTCATAAAATTTACTTTATTTAATTTCACTTCTTTCATTTCACAAATTCGTTACCGCTTTGTAAAGTATTTATTAATTATAATAACGCATTCTAATAATCAGAATCGAAAGGCACATGGTCGGGATTGCTCGTACAAAAAGAAGTCTATGTCCAGATTTATCGTCGAATGGAAATTATGCTTTTAAATATAAAATTAATCTTCATCGTGGTTACACATTTTCGTGATTTAATTAGATACAATTGTGCAACCGTATAACAATACGAACATTTCGTTAAAGGCATTGAAATGTGTTGAACCAAAATTATGTTACATTATTCTTTCTCTCTTCCTGAATAAAAATAAAAAAAAAGAAAATGTAAACGTGGACAAGGACCATTTTCGTTTTGAGAACTTCGATTTGTTTTTGAACTATTAGATCCTTATAAATCATCATGAAATTCCACTTTGCTTTCTCCTTTTCAATTTCTGCAAAATCGTTAAGTGAAGATGAATATGAATATCGAAGGAAGTTTCTCTGTTTTCTTTTTGACTCAAGTTTGTCCCCTTGGTAGAATGATATGCAATTATTGCGGAGGACTGTACGTGGGTTGACGCTCGTATGGGAATGCGAATTCGACGCGGTACCACGCAGTAATTCGAGGGGTCGGTCGGTAGGAATGTGATTTTTGGCTACGAGGGGTGAAACGCCCCCTTCAGCCGTGCGGTTTGCGCGTGACGTTTGAACCCGCCGATTCCTTGCGGTTTTTTTTTCCTTTTTTACTTCCACTCATCGCAATACTTGCTCCCCACGAAATTATTCACTGTGAAAAATCGTGAATCGCAATAACGATACAGTCAAAAAAAGGTATTATTGCACCATCATCCTTCACAGGATCGTGACAAATCAAAATACCAGACGTTCCGGAAGAAAAGATGTGTGTTTTTCGTGTTTGAAACGAAATTCAGGGAATTATAGTCTCTTTTTTTGATTGATCAACTGTGGAAGAAGCGTCTGTTCATTCGTAATAAATTGATATACTTTTCTACAACCACAGCCACCGACGCTTTATACTTTAAACGACAATATTCTGCAATACAATTGCTGGCTTCTTTTCAAGTCTATAATTATTCAAAACTACAAGAAACCTCATTTTACGTTTCTTTGCGGTTACTGTCTTCCTCCATAGTTGGATAGTTTTAATTTCTATTATAACTTCTCAGTCATTAATTCTAACTAAAATAAAATTTAATTTTCAGATTATCGCTAAGTACGACGATGAAGATGGGAACGAAATATCTCTGTCTTATTCAGGAGAATTATTGGAGCAAACGTGTCTCAAAGGAAAATCAGCGCTAGAACGTGTCGTTTAAACAATTTGTACGTATTTCTGTTTTTACCATTACCATCTTCCTCCGTAATTGGCTAGTGCATATATAATCTCCAATACTTATTATTAAATTCCACCGAAAGTTTCTTCGAAATTCATTAGTATTTCTTAAAATACTTACTAAACGAAACATTCCTGACACGATCGAATTCCTTTCTCGTGTTAAAAACACAGGTATCGCCGCATGCAATATTTTCGCGTGCACGGGATTGTCGAATTTCATCTAAGTCTCGAGAAACCGGAACGAAAAGGAATCGCTGATCCGATGTGTCGGCGAACGATGTTCGCGGAATACCGTGGAACGTGACGAGTAGTAGCTCTTAATTCACGTAACCGGAGAACGATCGTTGCACTCCGATAGGAACATCGAGTTTACACGGCTGAACCGGATCGCGTTTCAATTCGTCGACAGGTTGCGAATAATGCTGTTGGCCGAATCGCACGCGAAACGTTTCGCGAGCGGTGAGCTTTCAATTATGCAAACATGCCAGCCAGTAGCCAGACGCGAATAAAATTTCACGTACGGCCGATATTCAGCCGATTGTACGCCCTGCTGCCGGATGAAAAACCATACTCGGTTTAATAAAAAATCGATCGTGCCGCTTTTATCCGCGGAAAAGTAATTAGACAATGCATGATTAAAAAGACCGATTCTCGCCGAGTAGAAAATAAAACGATACGTTTCATCGTACGATAGACATTGCGTGGCTAAAATCGAACACCGCTGGAGAAGATCGTGATAGGTTGCCATCTTTGGCAGGTTTCGTTAAAATTCAGTTGAATTCACATTCAATAGTTTGTCGATCAAACCGTTGATTTGTAGAATTTTTATTTGATTCTACGGCTAAACCTGTACCTTGCCCATTCTTCTCGCGATTTTGAAGATGCTACGTGTCACAAGATGAAAATATTATTTGCCTCGAACGATATTCTTCGCGTTTTCTAAAATGTTTTGTCAACTATTTACATTTGCTTGTTTTTTTTCCAGTTACGTCGGGTAGACGGAATAATAAGGATTTTTTAAAAAAAATCAGGTATATTTAAAGAAATTTAAATACGATTTCTTGGTTTCTTGCAAAAATGAATTGCCTGGTTGCGTGATGCGTACTGTGAGAGAAACTTTCAGATTTCTTCATCGTGTTTCGTGTTTATTCCCGTGGCATTTAATAAATTTGAACGGTGGCTATTTGTCAGGGCTGTCGATGGTTAATGACTAATCGTCAGCAGGGTTGATCGTTCCGCTGTCTTCGGGGGTATCGTGAGAGACGAGCAGGTGAAGAAAGGGCGAAACCGACGAGGTTGAAGCAAGATAGAATGAATATTTCAGGGAGTGGAAGGACGTGGCGCGTTTCTACGTTGCCTGGTACCTTTCGTTCTCCAACCATTTGTCACGGTGACAAGGCAATCTCACCCCTGCGCGCTATCATCCCCTTCATGAAACGCGAATTCGTTCTCCAGTTACGTCGATGTCATCGATCAAAGTTATTCGAAGATTGGATGCTCGCTGTTATTGCGACGAAATATCGTCGTTCCCCTGTCGTCGGATTTTTCCGAGTTATATTTAAGAGAGAAAGAACAAAATTAAATTCGACTGGAGAGGGTAAAACGTCTTGCTGTCGAAAGAGGAGCCACGATTTCAGTGAGATTGTAGAAACGGAGGAAGATTCGGACCAATCTACCGGCAATCCGGCTAAAAGTCGTCGACTTCAAGTATCGTATCCCTCGCGACGTAATCGTTACACTCAAGAAGAGTGGTTGCTTCATCCAGCTAAACGGCAAACGCCTCTACTTCCATTAACCCACCAGGAAAAAATAAAAAATGAAGGAAAAGCGAAGGAAATCCAGAAACATGAAAGTTGAAAAATTTCCGCGAAAATTGTATACGACAGATTCGCGTCTTACAACTTGAGATAAAATGCAATGCTTTTCCAATTACATACACTGTCATTTCTACGAAACCTGACAATTCATCGATGAGAATTTTGTATTATCGCAAGCTTACCATATATATCTATGTACAAAGAAAGAATTTGTTCAGACTTTTCGGTAGAATTACAGTGATATAGTAAATTATAACAATCACGTTTGAACGATAATAATCAGTTTATCTGTCGTTTCTAGTCTAAGTATTCTAGATCGTTTAAGCAGATTTTAATATAAAAATTAGTAGCACAGTGTCACTGATGAACGATCTGAGGGAACATCGGTAGGGAGAAAAGTCTTTGTACGGTTTGACGAGATGTCCAGCTCTGAAACAGACGTCGGTTCCCCTCGCGGATTTTCCACAGGAACTTTTTTTTTTTTTTAACAGGAAAGAGAGTCGAATCGATCCATGTTAATAATCGTCGAGTGCTACGCAAGTACCGTGTCCCCAGTCGCATAATCACTGTACTTAAGGGGAGTGCTCGCTCCACCCGTGACCGGGTTCCCACAACCTCGCCGTCATTAAACGACCGGGCGAATCACGTCGGTCTCCTGTCCCATGTGATCAACCGTTTTGGCAGGTGGTGCGTTCACGGATTTCCCATAAAATCGCGAATTGTCTGCACGGTTTAATTGCAGTCCCTTCCGATGACAACTGGTTCCGCGCAAATCACCATATACGTTAACAAATCACCATATAGTTAATACTTGAGCTTTACTGTAGTACATTTTTAACGACACACGTATACCTTTGTTCGTAAGTATTAGGACACCGTCTGGTTTCCCATAAATTTTTTTCTCATTTTACATTCACATTTATCATGCGAGATAAGCGTGCGAGAATTTGTAAGAAGTATTTTTTCACGAGATACCACAGAGGAACATAATTTATGGAGAATCGCGCGTGTTGCTCGCTACAGCTTCCAAAAATGTTGAATCCACTTTCCACGGCAATTACATTTCGCGCAATCATCAAGTTCATCGTGAAATATTACCGATCTCGAAATTGAGCCTCGACTCATGAAAGTTTGGCAAGCTCTGTATTAGATTGTTACGAATAACCTGACTTTCTGTGCCGATATTTATTACCGGTGGTGCATATATTTATCAATTCATATATTTCAATTGTATAACGCGCCGCTGTTATCGCGTCGGCATTAATCACCCATGGGGAGTAATTAAGTACACCGGAATCGGGGCAGCCCCGCTGTAAAGCAAAGTGGAAACGAAGCGACCTCGTGTCGTTCCGCATCGAGGAGTCGAAGGTGGGGAAGCACGACTTCCTTCGATGCTCGACTCGCGACGTCGGGCTCGTGTAACAAATCGACCTTTTAATCACGAGTGGCTCGCTGCCTGCAGTCATTTCGCCTAATGGGGCCCCCTTGTTTAGGCGCTACATGCCGCAGTGCGGTAGGTTGCCGGCAAATTTCACCACGGGCCCCAAAGATTCGACGTTTTGTTTGAGCCTCGAGTTGGCCATTAGTCACCGTTCGCGCCGGGGAACATCGATATCGGTCATCCTTCGATCGCTTTCAAACGATCGACATACGGACACTCGAGCGACTGGAATATGGGCGAAAAGGAAATGGGCTTCGAGTCTGACAACGAGCACAAGCGTAGCAGGAATGATCGTTTAAAAAATACGGAGAACGACTTTGAACTTGGAGAAATTGAAATACGATTTTTGTATTAATTTATTCGAATATATATTTTTCGATAGTTTATCCTCCGGATGGCGAGCGTTAGGCTTGCGAATATATTTCACACTTTTTTACTTTCTGATTGTAAGTTGCGTTTACGTAGATACTCTAGTTGTTCTATCGAATTATACGAAGGATTTTATTTGTTAAATAAACTTGATTATAATTTGATTAATAAGCTTCTTATTTTACAATTTTTCTACTAATTTCTCCAAGTATATCTTTCGAGACAAAGTTCATTCTTCCAGAAATATATTTCGAAGATGAAAAGTTTGAGCAATGGGAAACGACGATGTCTTATTACCGGAAACACGAACGAAAACGAATCTGACGGTTGATCGATGAATCGAGAGAGATGGGAAGCGGGAGAGCGAGACAAATAGAGGAAGGAGGATCCATGGATCCATGGATCCGAAACGTGACGGCGCTCGGCTGAGCGTGTATCCCACCTGAAAACCGGAAACCGGGGTTCCCCTGCGGAGAGAGAGAAGGCAAGCCTACCGGAACACCGGAACCGGAAGGGTGCGGAACCTAGGCGACCGACGACGTGCCGGACAGTACCGGCTCGCACTGATTACCCGCTGATGAAACGTACCGGCTCGTTGACTTCGGCCAGGGTCGCCATTAGGTACGCCCCTGAGATTCTCTCAACGATGGAAAAATCATGCCAGATCCGCGTGACTTAGGCGACTTATGCAAAAATAATACATATCGTTGCATAAAGTAACTCGATGACTTACAGTGACAACAAAAAGTATTGACGCTCTTGCTTGCCAATGAAACGGTCAGGTTCTACGTTTCATTATTATAATATATCTTCGCTAAATTTGTATAATTATACGAAAGTACTATCAAATGATACGAATTTTACTATACTTGGATTCAATTAATTAGTATGCGCATACTGTAATACGTGCGATGGTGTGCGAGAACTTCCTGTAGTTACTGTGTAACAAGCAAATTTGATCGTCGATAGAAAAGGCTCGTAACAAGAACAAATTCAAATTTTTCACTCGTTTAGACAACAATATTAATACCAATTAATTGTATTAATTAGAAGCTAAATTCACGGCACGGTGTAGTCGACGTTATAAAAGATGATCTATATCTTGATATATTTTCGAATGATAGGTTCGATATTCAATAGGTTTCAAATGGAAATTGATAGGTTTTACAAGACCTTGAAATGTATTCTTTTGTCATCCTGAACATAGATACAGATGAACAAGACTAATTTTTACTACCAGCACTTGAATTGTAATAAGATGAAGAAGTCGATGTCATCTCTGGTATAAACGTCATAATCTTCTCAGTAATGCTAAATAACGACCTTTGAACGAATGTGTTTCGTAGCACTCTGAGTTCTGATTATTTTTATTGCTTCACGGTTTCACGTGACAATGGGACGCGTGTTTTTTAGGCCCGGCCGATGGGAAAAAGCGATCGCGACCGGAAGTGGAAGTGGAAGTGGAAATTGAGGCAATGAGAGCGTTGCCCGGCGAGGCTCTTATCGAGATATCGCCGGTTTCTCGTTTCCGCAATTTCCTATCTGTACTGGCTTCGCACGGCCGCCAATAAAAATATACTTGGAGCTCTAAACGAACGAAATCTGTTCCCACATCGAATATTTTAGACGTCGCTTAGTCGTTGAACGCGGATAATTTCTTCTTCCTCTCTACGTGTATGTTCCTTTCCTCATTGTTATCCCGAGTCGTTGCAATCAACAAATTTATGATCCGTTTATTTCACGGTTGCTGATGATTTGAATTGAATTAACTACGATTAATCTTGTTAATCTGCTTTAAAAAATAGTGGTTTTGCATACAGTTAGGCGAATTAAGTCGTTTCGCGAGGAACATTGTCCGGAGAGAGACAGTTCCGCGTTCCCTGTGATTAAGAAGCAAGAAGCAGATTCGCAATTTTCTGCGCGATTTGTAACCCGTTTTCTCAAGCAATTCAATTAACGAGCTCGAGATTTTTCATGCATAAAGCGAAGTAAAATCCTTCCTTAAGACATTCTAACGCATAATTTCGAACTTAGTCTATGATTGCGTGGTCAAATTCGTTTGTCACAAGCCAAACGTTTGTAACGAACGTAATTAGGGTTTGCAGCACTCCTTTTTATCGGAAAATTATCAAATTCTCTAAGAATTTTTATCCCCTTTGAAACGTTAGACACAAATTGATACTTCAGATCAACTGTCACATTTAATACGAAATCAATAAACGTACTGATATCTATGACGAATTATTATACGATTATTATACGAATTATATATTATATTTCACGCATTCAGCGTAATATAGCCGTATCGCTCCAAATCTGTTTCAACGTTCTCATTTTGTTCTGAAATCTCAATCGCAAAATTTCTTTTGCAAGCGGTGTAAACGTTTGCACGCAAAATCGTCCTTTGGATCGGGCTTGCGCGCTGTCTCGCCGTGCTCCAACGGAGAAACAGCCACGAAGAGGGTGACAGGGGTGAGGAGCGAGAAAGACATGGCGAGGAGCGAGAGAGAAGCGGAGAGTAATTCACCCTTGCGGCAACATTGCGCGAGAGCACACCTGGCCAGAGCTGCAGCTGCAGCTACAGCCCCCCGTCACCGACAGGGGATGAAAAGGAGAGGGAAAAACGAGCGGACCGAAGGGTCGTTCCACGGGGCATCACGGGTTCTACTGGCCCGTTCGGGGGGGGGGGGAGGCTGGTCTGGATGCTGAGATTTCAGTTACGCAGTTGCTCGCCAACGATTTTCAAACTCCACCGAACCAGCAAATACGTATAGCGATAATATTGTTTTTCAGTGTCTTGTACCGTTTGCTAGCCGTATTTCAACTCCGTTGCGTTCTTTCCGTAATTTTCCATTAATTCGTATCTTTTCAACGTTGAAAGATATCTCAGAGTTGAATGAAATGTCACGATACTTGCGATTTCTTATTTGAATTTTATGTTAATCGTTGTTTGCGAATACCTTTTGTTCGCCTAAATGAGAGTAAGATTAAAATATGAGAAATCGAGGGTCGCAGCGTTAAGTAAAGTTAAGATGCTGGCGGAACATTATCCCATTACCGTGTTTTATTTTTTAATTTCTGAATATTTTGATATTAGAAAATATGTTCGGAATGCAACGTGATTCGATTTTCCTTATAACTCGTGGATGGTAGATATGTATAAGATACATGTAGATAATACGATAGATAATTAGAAAATGATGTTGATAATTATTAACCTCGCGTATTATAAGAAACTATACGAAAATTATACTATACTTGGAAGATTTTCTTGCACGCTTGTTTCGTTGAAGCTTGTGTTTTAAATTGTAAAGTGTCTTACGAGTGAAGGTAAAGTAGCTCTATTTTACATTTGTATTTACGTGGACCTTAAATGGAAGGAGCGATGCGAGGCTGAATCATCGTATGTATTATCGAGATCAGTTCTACCTAATCAAGTCCCTCTTAATCGATTCAAACATCCTCTCGCGTCTCTCTCTCGGCCTATCTGGCCACGACGAAGCACCGTGCAGGTGAATTTATTCAAATGCCGATCAATTCAGAAGGATGACACTCATCGACACGGCGGCTCCAGTACTTCTGCCTCTCTTTTTTCCCTCCTTTGTCATTCGCGTTACGATGCTTTTGTGCGGCCGCCTCAGAAGGGGCGGCCCGGAACAATGACCGTGATGTACGATTCGAGAATTTGTTTATAAATGCCGGAGCGTCGTCTTTCGAGGATATCCGCCGATGAAACCCGTCCACGAGAGGATTTCCCGTGGAGAACTACCGGGACAGGTTCATTCGTATTATCTTCCTCCCGCCTGCACGAGGGTCGTTCAAAGATCATCCACAGCGTCATTCGAACGATTAAAAAGAGAAACAAAGAAGAACGTGAATGGAACAATGGCTTGAAAGAATAGAGAAAGTATTTTGTAAACGTAAACAATCTACGCGGCCACATTCGCTCGATCTTCGAGATGAGATATTCGATATCTTATCGGAACCAGTTTTTAATTCCCTTGATAAGCTTTGGAGAATTCCAATTTTATGTCGTTTGATACGTAGTATTGCGATGATCGTTTATATTCTTCGTCTATGACATTACCGGTACATGAAAATCATACGAGAGCACGTGATTGTCTAGTTTCATTGCCGCTTTGTGATTCAACTGATGGATTTTGATATGACATAATTAAAAATGAACACGATCTATCAGCTACCAAAATGTAGATCTTGAGAGCGATCGATCAACTCGATCAAATTATCGATTGATGAAATATGCGATCCAACGATGTTCGTCAATTATGAATAATAGAAATACATACTGTTGAATAGTTTTGTGAAGAAATAATGTGGCAAAAGTTTGAGAACAGTTTCACCGAAAACAGTTACTCTTATCGTCAGTTAACGAGGAATTTACGAAACTTATAAAATGCGTGGAAGCTTCATCGAAGACTTAGTTAATTAATATCGAAGTGTCGGAATAAATCGGACAATTCGCACTATAGTTGACAAATACGCGGTATCACTTTATAGAATTCTCGAACGATAGCGATTTTCGCGTCGAGCAACCTTCGTGCTCCTATTTAGCCAATTATCAGTGCGAGGGGAGTGTCGCGAGAATGCGGGGGATGAAAAATGTTTGCTGGCCGGTTGACGCGTCCTGGGGGTCTCGGCATTAGTCGCGAGACAAAGGAGCAGCAATTACAAAAGAAGAAGCGTGTCCGCCTCGAGGAAGAAGATCCGGAAGCCTAAGTTTATTTACATTACAGTGCCATGGCCGGTCTCTCGCTCCTTTTGTCGGCTGTAGCGTAATGCATATTAATAAGAAATAATCCCCCTGAAAAGGGGGTTGCGGGTGGTCACGGGAACGTAACGAAGGACTCGTAGAAAAGCCCCGGAGGAGAACGTTCTGCCAGATACAACGTCATCTCGCGTCACGTGGAAATTCCTGACGAATTCCGGCCACCCTGGGATAAATATTCATGGACGTGGAACTGAATTTTTATTGGGTCTTTCTCAGGCAAATCCTTCGCTTTTTAAGGAGAATTCTGCACGAGCATTCTGCATGGGAAATATACATATAGTAAGGTAGGGTTATTTGAATCATCTAAGCTTCTATATCTTAAAATTCAGTCTCCGACTTCGCGGACAATAGTCAGATTTGTCGTATAATACGAGACGCCATTAGTGTTTAATGAAATAACGAAAGAATGCGAAAATATTATGCATTTAGAGACTAGCGAGAAGAAATATCAAAAACGAGAGAACGATTCGAATAATTCTACGAGTTAGAGTTACTCGAGTCAGCGACGAGATTTCGTATCAGCTTCTCGGATGTCGAATTGGCCAACTTCTCTTCTTATAAAGTCACCGATTTCTCATTAACCAGCTACACAATCGTTCCATTACATTACCAGCTACACGATAAATCCGTTTATCGTAAACAGATTGTTCAATTTCGAAAGAACAACGTATCAAAGTCGATTACAATCGCCGAGCAATCTCAGTTAGTTATCGTTTCATCGAATAAGAAAGAATTATTATTTCCACCGGCTAGGGGTGGAGAAATTTGAATAAAAAAAATTGGGTCAGCTAAAAAGACGGGCTGCAACGAGTCCAGTGAATGAAAGTAGCTGGTAAATCCTGGAAAGCACGAACGATGAAACCGCTGAGCCAGCTACACCTCTTCGTAGCTACAACCTCCGCCAGAAGAAGAAATCCTACTTCCGAGAATTTCAGCCAGAGAAGCAACTTTCCTTTTTTTCCTTCTTCCTTCTGCCACCGGCAGGATTATCTTCCCACGGGACTTTGGACTGGGAACAATTACCAGCCTCTCGAAAATCCACCGCGAAAGAGTTTCCTCGAGAAAGCGCCGTTCGAACAGGGAGGCAAAAGAAATTCGGAGAAAACGTTGTTCTCCCGTGTCGCGACGTAACAGCTCGTTTAAATTTCAGTTAAACGTGTCACCCGTTGTTCTGCAGACTTTCGAAGTTGGGTCAGAAAAATTCTAATAACGCGGACAGAGGGGAAAACGAAGTGGAACGTTTTCTCTTTTTCTCGTGGTTGTCACCAAGGAGTCACTCGATTCGACTATCCAAGTACGAAACAGCTCTGTTCAAATATTAACACGGGAAACAGAGGAGATTCTCAGACCTTGCTTGATTTCGTAATACCGGTAGCTGAGTTTATACGTTTACCCGGAGGTTATCTGTACCCGTGTTTGCCGACACCTCGCCACGTACGTGTAACTTACAGCCCGCGCCCACGCGTTCGCAGACAGACGAGCCCTGGCTGTTACAATAAGCTCGATTACATCGATATTTGGCGTCTCGTCGCGATGACAATCTCAGAAACGTCGTGGCATTGTCGCTTCTTAAATTTCGACTTCACTGAAATTCGAATTTCCTTTTCTAGATTCAAGAATGTTAAAAACTCGAGACTCTCGCGTCAGGTTATTGTTGGAATTTTTCAAATCGGATCTTTCGAACGCGAACTATGCTGACGTGTAAGAAGAGTAGAGGAAAAGGCGTTCCGATGTTTTACCAACGTTGCGGCTAGCAGAGATCGACAGGCGAGATCATCGATCATTCCCTAAGGATTTCAAATTTTAAATTTTTTAATTCAATTATTTTTACACACATTCACATTCAACATACATTTTAATTCACATTTTTACGGATTGTTCTACCCGGCAACCGGTCAGACGATTTCCAAATATCTTGGACATAAGAATTTTTCGATTGCGATTTTATCATTAGGTGGTAATGGTTGTCAACCCAATACAATTCCGATCCTTCGTGCATCGTGTTATGTTCAGTCTTGCTATTTCCATATGAAAGTACCGAAACATGAGCAAAACTGGTATAGTCAAAGATTTGAGAGACACGGAGGGGTCTAGTCAGGTACACGGACGAATCCTGGAAATAATCACAGATCCACCGACGCGCACAGAGGAGGGATCGGTAGACAGTTGGGCGCCCAAATCTTGTACCGGCAAAGTCCTGACACGAGAATCTCAGGTAGCCGTGTCCCTACCTTCGTAGGTCCCCTCCTGCGTAGTTCTTCGCAGTTAGAGCGGAGAGGAGACACGAGGGGAGCCCCTGGTCTATCTGCGAACACCCTGATCTCCCCCTCCCTTCCGAATCTCCTTGACAGAACAAGCGCACCTGGTCAGGGCTGGCAGTACTCGGACTCGATTTCTTCCACCTCTGATTTTCCGCTCTCAATATCTAGCTGCATGCGAACGGTTGCACACCGTTTCGCAATATTATACGCAACGCAGTACGCGTATAATCTAATTAATTATATGGAATGAATTTTACAAATTAAGAAATTAACAAATTAACCAATTGTATCCGATTAGCAATTATTCCGTGGAAACTAGCTATACATCGACGCTACGTTCTCCGCTAACAAATATCCAATTTAAATTAATCTCATTTAATTAACAATGACGTCTTACAACAATAGCCGTGTTTCAATACCACCGAAATCATCTTTTGTGGAGTAATAAAATATACTTTAGAGCAAATGAAACTCTAATTGTAAACGTTGAAAAGGCGAGGATTTGAAAATTCGACAAACCGATCTATCTGTAGGATGCAAAATAGATTAAAATTTTCATTTTCTGGTATTTTCTCGATCGGAAAGCGTTTCACGATTTTCAATGGCTCCGAGTAAAAGTTTCATAAATCTCTGTACTCTCAGGTCGAGCTTAGCCCAGGGACGAGGCCGAGGTTGACGCCTCGTCGGCTCTTTGCCTGTACCTGGTAACCTGAAATTGGTAATCATACACCGGGACAAACCGAGAACCGGCAGCTTCGTTTTCGAGCGGGTGACGCGTTCAAGAGACGCTACAGGGGCGGCAGCCAGCAAGAAAGAGAAGGGGGAGGGCTGGTGGTTTCTCGTTACAGAGCTTCCTGTATGGAAATCACAGAATACCAGGTTGTCTCTCTTGCTCTTTCATAAGGAAGAGGGAGGCATCGTGTCTGGCACAATGATCTCAGATTCGAATCAAATCTAGGCTGTATAACCGTCTCCCCCTTGCCGGTCTGGCCGGCCTCGTCTCTTCCGGAACCAGCCTTCAGATCGATAAACCTTGTAATCGATTTTCGAGCCGGTCTGCCACTCGAAAAGAAATTCGAGATACTTGTTGCTACACGCGATCGATGAACCTTACGATTATTAAAATCGTTCTCCTTGATACGCTAACGCGTATTTTTTTGTGGAGGGGAGGGGAGTTATTTAAACGTCTTCAAATTATTACCCCTAATACCAGGTTGTTTAAAAAATTCGTAGTGTTTTCGTTATGGATTTTTATGGAATAACGAAGTGTTTGAACAAATATGTACTGCTCTCGGTTGAAAAGTTAAGGATCATCATAAAAGAAATCGTTCATAAAACAGGTTCTCTATAAACAGTGTGCCTATTAAATATTGGGATTTTAGAGCGATCACTATATGTGTTTTTAGCCACATCCTAAAAGTTTATGTAAACTTTACGAAGTGTCGATTTTTCACAGCAGACAAACGCGTAGCTTGAACGCTGCAGGTATACTGCTTGTTTCGGTTTAAACTCAGCATGGTACTTGATCGCAGCAGGCAGTTATATAACAGTAAAACAACGTTCTTCCATCATTCGAAATATATTACAGAAATATCAATTTTTTCATCGTACACAATAAATATGTACGTATACTTATTTGATAATTACATCAAACATTCATGCATGGTAGAGAACGAGTGAAATCGTGGATGAAATCGCGCAAAAGATCCAACGATGGTACACGTAATCGTCGACATACGTGTAATCAATCGCGCATCGACCATCTCCGCATCGATTTACAAATTTAATTGACCGCAGAGCGAATGGTTCGTACGATAATCGAATTAATTAACAAACGACGAACCGTCCTAAATGGTGGGCAACGAAGAACGTGTGCTCGCACTGCTGAAAAGGAAACTTTGTTTCGATTCACGAGCCATGGGGGTCCGGCGGGTCGAGCCTGAAACTCGTCTACAGGTCGTCTACGGCGAACAATTACTTTCCACTTGTCATGCTAATCGCACGTACGTGAGCACCCAGGGAATTCCACTTTGTGCGTGACGGCCTCTTTTTCACCACGCGCACTCGCCGATATGGCGCAGCCACCGTAGTTTTAAAATTCAAATCGCAACCAAGACCATATCGTTGTCGTCAACTATACGCGATCTTTCTTTCTCCAGGTCGATTCGTATTTTCTAAATGTTATATTCCTTAAAACATTTCAAAGAGGAAGATTGCATTTGCCAGTGGTCACGAAATGATTATACGTACGCGTGTTGATCTTTGTAAAACTTGATTCGTACTTTCCAAATATTAACCTGTATTTATTAGAATGTGAAACGCAACGAATTTATGTTATAACGGAATAACGTAGTCGAAGAGAGGAACCACGTATTTGGTGGAAAGAGGCAAGTCTATTAGCGGTAGATAACAAATTTGCAGAAATATTTTCCAATCCCAACATATTCTGTTCTAAATTCTACGATATCTGGGTCTTCTAGCATGATGATTCACCAGTCAATGATACTAGTAAATTAACAAATTACAAGTTGTAGATTGTAAGCGTTTTGCAATTTCACGATTTTCTGCGAAATACCACAATCGCTGGACTTGTGATTTCTCAAATGGTAAAACTTCATTCACCTTATTACCAAGCTTAACACCATTCTGCGAGTGTATTTAATAATATTCGTGATTAGCAACGTATTTAATTGTTTATTCACCCATACGGCTAACAACCTTTAGATGTAATCAACATAAACATATACCAACGTACAGTAATAAAAATCGTGACACTGATCACACATGAACCAAAAGTGAAGACGAATGTAAAGCGTTTTTGATACATTGACCGAACGTGAGCAATGATTTAGAGAAAAGGTTTAGCTGGTGTGCGAGTGAGTTGGCGTGCGTCCATATACACTTGATACAACTATTAAAGGCGTAGTCGTTTCGTGGATGGATGCAAGAGAGCCTTGGCCTTTGGGAAACCTGTAATTTCTGAAACTGTAAAGCGACCCATCTTGACGGCCAAGTCCGACGAGACGTCGTCGAAGTCCCCGTAGATCGCACTTGCTGGATCTATAGCAGGAAATCCGTATCGCGGAGGGCGCATGCGTTGGCTGCGTGATTCTGGGCGAGGCCAGGTCCGCGGACGAGGCTCGCGACGCTTAATTCAGTAGGCGGAGGACTGTCACGGAGGTTGGAGGCTTTCCGATCTCTCCTAATCGAAAAAGAGGAGAGAACCCGTAGGGGAAAGAAGGAGAGAAAGAGAGAGATATAAAGGGTCGAAGTGGGGGCAGATGGGTTCGCGCGCTTGCGTGCCTCCGCTTTTGATTATGCGGCCCCACGATAGGATCTGACACCGGGCCATTTGCATGGCTATCAAGATACCGGCCGTTCAAGGGACACCCATACAATCACACGCAGTCGTGTGTAAGCAACATGCCTGTTTTTCATTCCGAGCCACGCTAGTTACACGAATGATCGGTCTTTTCCTTCGAAAGACCACGTCGGAGGAAGTCTCGTTGGAAAGTCGCGCGATTACCTCTTTTCATTTACTCCCGTCTGTTTCAACTGGTGGCTCGTAACAGAAATTCGTTCTGTTTTTATACACGTAGCGGATGTATTGTAATAAATATAAGCATAGGATGAATTTATATTACAATCGAGTAAATATACTTGCGGCAAAGTACCAAGCTCGGTGACGATGTAGACGACGTTTTTCGCAAGCGAACTTGTAAAATCACAAGCGCTCGATAATAACTTGCCAACTAGGAAATCGATAAAATTCTACTTGTCGTATCTTGCTCCTGTGATCTTCAATCGTGAAATCGTGGTTGGTTGCCGAGGGAAAAACTTGGCAAGAGAATTCTATCGCGGATGGAGCAGCGTCGAAACAACGCTGTTCCGTGAATTTCTCTGTACGTCAGCTTGACACGATAAGACGATTATTCCATGTAAGCGGTGACCAAACGCTGGTCCACCGTTGTTGCCTCGTTGGAAAACATTTCACGGTCCGGGGAACGGGCAAGTTTGTTAAAATTCGGGGAAACGCGTTGCCAGAGACACCGACCAGAAAGGAAGGTTCAAAGCGTGCCAGAAGGTGCTTCGTTAGGTCGGAGAAGCTCGTCTCGCAGAGATAAAACCGCATTATCCGTACAATTTGTAGGAAAAGTCTGGACCCGTGAAAAAGCAAAGAACCAGCACGAAAGCTGTCGAAACCGATGAAGTAGGAAAAGCGGTGCGCAAAAAGGAGTGGATTTTCGAGTCTTTACGACCGTCTAATGGGAATAGGTAAGAGAAATCAGTCACGATGGACGCTTTCCCATCTTCACCAGGTGTTTTTCCACCTATTTACGTTCCTCTCTGTCTCTCTGCTTCCCTTTCGTCGATATTTTTCCTCCCTTCGTTTCGCTGTTCCACAGAGCCAACATCCAGAGACGAAGATATTCCGGCTGAATTGCGCCTTCTCCTGTGGCTATCGTGGGCTAGATCAAATGGCGGTCTAAGAAGGCCGGGACGAGGCGGTAAGAAATATCGTGCACTGGAAAGAGAGTGTGTAGCCAGGGGTGAAATCCGGTAGCCACGACCACGTCGACCCAAACCTAACCCGAGGTTGTGTTCGACGGGGCGCAAAACGGTTTGACCGCCAGCGCACATTTCGATAGCGAGCTACAACATTTTTTTCTCTTCAAATCATCTGGACGTGAATATCGACTGAAATATTAACCAATCGCATACTGAATTAATTGAAAACGAATCAGAGAACAGGAGAAAAGTATTCGATGTTTTATGTATTTGTACAGCGGTGCAATAATTTGCTTTGACATTGCACAAAAATTTCAACTTAGTGGACCGTCTAAAAGTTTACCTGTCGTTTCGAATTATGTCGTTTGCGAGTTGAATATCATCGTTCTTTTTTCAGTCGAGCTTTCAATTTTCGGTAATTTGGTTAACGACGATAAATCGATACAGGAAAACGATCGAGCAGAGGACGAGACAGGATAAATCGTGACCTGAAAGGGGTGTAGCCATGCGTAAAGGGATGTGCTACACAAGATAAAGGGCAAGAGAGATACGTCTCGCGATGAAGTTGTAATTTCCAGGCTGTCATAGCCAACTCGTGCCACGTCTAGACCGTTCGAGGAATCGTCCCGTTTCCAGATTAACCTGTATCGGTCATACCTCGCTTACTTCTAGAAAATCTGACAAGATTTTAGCAACAGCAACCAGCGATAACGAACGTTTCATATTTCCTCGAACGTAAGAAATTTTGTAAGAATCTAAGGAACGCAATTCGAGACTCGAAGATGATTTAAAGAACGTAACACAGAGTTTAGTGGAGACACTTTCGAAGAAAATGAATCAAGGGATATTAACATATATCGATTTATACGTTGTTATTGTTTAATATATGCAAATACTTTATACATGCTACTCGTATTTATATGTTTGCGATATAATAATCGACGCGTTCTTTCTTCCGCCTGTCCCGTAAGATCAACGTGCGCAATGAAATAGAGGAAAATTTACAGAAATAAAACAAAGTTCATTAATTTTTATAGAGTTTGTACGAGGTGGTTCACGCCGGAAGAAAGAAAAGCAGAAACGATTCGCGAGTAGAGAGTGTGTGCCTCGTAGCAGGACACGCCAATTACGAACACGATTTAAGGTTCATTACACAGGACTACAAGAACGAAGCGGAAGACGGTAAAAAGACTAAGAACCTGACGAGGAGACATTTTTGTGGTCGGAGAAACCGAAACCTCCCCTCATAGGGACGATAAACGTCGCACAAATCCTGTGCCTCGCGACACAGAGAAATCTCGCCGAAAAGAAACGCAACGACGAGTTGACAGTTCTTCGAACGTCGTCGCGATTGTTCGTAGCGTATGGAGAGGAGCCTCCCACGTGAAAATTACGTGACGAGTCTACGAAGGGATCCGATTTCCCTGTAATCACCGACTCCCGTTTCCTGTACAATGGCACGTGGCCGCTTTCGTGTAATTTCCCTTCGCTGGCAGCCGCCTTCACCTACGTGCTCCATGGCCGACGATCACTTACGATCGTTTAATTAATGCGCCGCGCCACGTGGCACGCTTTGGCTTTCGTCTCACGCGCATCAATACCTTCCTCCCGATAATTCGAAATGAGGGGGAAAATGCCGACCACGCGCACTTACTCATTCGACTATACTCGCGGGGTAGAGAACATGCAGCTCCTTCGCTATGCACGTTGAATAATCGTCGCGTGATTCCAGCAGAATCGAGCGCCGCTAAATAAAGCTGGAATATCGGTAATACACGATTCTGTGCCGACAAAGTCGCCGCGATCGACTGTAAGAATTTCAAACAGCTAAGGGGAATAATTACAAGTGGAAGGTAATTGGAAAACTTTTGGTGATTTAATCAACCTTTAACATATTAACCGGGTTATCTTTCGATCAGAGATCTCTGTAATTATTAAGATAAAAGTTAACGAGCAGTTGGATTCTAGTTCTTCCAAATACAAGTGAGAACAACAGGTGAAGAACACGATTCGTGTTCTTAGAATTCAACGTGTCTTCGATCAATTCCATCAAGCAGCAACGTTGCTGCGTTTGATCGTGTTGTTCAATATGTGTTCGTGCCATCCACGTGAACATCAAAAAGATACGATTAGTGTTAGTTACGCAGACTAGTATTAATCAAATTGAAATAATATCATTCGTGTCTTAGAAAGCATTCTCGAATCTACCAGGTGTTCTCAGCGGAAATGAAACAGAAATATTAAAGAATAGAAGCTGTACAAATTGAAACATCGTTACAACTTAAGAATTCGTGCGACAGGTTAACTCTTTCCAGGTTCAATCTCAAGCAGTTTAGTCAGAAAATTTACCGAAGAATCGGCTCGCAGTGGCGTCGGAGCAACAGGAAAGCAGTAACAAAGAGATCGAGCTTTCGAAAAACGAATCAATTATCAGAAGCACAGGCAGCAGAAGAGGAGAGGGGAGAAGAACTCGGCTTCCGCGGTTCCGAATTTACTGCGGCTGGAGTCGTCGCGCGCACAACGGCGAAAGACGCCCACGCTGGCGCACCCACCGCCTCCCTCCGCCCCAAGTCGGGCTGTGCGTCAAAACCGGCGGAGTTTCTTGCCGTAACTAACTACTCGTGAATTTATCGAGGCACCGAGACTCGAGTTTCTCGCCTGCCGCCTCTTGCCATCCCCGGACCCTCCGCGAAGCGTACGAGCGCGGCAAGGTAACCGTAGGAAACTTTCCAACAGTTTCTCCCGTGGCAACGACGATGCGAGGGTTGCGGCGGGATCCGGGGAGCAGGCGATGCCTGGCCGTGGGACGAACTTGTAGTTTATGAATTTATAGCGGCGGAAAGCGGCAAAGGCGAGCGCGAGTTACGCGCGCTCCAGTTTATTCCGTCTCACCTCCAAGATTTTCTTCCCATTGAAATCCCGGCCGCCAACCCCCTGTTCTCCATCGTTCCTGTTCCCCAACCGTCCTACTACTTTTCCACCCCCTTTCATCCCGCCCTTTCTGAAAACTTCTGTCCCGACTTCTTGCCGGCCGGGAAATAGTCGCGAGCCATTAACGAGACCCGCGACGCTGCAATTGCGAGAATCCCGCGGACGAACCGCGCCGATAACTTTCGCGGATCGTCGAGTCGTTAATGGAAGTCTCGCGCGCTCTTTATCCTCGTCTCCTAGCTGACCGCCAGTGTTTAGGCTGTCCGGGTTGAACGTCACCGTGACGACGGACGCCTCGTTTGAAATTGAGAAATAATGACACATGATGCATAAAGTGACAGATAAGGTTTTCTTGGGCAAAGACGAAGATGTACTCGATGGTATTAAGCGCTAGCGAGAGGATAGACGTTGAGGAACAATGGACAAATGTTGCTTTTGTAGTTTCCTATCTTTTAAACCTTGAAACGATTCCCCTTTGACGGTATCGATGCTCTGACACAGGACTGAATTATTTTGACTCGTGATTTTGGATTATACGTGCAATGTCTATTTTCGTTGATTTCCTCACCTGCATGTCGCTCGGTGACTAAAAAGAAGTAATTTGACAGGAAGTTAAAGAATAGACGAGATATCCGCAGAGTTTCGTAAGACGCGAATAATTTTTATACTAAATCAATTTCATTGATATCGTAATTTACGTAATATTCTTTAAATGTTCAAGGCAACGACAAAATTCAATTCCAAGAGGAAGCGCAAAGTAATTTCGTAGAGTTGGTTAAACATTGGTTTCTTTTTCTCTATGGGACAGGAAATATGTCATCTGTAGCTTTCGTCTATATCTCTTAATATTTTAAATCAATTTTAAATAAATTAAATATAGAGGTTGTTCGAAAAGTTTCTTTCGTTTTATGAGCAAATAACAAAGGCACAACGTTTTTCGGTTTAT
The DNA here is from genome assembly GCF_040668555.2 of Bombus flavifrons. Classification (NCBI taxonomy): domain Eukaryota; kingdom Metazoa; phylum Arthropoda; class Insecta; order Hymenoptera; family Apidae; genus Bombus; species Bombus flavifrons. The sequence continues at coordinate 8,512,846 of NC_138453.1, forward strand.
ATTATTTTCTCGAATTACGAACGATCCATTTTGTTCTGTTGAGATAAACACCGCGACGTTTCACAGACTTGGTTTCACGTTTGTACGAAGGTTTGTTGTAAAAAACATGTTTGCGAAAGGAAGACACTTTTCGGACAATCTCGTATTTTAGGCATCAATCGTAATCGCAATTTTATTAATAATTTTAGAAATTAATTGTAATCGATTACGCTAAATGTGTAAATCGAGCGATCGGTCGAAGATATACGGATGATCGTGGAGCATGTTGCTGCGAAAAGTGCAACGATTAAACACGATACGCGTGACCAAGAAACCCTAAACCGCGACGACCGCGTCCTTCCCCTGTTGTAGGTCGTAATTGCATCGTTCGAAAGCGTTGCACGAGGCCTAGGCGCAGCACGGAAACCGATGTAACTGCATATGCAGTGTCGTATACCTGCGTACACCTGTTCCGTTTCCTGCGAAAACACGACGAGTTCCAGTTACACAATGGAAACAGCACGAGTATGCACACGAGCACGATTACGCCGCCGCCGTTCTCGCGCCACTTACACCGTCTCTCCGTGTAAATGCATTGCGTGGTGGCGCTTATGCAGGTGCAAACAGGTGAACCGCCCCTTGCTTTTCTGCTCCAACATGCTATACCTCGTTCGTGATTGCGTTTCCACCGTAACGTTACACCTTTGCCGTTTACGCTTTGTTTATGATCGACGATATCTAACGAGACGAATCTGAAGGACTTTTCGCAATCGAAGAACGTAAAGAAAGGAATCTGATTGGGATATCGGTTTATAACTATAGCCGCGTAATAAAAAAACATGGTAAGAGTCTGTGTTAGGCTCGAGGATATTATTATAATTGTTTTTGTGAAAAATCGAGGGTACTGGCTAAAATGAAATGGAAAAATTCGAGCACGGTAGTAGAATTGAAAGTTAAAGGAACCCAGGTACTTCAGATAATTTTCGCTATTCGATTAAGCTGGTTGGTACGAAATTTTGCTTGCCTGTTATAAAGTATAAACTTATAAACGTCATTGTGATCAGTTAAGACGTAATTACTTGGGAAGGTGTAATTGGTAAGAAAGCTGATTGCTAGGCTTCGAGTTAAAAATTATCAGTTCCTGTTATTTCCTGCTCTTCCTACCGGCAGAGAGGGCTGTGGCAGCAACGCATGACGCCGGTGGTGTCGGTGTTTCACAGATTCGGATTCGGTCACGCTGCTCGCGCGACACTGCGAGGCACCCACCGTGTCTCCGCTCCGACACACGCGCGTATAAATCCACGCGTGGGTGTGTCCACGGCGTCTCCTAGGATCGCCCTTCGTCTCGTCATTGATACCTTCTCGCTTCCTTTCGCTCTGGTTTCCGTAAAATCGCGGATGCACAGCGGCCAACTACGGTCAATCGATATCCCACCGCTGCGAACTACTTGTAATTTTAGCCTGAATCCTGTGTTCCCACGAAATCTATCAACTTTTACACTATCGTCTTCGAGAAAGATGGAAAAATTCCACTAGACGTTCTTTTTTCAGCTTCAAATTGCAGAAAGTCAAAGGGAAGAGGGGCGGACGTCGACAATTAGGAGAATTTACGGTGCTGGGATCTCCGGACGGGGCCAATATTTGGTCAATAATGTCAATAACCTCGCGCACGACACTCGACACTCTGCGTCCCTTCGCGCGTGTTCACGCGCGCGCCGAAGAACACGCCAGGTTTTGTTGGCCGAACATGTGCATCGTGACTGGGCAGTTAACACCTCGACGAAGAGCGTCCTGAGTCATCGATGAACCGTGGAATCGATCTTTCTACGAAGCCGAACCGCCGGCCGAAATATTCTCCTCGAGGTTTGATGTCCTCGGCCATGAATCGAAGCCAGTCTCAAGTAACTCGTACCCTTTTTCTCTTATCGAACTCATCGTTTAACAAAACTGGTGTTTTAACCTTCCTCGTTTTCTCCACGCTTGTACCCTAACTTCAAAATCAACACGTACTTCCTTTCCTCTTTTTTTATTTTACGCTTCTTTTATACCCTTTTCGTTTTTCTCTGCCTTGGCCGTTTCCTTATATGTTTCTGTACTTTGCAATTAGTTCCTTTTTTTGTTCGCCTGGTAATCTCGTCAGACCATTTATCGCGACTACCTAACGAAACTGGCAACTCTTCGTTCGGTTTTTTACCTTCAAGAAAGTTTCAAAAGTTTGTCGAATGGAAAATTGAACGACGCGTGTACGATTCATCGCGGTTTCTAGAGACGCTGTTGTTTAGAGCGATTAATTTATCGGTCGGTTAGAGAAAAGGGTCAGAAAACTAGAGTCCCGTGGTACCGCGAGCGCGTAATCGAGGAGCAGAAGCGAGAACCTTGTCCAGTGAAACTCGAAACTCCCCGCAAAGTCTCTGATGTCGCTACTTCGCTTTCCTAACAGGCCGACCACTTTACTCGCTCGTCTTATCTTCCTTGCTTCGTGACGTGCGTCAGATTCTCCTTACCATTTACATATCTTAACGCGTTCTATTAATCTACCACGGTTCAACATCGACACCCTAAACGATTATCGTTCGATCGTGTCGATTGTACGAACAGAAAATTGGAAAGTATCGATACGAATCGGAACTGGAACGAGACGATGATCCAGCAGGAAGTAGTTGAGCTGCACACCAGTAATCCAAAAATTCATCTGTCCTACAGGCTGGAAATCTTAGACGTTAAGTAATGGACGAACCATTAGTCCCCATACCGCGAAGACCGTGACGATATCGAGTTGCAGGAATATTACGTGACTCGTCGCATCCCATTTAATGTCACTATCACTCTGGTATGACAAGTGGAAAGCGCTTAACGTTAATTTGCTGTGACAGAAGAACATTTCGAATCCTTTCTCGCGTGTACCAGAAAAACGTATCCAACGCTCCGATCAAACTGAACGAACGAACGAAAATGAAAGCACGTAAAATCAATTTATCAAGGATACTCGAAGATAGGCGAAAGCGATGAAAAAAGATCGAACTCGAACGATTTACTTGCAAGGCAGAGGGGTGCAAACGTTTGCAGTTTCTCTCGTCGAAGCTTCGGCATCGATACAGCGACACGATCATTCGCGATTTACCGGCGCGTCGGATTAATTCTCGGTCGCCGTTCAAGCATTAAGCAACGTTAATTCGTTCCAGTAACTTCTCCATCGTGGCACTTCACGTCTGAATGCGAGCACGGGATCTCGAGTTGCCTGGGATGCAACATGGGAAGGGAACGGTTTGACGGGAAGAGCCGTCGACTAAACGCGGTTCGTGGGCCCGATTGCGACGAGCACGCACTACAGAGAGCCGCAAACGAAGACGAGCGCGCAAAATATCGCTTCCCTCGGACGAGAGCGAACAGCAGAAGCGCGGTGGCTCCGTTAATTAATTAGAAGCGACGGTGACACTTGTTACCCGGTGATTTCACCGCGAGTGTACGCGTGTACCTGCCAGCTATACGCTTGTTTCTCGCTGCAGGCTCGATCCGCTCGGGCGTAGAAGCCTCGTAAGAGAAAGGGCCTCGAGTACCCGTCGATCTGGTCGCGAGTTTGTTTAATGCACGGGAAAAGAGTATTCACAGGCGCGTTCCGCATCGACTTTTCGTCGATTGTCACGGAAATTACCGTCAACGATTTTCTCCTCTCTTCCTTTCCCGCTCCATGAACCTCGAGAGCAATCGAGGAATTAAGGCTGAATCGACTCGACGAAAGTTTCGTCGTCGATTCTTCCTCGCGTTTCTTTCCTTTGACACGCGATACGGTAGGGTTAATCGAGTCACACAAGCTCCCACGTGTTCAAATTCGAGCTTGAACTTTGCGGCTTGCTTTGGATTAATTAAGCTTGTATATTATCATTGGCCATTGATTTTTAGCCGCTCATTACGTATATATCGCATTGATCATTTTCCATGACTCATGGATTTTCTTTGAAACGAGATATCGCGTAGTACGCGTAAAATTAGATGGAGTTTAAATCATAGCTTCTCTACAATTTTTACACATCTTTGTGAAATTGGGACACGGTTAGGGATTTTTGTCTCGGGAACTGCTCGTCGAACCGAGCTGCTTCTTTTTAACGTTAACGCAGGAGGTTCAACGCATTCGAATAAAATCTTACATGATAGAGAGCCAACAACGAAAGAGTTAACCGTGGCCAAGGTAGTTTAACTCGGTTGATCAAGCAAGGGAACGATGCTTTGCGCGTGGCAAAGCAATCGACGACACGTAAATCGTCGCGTTTCCTTCACGGGAGACCGATTCACGCCCGGTTTGTCCCCGTAGGTGCAAACGTGCCGTCGAGGTCCCATTAACGGGCGACGCATTCAATTTCCACGGGATCGACAAAGGCCTCGAATTACAAATTCAAATCCCGACGATTCACGCGGCGCGCGTGTCACGTAAGCCGAATTTCTTTTCACCGACCGAAACAGCCACCTGTAAGACATCTACAAACGCGATGCTACTCCCACGAGTATGAAAAGAAAGGAGAAATAACAGAAGATTTGCGTATCGATACAGTGGAAACAATAATATCGAACAATCTGGTCCCTGTTTCTCTTTTTCTTTTTTTTCTTTTTTTTGTCTCGTCGAGATCAATAGCCTCGTTATCGCAAAATGGACGAAAAGAATCTTTAGTATACGAGAAACCTAAACAAAGAAACAGTATTGTTCATGCATAGTTGGAATATGATTATGTAACAGAGAGAATATCGAGGATAATGTACAAATGTTTCGTGGAAAAGCAATTAAAACGGGAAATTTATTTTCGATAGTTTCCTGAAGAACCGGCCGGCCACTTTTGCCTGGTTCTATGAATAATTAAAGAAATCCCCGTCCATCTTCGACGTTTGAACGTTGCCTATGTAAATCCCTGGCCGACTACTGCGTTTCGAGTATCCTCCAGAACTACTCGACCGAACTCCACCCACGTATACCACGGCGGACGCTGCGAAATTTACAACCTACACGGTTATTTAGAAACGGATCGTGCTTCGAAACACATAATTTAGCATGTTAGAAATCCGCGACCCTTCTGTGCCTTCGAACACTCGTCGAACGACTACTAATTCTCGCGATACATACTCACTATAAAATCTTCGAAATTGAGCCAATCAGAAAAGATTCTGATCTTGTTAATTTTCCAAGCGGATCGTTTTAATTCTTTCTAATTTCTGGAGAAATAAAGACGAATCTCTCATCGTAATCACAACGTGGATTCGAACGAATAGATTAATGTAAATTACCCGAATATAGAAATTACAAATTTCGCTGGTGCATGCACTTCGAAGATCGTCGTAACAATTGTTTATCCAATATAAAAGATAAATGTAACTGAATATTTTTACGAACGATATACGTTTACAGAAAAATGCAATAAGTTAATTACTCCTCGATCAAATAGATCAAACAAATTACAAAAGTAACAACTCCTGTGCTGCTTTACGAGTACCTAAGTCAGCTTCTGAATGATCTGAGGTGGATAGGTCGTGGTCATAGTGCTACTGCTGGTGTATAGGTCGCTGTGAGGTACTGCTGCTTTCCTCTCATTTAGGATTCGTGGAGAAAAAGTCGGACTACGGGCGCCAGGATTTGAAGCTGGGCCTTGAACGTTCGTAACCAACAGCACTAACTGCTCTACCGTCATCCGGTCTGAGATAGGGTCTTTGTGTAGCAAGACACGGGACAAAAACCGTTGGAAAGTTTTACTGTCGAGTGCCGCTACAACACCTAACATTATATCGATCAATCGTCGAATAATTTTCGTTGTAATAGCTCGAATTAATAATTCGAATTATCCGCGATCCACGCGTCGGGTCATCGTCGAAGAAGAAACTCAACAAAAGCATCGACAAAGAAGCACGAATCCAGGGTTCTGTTCAAGCGTCCCCCAGGCTGATTCGCATCCGACTACTGGCTTTCGAGGATCCTCGAAAGCTACTCGAGCGGCCCCCGGCCGCGAATGTGCCGGACGAAACTTGCGAGAACGGAGGCGAGCAAACACGCGTGAACCGAACGCACACGCACGTCGACGACGAAACCACTCGAGGATACTTAAAGCCTGTACACCATGAGCTTAATTAGGGGTATGGCAGAACGGTGGTCGATGCACCGTGGCCCGTGCCACGTGCGTTTTCTCGCACCACGTTCGACCAGCCTGAAACCTTGTCCGACGACCAACGTCCAAAGTGAGTGTTTGCCCTCCGTTTCGTGTTGCACACGCTTCCATGCACGAATCGCTGGTGTACGATCGCCCCTGCCTTCGTGGGCCAAGTGTTTGCTCTCGTTCTACAGGAGAAACGCTTCCTTTGCTATCAGAATTCGTTCCACTATGCCATTGGTACTGGACAAGGTATATTTTCGGCTCGTACGTGGATATTGAACCGTCGAAGGTTGTCTTTGGTGGAATTTCGTACGAGTCGGTCAGATGTTGCAGCAATTAAAGTGTACTTTCTGTAAGTTTCACTTAATTAATTTTAATGGTCGGTTCTGTGGAGACAAATGGCTTATTTCCGTAAGTTTGTTTATTATGAAAAAGACGACATAAATAGCAGGAAATTGGAAGATTCGAATGGCGCTTGTAACAAGTAAAGAGCGATATCAAAAGTTGGAAACGAGGAACCGAAGCAGGTTATTAAAGGAAATGTTCGAAGGTAGAATCGCAGCTTATTATCGACGTCTTATCGCTTACATCGACCATATTGATTCGGAACTATCGTTACGTTTCCCGGATGCAATTCAACAATTAATAGAAGCAATAAACACGCAGTGAGTGATGGATTCTATTTCGAAGATCGATATATATTTTGTTTCTTTTTTATAGAAAATGGAAAACGTATCGTATTAATACGTACACTCGACAATTCGATTAATCTAGAAGGAATTATTGCTGCATACTAGGGATCAGTTTTGAGAATGATTTTATACATAGATGGAACGAACGAGAGAGATTCCTTTCGCATTAATGTGATTTATTTGTAAAGCGATCCTTTGAAACATCGGAGCAACGTTGAAAATATTTTTGACGTTTTTCCCATTTTTTTTTTTTTTTTTTTTTTGCTGAAGTATCTATCAACTACAGTCGTGCTTTACTCTCTAATACCTGTATTCACAGTATCCATGCACGCGTTTTTCAAAATCAAACTGCAAGAGCGAAAGAGAAAAAGCATTTGGACAGAAGGCGCGTTTCAGTGAAGAGCGTGCAAGGTTAAAATCGAACGGTAGGTAATTTATTAAATTCGTCGAGGCTCGAATAACGAACGCGTCTATCCTTTTTCATCGAACGAGAAGTTGGCATCGGCCACTGGCAAAAGAACAGTTGCTAACAAAAAAGGAAGGAAAGCCCGGGAGAAAAAAAGACAAAAATATGAGAGAGTTTGGCGCGGGGGTGGCGAGTCAATGGGCAGAAGCCGGTAAAAGCCGAATGAAGGGTCACCGAAAACGCATCGATATTCAAACGAATCGTCACCTAAAAAGGACACATCCGATAAACCATCAGCGAGAGCAGACAGGCTCGAATTACCATTGAAACCGGACAAAATGCTCTCTAACGAACGAAATAGACAGCGGTCGACGTGGCATTCACCGTCGAAACGCGTACAAAGGATCGATGAAAATGATCAGAGACACGGTGGTCCAACGAGCCGCCGCGAGATTTTTCACCTTATCGATGGACAGGCCTGACAGGGGAAAATTAAGTTGGAAAGCGACACGGAACGCGGCCGGTAAATCGCGGCAAATAAAAAACGAGATGGGGCACGAGTGGAATTCATCCCAATGGGATGGCTCGTGCAACCGTTGGAACATAGGAATTTATTAGCGCTGCTATGGTATTCCATTGATCTGGATGATCAACAGTTGAAAAGAGACTGTGTTTAGATTCATTCTGTGTATTTTGTCTCACTTTGTTCACAGCTCCCTTGTGTATCGAAACAAAATTGTAGAGAAAAAGATAGATAGAATGGAAGACGGAATAATCAAACTGCAGATGTTTGTCGATTTATAGGAAATTCAAAGGGATAAAAATACGTAAAATATCCAAAGCAAATAATTTTCTGCAATACGTATATACGAGAGTGATTTCAGGCTTCGAATATTTTCAAAATATTAGTGCAGAAGATTTAGCTGTGAAAATGCGAAAACGTCTTTTCACGAATGAAACACCTTGTAATATCATGTGATAAGAAACTGATCGTTATACGCACGAGCGTCTACATATTGCGTAACAATCTAAGTAACAACTGACAATTTTTCTACTTCTGATATACCGCTGCAGTTAGAGAAACGAAATTTTTCTACGCGATTTTCATTCGTTAGCCAGAAACTGTACTTATTATGCTTTCCTCCTGTGATCTTTATTTATTCAGCTACGAGATATGAACTTGCATAAGCATCCACAGTTTGATAGTAACGTAACGTGTTACAAATTTTCACCTTATCAACGATAAGGGTCTTTTGACACGAGAAAATTAAGTTGGGGAACGGCATGGAACGCGACCAGTAAATTGCAGGAAAATAAAAAAAAGATCGTAAGAGAGGGATGGAGAACGAGAACTGGTGGCACAACGAGCGACTGTTCAAATAGGTCGGTGGCTGGCCAAAAAGGAATTTATTAACGGCGCTGGAGTACATTCGCAATAAACCGTATGTCATGGGTAGACCACGGTGTGAGGTTGGTTATGGCGATACTGGCAACTAGCAGCCAGACAGCACCACGGTTCTCTCGGTCCACACTCGGCTCTCTCGAGCAACAGCCACCGTTGCTGCCGTTGCTGGCGCGCGAGCCAGGATGATTTAATGCCGAGGCTGCCCCACCCTGGAATGCCGTCGTTTGCGCGAGATTTTCAAAAATAATATCGGCCCACCCGAGAGCCAGCCGCGTTGCTCTCCTCCCAGGAAGAGCGCCGGGAATTATGCTGGAATGTTTCCTAGTATTTCGCCGCGCGAACCTCCACGTCCGTTGAAATTTCTGATAGATTTACGGATACGCGTCAGACTCGCTGAATTAACGCGAATTAATTATTTTTTCACGCGGTTGGCTCGTAGATAGTCACCGAACGTACAACACTGCGAGAAATGTATACAGTGGCTCGCAAAAGTGTTCCAACACTTGGCATAGAAAACTTTTACGCGTACATTTGTTTGTAGGTAAAACATAGAAAAGTTTCGTGTACATATTCGTGCGTGATATATGCGACATTTCCGAACAATTACATTATAAGAAGTAGAAAAGCTTGATGCATATACTTAAGTATGTTAATGTAGACTATTTGATTATCGATAATAAAATTCGAAAATATAACTCTGAAAATGTACGTCGTATAAAAGCTGCAGGTCGTTTTGTTGCAAATCGTTAGCAGAAAGAATCGGTGCAATGATCGACGAAAGTTTGAAAGTTAACTAAAACAACTCTATCCTGTTGCGATGTTAATTTAATCGAGTTGGAACTCGAAGATGAAGCGTCGAGAAACATTTTTCTAGCTGCCATTCGCGCGATCTTGCTCGAGCCCTCGTTTTCTCTTTTGTTACCAATGACGTCAATCGGCATCAATCCTTTGCTCGTGCATTTTAATACAACCGATTACGTCAGACAGAAGAGACCCGCGTCAATTCTAATATTGTTCAACCTGGATGTCACGCGAATGTAGAGCGAGAAAGACAGCGACAAAAGAGATGCTGTATGGCAGAAAAACGTGACGCTCCGGCTGCTAAAATAATATCGAGGGTTGCACGGGACGGACTAATAAAAATCGTTAATCAATCGAACGCATCTGCGGGCTAATGAATTTTTTTCACGCGTTTACCGATTGCCACGTGACTCGGCCTCGTATATCAGAAACCGTAACCACCACTATCGTTCCTACCCTCATTCCTTTTCCCATAAACGCGCCACCATTTATTAACGATGATCATCCAGTGTACACACTGTGAAATAATAAATAGGCGCTAAAGGGACGATGTAATGCCTTGTACGTTTAGGGACCACTATTTCTTCCTTCTTATTGCTCCTCACCTGTCGTTGGCCACGCGTGAACGAATCCACGTCTGCAGACCACAAGCTCCACGGTATAGATGCATTTTTCATCGGACCCAAAGAGAAACTGGCTTACGCCTATCGGGTCTTATCGTTATCATGATCTACGATCGCGACATCTCGTAGATCGTCCAGAACCGACCTCACCAACTATGTGGATTCTACGAGGATCTGGTTCTTGGAGAATTTAATAATTGTCAGGTTATGGTTAATCCCCTAAGGGACTCTGTTCTGCGAATTCCTTTTCGTCGTTTGTGAATCGATGTTTCTTTGATTGAAAATTCTCTTGTCGAAATGATAACACAGCGATTTTGGAAGCATTCTACGTATTCTGAGGACCAGAGAAAATTGTGGAAAATTTTAGTTTTGTAGAATGTACGTTCGAGAACATAAATAACATGGATTCCATGTATCGACGCGATCAAAACAAAGTTTGGAAAATTCTAGTTTTGTAGAATACACATTCGACAGGTCAAATACCGTCGATTCGATGCATCGTCGTTGTGAAAACAATCTTTGGGAGACCTGAATTTCGTGGAACGTGAGCTGCGCGATACAAAAATCACCGATTCTACGTATCGTCGCGAAACGAAAGTTTGGTAAATTCTAGTCGTGTGAAATGTAAGCGTCATATACCATATCTGTCCTACGCATTGAAACAGTGAAACAAAGCTTTAGAAAATTTAGTTCACTTTCGTGAACTAAACTGAAACAGGAGGAATTCACAGTCCGCGTTATAAGAAAAGGTACGCATATATTTTTAAATATGGAATATAAACAGTCGACCTAAACCCAATTTTAGGTAGAAATATCCAAAGGTTCTGTTTTCTACGAGAGGCTGGTTAAAACACGATCGGAAGTGTCATATTAACCAGGCCTCCGATATTCTTCATCTTTTCCATAATCCTTGTACACCGGAGAGACTTCAGCGAAAGTTACATCGAAGAATTACTCTTTGTATACAGCGTGAGACCAAAAGAGGCGAGAAATTGGTCGAAGATGCAAACGTACTACGATTTGATCCTCCGACCTAGCGAAGTCAATAGCATTAAACGTCCCTAGTGGGATTAATAGTGACAAGGGATTTGGCTAATCGCGGTAAGCTTAGCAGTAAATTACCACGATCAGGCTGACCGAGGAACCGGTAACGGGTAAATCAGCGGCCAACGAAGAACGTCACCGAATCTTTAATGGGTATTCGCATTTTTCAACTTCCCACGTTTCGGTTGGACCAGGCCTCTAGGCAAGTCCTAAGCCGTTTGCGACCGTAAATTAGATTTCTTCGAGGATGATTTGTAGCACAACCTCACACCTTTCCCCCGGTGCCCGCTCCTTCTGTCCCCATGTTCGTTTCCAGCCGATTTAGAAGACGAGGTCTGGTCCAGACCGTTGCGAAAATTTCCATCGACAGCCGTTCGATGACCGTCAAGTGGCTAAATCAGTTTGCCACTTGGAAGTTTATTGTACGAAGGTGAAAAACACAGGCATTATCGCGTCCGATTATCATTGAATTATTCTCTAGATGCGTAAGAAGAAATGTTCTTTGTTGCATAAGGGACAGTATCGCGCAACGAACCGAGATTTCAACTGTATAAATTGAACGACTACTCGTATCCACTTTATCCATCAGACGGTTCATCTACATTTAGTCAATCTGTATTATCTGCGAAACTCTGTTTACATTGTATGGCATAGTAATTTGCTCTTAATTTATTCCTCTATAACAATGTATCTCTTTACCTTACGTGTCGTGAAGAAAGCTCCTTTCAAAAGGCTTATATCGTCGAATCTACTGGTACTATCAGCTCGTTTATTTCATATTAAAATACATCTTACTACACGTTACATTTCATGAAAGTAAGAAGGTCGACAAAAGTGACAAAGAAAAAACGAGGGGGGGATAAAGCGTGGCCTGAAATAAGAAGTTAGCAAATTGTGCAAAAATTTTTCTCTCGAGATAGACAAAACGTAAAGAGATCGGAAGACGATTTAAGAAACTGTCAGAAGTCAAGCTTGTACCTTCTTTTAATTTCCACACAATTCGCCGATCAGGATCAATCGAACGAAGAAATGAAAAAAAAAAATGGCAGCCTCTGCTCGAAGAAGGTGTCTGGAGAATTTTTCGCGACGCCAAATTCTCCCGTCTATTTTTTTTTTTCAATCTTTTTTCTCTCTCGGCAGTTTTGAGCCGTGCACGAAGCACGATCGTGCAGCTGCAACTCATCGACGCGGTGTTATTAATTGATACGCATCTCCGGGCGATTAAGCCGATAATGAGATTAATTAGCGCCGGCTCGAGGCGCGGAGTTTGAGAGAGCGAAGCGAGAAGCCTGCGAACGTGTACGTTTTCGTTCGAGCAGGGACCACGATCGTCGAGTCATCGGCATTTTTCGAGTCGCGTCACGAATTATTATCCGCGGGGAGGAGACCGGAGAAAAGCAATTATGTTTGACGCCGCACGACGTTGCACATTCCTCGAAGTCTTTCTTGGATGCAGCTCTAAATGCAAGACTGTATCGCTGTTGCCTGCAGAAAACGATATCGTAAATTGTAACGTATAATGATCCTCCTAGCAAGAAATATATTATAGAAAATAGAGATGATTATAGTCGAAGATGTAGATAGAGCAATATTAATCAATTTGAAGCTAATTTAAATCAATAAACACGCGTCTCTCCCCTCGAGTATATCCCAGGCGTATCGATTAACGTCTCAGCCTCGACCAATCGATCAATCATTTCATATACTTCCAAGTTTCTTCGCAGTCATAGATCGCATTAAAGAGATTCGTTTCTGATAAAAACGAACGTACGATATACATTCCTGTTCATAAATATTAGGACACCCTATGATTTCGTATACGACGTGATAATTGAATCGTTCAGAAACCGTATCGATCGACAATAGAAATATGCTTCTGGAATAAAGTAGTTTCATTTTAATGTTGCGAGCTCCACTCTTGTTATTTCACGCACGCTACGAACATATTGCGTTCGTTTTACGTCTATTCAATAAATACAATTTTGATCGCGTAATTTATTTCATAAATTAAAAAACCACACGCCTAGAACCTTAAGTATGCAGCAGCTCTGTGTTTCAGTTTCCCCATTATGAACCCCATTATGAACAGAGATGTACGTTATCAGAAGCTTCGATCAAACCGATCGCCTCGCGAAAGGAGTAAACGGAAAATTCTTTGACCGCCAAATTTCATGGACAATTGATTTACGTGATAAGAAAGCGACGTTAGTTTTCCGCCAGCCGCTAATTTCAACGTCGAAATTCTTCTTTCCAGCGGTAGTTGCGGCGCCAGTGCGCGAACGGGATCGCGAGAAACATGGAATTGCGTGTGTCGAACAGGCGAGGAGGTTTATTAGCCGCGCGCAGGGCTAATATCGGGGATGTACAGCCGGCGGCGATAACTTTGACTAGTCTTTGATGTCGCGCACCCCTTTGTGCTGCCATCGCGGACAATGAGATCGCTGAAAACTCGCCTTTACGCCAGCTTGGCCCAGACGCGGCATCCGATTTTTCTTCTCTTCCCCCCTTGTTCCTCTTCCTTATTCGCTTTTTTTCCATCTGTCGACGGGCAACGAACCAACGACCGGAATGGGAAGTTAATAACGTGAACGTTTTCAACCCTGCTTCCCTCTCGTAGCTCTTCTCTCTTCTTCTCTCGGTCCAGGCTGGTAACGAGATGTCTTTATGGGGACGTTTACAATTACGCGTGACGCGTATGGATCATTTGCTGGCAAAAGAGGATCCAAGCGTAAATTGTTCGTAGGGAGAGTCGCGCGATATCACCGGCCGGTGAATATATTTCCTCGGGGACTGCAACGCGACAGTTTCTACTTTTTCCACGGATTTCGTGTACACGACGTCCCACGCGGTAATTGGCGCGGTTTATTCCTCCGCGAAACGATTATGAAAGGTAACGAGGGATGAAGATAACTTTCAACCCTTCGCTTGTCACAAATGCGCTCTTTAGGAGAAACATGTATGTACGAGCTTTTTTTCTGTTTTCGATTCGTATCCGGATGAGAATCATTACGACGTAAATCGGCCCTTTGACAGTCTTCATAAAATAGTATTCTGCGATCATTATTGCAACGAACTCGTCATATTTTGTCAAATCTCAAAAGCGTATCGCGACCCAGTCTAAATTTATAACTAAATGAATCGTCAACATAGAAGGATGGTACTTTTGAAACTTGTTGTACATAGTAAAAGGAGAAATTCTCGAAAGCTTGCACGTACAACTGTATCATCTTCGGTGTGCCGCTTTGGCAATCAAGAATCGATGCGTATCAATTTACTGTAGGAACGTTAAAAGGGAATTTGCCAGCAGAATAAGGGAATGATTGAAATATTAAACAGAAATTCGCGTGCAACTCGTTAGGGTGCCTTTCACGTGCAACTTCAGCCCTTGAAAAGCTGAGGGTGCTCGAAGTGGCGCGAGGCAGAAAACGTTCGGCGAAACATTCCATCGCGAGAACATCGTTCGCGTCTCGGACGTCTCGCGACAAAGTCGATATCGCGCCGATTCGGCCCAACGAAAGCCATTTTTCTTCCATTCCTAGTCGGTCGCGAATCCGGATTCGAGTGGCTCTCCTCGAGGCGCATGCGTGACCACGCATTCAGACCTCCTGTTCACGTGTGCACCAGTGTGTGTGCGAATACGATTGTTAATGCACGCGATGCAAATGCGCAGACGCTGGCAGTGCATCGGATGCACGAAGACCACACTGGCGAACGATCGGTGGAGATAACGGTGTTCGCTCGCGAACCTTCGAGAACCGATAAAATGGATGCTCACGCATCTGTTTGACACTGAAAGTATACACTATCGAGCCTGCTATATATAATTAAGTAGGTGCATGCGAAGATCAGAAGAGAAAAAATAACCGTGACGCGTATAACAGAGAGATGGGAAGATGATTAGGCGAACGATTGCGGGTCTAGTTGGTTATTTTTTAAAATGAAAAATTCTCACGCGACGAACGCTTGACGGTGATCATTTTCTCTTTAGTTTCTATCTCCGTTTGTTTAATATCGGTGGATTCAGAAATATTCCAGACTTTTGGGAATGAAAAAGAGTCTTTCGTGAAGTAGCTAAAATCGTGTTCTTCTGAA
This sequence comes from Bombus flavifrons, assembly GCF_040668555.2. NCBI lineage: Eukaryota > Metazoa > Arthropoda > Insecta > Hymenoptera > Apidae > Bombus > Bombus flavifrons. Next base: position 8,528,016 of record NC_138453.1, read on the forward strand.
ACAGATATCTTAGAGTGATGTCAGTATCTGATAGTTTTACGATAAGAATGAAATTTTTGCTATTCTGCTCGTTTAATCACGATATAGATTATGTAGATTACGATTATCTTCACTTTCTTTCCTCAAATCGGTACAATAACGTGAATCATAGAATCGGATCGTAGAATCAGATGACGTACTGCAGGAAAAGTGTAATACCTTAAGAAATAATAGCAGCAGCAACAAATGCACTGCGTTCTCTGCAAACATAAACGAAAGTGCGTAAGAGATTTTAAATTCCTCGGATTACCGAATGATTCTCCGTTTCGAAAGTCGAGCGAAAAGGATCTCTAAATGAAAATACCGGTTCAGGGTTGCTGAAATATATCAGACTTGAAGACGGATAAAAGGCAAAGGTGTTACCGAAGTGACGAGTTTCACCGAACAGTTCCAGCCCGGCGAACAAACACGCCACGAGCCTAAGACTTATTAGATCTCCAAACGTAATAGGTCAGCGAAGAAAGGGCGCGACCGGCATGAAATTCATCAAAGGATTTCCCCTCGGCTCCAGGAGCTGTAGCAGCTTCCTAAAAAATGAAACTCTAACACCCGTCCAGCGTAAGTGCTTCAAAAGAAGCGAGCACAGAGAAGAGCGCGGAAAGAAAGTCGCAAGGAAAATGGGGAGGGGAAATCTCGGCGCGCACCTGTGCACGTATGAGCGAACGTGTAAAGACGAATAGCGGGTGGAACATGGAAAAAAAAGAGAAAGAGAGAGAGACAAAGATACTGGAAGAGGAAAAGCGCAAGAGAGAGAGAGAGAGGCTTGAGAGGAAAGGAAGAGAAGCGCAAAAAAGGGGGAAGGTGCGAATCACGCTCCCGCGAATCCTTTCTCCAGCGCCGCGAGGGTGCACTTAATTGCGAGTTTAAGTAATTAGTACGCGAGCTGGAAGCGCGTCGCTCGTCCTCGCTCGCTCGGTTCCGCGAGCACGACCAAGCCCTTTAGTTCTTTCTTGCTCTCTCTCTTCCCCACCCCTTTTTCCTGTTTGTGTGCGCGTGTATTTTTTTTTTTCATTTCCATTTTCTAGAGGATTCTTCAGGCCGCGACGCTGCAACGGTAACAGGGTTGTTTCTCTTACCGCGGCCCGACGAATAATTGCGACGACGGATTGTAATTATAAAATGGTATTTCGGACGTCCTTGCCACTTTTCAGGGAAGAAGGACCATCGTGAGGTGACGCTGGAGAGGAACAGGAGTGCCCGTTATGTCGAGTATTGGGACGTGTAATGAGCAAGTTGCAAGTTTAAGCGTGTCGCTTCGACGCGTACAATGCGAGCCTCGTCCCCTGTTTCCCCGTAACGCTCGCAATAGAAAAATTGCATCTGATAAAAGGAAAAAAGAGACAGATTGTATTTCGCGACTCGACCATTCCAGATAGAATAGACACACGCCGTCAAGATAACGTGATCGCCGTCATTTATACATTCAGAAAGCGTCTCGATACCGAGCTCGTTTATCGTCATCTCAAAAATAACCCTATCCCTTCGGGATGACATCGCAGCATTTTGCATATATCGCAAAATGCACCAGACCATTCAAGGACCACGATACGATATTGCTGGGAACAGGAGGCTCAGAATCGTCAAGGTCGTTGTACGACGAGTAACGTAAAAACGGTTCTGTACAGAATCATGAGGATTCAGCTCTTTTTTCGAAACTACCCTGGTGTCTCTAGCGAGAGTCACAAAAGGCAAACGCTCGCCGTATCACGGCCGACTCGCAATATTATATTCGCTGGCAATTCACGCCGCTCTCTATGAACGTGGAAGCCCCTCGAGGCATTCTACCTTTTAATTAGCCTCATTACCATAAAATAATTACAAAAAATTACAGTGGCGTGCAACGGGGCCCGAGGCGCCGTGGATAGAGAGGGAGGCTCGACGTTACACGTCGACGAGCTTATACGTCACCGGCTACGCGAGCTACGTGAAAACCGGGTCTTCGTTTCTTTCTATTTATTCCACCTGCACGCCAACGCTCTCTCGACGCAAGATAATGCACACTTTTTGCGTATACCTTCGACAGAGAGAGAGAGAGAGAGAGAGAGAGAGAGAGAGAGAGAGAGAGAGAGAGAGAGAGAGAGAGAGAGAGTGAGTGAGTGAGTAGGGAGGCGGAGGGCTGGAAGAAGTAGAAAGAGAGTAGAGGGACCTCGCACCCACGTGCTCTAATGAGTAATTAGTAATTAGCAGCGACACCCTGTGCATCCAGCGCGAGCAGTGACGCATTTATTGCGTAATTAGGTGAGCCTGAGCGTCATTCGAGTTTATCGAATCTCTCCGACTGAGAAGGGCTGCACTCTTTCTTTTTTTATTCCAGCCGCACTGTGCGCGATTGTGTCGAATGGATGAAAAGTATTTTCTTCTACGCTCTTTTCTCTCTTTTCATCGCCTTTCTTCGCGCCCCCGAAAAAAAAAGAAAAACAGTGCAATTTGGTTCGCCAGAGGGAAAACGCGAGCACGAAAGGGGAGAATAAAAATGCGAGGTAATTAATGGGAAGAATGAGCGAACGGAAACGATCGAAAAGAAAATTCGCGTCTGTTCGGTCAAAAATTTGTAACGTAATCGGAAAACGATCGAATATAAGGTTCGCGAGAGGAAAGCACGACGAATCGCATCTTTCGTGTTTTACAGGGGAACAAAATTTATAAATTCAACGTGTTGTCGATCAATTTTATATCTTCAGTCTCTCCGTTTTCATTTAATTTTGGTACATCAGACAGGCGTATTCTTAACTACCGTTAATTATTTCAACGTAGATCCATCTGCTATTCCTTTATTTATCACGTTTATCACGTTTTTCTCGTGTGACCCTTACCTCGCTGCTTGACACTGATAATGGTACAGCCCAAAACGTGTCAAAGTCACATTTATCAAATACAGGATCTACGTTATGTTTCTATTTTTATCGTATAAAATGTTACGTTTATAGTTTCCTGAGTTTCGCGTCAGAGGGTAAACTTATCATTTACGCCGCTATCAAGCTCACCTTAGTTTTACAATCACACTGGCTCATCTCCAGTTGTTTCGTGACGCTACAAGTGGTACAAGGTTATTCGCTCTTGCGAATAGTGACATACCTTGCGTTAAAGTTACCTTTGAAATTTCGTCGAAATGGCGCGCGAAAATTCCTTTCGAAATTTTAAATGGTCTCTCCTCTACAGTTTGCGTTTCTTGAGTCGTGCCAGTCAATGCCAAACAGCGGCAACATGTAGTTCCTCTTACGAGTTCTATAGGCGACTCGAGTTGCATGGACAATTTTTCAATTAACGTTATCGAACGTCACGCCACGCCACGCCACGAGAAATTTGCTTAGGAGGGAGTGGGAGAGGGGGTGGAACAGACAGTAGACCGAAATGATATCCCCAATACCGATGTCTTAATTATACATGGCATCTGTGACAACGTTGCGTTATCGCGTGTAAATGTGAACACTTGGGAACGATAAGCGGACAAGTAGCATCTACCTACCACGCTTTCCACGAAACGATCAACAAGGTGTACATATATCGGGAGTCGTGTCGTCATGCAATTTCACGCCGCTTGGCGAGCAATTTTCTCTACTCGTAAGAAACACAAGTGTGTTCCAGTGTTCCACACAGAAGTAACGAAAAGGATTCCGTGTAAACTATACGGCACTGTTGACGAATTGGTCGAATATGATACATATTTAAATTGTTTCTAGTAATTCAAGAAAATTACGTTCCGAGCGGAAATTCATTGGTATCGAACGAAGAATTTTCCGAACGCAATTTTTTGAAAGAATTATTTTTCATAAAAAAAACATGAGTCGTTTTCTATTATTTAAGTAGCACCACGATACGTTTAGCGGGATATTTTTGAAAGTTTTCTCTATATCAGTAAATGTCTCATTCATCGCATATTTTTTGAGCGTATCACAACCTAAAATAGCGTAGTCTCCATGTTAGAGGAACGTCAGAATCATTCTTGTCGCATTATCTTAATGAAATAATATTTTTGTAAGCTTTCGTATAGTTTTCGAATAGTATAGTATAGTAGTTCAACGAATCTTTAGTTGAACGTTTTCTCGTATACGTAGGCTAAATTTGATTAAAAATTTTCACAGCAAGTAATCGTAAGAAATTGAGGTGTACAACGTACTTCCTATTTCCTATAGTTTGACGCGTTACGCATTACCTACAATGACAAGTAAAAGTTGAAAACGGTGCGGGATAAAATAAAGAATAAAATGTTTTATTTTGTTACAAAATTGCGACGTTATATATCAAAAAATAAATGTCCGATTTCTGAGCAATGCTAAAACTTAACATTCCCCGTTTTTCCCCTTTACGTATGTTCGATTTCACCAATTTTGTACCAAATATATTTTTGTTAAACTATCGGAACGAGCTGAAATATCGTGGCAAATGATTTGTTTACCCTGTACAACGAGAGATTCGACAACGTTCAATCTCTAAGACGTTCTCGTACATTTTTCCACTCGAGCCTGTCGCAAGATCACCGCTTCACGGTGACGGAATCCTTTCGAACCGCAGAGATCCCGCGTGATCCTTTTGAAACCGGTGTGCCACGACACAAACGACAACGAATCCAACGGAGATTGCCCGTTCAACTCGGACAGAAGAAAAGAAGTGGCATAATTTGTCACCGTGGACGTTCCGGGCGATACATCACCCGCGGTGGAACGCGACGCCTCGCTGTAATTAATCAACGATGCAGCGATAAATAATTAAGATTCGAGCGGGGCCCGGTCGTCTCATTAATTACGACTACGCGTACCGCGCGACTTTCTACTAATTGTGAGCGTCGCGTCGTCCGTTTCTGCCGACTGCCAGCTTCCTTTCCCATTCCCTCCCCTTTCCCCTGCGCGTCTCTTTATTTCGCTTGTGCTTTTCTCGCGGAGATCACGCGTATCGTTTGAATAAAACGCGACACGCGTCTACCTCGCCTGAGATACGATGGGAAGAAAAATATGCCGTTATCGGGGCAACGTTTGCTTCTTACGGCCGTGGCGCGCGCGAATTAATTGCGTTATCTGTCGTTTCGATACGCGTCATATCTTCTATCTTGAGTGTTTCCCGCCCCCGATTATCGATCATCGAATTTTAATTAGTAAATTACCGCCAGCTTTCTCCTTGCATTCCACGCTTATTCCACAGTTCTTATCGAACTGCTTCTGAAACCGTCACTTTGGGAAAAAGTAGCAAAATCTTTATCAATTACTGATGATGATCAACTAGTAGATACCGACTATATTATACCAAAAGTATCTTTTCTTTTTGCGCTAATAATTCGCGCGTTATTTTCAACAAATTTGAACGACGAATTCGTCGATCGACTCTCGTGACGCAAGACAGTCTCGCGAGCTATCGCGTCTGTTATCATTCTGCGGCGAGAAAAACATTTTCTACGTCGCGTCGTGCGATAATTAGCCGGAAGAAGTTAGTCCTCTCTTTTAGTTATCGCACCTGAGTTTCTCCAAGGTAGCTCCGTCATCCTCCGTAGAATTGTAATCAGCTCGGAGAAAAAGGAACGTTTTCCAAAATTTCGCTTCGTACGAGCCTGCACCACATCGAGGTTAATTAGCCGGCAAAATAGCGAGCAGAATCGTGGCGAGAATCAATTATACAAATAATTTACGTGCCTCGAATCCGCCAGGCGCGTTTCTCGCGTCTTAAACACGCGGGATCTCCGCTTAACGGCAACGTCGCTGCCAGAGTTGATGAGAATATAATTGCAAAGTCATTCATCAGGCATCGGCCGCGGCGGATTGTACGTGAATCGCGTTAGAACGGATCGCTATGCTTCGACGATACAACGATGAATATGTACCTAGACACGCGTGCATTCCGCGCGATCGTTAAATTCTCCAGTGAAATAGGTGTTCATTTTTTCCATCCACCAACCTATCTTCCTTACCTTTTTCCGCCTATCCTCGTCCTGCGATTTGTCAGCTGGTCTCGTTCTCGTTTCAACCTTGAACGCTGCATGGAAACTACAAATTCTTTCGATTGGCCGCGCCGCAGTTCGATTCCTTATCAATCTCATTTGGAAACCAGACGAGGTTTCAAAGCGAGCTGGCCGGATTATTTGCGAAAAGATATCTACGCTTTCTCGGACGATCGCTGGCCGATTATCGTTAAACGTTGTTGCTACCTTCCTCGTAAATTATCCAGCACGTGATACCGACGCACCCGCGATGTAACTGAAGCTGCCAATTATCGTTGCTCTACTGACTCAACAAATATTCATAAATCTTGAACCCTAACGAGTGCTCGAGCGGCTTCCACCGCTTAATAATCGTGACGGAGTTGGTCGAATTACTTTTTTTGCTGGATACATACAGCGAATTGAGCCGGCTGGTCGTTAAAACCGACTTCGCGGAGAGGGGTTTCCCGCGAGTTTCCCGATGGTAACGATTCCCGCCGATCCGGTAGGAGAGAGAGCACGATTCCTTGTACGCGTTACGTGGCGTTTCACGGAGTGTTAAGTGCGTGTGCACGCGGACGCCGAGTCGCAGTATGAGCAGCTAGAGAGCCTGCTAACGCTTAGTCGGAGAATGGAAAATTGCATAAGAGTCCCTCGAACGGGCCACGCTCGATAAATATGCATCAGCCGTGCATCGGTGCATTTACGCGCAGAACGGGCGTCGATGCGTCCTCTACGCCGGATTTTTTCTGTAAGAATCCTCCTGCTGTTTCAACAAGAATCATAGAAACAGAGTATACGGATTGTTACGAGGTCTAAAACTTCCCGAGGCTATCTATGGCTGTCACCAAGAGGAGTACAAAACGTCAAATCAATATACGTAGGTGCTAAAAATCAGCCCATCCCACGAAGAACATGGAAATTTGCATTTGTAAAAGATGTTCGACGTATTTCGTTGATTTCGGTGTATCACTCGCATCTTTGTCGTAGGCCAATGATATAATTTATCGATCAGAGATTGAATAAAGTCTGCAGTAAAATACCTTTACAAGGAGAAATCTAACAATTAGCATCGAGGATTAAGACCATTTTCATTGTATTGGTTCACCAAAGATTCGAGTATTCTTTTATATTGTAGAAAAATAAAGTTTGATATAGCTTGTTAAAAATGTTTTACTTTTCCGGACCAATGATATAAACTTTCCAAATTTTAGACTCCATTTCTATGAAACATTGTATTAGTTAAATGCCAGCATGATTTTTAACCAGCCAACCAAATATTTCAAACGCGTATTTAAACTCATCGAGCGAAATTAACATTTTCTACGGGTCTGTCCGCTTTCCGTGATTCGTAATGCTCGAAGGATCGCGAACGGTACATTTTGCAAAAGATTCAACCGACACCTTAGCAAAACCGCATCATCGTTTCCCCATCCATCGTCCCTGTTCTAGAAGATCTTTTGTTTAAACAAAAAAGCGGCACGGCACAAAGCGACGAATTAAGGTGACCGCTTGGGATATTGAAAAATGACCGTCTTGCGTAATTGCTGGCCGAAAAGTCACAGAGATAAATGCGTGTCCCGCTAATTTCCGCCCCCTCGGCCATCTTCGTCTTCTTTCTCAACGCACGCCTTCGTGGCACGGGTATAGATGTCAGGACGATAGCAAATTTCATTTATTATTCTCCAGGCCGCTGTCTGCCGCCCCCCTTTCCCCCTTGGAAAGGACAGGACAGAGGAGGCTGACCACGACGATTTCTTTCACGCGACACACGCGACATTTATCACGCGTGTGACATTTTAATTAAATACGATGACACTCACGGTTCGGCCCGTCGCGGACGTACGCAACTACGAAATGTACCAATACGCGTGCCTTTCTAGCAAACTCGTCTGGGAACAAGTTTCGTAAGCGTTCGTGAGAGCCTGCCTCGCTATAAGAAATATCCGCGTGGATCTTGACACGTTTCGCGATCAAAATTTTCCGTCTTGCTATCGCGCGAACTTCTCTCACCCGCTTTTGCTTTCCTTCGGGCGTAACACGCTGTATTTTTCTCCTATTTTTAACGCGCGAAAGGAGATATATTATTAAGCAATTATCATCGATCGAGTTGAATCGCGAGGAGCGAGATTCAAAAGCTGGACGATTTTCACGCGTAGAATTTTCCGAGCGGCGGCGCGCACCGCCGCGATGATTAGACGGTCTCGTAATTAAGACACGCTGCGAACTCGTTAAATTACATCGGCAACTCGATGGAAATTAGTACGCATCGGCTTAGTACCAATTCCTGACCACCTGATTAATGGTAATTCCGCACGCGAAAACTCTACCGAGGAAAGTTCTCTCGGAGTCGCTTGAAATTTCGTTTTCTCCAACGTTCGAGATAAATCTCTCGTCGTGCTACTGTTTCTTTCATATTGTAATTTCCAACTCCGAACCGAGTACTTCAACGTACGAACGCTTTAATTCCAGCGAGATTAACCCAACGTGCGAAATAATCTCTCCGATATAGGTTATAAAGTACGCGGCTACTCGCGTAGTATTAAAAATTATGCCAGTTGAAATACGGATCTGTTGCGTATAACTCGTGCACGTGCGTATTTTTAAATGTACCTTCGATAACTATTTTTCATCAAGCGACCAGCAGAACTAACGAAGGTTTATAGAACGCGTAGGATTATGGAACGTTCACGATGATTCATGACACGTTTGTGATTTTTCAGGTCCGCCTTGAACAAGTGAACTGGAATGTTTGTGAAACGTCGCAATGCGCTGATAACACGATCGAAAGCCGAACATTCGCAAACATAGAATATCAAATAGATACGGTTCCGAGTATTCTGTCCAAAGTTGATCTCTCAGCCATCGTTCTGTCGTCTATATCTGAGAGTAAAAATTCTACCACGATACAACGTCTTAACTTTTATCTTGAAGCTAAGAAGGAAAAATCAAAAGTGTATCCAGCGACCAAGGTAGTTGGCCAGGAATAATTAAGACAGCAGAGTGGCCGGTCGTTATATCGCTTACGAGTCTCATTCATCGGCGAAATTACCGTTCAACGGCACCGAAATCGCAATCGCGACGTGGCGATCTCCCCGACGACGATGACCAGCCGCGATAGCGAGACGCGTGACGTCGTTAGAACGCTTCCCAGACGTAGAAACCAGCGACGATAAGCGAAGAAGAAGGCTAAGCGAAGGAGAAGCGTTCCGTGGTTCGCCACCGAAATTAAGACAAATCGGACAACACCGATTGCGATCGCGTTCAATTAAGCCGGACGGATCTAGCCGCGTGCTATTCGTCGCCACGCGGCACTCGCGCCGCTCTCACATGCAAATCGTGCATTACGGGGTGGCCTCGTGCCTCTCCTCCACCCTGTTTTCGTTTCGGGGACGATAACTCGACGCTCTGTGCACGTATGCACGTACAATCTCGCCTATAACTCAGCCAACACTTTCTACGTTTAAGGGATACATTTAAGTATAATATAGGAATTATAGACAAGGATAACGATATATATATTTCCCATATGTATATAGTATAACTATATATATTGGGTTGTCAACACAATAGTTGCTTACTGGAAGTTCTTCACGAGGAAAATAATTAAAATGGACTGAAACGGAATCGACGTTATAGGATAAATTATTTTCGACAGATAAATAGAATTGTCGTCTTCAGTAGTGATTTCGATAAATGACGTTCGATAGACATTTCGTTGGGAACTAGCGAGCGTTTGGTGACTTATGGATGGGATTGTACGTGCACAGGTTTGGTGTGTGGCCGGGTTATCGGCCGGGACACCGGTTTATCAGTGGCTGCCCGTGGCCGGCTGAAAAATCACCGGCCGGAAAATAATTGTTAAGTGCTTTATTAGCGCAATAACGCACGTCTGGGTTGAGCCAGGACGGGGGTGTGGAAACGAAAGAGCCGAGGGGAGATAGCGAAACTGCTGCCGGGATCCTTCCTCGCGATTTATGGCCCCTGTCCACTCGGTCGCTTTTCGATTTCTTGTTTGTTTTTATGGTTATTTCGTTGCTCGAGGAAGCATAAACGCGTCGCGTAGACATAGCCGAGTAAAGTAAACCAACGTTGCTTGTGTCAATACCATATTTGAACGAATCGAAGTAATTTACCTTGCAACATTGGAAATTCGAGAAAAAACCAACAGTTTTTAACTGACCTACGCTTGAAAGTAAATTATTTGATCCGTTATTAGTGATTCGATAAATAGAGAAATACATCGCGCGCATTGACAGCTCGGCGGCTACAATTTTTTACGAGGACTGATATATGTAAATTCTACTCGTGAAAAGATAATAAGTTTCTTTATTAGATAACAAGTTTCTTTAATTAACGATAATATTCGTAGCTACAATTCAATAACGTTTATATATTGTTTTATTTTGCAACTTACTTTCACATTTACTTTATTTGTTCTGCCATGAGCCACCCAGTGGCCATAATTTAAAACGCACGGAGGAATGGCAATTAAGAACAACGTTTTCTTCGATTTTTCTCGGCGTTTACAATTATTTATGCTATCTCCTTATAGCGAATAAATTCATGAAAATAAGATTTCCTTATCCCTAGACGTCGAATACTATTAATAACTTCGACGTTGATATTTTTTTCTCGTAAACCTACGATAGTTTACTAAAGTAGAATCGGATAGTCTGTAAAATAGAGTAGAGTAACGTAAAGTAGAATCCAGACAGTTTCTTACATCGACGATTAATGGAACAACGTACAACGGATTTGATTATTCCGTGGAAGGTTCGAGATTGAATTGTTAAGAAGATGTCGAAGCTTGTCTGACTGAAACGACATTACCGTAGAGCGTGAAAAAAGAAAAGGAGCCAGGATGGAATCATAGCTATACACGTGACTGTTCAAATCACATGTCCAATTCCTTCGATTATCGTTGGCTCACTCGAATGGGAAATGGTCCTAACAGAAGTGCGACAAATCGTCGGTCTGAGGGTCAATTTAAGAAAACACGACGCCTCGAGGAAAAAGGGATTTGGATCCGACTGTTTACCCACTGCCGAGTTTGTCGCATTAAGGACGCATTAGCGTCGAGTCCATGTTGAGCTAACTGATTGGCGTGATATAGGCTGCAATGCGGGGTGACACGGCCGGCCTGTGCTCGCTCAAGAACGACGAAAAGAGAAGAGAGAGGGCGAGGAAATATTCAGGAAATCGGTTGCCGCCTCTCGGTATCGTAATGATCGGATTGACGTCTAATTAAAACGCCTGCCGATTAGTGCTGCAAAGCGCACCAAGCTAATGAACCTTCCACGATTTCCAGAATACCATCGAAATATTCGAAACATCGCTGAGAAATTTATCTCGAGATACGTAAGAAGTTTATACCGGAAAACTGTGCGTAAGGAGATCGTGCGTACCGAGACGCACAAATCGTGAAACAAGATGATGAAGACAGAAGAAGGGAAATAAAATCGTTGCTTCAAGCCTGTTTCAAGCCTGTAACTGTGTACGTCTCAATCATCGAAACGAATTTCGTTTCAACCGAAGGAAAAATTATCACAATGTATTGAAGGATTTTATAGCGTAAAATTGAAGACAGATATCACGCTAACGTGGAACGAGCGTTTTTTTTTTTTTTTTTTTAATATTATCTATTTATTGAAATTTACAATCAATTCTCGCATTGAGGAAAAAACATAGTATGCGTAAAGATAGTACGTTTACCTGTACAACGCACACCCCAATCGCTACCTCATTTTCGTCCCTTCTCTTCTTACATTTAAGAGTGGACTTACTTCCAGTGGAATTTCCAAACGAACCGAACAGCCATAAAACGACTTATGGGCGTGCCACACGTAAATAGTTATTTTTCATATTTCTTCCAAAAGCTGTCACAAATTTCCCAATAAATAGAAACGTATGATTCGGTCGCAGATGGCCCAGTTAGGGCAGTCGGATTAATATCTTCATATGTAACGGAGTTGCTATTTCGTTATCACGATCGTAGCTCACGATACAAGCCTCTTAAAGCGAACTTGACGAGCAGGTCAACGTTCGCTGGCAGGTAATAAATAGTCAGAGAAGTGCGTCATTTTCGAAAGACAGTAACTCCTACGTTCGGAAGGACAGGATGGGGGAGGTAAGGGTCGCGAAGGCTGCTTAATTTCACTTGGGACGCGCGACGATCCGAAAATAAAACTGCAGAACGACTAAGCCGGAGAAGGAAAGAACTCCGGTGGACAATAACAGTGTGAATATAAAAGGAGAGGAGAGGAGAGAGAGAGAGGGAGAGAGAAACTCGTCCCCGAGGTTTTGTCCCTGTATCGGCTGCCGGTGGTTGGCAGTCGAACCAGTGGTGCTATTAACGACATTAACGCTACTCGGGGCAAACACGGCCCTATATCATCCAGAGGCTGCGGAATAATAAACAATAAATTTCGGTGAAATACGGCGTCGAACAAGCGTAACCCATTTGTTTGCGATAAACTGACCCCGCAGCTAGTCGAACCAGTCTGCAACGATCGTCTCTCACGTCGTTCCACCCCTTCCTTACCGGTGTGCCTCTGGAGGCCTCTCTCGTACGTCGTAGCGTCGTCCACCCTGTCTAGGATACCGTAGGAATGTCGCTGCAGAAGGAGAATATAGCAATATCATTGCAGAATATAGCAAGCTAGGGTTGTCCGTGAGCCACCTACGCTTCAACCATATAGAAATTCAATTCACTGTACAGTTTGAAGAAAATAATTACATTCGTCGTGCGTATTACGGAATACTACCGGAGAAAGAAATATTTAGAAGCAAATAAGAAGGAAATTGTTTTCGAATAATCTTAGCGTAATATTAGATCCGAGTTTGTGAGAGGGTTAAGGTTAATTGAAGAAACTACAAGTTCTAGCAATGGAATAATATACGCAGGCTATCAATTTAATTATGATTTAACTGTGAATATCGTTGTTAGTTGAACAAACTTTCCTTCTGCTGATTAGAGGCGTTGAAAAAATCGTTGAAATACCATGTATATCGCACATCTGTCGAGTTATCAATGTATGTACCGTGTATTTCACTATTCGTCACGACAGTAAAAGCAAGTCAAATAGTTTATTTTCGGATGCAGACTACTTAATAACGAAGTTTAACAAATTGCTCGGCTTACCTCGAATATTCTTCTGACCCAAATAATAGTACCATATCCTTTTCAAGAGGATGTAAGATGAAAGGTCGAAATGGGTGACGTGATTGTGAAAATGGTACCTCCTTGCAACTGATAAACTGGATAGTTACGATACATTTTGGTGAAAGAGCTTGGAAGAACTCAGGGCCGGCGTGATCTTTCGCAGGGCCGAATTCGAATATTTTGCGGGGCTTAAATACATATTCAAATCTTACACGTAAATTTTACGACGAGGAATTATTTATCTACAAACGCTGTTACGTGTTATATATTTTTTTTAAGAATATTAAATAATAATACAATCCACAGTTTTTAAACAACTCCAAGTAATATTTTTTCGCATCGATAATTCGCTTTCAAGGGGGAAAAATTGAATGAAAGTACAAAATCTGTAATCATGTAATATGACTTTTGCAAAAAACTATTGATGTAGTTTAATTTCTTTAAAAATTACATTTCTTTGAAAGCGCCTGGATTTTTTTTTATCTAAAGTAGTTTCCAGGATATAAGGACTTTATGAAGTTACTATTTGTTAATAGTATCAAAATTGGTGTTTTTTAATTGGATAATTTTCGTAGACCGCGAGGTCTGTCGAAACGCTGGGCCGAGTTCCGGCGAACGCGCTGAACCTGCCTTGCGCCGGCCCTGGAAGAATTTTTCAACATTTTCTGGAGAATTGTCAACTTTTAGGAAATTTAGGAAATTTGTGAAACTTGATGGGAAGAAGATTGACACAGAGCCAAGCTACGGAAAAATTTGGTCGCCGTGGAATTGCAAGCGAGTTTTTTCCATGTGCAGCACACTTGCGACACAGGCAGCCAATCTACAGATTAAGGAGCTTAATCAGTGCGGGCAGCATGTGCAAATAAATGCAAGGCGAACACGAAACGCAAAAACGAGGCGATAATACGGCGGCGAGGCCGTTTCCCACTCGAAAATACGATCGCGTACGTTATCGTGCCAATTAACAAATTGGAATGGTCCCTTTGGATTCTCGATGACGGCCGTTCGTTCCCATAACTGTCCTGCTCGTGCCATAAACACAGCCAGTGTGGAAAAAAGATGAGAACGAAGAACTGCAGTACGAAAGAAAGCAGACGAGTATATAGAGAAATAAATTTTTTACATTCGAAAATTAATCTGTATGCGAAAGTCGATCGAACATATTCTTATAATTAGGTAGATCAATATAATTTCGTCTATTAAGGAAATAAGGATTTTATTAAACAGACAGGTTAAAGCTTGAGATTTTGAATAGAGTAGTTGGCAGGTAATCAACTAATTGGCCCCTGTGGCGCAAAGTATCGCGTGAGGATCGACGAATCCTTTTGGAACCAGGCACACAGGGTTATTGGCTGGTAAAGCTTACTTGAACGTTAATAACAAGGTCGTTTCACACCGGATACTCGATTGCACGGTGGCAGCCTGCCAATAACTCTGCGCGCCTCCATAAGGAGTGCGTTTTAGGTAATTGGCCGTGAATATTATCTTACTTGGGGGTTAACCCGGGCCACGAGAGCCGAGAAAGGGAGAAGCAAACCGCGATACCTTCCACGTATCCACGAGGGGATACTCCTTTTTTCTTTTTTTCGTCGATCAACCACGTGCCAACCGAGCGAGTCGAGATTTATGGTTTCTCCGATGTTATATCATATTTAACGTTTGACAGAAGCAGCGATACTTAAATCGCGGTGGAATTTCGTTTATAGGAATCCGTTTATTTGGACGAGCCGCCTGAATTCTATCGATTCGGTAGCACGTAAATGTATTCGATCAATTATAGAAACCTTTTACGAATATATCAATTTTCTTAGCGCTATTGTCAACCTCGATTATCGTAATTATATCTTGGTAAAATTGATAGGTGCAAGCCTGAAGAATATTTAAACAGTCGATTGTCTATTATATTAATAAACTTGAGCGTTCAGTGAGAATATTTAACAGCTATCGCACGTTTACGTTGTATATTAATTTTTCACTGGATATATGCTTGCAATAGATGTCGCGTAATTTCAATCCATATTTTCAAATCGCTTTTAAAACTTTACCAATATAACCACGACAATTGTGGTGTTATCTGCAAAATGTTTTACATGACACACGCGCGTGATATGAAACGTACAAACACTTTCGCGAGCCAGCGTACATCCACAAAAGATTTCGAAATATCCAAGTCCCTTTTCTCGTTTTGGCGCCGGGGTGAAAGTTGCTCGTTCTTCAACCAGAGGAAACTATTTTGCCGGGCTCCTAAATTATCTCGAGGCTGCCATAATCACGCGTAAAAGGCAAACTAGTACGTGGTAGATTTTCCATAGGAATAGAAGCAGAGTTTGAAAGGGACTGCGGTACACAGTCCAAGTCCGGCATTCCAGAGCCAACGCGGCGGGATCGTGGCCGAATTAAAATTCCGAAAGGGGAGTTCGTACGTTTCAATTAGAGAGTTTTTTCGATTCCGGTAAGGAGAAGCCTACGACCTTGGCGCGAAGATTAATCACGCGTCGGAACGTTGTTGGCTGGCCGGGCAATTAATTAAATGGTCACGGGTTAGCAAGAGCGGCTCTATTCAGGAGATAGCTTTATCAATGCCGTTTCCCTTTGCCACTGCGAACCGTTCGCCGCGAACCGAGAAAATTCCTCGCTAATGTATGCGCAAACATACCCCTGGGCAACTTGGCCACAGGCGGTGTAAATCAGCCGAGAAATAGAGTCAGGTGCGGGACACCGTGTGGGCGTTATGGGGTTTTAAGACTCGCGGGCATCGCGAGACGCGACGCGGGACACGGTTTCCAGCGAGGGAAACGCGGCGGGAAATGAATTCCGGCGTGACGGGCGAGACTAGCAGGGAAAGAGTTATACGCTCACTTACGGACAGCTGTTTCCTTTTCTTTCCTTTCCTTTCTTTTTTTTTTTTTTTTTTTTTTTTGTTGCGCGCGTTAATAGCCGGCCACGGCGAAAAATCGTTCCGCTCGAACGGATCTCTCATAATTTATTAACGCGGATCGCATCGTCGCGATCAAAACGCGGCCACCTTCTAATTGAAAGCGAGAAAAAATTGGTCCAATCACCGGCGATTCTGCACGCCCCGGCTTTTTGCCCCCGGTGAACCACACGATTCGAATGTCCGAGATATTTTTTCACAGGCACGTTTCGTTAGAAATTCGCCACTCTGGATAATCGTTAGCGACTGTATTACGAGTTTTTTCGTATAATTGACGGCGGTAAAAAGTTTGTTCCGTCATGTGAATTTTTACCACGACGGTCTTAGAGAAACCGTGAGAGCCGAATTTAATTGAACCTCGATTCCTCCTTCGTTTCTCGTTAGAAATTAACTTATCGAGTAAAAACGTGGTAAGAGGGATTTTTACTTTTACGATTGTTTATCCAAGGCTCGTATTACGATTTTCAATTTCGATCGGGTAGATATCGCGTACGAGGAGTCGATCGTTTCAACGACATGGATTTTCGTGTTGCTATGGCGTGTAACTTGATCAATTGATAGCTATCTGCGAAACAGGTCGTGTTTCAGCAATATAAATCCGCGTACGGAAAGACAGCCAGCGTTTTTATATTTCTTTTCTCCTCTTTTTCTAGCGGTCGTTTAACGAGCCAACGATCGAGTACATCGTTAAACCATAGACGCTATTGAAGATGCAACGGGACGTACTTGGGATATTTCGCGTGTTCCGTGTGCAGCTGTTCGACCGTCGTTTCCATCGCCGTAACAAACAAGTGCTCCTTATCGATCGTCCAATGAGACGCGCGAATGTGCCAGCTCTGCGGTAGATAACGACAGATCGTGTGTATGCAAAACACGGCGAAAATTAATCGTCCGACCAAATGGTTGCCGTTAGACGGTGCAACGGTGAAGATGCATGCAGAGAAGAAAAAGTCCGATTAAAAAAGCACGAGAAGACAAAGAAAGGTAGGTTACAAACGAAAGCTCGACGTTTGCCGCCAAAGTGCGCGTTATTGCCACGAAAAATACACCAAAATGGGATTTTGCCTCGGTAATTACGCTCTTTTGCCCTGCGCGTGCTGCAATTGCTGCCACGCACTTTGCAGCTTTGTCGACACAGCGAGAAAAATTGGGAATAGAGAATGAAACAAAGGGAGAAAGGAAGAACCGACGGAAGAGGCAAGAAAGCTAGGAATGCTCGTTAGAGGCAGAAAATAGAGAGAGAGAGAGAGAGAGAGAGAGAGAGAGAGAGAGAGAGAGAGAATGGGAAGCGAGGTCAAAAAATAAAAAATATCAGGATAAAGAAGTAGCTGGTGGACTGGAGCGTGTCGGAGGCGACTTGCCGCGCGGCGCGGCGCGACGCGTCGCGCGTCCTCGTGGGGCGTGAAACACTTGAAAATCCCGGTTATGCAAAACATAGGAAAACGGCCCTCCAGGCCAGGACATTAGGTGGAACACGTAATTGAAAGCACTTTAGAGACCCTACGGCACGCACAACGAGCACTCGCATTTGCATTCAGTGGCAGAGGGAATGCCTTTTAACCGAAATGACTGCGTGTATATGACAAACGCCAGGTTTATGTGCCGGAACGATGGGAATATTTATTGGCGCGAATTAATGTCTCCACTCGTCCGTGCCGAGCGTTATATTTATTGGGACATTTCGCGGTGGCTATGAGCCGAGCTCGCAAATAAAAACAGCTATTCAGCGAGGAAAAGGATACTGAAAAATTCAAATCGTCTCGTTACCAGCGCCGTTCGTTCGTGAATCCACGCCTTCGTCGCGAATTCTTGCCTCGCAGCGATGGCTAATCGTCGACGTTAATCGTTCGTTCAGGAATTTACGTTTCGTGCATTGTGAAATTTTTCGGTAAATTGCTCTAACTCTGACGTTGGATCGCGAATTGACAACTTCACGGACTTCTGCCTCGGACCGCCGTTACCTAATCGTCGATTCTGATCGTCTCAGTTGGAAATTCACATTCCCATTATCGTAGAATTTGGCAGAGAATTACTTGAATTTTAAAGTTGGATCACGACGTGACAACTTCTTCGCGGATTCTTATCACGTCGCGATATCCTGATTATCATTTTTATCGTCGATGACGTTTCTTTACGATTCCTCGCGATTTTAATTTCTATCACTTTTCCGCTATCTGAATATATAATGTTCTCGTAACTCTCGTAAGTTGCTTCGATAAATTTACTCTACACGTTCTGAATCGTTGTTGCGCACGAAAACATAATTCTCAGCCATCTATCCTTCCAATTGCTGATATGTAATTTTGAAATAGAAGAGCAACTAGGATATTCCCGAGTGCGAGCGTACGTTTAGATTATCGTCAAAATATTTCTGAAAGTTACTAGTATTCTAGCCGTTAGATCGGTTGGAAGATTGAAATCGTTTCACTCGTATTGACGTTGCTGGGTTGATCGAAAGATGACAGGAAGATAGATAGGACAGAGGAAAAACTTGTAAAGGATTCACGCAGAGGATGCATGCAAAATACACACAAGAGTCAAATCGTTCTTCCGTGGAAGACTCAATTACCTGATTCGTATCTTTGGCTCTTCGATATTCTTTCAATGGGTTTGTCGGTGGAAATTACATAGAAAAAATGAAACACAGATGATCTAATTGCAATCAGTATATAGATATATTCTATATAAAGTAGGATCACCATGACTTATCGTTGCCATGGTGAATATATTTACAATACAAAGTGTAACGAACTTAAAAATTCGCACGGTTATCATTATTCAATAATTTGTACAAATAGCTTTCTTCTTTTCTTCATTTTGCACTCTCATATGACAAGATTATGTAGATATTGTTTCAAAAACGAACGGAGGATGACGATTATATTTCATTCTTTACTGTTTCTGTAAACACTATTAGATTTTCTAGGGTAATAATATCAAATAATTTCAAGTGATATTTTGAAGATAGGAATATTTTTTCATAGTGCTTTCAAAGAAAAGAAAAAAAATATAATTTTTTGGTAATTCGAAGAAAAAGGAAAAGAAACAAAAATTACTTCTTTTGGTAATTCGAACAAGAAGGAAAAAAAATAAAAATATCTTTTTTTTTTTGGTAATTCGAAGAGGAAGAAATAAGAATAAAAATACAAAAATATATAATATATACGCTCCTCTTTCTCTCGATTGGATTTCACAGAAAGCGGTACGGAAAAATTTAAAATACTGGAGAAGCTTCGACCAAAACTTAAAATACTATAAATCGAGAAATTGACCCGCTAAAATAACTGAAAAATCTGCGCGGTGAAGTTCCGTCAATCAATCGATAATTTTGGCAACAGACCACGACGCAGTTACATCATGGAATCTGTTACGATTGATCCAACGTATAATTCAAGGAAACGTTGGAAAATTTCAGACCTCATCTCTTTATCTAATAGTTTTTTATTTCTAATTTTTCGTCGTCCTCCGTTAGTTTTCATCGCATATCGGATGCAATTTGTTGATTCCGGGAACGGTATAGTTTACAGAGTACAAACACATATATGCGAATATATATACATATGGCGCAATTTTGTATTGATCGAAATTCGAAAAAGACCGGACGTTTGAACAGGATTAAAAAAATGGAAAGATTTATTGATAGGTTCAAGGATCGACGAAAATTATTCATAATAGCTACAACATGTAATAATATTAATGATTATAATGATTTGAATAAGCATAAGTAGTTTTAGAAAAGGACAAAATACCCTAGATAGGATAGAGAAGTACTTAAAAGAAAATAAATAAAATTGAATAAGATACGATAAAAACTAAAAAAGAAAAGGGGCATTGACTACAGATAATCGATCTGCAATGTTGATATCCCTAAGGTCTATTAAGGTACCATTTCCATATGATATCCCCGTATTTCCATATGAACACATAGTTTCCCGGGCAACAGTTCTAGTATTGTTTCTTTCGACGGGAGCTATGTTTACAAAATTAAGTTTAATGATATATACAATAAATTTCTATACTCCTTGTCCTTTTGAACCACTCATACTATTGCGATCGATGTACATCTGTCTATATGCCAATTTCGACCAGGTCATCTCACACAAATAATCGTCACGTAAACTTTTTTTCGAGTCATTCATACCACCACACTCTTTCTTTCTCATTTCCTACTTCTATCTTTCGTATATGTATAACACTTGCTTGTGTAGTACTTTACCTATTCGTTCATTTATTGTTCTTTCATGACAATTAGGGTGATCTTAAAAATGTGCGGAGAACGACCACGATAGAAACGACAGAGTGAGTGAAAATTATATCGACGTCGAACGAGACGTCACTATACTAATAAAAGAAAAATTATTGTTAACGCGGAAAATATACACGAGTTTCTATATATATATAGTATATATATATAACATATATATTATATATATGTATATATATAATTTTTTTTTTTCACGTAAATTTGTATACATATATGTACAGTCCCTTATCCTCTGTCACCGCTTCCTTACATGTACCCTATTCTATGATTTCTATCACTTTCCCCATTCTATTTCATACCGCGATGACTATACTCTGCAAATTTTCTACATAGCTGTTATTTTCCTTTTTTCTCTAATATTTTATCACAGTAAGAGATTCGATCATCTCACGTTTTCTCTCTTTCTCACCGCTATCATTCTCCGTTAGAAGATATTAGGTTGTCGGAAATGTCTCTTTCGTTTTATAAAGAAACAATGTATTTTGTTTTATATTAGTTTATTGAATTATGCACGAACATAAGTAATAGAGATAGAACTAAATGAATCATACTTAATTCAATAAAATGATATAACAGAAATTATCGTACATCTATTGTCACTTTATGAAACGAAAGATACATTTCGGACAACCTAATACTAATTTGTAATCTATTATAGATTGGCGCGAATCGACGACTTTCCCCCATTCGATCGATCTCTGTTCCAATCTTTTTTGCATCGCAAAGTGAGAGCATCTCCGGGGCCGGGTGTAAGTCAACTTTATTTTAGTCGTCGATACGCGCCGAATTTATAATCTAATTTATGCACGTACTAGCGGTATTTTTCTGTCCGTCTCTCTTGCAAACGGAACACCAAGAAAATAGGGACCGCAAAAGCGCGGATTTGTCGCAAATTTGAAGGAATAAACAGAACTTGTTGTCCACTTGCCAAGGATGTATAACTGCAAACAACGATCTTTCAAAAGAAATCGGCGTAGTTTCCTGTCTGTTGCTTCTTCTTTGTGTATTTGATTTGTCCCCAACGCCGATTGCCTCTCTTGAATCCACAGTACATCATACGCGTAAAATATCCGCAAAATCTTGATACAGCAGGTCACTGTAAACCATTTTTCCTTTTACAATTCGTTTTATGATTCATCATTTTTTCTGTACTTCTGACTTTTTTGTCATCCATTAAACTTCCTACTGAGATTGCGAAAAAATATTTTCCGGCGTCACTCATATACTTGCGATCTATTAGATTCCCGGTAGCGCAACTGCCTTAACCCGCCCCTTTCTTTTTTTATTTACATTTTTACAGTCTTTTTTATCGCTATTTTTATTTTATTTTTTTCGTACTTACCTAGCTTTATTCAAGATTTAAATCTATTTCCAGCTTCGTTCATTCGTTAGTCAAATTTCCCCCCGGTAATGGTGGCAAACTATATGCGATCCCGCCTTTAGTTTATCTGCGAGGCAAATTTCCTACCGATCTCGAAACTTCTCGATTGCGCAACCGTTTTAGCCACTCGACCCCTTTGTTATCCCGTATTTTTCATTTTTATTTTCATTCTTACCAGATATCTTTAGCAAAATATTGACAAACGGTTAGCGCGTTAAGTCGCACATACCACAGGAACCGATTTCAGGTGTAACTTAATCTTTATTCCACACTCTCTAACCTCATTCATTCTCTAGTCAAATTTTCTTTGGCAATGGCGACAAATTATAAGCGATACCGTTTTTTCTGTTTAATCTACGATGCAAATTTCTTACTGAGATGGCGAGAAACTTCGGGATGCCACCCAGCCCCCCCCCCACGGTTCCGTAGCTTCTCGATTGCGCAATCGTCTTAACCTACGATCCTTTATTTTTTTCTTTTTTTCAATTTTTATTTTTTTTTTTTTTTAATTTTTACCTGATATTTTTAAGAAAATATTTTCAAACTATCACCGCGTTAAGTTGCGCATACCAGAGGAATCGATCTTAGACATAATTTAATCTCTATTGTATACTTTTTACCCTCGTGCATTTGTCAGTGAAATTTCCTTCCGTAATTGCGACAAACCCCTTGCGATCTCGTCTAGGCCCCTACTTTCTCGTTTGCGCGACTTCACATTAGTCCTTTTTTTTTCTTTATTCTGTTGTTTAATCGTAATCGTTCGTAGCGTATTTTGATGTCCGGGCGAACTGCTGTCCATCCTTGTCTGACATATTAAGCTATCCTACGATGTTATTGGTTTTGCGTTAGGAATTGGGATTGTCTTTTGTAATTGTGTTCTCGCGTCGATAGGATGAGTCAGAAGAAGCACTCACCGTTGGCCAGAAGTTGTTCTCTCGTTTCTCCGACACCATCGGAGTCCAAACTCGTACGAAGATTAAAATTCTCGGTCGATCGTGTTACCCGAAACGAAACGATCGCGAGTGGAAAGAAAAGGTAAAAAAAACAGAGGGGAGAAAAAAAAAATGATACGACCGACATCGGTGATCCGGAACAGAATAGTGGGGAGAAAATAAAAACGGTCGATGAGGTTTCTCTTGACTCAATCCACGAAGCTCGACACGTTTAAACTCAACAATTATCCCAGTAATTCATTGACCCACGAGAAATAAATTTTAAATTAAAGTGTAAACCATCCGAAATTCCCTACGTTCTGGACCCTAGAGCAGATGATCGCGACACGGTATCGAAACGAAAATTTCGCAATATCGAAATAAGGTGCATATAAAACGGATTATAAGAGAAATAAGAGAAGATACCGAAGAAACACGAAAAGAGAAAAAGAATTTTTCGTGCATAACAGAACGAAAAGAAGGTACGTGCGAAAAGAAAGAAAGAAAGAAAGGACATGAGGGGGAAAGACAGCTTAACATTGCAATAGATATCACTTCGCACGATGTTCTTACGACATCGGACGAGTCTCGTTGTTTATCTAGCGCGTCGTTGCTAGATCGTCTTCGTAAATCTTGCAAAATATCGCTGGTTCCGCGCACGATTCTATCACGCTCCCACGATGAATTAATCTCGTCGATCGTCTGATCGATCGAGTGAACGCGTCCTAACATTTCTAAACGTTTCATCTAACCCGGCATCTGAAACGTGACCATTCTTCCAACCGAATTAAGGCAGAAAGGTGCGGCGAAGAACAAGAACGCACACTCTGTTTTATCACGTTCGAGTACATCGTTTCAACAAGAAGCAGAATAACAGGAGGAAGAAAAATATCTGTTTAGAAGTACATTGCATTGCAGGCGAATCTGTCTTATTTAGCAGCTAACCACTGTGTTGATTTACACTCGATAGATTGTTCGATTGGGGATAGGTCGCGTAATCTTGTTACGTAGTCTGTTAGTTATTCGCCATTATCTCGGATTATAGCGGTGACTAGCATGGGATTTCTGATAGCGGCGCTAATTGTTACGTACTGAGGACTGATCATCAGGGTCCAGAAGTGGAAATGTCGCGGTGAATAGTATTAGTGTGGAAATGCAAAGGCGCTAGATTTGTAGATGGCAAGCGGGGATGTTGCTTTACGGGAGGTTGCTACGAGATGCGATCGATTCGGCTCTAAATCAGCTCCAAATCGCTCGCGATCGCTCGTACCACGTTCGAGGTTGTCTTTTTTTTTTTTTTTTTTCCAACGTTATATATTTATGATAAACATGGATAATTCCTTGGTATGATTTCTTTAGTAAGCGGTTGTCGTTCTTTCCAACAGTTTTTTTAATTTGCTTGGAAGCTCGAACGTAGACACAAGCTATATTTTAGGTTGCCCGAAAAGTTTCTTTCGTTTTATAAGGAAATAATAGACGCACTATGTTCTCTGTTTTATATTAGATTATTAAATTATGCACGAACATAATAATAGAAATAGAAGAAAATGGATCATATCTAGTTCAATAAAATAATATTAAACAGAAATTGTCGTTCATCTATTATCACCTTATGAAACGAGAGAAACTTTTCGGATAACTTAATATTACCAAGGGAAAAGGATAAACCGAGAGAGTCTTTCTCGATGGTTAACTATGATGCAACTACGATTATCGTACAAAGATACAATCGCACGTAGCGAGGACGGATTTTACGAAAAATCTAAGCTTAATCGATCTAAAAGACTTAATCAACTCGATCAAGGTTTATCCTACCCTTGAAGATCAATGTAAAAGGAACAACAAATACGATCGAGTCTTGCTAGATAGAAAGTTACGGAATTCTCGTTCGATCATTCAACGATCGATAATCAATTAATGAACTACATTCAACTATAATTATATTTAAAAAAGTATCATTTATCCATCGAGCAAGATAACGATCATAGGTTTAAATGTAGGCCTATAAGCAGGCAAAAGAGAGGAAAAAAAAATTGAGCTTACATGTGACTGAGTGGCGGAATTGAAGGATGATGCTGTGCAAGCGGATCCGGTGACGGACCAGGCGAATAGACACCGGCGCCGTGCTGAACGACTCCTTGCTCGACACCCTGGGGCAGATACATCGAGATCATTTGTCTCAAATCACCCTGCGCCTGCTGATTCTGTTGTTGGCCCATGTATTCCCGTTTCACAACTTGCCCCCCAGCTGCGCCTGTCGACGATGCTCCCGTTGGTGGCGTGTGAATTCCGCCGCTCGCTGGACTCGTCGGTTCGGATTTTATACTACTGCCGCTTGGACTGTGACTTGAGATTTGCGATCCTGGTTGTGTTTGATGGTACGGTGACGGGGATCCGCCTGGTACGCTGCCACTGCCGTAACCACCGTAACCGTTCATGTAGCTATTTATGGGACTCGGACTGCCACCGCCCATGTGATGGCCCATATCGTACCTGGGATACCCAGCAGCAGAAGCAGCTGCAGCGGCTGCTGCGCCTCCCATGTGACCGCCATACGCAACGTGTTGTTGATAAGCGGCTGTGGGATCGTGCATCATATATCCGTTCGGCATATAACCGTTTGGCATTTGATACACATCACGGGATAGTTGAGCTTGCTGCGGTCCACCGGTAGCGCCGACTTGCCGCTGATCTACGCCCAGCATACCTCCGACGCCGGCTACTCCGCTTCCAATTGGGAATTTATCTTTCTTCAACAAGGTTTTTGTTTTACGTCGTGGTCTGTATTTGTAGTCGGGATGTTCTTTCATATGCACCGCGCGTAATCGTTTCGCTTCGTCGATAAACGGACGTTTTTCAGTTTCACTAAGAAGTTTCCATTCTGCACCCAGACGCTTCGAGATCTCTGAGTTATGCATCTTCGGATTTTCTTGTGCCATTTTACGCCGTTGACCACGAGACCATACCATAAACGCGTTCATCGGCCTTTTCACGCGGTCGATGTTGTTATTCTTGCTTGTACTGTTATTGTTATTCTGTGATTGGTGATGTTGGGGCGGTGGAGGTTGCTGCTGCTGCTGCTGCTGCTGTTGTTGCTGGTGCGGGTGATGTTGTTGTTGTTGTGCAGCATTTTGTTGCGTCAATGAATGTATATTTTGTTGTTGTGCCGCCTGCATGGATGTATAATGGTGCTGAGGCGTTTGGTGGTGATGTTGTAAACCTAAAGTTAGACCTCCAGTACTCGGAGGACTTCCTGATAATGCTGGGCTATGAACTATCGAGCCGAGGGTACCGTACGGTGATACACCGGTATGGTGTCCCATTGGCGAGACACCTTGATGCGGATGAGGTGGCATTTGACCGTGCAGGCTGCCGCCTTTTAGGTCAGACTCCATCGTAAGCATATCTTCCTCTCTATGCCCGTACAGCTTGCCGCCTTTTTTTTGTACTACTCGACGTTAAGAAATTCGACGAAACGCCGAGAAGAACGCGGTCGCGCACTGTTGAAGATCGTTGACGCGCCGAGTCGCCTGTATAACCACGACGGCAATTCTAATCTGGCGAATACTACGCGCCAAATGAACTGCTCCTTATTTCTCTTCGATTGTGTGACATGGAAGCTGAATCGTCCAATTTCTCCTCGGTCAAACGAGATCGTTTTAACTTCTTTCGATTACTGCACCACTTGTTGAAATTTACGCGCGACAACACAACCACCGACACCGTTTCCAAACTGCTGGAACACTACCGATTTGACACGGCGCTGCGTACGAGTCCGCGTACGATTCTCAACGCCAACGACCAACAACCAATGTTTACACGTCGGACGACGATTATTCACTGTCACTGTACTTTCTCTTCTCACTGTGTCCAAGATAATAACATCGACGTCGATGACGCGCCTACGTCGGTACACCCGTAAATACCGCTGTGCGCTCACTGTTGCACGCTTTATTCGATTCACCGAGTTGTCCCCGTTCGAATTCTCTCCTACTACTACTCTTATTCCTACGTACTAATGCAGAGACGCAGAAGAACAAGAACGGCTCCTAGAAACACCTCCTCTCTCTACGAAAGGAGCTAACTGTCTGAGCATTTGTGGATTTCGCCTTCGGGTCCCACTCTCGGGGCTCACTTCCTGCCGAGGCGACTGTCCCCCCTCTCTCTGTTTTTCGACGCTCACTGCCCCTTCTCTAAGCAACCCTACCTACCTTGCTACCAACAACCATACCCAACCGACCGTCGGACCAGACCCGAGCCTACCAACGGCAATCGATTGGCACGCAAGCCTGCCATCATTTCTCTCGACCAATCGCGCGGCTCCCTTCGACGCCGAAGGCGGCGCCATTACGCCGTGACGTCATGCCAACAACCCCGACGACCTCTCGCGGTATAGCTTTCACCCCCTCCCTCGCACCCCACCAAGTTCGCTCTCTTCGTCGCTTCTCACTTCGACTCACGCTTTTTTCTTCCCAGCTTTCTCGCCCCCTCTCTCTCGCTCCTTCTTTGCCAACTGCACGAGCGTTCGTCTCTCGCCTGGCGATCTTCGCCTCGCTCCGTTTCTGCCCTCGGCTCTTCGGGTCGTCAGTGTTTCGTCCACGCGTTCTTCTGCCCAGCATTCTCACCCCCTATCCGCTTTCCACCATCAAAACACTCACGAAACGTTCGTCAACGCCGCACGCTAGAACAGCGCGCATCTCCTTTCTCTATCGCATCCCGCACGCTCTTTCACCCTTAGATTTCCTTCTTCCAACGCATCTACGTGCAATTTCTACCGTGACCTTCGGATTTTCCTTAACAACGAGCGATAATATTCGGATATATGGCTACGTTATGGCTGGTTTTTCCTAATGGTACTTTGGTAATATTTTGGTAATTTTTTTTCCTCGTTATAGGTACAGGCGATTAGAGTTATTTTTAAAACATAGAATAAGTATTTAAGAAAGGATTTAACGTTCAGCAACGTTGGTCGAGATAATAATTTCACGCTGTTACTTCACGCTGAACTGGCGAGTACGCGTGCAAGTGCATTCTAACTGCGTAGGCTATCGTATCTTATCGATGTTTTGCCTCGTATCGCGCTTTCTTCCTGACCAGTAATTTTTTTAGTAGAAAGTAGCCTTCGTCGGAATTATTTTTATCCCAACCAGATTTTCGATTGCAAACGAATTGTTAAACTTTCGGCACGCCAGCGTTTTTTCATTTCTTTTCCCTTTTTGCGATGCTTTGCGATGCTTCGAGGACTTGCAGCGACTCGAGAACTTGTATTTTCTATTTAGCAACAAACTATCTATCGTGCAAACTATTTGCGAATATATCGTGCGTGGTATGAAACACGGTTTGAAATTTTGTCGACGCTGTAACGAGCATCCTTATTAACGTTGGTCAAGTTTGAAACAAATCTAGAACGCAGATAGAAATTACAAGATTTCTCGTTGTATCACGTACAAGTATTTGAACAACCAATTATCCATTGAATTATTTGAATATATACGTTCAATTATACCTGATATAATTTACCGAGTTTGTTTTTAACATTAATTCAACGTTCATTTTGTTATCTGGGGAAGGTACACGTTTACAGGAAACGTCGTCTCTATATACATACATTTTCCGACTTATATTGAACTTTACCACCATAACAGTGATTCTCATGCCTCGCAACAGTGTCAAAGAAATTTAATAAAATTTGTTTAACAACATTTTTCTATCCTACCTATGTAAATGCTTTCGTGAATGTCAAACACGTACTGACAGAGATACTATGTATTTTCTACCTGATCACACGAATGATATCTGTAAACATTTTCTACGATAAGCTCAAGTATTTTCGCGAATATTCAGCACGTATTAAGCACATATTGAAACTGTTAGCAATGATTAGCTCATCGTGGTCAATCGAATGTCCTACGATAATCTATGAAAATTCTGCGCGACGAGTTCGAATACTTTCGTGAATATCGAACAAATATTGAAAATATTTAGGTATATTTAAATATGCACATATTGAAAATGTTAGCAATGATTAGCTCATCGTGGCCAATCGAGTGTCCTACGATAATCTATGAAAATTCTGCGCGACGAGTTCGAATACTTTCGTGAATATCGAACAAATATTGAAAATATTTACGTATGTTTAAATATGCGCATATTGAAAATGTTAGCAATGATTAGCTCATCGTGGTCAATCGAATGTCCTACGATAATCTATGAAAATTCTGCGTGACGAGTTCGAATACTTAGGTGAATATCGAACAAATATTGAAAATATTAACAAAGATCAATCATCATGGTCGATTACATTTCCTAGGATGTCTAATCACACCGGTGAGTATACATATTCTCTCGTCGAACCGCGAAACGTCTCGGCTAATTTACCGTTTGCGGGCGCGTTAGCTGGCGTCGCGCTTCGTCGTATTCAAATCACCCATTATATCCGACCGACTTGACCCATTTTCTCCTTGTCTCCTCTCGTTCCCCTTACTTTCTCTCTCTCTCTCTCTCTCCTTCCTTCTCTTTTTTTCTCCTTTTCATTCAACTCGCCGGTGTTCCTCCGGCCTTTCCTCTTCGTCTCTCGTTCGTGAAATCCACAAAGAGGCTCACGAGCCATTCCTGAAAGAACCTCCATCGGCCGATGCGACTCCGTTTAAGCGCGGCTCATGCGTAGGACCTGTTGCCGCGGCCCACTAGCCAGACAAAGACAGAGAGAATCGACGCGGGAGAAAGCCAGAGAAAGAGCGAAACGCATAATGGAAGAATGCGTCATAGATAATCGTAGCGCAACCCCGGTGTGCACTGTGCGTCAGCGACAATGAGAATAGGGGCAGCCGGATAGAGTTCCATTCCAACGTTCAGCATCGTTCAATTTCGACGAATACTTGCTTCTATTTCGCCTCTCTCTTTCTCTCTCCCTCTTTCCACTCTTCCCTGGTTTACCCGCTAATTGTTCAACATAGGACGCTGAAACACTGAAATTCTTTGGGAAATTCCATTTCTTTAATAGGGTAATTCTTTTTCAAGGTGTCGAAGATATATGAGAGTGTTAATAATGTAAAACATTTACCGTTGCAATGTTGAAAACTTGTGAGTCATTTATGACCTGTAGTCATTAGAAATGTAATTTGGCAAGAGCAAGGGCGGCCTGGTTGTAGTCATAAAGCGTTAAATAGGAAAACGCGATAAGAAGATTATCGCCGAGCTCACGAGCATCCCTGTGCACTTTTGAAGCTTCGAAACGAACACTGTGCTATGTGTATATCGGTCACTTGTTTTCTTTTACCGATATCTTGGATCATGCTCGTCTGATATATAATTACAATGAAATTTTTGGTTTATTTATAATTGAGTTCTATCGACAGAGTTTCTTTGGCGAATTACAATGAAATTTTGTCGATATTCTTACAAACATCGAGGCACTTTTTCCATTTCGTTCGGTAATTTTCACTTTTAACGCAACCGCTACATTTTTCTATGTCATAATTCAAAATTTGTTAATTATGCACATCCTTCTTCGGTAAATTAACCTCCGTTTCATAGAATATACTTCTTAATTTTTCTAAGTTTACAATATTTCATACTTTTGCTTACCTGCTTCGGGTAAAAGCATAACCTGGGAAAGCTTAAAGGCTCTTTGGCGAAAGATAAATATTCTCAATTTTTTCTTAATTTGTTCATTTTCTTTTAACTCTCACTAGTTATATGGTTAGTAATAAATAAATAAATAAATAAACAAATAAATAAATAAAGAAATAAATAAAGAAATAAATAAATAAATGAATAAATAAATAAATAAATGAATGAATAAATAAATAAATAAATAAATGAATAAATAAATAAATTAATTAATTAATTAATTAATAAAATTAATAAAATAAAATATGGCATTTCTGATTTTTATTCGCTGTTCTATATTAAATGAGATTTGTGAAGAACGAACGATCGTCGTTGTTGTAATTCACGAGCGATGCAGCTCTCGATGAAATTGGGCAATAATTTTCCATTCGATCATCGGTCTTCTTCCATTTGTTTGTTTGTTTGTTCTTTTTGTCTTCTTCTGGTTATTCTGTATTGGTTACTGACCCTTACCTGGGTTTCTTTGTTTTCAAATATCGATTATTGTTATTTGCTTATCCCAAATGCGCATTTTGCAAGTTATATACAAATCAGATAGGTTTCTTATAGAAGCGGGAAACTGTGACAGAAGTTCGCTACCGTTCAACACACGACACTAGCGGAAAACTGTAACAGAAATTCGCTACCGTTCAACACACGATGTTAGCGAAAAAAATAAATTCTAACAGTATATATTATATATAATCTGGTTCTTTTTTGAAATTCTTTGTGTTCTTATAACACGCTTATAACACTGAATTATTCATTGAAACGCTTTCGAAATACGTATTACTAAACCCTGCTATACTGACGCATTAGTAACTATAATAAGAAGAAAAATCTAAATGTTTCATAGATTTCTTAATGGTATAGTTTCGTAATAAAACTCGCCAGGGCGGCAGAGAGAGTTGTATTTCAGAAGCTGTTGCAATTATGCACGAGTGAGAGAGGATGGCTGGTCCGATAAGACGGGCAAGGTCGTCTTGATAAGATTACCGTGCTGATAAGCGAAGTGCAAGGTCTCCGTAATGACTCAATCTATCGATCGATCGATCTTTCTAATCGTTGTAGGTAACGCACGCTTGTTATCTCCTCGTCGTGGATCGCACTTTCGCCACGCTTCTATCTCGTTGCGATGAATCTCGCGGCGATCACGAGGATTCCAGCCGCCGGAACGAGCAATAAATCTAAACGGAAAAAGGTAATGAGAGGAGTATTCTGACAGTCGTCGTGATGAAAAACCCATCAATGACGTGTGGCCATTGGGAGAAGAGGCGTGTAGTGAATGACGCATCGACCCTTAGGTTCTAAGATTTACAACTGCTTAACTTGTAAAAGTTTGCTACTGTCAAAGCTTTTAAGAAGCTGTAGTCGCCCGATCGCCACAAAATTAATCCTGTTCAGGCAACGGTTCCGAGGAACTGTATAGCAAACAAGGAGAGTTCCAAACCTTCCATTTAAGTAAATAAGTACCATAAGTGAATAAAAGTTGTCTTCGTTAATTAGGAACGATCTTTTTTTACAATTACAATTTCGAATACATCTAATACAGTTCACTTCATATCCAAATTGTGAATTTAAGTTGCAATTGGAAATCTTCAGATGATGGTGATTTTGAAAGTTGAAATTGAAATGTAGATTTCTAAATTTTGGTTTAAGAAATGGAAACTGGGATTAAAATACGCTCGGAGTAAGATATATGTAATACGAGTGTTGAATTCAAGTTTAAAATAGAAAATCAGATCAAACGTACAATTTGTTACGCTTAACATTAACCAGCAATTTTTAATATAACGTGTTACTAATAGTTAATAATAATTACCGAGAACGTCCGAATATTTTTACAAATACAAATTGATGCTACATCAATCAGTTTGTCCGGTTTCAACGTTAAAATCGTCCGTTTAACAATCAAATTTCTTCCTTCAAGTTCTCGTCTCATTATGTCTGACAATGATTCGCCTGTATCCTCGTCATCGACGGGGTGGCGCGCGGTCGCCTGCCGTAAAAACCAGCGCGTACAACGGCGCGTACCGAAATTCTCATTTCGCGCGGGGGCAAAGCACGATGGCTGACAATCTCATTTCGTCAAAAGACAATCACCGATGGACGGCAATGGAGGCGGGGTGTCGCGCATCTCCGCAAATTTCGCGAAAATTATCGCGTCAGAACGTTGACCAGGTTGATCGCGGGACAATGGCGTTCCGCGCTCGCAAAGTACCGTCGCTGTGACGATCGTTCAGCTCCCGGCGATGATTAAAGCCGACTTCGACGTAGTTCTCTTTCACCGCGATCTCCATTTTCGTCGCGCGGGAACGCCACAAGTGGCACATAAACCGCGTGGAATAAGTGGATTGATAGGTCGTTGCCGGACGAAAAAGAAAAAAAAAAGAAAGAAAAAGGACAAAAAGGAAGAGAAAAGAAAAACAAAGAAGAAGAAAGAGAAAAGCGAGGGAAAGGAAGAAGGAGGAAAAAGAATGAAACGATAGGAAAAGACAGAGAGGAAGAGGCTGGCAGCGGAAGCTAGACAGGAGAAACTGTACAATAAGTCGGGCTCCGACAATGGAATACCGCGGGCGGTCTTTGTGATTCAAATCAATGTTTGTGATACTCGATGGCACGCTGCTTTTGTAGCGACCAAGCTTTCGTTTAAAGCCGATACGTAGCTGCGCGTACGTATCGAATACGCGCGACTTCAATGCTTCTTTCTCTCGGTTTCCCTCGCCGTATCCTTTTGCTTTTTCCGCCTCTCGCCCTTTCCCCCTTTCACTGATCCACCTCGCGTTTTCTTCCTCTTTCTTTTAATAGATACGTTTACACGAGCCGATCATTGTGCTGTTATTACGCGTGCATAATTGGATTTGCGGAAAGCTCGGCCCGAATGGAGCTCGACCGACCGAACCCACTCGCTTACAATGCGCGCACCTTGCGCTCCGCGTTTCATGCGATTCCTCCCGTGGAATCAACGCGTTATGAAATTTCTCCTCTTCGCTATGACCGAACGCTCCTTGCCAATCTTTTCACCTCTTTGCCGTTAATGATTCTCTTTTCGATTAACGAATGGCGCGCTTCATTTTTGCGTGCTTAATTTCTTCGAACAGCTTTAACTTTACCTCTCCGCTCCCTCGCCTTCCTCGATGACATTTCCTGCGCGATGTTTCGGAAGATGAAGGCTGTCTCGAATAAATCGTAGAGGATTGTAAATGTAAAGGAACCGATGGAGAACGGCGGCGCGGATAAAAAGCGAAGATACTTGCGAACGAAAGTGGAGAGACCGGAGAGAAATGATTTTCGCGTATCGAAAGAGAAACCGCGAGGTGAGCCGCGCCACAATGGCGTTGTGTACGCCATTGTCGTTCACCATTATCTTCGTCCCATTAACCGCGTTTATGCGAAGGCGGTCGACCTCCCCGTCGACCACGGTCGAACTTCTATCGTTTCAAGAAAAAAGCTTGCAAGAGAGAGTGGGCGGCGAGGAGAGAGGGTGGAAGAGGCTTCGAGCAAGGAACGGGAGAACAGAACGAGGGAAAAGGAGAAAGAAAGAAAATCGCGATGAGAATAAAAAAAAAAAAAAAGCAACGAACGATGGAATTCGTGAGCGTGCAATTGCCAACAGGTGATACCATTGGGGCCTCCTCTTAGAGGTGGAATAATAAGAGAAAGGCAGACTGTGTGTCGGAAAGGCGGAAAGAGAAAGGGGAAGAGAAATGGGGTGGAAATCAGGGGGGTGATGGAAGGGTGGCCAACAAAGTCTTTATCGTTTCGAGGACCGATTACAAAGCTCGATTGTTGCCATTGTTCGGCATCCAAATAATCTCGCCGGCACGACCAGAGATACGCTGCCAACCATAAGTATTTGGACACTCAAATTGCCATAGATATATGTATAAAGTATGATAGGAGAAAAGACTGGCAAACACGTATTTATAGATCTGCTCATATCGGTGTTATTTTATAATTAAGCAGGTGAATTTTTAATTTGATTTTTTTAAATACGTTCGAACGTGTGTATTTAGAATAGGAAGAAAAATTTGTAATAATTTTTCCAAAGGATAATAAAAAAAGTGCCTAGAAGCTAGACACGTTGGTCGAGTTAGCTTTATGTTAAAATTGTTTGCTATTCCATGAATCATTTTCTTTACACACGCATATCGATAAAAATAAACTAAACCGACTTTTGTAAATAAACATAGAATTCTTTCATAGTAACGCAAATATATTCATCGTTTCGTTAGTCGTACGAAGTCAATTTAACAGTTTCGGTTTACCAGAGTACTTTTCTTTGTAACACGATACGGAGAATTAACAAACGTTCGCCACAATTTCGCACTTCCAATCTCACATTAGACAATTGGATTTATAGGGCTGAAAATTTCCATTTCCTATTTTCGTCGTTTCATTTGTATCGAAATTTTAGATGAAAAATATAAATCACGGTTTTGCTACGATTTTTCTATTAGTCCGAAAGGAAAGGTACATTTTTGAGTCTCAGAGCAACGAAAGTTTGTTTATCTTGACGCGTGTGAAAATTAAATCGAGTATTAAGGGACATATCATGTTAAAGCAAACTCCGCTGTTCCGATTAATCCGACCTAATCTGCCCAAGGCAACGTAAACATCGGCAAACGGCATAATTGGATTAATCTTCCAAATGAATTCACGCGAAAACAAGCTTTGTGATTGATATTACACAGAGAATTGAAAGAATAGCATTCTGCGTGATTTATGCTAATAAAAATTGACAAACGAAGATTCTGAGTTTGTAAATCTAATTAACGACGATTACACATAATTATCGGTGGTCATAATATATGCGGATAATAATAATAATGTAACTATCAAGAAATGAACATTGCTTATCAAAGCGCAAAGCGTGTAGAAAAAAATATATATATTTACTGAGAATATTGCTCTATAAATAAATATTTTGTTTAAATGATTTGGAATATTTGGCATATTGAAACATTTAAACATTGTGCCAAATGTTTCGAAAACTCAAGGATGTAATGTAGATGTATGTGTACTTGGTTAAATATTAAGTTAGCCTGAAAATTCCTGTAATTTTCTGCCGTCTTAAGTTTTCTTTCATTTTTTGAAAAAATGTAAACTCTTTTGAAATTCAACGACTTTTTATTTCGGCTAATTTTCATAATTCTTTATACATTATTCTCAGAATATATCATGTTCTCGACATCATCGAGTTCGTTAAGTAGTTTTTACGTAAGAAAGATAAAAAAGAAAAAAAGGAAGAAGAGAAGTGAAGGCCGTTTTGAAGAGTATCAGAAGAATATGGCAATATATGGAATACGGTAACATAGAACGTTAATATAAAATTAATGCAATTTTTCCAAAGCCTGTTATTTCTTTGCGTATCTGTGTTTACGTTCTGAACTAAAAAGAGCTAAAGAAAATTAATTAACTACTGTTTCTTAAGCAAAATATCAACATTTTTAAAATTGTCCTCTAACAAAATGTAAAATGTGACTTATCGCGTTCTCTCTCTGTTATCTTCGCATAAAACAACCAAAATATTGTACTCTTTATAACAATTGGTGAATGAAAGAACACGAAGGAAATATTATTAATTTGCATACCTATTCACAGTCTAGTACAACTAACAAATAAAATCTGCTTCAAACATCTACATCAAAAATCAGAAAAGTTTTCCGAAAATTCTTAACGCACCATAAAAGACGTACAAACGAAGTCATTTTAAATTTAATCAGTCAATTAATCAATTAACGTGACTGTCTCCATCGATGATTGTAATCGTCGACGATCAACCGATAAACACCCGAAGATCAGAAACAATAAAAATTGTCAGAACAAGCCAATATACCATGGAAACCCATAAACCTGAACATTGTTAATTTTTCATTGCACATGTGCTGGCAATTAACGCGATTATCCTCGTATGTCGGTATTTATAATCGTCGACGATTTCTCACGTGTCGGCTTGTCGACCATAAACTCCCACGGGGAGTAAAGAAGTTGTCCCGTGGGCAACACGCAAGGCGATCCAGGATCGGTCCCGCGGGACCAAGAAGCGACTCGCATGCACAGGTGTACAAATAAATTGCGCGGGAATCCGATTGGCTAACCTCTGGTTCTGGCTGCATCATCCTCCCTGATTGCTAAACGACGCGCGTGCAACTGGTCGCGCGAGCGCTCGCGCTCGTAACCAACCCGTTCCACGGCGATTATGCGCGTCCGCGCAAATCAGAATCTCATTGCGCTGTCATCGGCCGATGCTTACACGGCTCGCGCGTATACGGTGCCATTCTGACGACGTAATCTCTCCTGGCAAGCAGCTCTCTGCTTTCTTTCCCAACTTCCTCTCTATCGTCCTTTTCCTCTTTTTTTTTCCAAATTGTTTTCTCCTTTTTATTCATATCGTTCCCTTTCTTCTTTCCCGCGAGATTCTTTTCTATTCTTTCGAAGCTTACGTAGGCTGCGCGGCGTAAAGGATCAAGTCATCGAATGCTTCGGCGTTTCCACGGCCAATTTAACGATCGTTGATCGACCAGCAACCTGCGAGACCCGTACACCTACTTCATCGATAGTTGCTGCTTGTCGAAAATCATGGCTACTCGAAATTTTCAAGTTGTTTTAGTTTCTAGGAAGCAGTAAGGCTGCGGTAGTAACACAGTGACGGATGTTCAGGAGATTATTTTATTGTAATTTTATTAGAATCTTGGAGAACGTTATCTCTGCTTCGCGAGAGCGACGAATAAACGTAACACATACCCCGAAACAGGCGATTCATTGACGAAACAGACAGCGGTGGAAAGCATTTGCTAGAAAATTACTGATAGTCCTACATAGATCTCTAATTTTAAACTTCCTTATGACCACAATTCTATTTGTTAACTGTTAGGGAGTTATACCTGTGTACAAGTGTATGTATAGTGGTTCAAAAAAATCTCTCATATATATATTTTACGTGTTATACGATCTTTTTTACAAACGTACATTTCGTAAAAAGTTATTACATAGGAAGGCAGTAAAAGGAAATAAAAACTGAATATATACGAAGGTTTCATACTTACGAAGAACCCATAGGCACGTTTCTAATTTTACTAACCTAACCTAATCTAATAACCCTAACTACCCTGTCTAACCATTTTTCTACTTATTTATTTTTTTAATCTCTATCTAAATACAGGGTGGTTGGTAACTGGTGGTACAAGGGGAAAGGGGGTGATAGAATAAACATTTCTTTTTTTAAATTTTTCCATTGAGACAACGATCTACAGTGAGATCCGTTATAACGAGACGTAATAAAGTGCACGCATACCGAGAAAAAATTTTAAGCCGATTTTCTCGAAAACAAAGCCTCAAACGAAAAATTTTTATTGTATATTTTCGACTTCTTTTTTCGCGTAGAATCACCCCTTTTCCGCTTGTACCACCAGTTACCAACCACCCTGTATAATTAGTTGTAATCACGCAATACATACATAACAAGTTTCTATAAGTGGTTCATCCAAATCACGCGATATATTCATAAAAAAGGTTCTATAGACGTTCTATTTGAAGTACTCTCGCGAGTCTACGTAGGAAATATTTTTTATTTATAAACGACAGAAGAAATTTACGTGCATGTGATCCTAACGCGATAAGTAGAAACTGGTCACAGGTAATTATGTAAAAATGGTGGCGAGATTTTCGACGGTTTAATGGAAGGTAGCATGGAAACGAGGAACAGCAGGAAATTATGTTGCGAGCATTTTTACGTTGAATCGAACGTACAGCTTTCTAAATAAAAGCTGTGGCAAACAGAGTCGCGGTACAATACGTTCGGTGATGCTTTGTTTCAAATTAATCCACGCCAGCCGATCCGACGACGAGTATCGCGGAGCAAATTCGACACAGGTCGGTTCTCCGGTTTGAAACACACCCGTGCTGATGTTACACTTAATCCGTGACCTGTCATCGACGATACCCAGGACACGATATCTATTCTCCCGGTGCATACGATTTCCAAGGATCCGTTCTGCACGACGAATGTTGGCCGACAGCTGCTCGAAACACAAGCGCGTTTCAAGTACCAATTACCAAAACACTTGCGTGTCCCTATATTATTTACACCTTATATGTAATTCATTCGCGAGTAACAGAAGCGAACTTGTAGAAAATGAGAAAAGTTTCGAACGTTATTAAAAAGTCAGTGAGACTTTCAAGAATTATTAGCTTTCAAGAATTATTATATTAATCGATATACAAGTTGGCGTGGTGATTGTAGTATAAGCGAGCTTGGGGGTGATTCTACGTGAAAAATAAGACAAACGTTTGGTGTAACGTTTTTCCATCCGAGGCCTCGTCGTCGAGAAAATCGACTTGAAACATTCGATAATTATATTTTAACTTGGCTAATTGCGGACTGGACAAGAAGAAATAATCGGCGGATAGATTGAAGCTACATTCGAAAATAAGTCAGAAAGGTGGAATAAAATTTTGTCATAAGACGCTTCATCTTGGAGAAAAATAAATTTCGAAGTGTTTTAGTTTATGAACAAATTTTATTTTACATCTCTGGCTTGTTTCCACGTGCACGCATTAGTCTAAAAGAGAATCTGGAAACGAGTAATGGTTATAACAGAAGGAAATAATAAAACAAACGATTTAAATGCTAGAATTAGCGTAAACAGGTAATTAAGACAGTAATTGAAAGAATTGAAGGAAATTGAAGAATCAAAATACAAAGATTAGAATATATTGCAACGAAAAGGATATATTACAAGAAATATGTGATTTCGTAATATCAATCTCTCTTTTTCTTTCTTTTCTTAAATCGCAAATTTTACTTTTTTTCTCGATCGCTTTACGCATCATTCTAAAATTGAGAATTTTCCTATTCGTATACAATTTCAACTATGTACACAAATACATCTCTTTCGAGATTCTTTAAAGCACCGAGAGGAACGAAGAGATTCCTCGCACAGCTTACAAATTCAAACAAAATAATAATCGATCGTCCAATAAGCTCGTGCGATTACTGTCTTTTCCTTTACGCGTTACAAACTTCACAAACTCTTTGGCCAACCTAATATCGTACTAATAATTTTCTCGCGAATTTTAAAATTTATCTCATTCATCCGTAAATATCTCGATACACGTAAACAGGGCGATACGTTAGAAGCAATGAAGGAAGAAGCGAATAGAACGAACAAATTTCATCGAGCGGAAGCAATTTCCTGTAACGACACGCTTCGAACGCGATTCCCACGTTTCTGTCGCGCCTCCAACAGGAAGTTGAGAGTCCCTGACGGGGGTCAGACCCCCGTTTTTCGCATGTCCCTCCTCGGTACAACCGGGCCCCATAGTTTTGCTCCACATAGTTGAGGTGAGCCTTCGAGGTAGACCCTGAAGACGAGGGTTCCGTGAGCGGTAGATGGAAACCGGCCATGAAGGGCGAAGGGGGCGGTGCCCCCTTCTCTCCTTGCTTCGATATTTATTGCGGGGATGCGTGCCGGCCAGATATTATTATTTGTACCGCGGGCATAATTCAAACGGGTCGTTAAAATTATTTTATTACTTGTTCTACACTCGCCGCTCCCAGATTCCGCGTCGCCACCCTTCTGTGACCTTTTTCGTCACCTCTGCCCGCTGATTCCCCACGCTTACTCTATGATACACGCGTTTTTTCACTTTTTTTTTTTTTTTTTTTTTAATAATAAATTCTAAAAGGATGGCAACATTTTTTTTAAGACTTTCAAGAAATGAATTTCCAGCGCAGTTTGGGATTTTGAGTCAGTGGAATGTACGTAGTCCGAAAGGATAACATCCGGATAAAATACTCCTTGGATTTTTCTTGGAATTCTCGAAACTTTTCAGACGCGAACCTTCCGTATTCTGGTTCAGACTTTCCACTTTACAGCAGAAGCATATAGTTTCAAAGAATAATTTTTGCGCACAGATTTCCTGGAATTCGAAGTGGCTTCATTAGAATTTCTGAGCAACGAAACTCTTGACGTTTGATTAAAATTAAAAAATAGGTGATTTTGTATGGAAAGAACGTAATATCGAAGAAGATGACAGGTAAAGTAATTTAAACACAAAATTCGACAAGTTTAATTTCTTTTTCCATGTAATTGTTTAATTATTTCCAATTTTATTTCAATCAGGACAATGAATTAGAAGGAACTTTTGAACATTGCGATGGATTTTAGAGTAAATGCACATTTGCTTTTTGTAATAAAAATTCTTTATTTGTCTTTATTGATGCGATATCATTTTGTGTACATATGTAATATCAATTTACATTCGATATAATATTATACAACATACTATACTACACTGGCACGTATACTGATTTACTATGTAACATCGTATTTTCCTAATACAAATTCCAAATTTTCGACTAAAAATCTCTTTCGCATCCCGAGAAAATCGCATTCAAAAATTTTTCGGAAAATTTTGGTAGCGGGAGAATCGGGTGGATTTCGCTAATGCAAAATCCTATGTTTCGTCCAAACATTTTTGCAACGGTTCAAGTCCAACTTTTCTGTTATGTACTTACCTGTTTTTCATATAATATACCTGCTAGCCTTAAATCTATAGGAAGGTGGAATATAAGGATGGATCGGAGTATGTCGTTTTATCAAACATGTTGCAAATGCTTTTGCATTAATCTTAATTACAAAATTAATTACACTCCAGTTAAAAAGTAAAGGTATTATATTGTTAGAAGTCTGTAAATGCCTGAGAAATTAAATAATGAAATAAAAGAAATACAAGTAATGGAAGCCATCGTTTACCAAACAATTACAGCTATATCACAATTTTATATCAAACGAATATACATAATTTAAAAATAAAATAATTTGTTTTGGTATATTTAAGATCTGTTAATAATATTCGATTGGAAATTGTGCTTTTGTATCTGCAGAATATTTTTTATTTCTTTTGGTTTTTTTTTGTTTTATTGTTCTTTTTTTTTTTAATCTCATATTATTTTCTAACAATTTCCGAAAATTGAAATTTGCGAGATCTGGTAAAGATTGTGGTTAAATTTTGTGACTCTGTGATCAGTAGAATATACTTCGAAAAGCGATAACACGTCTGTTCGCAATTTTCTCAAATTTCGTATTTAATTTCCGACTGATTACTTAAACCTCTCATCACCGCTAATTTACAATTTCTCTTCAATTCGAACAAACTAATACAACAATATTAAACTTTCGTTATAAAATACACGCGCACTCACATATCGCTTATCGCTGTACGTACGTGCACTACGTTAATTACACACATATAAGTGAAATTAACTATATCAGAGGGGCGAAAGTGAAATCTTTATTTCCATGATACGGACACCTAAGACGTATCTAAGTATACAAAGCTCGATTTGCATAAATTACAATCAATCTCTCTCTGTAACAACCGCAACGACATAAATATTCGAAATAAATCAAGGAAAGCAACTGTCGCGAAAGAATACGGTAACGACCGGGAGATTCGTCAGGGTTCGTTCGCTGGGAGAAAAGACACTTGCAGCCATCCCTCCAGCTTCCAGATTCGATCGCGGACAAGCGGGTTCTCCTCTCGTTCCAACGTCATTATCCGCAAAACACGTTCCACGTCGTGTCACAATGGAAGGTGAGCATCGCGTCGGTCAACGGTATGGGCGTACCTTGCTGAACTCTCTCTTCTTGCCGCTCCTGTCTCTCGAAGACGCGCAAAGTGGCGTGACGAGTGGCTGGAAGAGAGGTGGCCCGAAGATACCACTTCACTCTCTCCTCTTGCCTCTCTCTTTTTACGATCGAGTCGAGTAACTTAAAGTCGTATCAATCTCATTTATGCCAATTTCGCGTCTGGTCGAACCCTCCGCCTAACCCATTTTCTAGGCCCGTGCCCCCGTTCGAGCACGTCATTGGCGCGTCAGACACGTTTTCCAGCCGAGAATTTTCATGACAATCGGCAGCGGTATAGCTCACGCTGGCAGAAGAATGATAAAGAAAAAAAAAGAAGGTAGGAAGAAAAGAAAAGGACAGAGTCGGAGGGGGTCTGCTTTGGTGCGTCGTGACACGTTCCTGGATATGCAAATTGGGTGGTAGCAGAGGAATCGGCGAGGTCGATTTATTTCACCGCCTCGATTGATTATTCAACGATCGGACCCGTTTGTTGACTCGATTAATCTTCGTGAAAAATGTGACGATTCCTCAGGCTACCAACGACCAGTCGCAGAGGAGAGGGAGGAAATAATTTAGCGAGCCGCGTGCCCGGCAGCGCGCTAATGAGCACGCCCAGCCGAGATCGATGATAAATAATTACGGCCGGATTTTGCTTCTTTTTCACCTCACCGACGTACCTGATTTTCGCGGCAATCGTGCAATTTACGATTCTCC
Organism: Bombus flavifrons; assembly: GCF_040668555.2. Lineage (NCBI taxonomy): Eukaryota > Metazoa > Arthropoda > Insecta > Hymenoptera > Apidae > Bombus > Bombus flavifrons. Next base: position 8,570,598 of record NC_138453.1, read on the forward strand.
AGCATATCCTTCTTCTCTTCTAAAATATCGCTTCAATAATCTTCTCTACCGCGAATATCGAATATTCTTCTTTCCCATATTACTTCAGTTCCTCCCTGTTTAATTGCCAATCGTCCACTCACTCTGCCTTATACCGATAACGTCTAAATCTAGCTGGAATATCTTTTATGTACACAAGGAAGGGAGAAGAAAAAGATAGAAGAGAGAAGTGAATCGACGTGCAAAGTAGCCATCTACGAGGCAGACGAGCAGCCACTCGACTGCATAATTTCAAATACACAATAAATTGCTGCTCTCGAGCACAATGCGCAACGTGCGCGTCTTCTTGGACGAGTTTGGCACGGTTCACGAGGACCACGATCCAGGACCTCCTGGCGAATCGCGTCAAGGACGAAGGGTACACCGTGCGTAAGGGTAGATACCCTCGTCAGAATCGTCATCGAGGTGACAGGTAAATACAGGGGAGCTCTATCTATCCAGGCGAGGACGTATATAATATATACTCAGGAACGATGTATATGGGGTGAACCAAAGGGGTGGAGGGTAGGAGGGTGACCTCCTGGAGTCCTTGCAAGTAAACGAGGATTAAATCCGAGGCATCTCGTTTGTTCGAGATCGGCCACCGCTGTTATGACCTAGGAGAAATCGTGCGTGTAAAGCGAACGCCTTACATTATTGTTCGACTTTCTGTCGTATGAAAATAAAAACGAAGAGACACGTCCAGGGGGTTGCGTTCGGTGTTTACCTGTTGATAAGCCGAAACCCCCTGCGTGACACAGTTTTCTATCACTTTCGTGTCGATAGACTGCCATTGGAATGTAATATATAATTTTTTATCAAACAGATAACTTGTTCTATTAACCTGAGAATATTATCGGTAATTTATTTACATATTGATATCTCTTAGAGGTTTATCAGGAAATGGTAATGTTGTATTATGTAGCTATGCTAGTTAGCGTATTATTTTTCGCAAAACATCTTGTCTAGACGCTTTCAAACGACGCTATCCCTACGTGTTATGAAAAACGAAAGAAAATTCACGATCGAATCGATGATTTGATGTTTTGAACCGTTGGCTCCGAAACGTCCTCCATATTTTCCTTAATTATGATGATTATATCTAGTGGAAGAGTAGGACGTTTACAAGTGCGAGTTACGGTTCTTCAGCCAGCAGCAGGCCAGAATACGCAATTTGCACAAATCGATCGTTCATCCGGCAAATGACGCGCGGTCATTAGTTTGCAGCCGGTGGAAACCGCTGCCAAGAATCAGCAACGTTCCTTACGAAGATATTAATCCGCCTGTGGCTTGTACGCGTCATTACGCAGGTTGAACGTAACGCGCTCGCCTACGCTCGTGCACACGCTGCAAGAAACAGAGTGGCGAGAAATAGCGAGTGGCCGAATGGCATACGCTGCCACAAGTATTAGAACAGTTAGTTAGTGGCCACGCTTATCGAAAAATCATAACTAGACCGCGGATCTGTGTACGTTTATGAGGAACTTCAAAGCACAGAAATATACACAATACGCAGATATATGTAATTTGCAAAATTCACTGTCTATCGTGATAGGCAACAAGATACTTAGCAAGCAATTTAAAGGTAGAGAAATGAATAGAGTAGGCAAAAGTATATAGGGTATGTAAATACTTATAATACTTTTATTATAAAACCTATTATAATACTTTTCAGGCAAAACAGATTTCAGCCTACTTTTTATTCCTACATTCGCTGTTAGAAAAATACGCATTTACCTGAACATTTGCAGTTCAATCGTAATAAATTTTCCTTTATTTAGTGTTTGGCAATGCAAAGAGCATACGAAATGATAGAAAATATGATCAGAGAAAATCGATTCGATTTATATTAAGCATCGATGTGTATCCGAATACGAATGATGCACGTGTAACGTGGAAACGCGGGCCAAGGAACGACGAAGAGAGGCTGTGTACAAAAAGGCAAAAGAGAAGATGGAACTGCGAAAGGGGGATGAAGTAGAAACAAGAAGAGACCAGAGGATTGCGGGAAGAGGATAAAAGAGGGTGAAAGAGGGCTCGTAGAGAGAAAGGAGAGTGGAAACAGGCAGAGGACGAGAGAAAATAGGGTGAAAGGGGAAAAGAGAAGGTACAGAGAGACGCGGGAAAAAAGTGCGTGTACGGTGTGCAACATCCGACCCCTGTTCTCATCTCGCTTCCATATACGTTTCTCTCTGCGTCGTAGCGACGTGAGGGGTGGAAGCCATCTGCATCGCGATGAATGCCACTAACCACCCTGCGAGCACCCCTGAAAAACCCCCTTCACCTTCGTTTCAACCCCCTGTACGAAACGGCCCAGCCGGACCTGCGTGCCATGGGTTCTCAATTTGCGTCAGACGCATGCTTACTAATTTATGGATCATCTACGATCATTCGAATCGCTCTCTATTTGATCTCTATCTCGAGTGGGCAATTTTGTAAAAGGATAATTAGTCTGAATTTTTGTCGGTAGCGAAGTATTAAAAATAGTTGGGTATTAAAGAAATAGCAGATGATAACGATGGCGGATTAGATTTTTCAGTTTTGTTATGGAATTCTGTACGAGATTTCTAGTCAAAGTAAAAGAGCAGTTGACGTAAGAGCAGAGGAAGTAGATTGATAAAAATGTGCGATAGCGATGAATTTAAATTTTTTTTATCGATTATGTCATAGTTTCTGGATAGGTGGAGGTTTAATCGTTTAACGATACTTTGAAGAAGCGAAGAAAAAAACAAGTAGGAAGATTTATGAGTGACAATAACGTTGGAAAGGGTGCTAGGTTCATCTTTGTTCTCAGTGTTCTCCGTCTCGTCTCGGGAAGCTTTATTACCGCAGGGTGATGATTTGCAAAATAAGCCCTTCTGTTCGTTTGACTTTCGCCAGCTTCCCAAAGTCGGGCAGCTTTATCAAGTGTATGAATTAAATTGCCGTTTTATTACCCGTGGGGGAGCACGGTAAGGGCAACCACCCCCTTGGCTTCCTTCTCTCACGGGAGCAACATTATTCAACGTTAAACTTTGAAAGTATCCTTAGTGTCTGGACGAAGGAATCTATGATCGTTAACGATGTCTGCACGTGATTTATTTGTAAAATTCTTATTTAAATTGAGGATAATTCTATCTGAAATTTAATTAATGAGATGTTAACGTTAACACGTATGTTAGTAATTTTAATATTGAAATTTGTACTTAAATATGGGGGAAATTTCGAAAGTTAGATTTTAAACGGTAATTTCCAGGTGTAGTTTTTGTAGAAAATCGAACGGAACGCAGCATCGTCGAAGGAATATTTATCCTGCACCGGCGACTTCCGGAAACGCAACACGATTTCCGCATTATGCCGAGTACGTAGCGACGACTGTTACGAATCGCTACTCTAAAATCCCCTGTTGGATTCTAAACACACCCTTTACATACTGTGGGTGGGTTTATGGGGTTTAAGGGGTTGGTGACACAGGGGGATTTCGGCTGATCGATTGTACGTCACTCGCTACGTTTCTTAGACCCTCAAGTTTTACGCTTCGCGCTTCTATCCACGAATATTTAAATGTGCTTCCTCGAAACCGACCCTCGACGAATCAATTATACACGGTGGACCGTAATTCGTGGTACAAACGAAATCAAAGTGATTTTATAGCTGAAAACATGTAATAAAAAAATGAAAAATATCAAATTGAGCTACAGATTCGTTTATTCTCCCTAAATTTGTTCTCTTTCCTTGCTCGAATCCAAAATTCCTATCCATCCCACGAGCCTCAAAATATAAATTTCTTATTTATCGTACAATTTTGTACGTTCCATAAAAGATACGTCGCACTTAAGAAACCTCTAGCGTAACGTAGGTATCGTGTTTATCAGGGTTTTCAGTGGTTCGCGTATGGCAAACAAACACGCTTTCAACCCCTTCTCCAGTGTTTGCCCAGTGCCTGTTTATCGTTGAATTATAAACAAAGCTTGTTTCACATCGGCATCCCTCACGCGACATACTTAATCGCCCTATTTTGCTGTCGCGCGCACACCACCGGTGCTATGTTAAAAAGAAAACGGTCTGTGAAAAGAGAAAGATGGCGTCGATCATCCGAGAGACCAGGGGTAAATTTGAAAAAGTCTCCGTACTTCCTCTTTCTTCTCCTTTCGTCCTTTACTTCCTACTTTCTACGTCGTCGTCGTCGTCGTCATCGTCGACCGTGTTCCTGTCTCTGTCTGTCTTTCAGCTTAGCAAAACCCACGGCAATCACGGCGGCTGCAATTTTTATGAAGTCCTCGTCGGGCCTTCGAGTTCTTGAATAATTCAGGGTCAAGCGGCGTGGGCGAAAATGGCGCTTGCGCGCGGCTCGGCTAGGTAATACACACTGAATTTTTTGGTCGAGCACGGTGAAAAACTCGCCCCGCTCGTGCGCGCCACTTGTGCGATGCTTGAACGGTCTACCACTTTAATAATTTCGTGGTACGTCGAGTAGTTGCGAGGTGGAAATAAAATAGGGAACCACCCCCGAGTCGTTGCTGCGCCGAAAAAATTTTGTTCCCTCTGTCCTTCCTGCTGTTCGTCTCTGTCTTTTTCACCCGTGCTCGCCCCCTCGTCGAAAGAATACGTTGTTCGCTAATATTTTCCGGCGGATCAAAAAGCGAAAAATAAAAAAAAGGAAAAGTCTCGACGAGCCAGTCGAAGCGACATTATATAACGAACCTTCTAACGCTCGTTGAAAAATAATTATCTCTGAATGATCGCCGGCTTCCCGCGCCTTTTCCTTCTCATTGTTTCGTAAAACAGCCTCGATTAATCGTTGATCGCTAATTGTTTAGTGTTAATTGTTTAAATAACCGAGCTCGATAGGCTGCAGGTAGAAGGTGAATGAATTTCTCTCGTACGAGCGAGTTATGCTTGGCTCCATATCAAAACCGCAACTGGCTACGATCGAAAACGATGCTTTTAATAATAAGTTAATTATCGGTTGACGATCAAGAAGAGGTAAGTCAAGGAATAATACGAAAGCAATTGAGTAATTGTCTCAGAGAGTATAATTGGAAGAAAGGTATGATATTTTGGAGAACGAGGGATATACGCTATTACTGCTCGTATGCAAACGAAAGGTATTATAACATTTTTTGGCAAATGACTATCGCGTGCATCACGGAAAACATTTTGAAATTCCATTATCGTTGCAACGAGACACGTCTGTCATGATCATATCGCTAGAACGTGAAATCGGTCTGAAAATATGCGCACAAGCTGCGATATAATTTCTATTGAAGATTTTACAGTTGTGAGATCGTTACTATATGAATCTGGTTGAAAAGCTGTGCTACAACTGTGTGTCGCTCTTGCACGAAGCTTTAGAACAGACTTCACCGTACCATACCATAGAGCGACAATATAAAACACTGTAAACGTGTAAAAAGTTACAATTAGATAAAATCCTGTTAAAAAATCCTTTTCAACGACGGTTTATAGTCTGCGACAGAAAGGAAAGCTGTATTTCTTATGAAAAATTTCCGAAACCTTCGATAAACGTAAAAATCAAGGCGCGAAAGGGGTCAGAAGACACCCACTGGAGAACCAGAAACGTCACGATGACGATGCGAGCCTTCAGATAGGAAAAGATAAATGAAAATCGAGTTCGTCGACAAAAACCGATTGATCCCGAAAGGCAGAGGAAAAGAGAGACAGAGAGTGAGAGGGAGAGAGAGAGAATTGTTGTAAAGGGGGTGAGATTGGGAGGACAGGTCGTAGGTGAGGCTTCGAGGTTGCTTCGAGGACGGTGGACATCGATCAGGGAAACGTCGTAAGGACGGACGTCCTTTCGTCCTGCGGAGGGGTTGATGGATGCGAGATTACAGCGGCGGGGACACTCGTTGACACCCCATGATGTATCACCCGCAGCCTCCAGCTAGTAGCTCGGCTACTTACCACCCGGAATGGGTTTGCAGGCCTTCCACCAGAACGAAAAAGAGAAGTCGTTCCCTCGGCGTGCTCCGCCTCCACGCCCTCCTTCCTTTTTTTTTCTTTTTTTCGCCGGCCGTTCGCGTAGCGAATTAATCCCACCCCGAGTCGATTTTAATCTTAATCGCTCTTCGCTGTCAGTCAGGTGTATTCGCGGTGTAATAAATACTAATATAAACGTGGAATTTACTAGAGAGAGATATATAGAATATTTTCTGAGAAGGGGTAGTTTTGAATACAAAAATCGAATCGTTAATTTAATAAATTAAACTCATTGCAGTAGACTGCGGATGTTTATGCAGTTAAGGGTGTGGAAATACGTAGAATGCATGTACACGATATGCAAAATATATAACGCTATACCATCTTGCCGCCTATGGTGGCAAACCCTTGGAAAATGTCTCTGTCGAATACGGAGAAAAATGACGATGCAAATCTGCAAGTAACAAGACAACTTCCATTTGCTGTGCAGATTTTCGTGCGGCTAACTTCGAGCTAGAAGCTGTCCAAACTTAGGAAACTCTGAAAGAAATGGAATTAAGAAATACGTGTTCGTATTCGAAATAAATAGTCGAAAATCGGACACTTTTCCGTTAAACATAGATAAGTTTGAGAAAGTTTAGCGTGAAGCACGCGTCTCTAAGATTCGCGACAGTCGCAGTGACGTGCGTTAGAAAAGAACGTTGCGTAAAAATATTGCGGATCTTTTCACACGTACAGGGTAGATATCTAAAGTGCGTCTACTATGAGAGTGAGTGTTCGGATGGTCGATGGAAATATCTGTAGCGAATGGAGAACAAGTTCCATTATGTGTTCGAGGATTATCACGCGTGCCACCGCATTGAGATTTAGCTGTACGCGATAAGAACGTATATTACGTATATGTCTGTAAGAATACGATATACAGCACTAGAATATAGTACTACGATATTTCCTGAATAAAACAGACATGCATTTAATCGTGCTCGTAAAAACATAAATCTACAGCAACTTCCACGATCGTCAAAGTCAACCGCGAGAACAAATCGCGATATAATTCAACGATCGCGTTGCTTCTCCCTCGGAGCATCCACGCGCGCACCCACCGCGACCTCGTACGGAAATATTCGACGATAGGAAAGAGGGTGGTGGGTGTGGAACGGCTCGGAAACAGGAGAACGGGGCGAAACGAGAAAAAGAAGGACAGGATAGAGGGTAGCGTAGATAAGTCGGGGGTTGTCGGGGCATCTGCTTTCTTTCGTGCTTCCGGCCATCTTCTGCCACCCCTTTCGTCCTTCTTTTTCGGGGTGGAAACGGCTCCGATCCATTCTCGTGGAGACGTTGTATCGGGCCAACACACTGAGGCCCTTGTGCATGCAGGGATAGAAAGAGCGCGAGCGGGTTTGTGGACAGCGAAAAAGAAGAGAAAAAGAGGGAGAATAAGCGTGTGGGTGGAGGTGGGCGAGAAGAAGAACGTGCTGAATAGAAGATTGGAACTCTTTCTGCGGTGACGGCGCTTCTTCCGGCGGGGTGGCTGATAGTGCCGGCTATTTCCGGTGGCCACCGTGACATTGCTATCACCGAGCTACGTCTACTATACCCCCGAGGCCATCCGCGTTAAACGTCCTCTCCTCGAAGGCTCGCGTGTACCACCACCCTTTTGACCACCCTCTTGTACGTATTTTTGCATGGGCGGATTTTTGCCCGAGTTTCTTGCCACGTCTTCGCGTCCTGAATTCTGGACACCTCTCGCTGCACGAGACTTCCTCGATGGCGTGGTTGCCGAGCTTCTTTGTATCGTGTACTCTCTTATTTTTTTTTTCTTTTTTTTTCGTACATTTTTTTGTTTCGTAAATCGTCGACGTTGGTTTATCTCGCGAAAGATTCGAGGATGAGATAAACGTGTACATGTATATGTGTTAAAGAGCGAGATAGGTGTATACATATATATTTATTTATTCAAGGTAGAAGAGATCGACGTAATGGAAATTCTTGTTGATAGATTTCGACGTTCGTTTCCATATCGCGCGACAAAAGGATTTTTCGTATGGAAATTTAAACGCAATCAATGGATAGATATACAGAACCGGTGGAATCCAAGTGCGAGATAAGGACGTTTACCAACGTTGCAATTGATCGCGAGAAAAGATAGAGATATCGCGATGTCCGTATATCCACTGACACTGGCTGTACTTCGCGGCTTATCGGTTATCGCATATCGAGCGCCCTGCAGTCCAATGAGCTCTCAGACATATCGTAAGCCAGCCGAACATCGACCCTTCGATTATGTCAGTTTATCATCGGTGTAACACGGACAAAGGAGATCGCCTCGACACGTCGCGACGAGTAACACACTCTTGGACAATCTTCCCGCCTCTCGAAACACTCTGATCCGAAATTCGAATTTCCAATCCATCAAAGAGTAAATATTTCAGACACGTCGTATTGTTGATACTTCAAATATAAAAAGAGAATATGACAGATATGCTGTTTTCATTTCATTTTTCCTGATGTTTATATCAAATTAGACAATTCGAACGATCTTCTATTTTATTTGGAAAGGAATCAAGTAAACCAGAAAATTATTAAAGAAACGTCTATTTAAGTTTAATAGCTTTGTTACTTTTGATGTACAAAATAAAATCAGTAAACTGATTAATGCCATCTTCCATCACGCTATCTGTCAATTTCGTTATTCGATTCTCTTTGTCAGAAATTTGTTTGCTGCTATCCAATACTTTCTTATCTAAAATTTTGTGATTTCACAAGACGCAGTAATTAGTCGTCTCCAAAACTCATTAAAAAATTTTGACGTATGAATCCTAGATAACAGGCTAGTTACTTTTACATTGAAAGAGGGTTCTTTTATATGGCTGCATTTATGGGGATTAAAGTAGATTTGTAGGCTAGCAACAACTACTAGAACCCACAGGGTTACAGTCTTCAGTAACTGCCTGGATACTGGATACTTACTTTTCAGTAAAGCCTGGATACTTTATGGCCAAGTATACATACTTGTAGAAAACGATGTAAGAATATTAGAAGTGCCAGGTAATCTTAACCGGGATTATTTAATTGTCAATTTGACCGCGCTTAAGCCTGCCAGTAACCTTGGCAACAGTTGTCTTTAGGAAAATCTTTGCTGACCTTCATTTGGTTCTTTAATGACTTTTCTTACCCTTATATTTTCAGGTATTTTCTTTATGGCCCTAGCGTTAACGTTTTCTTTTTTTCGCATTTATTTAGTTATAACGTCCGTGTTACAGCCATCTGTTTTGCGTTGACACTTTTTGTGGTATTTGCTATTTGAATCAAATAACTATGTGGTAAGATTTATTGATCTTAACGCACTTATTGATCTTAATGACGCATTGAAAACACATGATAGTTTCTCGTCATTATACCGAATTAATTAATAGTATTGATATACAGGGTGGTTGGTAACTGGTGGTACAAGCGGAAAGGGGGTGATTCTATGCGAAAAAAGAAGTCGAAAATATAGAATAAAAATTTCTTTTTTAATTTTTTTTTTTTAATTTTTCCATCGAGACAACGATCTACAGTGAAGTCCGTTATAACGACACGTGATAAAGCGCACGCATACCGAGCGAAAATTCAAAATCGATTTTCTTGAAAACAAAGCCTCAAACGAAAAATTTTTATTATATATTTTCGACTTCTTTTTTCGCGTAGAATCATCCCCTTTCCGCTTGTACCACCAGTTACCAACCACCCTGTATAAGTTTAATTATTCCGTACGGAGATTGAATTTTAAAACGTTGAAGTTTCATCTAACTCGATCAGTTTCATAGATTGAAAATTACACGATGCAAATATTTTTTCAGTTTATTCCATATTATCTATCTCATTTAGTTTAATTCCATTATCTATGTCATCTTTGTGTAACGAATAAGCTTATAGAATTAAGCGATTTGTTATCTAAGAATCGAACGTTAATGGTGTATTTATTTAAGAAAATCGACCAACAAGAAGCAGAGTTGATTAATTTGCTTTCTGAGAACTTGATATATCGTAACCTGTTAAATCACGAATTACCAAATTAAAAACAAAGTAACAAGATCTTTAAAAGATTCATTAACAGAACGATACTTTTAATACTTCTTTTTACGATACGATTAGTCACGTCGATGCACGAAATTGTTTTCAACTACGATTGGATCACGACGCGGCAGGCATGCAGGCATTCTCAGATTCGCGCTTCGCATTTAGCCGGAATTCAATGACGTCGAGGGGTGGCTTCCAGCACGCTGATTCATAAGAGGCCAGCACACGATTAGCCGCTGTTTGGATCCATTTAGCATTCGACCGGCCATTAAGGACCGGTCGATACACCGGAATCGTTGAACTTGCAATCGAGACACTGCTGTCCTTCAATAGACTCGTCTCTCGGCTTGGTAATGCCTCTGTGGCCGAGCCCTTTCATTCGACACTTTCGATAATCCGGTCAGGAATTCCGTCGCGTCAAAAGTGAAAGACAAATTGGGAATTGATCGTGCCCGTCCCTTGTCCCTTCGATCTATCGCGATCTTCTAAACCTTCACCGATATCTCTGCCTCTTCTCACGGAATAAAGCGATGAAACAGAACAAAAACGGGTGAAAAAGGCTAAAAAGAAAGGATTACTTCTGTTTCTCGATACCCATTCTCAAGTTCTCAGTTCACAATGGAAATCACGATTCTGAATGGACCTGAAAATTGTTTACTTTCCACTTTTTTTTCCTTGATAGCCAGCGAAGTGAGAATGGTAGCCATTCTACAGGCGACACGTTTTATCCTGAATTCGTTCAATGGTCGTGTTAACGAGTTACGATTGAACACGGTGGCGCCCTACCAGAGACATTCTTCTTGCCGTAGCTGTCGACCGATCGCATGTCCGCCTTTGTCTCTCGAACCGCCATCTTTCGATCTTTTTCACCCTTCGAACTAGAGCAGAGGAATTGCCGCGCGACTGCAGGTAATTTCAGGTACCAAGGGGAAGTAATACGACACCGCTATCGAAAGCATTTCACTTTTTCTTTTCTTTTCTTCTCTTTCTTCGCTTCAACTTCTTCATCCCCCTCGTTACTCTTCTTCTTCGTTCTTAATTCCAGGGATTCACCCTCTGTACACGGTAGAGTTTCGGTTCGTCGACCCCTCCATCTAAGAATCCAAGAGACTGTTCCCGATTGCTCGTTATTTCGACAAAAAAGAGAAACCAGATGAGACAAAGACGCTGGAAACGAAGGCGATCCGATATTTTCACCGGTTTCACATAGAGCGGCGAGCTCTTTTCTACGGCCGCGTGGAAAGCCGCGGGAGACCTTTCGAGGAAAATGCGAGAACCTGTGGGAAATTGTGAATGGGGCCGACATTCTACCTGATCGCGGAGATACCAGGAAACGCGGTCTTTCAGTTGCGATGGAATTTATTACAAGAATTCGAATGAAGATTCAAATGAATTCTCTACAGCAAAAGGAAATAAGTCCAATTTACACTTTTCCAGCTCGAAAACGTTCGTTGCCTAATTATCGATGGAAACTTTCAAAATGCAGAAATATACGAAACGCGTATAAGAATATAGAATATTCGAACGAGGAATTTGTTATAGTAAGCAAAACACATTTCTAAGTAAGACAATTTTTGTAGTTACAAATCACGAAAATATAAAATTGCGTAAATATCTCTCTACTAGCGTTCACCTATGTTATCCAAATTTTCCATTTGATAAAATTTGTTTCCATCATGGTCGTGCTGTCAAATTAATTTAAATCCTATTGCTTCCCAGAACCTAAAAATTCTTTCACAGAATCTACAACCTTCTATCTCGAGTCTTAGGCGACCCAAAATTTTCATCGTAGTTTAGACGTTTTTGGAGAAGTTTGCGAGGTATAATACAGAAGGAAGTAGGTAGCACGAGGATAAATACAAGCAGGTTATCGATGATCTCGTCGCTAGGAAAGATCGAAATGAATGGTGGCGAGGAATTTCATTCACGATCTCGCAGCGGTCATCTCGAAAGGACATCTCTGAACTATGTTATCCGAGACCAGGCTGTAGAACGAGGAAATAATCATGGAAGAAACGGATTCTCGAGTTTCGCCAGGATCTCGTCGCTTCCTGCTGATAGAGAACACCCTGTGGATCACGAAGCGTGCGGAGAACGATATTAAAGATTTACATCATCTTGTCATTTTATCTCGAATTATTGCCAGGAAGTAGAGTAGCTTAATGAACGAGTGATTAAACGAATTCAATACGGAGGATTACATTTAAAAGCGATTAGGAGGATAAAACTAATTTAGGTCGAAAAGGTCCAGGTAAGAATTCCAAATTTTCGAAATAACCTGAGTCAGCAGTATTTCATACAAATAAGCACAAGTTAAATTTTATTACTCCCATTCTCTAAGGGACTAAAAGTAAATGCGAAGTCATAAATAAAAATATGGTAATCCGTACCCGACGTCATGCTAATGAGAAACTTTTCACAACTTTGTTTTTCCCTCGGGTGCTGTATATCGTGAAAATTTTTATAACACATAAGAAGCAATTTTAAATGGAGAAAAAAAATTCATATTTATTAAGTTATTCGAAAATCTCTTTTTGTTTTATGAGGATATAGTATACGCACAACGTTTTCTTCTTTTATCTTATTTTGACGAACTACGTACAATCAATTTTGTTCTGTTGAAATAAACATCGCGACATTTCACAGACTTGGTTTTACATTTGTACGAAGGTGCATGAAGGTTGTAAAAACACAGTCGAAAATATAGAATAAAAATTCTTTTTTAAATTGTTTTATTTTTTTTTTTTTTTTAATTTTTCCATCGAGACAACGATATATAGTGAGATCCGTTATAACGACACGTGATAAAGCGCACGCGTACCGAGCGAAAATTCAAAGTCGATTTTCTCGAAAACAAAGCCTCAAACGAAAAATTTTTATTCTATATTTTCGACTTCTTTTTTCGCGTAGAATCATCCCCTTTCTGCTTGTACCACCAGCTACCAACCACCCTGTATATAAATAATAAAGTAATAATAATAAAACAAAAATAAAAATATATAAATAATATATATGTAAATATATAAAATATAGATAATCTATATCTTCTAATGTAATCACGATACAATCTGCGTCCTCTAACATAATTACGATAAAATAATTACACACAAATATCACGATCACGGCATCTCCACGCAAGAAAAATGTATGCGGAAGATACAGATAAACAGACGTACCGTAACATACGTTGATGAATCAGAAGATACAAACAATCTGTATCTTCTAACGTAATCATAATACGACATTATACATGCATAAATGCCACGATCATGTCATCTGTCCAAAAAAAAAGAGGTACGCATATGTTGAAAAAAATGGGAGTTTATGGTCAACAGCCATTGCTACCCTGTTCGCATTGAGAGAAAAAAGAAACCATAGCAAAGAGCGACGCGTGGGAAAGGAGGGTGTCCTATAAGAGTTAATGAGACTAATCCCGTCGTTCTGACGAGCTGCGAGTAGAAGAGATCTCATCCGCGGACGAGCGGATCGTCACCAGTGTCACCTGTGTCCTGGCCGGCTGCTGGTGTCCTGCGGCGTGGCACACCTATTCAAGACCGAGAACGAGAGGAGAGGAGCGTGCACGAGGCTGTTTGCCAAGGAACAGCGTAGAACCGGTAGATGAAAGAAGAGCGAGAGAGTCGCGCGAGTAAGAATAACCGCTTGGCAAACAAAGAGTCCACCGCGATAACGAACCTGTCGACGCGGGCCTCGAACTCGTTCCGAACTCGTTTCCGTTTTGCTGGGTGGGGAGAAAAATCGTTAACTCGTTGCACTAGGGTTGCAACGCTTGCAGACGCATGCTTCGCAGATTTTCGGTCGCTACCTCTCACGTGGACCACGTTCTCTCTAGCATTTTTCAATCTTTCAGCAGATCGTTCGGTTAATCTTTGTACGTTACGGAAGAGTATTCTTCTGCCAGAGAAATTTAGCGAGAAAAGTATGTGACATGATGTTTTTGACTGTGCCCGAAGAATTTCGGATTTTCGTAACACATACTGCTCTGATGAACCTATGCTAGAGATTTCATGCGTGTACCATGTACTTATAGAGACGAGAGGAATTTTCGCGCAATTCCGAAGCTGTTACAAGTAATGTTCGCGAGAGAATCATATAGCTCGAGCTATAACATAGATTACACGTAACTATATAACGACCCTGTATATAAGATAATTACAATGCAATAATTATACGTGCACAAATATCACGATCCGCACAAGAGGAGCACATCTATTGGGTTGGAAACTAATGTCAAAAGTATGCTGATACAGGCGCACATACATACGTTGAAGATACAGAAGATGAAGACGATCTGTATCTTCTAACGTGATTTCGCTTTCCTTTTTAGAAATCGATAACAGTGAATTGGGAATGTGCATAGAAGAAATTTGAAACTCGTGGAACCATTTAAAAAATGTTATTAAATACTCTTGATCTTATTATACACAGATGTGTATACTAAATATATAACACACAATATTATGCTGTATATACATTTAACGTATAAATGTACAAATATATGTATAACATGCACATTGTAGCTGTACATAATTGTTATCATCTGAAATATAATTGACATAAGTATAGATTATAGTTAAGTATAGTTAGTAGTATATAGACATAGTGAGTATAGTTGACAATATCAGGGTGCTAGAAAGATTTAACATACCTGTACGTACGTACCCCAATAATGTACTGTTTGAGAAGATTAAGTAAGTATGTTCGTTAAATGCTAAAGTTAAGCTCGTTAAGTAAGTAATTGTCTACTTGAAAATATATCGTAAAACCAACATCGTATTTAGCAAAAGTCCATCACTCTTCTCTTTTATCTTACTTTATGTTTTTCTTCTTTAATTCCGGTCGTAATTTGATCGCAATTTCGAATTCTCTGCATATAATGATACCGCTTTTTCAACGTGTCCCTTTATGATCCCGCGATTATTCGATTCCAACGTAGTAGCGCGAAGCTTGCAGAGGATTTTGATCGATGCACAGACATTTTGGGACAATAAAGCGCGCGTTGATACCCGTCGAATATGCCGGTATAATTTTCAACGGATCGTTTATCCCGCGTTTCGACGGTTCTCGTTTTTTCCGCTACCCACCGCCCACCCCATTCCCACTGAAACCCGCGGATCCCAGCGTTCGATGATTTATCGTACACGGAAAATCACGCGCGTATATATCGTATAATAATGTAATCGTGGATACACCGGGCGAACCTAGCCGTCCGGTTGGTCGAAAAATTTTCGCGGAAAAGCGACCGGGAATAGATATTCGCGGTAGAATATAACGAAAATAATTCCCCATGTGACGCACTGTCCGTTGATTATTTTATTCCCTAGCAACAGGTGATCACTCTTTCGCCACTGTTTTTCCATGATCGGCGAAAAACCGACGTGCAACAAACTATCCGATAATGCGGCTAGCGAATAATCAACCGCGATTCCGTGGATATCCGTGTGTATCGGGTAAATGTTTCGTGACAGCTTACAACGAGATACTATAGGATACACGTTACAATGAAACACTCTAATATAAATGAATCGCGTAATCAACGATTCTTGCGAATAAAATCAGAATTCGACAATGTACGCGAAAAAATATTTTGCTACTTTCGATATGCAACACTTTGACCTTCTTTCCTCGTTTTATCAACGCGTTCATGCTACGTGATAGCAAAATATAACGAGAAAATTGGTTAATTCGGATATCAATACGATGTATAATAATTTGCTAAAACCATTTTATATATTATATCTTCCACTTGGCATAAAAATTTGTCCATTTATTAACATCGTCGTGTCGGATAGCAATTTCCTTCTAGATCGTAGCATACTGGAACAAATTGATGTTACGACGAGAAAGATTCTAAATTCAATTATTTTTAACACCATTATACATTTTATACTATTCTTTCGTTATTTATGAATATTTTCTAAACAAGTCAAGGTGCACAGAGGATTAGAGTTCTCTTACAGTAATTCTCCTCGAATAACATCCAGGAGGTAGTATCCTCTATAAAAACAACAGTGCTGGATTTTTAGGACAAGCAAGCAAACAAAGGCATCATCTCGAGGAACATTCGAGGGAGATGTTTTTTCAGCGACCCTCTTTAGCAGGAAGAATCACGCGAGCAAGGATCTACGATGCTGGTAAACCGTATTATCCCGCTGGATCTCGTGTCCCACGTACAGATCTCGCAAGCAATAGAAAAGATCAGCGCAAACCCAACCGCGATCCGTATTCTCGCTCGGCAACTTCGAAGATTTTCTCGAAGGACGAACTTTCGGTCAGGGGAAAGCCTATTAGTCGCGAGGATCCCGAGGATCCTTCGTTTCTAGCCAGGGAATAGTCAGTCTGTTGGCCTAGCGAATCGCAAAATCCTACCAACAAAGGCCGCACGCCACGTACTTTCGAAAAACCGCGTGCTTTCCGACCTCCGTCTCCTTATCGCTCCGTTACTTCTTTCTCCATCGAGTTTACCTTCTCGTTCGTGTCACCTTTCCACCTGCTGAAGGCATAAATCATGGCCGTTCGTTCGTTTCGAGTTCAGAGATCGGTTTGCAGGTGTCTCGACCGCCGAATTTCACGGTTGTGAAGGACAGCCTTCTCTTACGCCTTCGCAGTACTTGCGATTTCACGGACTTCCAGAGGAAACCTTCCTTCGGTTCATCTATTTTCTTACTTCCGTCACGCTTGTGGAAATGGCACGCGAGATTCGAAGATTGGTGAACCGATCAGTTGGTTTCATGGTGGGAAATCTTGAACAGGTCTGTTACAATGTTCTATGGACGATACAATACATGGTGGATACTTACGCAAATTCATATTTTTCCGATCATCGTCAGCAGGATGGAAATTACGAAACTGTGTCACGGACTAAGTATTGGAAAGAGTGTTGTACTATACCATGGATTTTTTATATATCGTATCTCTGCACGTGAATGTGAAAACGTTGCCCAGTATCTTGGCCACAAAACCACACTGTACACACTTTTGCTCAAGTATTGTACACACAACATGCCACTGTGTACGAAAAGTGGCATTGTGAGACAAGTACGGTAAAGTAAACGTACTATTAACAAGGAAATAAAGAGAAGCGGAATAAATGAAGATACAATGTCAAAGCATGTAATTGTCAACTTGTACTAGGTGATAATCGATTAATTATTAAGTGTATTTAAGTTAATTAGACTTTAAGGGTAGGGGAGAAAGGTAAATAAAAGAAGAAAGATAAAAGAAGATACAAAAGCACGGCATATGATTGCCAAATTGTAATAGGCTATAAATTATACCATAAAATACCCTGTATTTTAAAATTCCCATAAATTTCCCATGAATGTATGAATATAAAAACTAATATTAGTATGTCCGAAAAGTTCCTTTCGTTTTATAAGGAAATAATAGACGTACAACGTTTTTTGTTTCATATTATTTTGTCGAATTACGTACGATCCATTTTCTTCTGTTTTGATAAACACCGCGACATTTCACAGACTTGTTTTAACGTTTGTACGAAGGTGCACTGTTGTAAAAAAAAACATGTTTGCGAAGAAAGACACTTTTCGGATAAGCAATAATATCAGTTTAATCGTGTTCTAGCAACGAGACTCGAAAAACTTTTTGGAAACGGGTCGATACCTTGTCAAAGTATCCGGGAAGATCGTTCTTTCTTTCGACGAGCGATCGGCCGTGAGACGATTACTCGTTCGAGTTCCGATCGCTTCTAACGCTCAAATTATTCGGAAGTTTGCCATTGAAATCGATCTTCCGTTACTCCCTTGCGACAAACATTTGCACGGCTTTCCACCAAGGGAATCTGTCCGTTGGACGTTTTTTCGTCGCGACAAGACGTCCTTGAAGATATTCGTCCTAGTGTATCCAATTGAGATAACAAACGGACGTTATCTTCGATCTTGACTTCGAAAACGAAACGTGGCAAAACGGTGAAGCGGTAGTCGTGAACGCGTCGCCGACCCGTCGATATTACGATTAATTGGCTCGTAAATTTTCACCCCAGGGATTTCTTGGAAGTTTCGAAGGATAATTTATATATTTTACGGTCCGACCTGACCCACACCTGGCAGTCTCAGCAGGCCTTTACCTGAATGAAACGAACTAGACAGCGTCGCGCCATTTTCCAATCCTATTTTTCCCTTCATTCCATCACTGTCACAATTTTATCAAAAAATCCATCGACTTTTACTTTTTCGTAAAAAAAAATTTTTTTTTACTCATTTTGCGATTTGGATTTTTTTTTTTTAAATAAAAACAGCAGTTTTCAAGAACGTGAAATTAATTGCTAACGTAGTGAATTTTAAATCGCATCTGTCACGTTTCTCTTCTGTAGTCTTCAAGTATTCTATTGTGTATAGTTCTATAGTTATGAAACAATAAACGAATAGTTTTCTATTGTTCTTTCACTTTTTATTGAATATATTTATCCCTTTCTAGAGAAACAATGTTTCTTAATTTCAAACAATATCTTTAATTTCAAGCGCGCAACACACTTTCAGCCTTGTAATTAAACCGCCAACATTTAGACGTATTCATGTTTTTACGAATGTAATTTAACAAATGAAACCTAGGTAAAAAATTGTTACATGTACTGTCAGCAATTATTTTAACGAGCAGTCTACTTCACACATTGCATATAGGTTCGCGTATTATGTGCATTCTATGCATATTTTGTACTTACAAATTTCGGATAATACCAACGTTTGTCCTATTAACCACAAGATATAAGAATTGTACTAATTTTTGGCCGATTTCATAGCCACCAAACGCGATATATAAACATTGTGTTTTTAGGTATGAAAAGTACTTTTCGAAGAACTTCCTCTTCCTCGAATAACGTTTGAAAAAGCATTCGAAGAATCTGCATTCTCCCGTAGTTTGAGAATATCTTTAAGAAGTTTCGAACAGGCTTGGTGGAATCGCTCGATGAACCTGAAACTTGAAAGCGAGTGCAACGAATCGCGCGTAACGCACCTTTCCGGCCGAGTTCCGTATCCGTCAAAAAGTTGGCGGGAACGGTTGGGTCGAAACGCCCATCCACGGAATTACCTTGAAGATTGGAGGGAAAGGCTGCGAGGAAAAACTTTTTCTCTCGCCATAATTCATCGAAGGACCGCACGGCGAATCGGCTGCACGCGGTTGTCAGCCAAATCAAGCGTAAAACGCGAGGTAATTGTCAATCCGAGAGGGTTCACTCAGAGCGCAGGAAGGGTGGTTGTAGACGAGATTAGGCGAAGGGAGGGGGGTAAAAAGCGGCACGTCGAATGTTTATAAGCTCATCGTCATTCGATTTTCACGGCTATCGATGCACTCGGAGGATTCGATTTGCGTGCAACCACGTGGAATCGACACGGGCATTTTTCAAATGTAACGCACCCTATGTTTCTGTGTTTCGCAGCCTGTTTCTTTCTAAATGTTTCATTGTTATATTACGTTACTCTGATGCGTAGCTTTGATTCGTTCGAATTCAAATGGAATTACTTTCATTAAAAGCGAATTTTGACAATCGAGTTCGCTCTTAGCGCTACTTTCTTAAATATTCCCATTCTACTTCTATTTTCGCCTAAACGACATCGCCTAAATGCATCGTATTTTGGACAAATCACGCGCAGTTCGAATTTCATTAAAAGATCCGTAGATTCATATTCATCGATCCGATCAATTTATTCTTCTACTAAATTTACCTTTAACTATTTCTATTTATTTTCCATTTTATATTTTCCTCTAAACGATGATACGCTTTAAAGGAACTGTCGAAAGAAGATCACTGATCGAATTATATGATATTTTAAAGGAATAACGCGCAGATAAAAGTTTCTTAAAAAATCCGTACCTTCATATTCATCGATCCAATTAATCCGTTATTCTATCAAGTTTACCTTTAAGCGACACCCTCTTAAAGGATCCTGTTTTATTACCCTAAACGGTGATGCACCCCAAAGGGGGCATGGAGAAAACGAAAGCCATAGGCGTTATTCCAGCGTATTTCCAATAAAAAGATCGACCAGCTAGGTTGACTTCGATCGGCAGGGAATCAAGATCAAGAGGCGGCCGAACAATCGTGGCGCGTTTCTATGAAGTTGGTCGGGGTGAATAGAATTCGCGATGAAAAGGACGCACGCGTGCGCGCGCGAGTACAGCCCCCTCTCTTCCTTTTTCCCTATTTTTTTCTTTCCTTTTTTTCGGCAAAAGCCAGGGTCGCGTCGCGTTTTTCATACGGTCCTCGATAGAGACGGCCGTAAGTGCATTCACCGTGCAAATCGGGTTGCCTCGAGAGTGCAACAATACGCAACAGGTGAGGAGGAGAGATCGGTACGCGTTCAATGGCAGGTGAAGTTTCCTTTCGAACAAGAATAAGTACTCGAGATTGTGCCCGATCCGATTGCCTAAGAAGTTCCTCGCGGAAACGCTTCCCTTGTACTTTCGATCTTCCCTCTGTCCCTCCCTTTCGAATGACTTGAAGCCCGTTCTAATAAATATTTCGTTCGAACAACTCTTTTTTGGTGGGCTTCTTCACACACAGAATCGTGTCTTTCATCGGTTTTGATAAATCATTCTCGTTACGACGAAGAAAAACTCGAGAGTTGGAGAGAAACAAAAAGGATAGGAAGATTGGGAGCAAAGGGCATGAGAGAATGCAGCACCTGCGCGAGGATGTTGATGCATCTGTCGGCGTTAATTAACGGGCCATTAATTATCCGGAATGGACCAATTAGGAAGATGGTCTTGTTTCGGTCTATCGTGTTCCACTTGGCAACCGCTCCAAGAAACTTGCTTGTACCGTAAATATATAATACCACGTGGCTAGTGGAAGACATGGAAATTTCCTAATACAATATATAACAATAGATATTTGCGAGAGTTCGGTCTCTGGTTTCACGTGTTACGTATGTTGGCAACGATAATTAGATATATCTGACATGTGAATTTTTGTCAGTTTTATCGAAGGTGGAGAAGTATTCCTTGGACATTCGTAAAAGTTCAAGACGTACGTTCTAGAAACGTAGGAGAGAAAAAAATTCGTCTCGCGTGAGTCTTTTTTTAAAAATATGATAATTTATGATAGATGTTCGAGCGGAGAAGCTGTCACGCTCGTGTCTAGACAGAGTCTCGTTTCGTTTCCGTGACACGAATAAACAAGCGGAGAATGCAAGAAAAATGCGTTCGAACGTATGAAATGCGTAATCGATTACCCACGATCCATGACAGATCCCTGGATCGTTCCCCTTTCCCGTGAGAACCGTACAAAGAGAATCATCTTTCCGTTTACCATTATTCTTCCTCTTTTTATTTCTACCTTAAATCGGACAGCTTTCTGAAATAAGGGTCCGCGATACAAAATAATATATTCAATAAATTGGGTGGGAAATTCGAGTCGAAGCTCTTCGATCGAACAACATATCAACGATATTTTATATTATAAGATTAATATATCATAGTTTCAGATCTGCCTTGAAGAAGCAAATTGCAATGTTTACGAAACGTTGGCGCAAGGTGGAAGTGCAAAGTGTGAGTGCAGAACGCAAACACCAAAGCCAATATTATGTATAGTTGCTAGTTAAGTTTGAATTGATGATTATAATGACTCTTAAAGAATTTCTTGGTATTATCACGATATTACATTATATTACCATGTCAAAGAAGATAACAAATTAATCCACCCTGATATTTGTATATAAAGCTTGTACATCATATTTCCATTTTCAGAAAACTTTTCGTATTATCCTCGATAGATCGCTCTTTCAAGTTTATATATTTTTAATGTTTATATGTGTACGACTCTTTCATGTCTGAGAAATAACTTCTTATCAAATCGAGAAGGAAAGAATCAGCTTTCCATTTACGATCATAATTAGCGTATCATTAATACACCCGAAATTATCTTCGATGTTAGCAACCCTCTTCGAGCTCATCTTCCAAAGATGGTTTCTTATCGAATTGAAAAATCAGATTCCTCTAATCAGTCGCGAGATCACTGACACTGATACCACGGAAGGAGGGACACAAAGGACAAATTAAACAGTTCCATCGACGGAGAATTTCAGGAACCCTCTCTCGGTGTATACTGTCATTATCTGTCCATCGTAGTTTCCTCGCCCTTTCGTCGAGTTTCCTCGTAGTAGGTCGCGAATCAAGATGGACCGAGGCAAGGGGTGTACACCCTTCATCAAAATGTACATGGACGCGGAGCAAGCGGTCCGGACTGAAGGACGGAAACAGAATCTTTTGAGGCGAGCTGCGGTGTGTGTTGGAAAACGGGATCGCTTCTCACGATTCCTTTCTTCCGATCATGGTCCAGTGAGGATTCTAGGAAATTTTCCCTTCCTGTCAGAGCATTTTAGTCGGAAAGAAGGATACTTAACCCTTATGAGACTAATGGTAAATATGTCTCATTATTGCATTGATAGTTGTACCACTTGATTTTACAAAATTTCGTTTGCGTATTAGCTGCTACTTTTTAAACGATACGTCTTTAAATCTGACAGAATGTTTTTATTTTTAATTGTGTTATATGAAAACTCTTTTGTTCGATCGTGACATTAAAATCAGAAAATTAGGGAAACTGTAGCGTCCCTTAATTTACGTTCTGCTGCTGCCATCTACTACAATAGTGCGTACTTTGCTAGCTTTAGAAATTACAAGTGACTCGCATTCTTTTCTGGTTTGAGTCTACTATATAGCCAATGCTATAACCTGATTGTGTTGTCTGGAAGAAAAAGTCCGTGCGGAAAGGGTTAAGCGCGAATCAACTCTAAAGATTACTTTCAATTCCATTAACAAATATCCGATAACTCGATAAATAGCGAGTAACGTTCGATAAAAATTTCCTTGCCTAATACAAATTTCAAAGTTAAAAGAAACAAAGAACGAGAGGGTTAAAGAACAGCGAGGTTCGACGATCGTCCGCAAAGCTGAAGAGAAGGGTGCCTTGAGTATTCGAGATCGAGGGCTTCCGAGAAACCGCGAAACAAAGCTCGAATAGAAGGGCTATCTCGAGGAGATCGATCGATGCATCTCGAGCGCCTCACTGCCAACAAAGAGGTATTCCTTTGGAATCGAAGAA
Organism: Bombus flavifrons; assembly: GCF_040668555.2. Taxonomy (NCBI): domain Eukaryota; kingdom Metazoa; phylum Arthropoda; class Insecta; order Hymenoptera; family Apidae; genus Bombus; species Bombus flavifrons. Next base: position 8,593,678 of record NC_138453.1, read on the forward strand.
ACAATAAAAAAAAAAAAAAAAAAGAAAAGAAACGCACCACCGGTGCCCTGTTGGTAATCGATCGATCGAGAAAGAAGGGGTTCTCTGGCAAAAGCGCCGACCCCCTCGAGGGAGCAGAGAGAAAAGGAGAAAGAAAGTAGTGGGCGACGAGACGGATAAGTAGGTAGAAGAGCTGAACCCGCGTAGATCAGATCTAGCTTGTGATTCGCCCGCGATCCGGTAATAACGACACAAAAGTAGGATTCTGTACGGTGGAACGAGGAAAAGAAACGACAAGCGTACACGAAGGGAAAAAGAGAAAGGAGAGACTCGCTGTAGGTGAAGAAAGAAAAAGAAGAAAAAGACTACGAAGAAGAGTGGGGAGATGGAGAAGCATTGAATGTCTGGAGTAAGTAGAGATTTCCGGATGCTGTGCGTGTACGGTCTACTATTTCGCCCTCGTCTTCTCTTACCTGGAACCACCCCCTCTTACGAGCTCACCCCACTCTCTGCTCTTGATCTTTTACCTATGGGAAAAATCTACATTGAGTCGAGGGCGAATGAATGGAGGGAGGAGAGGTGACCGGTTCACGGCGGAATCTTTTGTGGGCCGAATTCCTTCTGTCGGGTCCATCCGCTGCAACAACGTCCTGTGCCACGCCACGACAACACGGGGTCCTTCCTGGAGCTCGCGAGCGCCCACACCCCCGCTGTACCACGAACTCTGCCCTCTCGTATAGCAGGCCGCACGTGCAGGTAGCCGAGATGAACGCGTTCTGCTTTCTCACGGCAATTCTGCTCGGCAACTTCGTCGCACCAATTCCCGCGGTCTGGTTTTCGCGCGAATTTTAGGTGAAAGAAAGATGACACGTTCAAAGGTGCGGACTTTTGTGGAGATGCCGAGCCCTTGAAGCAGGAGTGTGGGTCGATTTTTGAAGATGTGTGTTACCTTCCTTTTTGTCCTTGATGAAACCAATTGAAAATTGCAGGCGGAGTTTAACATGTACATTTGTAATGAGCATTTTCTTTTACCTGTTCTTTTATTGCACTTTGGATATAATGGTACACTTTTCTATAGAATTTATAACGTGTTATGGTTCGTTGATTTTCACAATATTAGTTTTCAGCTTAGAGGAAATACTTTAGCACAACAATATTTTATTACAAGCGTTTTAACAAAACTTTTCTGAAGTTTACGTGTAATCCAAAGATCAAACAGAAACAGAGTTTTGTCTGAATGGCATCGACTGACGGTATTTTATATTTTAAAATTGTTTCCTTGTAAAATATATGGAAGTATGATTTATTGTGCTTTTCTTCTCTCAAGCAAATGTATTCTGCGCATTTTTTCCTTCAAACTCTCCATAAATACATAAAAGTCAGCAGTCAACTAACAACTAATAACTCCATATCCTAACTAATACCAACAACTCGGTTTCAATAATCCGTGACATTAGTTAATACCGAATGCAAGTAATCGAGAAATAAAGGCTAAGAAACACGGGTTAAGAAAAAAAGGTGCACAAACTCGAGAAAGAAGTCTTTCCCCATGCTCGTCTAATAGAGGCACATGACGAAGCAGTATCCATGACCTTTGCTTTCATATTCCTCCGCTCCGATCTCTCACGGGAGGAGATTAGTGAGTTAGGCTCGCGCGTTGTCCGTCCAAACGGACAGCGAAGATGAAGAGAGAAACGTTGGGCGGAGAGCCTCTTGCTCGGCTCTAGATAATTACGATCTGTACGTTTATTTCTAGAGGAGTCTTTGACCAGGGTGAAACCGCTTACACGCCCATTTACAGCCGGGTGTGGCGGTAATTTATTTCGACAAGTGGCGAAACCATGTTTTAACGCCGCCAGCGTTTGTTTGTCTGAGACGCGACGCGAATTCTTTTAATTCTTTAACGAGGAAGGTAACGATTGCGTAATGCTACCTCCGCACCATCGTTACGCAATCGCATTGCGAAAGAAACGAAGAGATTCGAAGTTTGTCGAGTTAGTAAATAAGAGTACTCTACTGATCCATATAACAACCACGTAGAATAGAAAGGAACAATTCGCTTCACTTTCCATTGTAATTCGCGCGAGTCGAATAACAATCAACTTAAAGCGAATTAAAATCGAGTGGATTTTTCAAACGTGACATAGCTTCGTGATCGACTGATATTCCTAGCGATATATTTTTAATGTAACGTAATATATGTAATATGTGTTTTGCGTTGTTGATGAATGTAAAACTTTTGAATATAAAAATAAGTTTCTATCTGTCTTTTTCTTTAAATAAATACAATTTAGATATTACAGTTGTCTCATTAGGTAAAACAGTTTTCTATCCAGATTTCGTTCTTCTAGTTATGTTGATAGAAATATGAATTTGCATAGATATTCATCGTCTAGTTATTGGTTGTTAGAAGTCCAGATATTTCAGGCACTATTTATCGTTGTTTGAGGGAAAGAATTTGGAAAATGTGGAACCCGAAGTTTCCCCCTCTACAGAGGGAAATATACCTCGGAATGGGAGAATCTATTTCTTCTGGGTTCTTTCTTCGCGGTCGGGAAGGAAATCCAGCGCGTTCCGTGCCAGGGGAGGAAATATTTTTATTGGGACGATTGCGGTTGACGTACGAGGGTCCTTCGAATTCGCGGCGCCGGGATCCATCGTAGGATCACGGTCGCTCGAGTGTCCTGATTGATTCTCCTCGCCGCTAGCTGCAAGAAAAATCCAAAAGTAATTCCAGAGCAAAATCTACAGCCAGTCATCTGAAGGAGACTGCCTTGAAATTATTATTATCGCGAGCATCAAACTTTTTGTTCTACAAGCAAAAAGCCAAAGAAAGATTTTTGCATGTTTATGATAATAAAGTTTATTCATAAAGAACAGCTTAATACATTTGCAGCTTTCAGAATATCGCTACGCTTCGCTTCTATTTTGCTTCTCATCAGAAAAATGTCTATTATAAAATAAACACGTTTGTTTCATACAAACGTGTATCGTTTTATGTATCTCTTTCCCTGAATCGTTTTATCGAAACGAATTACTTGAAAACGCGTTAGCATTGTCTAAATCTATGTAAAAGAATATCGCTTATTGCAACATGTTACATATACTACGTAATGTTTGAATAAATATTTAAACAGGGCAAAGTTTTGTTACAAAAGTAGTAAATTAACGCGACGCGGTATACGTGTTAAAGTCAGTCATGCGTCAATGACAGCGTGTTGAAGAAGCAATAAATGTAAAACAGATGAACGAACCGACCTTGCCCTCAACGTTCGAGAAAAACTTCTAATAAGATTAATGGACGATTCAACTGTTTCTGTTTAAAAAATAAAAAAAAAGGTATTTTAGACGACCTACGACTAAACGTTCAGCTTTTTTCGCCGTAAGTTAAAGATAAATGATATGGATTTTAATTAACAGGAGGAATACGAGGCTGGAACATCGCGTGTGCGCGGTGTTTGAGGAAACAGCGCGCGAGCGGATCTTTGTTAAGAGAAATTTAGACACAGCCTCTGCGTTATGCCACATTAGCGCTCCTCGGGATTCCGGTTTTTCAATACGACCAGTCATCCTCGAAGAATCGACAGACAATGTGGCGGCAGCCCCCTTCCTCGTCACTGGACCCTCGTAAGTAGCGCGCTCTCTTTATCTTTCCCTCCTCTCGTCAGCCGGGTCAGTAAAGTAAAAAAAAAAAAAAAAAGAAAAGGAGGAAAAGTAATAAAAAAAAAAGGTAGAGCTTTGGACGTGCGTTTACTCAAAGATTTAGAATCCCGGCATTGTGTTTAATCGCAAGGAAACATAGACCGAACTGTGTTACCGATCGATTATTTCAGCCGCTAGTTCCCCGAATCGAACATTTTTCCAACTTCTTATTTCTTTGTTATAGATATATATTGTGGCTATCACGATTGTGGATAATTAATGAAATTTTCTGTACAAGATCGATGGATTAGTATCGGGGATTATTATCCTAAGATCTTTAATACAGCGTGTCGCAATGAAAAACACGATGATGTGTCTATTGGGACAGATCATAAAGTGCAATTGCTTTATCTTTGCTGTAGAAGCTTGGAAATAATTATGACTTGCGAAGAAAACATAGGACCCGAATAATTTATTATTTATAAGAATTAATTTATCATTTATAGAAAATTTGAAAGGGAAAAAATTGCAGATAAAATATTAGTTTCGCAAAAGTTTCTTTCCCTTTGTAAGGGAATGATATGTTATACAAGAAGATAATATAAATTCGATAAAATAATATAAAACAAAAGATCTGGTGCATCTATTATTTCCTTATATTCGGTTGCTAACTGAGTGATTACAGATTTTGCCAACAGGTGGTGTCACTATTACCCAATAGAAGCCATGTTGCCAATCTAATAGAACGAAAAAAACTATTGGCATAACCTATGATATTCATCACGAGAGTTGTTTACAAAATTCGAATTTTAGAACTAAAGCAGTAAAGACATAGATCGACATCTCACTGCGGCACTCGAAGGACGTCGAAATAGAATCGTTCAAGTGTTGCAGTTGAATCGAACAGTTTATCGACAAGATGATCGAGTAGCGACGGAACGAAGAGTGGACAGAAACTGACCGCGAGATGACTCAGTCCATGACTGGCCGACTAGAAACTACGTTTCGCGTCGCATCGGTTTCATCCACGGCCCAGTGATGATCATTCCCTATGGTGGACGTGCGGGACTGACAGACTGGAGGCTTCGCGTTCATTAGCTAGCTATTCAGTTCAACGGGCCAACTGGCGAGGGTGGATTCTGACTCCGGTGGCTGCTGGAATGTCCGACATGTTACTCTATCCTCACACATAATTACACAAGCCTTGGCAGACGCAGCCGCCACGGTTCGCCCTTACGCCACCGTTCACCTTTTATCGCTCCGGATGAACAAAATCACAGCCTTCCGGGGATCCGTCAGGCATCTGCTATATCACCATCTCTCGATCCTTCGAGAACAGTCGTTGGTTGTAAATTAAATACATTCTTGGTTGTAGAATTATTGTACATATTCGCTCGTTTATAAGCAGACTGTGGATATTTATGGAAATTCATAAGGACAGTATAAGGATATTTATGGAGATTCTTATGGACAGTAATTGAAATGCTGAAACCTACATAGAAAATAGTTTAATCTATCAAACTATATGAAGTATTATTTTTTGTAAATATTATATATTGTAAATATTATAGATATTATTCTGAAACACTATATATTAAATTTTATCGTGTCATAATATTTATTTATTTATTTGTTTAAACGAGAAAAAAAAATACTCTTTGTCGTATAACGTAATGAAATAGGGCAAGGTCATAATTAAAATACATATATATTTTGCAGGGCACAGAGACCATTTACGCGAACTCTTCCTCGATAGTTAAAAAGAACTGGTAAAAAGACAAACAAGGATAGATTATTTATATAGAAGTTACAAATTATAGAAGTCATTCAGGTGGCAAGTCAAGTGGCAAAGTAATAAGATTAATTTTAAACACTGAAAGAGACAATAATATATACCAATACCTAATCCTAATACCTAATACCTAATACCTAATACCAAAAAAGAAAAAAAATCGTGCGTTGTTGATATTACTATAAAACTATTATCGACTTCTTGAAATATTTGGAGAGACTTAGAAGCAGTAAAGACATAGAGCGATATCTCACTGCGGCACTCGAAGGAGATATTGTTACATTATAATAATCTACTTCAAATACTCACTGAAAGTAATTTACTCTCACCTTTCTATATTTAGTTTCATTTATTATATGTGTATATTTAAATATAGAAAGGTGAAAATAAGTTACAGTAAATCTTCCTTTAGTGAGTGTTTGAAGTACACTCCATAAGTATATATAAGTATATACCAATACCTAATCCTAATACCTAATACCTAATACCAAAAAAGAAAAAAAATCGTGCGTTGTTGATATTACTATAAAACTATTATCGACTTCTTGAAATATTTGGAGAGACTTAGAAGCAGTAAAGACATAGAGCGATATCTCACTGCGGCACTCGAAGGAGATATTGTTACATTATAATAATCTACTTCAAACACTCACTGAAAGTAATTTACTCTCACCTTTCTATATTTAGTTTCATTTATTATATGTGTATATTTAAATATAGAAAGGTGAAAATAAGTTACAGTAAATCTTCCTTTAGTGAGTACTTGAAGTACACTCCATAAGTATATATAAGTATATACCAATACCTAATCCTCATACCTAATACCTAATACCAAAAAAGAAAAAAAATCGTGCGTTGTTGATATTACTATAAAACTATTATCGACTTCTTGAAATATTTGGAGAGATTTAGAAGCAGTAAAGACATAGAGCGATATCTCACTGCGGCACTCGAAGGATATATTATTATATTATAATAATCTACTTCAAACACTCACTGAAAGTAATTTACTCCCACCTTTCTATATTTAGTTTCATTTATTATATGTGTATATTTAAATATAGAAAGGTGAAAATAAGTTACAGTAAATCTTCCTTTAGTGAGTGTTTGAAGTACACTCCATAAGTATATATAAGTATATACTAATACCTAATCCTCATACCTAATACCTAATACCAAAAAAGAACAAAATCGTGCGTTGTTGATATTACTATAAAACTATTATCGACTTCTTGAAATATTTGGAGAGACTTAGAAGCAGTAAAGACAGAGCGATATCTCACTGCGGCACTCGAAGGAGATATTGTTATATTATAATAATCTACTTCAAACACTCACTGAAAGTAATTTACTCCCACCTTTCTATATTTAGTTTCATTTATTATATGTGTATATTTAAATATAGAAAGGTGAAAATAAGTTACAGTAAATCTTCCTTTAGTGAGTGTTTGAAGTACACTCCATAAGTATATATAAGTATATACTAATACCTAATCCTCATACCTAATACCTAATACCAAAAAAGAAAAAAATCGTGCGTTGTTGATATTACTATAAAACTATTATCGACTTCTTGAAATATTTGGAGAGACTTAGAAGCAGTAAAGACAGAGCGATATCTCACTGCGGCACTCGAAGGAGATATTATTATATTATAATAATCTACTTCAAACACTCACTGAAAGTAATTTACTCCCACCTTTCTATATTTAGTTTCATTTATTATATGTGTATATTTAAATATAGAAAGGTGAAAATAAGTTACAGTAAATCTTCCTTTAGTGAGTATTTGAAGTACACTCCATAAGTATATATAAGTATATACCAATACCTAATCCTCATACCTAATACCTAATACCAAAAAAGAAAAAAGATCGTGCGTTGTTGATATTACTATAAAACTATCATCGACTTCTTGAAATATTTGGAGAGACTTAGAAGCAGTAAAGACATAGAGCGATATCTCACTGCGACACTCGAAGGATATATTATTATATTATAATAATCTACTTCAAACACTCACTGAAAGTAATTGACTCTCACCTTTCTATATTTAGTTTCATTTATTATATGTGTATATTTAAATATAGAAAGGTGAAAATAAGTTACAGTAAATCTTCCTTTAGTGAGTGTTTGAAGTACACTCCATAAGTATATATAAGTATATACTAATACCTAATCCTCATACCTAATACCTAATACCAAAAAAGAAAAAAATCGTGCGTTGTTGATATTACTATAAAACTATTATCGACTTCTTGAAATATTTGGAGAGACTTAGAAGCAGTAAAGACAGAGCGATATCTCACTGCGGCACTCGAAGGAGATATTATTATATTATAATAATCTACTTCAAACACTCACTGAAAGTAATTTACTCCCACCTTTCTATATTTAGTTTCATTTATTATATGTGTATATTTAAATATAGAAAGGTGAAAATAAGTTACAGTAAATCTTCCTTTAGTGAGTATTTGAAGTACACTCCATAAGTATATATAAGTATATACCAATACCTAATCCTCATACCTAATACCTAATACCAAAAAAGAAAAAAGATCGTGCGTTGTTGATATTACTATAAAACTATCATCGACTTCTTGAAATATTTGGAGAGACTTAGAAGCAGTAAAGACATAGAGCGATATCTCACTGCGACACTCGAAGGATATATTATTATATTATAATAATCTACTTCAAACACTCACTGAAAGTAATTGACTCTCACCTTTCTATATTTAGTTTCATTTATTATATGTGTATATTTAAATATAGAAAGGTGAAAATAAGTTACAGTAAATCTTCCTTTAGTGAGTGTTTGAAGTACACTCCATAAGTATATATAAGTATATACTAATACCTAATCCTCATACCTAATACCTAATACCAAAAAAGAAAAAAATCGTGCGTTGTTGATATTACTATAAAACTATTATCGACTTCTTGAAATATTTGGAGAGACTTAGAAGCAGTAAAGACAGAGCGATATCTCACTGCGGCACTCGAAGGAGATATTATTATATTATAATAATCTACTTCAAACACTCACTGAAAGTAATTTACTCCCACCTTTCTATATTTAGTTTCATTTATTATATGTGTATATTTAAATATAGAAAGGTGAAAATAAGTTACAGTAAATCTTCCTTTAGTGAGTATTTGAAGTACACTCCATAAGTATATATAAGTATATACCAATACCTAATCCTCATACCTAATACCTAATACCAAAAAAGAAAAAAGATCGGGCGTTGTTGATATTACTATAAAACTATCATCGACTTCTTGAAATATTTGGAGAGACTCAGAAGCAGTAAAGACATAGAGCGATATCTCACTGCGGCACTCGAAGGATATATTGTTATATTATAATAATCTACTTCAAACACTCACTGAAAGTAATTGACTCTCACCTTTCTATATTTAGTTTCATTTATTATATGTGTATATTTAAATATAGAAAGGTGAAAATAAGTTACAGAAAATCTTCCTTTAGTGAGTATTTGAAGTACACTCCATAAGTATATATAAGTATATACCAATACCTAATCCTCATACCTAATACCTAATACCAAAAAAGAAAAAAGATCGTGCGTTGTTGATATTACTATAAAACTATCATCGACTTCTTGAAATATTTGGAGAGACTTAGAAGCAGTAAAGACATAGAGCGATATCTCACTGCGGCACTCGAAGGACATATTGTTATATTATAATAATCTACTTCAAACACTCACTGAAAGTAATTGACTCTCACCTTTCTATATTTAGTTTCATTTATTATATGTGTATATTTAAATATAGAAAGGTGAAAATAAGTTACAGTAAGTCTTCCTTTAGTGAGTGTTTGAAGTACACTAAAGTTAGCCCAAAAGGATTCCCGTGCCACAACAAAGTATTATTTCTAAGACGTGTTGAAGAAGCATAAAAAAATAATTGCTGGATCATATTAGATAGAATAGGGAATAATACCTTTGTTTATATTTGTTACGAAATAAGTTGTCGAGCATTATTTTCCTCTTGCTAACATTGTGTAGGTTCAAATATTACTAAAACCGTCGCGAGTCTTCCTAATCGTGATTTTCTAACTAAATTACGTCTAATGGAAAATAATCGAGTGCCGACATACATTCGAGCGATAGCACGTATATCGGTAGGTACAATTTCAATTTTGCTATCTCCCCCCTCGGGTTGGTTTCTCGATTCCTACTCGAAGGGACCAGGAAACGACAGGGGTGAAGGACGGTGTAAGATTCGACGTTAGATAGGCGAGAGTTAGGCCCGCGTCAGGCAGCTTCTCCTTCTCGACCTGTCAGTCAAATCCTTCCTCCCTTTTCACCTCAAACCTCTCCCCCCATCCTCCAGTTCGGTTCCCGACGTGTACTCCCTCCCCTTCGATCACCCTCTCTCGCTCTCACCCTCTGCAAGGGCCGCCCCCGCGGACTCGGTAATTGAATTTCACGAGTTGGTTACCCAAACCCCCGGGTTCCTAGCCCCATCTCTCGTCTCCTGGCCGTCTCGTGGGCTGTTCCACCAGGGGCAGACTGCACCGTTCCTGATGCCGATGCTGCTGCCGGGTTCCGTGTGTGTGCCAAGGGTCTGCCAACCTACTTGATGCCCGCTTAATGTCGTATCACAACATTGATTACCACATCGTCGCACGATTGCCGCGAGAATGCTCTCTCGCTTTCCCGCCTTTCGCTCTGATTCCTCATTGTTAAATGTTTGCACGCCTTATTGGTTCTTCGAGGATTTTACACGAGATATGAATAGATGGTTTAATTAGCTTTAGAACAGCGTAGAAATGTTAGCGTACTTTTTTTGTACTTCGTTATGTTATAAATAAAAAAATCAATAGCCATCGTTAGACTTGGCCAATTTTAATGTGTCTTATTTGATGTGCCGGCTTTTAAGTCGATATTCAGTCACGCTGATACAGTTACCGGAATAAGTATCGCGAATAAACACGCGGATCAAGTAGATTTTTTCTTATATTGTATTATATAACGTAAGAAGAAGATCTCATCGAATATGGATTAAACTTATGTATTTGTTGCTAAAGTATACTTATATGTCTGTGCGTACACTTGTCTAAACTTTGTATAACAGTACTTGTTGGTATTTTCGTCTCAACATCTACGTTGTTTCGCATTGTACGTTATTCTACGTGTAATGGATACGTAAATAAGATAAAATAAATAAACGTAATAAATTAACGTGTAACTCGACTCCACGAATACTCTTCGCTTCCTCTTTCTGATTTTCTTTCAACGTTTCCGAATATCCTGTTGTTTCGATATTTTCACGTCGATTGATATTCTCGAAATAACCAACAGTGGAAATCGGTTGACTGCGGCCTTTTGTTGCAAATAAAAATATGTTGTCTTCCTAATTGTAAGAGCACGACACACGAATTATCGAAAATATCAGAAGCTTCGTCACTCGTACAAGTCGATATTTGTTTGAGAAAGACAGGTCTGCCATTCCAGCTGGATTTAACAAGTCGAACTGATTTTTCACGAGTCGAGCTCCTCTCGGTTGTTTGTATCCATCGCCGCTTTCTCTCCCCAGCTTTGTTTCTCTTTTTGTCTCTGCTTCTGTCTAGCCGGAAGCCCCTTTCATTCTGTTCCTTCGGTACCATACATCGAATTCGAAGTTTTTCACCGGCTCTTCCCGACCGATAATAATTTTAAAAAGGGGGATGCCCGGGGGCCCTCGAGGTGTCGAGCCGGCGAAGACGAATTATCATCGCATGACGCGTACTCTTATTTATAGTCCGTCCCCGCATCAACCTTCTTTTTTCGTACAGCGTTCGAATCCATCGGCGATTCGTGGATTCGCGAATAAATTCATAAATCCATCCATTCCTTCGTTGAATTGTCGTTAACAGATATGAGCATATAAAAAACGACTAAGAAATGTTACTTTCCCAACTAGAATATGTGGTACATGATGGCCCATGAAAATATTTGTTTACACATAGAAGCCTTTTACGAGTATATTATCTATATATTTCATAGGAAACATTTTACAATTTTATTATGTTACGCTCTAATGAGACACGACTATTATCACACGATCGCATCGATAAAATTTGCCATTAATTTGTAGCGAGATATTTATTGCAGACATACGTTTGATCGATACAGCGTATTGCTACAGTATAGTCGGTGAAATTGTACCAACGGTTAGAGCACGGATTTTCATGCGAATTCGTATTTCCCAGAATATAATTAAAAAAGTAGAACCTCGATAGAAAATTGTTATTTCTAACTGTTGTTAGAAATAATAATACGTATTTCGTATATTTCATTTTTCCACACTTTATGCATTCTGTGCGATTTTGTACTTCCGAATTTCCTATAAAAGCATAAAAATCCGTCTACTAATGGTGTTAACTGAATTGTACGAAAGAGTCGATAAAATCACAGAAAACTTCACTAACAATAACACCGCGGTTAAGTAGACCGGATTCGATCGGTTAACCCTTTCGAGGCGTGAAAAAAGGGTGAAAATAGATGGTGTTGCGAAGGTATCGACAAATCGACGACAGCGAAGGAATCGACCTGACGAAAATACGAAAAGGGGAGGAAAGATAGCGGCGCTGACAATTGGGGCAACGGTGTGATCCGATATTGCGACGGCAACCGTGCGCCACTTCAGGGCGGATCTGGTTGGTCAATCAGCGGTGCATTGTACGTAACGAACCTCCGCACTCGGCCGAGTTTAATGCCCGTACGTGGACCTTCGTGAACGTGTGTGCGCGTGGGTTATTAAATATGACGAGAAGAAGGGATGTCGGGGGCCGGGGAGGCGGCCTCCTCCCAGTTTCCTGAACGTCGACGTTTGACGTCGAGATTGTCGTTTAGCGTTCTCCTGGCAGGGAGAGTTCGCGTTCCTCCGCAATCTTTCAGCCTCTTCTTTTTTCTTTTTTTTTTTTTTTATAAATTCTTTCAGCCACGTCTATTTATTCGCGCGTTTTACACTGTCGAACTACCGTCATCATCTGTTTACGCATTTATGAGAAATCACGAATACGCGGGAATTTCGCGGGTGAGAAACACGATTAGATCAGAGTAGATTAATTTTTATTGCGTTTCGCATTTTCACGTTCTTTTCGCGGATAAAGAAGGTATTCTAATGCGATATAGTATCGAATATGGGATTAATTTGCTTGATCGCGAATATCTTTTGAAAAGAAAAAGTTTCGTTAACATCGTACGCACAGCTCGCGATGATCAGAATCTTTGGAATGCTGCAAAGATTGGTAAAAACGCATGTTTAATTCCAAGATCAAATTGAATTATCTCGCGGGATACTACAGACCTCGCTGTATCATAGAAATTTTCGTTTCTTCGAGCATAGCGTAAACCTCGTCTGTATTTTGCTAGCGAAATCTCTTCTCAGAAATTTTCTCATAGCGGTCGTATCAATTCGCTCGGCGCTTGTACGCGCTCAAAAATATCTCCATTTATTCGTCTGGGAAAATGAAGAATCTTCGTAATCCGTCGAGACAAGGGCAAGAAGAGAGTCGATGGTGTTTTTCAGTGGCCGCTGGTCTTCCGCAACACTGTCAGAAGCTCTCTAGTATCTTGAAAACAGGGGGTGGCGGCATGGAACGTGCATAAATTTGGACGGTAGCGTCTTATAGCTCGGCGGATGGTGCTCGAAAGCAGTGAAGTGGACCTCTTGGTAACGGCGAGCACTTATTCGCTCGCTCGCTCGCCAATCCAAATGAATTGGATAATTTGATCAGCTCGTTGCTGGCCCTTTGTTGCCTCCTGGGAACTTTGAATGGTCCAGTCGGCCGTCGTCCCTCTTTTTCGCTCTTTTCCTCTCCTTTTCTCTTTTACTTCACCGGCGATCCGATCCCGCGCTCCGTTTCTCTCTTGTCTTTTCCATTCTCTCTCCCTTTCGTTTCTCCTCCTCTACTAGCTTCCGTTCGCCGATCTCTCGCCCCTTTCCACGCTCTGATAGCCGAAAGAAGAATCAAGAGAAGAAGACTCGTGGATGAACGAAGAAAACAGCCGCGGTGCAGTTTCTCTGGCTTCGAATACCAAGCGCCGAACCGCGATTGGCGGTTACACGGTGGCACGGAAAGAGAGCGCCGTGCCACGCCGCGAGCGTTTCGTAGAATTAAAATAATTATTCGCTGGAAACGGGTGGAAAGGGTAGGGTTGTTTCAATGGGAAAGATCGCTCGTTCGACGTTCGCGATTCGCGGCGCGCCTCCTCTTCTTCTTATGGATCGTCGAGAAAACATGCTCGAGTGCTGTTCTTGTACCGAGAAACCAGGGGTAATACAAGATTCTGTCTCGGCACCGTAATTGTCAACGAGTAGACGTACGAGGTTGAATCCGATCGTGCGCGCATGATTCTTCGTCTGGCGTCGGGTGAATGCTGTTAATTAACATTCTTGCATTTAACATGCTGTTTCTTGCTTCTCTCGTATGCCTATAGAAAGACGTTAAAGGAACGTTAAGAAAGTGGCAAGAAAAGCTGGCTCGGGCCGCCGGAAGTCTACACGCCACGCTGGCAGGAGGGGAGGCAACGAGAGAAAGAAAAGGTGCGTGAAAACAACTTGAACATCTTTACATAGGAACTTTAGCGAATGAAAAAATTATCCGTTGAAAATCAAAATTTCGACCCGAATTAATTGTATAGCCGCCAGGCAACGAGGAATAAGAGTCAGATTGAAGAGAGAAACCGAACCGAGTCTCGAGGGTTGAAGCCGATGAATATGATAATGCAGTCCCGGAATCAGATAGAAAGAGAGAGACAGAGAGAGAGAGAGAAAGAAAAAAAAATCGAGCAACGCTTTTCAGCCAATTGATCCAAAAGATCCCCCGGCCGCGGTCGAGGATTTTAAATGCCGCACCAACATATCCCTTCGTCTCGACCCGTTCTCTGAATAGGCTGTGCTTGCATCCTGAAAGGAATCCGCAAGATGAATCCGCGAACTCAAGACAGCCGACCCATTTAGCCGTGGAAAAAATATCCTCGAGTCCGTGCCGCTATCTTGAGTCCTACATTCACGATGGCGAGCAAACAGAGATATTATTTTTTTCTCCCTCGCGGTTTTTCCCGCCCCAAACCAGCCAACCTCTCGCCCGTTCCCACCCTCCGCACAGTATCTCCGCACGTCGAAATATTATTCGGACGATCGCCGCCCTCCTCGTTGGCTGGCTGGATGATTGGATAGCTGGCTCGACTCTCCTTCTTCTCCCAACTGCTCGTTCCTTCCGCTTTTTGTTCCCGATCTTGGTCTTTCTCGACGCCGCCGGTGAACGAGAGGCTTCCTTACGGCCGCAGGCTCGTAAGATCTCGTGGTCACACAGCCCGGAGGCGCTCCGCTCGAGAAAAGAGAGATATACCAGCGGCAAGAGAATGCGAGAAGAAGCGAGAGACCGAGAAACGAACTGGTTCGTTGACGAATTCATCAAAAACGTTTCGGTGTAATAGTGCCGTGATTACTGGCGGACAGAGAGAGGCTGGAAAATTAAAAAAGAAGAAAGGGGAGGAAAAATGAGAGAGAGAGAGACGCAGATATAGACGAGGGTGGAAGAAGACAGAGACAGAGAGAAAGTGGAGTAAAGAGAGAGGGGCAGAGGGAGAAAGTTCTCCTCTGTGGCCGGAAGGTGAGTCTCCCGGCGAAGGAAAAAGGTGGAGATGATTAAAATGAATTCTACGGAGACACGGCCGTTTCACGGCATTTTTTTCCATAGTATTCTTCGAAAGGCATCCCGTGACTGGCGTTCGATGATATTTCGGTCGTTCCTCTACAACGTGAATGGGGATCGATCGACCAGGGAAGCTGTTCCGAGGATTGAGGAAGCATGGATTTGTCGTGGCAGCCTGTGGCAGCGGATCCGCGGATTCATCTTGAAACTGACGAAGAATGGCACTTGATACGCGTCTCACAACGCCATTTTCTGATGAAACGCCGACAAGGAAACATTGCCGCGGTCTATCGCGACGCGCTTCACGCCCGCTCATCGTTCATTCTCTCCCGCTCTCGCGAATTCTCTTCGGTCCACCCTTTTAATAGACTTTCAATTCGATGGTACGATACTTCAAAGTTACAGCACCGTCTTCCTCAAACTATACTCAACGATCAACTGTCTTTCTGACAAATGAAACATCTAACGACCGAAATAACATAATCGTACTCATACAAATGTACGTGTAGCATACACTGGCTCGTAAAAGTATTTGGACACTCACTATAGGAAACATTTGGTTTACAAACTTCTACGTATACATCGTTGACAATTATTATACGTAAACCATTTTGGCGACATCGACAACGTGATTGAATTTGAAAATTTTCCCTGCGAACAATAGGAAACGTGATATATCGCGTTGTTCTCGTATTTATTTAATTGCTACGACACATTTATCAAAATGACGCACATCCACTGCATTCGCTGCAATCAGTCCAGCTCGAATAGGTTCCAAGTAAGAGAAAAGGCAAAGCTAGAAGAATTTGAAAATTCCTCGAGGTAATCATAAATCGGTTTTTTTCGACGGCTCAGGAGCTCTCGACGCGGCGTTCACGTTTCCTGCGACGTCGATAGCAAAGATCACTCTGTCCCATTTCATTTTCCTTCTTTCCTTTCTTTTTCGTTCGGTGAACGCGTCGGGCAAAGCGGAGCGGAGCATATTTTCGAGCGCAGCGGGACGTATTACCGAGCCGCTCTCGTCCGATAATGTGTTTCTGATTGCCGACGCGTCTAGATTTCGCCCACGCTGGGACTTTGGCTCGATGTAAATCCACCTCCGCGAAATATTACGTCGTCGAATCTCAGCGCAGATACTCCTTTGCCCATTCTATTCCATTCCCATTCTACTTTTAACCGTAATCCTCCATACATTCGGAAAATTCAAAGTCGAAATTCTGATCACGCAATACATATCTTAATATTCGTGTCGAAAAGGAAATAGATCAATCGATACACGTCGCTATTTATAATTATAAACTGGACAATCCAGTCGATTTATATTGGCAGTAATGTATATGACGTTACTAAAATATACGAATTAATGGCAAACGAATGATGAAAATTTCTTGCGCCTATGTGAAGTCTATACATTTGGACGATATTATAATTAGAACTCCGATAGGTTTAACAAACTTGAACTCCTATTATACAAAATACACATTTTCTTGAGAGCTGATTCTCTTCAAAGCAAACAAGCTTCTCGCCCTTACCTTAACGACTGCGAAAAAATTACGTGGTTTGTCAATTCAACGGCGAGTTTTGTAGCTTAAAAAATCATGCAGATGGTCTTGGCAGATCTTCCTTACTTCCTCCTATGCATTCTAGCGGCAAAATAGAAAAAATACCACGATGAATCATTGTAAGTAATTTCTCCCGGCCGACCCGAAACCTCGCCGTTGTTTAATAATAATATTGTTCAACACGGTTCTTTGAGCGACGGCTTATTGACGAAAGGCAAGCCGTCGCTAGCGCGAATTCACCGCGGGGAATAGCGTCATTATTCGACGACGCGTCGAAGCGGCCGTTTTTAATGAGATGCTACAATATTTAAGGCGAGTCTCCAGCGATTTTACACCATCCGCGATGTCACCGTGAAACGCGTCCTCGCTACGATCTAGCAAACAAAATGCATATTCTCTCTCTCTCTCTCTCTTCTTAATTTCCTGCCATTTCAAATTACCAAGCATAATTAAAAAAAAAAAAAAAAAAAAAAGGAGGAAAAAGAAAACAAGACAATGAAAAATAAGAAAAATTCCAAACGATCGCGAGATCAAGGTGATTCTTCGATGCACATCGACTCATCGGGGAAATCTTTGGCAATGGAAGGTTCGATGAAATAAGAAGTCGATCTCGAGAGAAACTCCAGACTGCATTGCAAATAAATATATCCCTGTCCCAAGGAATACGTCATCGCGGGCAAAAACGGATCAGTGGCATCGTTTCATTCGAGTCGTCGCTAGATCAATACCTATAGACGAGCCCCGTCTACAGGTCGGATCGATCGTCGGAGGTATGCTTGATACATATGTACGCGCGGAGGAGTATCGAGGCACGAGAAGGAGAATCGAGAGCGCGCTGGAGCAACGCTGGATGGCTGGGAACGTATTAAATTATCGGTTATTAATAACGCACAGCGTTTGCTCGCGCTTCAACTCGCCCACGCTTTCCTCTCGCGTCTTTCGCTTTAAGGACGCGGAACGATCTCGATGCCGGTTAATTGAACCGCCGTCTGTGATCCACGGTTCGTTCGTACACTCGATCCGCGCTTTATGAAGTTTTTAAGGTATCAAACTACAACGCGAGAAGATGCTGGAGGAATGTTGCGTAACGATATTTGGAAGCCGAAGTGACATAATTAGTGCTATTACAAGGAACACAATGGGGCTGCTGTAATTAGTACAGTTACACGGAACGCTATTCAATCGGTCGTGTACATAGATTTTTGAACGCGAATGAAAATAGTATACTAGACGACTGATGAAAATATTATTGAAGAATGCTACTGGTAATTGCTTTTGAAGTTATCCGTATATTTGGATAATATATCTTTCTACGTTAGAAATCAGAAAAAGGCTAGGTAGACGTTTTGACGTTCACTATAGCGTTGAATGTCGTTCATTCGTTGAAAGGAAAAAAGATTCCTTGAATGATGTTGGATAGCGTTTAAGTAGACGTAAGTAGATGTTGCAATTACGCGATGAAAAACTAAATTGTATGGTGTTTTGAATATTTCACGCCACAGGCCTATTTTATTAAAGCTTTACATCGAAAATTGTCTTACGAACCGTAATGTAAATTTTCTGGCGAAAGAAAAGTTTTGCCAAAGAAGACCAAGATGTATTTTACATAATCGAATATCGTAAAAAAAAAAAAAAAAAAATAAAAAAGCGGAAGAAAACAAATTCCCAAGTGTACTCGTGACGACAATTTGTCTTGAGAGCAGCAAAACACTGGACGAAGAAGGTCGAAACACGGGCGAGTGAGTTTCGAAGGTTGAAAGAAGGCGGGGAACAGAAGGCGGGAAGATTAAATCGACATTTTCGAGCTCGATCGAGTTTTGGACGGTTTGGGCGCGGGTGTACCGCGCGTAAATTAAATACTCGATGATTAATGGCGGCGGTTCTCCCTCACGGATAATGGTCACCTACGTACACGATTTACATCTTGCCGGTTTTTAAGGCTTGACTACCAAGGTCAAAGTACCGCGGACCATTCGGCCAACGAATCGATTAATAACCGCTCGCCGGCTGATAGCCAGCTCGTACGCGTTCCTTCTCTCTATATATAGAGCTAGAAACCGATGAGAATCACGGACGAGCAAGGTTGGCTGCTGCGAGGCGGAGGCTCGCTTTGATTTCGCCGCCGGAAGACCTACACCTTCGATCGCGTGCAGGTGTCTGATGGGTCAGCAACTCATCAAGCGGTGATTTTCCATGATTGCGCTGCGATATTTGCAACGGCTCATTCCATACGAATGATATTTGTGAGAATATTTCCGAGTCGAGAGGCAAAAGTTGGATCAACTATCATTAAGTGACGTAATTTTGATTTCGAATGGGTAAGTACAGTTTCGTTAATGCGTATGTAAAGTATTAGAACATCTAGTAGCCTGTAGTATAAAACGCGACTATTAACGAAATTTAGCAAATCGATCAATCAGATTTTTTGAAATTGTAGAATACTCGACAAAAGCCCGTTGAAACTACATGCAACAGTAATAGGAAAATTGTGCGTTGATCGCTACAATCCTCGATAGAAAAGTTATGGAAAAAATTCGCGTCGTATTGAACAGCAAACTATGAAAAATCTATGCAACCAAAAAATAACGAACGTAATGCGAATGCCAAAATTAATCGCAGCAGTAAACAGGCGTCGTTTTGGATACAGATGCGCATATACTACCGTTCAAAAATTTCAAGCTGTTTTTTCAATTCTACCTACATATATTGAATCTGTTAATCGTACTATTAATTCGAAACTAGTAAGAATTTTCTTCCATTGAATTAATTTTCAACGAGAATTCTCGAAGATGTTAGAATTTTAAGATGAATTTTCTTAGAGTTCCAGGCCTCAAACAGATAACAGTTCTTATTAAATTTAATAATTTCCTAATAATTCTCCATGTCTTAACAAGGTGAATACTTCTGTGTCTTCATACTTACAAACGAGTGAATTAAATTCTTGTCAATCTTCCTATTATCAATTAGAAAGGAAATTCTGTAAATGATCACTCACCAGAAACGGCATTTTCGCGATCACGACCAAGGGTATGGTAATCTGTAAACAAAAAGAAAATTGCAAAGTTAATGGCAGCGTTCTTGAAACTAAGAAGAGATCGTTGATGAGTAACAGGGAGGGAAATTCGCAAGGTTACGATGTCCTTCGAAGCATGATCTGTTAAATATCGTGTCAGGGTCCCATGAAACATTCATCAACGGGTGGCCAGCCGAGATCCACTTTCCTCGGTGCGTTCTATTCGCGCAGGCAAACCACTCGAGTTTCCCATCCCCCGTACGCGCGGGCCCTTCTTACGTAATCCGTCTGTTAAAATATCAATCTCAACATTTCACTCTTTGCACAGCATTCCGTGCAGGGGTGGCCCCGATCCTCACCCTCTTCTCTGTCTGGACGAGGTCATCAAAGATGCAGCAGCAATCAGCGGAGCTAGTCGAGCGGACGAGCAAGCAGAGAACCAACCGACTACCGGCCTGGACCCCGGGGATGCACGCGGGATTTTCTTTGAGCCTCTAAATCGATCCCCCTCACCCACGGAAAAATTGTACATTCGGTCGATGTGTAGCTCTTCCGATTTCCTACATCAATCGCTACGATTCCTTGAAAAAAAAGAGAGAGAGAGAAAAAAACACAGTCGACCCAATCGCAAATCGACGCTGTTTCACTTGTAAGAAGCGAATATACTGTACGTTTTTCTTGCGAACACTCAAACTGGCGAATAGTTGTCGAAATCTACTGGAACACTTTATATGTCTCTTAAAGCAGTTCATGTCAATTTTAGCAGGTTTAAACGTCTCCGCTAAAGCTTTTACAAGCAATTTTTTATTTCCTATGCTATTACTTCTTTGACTATTTAAAACACAACGAATTTTTCGCAAGACTGTTGTTTTGCTCCGGAAATATAAACGGACAAATAAAGTAGCGAGTCTTAAAAATGTAAATAAGAAGGAAGCATAAGTCTCGTAATAAAAATGTCAAACATCTATCTGATCTATTTCAAGGAATTATTAACTGATACTTTGCAGACCCTACAAAGAAGGACATCAAAGTGTTTGATGCTTCAGAAGCAACGATCTATGCACCGTGGTCGTCGTTGAAATCTCTGCTCTGCTACCCCTCGCCCTTCTTCTCTGCCATCATCATCTGGTCGCGGCACACCGCGGGGGGGTGAACTCTATTAAAAATGCAATATTCTCGTTAATCCGCGCCGGTATGTGGTACCGGCTAATTAGCGAGTACCGAGGACAGGGATGCATACGCGCATCCCCGTTGTCATGCAAATACCTGACGGTGGGCGCACGAAACGCCCATTCAACCCACAGGTCTATGCGCGTCGTGCGATCGTATGCCCGGTTATACTCGGCGCGTATTAATAACGAAACAAATATTGCTTATCGAATATTAAATTTTCACATCACGCGATATCGCATTCATCTGGCAATCGCCGCAGAATATTTCAAGATAAAATTATAATACGTCTAAGCGGCGATGGTCTTCCGTATCGTGACGTGTATTGTTAAACTCTGTGTTTAAATGTGAAATTGCATTTGCTTTTTCTACGTGAAACGGAGGGAAATTGATTCAAAATTGGAGATTTATCGCTAGGACTCGATGCGGACATGTTTCGTTACATGGAATCTTGTTGCACGGGTGCTTCGCACGTGTTTTGCCAATCTATTCGATCGTATACAGAAGAATACAATGGTACGAAGAGTAAACATAGCAGTAAAAGGGATTCCGCTTGCTAAACACATTAGATGTTACGATTAGAGAAGAGAAAATAAACGAAGAGATAGCAAAAGTTGACGTTAGGATCCGAATGAGAAACAATTTCTCGCGACAAAAAGAATTTTATTTTATAATTTTATATAATTATATTTAATTATATTTTATATTTTGATACACAGAAACGAATGGTATCATGAAAAATTATTATTATCCAGCTCGCCACCCTCTTGATTTATTATAATTTTTATTTATTATAATAACCTACAAATTTTCATACAGTTACAAACAAACGCCCAACTATCATCTGACAACAAACATTATTTCGTCGTTGCATTTATATCTCTCATCACTTGGTAATAGTTCGACAACGAGCAAGAAAAGCTCGTTTGCATCGAGTCAAAGCTAATTCCAGGACACGTAGCAAATTTCCGCGTGCGCAGATTCATGCGTGGCTCTGAGAGACGGTTGTAGGCGGGGGTGAGCTATATCAATAAGCATCGAACAGCCACGGAGGACTGCACGGGGCTGTTGATTAAGGGGCGAGTACAATGAGGAGATATCCTCCGAGAAGGGAATGCGATGGATCTACATCAAGGGTCTCCCTCCAAGTCGCTCCTTCCAACAGCGACTCCCTCTACCTGTCTTTGCTCCATCTGGTCTTTAGCGAGAGAGACTGTTAGACGCCGATTATTACCGATCCTGAGTCGCACAATGGCCTCGTCTCCCTGTCATCCAGCGGCCTGACTGGGTCACCTTGTCGCGTGACAGAACAACGATTCAGTTGATCGTCCGGAAGTCGTGCGACATTCTGCCGAGCTCTCGCTATATGCCCTGCTTTACGCTGCTGGATCAAAGAGCTTACCGTGGAAATAGCCGCGCAATTATTTTCATAACCGCCATCGTGGACAATTTTTATTTTCCGCGACACAGGAGCAGACAAGAGTAGCAAAAATAGAAGAGTTACGCAGTTAGAGAACGTTTTCAAGTACGTAGCATACGTTAACTTTCATCATTTCGCTGCAGATATTTGTCTGCAGAAGGGTGGGCGTCACATTGGTTACCACACTTTCGCAATTAAATACGATCTAGCGGCTTCGACCTTTTGCCCTCCCTATTGTTGTATTGTAGTCTGCGCGAAAAGATTCAATTAAATCTCTCGCAGCAATCTACGCCTACTCTTATTACTTGTCAATCTTTATCAAACTCACACAGTTACGCGGATTTACATGGATCTGAAAAATATTCCTATAGGTACTGATACGGAGGCTGAATTTCAATAAAACTATCTCATATTTCAAATTTCCAAAAAAAATATATATATGTTAATATTCTACGTATTTTTATACGTACGCTCGTATTCATTTCTTCACACTTGCACTCGACATAAATGCATAAACGTCTACATCTTCTGCCTGTCAAAGCTATAAGAAACCAATATATTCGCACGAATCGTAGCAAGTCAAATATTCGATTAAGGCTCATTGAAAGATCAGAAGCTGTCGGTCCTGCCGAAGGAATTCTCCCAGCAACAAAGTTAAGAAGAGACCGCGAGTGAACGGGCGTTCACGGCGGCAACTTGCAGGCCCCTAAATTAACAGTAATGAAAATTGGTTATCAGTCGAAGCGACATCCTGCAGACCGAACAGTGTTACCAGCATTGGAGCGCGTAATATCCCATTGAGAACGGACGGACGGCGAGCACGGTGCTGGGATTCGGGTGCACGGGAAGCGGATCACGTTGACACAAAGCGGCCGTAATCCGTTTATCTTCTCTCCGGGCACTCTGCGCCCACGTGTTACGCTTCGCGTTATTCGAGGATGGCCCTGCCGTCAGCCCCGTCAACCACCTCCGAACCATCGCCTCCGCACCCTTCGCATCCTCGTCGTTCTTGCTGCAGAAACGTTACTGCGTTACAGAAACGCAGCTTTTCAACTTTGGAGAACCGTCGATATTAATCGTTGATAGTATGTGAAAAGATTTTAATTTGTCGAAATTTTAACAGGTTCCGGTATTGCATACTAATCGATATAGAAACTGTTGAACAATCGAAGGATTGGTAACAAAAATGAGCCGTGTAGGTGTTTGTCTTTTTTCAGGAAATCGGGTGAATACTGTAGCTTTCGTTTCATTCTTTTTTGTTCAATGTATTTCAATTTCTTCTTTTTTCTTTTTTTTTTAAAGAGAATATTCATTATGTAATTGTTACAGAGGTATCTACGATTATATATACGTTATGAAAAATATCATATCAAAGAAACGTATTACTCTTTACAGGACAATTTGTGCGACTTCGTGATATAGTTGGATTAATTAAGATTAACGCTCACAGCAACCGTATGATACAACGTGCATTATGTTACAGAAAATTGAAATCTATTCAACAAGAATTGAATATATCGGACTACTACGTTTTTCTTTCTTGGGGATATAACGATAGACAATTACGATACGATCCTTATTTCCATTACTTCCGACCTATTTAAGTATTTATATTTCAATACGTATATCGGACCTGTAACAACCAAATTTTGAAAGTATCTCTCACTACGTTCCGTTAGAAACTTTCCGCAATATTCGCTGGGAACTTGGTGAAATATTACGAAAATGGTGGCGTTACGTTGGGAAGCAACGACGACAGTGGCCGGTTGGTCGAGCTAGCATCGTACGAAATGTATTCTGCCCACGCGGATGCTCGCGTCTCCGGCTGAAATCCCCTTCGACAGGTTTCTGAAAGGGCCGCGAGGAATGTCCTTCGCGACACGTATTCCTCTTGAGTAATGACGCGGCCCCGAAGAAGGAATGCAGAAGGAGGTGTCTTTCACCGGAGATTTCATTGGTTTCGAACATAGCCTTCCCTTCCCCTACTTCTGTCGCCGTTCAAGCCTGAAAACGGCTTAACGAATGACGACGAGTCGTCACGCGTTTTGTCTCGCGCCATGGAACACATTTGTCTCGAGGCCGGATGCTGGGTGGTTTTGAATCCTGTTGGGCTCTTCGCGCGCATACATAACTTGCACACCGCGGATCAGCTTTCTCCTTCTCCTACACTCTCTCTCTTTCTCTCTCTCTCTCTCTCCTCCACCTTCGTTCCTCCTCTCATTCTTCATCATCAAACTGTCGTTCTTCGTCTATCCTTCGAGGGGCGAAGAGGGTTCTCCCTCTGTCTCTCCTTTCATCGTGATACTCGGCCCGCCAGGATTCGGCTTGACGCGCCGCTGAAAGACGCTCGCATCTCACAAAGGACTCCCTAATATATTACGCTTATTAATGTCCCGTCCTCGTCTATCTTTCCGCCACCCTCTCCTCGGGATCCTCCACGAGAACACGCCGTGGAAATATCGTGGTGAATGATAAAAAGAGCAGCGCGATAGCTGCGCGCCGGAGGGAAAGGAAGTCGACTAAGAGTCGAAGAATTCGACGGCGAAGGTTCCTGAATGGTTCCTTGGCCCTCTTTCTCTCTCCGGTTCTCCGCGTATACTCGATATAGGGGGTTGTTAATCTCGGCGACGAGTTAAAGAGCTTGAGATTTCTCTAGCTTCTGAAACGCTGCTGTGCACCAACACAGATGCAACGAAGAGAATTTCGGCGCAGCCAGGGTTAAGGAATAAGAGGGTGGCGAGAAAAAAATCAGCCCAGATTTCGTCCAGGATCCTTGTAGATTGGTCCATTCAGCGGGAGCAAAAAAATTGGCGGCTCGGCGTGGCCCATTCGATTTCTCGAATCGCGCGTTTCTCTTCTCGGCGCACGTTGTTCGCGATTAATTGGACGACCGAATTGTTGTTTCGTTCGCCGTTGAATGGCTCCGGCTCGATTTTTTTCTCCGTCCGCGTTGCCTCTGTGTGGGTGTTTGTTTTTTAAGTACCTATACGGCGTCGTGTGTCTGCGCCCGGCTATATTTTTTTCCTTCCTTTTTTTTTGCCTTTCTTCCTTTTTTTACCCCTTTTTTGCCTCCGCGCGTTTTTCACCTGCCCTCCGCCCCTGCCGCTCACCCGGGGAGGCCACTCTCGACGAAATTTCGCCAGAACCGGAGCCCAGCCATCCACGGCAGCCGGGAGCGGGTAGCAAGTCGAGTGAAATCTTTTATCGTTCATCGTAAGAGCGACTGGGCACTCTCTCCAAATTTCTCTTTCCTTGCGCTCCTCTGTTCTCCACCATTCTTTCCCTTTTTCTTCGCCCTCTTTCCACCCCCGGCGTTTCCGTGTCACCACGTGGATTTTTCGTGCGGGCCAACGCATAATGCATAAAAGTCGGGCTCATTCAGGCCACGGAAGTCGCTCGAATTTAAACAAACGCCAGGCGCAGCCCCCTCCGCCCCTTACTTTCTAGCTTCCTTCGTTCTTTCTCGTTGGTTATTTCCTGCTCGAGCAGTCTCGCCCCCGCACGCGAAAATGCCGCTTAATCTTCGCGGGTTCGGTCTCCGCCATTGTGTACCGGGGGCCGCGACCATTATTTACAACGGAACAATAAACGCCTTGGATGATTTTCATGCGTGCCGCTTAATCCCGTTAACCCATCCACGAACCCACCCTCTTTCTACCCCCCAACCTCCTTCGATATTTTACATGAAAATAATTGCCGATCGTTGATTAATCCGTCGGTTAACCCGTTCTTAAACGCCTGGTGCCAATGTCTACCACGTGCAAACAGAAATACAATGCTGCACGTCGTCTACGACGAGGAATGGCACCGTGAAAGGGCCTGTACAGGGGAAAAGAAGCGACTTATTTACCAGGAACGAAACAACGAGCGAGCGTACGTAAATGAAGGAATGGAAGAAAAAGGAGGAAATCGGAGAAAAATCTGAAGCCTGCGTCCGTGCTGGGCACATAGTTAGCAAGCAACGAGTCGACGCGAGCTTGCAGAAGGTGGTAGCTAAGCAGTGCTAATCTGACCGACCACGTTGCCACTTCACCTCTCTGATTTTCTCTCCGCAGTTATGCTGGTTGCTGTTGTATGGGTGTATTTGTTTCGCGGTATGGTGCACTATGGATAACAATGGCGGCACGGATCGAGTCGGCGGCCTTTTTGAAGGCAGGTGCTCTCTCTTCTTTACCTTTTTTCTCCTCTTCAAGACCGAAGCTTTCTTTCTCCGCCGATCCACCCTCTTCTTCTCTCTGTTTCTTCCATCTACGTCGCATCTCCCTTTTTCACCAACATTTCTTTCATTTTTGCCTCGCGCCAGGAGATTTCGCTAATAAGCAACAGCGGATGTGTTAGGCTCCGAAAAACCGGGTAAGATTATCGATTTACCTCTTGACAGGCTTTTTGTCAGCTTACGCCAGGGAAATAGTTCCTGGTAGCGTAAGAACGATCGACCAGGCGGGATTAAGAGTCTGGTCTACGGTATGGTTTGACCATCGCCCTTCACGCTGCTGATCGACTGCTGATTTTTCAAACTACGATAGGATTGCTGGTGCTAATTAGTCTCGTTACGAAGAAACGAGGGCTTAAGAGCCGAGAAGTTTTAGTTTGAAATTGCTCGAGGAACTTAGAGTGGTCAATCGTTTCCAGGATAAAATCTGAAGTCGTTTTTCTTCGAACTTTTACTTCCATTAATTATCTATTTAATCTTCCCCGAGAATCAAAGTCTTTTTTTCTTCCAACTCTCATTTTCATTTTTACGATTAAATTAGCGGATATTCCGAAGTGTAGGTTTTGTCGAGATCCGTACTCTATGTAATAGGAATAGGAAATTAACGAAAATAATAGAGCGAATGTAATGGAATCGCTCGTTATCGATAAACGTAAGACAGCAATTGTTTAATAAACGAACGATCATTAAGATCTGTTGAGGTTGACTGATAGAAGAGTGAGTGGATGAATTTGATGAGTGGCTGATCCAGATCATTACTCTCTTAATGTTACAATACAATAGGAAAATAGGGAGCACGTTCGTATATTTATAGCAAAAGTTATTATGAATTTCCAAAAAAGTTAACCCTATAGCTTTAGCTAAAGGCTACGAAGAACATAAATAGAAATCTATTTCTTAGTTCATTTGTTCCTAGACCTTGTAACCCAAAAAATAATGTATATTCAAGGGTACAATAATATAGACATCTCCTTATTTAGAATATTTCTGTGTAATAGCAGTCTTAGGTCACGGATATAAATAAATAAAAACGTAGAGTTTTTCTTGAAGTAGTTACTCGAACAAGATCGATGACGAAGTACGACTATATGTATTAAACAAAATAACTGATCAATTTGTACAAAAATTGATGAATGAATGTATTAGGAGAGAATGCTTCGTACGGTTTTTAATTGATATATGTCTCTCAATCGTCATTTGCGTCTCAATTGCTCGTGACAACAAGAACGAGTAGAGTATCGTTACGAAGCTTGCGGTTATGGCATGATACGTAACAACGACACGTTCATGACAACACAACAGGTGTTGGAATTACACCAATTTCACGTTTGCTCTGGCAGAACCTTAAAATTTCAAAGAAAAGTACAAAAGCTCCACTCAACGAAAATAAGAATTTTTGTTTCAAAAGATTCGAATTTACGAGTTTACTCATCGGTCAGAGAATTTTTGTAAAAATTTTAAAACACCAACCACAGACGTCAAAGAGGAATTTCTTTCTAACGAATACAGAGCGCTGAATATCAGTTTCAAAAGATTGGAATTCGCGAATTACTCGATGCAGCAGCAAGTAAATGGTTGATAAGGCCCAAAGAGAGCAGCGACGGTCCCAGAAATGGTCGGTGGGATCTTGTTATGGTCGAGAGTATCATCTGGTAGCGTGAGCCGTGGACTGTGGTCGGTCCTCCCACGCATGGGATCACGCATGCGTCGGGCCTCCCTTAAAACAATGCTCCGACCAATCTCGTAAGGTAAAGGGGCTCTTGTCCCATTGGCTCGTTCCTTCAAGTGGATCTTTTTTCGACGCGGCCACCATTCTACGCTCTCTAATCCCATGGAGTTCCACTCGCTCGAGTAACTCGAGGTCTTCGCTCCTTTCTCGACTCACTGTCTCGTCTCAAACAACTTCACAACATCTTCTTTCTTCGTCGAATCAATAACGATCAATCGTTCGATCAAATTTTCTATGCCATTTTCATTCTTTTTATTTTCTATTTGTGCACTCAGATAAGTCGTTGATAAAAGGTTAGTTTGGTTAAAGGCAAAAATAAGTCAGAGACCCTGAATCATCGGCGAGGAGAAACCCTAGAAGAGGTGGCACAAGTGGTGATTCCCCTCTGCGAAACGTTTTACCGAAGGTAATGGCCGTGCCGGAAGCGAGATGACGCGTGACCCCAGACGGATGCATTAGACGCACTTCCGGCGGTGCGACGCCCGGCGCCCTCGTTCATCCGTGAAACCCGGCTGCTGCATCCCGCCAGTCGCGAGTCCTAATGCGTTATTCTCGCGATTACATCCTCTTACCCTTCGACCACTATTCCGACTAATCCTTGACATTTTTTCCTAACGGAATTCCAGTGGAATAATTCCCTAACGGAAGTTGTTGGAAATTAATTCGATTCTCTAGCCGAGGAAACGTAGTGGAACGTTTCACATTTATTGGCAAGTTTTAAGAAGTTTCTATATTTTTATGAAAATATCGTAGAACCGTTTTGGACTCTCCGCCTTCTCTGCACGTTTTTACGTCGATCTATATCTTCGAAATGAAAATTTGATAAGAAAACCGATACTTGAATTATTGATCATTCTCGCCCTTATTTCTCATTCTTATTCTTTTAAAATAATGATACGTTTACTTAAATTACTGCTCGTTCACAGACCAACAATTATCAACGTTTTACGAACTGCATCGTGAATTACTTGGAAAATATACAAATATACAATTTGTATACGCGTTTCGATGCTCAAGATAAGGATCAAAGCATGCGTCTGTTTCTCTCTCGCACAAAACCGCGAAAGAATTCGCTAATCGAAGATTCGCGGCAAGCGAAGCGATTCCACCGCGCCAAGCAATTTCCCAAAGTGTCAGGCAAGGTAGGCGAGCATAGAGAATCGAAAGTTTCCCGGTGAATCCGGAGGACGCGTCCCTCAGTCGCTACATAACACGCGTTTCACAGTCTAAGCGGCTGTCGAGCGAATTCTTGCACGAATCGGCGGGACGCTTTGTTCGACAACTAGCTGGAGGCGACGCTATCGAAAGACGGGGTTTGCACGGCAGAAGGATCGATCCTTCCTCTCTGTCCTCCCTGTTTCCCTCTTCTGGTTTGCGCGGTATAGCCGGCGTCGCCGCTCACGGCCGCTCATCCTACGGCAGAGGAAATGAAATCCCGTCCGGGATGCGATTCGCGCGACGTTTGTCCCGTTATTAGATCAACGTTACTCCGTGAGAGCTGCCGCCTCGATAGAAAGAGAGAAGAGAGAAAGAGAGAGAGAGAGAGAGGAGAAAGATAGAAAGAGAGAAATAGGAAATATCGTTCTCCTTTCCTCCCACGATGGTCGTGGAATACGTCTTTCGCATTTCAAAGCGTATCCCGCCTTCCGGCCGATACTTCCTGCGAAAATCGCTCCACTCTCCTACCCATCCACGGCTTGCACAGTAATCAATCGAGGGGACGAGCGGAGAAACTGTCTGTCGACGCGTTCTTTTTCCCGAGATATTCCAAAGCGCCACGTACAGGACTTTCCTCCCCTCGAGTCGACGTTTAATAGAATCGAATACTTCGTTTTTATTAGCCGACAGTGTCGTTCATTTCGAAGCTCCGCTGTCTCGATAATTTCTTTCAAGTCCTTTCGCTCTATTTGTTTTTGGCAACTGTGTCTGATTAACAGCCTTATGGTATGTCGACAGTCGGCTACTGGTTTCTGTTTCTCCTTCGTGAATTCTTTGCGTTCTTTCGATACGTGTACGTTGATTTTGATTTTGATTTTCGAAGTTAAATCGCGTGAAACAGATTTCAAGCATCCATTGAATCTTTCAACAGAATTATAACTTTGGTAACCATGTGAAACATGATAATTTGTAACACGATGATTTGTGAAAAAATTGTGAGGTATTAACAAAATACGTAAATTTGGAAAACGATGTTCTTCAGTTCATGTTCTATATTCTATCCAGTAGAGAAAATCTACACCCTGTTTCGATTGTTTCACGTTCTCTAAGGATAAGCTTCGTGTTCCTTATATTTCTTTTTTTAATAACTTCTCAGCGAAGAATGATGGATGCCTAAAGCTTCTAAAGGTCACCAAGGAAGGACATTGCTGTGGGTATACACCAAGGTCAACGTTATTGAAGCTCACTTTATACTAATTAACCTTGTTTGGTAATCAGGCTATCTGAGTAGCCATATAAAACACTCAATAATTAGATGATTCATAGACGAAATTCTTCAACAAAATCATTCGAATGCTAATCTAACCGCGAAAATTTCAAAAACAATATTTGTATCTTTAGATAGTCGATCAATCTGGCTTTGCAATTTGTAATCTATCTAACGAAGCAAATTTATATATTTTATGGGAATCGTTGTATATCTACTGATATTAAAAATAAGTGTCATATTTTACAAACTTCTTCTTTTATTAACAAGCAACTTGTTAACAAACAATGAGCCATGGCTTAAACCTTCTAAAGATTACTCAGGACGATTTCTACGACACATATGTCAAGATCAACTGACTCCCCTATAAGGAATAATTGCCAAAAATCTTTGATTTTTTTATTACTATAGGACAGCGTCCTCTTAACGAGTCAGAACCTCGAAACCGATTTTCGCGGTGAGGAACGCGGGTTGGATGGTCGGCGCGCATTTACCACCTGCATCGGGCCGAATTAATAGTTCGCTGTGCCGCGAAACCCGTAAATAATGCCTCCTGACAGCCGGAGCCGAACGTCGATGAATAACGAGCCACGGAGCCTTCGACTTCGAATTTTTTCTCTTTTCTTTCCGTGCGGTGTGAGCGCGCGCCCGCCTGGACCACACGCGCGTTCCCCGCGCGATGTGTGCAAGACAACCGGCTCGTATATAACCTTTTATGCGCTGACGAAACACGCGGAGAGGACGCGAGTCGATCGGTCGCGGAGGAAAATCCAGAGGTAAAAAAAAAAAAAAAAATACGCCACCGAATCGGTAGAAAATCCTGAAAGGAAGGGGAAGGAAACGCGAGGGAGAGAAAAAGGGGGAGAGAGAGAAAACGCGACTGACACGCGTGCAAACGTATGCACGTTATTGCACATGCGCGTGTAAGCGACGAACAAAGCTCGTCTCCGATGAACTCCTCCACGTGAACGCGGAACTCGACGCATCGATACAGGAAACGACGCGATACACCGCGAAAAACCAAAGAGAAACTTGCGTGCACACGCTAGCACGGACGTGTGACCATAGAGCGGACCGACGATGACGTGTACGCGCCGTCGTGAATATTTGAAGAGATATCCTGCCGCTTTCTCACCCTTCCTTTTCCCTGCCGTTGGACGTTATCGCAATTTTTCACGTGGGTGTCCGCGAACACGTGTTCCCGCGCCTCGTTTCCGATCGATGCCAGCCAGCCTCTTCTTCGAATTGACTTTTCACGGTTCCGAGCTGCGGGATGATTCAATGAGACAGCTTCTTCTCTGTTCTATCGTTAGACACGCGTTAGGCTATGGTTACAGTGAATGCGTGGTGTGACGAACACGAGTACGTGAGAACGATCAAGTATACGCTGTGGTTCTAAATTGATGGTACAAGCGAAAGATTCAGGGAGATTCTATGAATCGAAATAAAACAAAAATCGAGGAAGAGAAGATCGCGTTGGAGGCTTCGTTGCTGCCACTGCCACCACGATTGAGGTGTTGATAATATTAGTCTGAACATTGAGAAAATGACACAAGCCAACTATTGTATATAAATGTTATGAAAAATATTATTGAACAGGCACATATTCGTAAAACAGCTAGAGATGACCATTTAACCGATATCATGTCTCACGCGATTGAAATAATTGAATAAATTATCGTTGAGAAATATATACCTATACTGTTTCATCTAAAATTAAAGACAAAGCGGTGAACTTCTTCTACGCCAGCCTGTACATAGATTCTTACGCGTGAATGCATTTCGGCGTTCAGGTGTTTCATTCATTAAAACACACATTCACTGTAACCATAGCCTCAAGAGACGGGAAGCTTTCTACTTGTGATTAGAACAGGTAGAAATTTACGAGAGGCTCGACCATTCGCGTTTGCTTCACGGTCTTCGCGACAGCAGACGTTGTCAGATAGAACTTATAATATTCGCTATTGACTAAGTTGAAACTCGGTTAAAGATTCCATGGCTGTACACCGGCAACAATGATAGGTTAGAAGTCAAGGAAAAGAAGAAGAGGATGAAGAGGAGAAGAGAAAAAAATGGCGAAGGCAAGATATGGTCAAGAGAAGGTAAGCATCGTGCCAAGGTTAAGTCGGCAGAGAAAGAGGAAGGAAGACAAGCAGAAGAAAAGTGAATGATGGGACTATAATGACGGAGCCTTCTCCTAATTCCAGTCGACACCTCTCTCTTCTTCCTTCGTCTTCGACACCTCTGGAACCAGACGGAATAATTCACGTGGTGGAAAGGGAGATAGAGGACGAGAGGATCAGAAGCTACAAGAGAGAACTGGGGAGAATCTTCTCCCTTGCTGTCTCCTGCCCTCTTTCCTTCTCTCCCTTCGTTCCTCTATTCTTCGCCGCTCTCGTCGGGGATTAATAACGGCCTACCATTGTTGCCATGGCAACTCTCGAAGCGTTAAAAACTCCTCGGCCCTAACCCTGATCGTTCGCTTAAAGTTTCACGGCGAAAGGGTTGAAGTCACCCTTCGAACGATCTCGATGGACGCGGCGATGACTCCTGGACTGGTCGTTACGCGTCATCTACGACGATCGCGGTGATCTTTAACGATTCGGAATGATATCAACCCTACTGCGTTCTTTCGGTCATGTCCGATCCTCTTACGTTAAAAAATATCTTCAGTTTGGACAAAATACTAAGAAACTCTTATCGTTACGTATGATTTTTCGTTTCGATTTTTCATGTGAAATAAAAATTCGAGAATCGTTGCAGCGTTTACGTTTCAGGTATGTTTCGCCTGCTTTACAGGCTGCTAATTAACGTAATTATCCGTCGATGAAAAAACAACACGAAGCAAAAGAGCGTTAACGTCGGATGACCGTAACGGAAGCTGGTCCTCTCGTTGCGCAAAGGCTCAAAGGAATCGCGATACCAAAGAAAAAGGGTCCGTTCTTGCAGGGTGAATCGGAAGGAAGGATTCGCATAAATCCATCCTCTGACTTGCTCGGAACCACCCTACAAGCGGGCCATGAATATTGATCAGCTCCATTCTCTCCGTACATCGTCCTACTCTCACGCGCTGCGTCCTTCCATCAGGACTCTCCTTTCTCGTCCTTTCCACCCTCTCATCCAGGCCCTCCTTGTTTTCTCCTTCTTCTTATGCCGCCTCCTGTCCCGTGACCTGGCAAACAACGAACTCTATTTACGATAGACTTTATCTTGACGTGATCTAGTTATGCCAGGCACGACCCACTATACTAGATCATTGTATGGGATCACCCCTGATCATTGAATCTTATTCTATCATTCGTCTATCGTGTCGTAGCGAGGAACACGTATTTTTCAGCGGTACATCCACTACAGCCGAAGCTACAGGACCTTGGATCAATTCGACGTAGCTTTTGACTATAACCGATCGAATCGTTTTTTTATCGTATTTATCGTCTTTTCCTACCGCCAGAAAATGTCTTAAGTTTGAGAGAAATACGAAAGGACCTTCGCATTAATTTCCTACGAAGAATTTTCATAAAATAAGATAGCGGAGAGAAGATGAAAGTTAGAGATCTTCATAAAGAGTACAGTTAATCCTGCGCAGTTCTGAAATGGCCATTATTTATATTAGCACAAAGAGCCAAAGAAAACCTACACGAGGATGCTTACCGTCCCACATGAGATTTCACGAATGTTTGAACCACTTGCCTCTCTCCGCGCAAGTGGAACATCGCTAGAGGCCGTTTATCCAGCAATAACGCTAAACATCCAAAATGAAGTAGCACGTGTGCAATCCAGATTGGTAGACGTCGTGCAAGACGAACATACTGTATCTATTCGTCGCGACGAGCGCCGCGACGCAAGAGACGGATGGATGACACGAGCGTGTGTACGAGCGAGAAAAAGGGTTCCGCGAGGCAGAGAGTATCAACGAAAAGCGACATGGAGAGAGAAAGAGAGAAAGAGAGAGAGAAAGAGAAGGAGGGAACGCGTGGATCCACAGACGTATGCACACACGTGCACCACACGGGGGCAACGTAGACGAGTCCGTACGAGAAGGTAGTTCAGTTCCGGTCCGGGCCATTAGTTGATGAGCTACCTCGTTTCCATCCCCTCTCGTAGGCCACGCTAGCGGCAACCACCCCCTCCTAACCCGTCCGACGTTCCACCTACATCCCACACCACCTACGAGAGGCCCTGAAAAGCTCGCGTGGCATTGTGGGATCTATTATTGCCCTCCTGGACTTACATGTTTCGATGCAACGGCAGCAAACTCAGCCAGCCAACCAGCCAACCACCCAACCAGTCAGCCAGACGAACGAACGAACGAACGGATGGACGTACCGACAGACACACGGGGAAAATCCAGCTCCCCGCTAGCCGACACACCGCTTCGTCGATTTCCAACAGCCAGAGAAACTCTGTGTTCTCCCTTTCTGCCTGCGTTTGCTCGCTCGCACGCTGAAATCCGGTGTACCAGTCATGTATCGTAAAACGCGGGATCCCCCCTCTAGTTACTGCGAAAGTCGTAACAACAAGGCTCACAGGCTCCGCTCCCACACGCACATGTAGCCAGATTATACCAGGAATCTGCATTATCACTCGTACGTTACAAGACCGCGGTTTCGCGGGTACTCGCTTCCCGATTTTGATGGGACTGTCACTTAATTGTGATGGATCCCGACGCTTTCATTTAGCCGAGGCTTGTACGGTTTTCGGCTGCTCTATTTCACACCGACGTGTCTTTCACTGACGAGCAGGTCAAGGGTGGCTTTTTGCATCCTCGTCCGCGTGATTTACCCCTTTTTTGCCGCTCGCGTTCGACTTTCTTCTCCGTGAAGGTACACGTTACACGTACATGGTTTGCGGTTTGTGTTTATCGTGCGTGGTTACTCTTATTTTATCGAAGACACATGGAAGATTGGCCTCGACGACGGAACCTACCAGAATGGCAGACAATACTTCCGGTCGCCGGTGGTTCTTAAAGATAGCGATAAGCCCATAAACGCAAACACGGCCGAAGCTACAGAGAAATGGATGCACGGCGTGGCACAAAGTCGTTGAAAAAAGAGGAAAACGAGGCGGTCCCGGCGGGAGGGATGGAGAAAGAGAAAGCGGCAGCAAGGCATTCAGCGCATTCACAGGGAAGAACTCTGCACGAACGAGCGAGCTCGTGAATGAACCAAGTCCCGACCCGGTGTACTACCCCCTAGCCACCCTCGAAACCACCCTATCTCGGGCATTATCGTTATTAAACACCTCGAAGGGCCGCCGCCGCCGTAGCAGATCCTCCGAGTTTCAGGACTCAACTTCCAATCGACGATATTTTTCCTCGGAATCACTCTGTCTCCTTGGACGAAGAAGACGTGGACCGTGTTGGAGATGTTGAGATCGCGATATACGTAGAATGTTTCAAAATTTCTGACGAAAATACTACAGCGCTTGACGTAGTAATTAGTTTCAATTTAAAACAATTTCGTGATCGTTAAGAGGGTTGAAAATTCGGAGGTACAATTTCAGGGCAGGCCATATTTATCCAACGGGATAACACGAGGATTTTCGAGTCTCGAAATCCTATCTCACCACTCAAGACAGTCGCCATTGTTTCGAAGAAGGCCGGTCTGCTCCGCGAACAGTGAAACCAACCCCCTTAACCGTAGCATCGGCGAAACGCCGGATGATGTACTGCGCCCCCAGCCCCTTAATTACTGCCGCGTGCAAATTGGAAGGAAAAATTAATCGCAGAAATGACTTAGAGCCGTCGGTACGGGAGGAGGGGGAGCGTGGACGGTGAAGGGAGGTCGAGGGAGAGGGTGGATGAGGAAGCGCACCCGAGGGTCGCACAAAGGGGATGAAAGGAAGTCCGGGGCAATTAGAATGATGCCCTTTGCACGGTCTTCCTCGCTCAACCTCTCTCCATACTTTCACCCCCTCCGCCGCTATACCGTCTTCCTTCTTTCCACCCCCTCGACTAAAATCATAGAGCGGTCTTCCTCTGTACGCGAAACGAAGAAACGACTGTTCGATGAAAAACGAGTGATTAAAACCGTCTTACACGGAATAAAATATAATACAGTAAATAGTATGTATTGCTAGTCACGGTTTTAGGAAATCAGATAAGAAATGTTCTTTCTCTACTGTGCATTCTTCGTTGTTCCGAACACTGTCAAGTAGAAATTGTAGGTTCAAAGAGAATCGCTTGAAGCGGATTTTTCTTAGAATATATCAGCGATATATCAACGATACTGTATACTATCATGCACTATCGCCTAGATAGACACCTATAAAACGCTGACATACGTAAATTCCATAGAGCATTTACTGTTTATCCACGTTTTTCTCCACGAGAGAACCCGAGGAGCCTATCTTCGCGGAGTCTCCGTTCCTCTAAACAATCGCTCGTGGTATCGACAAATTTTTCGAAAAATACGTAACAAATCGCCACCGAGCTCGTGTGCAAAGTGGCGGCTGGGGTGGGAGGCGGCCGCGGGGGAGGGAACTGTGGATGGACATTTAATCTCGATTTCGGGGTCGACCGCCGATCGACGTCACCCTCGTCGTCGGTAGAAGGCCTGTGTCATATCTCCGGGGGATGATTCGACGTGACAGCTCTCCCTGGAGGGTTGTGCGTTGCCCTGCTAGCAACACCACAACCACCACCCCCTTCACCCTCTGATAGAAAAGGCGGCGCGCACCACTGCCGTAGGCGGCAATATACGTCGTGACGTCCGCGGATTCTTCGCGTGCCACCCTTCCACCTCTGACGACTACCCTTCGATGTATAAGGTTTAATGACGTATAAACTATGCGCCGGATTAGCAACGCGGTTATGCCCCATGGTAGTTCCACCCTATGAGGCGCTATAAGACGCGCCTATGGGGCTACTCGTGACCGCGTTGATGGACAAGGGTGAACCACACCCCTCGTGGACGATTTTTTTTCGCGCTAGTGTGTTGCTTCGTTTACGGGCACAAGGACATACATAGATCCGGACGTTATCGCGAAAATTAACGAGAAAAGTGCGAGGCTGGAGATCGTTGATTTAGCCGTGGTACGAACATAGGTATGTAGAGAAGACAATGAGACAAATTCGAAGCTGGGCTTTTTTTTCGAACTGTGGCAACGGCAGACACGACCCTTTCATTCCGCACCGAAAACGTCACGTATTGTAAAATAAAAAATTGAACGCAGCGTGCAACGCGGCAAGGCTTTTTTCTCCGGTCGAGAAGACAACGAAAGCGAAATATGGAAAACGCGAGCCACGGAACAAAAACCCGAATAGATAGATACCTGTCGGACGCACGTGCAACTCGCTGTAGAAAAAAAATCAAGGAATACGGTACAACTGCTACATGGCACCGGGTTAATGTAGCAGCCGGGCTCTATCCGTAGCAATGCACGCAGTCGATGTTTTACAAAATACGCCTGTAATTATTTAGATTACTAATGCATTCACGAACCAGGAATTTCCATCAGTTGCCGAGCTTCATCGCGAATCGCGAAAAATGGACACGTGTAGTGTGTAATAAAGACGAGGCATTTGGAACGGACAGTTTAGAAAATAATTATCACGAAGATTAATTAGAAGATATTGATATTACACACCTATTGATATTTCATACAAATTAAATGATTTTATTATTAACCATGCACGCAGTGCGCGTTGCAATATAATATTCTAAATAAAGCAAAATACGTTCGAGTTTAGCGACAAATGTAACAAGTACTAACTGTTTCGATACCCACGTCATTCTACGTAGTACAATTATTAATACTATTCCCTATAAAGCATGAAAAATATATTTTCTCCATCCTTTGTCAAAAATGCAACAAATCCTTAACGTTTTGCCCGAGTCTCCCACAAGCTACATTGCCAAAGAGTTACACGCAAGGCGCTGCTTTTACACCTCATCAAACGTTCAATCCCCTATGTCATCAGATTCGAAGGCGGTTTGAGAAATCTCGGCCGATAGTTAACGCGCACGAAACAGGGATAATTAACCGGACAAAAGAAAGCAGTGTCCGAGAGTAAAAGTAATCGCGGGTGTCGGAGTCTCGTTCTGTCTCGCTCGACACGGGGAAAATAGGACGACCCCGACGATGGGGATAAAAAGAGCGAGGAAGAGAGGACGAAATGGCACAAAAGGGCCCCGACAATAAAGTCAAGTGGGGCACAATGAGCCGCGGCGTGAGTACATTGAATGCCATGATCGTCTCATGTAGTCACGGTCCCATGCCTCTTTACCGGTCGTCCTACTACTCGTGTCGCATGGTGTGGCCACGGTGTACGTCTACAATAGCGTTGATTCAATAACTTGGCCGTGTTACCGATATAGAAAACTATATCGGACGAGGGAGTTGTTGAGTTTCCCTTACGCGATCCACATCGTGCGTTTTCCGATTTATCGGAACGTTCTTGACGATGCGTCACTTCGATGATAAGGATTCGCCTTGTCATTTATCGTTAATAGATAAGGAGATAGATAATCATTGAGTCAGCTGAAGATTGTGGAATGTTTAGAAGATAGGACAAGGGTTATTTGAATCAGAGGAGATATTTTATAGGAAATGATGGTATAAATACGAAAATAGCTTGCGGAAGGACTTTGTTATTCGAGTCATCTTCTCTTCGTTCTCGATATTTTCTATTGCTCAATCTAAAATCGTTCTCTCATTCTGTCGTTATCTGTCAAAGTCGACACCGTGTCTCCATATATAGTAAAGTAAATAGATGTATTACTCAAGCTTCGATAATCAGCTAAATATTATTAATTAAAATTCAATCATGAACTTTGCAGAATAATCAAACTTGATATACGTGTAATAGCTACAGAAACATATACCACTTTATTTGTTATAACGTTTACACCATTAATTAGATTCAAGTAGCTATATCAAATTTCATATCATTCAGTACTACTTTCACGTGACTACAAAGAAACACCATAGAAATGAGATGTATAGATACTAATGAAGGATGCTGCGTTCAAAGATAATGCTACGTACAAATACATTTTATAGCCATCGTATATCAAATTCGATTGTTCTATGTAAATTTCGCGATTGAATTTTAAACTTTAAGATATCGAAGCTTACGTGACTCAAATACGGATAACTCCATC
Organism: Bombus flavifrons; assembly: GCF_040668555.2. Taxonomy (NCBI): domain Eukaryota; kingdom Metazoa; phylum Arthropoda; class Insecta; order Hymenoptera; family Apidae; genus Bombus; species Bombus flavifrons. The sequence continues at coordinate 8,633,406 of NC_138453.1, forward strand.
TTATCTCTATATGCATGTAGAAACGGAGTTTGGAAATTGAAAATTGCCCATCATATTCGTCACAACAGCTTGTTATCAATCGTCGCGTGTTTCCTTTCTTTTTCACCGCGTCGTTTCCCGGTGGCAGCTGATAACGTTATCGCGTAGCTGGGAAAAAAAAAGAAACAGCCAAAGAACGTCGACTGAAAACGTCAGGGCGTATTAACACCATTCTATGGCCAACGGCCACGGTGTCCGCATAAAAGCGGCTGTACACCGATAATCCGACCGATGTCACCACATCTATTAAATTACGCACGTACGAATACGCGGCAGGTAGATAAGTGTCGTACGTCGGCGGCGAGCGAGTTTACGGTCGGGAAAATCGCGACAACCTGCGATTCTTCGGCCCGCAAGAACAGGACCGACGATCACCAGCCTTTTCCGATAAAGGGCAACTCGTCCGGGCTTTGCGTTTTTGTGCAACTCAAATTCGCTAGAAGAACCGTTGAAACAACCGGTTGACGTCCGCGTTTTCTAGTCGACGAAACGTTTTCCCGTTCTGAAGCGTGTCTCTTTTTTTATAATGGAGAGAGAGAGAGAGAGAGAGAGAAAGAGGGACGGAGGGAGAGAGAGAGAGAGAAAGAGGGACGGAGGGAGAGAGAGGAAAAACATGGAGTGGCAGTGTAGCGAGAAAATAAATTATAAAGTAACGCTTGAGGAGTGCGCGTTAAGCCCGTTCCCGCGTGAATCCGGCGTGATGGATAGAATGTCGAGATATTTCGAAAGAGCGGAAAGAGGGAGTAAAGGAGATAGAAGAGGCGATGTTTGTAAGCGAGAAGGAGAGAAATGGAGCAAAAGGACCGATTTAGAGGATTGTCGAGAGAGATCGTCGGTCAAGCTCGACAATCCTGATAAATGAAAGAAGCAAATGCCGAATTCGGATTCCCAATAAGGGTGGTCGATGTCAAGCGACGTGGAACGACTGGATGGAAATGAGGGTGGAAAAGAGTGGACGCAAGAGATGGCTTTAACCCCATGACGTCGTCTGCCGGCGACGATCTGGATCTATATTCCACCCCTTCTCGTCTGGTCTTCCGCGTTATTTCGCGCTCGGACATCTCGCCGATCCGTCGTATTCTCTGTGATGCTCGTCATGTTCGAGTTCGTCAAATCCTCTCATTTGCGTTAACCCGTAAACTCGTCGTTTCGATGTCGTCCACGATGTCGTGTCTTTCTCGTCTTTCTCGACCTCCAAGTTTTCTTCGTTTCACCTAACTGAAAACGAGATCGAATAAACGAGTTAACGAAAATTTACTTTACTAAAACGTTACGCGTATACACCGTGGTTGATAAGTACGTGTTAGCACATTTTTTGTTTCCCACAAAATTTGACGATTGCCTTAAATTAACGAGGAGACGATTAATCGATCGTGATTTTCTATTCCATAGCGACATAACGATGCGAGAATTTGTAAGGGCTATTTCTATGAGTTACAAGAGGAACATAATTTAATAAGAATCATATTAGTCCCCGCGATCCTCTAGCCTGAATCCCATTGTGACAATGTTTTGTAGAAAATAAACGTAAACTTGGAAGAAGTTTACCTAAAATCTGTATCAAAATTTGAAAAGCGTCGTCCGTTTTTCTACGAATAACGTTAACAGAGTTTAAAAAATATGTTGCTATGTAACAATTATGAAAGAGGTGCGCGTACATCATTCCTGAGATGTTTCATCCGCCAGAATACACATTCGTTGTAACCGTGGCCTATCTTCTAAAAAGATTGGCGAGATTCGACACGGAAAATTGTACAGGAATGTGACGGATCTCCAGCGAGCGTAACAGCAACAACAACGATAACAATAACTGCAACAACCCCGTGAACATCCGGCGGTGATCCAAAACGCATATTCGCCGCTTCCGGGCTAACTTTCCCTCCCCATTTTCCTGTCGCGTTATATCAAGCTGGAGGGGTTGCTTGCGTTTCCGCCCTCTCCCTCACCACCCTTCCTCGTCTTTTCCACCCTCTGTCTCTCTCTTTTTGTTTCTCTCGCTCTGTGGATGCTCCACGATTCTCTGTTTTTGCCTGTCCTCGTCTCCGTTCGGTTGGATGCAATCAATAAGACATTCGTGACGCGACGGTTATGGCTGATGGGGACGTGAGCACAGGGGCCAACGGCCAGCCCCATGAATATCTTTCGATAGATTGCACATCGGCCTCGTTCACCCTCGATGCGTCGCGATGCGTCGAACCCGTGCACGTGGAGGGATCGAGACGGGCCACAAGGGTGGACGATGTGCAGCCACGCATCCACTGCGGTTAACTTTCCTCTTCCTCTCTTTTTTTCCTCTCTCTTCTTCTCTCTTTTTCCCCGTTTTCACCCTCCACTCTTCCTCCTATATGTCTTCTCTGCCGCGCGTTATACCGTTCCCGGTCTTTATTTCCGACGACCTCGTTGACCGGATGAACCTGCTCGCTATCGTTTTGTATCCTTCCGTCGACGATGCTAATCGAAAGTCTTTTGCGCGGAGATAGACGAAGAATTACGAATTGAAGAAGCTGCCGCGGTCATCTGGATGAATAATTTGAACAAACCGATAGAATATAAACTCCAAATCGATGAACGTCGTATTGCTTTTTCAAACGTTTTATAAATCTATAGCCAATCGATATTCGCCGTAACAAACTTTTCTATCTTCGTATGTGCGAAACTTTTGAATACGAGTATTGCCCTTCTTTCTCTACATACGACTTAACCTTCGCGATCCGACGTCTGGCGTTTTTCTCTTCTTCTCGAACAATTGGCAGAAAAATTAGTTAATCTTCTACGAAATGAATCGAGAGTCATAGAATAATGTTATCGCTCTTTCGATTACGATTTGAATATCTCAAACGGATCATCGTGATTCTCGGACGTGATCGTTTCCCTCGTCTCGCCGATTTTCTCCGGCCACCCCAAAGTAATCGAAGTCCGACAGCGCGATCCGGGATTCCTCTTGAACGGGATTCGTCACGCGGCACGGCGATGTTCGAGGGCTCACGCCGCATTAATAATGCATATCCAGAGTACAGAAAAATGCATATACGAAACGCTCCTAGCAGGGAAACACCGTAATATCGTGAACGTTCGACGATCCTGTCACGACTCGGTTTCGGCGATTCCACACGAAATTTGTCCTCGTTAAACGCGGTCGACACCTTCGTGTCTCTCGAATTACCTGTTCCCAGGGTTTCCTTTCACCTTCCCTCTGATCGTGTGTGCGTCTCACACTGGTGAAAAGTCACCGTTGCTCACGCACACACACGCTATGCCCGGCGTGAGTCCTCGCGGAGTTTTCGGACTGATTAGCATTTTTTTTTCCCTTCTTCACGCTTCCAGCGTGACCCGATGACGCCTCGTGGCCGGACAATGAGGCTACTTATTTATTTAAATACCGGGCATCCTGTCCTTTCACGCGAAGATTTATGCATGCCGCCGAGCTAATTGCCGGCCCATTATCCGGATAATGGTATTCCGTCGCGTAACGACGCGTCGTCTGCCTTCTACCTCTCCTCTCCCTCTCCACCCCCTGTCCGCGTCTTTCCCCCCTCGCGCGTTTCACCATCTTCTTTTTTTTCCCCCCCGTTTCCACGGACACGTTCCGTTCTCCCGTTCCTCGGCCGGTTTACGTGGCTCCTCTTGGTCGAACAAAGCACGAGTCGCTGACTCGAATATTCGATCGACTCGTTCAAGGATGCACGAGCGATACCCAGCTACCGATGAAACGCTGCCTGTTGCGAGGTTGTTGGGTCACTTGTAAAATACTTCGGATAACCGACGTTCGTTTGTGCTATCTTATCGTATGGTAAGCTACGAGATCTAGCGATTATACTGACACGTAGAATGGTTGCGCTGTTGCGCGCAGTTTGTCGTGACGAAATACCCTCGCGATTAAGAGTATACACGACAAACTATTTATCGATAATTAATTTGTAGGAAATGTAAAAATGTAACGATTACCGTGTCACGAATCTGTTGTTCGACTTTTAAAAGAATATTATAATTTACATATGAATTTCACAGTAGATCGACGTTGTTTACGATATCGTGGCGGACCATCGTCGAAAATAGATCGTCGGTTCGGTAGAACGATGACGTACGAGACCGGTAAATCAACAGAGACGTGCTCACTCTTCAACAGGACCGTGAAGAACGCTGCTGAACCAACGTCAATAAGAATAATTATCGCGTAAAAGGAAAAATAACGAAACAGACCGCACTCGATCTTTATATTTCAATCGATACCCTTTGATCGATCAAAAACTTGTACGTATTTCACGACGATTATCGATGAACGAACCTCGGTATCACAAGCGAATGATAAATAGAACGCAAAAGGGAAGCCGATTCTTCAAAGTGTCTTTCCGGTGGAGCTGTCAAAAATTCGAAAAATCAAAAACACAGTCACCCACAGGTAGACATGCACGAAATTCTCTTCAACGAGGCCGCCATTGAAGAGAATGGTACTTGGTGTATCGTGGACATTGATTTCTAAACGGGCTGTACCGTAAACGAGCTCTCTCCGCGTACGACCCCCCGTGCCAGCCAGCAGACCAGCCCCATCCAACCCCCGCGAAACGCTCGAAAACGAGCTTTCGCGTTCCCATCGAATTGGGAAAACGGGCAAAGGGTTGCTCTCTCCTCGTTGCCTTTCACCCGTGACCTGGCCAGACGACTCGAGGGGTGGGAGGGTTGCCGAGAGGGAGGAAAAAGAGGAAAAGCGGTGTGTGCGGATCGGAGTCGGAACGTTTGCGCGCACCGGATCGACTCCGAGCAGGGCAAAGCCATGGAGAATCGAATGATAATCGAATTACAGCGTGACGATCACTGTGACCATGGATGGCCAAGTTTATTGTTATTCATATGGGGAGTTAACGAGCTGGAGGGATTCATGCGTATCCTAGTTTCATTTCGTGGTCGATAAACCGTTATTGTTATTCACTTGCTTAATAAATGGGATAAAAAGTATCGTCGATGCATCGAAAATGTAAATTGAGCGTGTATATAATCGCGCGGATATTTACGGAAATTTTTTTAATTCTGCGCCGTAATACCAAACATTTTGAAGTTTCGTTATAACTGAATGAGTTCTTAAATTTCATTCTAACATAACGTGACAGGACTACGATGATTATTACGGATTATTATTATGATAGAGCGAATGACTATTATCGGAGATTGAGCTACTATTTTATTGCTAGGTAAAAATAGATGTTCGCTCAGACTCGCTGATTAAGAAACTCTTGTCTTTACACGGATACTCGCTGCAAACGTACACATGCACATACATACCCATGCGCATCCTTTTTGGCGTAGGCTTATGTTGCTCGCAAGGACTACACGTGGCTACATCATCGCCTGCTGATCTTCTACTATCTGTAAAACTAATATAAAATTAAAATAACTAACTGTCTACAATATGACACTTATTTTAACTTACACGCTAACGCTACATTATGTTAATAAAATTTGAAGCCAATCTAAAACTGTATACAGAAGTTACGAGTCATCCGTTACGAACATATACGTAGTAAAAAATTATGAATAATTATCGTGAAGATATAATTAATGGTAAAGGTGGCCTTTCTAAATGTTTTAGCTCATTAACATAATGAATAATCGACTGCTGAAATAGTTTGTGACTCGTACGTTGCGTACGTTTACAATAAATACTGTACTGCTTCTGTATACCTTCACGTAACTACCAACAATCTCATAAATAAAAATATATTCGTATTTATAGATGCGATCTGTACAAAAAGGACAGCATTAACGAGGAGGAGATTAAGTTCGGAGAACGATATCTAATTATTATTGGGACTATATCGGAACAACGATTCAAGTTAGTCGCAGCGAAAGGGGAATCGATCGAGTCGTCGTTTTCTTCGGTGAAACGTTTTACGATTTGTCGGAGCGTTCGATCGTCGTATTCAGAGTCGCTGTACGTCCATGGGATTAACATTAATTTCCAGTTTTCAATTGCAGTCGCCGGAGAGAAGATCCGTCAGCCGCTGCGAACGACTGGATAAGGCAGCGATATACGTAGCCTGGTGATTAGCAATTCGACGTTAAGAAACCGACGGTCTGGGTTTCCGTGAAAAACGGGGGGTGGATCCTATTTAAAAAGTTTGATTAAGAAAGCCGGCTGGCTATTATTGTCATGCTAATTATACGAACAGAAACGCAATGAAAAGTACACGTCGAAATGGAAGGAACTCCCTGCCACCGGGTCGCGATGCATTTCTCATCACTGTTCCTTTTTTTTTCTTCCTCCCTTCATTTTTTGTATTCTTTCTCCTTTTAACGTTCTATGTCGTGCACGCAATCAAAGGTACGTGCAACGTAACGATCATATTTTAATCGGTACAATACGTACAAGTATATCTAGATAAACTAAGGAAAAAGATATTGAGAAATACAGTGTATGGAAATGTGTTTAATAAATCAAAATTGTAAACGATCGTGTTACCTGGAACTTTGAAACATTCCAAACATACACTCTCGTTCGTAGGCATCAGGGAATTTACAGAAGAACAAAGAAATCCTGATAAATTATTGCAAAATTATCAGAATCTTTAGCAATTATTATCTTCCCTAAAGTCTGAGATTACGAAGAACTCGTGTTTTCAATATCGCAATACGAATGAAGCTAATTATACATATACGATAAAGTTGAATGATTCCTCTCCTCTAAAACTCTAGCGCATAGCACTCGCGATTTCCAAGCGCATATTTTAAAACGTTATTTTATACTGTACTTTGTAGAAACGCAAAGTTTTTACTAATCTGTATCGCTTATCGTTTTCTTATCAAAACGCTAAGTGTCTTGATGCCCATGAACGAAGATGAATATAGAGATATTCCTACGTTACGAGGTACTATCATAACGTCAATTATCAGTCTAACGATTCACAAGGGACGTGTCATTTCGTCAACCGGTCACGCAGAAAAATAAGAACTTTGATTAGTCCTGGCAGAAACTTTTTCTCGTTCTCCCTCTTCCAAGAATCATATGCACCGCTTCGCGTTCGAGATCCACGTTTCCGGCGATGGCGGCGTGCGCGTACCGGAAGTAGGGTCGTTCTCGAGCTTCTACCTTCCCCTTTCCAGAAGCGACCCCGATTTTTAGACAAGTCGTGCCCTTAACGCGCAGACACGAGCTGCAGTTTATGGGGCCGATGCGTAGTGTTGTTAATGCTCGGCGACAGTACTCTCGTCAGGAATCTCGTCGTATCCTGAAACAACCCCGGCACGTTCCACCTACATAAATCGGCTATGAGACATAGCAGACGATCGGCTCGTAGTCGTAAAAACGCGTGGTTTAAGCGCATTACGCGAAAATCCCGGTGATTTTTCATCCCTGTAGGGGATGCTTTCAGCCCTTCGAAGGTGTTTGGGAAATTACGCCAAGGATCGTCAAGACCACGCGATCGATTCTGCGAATATAACGCGAAGGATTCTTCTCTTACCTAACTTCTATGTTCTCCTGTTTTGGAATTTTATTTATTTTCAGCTTCTGCGAGTATGCATATCTCTTTTATTTTCCATGAAGAGGCTAATTTAGACTTTCAGAGAAGTGTAAAAATATCTTAGGACGCTACGTTACACAACCGGTAGATTGCGAACGTTTATGGAAATTTGTGCTTTTGCGAACGCGACTGAAGAAACGGAACCTACGCAGACATTTGTTTCCATGACGAGTACTGTACCTTGTACAACTTCTAAATTATTCTATGTTTTCTTCTGCATTTGCGCAACTTTGAACTTTCCATAAACGCATAGCCATCCAGCAAGCAGATTTTAAATCAGCTATGTGGGAAGCTTTTTACGAAAAATAAAGATCTGCTTCGAAGAAGCAAGCGAAGTTTCATTCGGTACATAAATAACGTAATAGGTTGCATACGAAGAATTAGAGGAAAGTTGTCAATGATCGAAACTGTGACCCGATGGTTAAACCAAGATTCTTCTCGATTCGAGATGCTCGATGGATACGAATGTCGGCCGTCGTGGTACAAAAGTCACCTGGACCCGACTTCGGCGGTGAAATAAATCACACGGCACATACATCATTCGGTCGTGCGGGGCTGACGACGCCGAGTGAAAAAGTAACTGAAAAGCTGCGCGAACGACAAACCGCCGGCTTATCCAGTTACACGCCGGAGGGTTACCCATTTTTTCCCTTCATTTTGCACTCCCTCCCTCCATCGGCGTGCCTATCATCCAGCTCTGGACTCTCATCGCCGTCTGCGAGCCACCCTCGTTTTTAACGCGAAGCAGCCTCAACATTTTAGACTTCTATTTGTCTCCAACAACCTTGCTTCTCTGCCTCACTCGAAATATTCAAATTGAAAGCAGAAGGAACTTGGCGAAAGATGTTTTCAGATAAAATTCACGCAACAAGAGAAAGCTTCGCAGGATGTTGGTGATAAAATAAATCCTCGCTTAGGTACATCAGAACGTCGTTTGTTTGAGTTACGAGTCAAGGGACGAGACACTTTGTCGGACCAATTAATCCTGATAATAGCGGTTTGCCATTCCTTTCGAATCTTCTTATTGGCCAGATACTCGGGAAACCAGCGCGTTTTCACTAAATTGTTTCTGCGTCGCGTTCAATTTCTGACCAGCACACAAAGATCGAATTGGAGATTCTTTCATTCAAGAAGATATACGATCTCTGTCGGAGTTGAAAATTTAAGGAACGTTGAAAGAACGATCGAAAGCGAGGATCGGTGGTTCCTTAAAGAGGAGCTGAAAGGGAAGAGGACTCGTGGAGATCCGTGTCGCGGCTTCTCACGGGGATTTGCCGGTCGCGTGGTCATTTTTCACGGTTCCCGGTCGCAGCTCCGCTCCGTTAAAGCGTAATCCAATCAAAGAAAAGTCCTGGTACAATGTGTCGTTTAATCGACGAACAAGGCGCCACGTTATTACCTTCCCCCTCGTTGGCTACAATGCTTCCTAGCGGATCGGGGAACAATGGCCGCGGCAAATGGATACGCACACGCTGTGCGTGGCCCGTAATCAGGGGTCTCGATGAACGCTAATACCGGGTGTTCGTGCTTTCGCGATGACTTTTTGTTTCCGCGACAAACAATCTTCCCGCATTCCCGGACAAAGTAGCCATCCTCTGTCAACCCTGGTCGCTCTTCTTCGACCCATTGTCTTGCAACTTACTAGCAACTACTGCTACTGACATTATTAGCCTTACGTAGCGAACTGTGAATACCAGAACGCCGCCAGAGAGCGTCGACGAGGAACCACCGATTTGTCTTACCCTCCAAGCCGCCTTCGCATCCACCTTCTCTAATTGGCCCCTCGATTGGGACCTCGAGTGCGTGAGAATCTGCCCACTCAGGCCCCTGACTTTGCTCGCCGACAGACGCACAAATCGATGGGCAATGATTCCAGCTAATCTGATTCGAAGAAAATTGGCGAGGTCGATTTTACGTCCGATGGAAAGAGAGGCTGTGGACTCGACAAGGATGGAAAGCGTAGAATTTTGGAACGAAGTAGAATCGCGTTTAGTTGTACTTGGTTCGTACGAACAGGTTAATTCTCAACTTTAAATGTCTTTGCTAACTTATAATCGAGTCCGTGTTATCTCAACTATGGTTGATCACCGGCAACTCTAATTTCGTCAGTAGCTTTGTCGCTATAATATAGAACTACGAGTATCTTCGATTGAAAGTTTCTTAAGCTAGATCCGAATTGGCAATCGGACGAGAGTTACAAGCAGCGACGTATTAATTAAAAAGCTAACATATCCGACTATGCTTAGAGCGTTTATTAGATCGCCAGAAGATTAAACTGCAACGCCAGCTTTTCATTGTATCTTTGATATTCCTCGAAGTGGCAGTCGTGGTCGATCGAGATGAGACTTGGCGGATATCGTAGAAACAGGTGTGGCGAACCTGAGATATATTAGGCTGTCCGAAAAGTTTCTTTCGTTTCATAAGGTGATAATAGATGAACAACAATTTCTGTTTTATATTATTTTACTGAATTAGGTATGATCCATTTCGTTATATTTCTATTATTATATTCATGCATAATTCAATAAACTAATATAAAAGAAAAAAACATTGTGCGTCTATTATTTCCCTATAAAAGGAAAGAAACTTTTCGGACAAGCTAATAAAATCTCAGATGCGACAATTCGTGCGTTCGAAAGATACGCATCCTCGTGTGCGATAAATTCCTGTCGCTATGATGACAATACTATCCAAGTGAAACCAACAAAGGGAGTATCTTTACGCTCCTCTTTGAAAGAACCCAGTCGTTTTCTTCGCTCATTGAGTTTAACGCATATAGAGGCACACCCCTCAGCTATATATGTCGCTCGTATTTCATAATATTGTACCTACTAATCGCCGAACGCAGCGTCTAATAACGCGAGATCAATTACACGTATAAACGTGTCTGTAGCTTCTTGTACTCTACGAATTAGGATTCCATGGAGGGCTAACTTACTTTTCTTTCGTCGACTATTAATTCTTATCGACTAGGCTAATGTCGTCTGACCAAACGACAGCCTCTCGTGTCTGAAACCATGCAGAGGGCAGTTGTCGTCGGTGTAACTGCGGTCAGTGACGCGAGATCGTGGCGGAGGGGAAGGAGCGCGCGAAGGAACGAAGAAGGAGCGGGACGGGGGAAGAACGCGGAAAAGCTGGAGGCAAGGAGCGGAGTACGCGAAGGAAAACAGAGTGGCGAAGAGAAAAGCAACGAACACGGGGGAAGAAGAGGGAACAGTAGAGGGTAGAGGGATGAGAGAGAGAGAGAGAGAGAAAGAGAGAGAGAGAGAGGAAGAGAGAACGTAGCTTGGGCAGTGCGTATCGATCTGGCCGCGTTACGTGCGTGCCGGAGGTTGGGGTCCTGGCGTGGACCAATCGGAGGGCCACTCCTCTCTCTTCCTCTCCTCTCGCTCTCTCCTTTTCTCTCCAGAAACTTACTCTCGTCCTCCTTGTCCTCTTCGTTCTACCTTTCCCTGTCTAGCCAACGTCGACGCGTACGCGTTCACGCACTCACGCACGCCACCGGCGTGTACCTGCTTGATTACGTCGGTTGATAACGCAACGCGGCCATGTCGATACAATGAAATGGCGGACGATCGAGACCCCGTTCCTTTGCCTGGAACACGAAAACTCGATGCTTTCAGGCAGCAAGTCTATTTTCTTTTAACAGCGTAGACTTGAAAATTCCGGGAACGGTGAATCTTTTTAAACCGTTTAGGTCTACGTACCATAGCGAACGAGTGGAGTACCGTTTCTTCGGCTGGAACGCGATAACTCGACGCTTTGAAACAGAGTCTATTTTCTCGCAATAGCGGAGACTTGAAAATTCTGAGACTCGAGAATTCTAAGAACGGTGAACTTTCTTTAAATTGCTTAGGCTAACTCGTGCAGCGTCGCTGCATCGACTACGTGCAACGCGATAACCCGATATTTTAAGGCACGAGATCTACTATTTTCTTCTAATAAAGAGAATCTGAAAATTTTGAGTCCTAAAAAATCGAGGAACGACGAATTCTTTTCAGTTTAAACGTTTAGGTTTGCCGTGGCTAGCGCGTGGGACGTCATTCCTCTAGTTAGAACACAATAGCTGGAAACTTTGGAACAGAAAGTCTGGTTTCTTGCAACGGTAGAAGCCTCGAATGTCCGACTCTCGAAGATTTCGTGAACAGTGAAATTTGCTAAATCGTCGATGGTACTATGGTTTACAGAGAAACGTGCTATATCTGTGAAACCACGGACGTCACGTCGAAACAATGAAACAACGAACGATAAAGTTTTCACCGTGAAATCCGACACACCGGATGTTGCTCGCAGGAAACGGCTTATGAAACCATTTCCTGTTTGATGTTTCGAGTGCAAAAATATTAGTGTCGGGCGAAGCAACAGGGAACGCCGGATCCGCGAGGGCGGGCCATCGTTTCACAGCGACGAAAATTTGTCCTCGGTTTAACGAGAAGATCCGAGAGAAACAGGCTCGTGAATATTCATCGGCTGTTAGGCTAAAAGATAGAAGAAAGTTAAACAGCGAGAAGCAAGATCCCTGTGAAGCTTTTAGAAAGTTCCAACGAGGTGTTTCTGTCCCTTGACGATCTATTAGGGTCACAATTAGGCAAAACATCTCCAGGAACTCGCTCTTTAGCAACCGTGAAAACTGTTCTCGACTTCAGAAATTCGACTCGATGTCCCGACCTCTATAAATTTTCCCTGGCCCTCGAGGCAATGAGAAACTGTTTCCGATTTTACAAATAATATCAGCTCATTTGCTACCACAATGGCGTTAATTTTTGAGTCGCCAGTGACTACAAATTTCCAGCTTCCGACTTATTAGCATAGAGCAAACGGTTATTTCTACCTTTTACAGGTTGAGTTTTGTAAATGAAGTGCAAAAACGTACGACATAAGGACACTTGTGTCGTTATTGCATTCTCACACGTTTGCAGCAGAACGAGAGCGTGAAGTTCATTAAAGTTTCAAATAGAGTATCTTGCGCTATTACGATATCGCTCTGAAGCTAACTATAGCTTCTTCCACTCTCTTTTTCTCTTTCTCCTTACAACGTGTTATTATTTCAGCCTATAGAATTTATATCGTGTTATTCATTTGCAATTCTAATCTCTGCGGCCGATCAAAAAACAATTGTCGCGCGTAGATTTTACAAATTTATTAATTAATTTTTACAAATTTAGTAATCTAGACATTTTCACAAATTTAAAGAAATTGATGTATTTATAACGTTATGATAAATTGCGATAAAATGCGCGATCCTTCATGAGTTGCTACAAAATCGAAATAATTTAAAACATTCAAACTCGTTTTGGCCGTGTTTTGTTACAATAAATGAGCGATACACGTATTTCTCTCTGTACGTCGTCTCACGCACGTCTCTGTACGTTTCACGCACGTCACTGTGTACGCGAAACGTTGCGTATCGAAATAATTCACCCTACGAATCAAACATTTCTCGGACCCTGAAGAATGTACATTAAATCATATTTACGATATTAAAACTCGATGATAAATCGGAACGGGATATGAAAATTCTTTTCATAGGGAAACACTGGATAAAAAGGCTGCAAGTGCACCGTGTCTGGTCACGCGATGGCGTTCCGAATCTACTTTCTATCAAGTAGATGACGAGAACTCTTTGAAGTTTATCTGGCAAAAGGAATTCTGGTGGTTGAGGTAAATAAAAGAAGCTGCAAGTAGTTGAGTCGCGAAGCGGCCATCTCGTTGAACTTTAACCAGACAGAACGGCTCTACATGGTTTGTCCACGCGTGAAGACCAGAACGGCGTATACCGTCGATTAACGAGGAAATTCGATGAAATCGTAAATTCGTTCGCTCGTGTCGGTGCTCCCGGCGAGAGCTACGCTGTATTTACCAATAAACGTTCAGAGTATATTCACACACGCGCACACGCGCACACGCGGCTACAAACAACCGGCATGGCGGCCCATCGGGGACCAGTGAAATTTGCTAAACGATGTAAATAATGGATGGGAACAGTTGGACAGTTTTCAGTTATTTTCCCTCCACGTTCGCGCATAATTCAAGCGAAATTTATTGCCGCTGCTCAATTACGCAAAATATTGTCAAAAAACGCCACCTCTCTTACCCGCTATCTCTTTCTCTTTTCAATGTATGCTTCCAGTTTGACATGCCTCTAAATCATTTTGCTAAACACGGGATGTTCGTTGTCGTCCGGCGGATTTTCCATCCTATCTCGTTTTTCTATCGCGACATTGTTTCGTAATTTAACTAAAAATAATTGAGATTATTTAACGGATATATGAACAATAATAGAACGCAATGCTTAGTCGATAATTTCTTTATTTCGCCATCAGCTACCGTTTTACGTATCGTTTTATTTTCCTTCGAGATAAATCACAATCGTGTTAAAATTAATAGCAAGAAGCAAAGCCGATGTAATAGAAATTCATTTGCTTTTATTAAATTTTAATTCCACGATCACAGAGGTTTTCCGTCAAAGGAGAACGCAGTTAATCGACTGACTAAGGGCGCTGTAAATCTCGAACACCTTTGACATTTGTACAGAATATTTTTCAGACACTCGTTCAACTAGCTTCGATGAAACTTCCGGGCGAAGATCGCGTTAACGCTGTCGAATTTCAAAATTCTACCAACCCGCCATCGTTTTCCACATTGGACACCATTGTTTCTCGAGAAAATAACGATCGGCGCAAAATACGAGGCCCGAGTGAAAATCACGAAAGTCCTGCGGCCGCCCGGGATTCACCCCCTCTAATCTGGTCTCCTTGGTTTCGCCCTGAGGGCGAAAGGAGAAGACTCACCCCCGAGCTTTCGTCGACTGGGTTACTTCCAAGGGTGCAAACGAGCGAGCAAGATCGGCTAAGAAAGTCGCCGGAAGGCGGTGCGAGATGGATAAAGAGGCTGGCGAAGGCGTGTGCGAGAGAGGACAGGAGGCGGTTTAAAGGGTAGCGAACGCCTCGACAAAGGCAACCCTCTTAAAGTTCGCTCTACACTCTGCCTACCAATGCGAATTCGAAGCCAGATACCGCGTGCCAGATTTTTGGCAAAGGGCTGAGTGCTAGCCACCCCCGGAAACGAACTGAAATTAGCCCGATAAACTTGAGAATACCAAAACTTGTAACTTGTGTCCAGAGAAAATGACCTACGAAAGGGGTCGATGGGCAAAGACAAACTCAAAACTTGAAATACGTAGGTCGATCCATAAGTAAGTTACTCGCCCCTTAAAAACAAAGGATGAACGAAAAGAAAAAATACGTTTTATTGCTAACGCGGAATTAATTCTCGAGACTCGAACACTTCTACGACCCGCGCGAAATGTACCTACACTTGCACCAAATACACTGCAGTTCTTACGTTACATTATTACATTAGAATAATAATAAAATTTCAAAATGTTTCGTATAATGCATGATTAATATATTCGCAGAAACAGTGGAATAGTTTGCCGAACCACTGTACCTCTCTTAGGACAGATGTTAAAAGGGTACAGTGATTTACTTATTTACGTTAACCTATGTACGTACGTATGTCCTTTGAAAAATTACTCTGGCGACTTGATAGAAGAGAGAGGGTTTGAAAGAAGGTTCTTCAGCCCTAATGTTCTTCCGCGTCCCTGCGAGAGTCGTTACTCCGATCGAGGAAAGAAACGAAGGCGAAGAAACAAGCGGGGGAAGGAGCAAAATCGTAAGTAGGGACGCGAGCGTCGTCGGCTCTAATCTGGGACGCGGCACGAGAGCGAACCCTAATCCAGCTTATCCAGAAAGTAATTTTGAGTCTTTTGAAAGCGACCCTCTCCTGTCCTCCCCTGGCAGCCTCGTCCAGGGAGGAATCCCGAGAGGAAGAGAGAGAGAGAGAGAGGGAGAAGAAGAGAGAGAAGGGACGGGGGTGGTCGGACCTCGCGACCGTTCGAGGATTTTAAGTCCTCTGGAAGGACCTCACCACCCTTGGAACAGAACTTTTCCACCATCCCTATCCTACGAGTTGCCGGTGACGCTATCAGCGAAGAGCAGTTGTTTTTCTCGATTTCGGTCGGGGGAAATTAGTAAGGAGAAGTGAGGGGTAAAAACGGGCTGATCCTTGGACAGGATAACTGCAGACAAGATACGAGAGTTGGAAAAGAATTAAATGGTCCAAGTGTGCATCCTTTCATCGTCATCGGCAATTAGCAAATGTTTAATGACGTTTGAATTTCATGAGACACAGCATCGATTCTTGTTTTCGCGATTGCCACGAATGGGCAATTTACAAATTCTATTCCGACGTATCAAACGCGTAGCGATGATCTTACTTTCGTAATTAATTAAAGACAATAATTTCTCCTTCCTATAAGCGCGTACCGTTTCGAACAAAAGAATTTCTCGAAAATACACGAAGTACAACACACAAAGTACAAGCTCCGTGTTAAATTTAATTCGCACGATTCGCGTGTACTCCCATAGAGAAATTGATTTCCGCTTAAAATCGAATTATTAACAAAGTTCGGCTGATTGATTTAAATTGATTTATGAAATACCGCCGAATGAAATAAAAGAAAGGAAAAAAGAGAAAATATTGGCGCGTGTCTCGACGGAGGCAGCCGCAATCTGTTAAAGAAATACATATAGGGAAACACGAAAAACCTCTCACGCATACCTGAAACCGTATACTGACTCTACTCGGAAATTCTATCAATATTACTTCGAAGCTTCGATATCTAAAATTTTCTGCAGATATTTTTGCTTGAAAAATTTGAACAAACGTAAAAACGTCGGAAGAACGAGCTACGACGATTTTGAAAGATTTTCGCTACAACATGCAAGATTCTGAGAAACATTTACGAATAAGCCAACAGGATGATTAATCGACGATGTATCCGGATTGTAACTACTCTGTTAATTAAAATATCTAAAAATTTTCATTCACCGAAATATCTACGACAACCTGCTGACTGGCGGCAACTTATCTGGCATCAAAATGGCAAATGATCATCGAGTAATGGCCGACGTCGAACGCAGACGAAATAGACGCAGAGACAGCGAGAGAAAGAGGAGGAGGGTACATCGTGTGCTGGAATATTTCGAGAGTACTCGATGCATTGTCACTCGGGCCTACCCTTGGTCCACCCTCTCGACGATTCGAAACCAGCCCCGGTACACAGGGGGAGGTAGCTGCACGTGCAGAGCTAACGGCTCGTTGGCCGAGTTGCGCGCCTATACACGGTGTCGCATTCAAATCGAACACATCGATACAACCCACCTTCCCCCAAAAAAACTTTTGATCTTGCCAATATGTTTGCGCGTCGATTCCAAAATCCCTCTGGAATAGGCGAAAATTCCTTCTCTACGAGTTTCAAACTCGTTCCACGTCCAATCGACTTTGTTGCGAATTTCGGATCAGTAAAATGAACGTATTGAAAATAGTCTTATATACGTTGTATATCGATTAGTATATTCGCCTAGAATGTTACACGATAGTAAATGATTTTCATACAGTAAGTGGTATTCTCATTTACGTTCACGAAACTGAGGAAATTAAAGTTTCATTATTTTCATCGTACCTCTTTTGTTCCTCTTCGTCCAATTTAATGCATTTAGTTAACGTTTCGTTACAGTTTGCATGATTAAACTTTGCTTGGAAATTAAGAAACACGGAGAACTCTGTACATTTTGATACGTTTTATCTATGGTTATATCGGCTATTTCATTCCTTTTCACCAGCAATTTCACAGAATGAAGCGTGGCACACGGTGATCGTGACTAAGTAGACCGCGGACGTTCATGCGCGTTTATACTTTCAGCAATATAACGAAGCTGGAGATTCGTATCGCTTGCTAAATATTACAACCTCACTTCGTGTATCTGATTTTTCCAAATTTCCGTACGTCCAAAAATTACTTTGTAAACGAAGAAACATCCGCAAACCCTGGCCGCGTTATAAAATCAAGCTTTAAATTACACGAATCTTCGAGGATACGTACAAAAGGTTGTTAATTCCCTCGTAATTGCACAAGATGAACAACAAAAATTCTTCCTACTCGATAATTTCTCAAACTGACCACCGAATCGATCAGCCACCCTCTCTTGCGAAACCACCCCTTTCGAATCCTTCGAATCGTCTCAGGACACCCCGTATGAGAGTTCCAGGCTCGCCTAGCTATTACCTAACCTAACCTGCGTAGGCAGCCGTTCGTACATAGCCAGGATGGTCTAGTATATAGAGGCTCGCAGGTACGTACCTAGAGGGACCAGCTTCATCCTAAGCAGCCACCCCGTTGGCCGGGTAGGTAGGTAGAGTATTATATACGTAGTGGAAGCTGGAGGGTCCTCACCGCCGCAACATTACGCTGATTGCCTGAATTATCCGCAACCAGGCTGCCTGTGCGCTTCTATATACGCACTCACACGTGTATAACCGCTGTTCGTACACGTGTGTGCACGTAGTCGGATACGTACGTGTATCATAGTACTGTACTGGTACTCGTGCCGGCTGGTTGCGTATCCGCGCGATTCACCACCGTCACAGGGATCGTGTACGTATTTGCGGTTTGCCAGAGAGTGTTGGTGAAAGTGCGGCAGTATCGTCGCGCTCGTAGAACGGTTTACGGGCAGAAAATTGAAAACAGGGCGCGTGATTGCGAAAGACGGCGGCGCGATGCACGCGGAAGTGGAATAGCGAATAGACTCGTTGGTGTAAACATAGGCGAGGCTGCTACCGGTTCTCTGGATGAACTTCCCTCTTGGAAAACGCGCAGCGGTATATGGGCCGATGTCAGAATACCAAAGGTCGCGCGGAGATTACAGGAAAAACATAACAAAATATATTTCTCCTGTTTCACGAGGCAACGATCTTAGAATTCAATATCGTGGATGAATCTTACACGAACAGCGGTGAATTTCTAGCTCGATATCTGCCAACAACCATTTCGTTCTTCGATTTCTGACACATCCGAAACACGATGCAGCAGGTGTATAAAAGTATTTCGTAGATTTTGAGAATCGTTTGCGAGTTTGTCACAGGTGGCGTTAATAAAATGGAACGATTATCGAATATTCGTAAACGTATACATCGACGCTAGGAATTCGAGATCAATTTTCCTGGAATTTTGCTGATGTTCTATCAGACAATCAAATAAGACAGAATAACCAGAGTCTGGTTTAATATCTCGCTTTTCAAACAGTCGGTCTTCGCGCGCAAAATCATACGAAATGCACGCAGTTTATTTCAATCCTCCGACCATTTCTCTTAACATCGCGTTCAACCGAATCGTTCCAGATCACCAGTCGCTCTGAGAATCGAAAGCCGCATAGAATCGTAGCCGGTGAAACACGGACAACGCGTTGTGTCGGAAACAAAGTCGGTCGATTCAGAAGGGGCATGTCGTTTTACATTTTTTCAGCCGCGTTCAACGGATTGACCGGTTAATAGAGGCAGCTCTGAAGCGTCCATTTAGCGATCCTTGTGGATGCTGTACCCCTTTTGGTCGTCTCTATACAGGCTATAGGGCAATCTCGATGGATGGCCGGGCGGATAGTCGCGTGCAGTCGCGTAGTCGCGCGGACAGAATCGCGACCAACCAGCGGGAAAAGGTGAGACAGAGCCGGATAGATGGAGATAGAGTGAGAGGAGGCTCGACAAAGCGAGCGTTTCGATTCCGGTGACACAGTGACACGGAGCCTGTCAGCGGAGGCCAGCCATTGGCTCGTTTCTGATAAATAGAACGCTACCGGGAACAGTGTCGCGAGTACCGACAATGGGGGTGCCGGAAGACCGGGGCAGCTTTAATTTCCCCCCGTAGTTCCTGGCAATTACCGCGTGGCGCACCCCGATAGCCATCTCTATCTCCGACCACAATGCACCCGGTTCCGAGTTCCCCTCCCCGATCTGCCATCAACCCCACCTCGGCGACATCTCCGACACAGTGTTTCTCAAACTCTCCACTGGCCACAAGCCCTTCGTCACTTGATAATCTTCGCCAAACGCTAAGGGGAATTTCATTAAAATAGAGTTTAGAGACAGAGTTCAAGTTAAAATCGGATTGTGCTAAAGTAGATATAGGGGAAGAGATTTTGCACCGTGTACAGACAGATTAGGGTGATTTTGTTAAGAAAGGGGTTGCAGATGTTGGGAGGCACTGGTACACCCTCATACCTAGTTGGAATCTTCGCTAGTCTTTTCGCGATTCGGAATTTCACGGTCAAAGGTGAGAAGCATCCTTACAGATTCGTCGCCCTTTTGTGATTTCTTCATTCATTTGGAATTGTAGCAGGTACTTTTCATAGTGGTATGTTGTTTGTTTAACGAGACAAACACGGTTAATGAGAATGGTTTCCTATTATATTGGAGCGGAGAAGCTTTTGCCAAAAATCGCAGAAGTTCAAAGTCGTTTATCCAGTTTCAGATGCAGGAATTATCGACTGCACGGTAATCCATACGGAATATTAATTATGCTTCGCGAGTAATGAACTTATGCGGATAATTACGTGCAACGACCTGTTACACTCGAGAATATATGGCGACGTTGCTTCTTGACCGTCGCGCTATCAAGTTCCAAACACGCACCACCATAGAAAAAATATTGAGCAAACTGTTGAAATTCTCCTCCACAACTGCAACATGGTCTTCATAGAATTACGTAAAACGATTGAAGAGAAATTACAGATGAAACGCAATTTTGATTCTTAATGGGTTTGGCGAGCTTACGAGAAAATCATACGACCAGAGATTAAACAAAGTTCGTTTCCTAGTTCCAAAAGTCTCTGAAAAATTGATGCAATGGTTTACCACTATCGGATGTCTTTGAATCACAGAAATCTATCAAAAGAATATGGAGGAGATTTTGGAAAGTAATCAGAGCGTTCGCGAGAGAAACGAGCTGGATGATACGTCGATTAGAATGCGATCCATTCTGACCAAAGTGAACCTTCGCGAACCAATTCGTAAAAAAGATGTAACTTCGCGCGGTTCCCGCGTTTCTTGGTAGTCGCGCGAGACAAAACCTGGCCAGGAACCAAAGTAAACGCGTGACGAAGTTTTATCGCGCGAAAGTTGCCCGGTCAAAGCCGATTAAGCCAGCCGATATCGTATCTCGGCCGCTTTTATTCGTGGAACAAGCGAATCAGGAACTGCTCGCTGGATCGCCGGCACCGAGCTGTTTAACTCATTCGTCCCAAGTCCTTCGAGGAGTTTACGAACGACTCGACTGCGATTCCGCTACGACCGCTTAAGTTTCAGCTTCTTCCTCTCCGACGAGCGAAAGATCCTTTCCCTAAATGAAGACAGACCGACGAGAGGCAGAGACTGCCGGCAACATTATCGTGTTTTAATTTAACTTGCAGCTGCACTTTAATTAGACTTCGCCTGAATGAGGAGACGCCGAGGAGACGAGCAAAGCCAGCCAGACTAAACCGACTCTCTTCCTTCCAGTTTCCGGTACCAGACCTTCTCTCGTCCATCCTCTTCCCTTTTATACAAAATGATGTAGATTGTCTTGTTCTTGAGGGCTGTCGAATTTTTTACTTCTGTACAATGGTTTCTTCGTTGAAGATGATCGACGTTGAATTAAAGATATTTATCAGATTTTTGGAAAAACTTTGTATGTTCTTCTTTTTGGTTACCGATTAACTAATATCGAATTTCGGTCAGTAATTTGTAATTACGCACCTTGGTATGTTACCAACGAAACAATACATCACGACCTTAAGATAGCCACAGTTAAAGAAGATAAAGAATATAAAAGTTAACAACCACCAAAACCCATTAGTTATCCAATTACTTGACACGACGGATCAGATCCGCAGACTAAAAAGACAAAACCCTTTGGATCGTAGCATTAGATTTAACTACAATCAAACCTACTATAAACTCATAATCCAAGTTACAGTACCACGCCAAAATAATTTACTTATAATTCTCAATGAGAACTGATTGTAAATAGTCTACCAAATAAAAAAAAAAGTAATTTGTAAATGTAATGCACGAAGTTGGTATCAGTAGCAACTTTGATCCACGTAGGTGGTCACAACACAATTCGAGAATAATTCAAGCAACACTCGGACACAGAAAAGGTGTACTATTTTACAGGATAACGTACGGCCTTCTTCGATTCACTAAGAAACAAAAACTGTCGAATGGAATTTTTTACCACATCCTTCTTACAATTCATATCAATTTTTATCAATGTCAAACTTCTTTACAAATGGCAATGTTAAAAATAATTCATTTTATGCACGTAAAAATCAGTGTAAAACTTTTACAGCGAAGAAATTGTAGAAAAATGTAAATGGTGATTATATAGTTAAATAAAATTATATTATTGAAAGTTCAAAATATTTGAATTTTCTTTTAAAAATGCGCCTAAATTCTCCACTCTGATTCAACAAATTTCGTTATAGATAGCGGTGTACGTTAAGGATACAAGGATTTTAGTTCACAGTGGCGGACAGAAGGAAGTTTAAAGTGTCTACTTTTGCATAGAGTTGCGCTCGTAAGCAACGCGACTCTCGCAATCCTCTCTCGCTCTCGAGGAGAGCAACGAAGACCTCTCAATAGCTACAAATTCTTCAGACTTTTTTTTTTATTATTTAATTTGTACTTCACAATTTGTCCAGCTAGTCATTTGGTAAATTTTTCTAACTAAATTGCTAAATAACATGTGGATGGCTACCCCCAGCGGGATATCATCTCCGAGTCTTCAGACTCGCCCAGGCATTTTCTGAGCACTGTAACGAAAGCCACCCAGGTCTAGCGCGATAGATCGTCTATGAGTCGGACGCGCCACTTGAAAATGCCAACTCTCGAGGATTTTTAGGCGTCGAAGTGTCGCGTCCGGTTTATATTTTATACTTCCGATGCCATGCCACGTCGCCGGGCAGTCAATTGTCTAGACTTGGCCAAGCAAGTGAAACTATGTGGGAAATGTGCTGAAGATGTCTTTGTCAGTTTTCTTTTCTACCAACTTCTTTTAGAAAGGACACACTTTTGGCGCGGTCTCGTTAGTTTGTCATTCAAAACTCTATCGCAATCGCAAAACTTTCCAGCAAATGCAATCGCAACCCTAAATGTAAATAAGTTCAAGTCTGGTTTTAAATCTGACATTAAACCTAACTCGACGTTTGTCAATTAATTTAACGAACTCTACGCTCTAAATCTAAAGTTAATTGAATAAGTTAGTAAATGATATTTGGTAATAAACTCGTAATAATAAATAGTAATTAACTATTATAAATTAATAAAACATCGATATCATCGGTATCGACACTTGTAATTGAATTACAGGTAATAAAGTGCGCAACTGAAAATAAATCATTTATTTAAATTAAACCTTTTAAATATACAACGAAAATAATTGTAGAATATTAAACTCGATTATAAAATGTAGCATGTTTCACTGAAAATGCCAGTCTTCGATAGACAATGAACGTAGAAATAGCAGTTGCTGTAAATGTTCTCCAATTAAGCGATTTCTTGCTTCATTTAAATTTTAAAACACTGCTCGCTTTGGAGAATAGCCGTTCAGACGAAACGGATGTTGCGCTTATTGCTAAATATTTTTTGGCGAGTTTGTTCAGAAGTGAATTGTTCGACTGACTGCAAAATTTGATTCGACAATTTCGATATTTATCAGCTAAGTATAAATATTGAAAATATATCCTCACGTTAAATATCGATGCAAAATGTCGATGTCTGAATTGAAAACTATCGATGTTTAAAAACGCTGATATTATATCGCTCATCACGAGTACGAATATTTGAACGATCCTTAGAACTGTCTTTCTCGATCCTATCGCTATCGAAGTCTCTGTATTTCAGGACAAGATCCCTTTAATAGTTCGACCCGAAACGAGGAACAGATCGTAACAGTTATTTCTTTTTATTTCTGTATCTGAAGATATAGGTATTATATCGCAATGGAACATAGAAAGTTGTCAGAAATTTCCCTTTTCCAGCTGTTTCATTTCACGCGTAATATCGCCAGCAAGAATGGATTCGTGTATTTTCCACGACGCCCTCCTTATCTGTTCGCACTTAACGAACACCCAAAACTGTCGCGAAGCCCATGACGCGTTTTATTGCTTCGCGCAACAATCGTAACAGCGTCTGGTCTCAGTTGGCGGCGGAGATCAAAGTGAATGGGAAGACTTATCGAAACTGCGGCAAATAAACTTGTAGATCGACGGGGATTAATCTCATGACCGAAATTGCTCGCGCGTCGCTATGGCTGCCTGGGACTCTCCCAAAGAAAATTCAGTTTTAGAAAAATTAACCAGGAAATTTTCAATCGGCAAATTTATTTTCGAAGGAACCGTAGGTCGAACGAAATACCTGTGCTTGCCGGGAGAATTTTAATTACAAAGAAACGTTAAATGAGCCATCGCGAAACATTGTAGAACAAAATTTAGGGCAGGTTGTATTGCTTTCTGAAATAAAAATTAACAAAGGAAAACAGGTTAAACGTTTCGACAAGAGCTGCAATTTGCCGGATACCGAGAAAAAAAGGCATGAAATCTGGCGACACGGGGCGAGTTCCGGGAGCCGTGTGAAAGCTCGCGAAAAATTCCACGGTGGTCTCGATTCCCTTCCCATTTGAGAATCCCTGTCCGAGGTCGAGAGCACTTATTCGGGCCATAACTCCTGCACACGTTCCCTACGTTTCTGCCCTCCCGCCCTCATAAATACATGAGACGACGGGCACGAGTAGTCGGAGGGAACGGCGAAAAAGACGACAAACCAGGCAATGGGGCGGGAACGGATACGGAGCACGGGAATCCGGGACTTTAAAACAAATATATCGCGCGTAAATCCAGGCTGGATGTAAGTCATAGGCTCTGCAAGGGATGTCGAGATACATGGAGACATTCGTGCCTGAAAAAAGGGATGGAAGAAGCAAATCGTTGCTGCTTTGCTTTACATATTTCCTGTTGCAATCTCTCCCGTTTCGACGAAAGAAAACGTCGTAACGGTACAGAGGAAAGGACGCAGTTTTCAGCGATTGTTTTCAACGAAAACACGTTTCTTCCGGATGTTTAATTATCAAGACGTTAAATCGAACGCGATTCTCGTTTCGACGTTAGTTTCTGCTGGCGTGTTTCATTCTTCGCTGCTGGCTGCTGGAAACGATGAAATTTCCGTCCGAGCGAACCCCGTTTCCGTAATTATTTCTTAGAATGTCCTCGCAGAGAAGGAACGGAAGGGAGAGAGAGAGAGAGAGAGAGAGAGCTGCAACAGTAACGCGACTGCGATTGAAAGTAAGGCGCGAGAACGTGCCGGCAAAACGACGCAAAACGAAACATTTTTCCAGCGTCGTGGAAACAAATTACTTGAAAATTACTCGCTTGGGATTGACGTTTGATTGCGCCGTTGCCTTCTTTCTTCCTTTCTCCCTTTTCCCGCGAACGACGGCGCGCGCCGTCGAGTAACCGTGCACGCGAAAGGTAGGTCGAAGGTAGGAGGACACATTTATCCACGCTGGATACCGAAGAACAGTGTAACCTCGCCGTGTATACAGCTAAAATTGTACACAGCTGAAAATTGTACACGTGTGAAGGGTGGATGCACGTGCGCTCAACCTCTTCTCACCCTTCATCTCGTACGATTCTCTCCTCGCTAGTTCCGCCACTTTTCACTCTATCCCCCCCGTCCCTTTGCCCTTCCAACGTCTCTCTGTTTCTCCCTTCGTCCCACGTCCCGCCCTCACAGCTCCATCTCTTTCGTCTCCACGTTTCACCTCTTCGTCCCGTTTTCTCCTCTTTCTATTTACGTCGCTTTTCGCATTATCGCCTTTTTCGTCGAGCGAGTCTGGCTTAATTCAGTGGAAATTATTCATTTGCCTAATTGCCACTCGTCGACCTGGATCGTCGACGCTTCGCCGCGGAAACCTTCGCCCCCTGCAACCCCCGCCCTGCCCCCCTATCCTCTTCGACGCCGATTCCTATCCGTGACAACGACGAGTTTCGCCTTTCATTCTGTAACCGAGCCTCTCGCGTGAAAAGCATTTCGTTAATTCGCGCTGGGGAGAATCGCAT
Organism: Bombus flavifrons; assembly: GCF_040668555.2. Lineage (NCBI taxonomy): Eukaryota > Metazoa > Arthropoda > Insecta > Hymenoptera > Apidae > Bombus > Bombus flavifrons. The sequence goes on from NC_138453.1 coordinate 8,658,949, forward strand.
CGCCACCCTTTGAGTCCGGTTCCTAGCTGCAACTGCGTTTCAAAATCTTGTCGTCAAGCCGATCGATCTGACAACATCGTAGAGAATCGCGTTCCCGAGAATTCCGAACGGTTCGGTTTGGATCGGGCTGCTTCGAATCTCGCAGGATAATTAACGAAACACGCGCCAAATAAGCTACAATAAAATAAATATAAACTAATGTTCAGTAAAATAAAACTTTAGTACATGGAATCTCATGATGTTCGCTGAACTATTGCGTTGCTTAATTATATTTAAAACGTGGATCTACCAACTACAGGCAATCGAATTTATTACAATGAATACGTAATTTAGCGTAAAATAGAGATTTAATATAAAGAACCGCATAATATCCAATACGTGAAACATGCATAGCTCAGCGAACCTAGTCCAAACGTTGACTCGCTAACGATAATAAATCGCATTTTAGTGTACACACGTTGTTTCGCGTAAAATAACGTAAAATAAGAAATACTCGGCTCACGGAGTCTCATAGATGCACAATATCCAATGAAAACCAGCCAGAGTAGTCTACCAGAAACAGAGAATTGTATTCTAACGTAATAAATACGTAAATTTGGCGTAAAAATACAAATTTCTGTGTACGTGTGTGATATATATGGTAGGCCAACAATACCTAGTCAAAACGTTGATCTGCCAACGAAAGAGGCTGGTATTTATTTCGAGGGACGAATTCACGTCGCCGTGGCGTCCAGCGGACCAAGGTTATGTTTCGCGGGGGTGGCACCCGGGTAAGAGTCGATCTCGCGGTGGTCGAGCGTGCATTTCCCGTGGGCGAGTACCGGGGATTCATGAATACCGGAGTATTTGCACACTGTGCGCCGATATACGCGGCAGCGCAGACACTTTCGCGGCCGTTAGTGTGCGCTTTCGTGCGCGCGTGTTGAAGCTGGCCGACACGGCGGACACACGTGGAGTGTGTCGGTGTTTGGTAACGCGGCAGCAAAGTCCCTGGGGGCTTAATACGGTATGCACGTCTGTCGTTCGCGAGCTCGACCCAATGTGGGCTCGAACCAACTACCAGCTAATATTCCACGAGAGGGCCCTGGGCTACGTGCCTGGACTACCGAATACCCAGCGAAACCTGTGGAAACTCGTGATCCAACCGCCTCGTCGCGAACGGAGGCGATTTATTTTTCGCGAGAAAACCGGCTTTTGCGATCTTCAGCCACGCACAACTTCTCTTTCAGAGGGAGCATTTTTATTTTTCGGTCAACACGAAGCAGAGAAATTCAGGAATAAATAAGATTTCAGCGTAAACAAGATGCACGTTCGATGGCAGTTTTGATCGAGCAACTGGTTGTTGATAAACTAGTTTGATTGAACAATGCCACTTCAACTTTCACAATGTGCAATAAAACACGCAGTTCAAGTTCGCCGAACAATTCGATTGTAACCTACTTGCTGTTTAAATTTATTCTCGTTCAGTGTGTGAGGATGGACAACGATGTACGAGCTTCTCGAAAGTTTAATCGATCAGCTCCGCCTTTGGTAAATTTCACTATTCAGAAACGCGATTAGTATTCGAGAAATCTTGAAAATTTGCAACTTAAAAATCGAAGGAATTTGTTTCCTTTGAAATTAGAAACTAATGCAAAAGAATCGATGAAATTAATTAAATAGAGTGTACGGATTAAAACTCGGAATAACAAACATAGCAAGGTGTTAAATCATATCGCGAAGCTGTGATATCAAATCTCTGCCATTGAAACTGCAAAATAATTCTCCTATCTTCTAATCGGTCATCTAATCAACTAACATTATCATACTCTCTGAGTCATTTTCGACTCGAGAGTCATATCTTGCTAACGTTAAAAAATTTCAGAAAAACGCTAAACAATCCTTGTTAATAGATATAATTTTCCACTACGATTTTACATCAAAATCTTTCTCAAGGTGCCTGCTAAAAGTTTTCTTCCTTGTTGAAACACGAACAGGATCGAGATACGAAAATTGATTCCAAGATCACGGCGAGTGTATGAAAATACATTGCGCGATCGACGAACACGTGATATATAGATTCTGCTCCAAAAATACAGCCTCCCATCGCATCCATGATTCGCAATTAAAAATGATCGCATGGCGGGCGACGCAGGCCTCTGTTTCGAGTATCAAAGCGACGCGTTCGGATCCACGCATCAGCGGGCGCATCGATCAGAGAGCGGCGGCGGCGGCGGCGGCAGCAGCGGGCGCGTTTTCACGGAGCCACGAGCGGGAAATTTCGGCGCGCAGCCGCGATTAAAATCCCGCGACGCATCCAGGCGGTCGACAATGGTGGCCGAAAGTTCGTTTGCGACGCGTTTACCAGTAGCGGATGGTTTTAAAGCCATCGGGGGCAGCGCGCGGGGGTGGACGCCGGTGGACAGAAGGGGGGCGGCACGGGCACAATGGCAAAGCGGCGAACAAAGCCTATCCACGGGTAATTCGAAATTCGCATCGTCCTGTGCCCGCACGCCCGTAATTAACGGTAACCCCGTGTCCTGGCCCGATTAAAAAAGGACGTCGTGTAATTGCACTCCCCGAGCCGCTCGTCACCGCCTACCGCCGGGGATTTTAACGAACTCCGGATTTCGATACCGTGTGCCAAAGGTTCGTTATCGCTTTGGAAATTCCGCGACCCAAAGGACCATTTTTTCGAGTGGCGTACTGGCTCAACCGATTCGATGGGTTTCGCGTGGCAATTTAGGCGATTTCAGTTGCACCCGAATTAGATGGTCGAGAGTCTATTAAGAGGAAGATAGCGAATGAAAAGCCGCGAGAAAGATTTCCACAGGAGATATATAGTTGGAGAATTTTGAATCTCTCGAGATTCTCTTCATCGTGTCTCTGACAATTAATTCTGTCCAAAGAGAATCTTGTGCTGCGAGTTTCAGGCTAGAGACGTGTTCTTGAAGAACGTTCCAGTGTCTTGACTACGCCTACTCAAAGATCATCGATGAAATTTCGAAACGTTTCGTACACGGACTGATCGAATAGGATTATAAAAATTTCGTCGAGCTCTCGGCATGGTCGAGGCACGTTACAGTTATTTTGCCGATCCGTCACCGACCATGAAAACTGTTTTGTCTTTGGGTGTGCTTTTCGCGGCTCGATATCATCGACGATCTGGAAACGCGGATGGAAACGCGGCAGCTATCGATAAATATTCATCGCGCGCTACCACCTCTACGATCCTGCTCCATCTATCTTTCGGACGTTGATGTCGACGCTGGAAAGGAGCTACGTAGAAAAGGCGGAAACAAAGACGGAGAGACGCGAGCAAGAACGGAGAAAAGGGGATCGCGGGCTGTGCCGAATAATTGCCAACTATTCCAGGCACGCAGCTTAAGACGCAGGGGAAAACGGTTCTTGGCCGTGGCTGGAGGAGCGACGGGGGCCGTGAGGCGGTCCGAGGGGACGAGACGGAGAGAATGGAGGCGGAAAATGAGAGAAACAAAGAGAAGGCCGAGGAGGAACGAAGGAACGAGCGAGAAAGTCAGACGTTGTTCCACGTTAGGGAGTTGGAGGCGAGACAAGGAGGCAAATGGGGACACGGAGAAGCAGGAGAGCGTACGAGGCCGAACAGCGGAGAACCGAGAAGGGCAGAGAGAGCAGCAGAGGAGAAAAGGAGAGTGGGAGTTGCCAAGATGGCGCCACCAAGAGTAGCAGTGGACGGAGGTAGGAGGTGAGAGGTGGAGAACGTGCTCCAGCAGGAGGAAGGGTGAAAGATAAATGACGTGTCCACCGCCTCCACCGGCAACCTCGACTGCCACCGACATCGCCGCGAAGACGCGGCGAAAGAAGAAGAAGCGGCAAGGGGCCGACGGGAAGCCTCCATTAAACATTGGCTCGCTTGCTTACCCTTTAGCCTCCCTTGCTTTTTCCTTGGCCTCCACGCTCCTCACCTTCGCTCGTGGCTTCCGTCGGGATTATGGATCGGGTTGCCAGCGAGTTCCTCCTATTTTTCTTTTTTCTTTTTATCGCGTTTTTCATATAATTTTAGCGAAATCGTGTCTCTACGTCGCGTTAAATTTTCACGACGCTTCGGCGTATTTTCGGCAGGACAGCGCGACTTTCTCGATTTTTATCTTCTCATCGACCGCGAAGATCCGAAAGGTAGACTTAGATCGACTAATCTTTTTAATCTTTCTCCTTTGGTATCTTTATATTCACGTGCTGTTTCTGCAGTTTCTTGTTATGGAATCGCGACAGTTAACACAGTCTCCGAGGAACATGTACGCATTGTTCTGGCGGAAGTTGGCGAAGCGAGAGGCGCGAAGAAGCCGAGATCGATCGCCCATCAGCAAGTCTCCTAACGTTCTACAGAAGATGGCAAAGGCACAAGACGCCGCGAGACACCGTATAAAGCCAAAAATAAAACGTTACGTACAGCTCCGCTGGCGGATGCCTTTCGCCGACAGCGTCGGATCGTGTCGCCGAGGCTGCAACAAAAAGAATAAGCACGAATTAATCCCGAGCTTTGAAACTTTGAAACTGGAACTCAACAAATTCATTCCAACCTCGCTGTTCCTCTCTTACAAAAAAAAAAAAAAAATCTCCATCGCGAGAATTACTCATGATCCGAAAACTTTCAGCGAACAATCGAGTAACTAACCTTCTTCCTCGGAACTTCTTCAACCTCCCTTGCCCGCCCACCCTTCTATGCGTTTCCTGTGCGTTTTCCACTCAGAGGAGCACCGGTTTACGAGTTCACGGTCCCATGAACCACGAACTCGCGATAGGAGAGCGAAAGAGACAGAGGGATCGAATCATCTCCCCAGATTCCCAAGCACCGAGCGTTATGAACTATCGGAAGACACATTAGCGCAAATCTGCGAAGCCAATAACTGGGCCCGACGTTCCGCGTCGCCACGGAACGGAGGTGGCTGTGGAGGTGGTTGCACGTAGTGGATGAAGAACGGCGGCAGGGGGTGAGAGCTGGCAGGGGGCACGTCACCGCCTCTGTCGTCGGGGCGTCAAATTATTCTGCGATTAATAATCCGCGCGTTACACGCGTGATCGGGCCTTTATCCCGATAGCTGGGCTCGCGTCGCTGTCTCTCTTTCTTCCTTCCTGCCAGCCACCCCCCTAAAGGTATCAATGGCTGCGGCACGTCGGAGCGATTGTCCTTCTGTGTCGAGGGCATTTATCGCTCCGCGAGACGTGCATGAATCGATTGCACGCGAGCGTCCTTTAATGAAACGCGCGGCTCGTTCGTACTCTAATCCCACCTCCCATCCAAATCGGCTCCTCTCTAACTGAAAAGATTCATTAGATTGATTAAACCGCCGTACCCGAAAATTCACCAGCCGCTGGTACTGTTCTATGGATTCCCTTCTTTTGTAGTCTTACCATCAGTAAGTGTTGAAGTTGTCGATGTACAGTAGAACGTCGGCTTTGAGTATCGGAACATTTACGGAAATTTAGACGAACCCGAAAAATCATTAGGAAATTGATAAAGAGTTTAAGGATTGTTTCTTTGTTTGAAACTTTCTATGTATAAAGAGTGTACGTATTAGATTGTCCCAAAAGTTTCTTTCGTTTCATGAGGAAAGAATTTTATCGAATTGCATATGATCCATTTTGTTCTATTAATTAAGCTAAAGACCACAACATTTCACAGATTAGGTTTCATGATTTCATATTCTTATCTCGACAAATACAATACTATGAATTTTCTACCTGCGAAATCGCAAATGCAGCAGAAAAATTAATAAAATCGAATTAAGAACGATTCGAATTTGTCACGATTTTATATTTCAAGTAAAGTTATGTACTACAGGTGTATTATGAAATAAGGACTGTGTATTTTAAATCGAACGAAGGAAGACAGAAATGGCAAATACATGAATCTTCCTCAGCTTTGACGTGGCAAACAGAAAATCTTAATTAAGGGGAACAATACTAGTCTATAATATTTTTTCCTCCGTATCCCGACCAACTGCAAGTACAGACATAATTACCTTCTGAATTTTTATAATTACGCCTCCATCCTTATGGAAAATGGTACGATATTCCAGTAAAATCCCGTAACCTGCTGCGATTCCCTTCAACGGTGCCGGAAGAATCGCAAGCGAAAGAGTCGGTACAAAGGAATTATATTAAGCTCGCAATATACCGATTCCTTGCCGCTCGCCCCCTCCCCCAAAACGGTTCACGCGGTGTTCGCGGAAATTCGCAGACAGTCCGCACGTTTCTCATACTCGGTCCTATCCCGCGTCGTTCCGGCGATTCCGCATTGTGCCGAGAAGAATATAAGTCGGCGCGTGCGTGTCCGTTCGTACGTGTGGAAAAGGGTGATATCATCCCCGTAATGCGATGCAGGCGCGATGATCCGGGAGCAATATACCTTGGGACGCGCACCGGGAGTCAGGACCCCCCGTAGGATAACCCGGGACCTCTTTGGCCCCGGGACATCGCGATATTGCTTGTTTTATTGGAGCGTGACACCCATTTTTTTTCACCCTCTCTCCCTGGTCTCGGTGTCTCCAACCTACCATCGCTTCGACGGTGGAAAGGGTCGGTTTAAGAGGGCGAAATTCCGCAAAAAGAGAAAAGAGACGACGAAAAATCATCTCGACTCGGATGTTTAGGCGTGGCGGAGGCGAGTTCCGGATGAAGGAGAGGGTGGCTGAGTCTACTGGGAGAGACGAGGGGGGGGGGTGGCTGCGATAAACGAAACAGATTGTCGGAACGATCGTACCTTGGGGAGAGATACCGTGGATAAATATATGCCCGGTGTTTTATGGAAACTGTTGGGAGCACAACGAGGGGTAATTTAACGGGGGGTGCACAGTTCGGACACCGTGTTCGAGGTGAAATTTTACGACGGCTCTGGGATACTTGTTACGTAGTCAGCTTTGAAAATAACGCGACCGATCTACTCGTTAATCGGGGAAACGAGATTTATCTCGCGGTTCGTTTGGCAAAGTTTATAGCAAACAGAGTGTAAGTTATTGATTTAGAGGCCTGGTTACGGTCTGGTAATCGATGTTCCGCGTCGAGAAACTACCCACTCAACAGATTAATTATCGATAAGACGACGACGTGAAATAGTTCCGAGATGATTTTTCGACGTTTGATCACCGGGGGAAGTTTTAATGCGCCGTGAAAAATAAAGCGCACGGAAGAAAGCAATTAAGGTTATTGCCTGCCCGTGACGACGACGCGAGGATCAAAGCTACTCGACGAATTAAACTCCGCGTCTCGAAGCGTATCGAGAGAGGTAAAAGAGTGGGAGAAGAGAGGAAGACGAAAAGAGGAACGGTCCAAAATTTTCGCAAAGCCGGTCGAGCACAATTTCTCATATGGAAAAGTTTCTCCTCTGTTTGCGCAACGACGAGGGGTTTGACGATGCGGGGAGAGGAACGCCAGGTTGCAGGCTTCTCGCGTTTTCCCCCGCTTTTCCCAACTTCTGTCGTCCACGAGGCGAATCGTCGAAACGATGGGACAAACAAAACCGATGCCAAACGACCCCACCACCTAAACGCGACAGTCGAAGACCGTTTTCCACGAATTTTCACGTCAACTTGCAAACCTTTACCGTAGATGCACGTTTCAAAAATTTCTTTCAACTCTGATCCAAGATACAGTGGCTCGTGAAAGTATTTGAACATTTATGCTAAATATCTCGTAACTTTCCTCTAAGTAGGTACATTTTCAAATTTGTTTCACATTTTACAGATATGATCGTGATAGTCGAACCTCATGCTGGTGAAATTTCAAATCGCCCTACATTGTTTCAAATACACATATTCACGAAAATTTCTATAAATGCCCTGTCTCCTCGATGATTGAAATTGACAAAAGTGGACGTACATTGCTTTCAAATTATAATAGATAGCGATTTTTCATCGTAATGAAGGAAATTTTTAAATGTTTCGTACAACACGTACAAGGCATTTCTAAGAGAGTTCCACGAGTATTCAAATATACTTTCGTCAGCTATCGAATACAAGGACACCGATTATCCAGCTTCGTATCACACACATCGAAGAAGAAAAATGAAAAATCAGCTGCCAGTAGAACGAGTGTACGCAGAAATGAAGGAAAAAGCAGAACGAAGGGCGGACGAGAAAAAGGGATGTAACAGGCACGACGGTAAAAAGAGAACAGAAAGGAGAATCTAGTAAATTTATCAGTGGTCATCCGAGGGCGGAACCGTCGGGGACAAATTCCATCGCGAACATCGCCCTCTTTTGCGAACCCGCTCGAAACCTACACCCCCGTCCACCCGCTTTTCTCTGCGCGGGGATGGTTGGCTGGTTCGTTGGCTAGCTGCTGCTACAACCCTCCCCCCGATCTACCCTTCGACTAGCGTAAGTCATTGCGGCTGACCGGAAGTCACAGGATCACCGGAACCAGGGATATTTATGCGAGCTCACCCGCCGACCGGGGCATTACCCGTAATAAGGAAATTGCGAATTTATTACGTACCCACCCTTCGTCTTCCTTTCCTGTGCGCGATTCCCGCCCCCTCCCACCCCTAGCCTGATATTGTCCGAACAGGGTGGCAGAGGAGGAGGTTCGGACCAAGAGTTATTTCGGGTTTTATGGGTCGAGACTGGCCTGGGTCATCCGGCAACGTTCCAGATGATGGGGGAAAAAACTGGAGATTCTACGAGTTGCTGGATTCGGCCATACGAAATCTTAGCTGGCATGGAACGCGCGTACTTTCTTCTACGAGCTCTCAGGAGCACCTTTTGGTGGTTTCTTATGCCACGATGGCGAAGAGAGAAGAAAGAGGAAATCCTTTCTTTCGAAAGTTTAACACGTTGCACTAACAACGAAGTTGCTCGAATTATCGCGGGGATGATACGATTAGATTTTATGTCGTTTGACCGAATTAAGAATTTGTAGATTAAACGTGATTGTGGAATATGCTGAGAAATGATAAACAAATTGGATTCTGTAAGCGATGCTTCGTGTAGAAATTGTTTTACCACATAAAATTCGAGCGAATTTAACGGAATATCCATAATAAATCAAATTATGAATATTAAATGAAATTATGGCGAGCGAATTAAACAATTTTGAAAGCTGATTAAACAATTAATTAATTGCCCCGAGGCACGACGAAATACGCAATTACAACGTATCCGGCATGTCGAATTAAATATCGTTCTATTTTTATGGTTACACCCGACTCCTCTCCATCGGATCCTCTCAACCCCTGAAATTAATCGAAATCAATATCGCTTCCCGGTGCACTGAACATTTCATACGTTTTATATATGTTCTTATTAAAAAAAAAGGATTCCCATTTTTGCCACTTAGAAAATTAAATAAAATTAAGCAAGTCTATAAATTAGTGTCCATTATCTCGCTCGGTATTAGACTTTCGCTATCAGACTTTTGATAATTCTACCGATCACTTAGAAGATTAAATAGGAACAGAATTTCTTCCAACTGTATTATTTGATAAAATCTAGAACAGGTTAACCTTTTCCAATCTTATCGAAATTTCCTATGGAATATACGAGGTATTTCCAAAAAGCTATGAACTTCTCGAACGACTCGATACAGAAGTATCTCGAAATACGAGATAATTGTGTTTGAGATATTTTACCATACGTACAGGCTAGAGAGGCTTCGTAAACGCGTTTTCATCTCGCGGCGACCAGACGAGGAAGAGTGAATGGCCGCGGGCTAGGAGCGGAAAAAATCGTGTCACGGGATCTGGATACTGTGGGCGAAAGCCACGGGGGACTATTAGCACACATCATCGACAGTCGGGTCGCTGCTCGTGATGCGTCGGCATTGTTGTGCCCGGTTGAGCGCTGGCAGGAGGCGTGGTTCCGCGATAATTCATTCTTGATTGCGTGTCTGATACATACGACCAGTAATTATACCGCGGTGCCGCGTGCAACGGTCTCGTACTCCAAATCATTTCGCGGGAGGAACTCGCGCCGACTCTGCCTGTCCTCTCCCAGCTCGGACAATCCAGCCCCTTTGTTTCGACTTTTCCTTCTAGCTCCTTTTGTATCTGTCATTTTGTTCCTGACACTTTGCCCTATCGATGAACAAAGAAATTATCAAATGTCAAATTTGATGTCCTCTTGAATCTAGCTTCAAACTGGAACAAATTCAAGCCTGAACTACGCGCAGAATAGTCAAGCTTGTTGTATCGGTCAGAAATTTGCATATTATATTCTAACAGCGATATCTAAAAGGATTTTAACCAAACACGATATCGATACGAATTTCACTTCGTTTATAAGCCAAAGTGGAGCAAAATGGAGATGCGTCGTCGATCAAAATGAAAATATAATTCGTTTATGTGACTTATAGTGTGGACTCTTCAGTAAGGCTCTCACCTAACAGACCTGTACCTTAGACACAACGAGAGAAAACAGAAAGTGAGTGTTTCGTGCAAGATCTGCTAGTGATTTATGTGACTTATATAAAGTTTCTAGCAAGAAATTCGTATATTATGCTCGTTGATTTTATTTGTCGTTTCCTTATCGTTACCTGCGAGTAAAATTGAATACCAAGTGGCCACATCCTCGTAGAGTACCACTCTAACCACTCTACTAGAGGTCTCGTAGAGTAGTCTATCTTCAAATACTTCTTCAATGAAGTATACTTTTCGAAGAATCTTATCGATTCAAGATATTCCAATATACAATTAACATGGTTGATGCAAAGATACGTAGGAAGTGTGAACGCCGAAATAAGGAAAACGAAAAGGAAAAACGACGAGGTTCACGGAGCAGAGACGCAGAGACGAGGAATTAGAAATGCAGAGCCACATTCTCGTTCGCCGGGGATATTAAGCCGAGTCCTTAGCTTGATGGATGAAACGGGACTTACGTTACTAGCCGGTATCCGGCGATGTCCGTGTTCGTGCATCATCAATAACTCTCTCTCTCTCTCTGGCTCGCCTATCGTTCCCTTCTTCTCACCGCGACGGAGGACTATGATCGCGACACAACCTCTCGGATCCTCTCGAGCCGTGAAAACGTCTCGGTAGGATGTTTAATGCGACCACGGGCGATGCGTGACCCCTACACGATCATGGTAGATCGAAGGTGTAACTTTCGGTAAAGAAGAGGCTGCTCTGTTCGTTAGTCCTCACTTGTCATTTGTCAGGAATACGTGTCTAATGACGGCAGCCGCGTGATTATGAAATAATGGTACCTGTCGGCCCTCTTGGACGATGGAACCCGGCTCTCGTCTGGAAGCCGTTAATGGCATCGCGTAATCGTCGTCGTTAAGTCGACTCACGCCGTTATCTCTGTCCCTTCTCGCTTATTTATTGGACTGTGCGTTTCTATATAGATCTGGAAATTTCGTGTATCACATGGTACGCGCGAATTTGACTAAACACTGCAGATAAGGACAAAGGTTGTTTAAACTACTGGCATATTTAGGTCGAGCAAATCTGACTTTCCGTTGAGACGAATTAACCCGTCGCTCGAATTCTTGATCGCGTAAATATAACAACTTTTTCATTATGGTCTCCGTTCTTCTTATCCGATGTGTCAGTTTTGTTAGAAATAAATCGTATTTGTATTTCCTTAGTTTCAAATTCTATAGAAGGTTCTACTTAAAAAAAAAACGGCCCCATGGTTGAGCAATTTGTTTCATAACTCGCCATTGCTTGTGAACGATTCCTGAGTTACATCGCGTCTCATAGTTACAAAAGTACTAAAAGTTTTCGATTTTTACACGCGTATCAGCTGTTACGATTCGAGAGAAAGTACACCATATTCGAGGTCGTACTGACAAACAATTAATCGTCTTTTACATAAACGTACGAGATAACCAGAACAAAATATCTACGATAACACGCGAGAGAATAAAACGATTTAGCATCTCGTTTCTTTAGTTATACATCCATGAAACACTGAATTTGCACAGACTCACTCCGCCCACATTCCCACCCTCTGCTGCCTCGGTGACATTCTTTCGAAACTCCTCGAACCTACCCCTACTCCCTAAAACGTCATCAACGGCACAAGAGCAAAGCAAAGAGAATTACTTAGCGCGATGAATTTTTAACTAGCACGCCCTCGGCCGAGAACGAGCAGCTTTCCGAAGAATTTGGTCGCGCGGGCCTGTGCTCGCGTTTACCTTCTGTAACCTCGGGGGAGGCTGGCTCTCCCTAAAGAATTTCCGCCCTATAAACTTCAAATCCAATCTGTGCCAGTACATCAGCCGGCCAGCAAACATAACCTTAGCAAAATATTGGCGTTGCTCGTGTGCATGGCCCGCGCGCAACTTCCAACGTACGTACGCGTGCTTGTGTGTGTGAGTGCGCGCGTGTGTGTATATGTGTAGAGAACGAACCTGCGCAACCAGGTGGTGGTCGATCCCGTCAGCTTCGAGCCCGTTCCTCGAGAACTCGAATCGCGGCTACCGGGGGTTCCAATGGCGCGGCCAAACACGAGGGTGTGTTGGTACATATGGTGTATCGTGAAACCCCCGTAGGCTGTTTGGCCGCGCGTATACGAGACCGGCATTATGCTGGCTTGATTGGGTAACGGCAAACGTTTGCTCTCGCCGTTACCGGCTTCAGGATCGGTGCATTGACCTGTTTCGCTGGATCTCCACTGCCATCGAACATTCATTGACTCTACAGGAAACGCAATTTTCCCCGCTACTTTAAATAATTGCCCGTGGCTCGTGATATTTTTACTGTGCTGCCCGATACGGTTGTCGCCTCTGTCACTTTCAGTCGTTCGAATCTTTCATGTTTGTTCTTGGCAATAAAACGAATCGCGAAGAAACGTAGTGACGAAATGATCGAGCATACGGTCAGAGCTGCAATTCGAATCGGAAAAATCTAATTAAGCGCAGTAGCTTATACGGTGTCTGTATTAGATTCGATTATCGGTGAATAAACTCAGCAACGTTTGGTTTAAATTTAAATATCTTCCAAGTTTATTTTTCAACTATTCGATCGTTATCGAAAGTACGTCCACTCTTCGTTAGATAGTTTTTCATTAAATTTCTCACATAGTTCGACCAGAAACAGAAGTAACAGAATAGGAAAATTATTGCAAATGCACGATCGGAAATGTAGTTCAAACTTACGATTACGAAAAGGGTTGGACAAAATGAATACTAAATCGATCGTAAAAGATTTCTAAGTCAAAAAAGGTACAGGATAACTTAATAATACAGCCAATGTTTCAATACAAATGAGAAAAATCTAATTAAATGCCGTAGTTTATACATGCTTATACTGAATTTAATCCAGTGAATAAACTCAAACACTTTTACTTTAAATTTAAATACGTTCGAAATTTGTTCAGCCAGTCCGTCATTATCGAAAGTCCCTTCACCCTTCGTTGAAAAGTTTTTCATTAAATTCCTCACCTAGTTCGACCAAAAACAAAAGAAGCAGAATAGGGAAATTACTGTGAAAATACACTACATCGATTGAAAAAGTAGCTGAAGCTTAGGATTACGGGGAAAGAGAGGAATAAAATGGATGCTAAATCAACCGTAGAAGATTTCTAGGTCAAAAAGGATATAGAATATACCGGGAAAGAGTGATTCTACGACGTTCAACGTTGAAAACGAGCCTCGAAGCTGGCTCTGTTAATTCTCTGTGATCACGAGATACGAGATACGTTTCCAAAGCAGAAGCTAGACCGACGAGCAGCCCGCGAAATGCATTTTGTTGGCGCCAAGAGGAGAGATACCTTGCGCTTTTCTCTTTCTCTCGTTTCGCCACTGTCGGGCGCGTCTTTCTTCGTTCTTAGTAGCCTCGCGTCGCCGAATGGATTCGTCACGGCTGCATTAGCGAAATAAATTGCCGGCCCCGGCCACCGTATTCACTTTCAGCCTGGCACGGAACATTTTTTCCGCCACCTGTGCCACCGAGCGTAATCATGCAGATTTCGACGAGCTGGCCTGGCAACGAGAGGAATCTTAATTATCTCAATTTCGCGGCTGAATCTCTGAATGCGTTCGTACGCTGACACAAATCCTTCGCCACCTTGAAATTTCTCCAATTCCACTGGCTCATTTTTCGAAAATTCTATACCTCGCGCGTTCTATATTCTTAATCGCGACATAAACTTATCCATGGATTGGCATGATCGCTTTGAGAGACGTATAAAATGTATAATACTGCTGTTCTATTAAATATACGAAACATGTAAATACATAAAAAGCGCCATTATTTCGTACAGAAACTACAAAAAATACTCGCACGCTATGGTATTAGGTTGTCCTAACAGTTTCTTTCGTTTTATAAGAAACAATATATTATTATATCGAATATATTATTTCATCTAATCGTGCATGATGCATCTTGTTCAATTACTACAAAATTAGAAAAAGAAACTTTAAGCACAGCCCAACATATCATAGTACATTCATTAATATTAGTATTAAATAATGTCTAAATACATATATTAAATTTTTTATACAATTAAAATGAAACGTAGAATTCGATAAAAATATGCTTCATTGAGAGATAAGGCAACGTGCAGATACTTCCTGCAGCCACCGTGCGTTTCCATTCGTTCGTTCTACCCGTATCAAATTCGCGGTCACGTCAAACTAAAACGGACCGACCCGCGACAAAGAGGTAAATGAGCGCGTAATGTAAACGAAAAAGTGGCGAACTTCTCCAAGAGAAATCTCGGAACATCAATCTCGTAAAATGTCGTAAATGAATTGCGTCCAATTCAGCCCGGTTTTCGCATAGCCCGTTGCGTTCTCGCATCCAATAAGCAAGTTCGCGTGGAACGCGATCCGTGACGCGTGAAACGCGCTCACGCGTGTGCCGGTTGAACCGTGGTCTGTTCTAGAGACCGCTATTAGCAGGAGGCTCTCGTCGGCCACGTCGTGCCGCTGCAAACTTTCAAGTAGTTTGGTAGACACATGGCGTGGCAGCGTCCCGAGTTCTGCCCTCTCGACCAATCGCAATTATCCCTAAACACCGAGCTGCCACTACATCTGTTCCCTTTTCGCGTACCGAAGCTGAGCGCTGGCGAGAGCACGCGCGCGCGCGCCACCACGTGGAACTCGAGAGCAGAGGAACACAGCCGAAGGAGAATCGCGAAGGAGAACTTTGCGGGGAACTACCGCCGCGAACTTCCACTTCTCGACGGTTAATCCGAGTTTCGGGAACAAGTTGGACCCACCAACCCCATGTCGCCGCGCAATCGCGTCTGCACGAGCAGGGTACTCGCTGCTGGAATTTCCTCGAACGTTTCAGTGGAAGAAACGGTTGGATGGAGAGCAAAATGAAATTTGTTAGGAACATTTCTTTCTGGTTTTCAACACTCCAGGGTACCGAGATGGAATTATTGTTTAAATCCGATGCGGAACGATTTCGAAGAGATTTGTAGGACAGAATAATAATAGTAAAAGTAATAAAAGTAATGCTTATCTCGGAATGTGTGACAGCTGCGTAGATACGTGATCAGAAAGAGATCGCGATAGGTCCATTTTTTCTGATGGTTTAACAAAACGTTTCCCATTAGCCTATTTTCGGTTGAACAACCTGGTAGTTTCAACTGTAATTAATCGTACAAACAGTGGACGAATGACTGTGAGAGTATAATTACCGAAATGCCTAAATTAAATTGGACTCTAGACGAGATACTTAAGCACCATGCTGGCCCCATGTTGAACAATAAAATGTTGGACAACGGAACCTTAATATATAAACGTGTTGGTTGAAAGGCACGAAATCGATCGACTCAGTCGGTCAACCAAGTTGTTGCCTTACATAAACGTAGTCTTTGACGACTGCAGCAAGTCAAAAGAAAAATAGAGCTATTTGAAGATCGTGAAATCGATCGACTCGTTTGATTGACCAAAATTGCTTGACACAAACATACTTTGAAAGAAATTGTAGATCATGGTAAGACGAGTTAATGAGCAATTAAAGCTACGAGAAAATTGTAATAAGAACGAGAGATCGATAGGGTATACAGGTTAGGCGAATAGACAAACGAACAAGGTTGAGTCGCGAAAAGAAGGGATAAAATGTAGGAAAGGGAGGAAAGTCGCGAGGGGGTGGAAAACCGTCTGTGGTGGCGCGGAAGCCGCGAGTCGGATGGCGTAACCGAAATTACTTAGCCGGGCTTTCAGAGGCAACCGAGGAGAAAGGACTTGTTGCACGAGTAAGTTGCGGCCGCCGGTTAAAATATCGGAAATTTAAGCATCGTTCCACTCCCACCGGTCTCCCCCGTTTGCTCCTCTGGTTTCGTGGCGCGGCAACAGCAGCGGTGGATTTACATTTCGTCTACCACTTCTTCTGGCTCTCCTCTTTTTCCATCTCGTCTCTTTCGCTCTTCCCTCCGCTTCGCCGCCGGAAGCCGCCGCGATCGCCGAGATTTTCCGCCTCCAGTAGACAGACCAGCCTCTATACACGGCTGCTTTCCTCTCTATGATTGCTCCTCTATGTGTCTGTTGCCAGGCTCGTCGAATACCCGACTTTTCTTCAGTTTCCACCGCTTAATACAACCATCTATACTTGCACAGTTTTATTTTTTGTTAATTAGATATCTTTAGGGCGGATAATAATTAAAATGGCTCTTGTTCATATTTGAAGACTATAGGGGACCAACGCGACAATCACATGTCCAATTTTCTACAGGGCAACAGTTTTCGGATTCAGTACGTTATGAATCGATTTCATATCACAAAAATTGTGATTATATTCGGTTTTTGAGCTATACGTGTGTCTTCTCATTCCTTGACAATTATGTTCGTTATACTATTCATTTCGTTATAGTTGGTAAAGAAAGAAGGGAAAGGGAAAAGAGCTATTCCGTTAGTTTCTCGAACTTAGTTTTGTACAACGCTAGTTTGGAAATATGCGCAGTATGGAGATTGCTTGTACCATTACCTAAAATGGTCAAATATTCGAAATGAAGGAAAGAAATGAATACAAACGTGACACGCCGAAACAATAATCGCGAGTCTAAACGATAATAGCATTAGCTTGCTATGTTAACGCACACATATACATCGCAATAATCCGAGATTCTTTATCGCGTGGATGAAACGAACTGCATTGATGTTATGGTCCAACGTCAAATAACGCAAATTCTCCATAATCTGCGCTCGCGGATCTGCATTAATTAGCGCGGATTGGTCTCTGCGGTATTTATTAACGCGATTGTACGAGTAAAACCGATTCGTCTAGTCATCTCCATATCGTGGCATTCGGCAACCACGATAATCAATTTCCAGCAAATATTTCAATGCTGCGCGCCGACTCTGCTCGACCGTCCTAATCATTTCGACGCCGTTTTGCCCAACGTGGCGCGGCGATTCGTAACTCCGATCGTGGTTGCCACGCGTGTATTTTTGTCAATCGAAACGAACATATAGAATAACCGAAAGGCTGCAGGAACACGAAAAAAAAAGAAAAAAACTATCGATCTGCACGATGGCGGACGCGATCCTACCCAGAGAAAGAAAAGAGCCACTGTTGCACGAATCTGGAAACGCCGAGATCCGCGAAACGATAATTATCAGCTCACCCTTAATTAGACGTTATTAAACCGATCCACCGAGTCGTGCCGTCATTTTATTAATAACGAGCGTATCATCGATGATTCACCGATACGCCAGCATTGTCCGCTCCGCACCTGCAAACTTTTTCTCCATGCCCGTATATCCCCGGCATTAATTAGTTCAAATTAGTGTCGGGCGCTGCTAATTGTCGCGGCCATTGTGCCGCCGCGTGAAACCGATTTATTGTGCCATTCGAAGCAACGCGCGATCCTCGTCCTCGATTCGAATATCGCGAATACCTGCGTCAGCTCCAGGGAATTGATCGAATCGCCGAAACACAATTCCTCGCGACTCCTCCAACCCTTAACGATTCCTTTCTATTCTTTCAGCGACGGATCGACCGCAGGATGTTCGCAACCGGATAAATGGCTCGCGCTTGTTTCGTCCCGCGAGGACGCTGCGCGCATGCGATTTCAACCTTTGCTCGCGAATACGCTGACACTCGCTCGTTGCCGAACCGAACAGGTAGATCATTTAATTTCCCTGCCGCGAAGCAGTTTCGCTTCCCGAGGGAGGCCACCCTCCGTCGCTTTGACATTCAAGTTTTATCGACTTTGTTAATTCGTTCGCGCGAACGCGTTTTGTTCGCGGAAAAAAGAAAGGAACCATTGGACAGAATGGAAAGTAGATTTCCAGCGTGACGCCTCTTCGATGATACGAGTGAAATGTGATTAAACATATACACACTCGCACGTAAGTATTATGATACGAGAAACAAGATAAATTGCCATAATATGCCACTACTTTTTATAAAACTTTAAAAGAACGTTCGCTGATAAAACTAAACGACCTGATCTAGCCAACTATAATCGGAAAATCGCTACGACACTGACAGAGGAAAAAGAAAATGCTAACGCTTTTCTCTACTTCGTTAAGGACCATGTTTATTAAGACTTCTTTCGTTTTCACGATATTTGTCACCAACTTTCTGAAACGCCCGGTACAAAAGAAGAGATTCGCAGGAAAATATCATGTGTCGTATATAGGAGAGAATAAACTCGAAGATTTCCAAGGAGATGTAAGAATTCGTTTCTAAGAATGTCCAGGACGACGGTGTGAATTTCCCGGCGCGAGGATGCAACGCGGGAAGTATTCCTGGACCAAATCCCAGGAAGGAGGAGCCGCCATCGCAAATCCAGCCGAAACGATTTTTCTCACAAGCCGTAGGTAGCCGTGCACGTGAGACTACCTGCTCGGATTCCTGCGAGCCCTCGCCAGGGCCCGTCGTGCTCCAGTTGGTAAAAACGTTCCCACGACATAGGATACGCTCCCAGAGCGGCCATCTTAGCTCAGAGTTCCAAGGGGAAGGGGCTTCTTCTCTCCCTTCGGCGCGACACTGCACGGACCAACCTTTGAAAAAGCTCGCTCACGAGACACCTACTTTCCTTTCCACGCTCGATCTTCGTTGGAAATCTGACCGAGCATCGATCCAATTCACGCGCGATTCACTCCACAATGCTACCTGTTTCTTCGTGCACCGAGTTACGCGAAGCCTTTTACGTAAACCCTTGCAGAAGCAACCCAGTTTCCGGTAGACCACAGATTTCTATTTGTTTTTTCCATTTGAGAAGAGAAAATGACATTCG
Source organism: Bombus flavifrons (assembly GCF_040668555.2). NCBI lineage: Eukaryota > Metazoa > Arthropoda > Insecta > Hymenoptera > Apidae > Bombus > Bombus flavifrons. The sequence continues at coordinate 8,678,046 of NC_138453.1, forward strand.
CCGCGAAGCATTAGGCAAATCGCAAACGATCGAGTCTCCGTTTCGAGGCTTTCGGTAGATACACTGGCGGAGATTAATATTTCTTTGAATGCCAATAGAAAGTTTCCCTAGTCGAAGCGTGTAAGGGTGAGCGAATAGAAATAATCTGCCTATCCGGTATGGGCGAAATATTAAGCAGTTAAAAACGGTCGTATAATTTAATATGCTGCGAACGAGTTCCGGCTACCTGTATAGCACGCGGCAATAAAGCGCGAAAGCATCAGGTGCGTCTCGTTTAACGTCTAAGGGGATCGGCTGTTACCGATCGAAAATAAAGGATACGTGTATGGAAACCGGACTGCAGCGTCGATGTAACTTCGTGGCTGCCTCGAAAAATGTTATATGCGTATGCGGTTGACCCTTGGACAACGCGAATTTCAATCACGTGTCCTCGCTTGTCCATGGATGGTCGTGACAAATCTTGGATCAATATACACGAGCGAAATATAAATTTAGTGGCTTAGATCGTTAGGAAGATGAAATAATGGCGAGCTTTGTATTAACGAATTTTAGTACGTTGAAATGTATCAATGGATAAAAAGTCAATTAATTCAATTAATCTTCGTTAGTTGTGATAAATTATTAGAATAAAAAGCAATAACAGAGAATGTCCAATCTCCAAAACAGTACAAAACTAATCGAAGTTTAAAACGAACAAGTTTAACGTTGCATATTTACGTCATACCGACTATAACGACCAGGCTGTACATTCTTGCGCATTTACAAGAAAATTGCACGAATACGTGCAATATGCGAAAATATATAAAACATTCACAATGTCGTGCTCGTCGTAACACGTAATAACTCTAGCTTCTACTACTTGCGTGGTTTTCACGAAGATGTAAATTCGCAGAAATATCCACGATCTAATGATAACGTACGTAGCAGACGAAACAAGACTTCCAGTCGATAGTAGTTTATTATAAGCAGATTTACTGGGTGTCAAAGATTACACGTGGATTTTCAACTACGATTAGTCAGCGTTTCAAACCTTCGTACTGTTCCGGGATCTGTTATACTCCGTTGCATTATAGCGTATCTGCAGCCACGAAACGATAGAGAGAAGATAATTTTTACCGCGCGGATCAACGTTCCATGCAGACTGATCACGATCCAGGTTCGACTCCTCTGCGAGGCAGATTGCTCGTGATCCACGATCAATCCCCTCGGATCGAGGCTCCTCTAACGGAGTGAATCACCGATCCGCGGAACACGCTGGATCGCGCAACGGCCATCATCGGCATTGTGATGCTGTGTGGCGATCGTTAATCAACTGAGAGTCACTGGGAGTGCTCATTGTGGGCGGGTTATTAATCAAATGAGAACTACTGCGGCCTATTGTCGGCCCCTGGCAGGGGTTCCCGCGAGAGGGACCGAGAACGAGGGCAAGGGATACCGTGATCCTAGAGAGGAGAGGAGAGACTCTCCTTCTCGTATCGACCAAGCCACGAATAGCGACTGCTTCGCGACCGCATAGATGTGAAAAGCTTAACTGTACATAGAGAGATACGTCGCCACGGTTCCTAACTGCAAGTTACTTACGATTGTCAGACGAAGAAAGTTGAAAACTCGCCCAGAGATTCGACAAAACTTTAATATTTCCTTTACAATGCTTCTTCACTCTCCGATGTTTAGGACAATGATAGATCTAGGATATAGATAGTACATGATTGAGCAGCTTCTTGAAAAAAGAATCTGTAGATCTACGTTAGGTACATGTATAATTTCCTAGGTAAATAGTCGAGTTATCGTACCAGCTTTTCTATTGCAAATACAAAAAGGGCAAAGTTTTTATAATATAAGAAGAACGAAGTTTTTTGGAAGAAAGTTGTAGCATAAGAAAATTCTCTTACGGAAGTTTCCTGTTGAAATTTTCTAAATTACTCGCGCTAACGAGCGGTAAGTTCCACTATCTTAAATTCACTTTCGAGGAAGCTGCTTCGTGTATGAGCTAACCTGGTGACGTAGTCAGCAAGAGGAAAACAAATAGTAATTTCGTGAATATATGGACAAAAATTGACGCAATCGTTTCCTCGATCAACCTAATCGCTGTACGAGATGATGACGATGCGAGAGGGAGCCAGAGCGAAAGGGTCCCGAAGACGTTCCTATTTCCTGCGAAGAAGGTAGCAGGGGAAAGATCTGCTCCCTGGCACGGGACAAAGGAAGATTATCAGAAAATCTCAGTGTATTTTTGTGAAAGAAGAAGAAGGAGAGAGGGTGGCACGGATCTGTGCGAGAAGCGCGCGATCTAGAATCAAAGTAAGATCGACCGACGCGACGATATCCTCATGGCAGCCGTTGATGAAGATGTCGACGGGCAGCTGGAGATTTCTGAAGATTACGAGCACCACCCGCCGACACCGCTTCTCTCGTTCGCACCTTATTCAACCTTTCTACAACAATGACGTGTAACGAGAACTTTACGACTTCGTTCGTTGGGATATTCGCTCGCTCGCTCGCTCGCGATCCAACTTCTTAGAGGGGAGAGGAAGAATCTATTCGTAGAAGAGAGAAAGAAAGAGAAAGAATCTATTCGTAGAAGAGAGAAAGAAAGAGAGCGAGAGACATCTTTAAAGAAGAGTCTTCTTCATAACACTTTTAATTAAAATTTAGTTCTTCTCAATGGCGGAAAAAATCTTGGTAAACTTCGTAAAACCGCTTTGACAACGGTTAGCGCAAAGAAAGATGCGAGAGCGTTACGCTCAGAGGAACGCGTCGTGTGAACTTTCACGATGTTTATAGGATACAATTCGCAGCAGCGCAGCAGTGTGAATATCACGACCGGAATCTGCGCCCAGGTTCGCATGAATGTTACATTGATTTCACCGCGTGTCAGATACGCGATTGCAACAACGCGTACCACTGGAACAGACATTATCCCGCGAACAAGTTGCCAACTCTGACAGTCGTAAGCTTTCATTGTGAAAATTTCACACGTTCTCTCTTTCTCTACTTCGCAAAGAGAGACAACTTCCAGTTGCTTTTTGTCCTTCGTTTAAAAAAGAAACTTAAGCCTCGCGTAGACGACTGAAATGCGTCGCCAGCTTCGGAACTTTAACATTTCAAGCTTCTACATAGCTTTTAACGCAAACACATTACCGAGAATGTTCATGCATTTAGGAATCTATCCATATTCGTTGATTCTCTAAAATCCTGAATTACTCGGTTTGTCGAGCGCTAGCGTTACTCTCCGCTTTTGCTCTCGCTTGATCGTCCAGAAACGCGTTAAACGTAAACACGCAATTTGTTGGCACAAAGGGATGCCGTCGAAATAGCTGCGTTTTCCAAATCAATTGCGGTGAGTCGAGCTAATCAGGTCCGTGGAACTTGCGTCGATGAAACGAGGCCTGGCGCGAGACGACTGTCGAAGGAAAGGGCTCTTTTGTGGCACATCAGAAATCTCGTAATGTGGGAATGGACGCAACGACTCGGCCCAGGTTCCGTGCCCCCGCGATTATTCCATGTAATTAAGTCGACGGAACTTTTCTCAGAGCTTTCAGGGTTCTCGCTTGGCGAGAAGAGGGTGAAAAGATGGAAAGAGACAGAAAGAGAACGGGCGAAGCGAAACCAAAGAGCAGCGGAGAAACGAGAAGGAAAGAAAGAGGAAAAAGGGAGACGCGTAGGAGAAAGCTGGTGGAGAAAAGAGCCGAGCAAAGAACACGAGGCAGAGAAAGAGGCGAAGAGGGAACGCTAGTAGGTGGAGACAGGTCGACGAGAAGGTGGTGGAGCAGGAGGTGGAGGTCGACGGAGGAGAGGCAAGGAAGTAGAGGCGGTAATTAAGAGAGTTAGTTGCCGGTCTCCCAATTAGGAGCCAGTAGGAGCCAACCCTGCTACCGCGACGCCTGCCGTCTCTGCCCTGAAGCGAATTCCACCTAAAGACCACCCGATCCTCGGCTCCGTTGCTGGCTACCCACCGCACAAATGGAAAGGCTACACCCTCAAATTTGTTGGTTCGCTCCTGGCTCCTGGAACCAGCGCCTTTTCGAATATCGAGACTGTCCTGCGTTCAGTTCTCAACGGTACCAGCCTCTCCGTCATCGACATGGACACCTTTCCTCTTCATCTTAAATTCATCGCGAAGTAAAGGAGATAGCGCTGTTTCCGCGAGACTTGGAGCGAGCGTGGAACGAAAGGGCTGAATAATTGTAACGAGCAGAGATTGCGCCGTTCGTGGCGTGATAAGAATTCGAACGAAGGGTGGATGCTGAAAAGGGGGGAAAGTTTCGAAAGGGTTTTCTCTGTCGACCTGAGAAAATTGTCACGACCGAGACGAGCAACGAATCAAGCCCTTTGAATCCTCCGCGCTCTCCCCTGCCGCAACGAGCAACGGAATTACAGTGTTCTTGGAGAACGAAGGCAGACGACACCCCGATGCCATGAATTTTAATAGAAAACGATAAACTGTCATCGACATTCTTCCAGCGACATTCTCTAGCACGAGCTAAGACTACATGGACCCTTTGTAGTCTGCTTTTATGACGCCGTTTGGGGTGTAACCTGGCTGAACTCTGCCCCGTCATCCGGACAGGGTGCCAATAATAATATTTGAATAATAATCAAGATAATCGATGCTGTTTAACACCATACTAAAACGATCGGCGATCCCTCTAACACTCTATGAATGCGTTAGCAACGATATCCGAAGCACGCTTCGCTTGTGGTCGGGCCACCACGTGGCCAACAACTTACTATACTCTTTTATTGAATGTACGGGAGAAGAATACAGAGCGATAGCAGTAACTGTAGGAAACGGAGACGCTTTCCTCGGCTGACACGAAAGATGGCGTCGTTTCCATCTTGCGAGACGTCGACAGGAGGGGTGGCACGATATCGAGAGCAGACGCATGGGGTCGAAGTCAGGAAGCGGGAAAAGGGTTGCCAGTGCATCGATATATCGCACAGAGAATCGTCGTCCTCCGTGGCCTGGTAACTCTCCTCCCATCGACCGATTGATTCGTTGAAAAGCTATCGACAGATCGACGCAACGGAAATGCCGCTGTGACGCGGCTCTCGCGAGCACGCGCTTGTCAACCCCGTCGCTGCTCTTGCCACAGTGTCGTCTAACCAAGCTTCAACAGGTTGCGCGTTCTCCTCGCGATAACGTGGATTTGACTCGCGTTTCCCTCATCTTCCTTTTCGATAGCCTATTATTATATCTCTCATTTCCTCTCACGCTATACAAATATTCGTAATAAACTAAGGACTATAGGAAAATTCTCGTATCCATAAATGAATATGATTTAAGAAGTAGAAGAAAATTCTTCAATTGCGACACCGGAGGATTCTCAACCCACGCCATTGTCGTTGCCCTTCTATATCATTTATTACGTTTGATCTTTGGTAGAAATACTCTTACGCTTTCTTATTTCTCAATGAAAATGTTCTTTTTTTTTTTTTTACCAGGTTCTACGCTTCGTTTCTGTACGATCAAATTTTTATAGTCGTACGAAAGCGCTACTAAATGAAACGAAATTATTTTTCCTCCGCGTCCTCGTCGTTGTCATTCCGACAGGTGTTTGCCATTTTTATCTCAACTATCTTTAATACACTCGAAGATTCTTTATATCACGAGGTTCCAAACGAGATAATAATCCCAAAAATACATCTCTAATGACCTTTCACGTGTATTATATATTCTGCAAATGTTCCAATACCTATAAACGGGGCGTACAAAGGTTTCGCTAGATTTCAATTTCTTCGTGATAAAATCTCTTTCCCTTATTGAACGACGGACACATGGAGACACGACGATCGTCACCGCATACACGACGCGGTAATACCGGTTCTTCACCGACGCCATTTCAACAGGAACATTCGCGCGTGCTCACGACCCTCTTGCCCTCCCCCTTTTCTGTCAAGGTTCCCGAGTTTTCTCAGTCGTGGAGTCGTGGATCAGGCAAGATCCCTCCGTAGCGATCGGGTGACAGAGGGTCCCGAGGAACTCCTCCGGGGACAAGAATCGAACACCTGGTCGGTACGCTCGACGAGGGTAGCGACGCGAAGAGGGGAGAAACCAACGGGAGAAGGGTGGGCGAGGGGTTAGGTAGGCGAAGGGTGAGGAGTGTGTGGTATTAGCATGACAAAAGGGCCCCTTTGGAGGCCCCTTTGCAAGGGACCCAGGTGCGTGGGACCGAGTTTTCGGGTCCGGTAGCCGCTGGAGGGCGTTTCGTGAACACCCCCGCCGCGCTGCTACCCTCCGCTACTCAATGAGCCTGTCATTCATACGAACCCAGCCCGTCTACACTGTGCGCGGATGCCCAGCACAGCTCGATAACTCGAGAGGCCAACTCGGAGATCCTATTACGTCGACCTCGAAAATTCCTCGTGGCAGAATCTTGATCCTCTTACCGTTCGAATATATCGACAGCAATTAGGAATGATTAAAGTCAATTAGCGATGCATTTGCGAAACGACTGACTCGGATCCTGGAGACTGGGATCGCGGTTTTGAACTCGCGAAGGTCGCGGTACGATGGTACCAGGGAATTAAGTTTGTTCCTTGAATTTATTTCACGAAGAGCGCAGTGGATACTCGTGTAATTGCGACCAAAAACGGAATATGCTATTATACAACGCAATTAGGAAAATGATATATAAAAAGTAAGTAAAAGCGAGATATTCTTCTCGAGGAAGTAGTAGCAGAAGAGATGTTTGTATGTAAAGAAGATAGAAATTTTGAAGTTAAGGGAAATTCAAGGAGTGACTGTAGCAACACCCAAAAAGCGACATTGATGCAGCATAATTTTGAGCGATTCTGACAGTGGTAGGTTTTAGTTTTACATTTTTATCGTTTAAAAATGAAATAAAACGCGCATTATCTTCTGTTAGACGGGTGCTCTAGGACTAGGAACGAGTGCTACCAAGGTTGTAAAAATATTCCATCCACGACGCTCGTAAAACAACCTCTAGAACGTCTCGCGACTATCGTCTAGAGCCCTCAGGCTTCGAACAAAGTATGAAAAAGCAAATAAAAAAAAGATGGTCGAGGGTCCAAGAACCAAGTGAACTGGGATGCTGGTCGCGTTCGTGCGTAACGTTTAAGCTGTGTTCTCAGCGTGCCCTCACACTCCTTGCTTTTTTTCAAGGCGGACCACGAGCTCGCGACTCGGCCGAGAGGAAAAAGGAAGTTCCTCCGACGCGTGAAAACGTGCCGACGAAAGAGTACCAGGTTCGGGAAGGATGCAGATCCGCGAGGCATATGCGTGCGAGGCTTTACGTAAGCAGGTGTGACGATGCGTGGACACGCGTCTACCAGGAAAGGCGGACCCTCGCACGACCAGGTGTTCTTTATGACGAATCTCACCTCGAAGCACGAGCTTTCGCGAGAAACGCGAAATTTACGAAGAATTCTCACTTTCTAGGAAACGCGATTACAACGTTTGATTTCTGCCAAGGTGTTCCTGAACTCGCTGTTCTTTGCTTTGTTCTTGAAGCTGGAAAGGATTTTAATTAGGAAAATCTCGAATAGCAATCGACGAACCCCTGTCGCGTTGTTACACGGTGGATGAGTTTAATAGAAGGTGGCTGTGCAGGACTAATAATTTCATTTCTTTTCTTTTGATGGAGATTCTTAATGGAGTTCTATTCGAGACATAAATTTAAGGAATGAGCATGCTGACTAGGTACAAAGGGTGTTTATAACGCGTTATTGATTTCACCGAATATCACAATGCCACCTGGCATTGTAGACGCTTGACGTTAACAGAGCACCAAGACGTATTGTCGAGGAACATATATTGGTACGGCCCTGCAGCTAGACTCGTCCATTGTACTGTTTCAGCGCACCTCCTTGATCTACCTCCGCCCACGGAGGAAATAGCAAAAAATTAGCAAAGCAATTTGATGTTTCGCTATGATAAAAAATAATATAAGATTTAGAAATACGTTTCCTGCAGCCTGTAATTTGTCAACTTACGAATATCGTCGATCGAATAACCATACTTGATGAATAATACCAACAAAGCAATTATAACGAGCATAATATATAATCTAGTACCTCGATAATGTTCGCGGGTAGCAATAATTTTCTGTTTTCCCTCGAATCTGTTGATCGGATTTCTAATGAAAAATGTCTCGTTATTTCTGGATCGAACAACGAACAAAGCAACTTCCTTTTAAAATTTCAATTCTGCCATTAAGGGTGCGCGAAAATTTTGAACAATTCGGATAATCCAACTTGTAGAAAATTCAACAGGCCGAGGAAAGGAACGGAAAAATTAGGTCAGCAGGCCGTTAGAAATGCACCAAGTATTTATTTCAATAGTTCCACGCGGCAAGTTGGAACTTCTTCCATCCTATTTCCGCGCTTTCATTACTAGGAATAATAGGACGGAAAGCAGGACCGATCGCGCAGCCCGCAAAAGTTGCTATCGCCGACTGAATTTCCTGCTGGTGACAATTATCCGCGCGCAGAGAGTACGCGATTGCTTGCGCCTGACGGCAACTCTTTACTCCACATAGATATCAAACGGGAAATATTTGAACAAACATGTCGCCGACATAGCGAGAATTTAGTGCAGATTGCTTCTAACGCGACAGAAATTACCTTCGGAAAATACTTTCCCAGAAAGAGAAATTATTTCTGAAACCGTGTTAAGAAATTACGGCCAAGACATTTATTCAACTAATCAGTACATTCTCGTTGATTTTTAAGCTCCAATAATTTCTAGAATCATTTTAATAAATTACGAACAAATCGAAGCGAACGACAGAAGAAACTTAAAATTGATTTAAGATGGCAAATATAACATACGATATTTTAGTTTTGGCGTCGCAACAGTGTCGAATTCCGAGACACCATCGATCTTTTGCAAAAACGACTTCAGCGTCCGGTATTTCGGCTCACAGCCTACTTTTTAAGAAACAAGTTTCGCCACGGAGTGATGCATGCGTCGGCCTGAAAATTAGGGGGCTGCCTGTACACAGTGCAACAAATTCTCCACCAGACCACCGAACAATGCACCTCCTGCGAGTAAAATCACGTCTCTGGAAGTGACGCGAGAGACAAAGAACGAAAACACGTTGCCCGTTTCTAATTATTCGCACTACTAAATATCGCCGCTACCGAATGCCAATCGGGAGATCAAAATAAAAGACTTCACGCTGCTTCTGTCATTCAATTCCTTACACAAATATTTTTTCATCTATACAAAAAAAAAAGAAATTTCCCAAATCGTTATATATTTTCAAACCATAAAAATATGTCGTAACAGAAAGTAAAATTACAACTCGATCAACTATAAAACCAAAGAAACGATATCTATTGGAACGTTCATTCAAATTCTCAAAATCCTGACTCACACCAGTATGATTATTTTTAGCCTGCCACGTAATATAATATACTTAATAGGTAAAACGTTGCATGTACATTCTATTTGTTCGCTGATGTTCATAAAAACACAAACTTCCATAAATATCTCTAGTCCATGTATTTCAAATCCATTACCGGCAAATGCATTTCCGATCTAAATTGCTGACCCTTGCCAAGCTATCAGCAGAATAGTTAATTACCCAGGTGGTCCTGGTGATCCGAGAGTGTGTCGGACGCGTTTGAAAATTCGCGGCTATCATGTCGGGGACGTCTTATCTCCCAGGAACGTGTCGCGAGTTATCGTCAGCCGGCGTTATAGTGGCCGATATTGCCCTGGCCTGGCCGGAGTGATTAATCTTAGTTCAGGCCAGGACACTGTATCCTACCGCTGGCCCTGCAGGGTAATGATCCGTGGCACACACGATAACCCGCCGCCCTTGTCTGACACCCGTGCGTGTCCTACGGACGTCCTTCGTTCTTGTACCATCGCCTAATGGTATCGAGGATGCCGGAAATTTCGTGGTCAGAGAGGACACCTTTCTCGAACGACGTATCGGAAGACGGGGAATCTTAATTGAAATCGGGCCATTAACAACGTAAACGAGAACGTTGCAAGTGTTACACAATTGTTTTCAGCCAAGAGACATCGGCCTCGTAATTTTCAAAGCCTTTCGACGAGTTTTGTCGTACCTTTACAGGTCCACGCTTCTTCCGTCTGTTCTTCTTTTTCGGAGGTTTCTGCGGTCCCTCGATTTCACGGCCAGGATGAATCGAGTCCTGTACTCGGTTTCGTGGCGTGTCTCACTGGCAATTGTTTTTGAGGCTTTGCACGAGGAACCAGTCGCGACGCGGCTGGTGATCTTGTACGGGAATACGAGTTCGACCGGTATGAAAATCGACTGACCTCCCGGAGCAACAACGGAGCCACGTCACTTTGAGTTATGGTCGTGTACTGGGTGTTTCGGAAAGAATTTCTTATTTAAAGGACAATTATTCGCACGCATAGAGAGACTATTTTCACGTCCTATCTCGATTTTACGATACGACGACGTTTCTCTTTGCGATTTTCACTGTTCACCGACTACCTTCGCCCGCCAACGAATCTTGTTTGTCGACAAATTCTTTGACAATGATATGTGGTATTTTCTATCCGTATTTGCAGACCACCCCGTATAGTGCGTCGTGAGAGCAGCGCAGACCGGGCCGCGTGAAATCAATGTTTCATAAGCATGGATAACAGAGCCGACCGCCATGTACACCGTGACCAATGTACATCTTGATTTAGTAGATCCGTTGGACGCGTTTAGGTAGCCCGGTTGGTCGTTGAAGGTAGGCTTAGGGTGGACGTTCTGCACTCCCGGCTGCTACTCGGCTGCTCACGAGCTGTCTCGTTAGCAGTCGGACAGGGTACGAGCAAACCGTGCCAGATGAGTACAGAGAGAACGAGCGGATACGTGCGAGAAGGGAGCAAGAGTAGAAGAGAGAGGACAGAGGCCAGACACGGAGAGAAGCACAGAGACGAGAACAGAAGGGAGAACGAAAGAGACGAAAGAAAAAGAGGGGAACAAGAGGAGAGGAAAGGCCCTGTCTAATAAAGCAATTCCGTTATGGTGGTCGGCGTAACATGAGAAGCTATCCGCCCTCGTTGAATGCGTCGAGATTTTTATGCATTTACCTGTCCGCCACCCCAAAGGGACCAAGAGAGGAGATGCAACGAGGAAAGAGGAGTGGGAGTCGGTACAGTCGGCTGGAAAGTGTACCGTCGAGTGTTCTAAAGCGGTTTCGAAGTAATTTTGAAGTTGGTCGTCGTGGGGTAGGAGAAGGGCCGCTCGAGCGCTTTCGAGAACATAACGGAAGTAAAACGGCCGGCTTTAATTAAGCTTCGTTACGACGTCTGCGCGCTCCTTTCGTGGCAAATTCTTAGAAATTTTTAATTAAAAGTTACACCGGGCCGATGTCTTCGCGAGAGTTCGCTCACCAAGCAAAGAACCGTTCAAACGGAATCGCCTCGATGTTACTTCGATTAAATCCTCCGTTTTCAGAGGCAAACCACCGAATGATTCGCCCGCCCTTCTCGCAGTTTACCCACCTCCGCCTTTTCTTCTTTTTCTCTACATCGATCCCCGCATTTGGGTCACGCGAAAGAAATACGCCGAGAATTTCTTCCCTCGTTAGAAGAGCAGCGCGAACGAGTAAGCCTGGATGGAGATACGACGTCGACAATCGTCATAATAGACCCATCCCTCTTATCAATTATCAGTTCGCTCCTCATTATCCAAGTTTCTTATTCGCGCGCAACTTGGACGCATTTGTGCGGCGCTCGACTTTTCTCCACTGGCGGAGATATCGCGCTTCAGGAATTCGTTCGTTCGAGTGGCTCAGGGGTAAGTTTCGCAACAATGGCGATCTATATAGCTTCATTAAACCGGCGGCCATTCGTCAGGCCGAACGGCATCCGTGACGCCTCTGGACTCTCAACGAGCGAATTAGGGAGATTTACGGCGCTGGGACGTGACCGTGCCGCGTCTGGCTCGGAATGGACCGTATCCACTTTTCAGCTTGACCCTAGCGAGTTACGGCCCTGACTGTTGACCCCGGCGAACCGTCGTTCGTCTGGTAAATGGCGTTCGAATGTGAGAACGCGAAATCTGCAAGTTAGAAGAATCGTTCTAGAAAATTCCCGATATACAACTCCAAGATTCTCTCTTCTAGATGCATAAAATCCAACCTTCCATTTTCCGTCATTCTTACGTCCACCGTCACGGTATCAGAAAACAGGTCCTCTTCAAGTCCAGCCAACTATGCAACCTGCAGAGAAACTTTCAAGTCGTTCTGTTCCTCTCCAACGGTCTTTCCCTTTCAACGAGCAAGAAAGCCGCCAGCAAACGCGTTAATGGCGAGAGACAACAAATATGTTCGGGAAGGGAAAAAAGGAAAAAAAAAGAAAAACGACGGAAAATAGGAGAGCTGGCTGAAACGTGGCAGCCCGACCGGAAAAGAATCCTCATTGTTTTAGTTTAATCGTGAGACGAGGAACCCGTTGATTCTCACAGGGAGAGCTTACGCTAGCCAACCGGAAGCCGGTATCGCGCGCGCGAGAGTCCTGGCCAACTCGACCGTGTTCTAGAACGTTACTCGACTCCCGGACGAAATCCGGACCCAATCCCACGGTGTAAACGCCGCGGGGGTCCGCAACAGGATTCGCCGGTTCGAGTAACACACACTCGAAACGATTCCCTGCACGTACACGCGTGCGTCGGTTATAAATCATTAGCAGTGCCGGCGATTAGTCCCTTGCGGAGGGTTGCAGAGGGGATGCGTCGCTGCGATGCGTGGCAGAAGGACGCCAACAACGACGCAGGGAATGATTATTACCATGGCACGGTTCGTTTATAGGGAGGAGTGGGAGAGGGAGGCAAATTATTAGCAGACTCTGATTGGACCTACTTCCCTTCGGATGCTTCTAATGTACTAACGAGGAGATACGAGTATCGACGATTTAGGGCTCGATCGATCTTCGTGTCTTCGTTCTACGAGAATGTGCTTGGATTTCGACGAGCTGTCGACGATTAGCCACGGATTAGGCAATTTACTAGAATTCCACCCCTTGGGATATTGTACATATTGTCAGGATATTCGACGATTGCAATTGAGCGAAAGATGTTAGGTCTTACCTCGGCAAACTTGAATTTGATTTTATTTCAATATCGAGGCTAAACGTATTCCTTCGCTGGTTCGTAAATTAAAAGCTGTTGCTTGTGACAGCATTGATCGATTCTAGTCATCTTCGTACGTACATACGAGGAAGAGGATATACGATAAATAATTAAAATGCAACAATATCGAAACACCTCGAAATTCATAGTTATCGAGTACAGGGGAGAACTAGTATGATGTCGCAACAAATAAAGAGGAAAATCAAATTTCGTCACGGAGCTAAGGTCATGAATACCGTTCCGGGAACCAGCTTGCCAGTGCTATGTAACGAACATGCGGGATTCGGAACGAGGGTGGAGGGTTGCATCCCGAAAAACCACGTGTTCTCGCAGACAACGATGATATTCCAACTATCCCACAGTGGTGAGTGGCGTTAGGGTAGCGTGACGTGTGGCCACCCCTGAGGTTCGTTTTCGCGAGGGGTTGCTGCATCTCCTACGATTCTCTCTTCTTCTCTCCGTTTCTCACCCGCAATATGCTATTCTGCCCTCTGTTAGATAGCATATGCCTGGTCCCTTCTCGCACGGGTAATCCGATTTATTATATACGAGTTCATACGTCGGTATCGAGATTTTATCGCGATATCGATATCGGCAGCGCTGAGGCCAAGGGTGGATTAAGCCGACAGCCATCCTCGGAAGGGATGCCACGAATTAACAGGCTTGTTTTACTCGATGCCTATTCCCTGCGACTGCTGATAACGATGTGTCCTGTCGTATTTACGTGCGAGAACGGGGTGGCGAACCCCTCCACGTCTCTTCGATTTCAACGGAACAATAGATACGTCGAGTCGCTAAATCGCAAGGAAAAGCGACCAAAACAAGACTAGGAGAATATGCAGTGTTTCCGATGGAAAGATTGGGGATGAAACGATCGTGTTTTCTTGCAACTCGTCCTGCGACGAGACGTTTTCTTCCGTATCATGGTCAACGGAGAAAGGCGGGGAATGCTGACTGCGGTTCTACTACTTAGTGGCTAGAAGGGTTAAACACGGGGCGACGTGAAATTATTCTCTCAATTAAGCTAAGACGCGGCAGTCCGGTAATGCGTTAATTAAATCAAGACGGCGAGCGTGCGAAAAATAATTAAGGCGACCAGCCGCAGGACAAAGGACCACGTCGTCGTGGCCTGTAGAACACAGAAAGCCGGTGCAAGAGGGAGAAGGGAAAGGAAGGGGGTAAAAGTCTCCTGCGTTGCTCTACCGTGTCGGTTTGACGGGTTGCTAGTTGTCGTTTATTGTCCTGTATGGTTACGTGCACGCGAAAATAACCAGGCAGTACACGGCGACGTCGACGAGGTTGACTACGAACGAGGACGAGGACGAAGAGGCCAGCGAACGCGCCACGCCTTTCCCAACACGGCGATGGAAGAATTATCGGCGCGATGCAATTAGACCGGGCTAGAATTAAATTAATAACAATCGTGACACCGGCTATATAAGTAAAATTCCCTTTTGAACGCGTTATTTTAATTAAAAGGCAACGCACGGCGCGGATACGCGCGCATGTGCCCGCAAGCGGTCGCAGAAAAGGAGAAAGTTCGCCAGCGCGGGAACTTTTATTCTTCAATAAATTATTTTTTATCGTGTCCGCATTGTGCCGCGATTTTATGGTCTCGCGTTGTTCGGATAAACGAGGCACCCCGGGCGCCCCCCAACAGCCCTGAACATGTAAAGTTTCAATTTTCGTTATTTAACCTGTGGTACCCGGCTTTTAACGACATTTTATTAATAACGGCCAGCCGGGCGGAAACTTTCCGGCTTCATGCCCTCGTCCGCCTATGCGAATGACTCTTTCAACTCCCTCCCCCTCCACCTTCTATCGAAAAAAAATAAGTCGTTAATAATATTTTTGGTCGGAAGGCGAGCGACGAAAACCAAATGCCGCTAAATACACAGAATCGGTTTGTACGATCGTTGACAAGAGAGAGGAGAGTATCAGCGAGAGAAGTGGTCCTGTATGAAATTCAATGGTGTTCCTGGCGGTGTTCTCGACCCTCCCCGTGAAACGCGTCCCCAAAGCATGGCCACAGATTCACTTAGTACCAGTTAACGCGCACGAGCTTCCCTTCTCGCTCGTTCACTCGCTGAAAACTATTTACCATCCTTCTGATCCCCCACCCTATGCAACGTACTTCACGTCACCACGTGGCTCGGTCGACCCTAACGTCGTAAGAAGGGGGACACACCCCCTCGCCACACAATTCACGCCCTGCCGTGCATTCTACAATGCCACATATAGACTTTGTAATAGCAAAGTGCCTTCCAATTTTTAAACTACCCTCCGCATCGTAATAATAAACTAATTTCAGTCGCCCCCCGAAACTAAACGCTGCGATTTAAGTCTCTCGACTGTCTCGCAGTTGCCCCATTTTTCTTCCTACCTCGTACATCATGGATACCGAAGAGTTTCGACAAAAAAAAAATGTCAACTTCCATATAAATAGATCTGCTCCGTTAAGAAAGCCAGTATCCTAGGCGATCTTATCGCGGTCTCAGAAACTATCTACCGTGAGAAATGGCCTTGAAGAACCCCACGAACCAAAAGGGGCGACACGACTCGTACAGGCGTCAATCACACACCGCGCATATATTTACTAGAATCGCGTTCCCGGTGGCAACCGTTCTCCTCGTCCCAGTGTGTGGCATCTATCAGGCACCGAAACACACCCCCAAGGAGACGCGTACCCCTTCGGAAGCAGGATGCTGGCTAAATAATGGGCCCTGAAGGGAGGGTACGACGTGTCAACTGCCTTGACAGTGTTCTGACATTTCCTAGCTCGCCTACACCCACGCACGTTCCATCCTGCAACGTTCGCGCTCACCTCTACGACGAGAATGTTTAGAGCTATGATAAAACTGAAAAATGGGCCGAATCTAAATTCGCACGAGCCGAATTCCAGTCGCAAATGGAATTAATATCGAGCTTTCTCTGCATAAACAAACAGTCTAAGGGTGGTCGCGCAAAAGGGGCGTACGAACGTCCAGAAAACACGCACCGAAATTCCATTGTACCCTGCTGGAGTATCGGTTTACAGAGGCAGAGGGGGCAATAAAGCAGTCTGAAAAACGGAAATAAAATTTCCATCTGCGCGGCGTCGACGCGCGCCAACGAAATTACTAAAGCGATTAAGACAATGCGATAGGGGAAGATTGGAGGGGCGTAAAATTCGATTCTACCGGCTGTATACAAAAGGAGGGGCCCTTGGCTCCTAACGTCATACATCCGCAGAGGAGCCACCCCTCGAATAACTGTGCGAGCAACCCCCCCTGTCCCCTGTCCTCCGGACGACCGCGACATCGCCGCCGCACGACTCGTTTACACGAACAATCGCGCGTTTTCTACGAACAAAAAAGCTCCCGTCGACCTGTCCAAAGTTGCTGCGACAACAACTGTCTTGTGACGCGTGGCGGGGGTCAAAGGGCACGGACGTTCCTCTTCGTTACCGCGATTGTGAGAACGGAACCAACGCCAAAGCTCGACAACCTTTCCGTTATAAAAAAAAAAAAAAAAGAAAGAAACAACTATAGCACTTTTGCAGTTCTATTTGTCGCTTTATTTCGAAAATGCTGATGTATTTTTAGGCGCAGCAATATCGCGAAAGAAAGTATTTCGAAGAGCAATTGCTGAAGAATTTAAATAATGGAATCGAAATGACACTACCTGGTGTCTTTAATTTGCGCACAATTCTTTCAGCGACGCGCGACGCAATTTAATTGAAAAGCAAGAAATTCCAAAGAGATTGATCGAAGGATCGGAAAAGTCGAGTAGAGCGCAAGTAGAGAACTTTAGGAGAATTCAGAATTGTCCCGGTCAGAGTTATCATCATCGTTGTCTTCCTTTTATTTTATAAAATCGCACCGCGTGTCTGGATACTATGAAGTTAACCGATGAATCGAGTAGAGCCTCATTGCTCCTTAACTGAAGAACCACGCTGTTTTCTCCTCTTACGAGCTTCGATTCGCTGAAAGACCCTTGCTTCCTCCGTCGAGCGATTTAAAAGGATGTTCGTCAGGTCATAAAGTTCGATAGAATGACTCGGACGGATTTTATCGCGCGCTTTAGAGGCCCGATCACGAGAACGTCCCCCTGAGGACGATGTTTTAGATTTAGTTTAAAGTATCCCGACCGGTTATTGATAGGCCTCGCGACGCTATCACGAGAAGTGACCCGAATCCGTAACGGGGAATCGAATGGGGGGGTCGCGAGAATCTATTTCGCAAGATGCGAAGGTCACCCCTTAAAATTTTCTCCAACGACGAAAAAAAAGAACAGCAGTATTCTCTACCAATTTCTAATTCGATAATCCTATGCATGGAAAATTCACTTTCCTAATTACGATAAATCGATGCTTTAATTTGATAGTGGCACGACTGAAAAAACGCGATCTTCGGAGGAGGGACGCTTTAAAATTTACAAAGAAGTCTTCGTGAGCCATTTCGGCGACGTTACGAGGCTACGCATCATCGATTCGAGATGCGCCATTATTCACGGAAGCAGTACAACCCACCGTTTGTAGCGTCACAGAACACCCGAGGACGAGCCAGTGTTATAAAACTAAGTTCAGGTTGACAGTGACATAAGTAATAATTTTGTCCTTTGACGCAAAACCGATACAACAATAAATATATAGTTTCTCAAGATAAAAACCGAAACGTAATGTAAGCCTCGTACGGAATAAAAGCAAATCTGAAATCTTGTTCGCTATCGAGGCAAAGCAGCGATATCAACACCGTGTCGTTGAAAGTATCTGGAATCTGTTCAAATTAGCCGCGTACGCGTCTTGATCGCTACATTGATCAATTCGAAGATAAAAATTTAGAATACTCGTGAAAATAATATCAATACGTACAGTTACCAATTAACAAACTTGAGAGTAAAATTCAGAATTCACCTGCTCGATTTTACTAAAGCGATAGCAGCTATTGAAAACTTTGAGTTTCAGACACAGCGTTAATTGAGGAAGCTCAAGAATACCGCGGATATGGAAAAATCTGCCCTTGCTAAACAGAAAAGAGGGAAACGGACGTGAAAAGGGTTGCAACTAAACAATTTCGATTCACGTGTCGACGAACCGTACACCGGCGGCCAGCCAGTATCGATAACGTCGAGATGACGGATTGTAACAGAGCATAAAACCCCGTCGTACGTTCTAAAATAATAATCAGCCCCGGGGGTGCTGTTGGTGGCGGCAGCCAGGAATAATCAGGAATTCCGGTCGCGTCCAGGCTGTCGCACGAGGCGCCAATCATGCCAACATTCAGTCGTACGACGTGCAACGGTGTTACAGCCGAACCAGAGGCTGGTAGTAGACACACACGAGTCGAAAGAAGAGCAACAGAGAGAAAGGCCGGAGCTACCGACTCGATCCGCGAAACTCACCAATTATTTGGCCATTCGTTGGCAACGTGCGCCAAATCTACAAGTGTTTACCCTGCACTCTACCCCCTCACGGTCTCTGACACTACTGGTGCAGAGGATTGGGTGAGAAGGGAGCGAAGGGGCGAGGGATGGTGGATTTCATCGGGAGGTTCTTGCAGAGACAAACGGGCGTCGACGGAGGTGGCAAAAAAATCGAGTAAACAGTGTAAGCCCGGGAAATCGCTGATTTCTCGGAAAGAAACGAGAAAACAAACCGGAGGGAAAGAAAAAAAAAACACAGATCGAACGTTCTGTTCCTTTCCGCGATCGACCAAACCCTCCGCTGTCGTACAAACGAAACGATTTTAATTGGATGACAGTAATTGTTCGACAAACTTTTCTCCGTCGCCGTGGATTTTCCTCAGGTTCGTTTAAATTTATCCATTGTCCACCTGTTCTTCGCCAACAAATTTACCTGTGTTTACCTACTCGCTGTTTCGTCGATGTTAAGAATTCAACTGCCAGTGGGGAGGCGACTCTCGATTGTCCTCGCGGAGACAAAAGCGAGCAACGGGGTAAATCTCGCTTAAACTCGCTGATTAGTTACTCGATATCCTATGGACGAGGCATTAGAAACCTCTGACGAAACAAAGATAGAAAGATCCTTTAACGTTTCACAGAAACCATTCTTCGACTTGAACCGGTCCTAATTGGTCCACGATGATTAACAAACCAGAGGCAGTTCCGGCGACGAATTTTATTTCGTCCAGCCGCGGAAATTGTCGGTTCGACGATGCGGGTCAAGCTGAATCAGCTTTCGGCGCCACGAAAAAAAAAGAAGAAAATAAAGAAAAAGGAAAAAAAGAGAAGCTCGACGTCGTCGTGGCGCGGGACTGGGGGGTAGAGTGGGTGGAAAGGTGTCGAGGGTGTTACGGCAGCCAGGTTGCTGGCACGAACACATCGACGAAGGTTCTCTTACACACAGCAACAAGAAGCGTATGGCTGGCTCTGTATCAATACACAGAGAGCGACAACTCTCGAGAGCCAACGAGTGGCCGACATATTTTATAATTGATTCCGGCAAATTCGATCGTCGATAATGACGTGTAAACACTAATTACGCCGCGGTGCCACTAATTAGTAGCTGCCGGGGCGACCTAGCCTACGCCTAGTCCCGGCAGCCGGGTATTAATTAATTAGAACCACTCTGGTATACGCCGGTGATTGCACATGGCGCGTCACACTCTGCCATGGATCCTCGAGAAGCGGCATCGAGGCAACATCGTCGGTGCTCCTAATTGCCCCAGTGACGAGCCAGATGGTAAAACTTGCTCGATACCTTGCCGGTCAATTGCCTCTAATAACACTTAATCGATGATAGAACGTGGACGAAACGTCTACGAAATCGCATAACATGTATCATACTTATCTCCGTAATTAATTCAAAGGATATAGCAGTGCTCGTGAACCAGTTCCCCGGATTTTTATTATTATCGCGAGAATAGTTACGTCGGGATGACGTTCCATCAACTTCGTGACTCACTACGAATTACACCGTTCTTCGTTCTTAAAATCGAAATTAATTGATAGGATGAAGCTTCGCGGAGTGCTGGGAGAAGCCTTAGAACACACGAGCTTTCTCTCTGGAAACCTGCGACGCTCGACGACGCGCGGGTTAAAAGGAACTAGAAAAAAAAAAAAACGTGGAATTAGGGAGAACGAGGGGATAGAGAGGGAGAGTAGAAGATCGAGGCCGGAGTGGAAAGCAGGGAGAAATAAAGAAGAACGAAGATCCAAAGGAAGTTCGGGCTGCTTGCCGTCGTCGGCTCTTTGACTGATGATTGGCAATCGGTAAGCCGATTACGAGGCCGAGTGAATGTGCTCGCCGGGCCGAGTCTGGCCTGGTCCAACCCTGAGCTTCCGTGCTTTCGCTTGCTTGTCTACGCTCTATATATCCCTCGCAACCACCCCCGTTACCGCCAACGCCGCCCCTTCGGCCTGGAAACCAGCCCTCGGTGATCTCCTTATTAACCGCAACCCGGTAATTGCGATCGACGAGCGATTACGCTGCGCCTCGCTGGCTGCCCTCTGCGGCTAGGATTAGGCAGATTAGTCGTTGGTTATGCCGCCGGATAATTGATTGCACCCCGACAGCTTCGCGGTGCAATTAAAAGCGACCGGCTTCTCTTATGACAACTCACCTGCTGCTGATCGAGTCCCTCCATGTCTCGCACTGATTAAGTCACCCAATTTCAAACGGGGACGAAGCATAAAGAGTAGTTTTTTATACTATGCTTCCTTCAAGGTAATCGATCTTAAGTCTTAGAGGATCTTTTTTAACAGGGGAGAAACGAAAATTCCAAGATTTCACTTAACGAAGAGAATTTCATAGTCGTAGAATCTGATGACCGAGCTCATCAGAGGATTATTTGTGTCAAGAGATCGCTAATACACAGGTAACATTACGAATAGGTGTTACAGTATTGTTTTTTACGTACTTGATATCTTACGTTATATGTATTTAAAATATTCTCGACAATTGCTACGAACTTTGTTAGAAGCGATAGAAAATCGCACGACGAAGCTGTAAATTACAAAGGAAGAAAAATAATGGAAGTGATAGGAAAAAATAGGTAGCACGTTGTACTACGATTTAACCGCGTTGGTTTCACTCTATATACGGAAATACGAATGAAAATCAATCTGAATACGAAAGGGACATTTTTCTCCTATTGAATGTGCTACTTCAAAGCGCTGTATCATTGCCTACTTATTCATGAATCTGCTATTAATTCTAAACCGAGCATCGTTTCACAGTTAATATAAACTATTTTGTCACAGTGGGTATATATTATTCACGAAATTCGACGAGTCACGAGTAAACGAAAATCCGAAGAACGCGAAGTTTAAGTATTAAAGATTAGCGAGCGAGATAAATCAAGAAACGACCGTTCGATATCAAAGTACGCAGCGAAGGTGTTGGGTGAATAACGGCGTGTCCAAGCTATGGCGAGCAGCTTCCGAATATAAATGGAGCGGGTTGCTCCGCGAACAGCTCGGAATTTTTTCCTCCTCGTGCCGGTACGGCGATTATTCCCTCTCGATTTCCTCCCTTAATTTTTGCCATCCAGCAAAGAGAGCACGACCGCGACGCCGACCACATATTTAATACGACGGTCGACACGAGGGGGGCGTGTGTACATCTGTCAATGCGCCGCTCTGGACCTTGCAATTTAAAGGGGGTGTCGAGGGGGCGTCGAGGCGGGCTTGAAGGCTTGCTTGAGTTATTGGAGGTTGTCAGTGCTAGCTTCTGGTGCCAGGAACACGTGCTCCGATTTCGCGGTAAATCGCCGCCTCAACCACTACTAACCCCCGGTCGATCGCCTCGATCGACCCCTGCTTCGCAATCCCCGGCCTCGATTCTTCCTCCGACGACGAGCCGAGGTGACGGAAAAAAAAGAAAGAGAGAGAAAATTCCCGCCAACTTTCACGCGAGGAATAATAGAGCCGGACGAGAGGCGTGGGATTAGAAAAAAAAAGAACGGTCGAAAACGCGTTGCTGGCCAACCAAGAACCGATAGCACCTCATCCAGTGGGTAAATTATAGCGAGTAAAAGAGTTCGATTTTCAGATCGAATTCTTCCTTCTTTTTCTCCCCAGTGGAGGAAAATTGGTGCCGGGAGACGAGGACATATGTACCGATGCTCGGAGGTATTTGAATACTTGCTTACTTTTTTTAGAGGTATTTTAATCATAGAATTACGAATAGAGGGATCGAACTGCAACGATTTTGTTTCTTATAGTCGTGAGAGTTACGCGTAACGCTGTGTGATGACCAACGATAACGTACAATATATCTCTTTCTGCATCTGTCAGATTCTTCGAAACTCTCGTTCTACATGTTGTTGATTTTACCCGTTAAATATATTTCTCTACTTTTCTATATTTTTCTGCAATTACGTGGAAGAAAATTTCCAAAGTATCGTGATCTGGGATGGCACATTTTCTCGTATATAAATAACTAAATAAGTAGATCTCGAATAATTTATCGAAAATGCTAGTAAGTAAGAAAATGTTAGTAAAATGTTAGTAAATTGAATAGTAGTTTCACGGCGGTGTTTGCTTTTATCATTACAGCGAATCGAAACTACGCCACGAAGATTACGCTCATCCCTTCCACGAAATCACTATACCCCACCCTTCGTGCAAATACGAAATGTTTGGATAAAAAGCAATATGTACTCGAGCCCGCATGCCGAGGCATTTGTGGCACGAAAGCGCGCGGTAACACGAAGCACGCAATGTTTGGCCTGCTAAAAGTCCTCGCTGCCATCTTCTACGTCATCGAGGACAGCACTTTTAAAACGCGACACGACACGTGTCGCCGCTCTAAAAAGGGTGGCTCGCTGTGTACAAAATCAAAAGGGCGGTTTTAAACACCGCCTGCTCGGATTCGCACGGTTTTCGGCTCGTTAAATCGATCGGGATGTCTGTTCGCTCGGAACAGTCTGATTAAATTTGTCTCATTCTACTTTGGACCAACTAAAAAAAGCTGTCGAGTATTTAACTTCATCGTATGTCCTCTGTGCGTGGATTCTTCGAGCCTTTCTTTTGGATACTTGTACGTTCAAAAATTAAAAGCTTTCGATCGTAGAGTTTAGTTCGGAAGCTTCAAGATTACTCGTGTATCGAAACGTTGAAGAGTCCATCGACGAAAAGGAATTGGATAGAATTCGTACATCACGGAGAATTTTCGTCGCGTCAAATAGCTCGACATGTTTCGCTGTTTAATGTGGTCTGGTCAGATTTGTCTCATTCTACTTCGGTCTGTCTGATTCCTAATGCTATCATGCGATTTAAATTATATGCCCCACGTGTGCGTGGATTCTCCGACGTTCCTTTCAGCCGAGTAACTCAGTTTTTCCTGTCTGAAGACGAATCGATATCGAAAAGAGAGGAAACTGGAACGTATTCGGCAAGAATCGAGGAATAATCGATGGAGGATGTTTCTCAAGGGTCCACGATGGAGATGACGAATGGGAGCGTGACTACTCGGCGGAAGTTTTCTGGAAAAAAAAATCATGTTCGCCCATAGAAGCACCCTTCTTGTCTATTCACTCGAGTTGCCCTTCGCCAGCTTTATCGATTTCTTTTCATCGCGATACGAAAATAGTTTCGAGTGGCCCGACGGAACTCGAGGGCTTCTTAAGGCCGACGAAAGGGTGTACTTCTCAGTGACAGAGAACCCAAAATGGCGTCCTGATACAGGAACACCAGTGGAATGGCCATACAAGGAAAATGCATTAAATTCCTCCAATTGAAATAACGCCGATGAAAGAAAAACACGTGGAAATCCAAACGTCTACTTATATGTATAAATAAGAAGAAGGTAGGAAAAGGGGTTAGAATTACCTCGATCAAATAAATCTTCGTGATCAGCAAGCAGCTGAAATTTTTCACGCTACGATCTTACGACGATCAGAAGAATATCGCGAGAAAACTTAACGATCTGCTTACGTGTAAGCAACGGAACGTTAAAAAAACAATCAGATTTTCCTTGATCAAACACATTATCGAAACGAATCGAAATCGTTCAATGAAAAGATCTTACCACTTTGATCGCCATAAAATACCAGTTGAATCTTGATTCCTGGTTAATCCACTGGCAGGCAAGGTAGAAGAAAAGCGGCGAAAATGTAAGTCGGTCTGCGAACGTTAATTAACAAAAGAATAACGTCGGAGAAGAAGGGAGCCGGTGGTGAGGTGAACGCAAACAAGAAAGCGGAGAAAGAGAAAGGAGAAGCGAAGGAATGGGAGGGGGCGATTGCAAGGAGGAAAGAGAGAAGAAAGCGACGAACAAAGAGCACGCGAAATTTATACACGCTCCCGCACAATGTCAATGAACCTTTCTAGCCGGGCCGTGTACGTTGCGTTCGACAAAAAAGCAACGCAACAGAGGCAAAGAGCCGTGGGAAGAAAGAAGAGAGAGACAGAGGATGTTTTAATTGGACCAAATAACAAACTGTGATTGTTAGCGACAATCAAGCCGGTCGCGCGTTGCGCAGGACCGTGTCGACCAACGCCAGTGCCCCGTCGCTTAGTGGGATCGTTTTTCGTCTTTCTGTCCCGCGGTTTAACCCGCTGCCTCGTAATGAATCGCAAAGCGGTTTTTTTTTCATTCTCTAACGCCGCGATACAGTCTCGCTCGACTGTGGTTACGTCGTTTGTTTATGCACCAACCCTATTTTTCTACCAGAACCAGAATCAGAGAGAGAGAGAGAGAGAGAACTCTGTCGAAAAGTTCTGAAACGTGCTTATTGTATAGGCAATTAAATCCTGGATAAGGTGGTTGCGAAACAAGACTCGAGCTTGCTAGCATACCAGGTCAAAGTTCGATGGGATGATTTAACCGAGGGAGCGGTTAAGAGTAATGACTGCGCGCAATAATGCGGTCAGGCATTTTACGAGCATTTAAACTGTGGAACAACTAGAGATGATTCGTAATTAAATCGTTGGACATTGCGTAATTCACCGATCGTCTTCGTGTCTGCCGATTTCGTTAGAGCCAATTGGCAGAGCCACTTAGAGAAATCATAAATTCTATAAAAATAGGACGGGAGATTTGCAATGGTAGTAATTTCCAGCGAAATATCCGAACGAACACCCGGTAGATAGCGTGGCCTGGCGTCGCTCCTATTGCGTAGATCGGGGAAGGATTTTAATACGAAGAAAGCCGCGAGGTAGGCAAGCCTCATAAATACAGTTTATCCGGTGGCACGCCCATCCACGCTCATTATTCCGAAATATCTCATTCCACCGGCAGCGCCAGCCCCGGCATCGTGCTGCCGTGTCGCCAGATTTAAAAAAGTCTTATCTGAGACACGGCGAGAGACAGAAAACGGGGGAAAAAAGGCAGGGACGAAGAGAGACGGAGAAGAAGCCTGAACGAGCAGGAGATTGGAAATAAGAAGGAGAGACGAACGCGAGAGACCGTCTACACGGTAACAGAAAGGAACTCGCCGTGGGGGAGAACGCGGTGGAAACGTTAATTGTCCAATAAAGTCGAGTTACGGCCGGCAAAAATATGCCGTTAACGGCCTCGTAAGGAGACCTGGAAATGACGCGGAAAGACGTTAGCCCGCGCTTAACTTTCCCATCCTGTCTTCTACCTCGAAAACCTTGTTATCGGATCGTCAATTTTTTATTTCAATTCGAGATCGACGAAACCTACACGTATATACAGCCCAAATGCCATTACACAGGCTGTTGGTGGATTTTTTTATTGTTTTCGATATATTTGGCGAGGAAAAACGAAAGGACTTCGGTTTGTCTGGCAATCACGCTCGCATTCAGCCTGTCTCCCGATAATGGCCGCTTCCACGAGCTGGCGTCTCGCAGGATCAAAATATTTCAATCCAAGGAGTCGTGGCTCGGTGACACAATGGCGGCACGTGTTAATGGGATTAGTCGGGTTACCATGGGGGCATACAAGAGAGACACGAGGACGAGGCCAAAGTGTGTGCCCACGCACGTATCCTACCCTGTCAGGATGTGCCTCGAGAACGTACAGCCGGAGAACCGAGAGAACAGGGAGCACCACCGCTACACCTTTACATAATCCTCATATTTATAGATATTTGTTACGGCACTTCGGACGTGGCACGCATCAAGCGATAAAATTTCATTGCTCTGGTTGCCTCGCCGATGGAGAAAAACAAAGTTAATCGCGGACAACAAGATATGGGGTGAGAAGAAACCGTGGACAATCTTCTTCTCCTCCGGACAATGGTATCACGTAAGGAAATTGCGAAATCGGATGCAGTTCGAATCAACTTTCAACTTACGTTGACAGAACGCGACGAAAAATAGCTTATAAGAAAGCTTAGAAACAAATTTTCATCTTAATCTATATGAGATTGAGAAATGAAAATCTGTTAGATTCTACATGTACAACTGTACATGTGTTTCGTAACAAGCCGCATCAAATATATACATAACGTTTTACGATATGAATATGAGTGTTGCATGAGAAATATTCGATAGCATGCAGCGTTTCGGCTAGTGAAAATCAAATTCACAGAGTTAATTAAAAGAAATCTTCGAGGCACAATAAACATTCTCCAATCTCTTCAAGATATTCTCTCAAGACGAAGCGACGTCGAACAAGACCCTTGAAAAGAAACTAAGAGGGAAGAAGAAGAAAAGGGAACGAGAAAAGACTCGGACGTGAAGTAAGAAGAATTTCTCGTGAGACGGACGGAAGGAAGATGCCGAGGAAAATGAATTCAGTGTCCCCGCGGCGTGGAAGGTGAACATCTATACAAGACTCCCGGGAACAGGATCGGCCGGGATTATGATTATCCTTGCCGCGAGAAACGAGTGATTTATCCTGTCGCTGTCCTCATTACTGCTCCCGGTCACATAATCCAACCTGCTGCCACACCCTACTGACCGTTCGTGCATAGATTAAGGTACGTCCATATCGGCGTAGGTGCATCCTGCGGGTTGCCGTGTAAATTAACCAAACAGCGCGTGGAATATTTAGCGTCGTACGTCGTCCTTTTCCTTATTCCTATCCATCGTTCCAACAAAATTTACCGTAGTTCGTCAAAGGGGAGATCCTATAGTTTCCAAAATCATCGCTCGATCGAACATAAAAATAAAAGAGAAATCTTCGTTTTAACTGAATTCGCTGATAACAAAGAATAGATTTCTCGATGAAATTTCACAATTGAAATCAACCACGACTTATCCATGTGTCTTTCCTGTGTAACGACGTATATTCCATGGGGGGAGGGGGAGATGGTAAAAAAAGGCGGACCGTTTAAACGAGAGTAAAGGCAAGTTTTGCCTGCGATGCTCGCCGACTGGGAAAAACCAGAGCGATACGAGGCGAGTTCGCGCGTGGATGGGCGAACCGTACGGCGCGAGGGATGAGGGAAACGGAACGGGGTAGGTGGACGGGATTTTTACGGAGAAGAACATAAATATGGGGTATTATTCTCCGGAGCTGGTCGGTCGGCTGGCTGTCCCTCTGATTTATAGACTCGGCTTGTGAACACGGCTGCCGGTATTTTTATTTAAATTTAATACACTCCACTTGCCGCGCGGGGGTGTATTAGGCAGCTTTAATAAGCGGCCATGTACGAGTAAATATGTAATACTCGCACGCGCGCTGCGTGAGTGCTACTGACGATGATAAACGGCCGAATTCTCCTGACTTTATCCTCTAACAAGCTGAATCCTAAACAAAAGTACCTCGGTCGCATGAATGCGAAAAAGCAATTTCATCGAGATTTTCAATAAAATAATATTTTAATATTCGTGAATATTCCAGGAATTATATATACCTGATATTACATTATATCGAGTATATGAAAAATCGACACGCATCAAAAACTACTTCGTCACGATATATAGCAGGGTATCGATGTCTATCGGACGCTAATTCTAGGTTAGACTGTGTACAGTTGAGCTCTTGATATGTACATACGCTAAGTCGATCCTTCTCGCATGATGGATCGAACTAATGTAGCGTATTACGCGTTTACGCAACACGCAGACAGAATCGGTTCGCGTTGATCCTAAGCTCGTAGCGCAGGGTAAGGGCGACCGTGGGAGAACACGCAATGGGTGCTTCACCATGGTACGCAGGTACATCTATAATCGGGGGTTGCTTACACGAGGTCCCGAATGCTTTAATTCCTGACAGACCTCTTTCACAGTCTTTCGCCAAGCTACGCTACTTCCTGCTACACGATCGTGAACAGGACTCGCAGAGAAATCGACACTGACGCGCAACTTTCGAGTATATTATCGCAAACGAAACGCCGCACAAGCAACAAACCCTAGCGTGAAAACGAAGAGACAGGTGTCGAGCAAAAGGATACCCTTTATACTTGGCTATTTCGCTAAAAAGACAGATACCCAATACGCGCGATTTTACCTTTCGCCAACGCCACCAGCAAACAGACCACCAACACTCTGACCAACGTAAAGCTTCCACCACGAAAGAAAGCAGTGATTTTCATGGTTTTTTTCAGGGCTGTCGCTTTTACCTAGACTCGAACCACGAATGGATTCAACCACCGGCGATTTCCAAACATTCCTACAATAAGAACGAGGTACGGGGTAAGAAGCGGGATAAGAAGTCCGGACGATTCAGGGGAAACTAGGGGGAGAGGTTTATTCGCGGACAATATGTTTCTTCGTGCTTGCAACGAGAGAAGCACCGCTTCTAGGGTCGCTTTTGGGGTGGCTCACAGGGCTTGTAACTCGGTTAAACTGGCACGGATATTTCATTAGCCGTCCCTCGAAGAGAGAGAGAGAGAGAGTCGACCCCACGTACGACCCCAGAAGCCCGTACCACGGAGACAGACCGAGGGCTGCTGCCACGTCCTCTGATCCTCGAAAGGCATCGTCGTTTCGCTGTTCGAGGCTCGTCGCATTAAGTCGAGTGCCGCGCCACCCCACTTTCCGCTAAATTGTTGACACGACAAATATATCGCTCCTCGTTGTCTTCCCCGGTTGTGTCTTCTTCTCTCGAGGGTGTGTTTCGAAAATTTAACCGGCCCGAGGGAGACGTAACTTTTTCAGCCTCCGTTGTGATTTCGATTTTGACTTCTTGCTAACTCTTTTCGGCCAAATTTGCGCTGCACATAGCCGAAAAGGGCAAGGCTTGAAGGCAGATCCAGTTGATCGCGATGGATTATTCTAGTTCAAAAAATTTGAAATACACAGCGAACACACATTGATCTGCGCACGTAAGTATCGTAACTTACGAACACGTATCTCTTACATTTTAAACATAATTTCTACAAGCCAGATTAAACCCTTTTACTTCGTGTTCCATTGTGTAAGCTATAATTTTTAATGACCACGATGTTCTATCCCTGCATATCCTACCTTACGGAACTATTAAACGTCTGAACGTAGCGGGCAAATTACTCATCCTGTTCTATGTCATCCCTCTAGTTTTCGTTCTAGCTTTGCATACTCGAGAACTCGAAGATACGACCGACACGTTCGTCGCGATCAACGCCGAAATTCCTCTTGCGGAAGTGCATCCGTTGGACGCAGTGTCCTTTAAATTCTGGCCATCTTACCTTGCGACACGAAGGAAGCTCTAGCCGAGCTCTATAGGATGGTACAGCTGGTCAGGGCAGAGGGGCGACGAGCTGTTATCACGGACATTAGCTTTCAACGGGTCTCCCAGGATATAAAAGTAGCCCGGGGCGACCATTACTCGGACATTGTCCGCGCGAGTCTCTTTCCTTCTTTCCGTCTGCTTTTCTAGTCTCCATTCCCCTCCGCCGTCGTTCTCGTTCCCCTGTCTTTCTCTCTGGAATCGTTGGACCGAGGTGCAACCAGGGGAACGAGAAGAGGAAAAGAAGTCTTCTTATCAGAATTCCTGGTCCGTTCCAGCGTCACCTTGTCGCAAATCCATTTCGCAGTCGGCGAATTTCCACTCGTACACGTCCCTGGAATCGGGACGAGGGCTGGATTTCAATCGCGCGAATTTCCTTCGGGCTCCTTCACAGCCCTTTTTCTTCCACCTCACACCACCCTTCTACTTCCTTTTCCAATTCTCTCGTTCGCTGTCACCATCGCGAAGACGAAAATGGACGGCGAGAATCTCTTAATGGATCGTGCCTAATTCGAACGAGAGAGTCTGTACGCTTTCGTATCCGAGTGTGTCGAGAAAATGACGCGGCGAGTAACTGGCTTGTCGAATGCTCCGTTGCGAGCTTCGTTTCGACGTATTGTAGAACAAACGAAGCCTGGCCACTTTACACGCGATTCTGTCTGCATCGAAACGCATTAGTAGATCAACGTATGCAACGATTGCTGGGCGATAAGTTCGACTGCAGCATCCCCAATGGCGATTATATAGCCAACTATTATCGGTCGCTAATAAATCTACATATTTCTCGTTAATTACCCGCCGCTAAAGTTTCCCAGTGAATCTGCTCGTCGCGCATGGTTAGTCAGAGAACTCGGATGCTGCCGTCGGGAGACGGGAAGCAATTATCCGTTTCGAGATCGCGGCTCGAGCGAAAGCGTCCCTCCCTTTATTCGGCCCAATGGGGTAAAAAAGACTGAAATATTGGCAAGCGGTATCTCAACAAATTAGCTCGATGAAATGCAGATGGAACACAAAGTGAAGGGCTGGGGTGGCGTAGAGTGGGTGGGAGGGAGAAAGAGAGAGAGGGCAGAAAGGGCGAAGGCAGGGGTAACAGACGAGCAGAGAAAAAGAAAAAAAAAACGCGGGGAACAAGCCCGGAGAGTGGGAGGAGAGACACTGACGAAAGAGAAAAGAGGAGGGTGAATCAAAGTAAAGTCGTTTAGACTCATTGAACTGGAAGTAACCGACAGAGTGGCTTCCGCGCCTGCCGCTACTAATCTTATGCAATTACTTTACAATTCACTCTGCCGCTTGGCACTCACTGCCGATAGAACAATCTCTGAAATCGAGTTACCCCTCGAAACTTTCCAGGCGGCCCCACTCTCGCGCCGCGACTTTTTCAGGTAACGCCTGGTGAGCATCGTCACGATACTCGATGATACATTTCGTTTCAAACACGCCCTTCTCGTGTTTCCCTTCATCCGCTTCGATCTTCTCGTCGCGTTCCGTGGTTACGATATTTCTGTGTTCTTTTTTTTTCCTCCTCTCGTCGGGGATAACTTTTTCGACGAGAATAAAAGCGAGAAAGTGGTATCGAATGAAACCGAGAGGAGAAAAAGGAAAGTGACGGAGATTCTTTAACCGCGTCAAAGGACGCGTACCAACGGGGAATCGTCGACACGAGCAGAGGAAGCGCGACTTTTGGATGTCAGGATCTCCGGTATCGATATCTTGGTACAACGTGGCCGTATCCCTATCCAATCTTAGTTATTGGAAAACTACAAGACCTTTGCTAAACAATGGCGGCCCCATGGGGAAACGGGGAAGGCAGCGCCATTTCATTAAGGAACCGCTCCGTTCTCCTCGAACCGCGTTTCTGCGATTCAATTCGCATAGAACGAAGATCGAAATACTTTTGTAGGCGATCGAACTCGAAAACTTCACCTTGGCATCCGCGGTGGAAAGCCCGAGCATTCCCAGAAATTAATTTTTCCCCGCCGCGTTTTACATTCTGTGCTCCCTCTATCCACTTAGTCTGATTTTTTCTCTTTTTTTTTTCTTTCTTCACCGGCGCGGCGTTCTTTGTCGACGTAACGTACGACTGTCGTCGGCAGCGACACAACAGCCGGAGATAAAAATCGTTCATTACATCGTAGATACAGGCTAGAGACGAGCGTCTTATCGTGCGTCGCGATCTTTCGATCAGATGGACGGAACCACTTGAAAATCCACTTGACGAGAGGGGAATTTTGCTACCTTTCACCGTCAGCTGGGCCAATCCTGGTCGTTCCAACCACCAGCGAATTAATCAGGCTCCGCTGCATCGCTACTCGATTTCGAGCAGCGCCATTGCAGCCGGTCCATTACCATAATTGCCGTGCACAACCTTCGTCCTTTTAAAATATTTCGCAATCACGAAACTTCCCATGAATCCAGCCAACTCTGGCAACTATAGCCGAACCGTGGAAAATATTCACGATCGACGAAGAACGCGCACTGAGTGTTCCCATGGAAAGATATTAGCCATATCTTTGGTTGAGAAGAAGCAAAGTAGATAAAGAAACGCAGAGCGCACCGAAAATACGAACTAAGAGGTCATCCGTGCAGTTTGCTTAGACAGCAATGACGAAGAAACTGGATTCAACGTCCAAACTGTCAAGAACTAATTCTTATTTATATAGTTGTAATATAAATTACAATTGATATTTATTTGATTGATATTTATATAGTCGTAATATGGAAATAAAAATATTGTTTTACTTACTAAATATACTCAGACCTATGTAACTGTATGTTACGACAAGTACAGTAAAGTACACGATATTTCCTCATACTCTGGCTACTACATAGAAAACCAATGGTATCTCATAACGCACTGTTTCGACGCGTCTATGAGAACCACGATGGATTCGGGGATTTCGTCGAGTTCTAAGAATCCCATTCGATGGAACCATACCAACCCCCCTAGAGTAATCGCAGTAACTCCAAGGCGACCAGCCGTGACGACGTGCCCCGTCACCGCCATCATAATTGTTTCCTAACGGGGCCCAAAGTCGGACAAAACAAACAGCACCATATGGGCCAACAAGAAGGAAGCAGAGAAGGGGGCAAATACGATGGAGAGAACACCCTATCTAGCGACGGGGGTGCGTAGCATCCGCGATCGAGATACGCCCATGTAATCAAGGGAACCAAAGGGGCAACCCCTTGTTACACCCCCGAAAAGCCTCCCTTACAACGATATGGTGAGCCGTGATTAACTTTTCGTCGTGGCGCCGCGCCCCATTCATTTGCCATTCATTCGTGTCCGCACGGATTACTACCGGTACCGAGTTGCGCTGGCCTGGTGTGCGCGTGTCCATGGAAAGATCAGAGAACAAAATCACTGACTGACTGAGTGACTGAGTGACTGAACGGCTGATTCCAACCCGAGAGTCGTATCCACGAGGCAGAATTGCCTGTCGACGATAATTTCGTCGACGTTCTATTGCCGGGGAAAAGAGCGGAATTGTAAATGTAATTGTCAACCAACGACCCTGCGAAACCCTTTAACCCTTTGTCGGTCTAATGATGACACGAAGAATTTCAATCGAACGATTTAGAAAATTATTATTCTCGAGCTTCTTTCAACGAGTATTAACAACTGCGTCAGTACAATGACAACGTAGGGATACGTAGAATTAAAAAAATTCTAATGGGTAAACGAGGTTCTTCAGACCTTCGTCTCGAATTCGTTGGAAATATTTCCAACGATTTTGGACAGAGAGCTGTAACGTACAACGTGTAATTAATGGACATGTTGTCTCCAGTCGGGATAATTATAAATGATTCTAGGAAATTATTATTCGATAAAAAAAGAAATCGACATTTCCAGGGTATCGCGATAAAATGAGAAACCCCAGCAATTTCGAGCTGACGTTCAGTTTAAAGCGAGGTCCGTGACTCACCGCCTTAAAACCGCGGCCCAGTGACAAAGAGAAGGGGTTTCCGCCCTCTTCGGTCCAAGATTTAATGCCTGTTGGTTATCAGAGTAATCGTGAAACTCACCCCATCGACCTGCCGCCCGATTTCCACGATCCTCACGGGGCGACCGTTGATTGAAACGTTCTGATTGCATCCCCCAGGGGGTGGCATGCGGGTGCCACAGGGGGACGCCACCCCCGCTCTTCCACGAACCCCGGCGATGCGGCACGTACCCACTTATTTGGTAGTCTAATGTCTAACACGAATGTCACCGTGACGAGGATGCTGATGATGTGGTTCGTGATTCGATCGGAGGCAATGCAACTTCTACAAGATCGTGGCTTTATTTTCTTCGAACAGACTAAGAGAAAATCGCTAAGCGCAAGAACGAGCAGAGTGTAGGTGTTTTTCTTTTTTTCGCTCTGTCACTCTTCTCCGATTATGAAGTTTTTCAGCCACAGCCTGTGGCTAATAAAACTCAGTTATTTCCATCGATATTCGTATTTCAGTTTATTACGAGTCCAACGATCAACGTGTTAACCACGCAGAACAGAGAAATATGTTTTACATTAATATGTTCGTTTGGTGTGTTTATAAAAATAGGAATCTGGTACGAAAGTCCGGAATGTAGCAATCAGTTACCTACAATTTTGCAAATTTTCTGAAATTTCCTCCTTCAGATGACTCAGTGCCTATAAAAAGTTTAAGCGAAGGAAGAAAAGAACGCACTCTCTATCCAGCACACGTAACACAACCGCTTCCAATCCCAAGATCCACCCCCGTGCGCGCGTGAGATCGAAAAATCAGGCACTTGAGGGCGCGAATTGAAAATCTGGTCTGAGATAAAAAAAGACGAGCAAGGAGGGACGATCCTCTGGCAATTTCTCGCGCCCCTAGCGCGATAAAACCTAGTCCTGGCGTTCGAAGCAAAGAAGAAGCCGCGAAGAAAAAGATGGAAGGAACAGTGGAGAACGGAAGACGCGGAGGAAGGGGGAGCCGTTGGTCGTGGAGGCTGGTATATCAGCATATTTCAAAGATAAGCCTGCTCACCCTTCTCGAAGAAACCCCTGCAGAGCCATCAGCTATAATAACAATCCGATATGATTACGCCATAATCGTAACGCAGCCGACGAGACGGCAGGGTAAAATTACGCTCGTGAATTGAGATACCGTGTTTACGTCTTCCAAAGTGGCCGCATAAACAAAATTAAACAGCTCCCCATGGCGCGTAGCGTTAACTTTGCGCTAGTAGAAAATTGGCCAGCGAATTGCTTTGCCACCGAATCAAGAATGCTAAAGAATCTTAACGACATCGACGAAAGACGGATCCCTTCCGTGAAGAGGGCAACAGATTCTTTTGAAAAGATTGGAATTCGCTCGTTTCCTATGGAAAGCGGTACATTAGGCGAGACGCGTTCGTCAGACAAAAGCGGAAGTATTCGTGGTTGGCTGCGTGATTGTCGAGCTTCCAAGGCCGCGATGTAAATAGCGGCAATTAAAAGTTCGGTGGAACGTTTCAATCGAGGCTGAAAAATCAACCAGCAAGTTCGCCGCGTCGAAAGTATCACCCGAGCTGGTTAAAGAGAAACGGTAAAGAACTTCGTGGTCCCTTTCCCTTGCTTCTTGAATACCACCGCGAGTAACACTTCCCTCTCTCTCTCTCTCTCTCTCTCTCTCTCTCTCTCTGACCAGTCTTCTGATTGCGAATTCTGGGAGAAGCAGCCACTCGAGCCGGTCCGCAATTTCGCGGGCGACCTTCGTCTCGTTGGCCAAGTCGCGGCTTCGACGTCCAGAGAGAAAAGGGTTATCCGCAGAGGGCGATTTTGAGGAGATAGAGGTGGCTATGTATTCGTGAATCCATGGAAAGATGGAAGATCGGGACAACGCGCCCTTCACGTCACTCTCAATGCGTTCAACGTCGACGAGGAGAGCACGAGGGACTACGAATCCACGGACAGGAGGAGTTTGTTCGCTGAAGTCGATGGAAAGGGGGAGCAATCGGTTAGGTGGACGAAGACAGAATCGGTGGAAGTACATGGCAAGAAGAGAACGAAAGCGCAAGGGTAGGTAAGAGAGAAGGGGAGACAGAAACGATCGGTAGTCAGCTGACGAGGAACGAATATAATAGAGAGAAGAGAGAAGAAAACTGGCAAGGAAGAGAGAAGATGAGGGGGCGGCGGAGAGACTCTCACTTTCCTGTCGGCAGTCGACGGTCCGGATTGTCGATGGAATGCTAAACGACCCGGAATCGCTGAATCGGTATTGAGTCCTCTTTCGTGGTCTCTCGTCCTTCCTCTCTCTCTATCGCTCGCGACACAGAGTGGCTCGCTCGGTCTTTGTCGCGCTTACTTTCTCCCATTCCTTCTGCCACCTAGCCGCCAACTTCCGACCGCCCTTAGCATGCCGGTGATTGTGCTCGCCGTTTTGTACGAATTTGCCTGTTGACTTCGATATCTCACCTTCGGACGAATCGGCAGTCCCGGCATGGAAATCGAATACTCGGCGGCAGCCTCGTTTGCCAACCGCCCTCGGCCTCCGAAAAAACCAAAGTAATTGCGAGGCGATAGATCATCCTCCGCTGTCTTGTACATTTTAATCGCTCAGCTTTACAGTCTTCGAGTTACAACCGTTCGAGTTATGAATCATCGAAAACCGAAAGTAATTGGAAGTAATTGCGACGTGATCAATCGAAGTACACGTGGGAAGAACATTTCTTGATTTCGATATCGCTTATTGTTGATTAAGATAATTCAAAGGGAAACGACATAGAAATTACATAAATTTCTCGAAGATCTTTGCGACCAACAAGTTGCGACCATCTACGATCTTTAGTTCCTCGAAAGATCAAGAACTCCAGAAACACTGAAAGTCTACGAATCTTTGAAGCAACCTTAGCCCATGCTTAGACAAAAATGCTGTTGATTTCGATGAACTTCGAAACCTGGAATCTTGCCACGGAAATGAATACTCGCTGCCAGATCGCTACGTTTACCAATCGTCGTTAATTGTCTTTGAAAGAACGAAAATAATTGCCAGACGTTTCACCATTTCTCATCTCCAATACAATTCGATCATCCACATTCGAACTACGAGTTGCCAAAAAATCGCAAACGAAAATAACCGCGTTACGCTCCTTTCTCATCTCTGATACGCGTGTCCGAGTCACCAAGTTACCCTTGAATCACTAAGAGATCAAAAAATCGAGAAACACCGGAAACCTACCGACGAAGCAGCCGTAGACGGAGCATCCAACGTCTAATTCCCGTGGAATTTCGCCGGTGTCTCGGAGCGGCATATCAGTCCGCTTCTATCATCTTTCCGCGCATACAACCGCCCAACAGGGCACACGAACGCCGCGTTGAACGTGTCTACGCGGCAACGTGGTGTACGTGTGTACGTTCCGTTCGGCATTATCCGAGCTCTAGTATCTGATGACCCGCCCAGGGCTGCGTCTGACAGCAGCAGCCGGGAAATGAGGACTTCTAGGAGGCGAGTCTCACGCGGGGGTGAGTTTTGCGGAGGGCACTCGGTTCTACGGGTTTGCGGGTTGAGCGCAGGAGCGGGGCCGCGAGGTTCGAGGGTCAGGGGAGGGCGCCACGGAAGAGGGGTGACAGTCTTCATGTCATGCACTTAAATATGTACCCGAGATAATGCCGTCGAGAGGACCTGCGGGGCTTGCCGAGTTCTCGAATGGAATGGAACGACCCGGAGTGTTTCAGACAGTTTGTTTACCAGCCGAGTGTTTCTCGCTCTGCTCCCTCCTCCTTCTCTCTGTTTCTCTCTCTTGCTCACTCATCTTCTACGCTCGACCAGCATCAATCCTCTTCCGTGGCGGGCTCTTTAAACGGCGCTCTCTTCCGGTCGATTGATATCTAGAAATATTCGCACGTATTCCAACATCTTGCACCGGTTTTGAAGTTAATTCAAATTGACTTCAGTTCAGATACCGTGCAGAAACGTGGAAACTGGTAGTAAGATGGTACAGAAATATAGGGGCTTTCTCTCGTTCATCGTCACGTAATCGTTGCCTGTCAGCTTGTTACCTTGTTCTCTGTTGCAAACTCCATTTCCGGACGTATTTTGTATTCCACTTTTGCTTTTTTCAAACTTCCTCCCCCTTTCTCAGTCTTTTTATCTTAATCCCATTATCTTTAATCCCATTTTAGGAACCTACCGTGTATACGTTCCTATCGATTCCAACGCTATGATTGAATATACGACCTCGCAGTGTACGCATTCGAATAAGCTTCTCGTGGAAAATTTAAAAATCATATTGCGCTTGAAAGCCAGCACAATGCTTACGCTTATTTTTATGATCGAATCTACCTAGTAGAATTTGGGTCTATCGAAAGTGTATCGAATGTATGAAAATATCCAAATCACGATAGCTTTCCTAACATTTACCGATCGCAACAAATTTCTCCTGCTGAGTATCTTAGTTGCTATCGTAGAAACACGAATTCCCATGAACATCGCCAATCTGATTAAAAATAATTAACCAGTCGTCTGTTCCTTTGCCTAGCCATTTTGTCCTCCTTCAACTACAATGTACCCAGGATGTTGCTGAAGGGGTTGATACACTTAACTAGGAACTTAGCCTGACCGTAGCGGTGTATGATTTCCAGAGTTCATAGAATAAAGGAAGTGGCGCGAAGAATCGAGTTAATCGATAAAAAGGCGGGAAGAAAGGTGAGTGTGTGCGGCAACGTCCCCGGCAGTGGCACCGCGTCGGCGACATATGTGAATCGAGCCGTGTGTGCATATGCTAATGCGAGAATAAACGGTTCTATTAGAAGAGCCAACAAACGCCCCACTCGATGAGCGCGGGGATTTGAATACATAAATACTCGAGTTCCTGGCGGGTACGTGTGAGTATACGCAGAGGCAAACGCGCGATCTGCATACGTACGGGATCAGGAGGGTGTGATGTTTTAATCCGTCCACGATCCCGCGATTATTTCTTCACGGGGGATGGGTGCGCGATATGCAAAGTGGCTACGGATACTCTAAGAATTGGTCACGATTTATTAAGGACGCTTCACTGTGATTTCATCGTTGGCCAATTTAGCAGACAACGATGTTGCAATAGCAGCTTGTACATTTTCTTGACGATCCTTTACGTTCATGCGAAATTATCGCAAAATTCCAGCGGCTATCAATTCCTTGTAACGATGGATTTTGTTCGAAATGTTCAAAGTGTTGGAAGTTATTTGTAGGAAGTTATAGAGAAAGAAAATTAAGTACAAAAGTAAAATGGCACGTCTTATATATCGAAATTAGATTCCTCGACTAGTTTCCTAGAAGGTAACCAGGAGGAGGATTAAAAATGATATGAAAGAGAGTTAAGACGATGAGATGGGAAACGCGATTTATCGATTCGCTGAAGAAACGATCGAAGAAAGGCAAGGAGAATTAGATAGAATTCGAAAGGAATTCCTACGTCACGGAGAAACAGTTTCCAAGGGACCCGAAGTCGTCGCCCGGCAACTCCGGCATTCCCAAACCATCCCTTGGCCATTCCCCAAGAAACGCCTCCATCCACCGCTTACTCTGTCTAATTCCAACTAACTTGCTCGATTCATTTTCAATCGCGTCCACATACTTCGACACCGCCGAACGCGGACCTAAGAACCACTCGCCATTAGAATCCTCACTGTTCTGTAGAAAATTCGCTAATTAAAATTATCGCGCGGAAAAGGTTGTTCCTGGCACAGCACACACGGACAGAGCGGAAGACTCTCGTCGCGAAACGTCGATGGAACAGGGCGAAACGGCCGACGAAGAAAAATAGAATCTTCAGTTTTCTTGGCAGCCAAAAGGAGAATTTCCGTGGCACTCGACTAATGGATGCCGGCAGTCTTATGGCAGGGTGGAGTGAGAATATAACGCGCTACGACGAAGAGAGAGAAGGTTGGAAAGCGACGCGGAAGAAGCCAGAAGGGGTGAGCGCGAGCGAGAGAAAGAGAGAGAGAGGACGTCGCGACGCCAAACTTTAACTCGTTAATTACCGGCGCGAGGGCAACTTCTTGTCGGCGCTCGAATATTTCAAACTATTGTGTTCGTAAACCCCTCGGGGCTTGGCTCGGCCAAAGAGACCCTGTGTATATAGTATACACTAGGTCCTGCACTCCTGTTCCTGCCTCCAGACTCGATCCTTCGTATACGATCACACGGACGAACGTCTACAGCGTACAGCGCCATGAGAAAGTATTTAAACTTGACTTATCGTGAAGAACATTCATGTACAATATATATACATGTGTGCGTATGTGTGTTCTGTATAAAAAATACTGCAAGTTTACCGAAAAGTATCGAAATGAGATACGACCGTCGTGATTATATCGGTCGAATTTGACAGCGAAAGAAACCAACACGTACGGTGAAGAAATGGAGGAAGTGGAGAGTCGACTAGAATGGAAAGGTTTGAGGAAGTTGGTTACGTGGACAACAGAGCTACAAAATGAAATGTGTAACCCAAGTTTGTTAGTAATTTGGTAGTATTTTGTTGAGAATTACAGAATGTAATAGGTAGTTTGATTATTCTGCTTATCGAAAGTTTCCGCTTCCGGAGAGGGTCCAATACTCTCGATAATTTCCACTATCGAATTTAACGATTCACGGTATCGTTCACGATCGCCGCCTCGGAAATTCGGAAGAAATTGAGATATACGCGAACGAACGCATCTTGCGGGGCAGAAAAAGAACTAGATTCTGTAATTACACGCCTTTCGTTCAGAAAGTTTTGTCATGGAATAGCGAAAGCGCGATGGCCAACGTTTACGAACGAAACGAAACGAAACGTAACGAAAATTGTGGAATTGTATCTTGTTATTTTATAAACGAACGATAATTCTTCGTCTGATCCTCGGATATCGAATAAAATTATTAAGATGCAACGTCGTCAGCCGAAGGTTTCACCCGATTCACCGCACGATACAGCAAGAGAATGACAAATCGCACAAACATGCTGATACGAATCTTATCTGCTACGGATTATACCAAGACGGCTCAGACACAGAAAACACTCAATAGATCTCTCACGCACGTCATTCTAAAATAAAAAGAAAAACTAAATTAGAGAAACACAGTAGCACTCACCTTGCTAAACTTACGACCATTACACCCGCTAAACAGGTTAGCAAATATAGAAAATGTCCAGGTGGCAAATTATGACAGATTTCCTATATATCGAAGAAGAAAAGAAGAAAGGTTTACCCACGTAAGCATTGAAAATTTCGAGAACCACATGTAAGCAGATAAGTGAAATTGTAAATCCTATTCCAGCCGACTGGAATCGTATCTGAGAAGACACCTGCTCGGGATCGCAGGATCTAAAGAGCGGAAACTATATCCGGTCCTCCAAAGTTCCTCCATCCGGATGAAAAAACTAGAAAAGTTGCGCTCGCTTCGCGTGGGTGCAAAGCGTAGAAAATATGGAAAAGGGAAGGAAGAGAAAGCTGAGAGCGAGAGGGACGAAGCATCATCCGGGGGCCAGTTCGTACATAACGTTAATTGTAGCAATTATTACGATATTATAATCCACCCTAATTGTACGGCCAATCGGCACGCGAAGTGCTTAATTGCTTCTTCCGGGGGGTGGGAAGGGTGCAGAGGACGGCGCGCAGAGGGCGGAGACGGTGGGTGGAGGGAAAGGTACATGCAATTAAATTAATCGCCACCACTCTCGAATACAATGATAATCCCGATTACACCGCTACTTTCTAGAGTCCTCGTCGCATGTTTGTTATATATCCCGGCGGTTTTCGAAGGAACGAGCCGATGAAATTCATGTTCGCTGGCAATAACGATGATTCGTAACGATCGCGAACAGAAAGAGGGAAAGAATAATAAACCCGCTGATTTGCGATCGACGAAATCAACGAAATGTCTTTGGACGTTTCCACGAAAGGCAATTTGTAACATATACGTTATCACTCGCAAGTATGTGGACGCATTGGGCGATAAGAATTTTACCAAAGATTTTTTCCAAAAATAATTTCGATGCAGCGCTCGCTACGTTTTCCATAGAAGTCGTCAGTTTGTAGCTTTAAACAGCAAGGAGAAGAATCGATCTTTCATGATATAAATTAAGAACCAAACCATGGATGTCGTGGTAATGCTGTCACGCTGATTTTATATTTCGACAGAATTCGACGAATCGTTTCGATTTATATTTTAGAATCGCATTCGGCAAACGCGAGGATATTTCTTGCTGACTTTGAAGCTGCAACGATCGCAACCCCGGCTCTCTCCAACAATAAGACGTAATTATTTGTTTCGCCGCGGCGGTGTGCACAGTCCGAGAAGTCGACGAGAAACGGAATTATTTTTTTAAAGTACCTCGTTAAATATTTCTCTTGTTCGAAGAACGCGAACCCCGCCGCGCACAAAGCGAGCCAACGAATTAAGTAAGCAACGCCGCGCTGCTCGCCTTTATTTTTCCCGCCAAGCATCAAAACTTCCTTCCGGACTTTTCCTTCCTCCTGGCCGCGCTTTGTTTCGCGACTTTCCAACACGCGACGTTTCTCGTCCAGCTACGATTGGACGGCTGCTTGATTCGTGGCCTCCTAATCGTCTTTTCGTTTAACCCTTTCCCTGTAAACGCGAGTATTCCCTTTTTTCACTAGATCAAACGCAACACTATGCTTCGTGCAATTTCAATTTACAATACGGCGTGTTTAACGAGACTATTTGTCAAACAATTTATGGAAATCTGAATCCGGAAGGTTCGAATTATTTTAAAGACTATTATCACCCAATAATATCATTGACGTTCCTAATCGTCAAACACGTACAGCTATTTGAGCAAATAATCTGTCTTTAAATTCTTCGAATTTTGACATGCAAATCAGGTTAAAGAGAGATTTATAAACCGATAAAAGGTGTTTGGATGTTAATAGTAAATATAGATAATAGCAAATATATGAATATATATGATAAATCGTGAAATATATTACTATCGTGTATCTTAATAGAGGGTGCGGTAACATCGAACGTCCTAATAGGCGGATAGACGAGGCGATTAATACGAGGAGAAGTCGGGAGTTCGGTGATCATTATACGAAAGGAACGCGAGACCGTAAGCACGCGAGAATGTCCAGAACGATGCTTCTATTGTTCGCCGGGCGAGCCAGGCATTCCTCGGCCACAAGCGTGTATCTTCGTCGAGAATTTTCTCTTTCGTTTTGCACGATTTTCCCTCCTACATACCCATAGCGCTCTTAATAAGCCATTGCCTGGCTGCCTCGTAAATGCGCCAGCTAGAACCAAGCGAAAAGACGATGAAACGAAGATACCACAGTAGAAGCAGCAGCGTTCATTTGCAGATGGAACATCCTCCGTCTCTCTCTTCACACCCTGGAGACTTCGTTATCCGAAATCTCGGACCATTCTTCGAACGATCCCGCCTCGAAATCCGGGATTTCGCGCTGCGACTCGAAAAATTCCCTCTTTCTTTCTCGCTGGCTCGCACTTTTTTATTGTTTGTTGCTGCAGTGGCCGTAATAAGCCAGCGATACACGTCGCTTGTGGGAAGTTTCGCACCGTTGCGGAAGATTCATAGCCGTTTCGTCGAAGAACAGAGAAAGAGACGTCGGAGTTGGCGGCGCGATACCCGTTCACGGCTGGCCAACCACGTTATACGGAGTCTTCCAGGCACAGGTGACGTTCCTTGGTTTCGAGGTGTGCACGTCCGTGGAAAACGGGAACGCTGGATACGGCCCTGTCGTCGGGATGAGGCTAATGGACAAAAGGGTAGGAGCGAGGAAACGGCAGTGCGCAGCCGTGAAAGGGTGCAACCAACGATTAACAACGAGAGGGCCGAGAGTGTCGCCCGAGAGTGCTGTCTTCGTGTGCCGTTTTCACGCTGTCATCGTCCTCGACCTGCTCTCCTCTCCTCTGTTTCCATCTCTACTTTCTTTTCCCGCTTTCTCCGTGTACATGCCTCTCCAGCGTTCTGCTCTCTCTCTTTCTTCCTTTCCTTCTTCTCCGTTCCTGTCCCCGGTTCGTTTTCGTAATTGAAAGACGACCCGTGCAGCCTGCATCGTCTCCCATCCTTGGGCGTTATTATGCAGAATCTTCGAGGCGCTCATCGTCGTCGTGACCGCGGCAGCGTGGTACTGCGCGATCGAGGACGAGACAGATCGCTGGCGTGAGTACTTTCTTATGAGATTTTCTTAGGGTGGAAAAAGCGAAAGAAACTGGAAGATTTGAGATGGCTACACGCTTGCTGTTGCTAATTATTTGCCCTTGCTGAGCGACAATTAAAGCGGCGTGGTAATTTTTCATATGGCAACGCGAAGATGAGCCAAATGGGACCCAACACGCGTGATTCTCTTCGTTTCGGGGCTCGGGTACAAGCTGGGACCCCGGAAATGGCAGACTAACGAACAAAAAGCGGTAGCACGCGCTGCATCGTGAAAAGGTGCAGCCAATGATGAACAGCGACCCAAGGGTTGTCGTTGTGCTTTCCTGGCTACGTATCTCGACGTAGACCCCGACCAGCGGAGCCGCGCTCTATTTCTTCCCCTCTTTAGAAAAATATCCACAACCCCTGAACCATCTCAAACGTTAATACCAGCCTTTCAGACGGTCTAGCTCATTCGATAGCTAGATGCGCCTAATAATTACTTCGCGTTCCTACGCTTTACCAGCACTTGGGATATTTCAATAGTCACGGCGAGTCCGGAAATTCCGAGTTCTACCAAACAGATCAATTTTGGAAGATCGTAACGCTCGTCTTATACGAGGGAAGTGCAGCAGATCGATCGATCAGAAATCGCAGAGGAATCGAACGAAATTCAGCCTTTTTTCCGAGCTAAGAAAATACAGCAGTAGATATTTCATGAAGGCCACGTGATGGATCGAGCCGCGTTACAAAGCGATTTTTAGAACGACTGGAGAGTTGCATGACGATGAAACGCGAAGCCGC
Source organism: Bombus flavifrons (assembly GCF_040668555.2). NCBI lineage: Eukaryota > Metazoa > Arthropoda > Insecta > Hymenoptera > Apidae > Bombus > Bombus flavifrons. The sequence continues at coordinate 8,722,492 of NC_138453.1, forward strand.
CTGCGAAGATGCGCAGATGACGCGGAATGACGGGGCGTTCTCTCATTAGGCACGAAAACTCGCGGCTGAATTATAGCCCTTAATTTACACCGGACTACGGTGTTGTTCCCCCGCAAGCTCTCGCGAGGCAACCGAGCGGATGGAAACTAGGCTAACGATGCGGACGCAGAAAGGAAGCCACTCGTCGCGGAGCGAAGTTAAAATCGATAAGCAAAATGCACCGTCACGTTGCTACCGGAATCCGGTGAAAAATGTGACGAGGATCATGGATGAACCCTACTACACATCACGCCCGTGGATAATTTCACGCGTTATATAACACTTCGATCTTTGAAAGGAGACACAGAATTTTAACCTTCTCTTCTAAATTCTCGCTGGAAAATAATCAGCGAATTAGAAACTAGATCACGAAACCGACGAATCGCGAGGTCGGTCGTACGATTCGCGAAATACTTGGCGTTAGCTTTCTCCAAGGGGGTGGGAAAAGCAGGCGCGAGATGTCATCGTTACGCGAGGTCGCTTTGACGCGCCTTCTACGCATCGAGCGACACAAAGGGCACGCGAAGAGAGTTTCGCGGAAAAAGGGTGGTATTTTATGTACATTTTAATAGTTTCGCAACTAAGAAATGCGGATTAGTCGGTATCGACACGATTTCAGTCGTCCGACGTTGGCTGTGGAATTAAGCGCCGGTGAAAGGCGGAACGAGGAGAGAAAAAAGAAGAAAATAAGAGAAAAAGGAAGAAGAAGACAAAGGAACGGGAACGCGGAGGAGGAAAAAGGGAGCGAGGCAGGGCGCAATGACTACGACGTAGTCGTCCCGCGTGCGTTTGATCCGCGAGGATACGAAGCGGATTAAGCCGATAGAATTCTCGCAGGAACGCGACCGTGTCTCCACACAACCGACACAACAACCGACCGTCGGTCGCGCTCAAAGAAGCGATTCGAAGCACGACCCACACCTGAAAAGGACCGTTTACAACTGGCGTTTCTCTCTCTTCCGGAGTTCCTTGTCCGTCCTCGTCGCGGTTCGCTGCGCCGCGCGAGTCAGCCCGACACGATAATTAGCTCGCGAGCTAATTTCCCGCTGATTGTAGCGAATCATCGCCAAGTGTCGAGGTTTAAACGATGAAAGCCACGCGCACGCGAGACAAAGAGAAACGTCAAAGAGGACTCTGTCTCCTTTCCGCGGAGATGCGTTCAAAGCGGCAAAAGCTTCGCTTTTCGGCCGCGTTTGATGTCGAGCACTCGCAAAGCGGGAACGTTCGCGTGCGTCACCAGCCGCGGTTCGCTTTAATTTAAACCTCTGGTCGTCGTTGGGTGATAAAACGACGCTGACTTGGTACCGCGATCGAATCGTATCAGAGTGAAAGAGTCGCAACGATCGTGCCGTACCATAGCGATCCTCACGCCCTATTTCCGGTAGTGGTGGAAAAAATGAGCGGCGGAAAAACGTGCAGTCACGGTTTTCCGTAACGAGAAATAGCAACGCAGAAAATAGGAAACCAGTGCAATGGCGCGTTTTTCGTTGCTAGCTTCGAAACCTCCAAGAGTCCGTTAAATTCTCAATTACGATGCGACGACTGACACAGGGACTTCTCCAAGCTCCTCAAGTTCGTTCGCGACTCGTGATTTTCACGCTGCTTCAACCGTCTCCCTTCTCTCATCTCCCTTTCCTTTTCTGTTAGCTGACGAAGCAGTAGGTGGTGTTACGCGCGCGAGTGCGAAGGGTGACACTTCCGCGTCGCGACGCATTGCCGTGTTCACGATGCGTGTCACGACGACGGTGACGACGACGACGACGACGACGATGGCTAGGAGAAGGGCGACACACAGCGTCGGTCGTGACACGCACACAAACGCCCACTTTCACGGGGTCCTCGCTATCTGTCTATCTTTCTATCCACGTTTGTATGTCTGTGGCGTGCACGCACGTATTAAGGACGCCCAGATGCATTGCCTCGATGAAGTCACCGCGGTGTTGCTGCACTTGCTCAACATAAGTGCGAATTGCAACACCACACCCACCTCCGCTCGTCACCGCTCTTCTCAACCACCGACCTCCGCCATCCTCGTCCCACCTCCGCGCTGTCGCTGCCACGGCGCCGAGGGTGGTTGCGAAGTGAGTGCCGTTGCGTGCATAACGTGCGGACGCGCATACTAATTACGACGTTTCCATTTTGCGCCATCCACCGCTCGCTATCTGCCATCCACGGCCCCTCCGTTTCGTTTCGTTTCCGACAGCTTTGCAGTGCCGTACCTAAAGGGGCAGCCGTCTTTTTTAACGTCGCTTGAAAGAAACGACCTCTGAACTTTGCCATTCCAAAAGCGCACCAACGATTCCACGCTAAAATCGCCACGGGACCGACAGAATTTCGATGTCGATGTTTTGGTACCACGTTGAAATTTGCCTCGGCGAACACTCTACGTGTAATGATATCGATGAGAACTTGTTTGATTCAGGCGATTGTCGTCTTCCAATATCACGGAAACGATTAGAATTGTCATTGAACGTTTGATCTTATACGCAGGCACAGGCAAACTTTTCATATGTTCATTGACAAATGTACATTTTATTTATCCTACTGGCGACATTCCTTTTTATCGTAGATGCTCAGTTCATCATCCTCGTTATTTTCTTCATCGTCATCGTCATCGTGTATCTTCGTCGTCTATGTCATCTTACAACTGCAACGATTATCAAATCCTTGAGGAATATACCAGAGTTAAACAGAATGTACGTTTAAACAATTTACATAAACTCGAAACGAGAAATTATCGATCTTTCGTATCTTTTACCTGAGTAATTATTCAATACTGAGAAAGATAATTGGGTCGAAAATCCAAAGAACGGAATAAGATTAATGAAACTTTCAATCCTCGGAAGATCCGTTTAAATCGCCTGTCCTCGTCTATCAACTATCCATAACCTGGCTTAAATCCTTTTCTCTACTTCGACGTTCCCTTCGCCGGCAGTTACATGGCGTTGGTAAAACCCGAGAGAAAGATGGCAGAGCAGTCCGGAAGAAGGGAATGAGACGAATTCAGCAGCCCTTTTGTCAGCTTGCCTCGACATTCGTATTCTGGTAATTAGTTCATTTGCCTGTGCTAATTACGTTACTTTTTAATACGGTACAAGAGAGAAATGGCTATGCCGTGTACACGTACGGGTCGTCGTAACGCGAGCGTGCACACGAACGCGGCGTACCTTCGACGCGCGAGTTGCGTGTTTTCTTTTTTTTCGGAAATTCGAAAGCAACACCCCGCCGCGTGTACCTCGTATTAGCCGCGACCCCTTTTTCCTCTGAGCGCCAAGCGACTCGAAATTTCACCCTGTCGTGAGTGGAAACATCGTCCGAACAGTCAGCAGGCATTAACGTTTCTAATTTTCACAGAGAGAACTCGTTTACAAGATTCCCGTGAATTTGTTCTCGCCGCTGGATCTATTAATTCGTACTTTTCACGCGGTATTTCGATATTCTTTCGCAGAGCGACGAAGAAAGGGGCTGTGAATTGAAAAAGAGCGTAATCTCCGCGATTCGGCAAGTCTGAACCCCTACGCCGAGTGTTTATCTGCTGTCCTCTCAGCCCTCTCTTGGTGGCTGTTCCAGCCTTCTCCAAGCTCGCAATTAGGGGGCGTCGGGACTGTACGCGACGCTACGTCGCCCTTTTGCCTGTTATTTAATTGGGATGTGCAATTGAATGACACTCGGTACACCAAGTAACGGGAAAGAGTTGTGTCGCGGCTGCTGCCATACCTAACGACGTCATTGTGCATTCCCACTTTCGGCCCACTTCAATCTCTTTTTTATCAACCACTCTCGATGATGGTTAACGCCTTACGAATCGACGTCGCCTCTGTTCTCAAAACAGGCAGAAATCGAGGCGTCATCGTTTAACGAGGTCGTTGCTATTTTCAGTCGATTATAGGGGAGGCGTGGAACAACGTAGCCAAGTACAGTACTCGCGTAATTTCTTTTTAGTAAGTAAAATAGTAAATTAATAAATAGTTTAGTAAGTCAAAATCTCCATTTTGAGCCCTCACTCTTTAATCGCGTCTATGGAGATATAAATTTCTATAAAACTCCCACAGTCTGATCGTAATGTTGCGAATATTTCGAATTTCTTAAAATTTGTTTAAATTGTAGAGAGTAAGTGGGAGAAAAGAATATCTAGCGAATTCTTGGAATTTGGCTACGATATTGAAAAATGGTGCTGGATGATGCGAACTGATTGAAAGTAACTGTACAATTCTAGGTAATAATACTGGTGGTGTCACGAAGCTTCTCCGGAGGATTTCCTAGACCGATCTCGTGGCAACGATCGAGGTTCCCCAAACAGCTATTATAACGAAGCCCGATCGAGCAACGGTCAATAAAACGAGGACAGACAGCGGTCTGATTGACAGCTGAAGCAGCCTAAAGCCGGGCATTATTGTCGCCCTAGGCGCAACCACGTCACGGGTAGAAATAATTCCTGCAGGACTTAAGGGATCATTCGCTCTCTTAATTCCTACGGTGCACGCCGCGTTAGGATACCGTGCCGTTTATTGTCGTATGATCTTTCAGAAGAAAAAGCTAGACCGTACCTGTCCATCCCGTATTTATACGTATAACTAGGAGGTCGAAAATAAAGCAAGGTTCGATTACCACTGTGTTAAACGAACGATGGAATTTGAATCAAAATCACTGATTCTCGAACGTTTATCTTTCCTGATATATTAGATCATCAGATACATCAGGTATATTAGATCGGTGCATGCGAGATGTTTCTTCAAATGAAACTTTAACGATACGTAATTTCTTGAAAAGGAAACAGTTTTCGCAAGTGTCGAGGCGATTCAATTATCAAATTACACAGGACTAACTGTAACGGGTCATCAACCGACAGCTTTCCCTGGCGAGTCAAAAAACTCATTTCCTCGGATGCGTCGTCATCGAATCTCGGTTGAAAAAGCGAGTTGAGTCGCGAGGCTAAACTCGCCGAGACGCGCTAACAAGGCGGAACCGGGTGCTGATGTTAGAACGAAGGAGGTCCCTTAACGAGATCAGCTCCGTGGAAAGACGCGGTGATGCAGATCCGCGTGATATCCCGTGGGATTGCCACGTAGAAGGAGAAAGAGATAGCCTTTGACATTCCGCGAACAAGCAGCCAGAGATGAAGGGAAGGGAAGAAACGGTGGGAGCAAAGAAGAAGAAGACGAGCAGGAGAGAAGTCGAAGAGCGCGGAGCAAATCCGCGTCTTGGAAGACTTCCTCGAGCTCATTACGCCGACAATAATTAACGTTGCTTAAAGTGTCGTTATGGAAATAACCGGAGAAGAGGCACCACCGAAGTGAAGACGAAGTAAGTTCCTCCGAGCGAGGGAGTGAAAAGGACACCGGGAGTCGGTGGTGGAATCGAGACCACCCGGTCGAAGAATAACGAAAAGGAGAGGATTGGAAAACGGCGGAGAGAACAGAGACGGCGTATAAGAGTCGAACGGGGTTAGGGAAGAAAGAGGGACGATCCTTACGCTATCCAACGCATTCTACGATGGAAAATGTTTCCATTGGTGCCCCGTACCGGGTTGGCCCTCGTTCGTTGCCCGTTTGCACTCAGCCCCTCGCCCGTTGCTCTGGGGAATATAATTCAACGATCCTCTCCCGGTGAAAGGCGAGCAGAGAGGCCGAGCAGCGGGGGGAAGAAGGGAAGGCTCGCGTTGAATGCCCAATTATTATATCGTGAAATATCTGCTAGAAAATTGGATAATACACTCTCTCTTTCTCCGTGAGCAGGAGACGGCCTCCTGGCTCTGGCTGAGCACGGCGGACGGTGAAAAAGGAAGAAAAGCCGGGGGCAAGTGGGAGTGAAAGCAGGTGAGAGGGGGAGAGGAGCGAAAAAATCGAGGACCAGTCAGTCAGTGAGTGATAGGAAGGGGCCCTGGTGGTGAACGACGCGGGGGTGAGCGAGAGAAGATGTGGCTCACGCACGGTGTGTGTGCATAACGGCCTCTACGTGGGAGAAACGCGAAACCGCAGAAAACGCCAGTCAACGGCAGCCAGTATGCGGAAACCGCGGCGGAATGACACTCGTGCTCGCGCTAATTGGGCCCTCGAGGTGACGCCGCCGAGAGGGATGCTCTTCCACCCTCGGGACCATCCTCTCTCTTCTCTCCTCCGACCTGTTTCTTCGTCCGTCTCTGTCCGGCTCGACGGAGGTTTCGTCGCGAGACTGTCCCACTCTTTTCTTCTTTCGCGGCAGACGAGGGTTTTCGGGGGTTGAAAATGCCTGGAGGACGAGCCGGAAAGTGGGGGAGCTGCGACGCGGCGGTGGATGCACGGGGAAAAAGGCTGATCGAGGGAGCGTGAGAGGGCAGAGAGGATGGCGAATGAAAAGAAAAGAGAACGAGAGAGAGGACACGCGAGAGATCACATTAAATCTTACCGGGTGCACGCCTCTGCAGAGCACCTCTGCCGTACCACCTTTTCAATCCTCCCCCTCTCTGCCATCCCCTCTGTGTGAATTTCCGGCCGTCCCTGCGAGCGTTATTCCGAGACAAGGACAAGCGAGTGGAGAAGAATCGAGCGTAAAGCGACGCGTTACGAACGTTCGCGAGAAATAAAGTCCTCGATGACAAACATCTTCTACGGGGGGGCAGAGAATCGACCGAACCTGCCATTCTTCCACTCCTACGTAATAAACCATCGTAACGGAGCCAACAAATGGTAAATTCGAATTGCAAGCTGTACGTTAAAGTAGTAGTCACTCACCGAGCCGAAAAAGGCGAGGAATCTCCCTTCGAGCGCCAATGATCCACGCGATTCATCTGAAACAATGAACCGTTCGTCAGTCAGTAAACGAGACGATGTAATTTCGGAAGGCTGGAATAAGAAAGTACGAGCAACAGAAAGGGTGAACACGGCCAAATTGCACTTTTACAGGGTTGCTGAATAACCAAGAATCGTTGCAAGAATTCGAAAACGAAACAGAAGGGATGAAGGAGGGGGAAGGAACAGTTGGTTAAGAGAGGATGAAGGGAAATGAACGAGTTAACGAGCGAAGGAAGGAAGGAGTTCCCCGAAGAAGACGCTATCTTCGGGCATTTATATACGCTGGCGAGCTCTTCGCGCGCGTGTATATATATTTTATTGCGATATTCATAACGTTTACAAAGACGCTTCGCGAAACTGCCTCGTTAAATATTTTACGGTGCGATCGACCCGCCCTACCGCGTATCCGCAATGCACGAACCACTGAAGTGAATCGAATTCAATGGGGACTTCTATAGATGCGTGCAGCCCCGGCGAAAAGTGATGGAAAGGCGGAGTAAATCACGATTCTTGCCTCAAGAAATAGGGATAATCTATCGTCGAACGATCTGTCTCTATTTAAAATCATTTTACGTTCTATGCGCCATGGTAATAAAATTAAACGATCTTTTAATTGTTATCATTTTTCTATGCGTATATTCTAGTAGCGTGTTGTTGTCTCGATTATTTCAACGACATTAGTACATTTGCGTTTTCTGTTCCCGATCCTATCGACGAAATAGACATCGATAAAATCGATTCATCGGGAATTTCGATGTGTTTGTACCGAGAACAAAAATTCACGTTCTGCTGCAATATTTTACTTCGTATTTTGCTAATTCTCGCTTTCCTATCAATTGCCCCGTTCCACGTTTCTCCTCTCGTTCGTTGCGTAAATAATCGTTGCACGGTGAAAGAAAAACGAACGTGAAATGGACGGGCATAACCCGTATTAGATGATCGGGCATAGCCCGTATTAGGTGATCGGGCATAGCCCGTATTACAGGCCAAATATATTAGCATAGATTTCAAATGCGATCATACGTGATGTAATTATTAATATTCATCGTCTTAAGAGGTCGGTAGTACGTACTTTTCGTAACTGCTTCCAGAAATGCGAGATATTTCGCGAACAAAGGAACAACAACTTTCCAAACAGATCATTCGTCGTTTCGTTGCACGATCGGAGGAGATTAAACACTAAAGAAAGCTCCAAGAGTTCTTCTCATATCGCATACGAAGATTCACTAGATTCCACGAAGAAGCTTCAAACCATAGCGACTACATCGTTCATGCATCGGCAGAACTCCGGACAGCGTGCATCAGTCATCTCCGGAGGAAGACAGACAGCCACCGGGAGGAACGTTAGAGCGAAAAAAAAGCAGATCGACGTTGTTGTTGTCGTCGACGACCCAGCCCTTTTCACCGCTACGAAGCTAGAAACCTCGAGAGGGATTCACCGCGAGCAGAGTCGAATGAGCAAGAATGAGCCTTGGAGAAGGAGCTCGAAGCTCCAAGAAGGTGGAGAGAGAGAGAGAGAGAGAGAGAGAGAGAGAGTGTGTGTGTGTGTGTGTGTGTGTGTGTGTATGTGTGGAAGGTCTGAGGAGATTGCTGGTCGGACTGGCCCTCGACCTCGATTTTCAAAACGATTTTAACTCCGCGTCGAGACAAGGGAGCGAGGAGGCGGGGGTGGTTGGTTGCCGCATTCATTCGACCATTTCGGGGGTAGTACACCGCCTCCGAAATAAATGACCGAGCATCGGGGGCCAGGCATTCATAGACCCGGCACTGGCGCGCACTGCTTTGCTCTAGTGCCTTTTGGAATTCCGATTGAGGAGAGAAGCTCGCGCGCGCGCGCGCCAGCGCCTGAGCAAAAGAGACGAAAGTAGCAGAGGCTAAACACAGAGAAGGCCAGGGATCGAGAGACGGCAGAGAGAAAGAGACGAAATGGATGAAGGCTGAACGCGAACAGGCCAGCGCTGCAACGGATGGATCGGTGTATTTCTGAGGAGGGGAGGGACCAGTGGGTGGAGGAGGCGGCGAGGCTTCTTTCACGTCAGGATAGTGAGCGATCGACCAAATCGCAGGTGAGTGGCTGCGACCGCGTACAATTTATTTATATAAACGCCGAGTCACCCGATTATTAATGAGAACTGCCGCCTTCTTCTGTCAGCAGAGACTGACGAGTTCCCTCTCGTCGTCCTTGCCGGTGACGCCGGTCCCCTGTGCCCTGTAAACTCCTCGGCCGACTGTCGATTGATCGATATTCTACCGCTGGAATGAGCTATCTCTCCGAGGAATCGTCTTTTTTTTTCTTCTTCCGCGTCAAAGCTATCAATTTTGTATCGCTTTGCTCTTAATTGAAAAACCTCGAACAATTATGTTGCAGTCAGAAAGAACGCTTAACAATTCTGATTGACGTCTTCTTCGTAGCGTATGTTTTAAGCATACCGATGCTTAGATATATTATCACAAATCAGCGAAGATATTCGCTCCTCGATTCTAAAACTATCAGGAGGATGGCTATGGATTTAGCATTGCTTCTACGCGCGATTGGAGAACCTCGAACAATTATGTTGCAGTGGGAAAGAACGCTTAACAATTCCGATCGATATCTCCTTTTCAATGTACGTTTCAATTATATCGAAGCTACCACCGATTACCACAAATCGGCGAAAACGTCCAGCTCTGGTTTCACAAGTATCGATAAGCAGCAAGTTGAATAATTTGTATACTTCGAGTAAATCCAAACTCAGATATCGCTAGACCGTGACTATTTATACATTTATGAGACAGTTGAAAATGAAAAGAAAAATGCACGTATGCAGATGTAAAATATAGAAAACGTAGTACTCTTTATAGGATTTTCCAACTGAAACGAATCTCTGCTTTGGATCTATCCCACTAATTGCATTCACAAAAATATGAATTTGCAATTGCGAATATTCCCGGTCTGGTTACAACGTATCGGCCAAGGTACACGAACGCTTATTGTATCGTACGTGCTACTAAGGGTTGGAAAAAGTCTCGTTTCATCGAGCCGTCATCAGTCCCAGTCGCGTGTCAACCCTTTCACGCTGGATGCTCCTAATCGGTTGGAAATCAACAAAACGCCAGGTAAGTTACAGGAGATCCATCGTGAAAAATTCGTTGTGCCACCCGCGTACCCTCCTCCTTTTTTCACTGCGTGCAGCCGCTTTATTGCTCGGTAGACTGGTATCCTCCGTGTAAAATGTGGCATACCTGCACCTGGCTGCTTCCTAGCCATTGACGAGTTAAAATATAAAGATCCCCGAGGACGTACCGAAACCGAACCAGCTGAATTTTGACTGCCGCGTTCCATGAGGAAACTCTCGACGGGAGGGCGAAGACGAGATCCCGTTCTCCAAGTTTTCCTTTTTCTGAAAACGACTCGACCGTCTAATGTGTCCCTTGGGAAACCACCAGGAATTTTTGGCAAAAACAAGGCGTGGATGCACTTCAAACCCACGTTTTCCATTAATCAATTCACCGCTGCCACGAGCTTCCTCCGTCTTTTTCGCACCGTGAGAAGTCGAACCGGAGCACGTGATATTTTAATGCGTCGTCTTCTGGTTCGTTTCATTCGGCGGAGAATCTCCGTGGAGTTCTCGAAGATGTATCTCGCGAGATTCCTCGCAGATTGTACAACCGCAGGCCAAAAGATGACACGAGAGAATTTCTGTCGTGTAACGTCCGGAATCGATTACCTCGATGACTACGTGAACGCGGTCGAATTTGCAAAACCTTGTGGATCCAAACGAAGAAAACGTAGACCAGAATTTACTCGTAAAACCGACAATGTTACGCGTGATCAGGTTTCGCATATTTGTCTTCGACAAAAGTAGAGTACCCGCAGTACCTTTTAATAGTGAAACACAGCGAAACAAACCTCTATACAGATTTCATTTTCCGGTATCCGAAAAAATACAAATTTGCGTAAAAATCTACAGTACACGATTATTAATAGACGATTATTAATTATTAATAGAATGAATTATTAATAGGTAGAAAGGAATTTGCTTTCAAAATCTGAAACTATTTCGCCCTATTAACTATTAAAAAGAATTACGTTTCTTGCAATCAGAAACGTTAAAATATCGAAGCTTCCAAAATTCTTGTCCAAATTGTGACAATCAAATAAAAATTTTGACTTCTCTCACAGGCAAGAATTTATAATTTATACGGCAGAACGTATGAATATTCAATGAAATAAAATAGAGTTACAGCGCAGCTCTATTGAACTTTTAATCATCGACGTTAACTTCAGCGAAGCTCGTAATTTCCCAAATCTTTTTTCCCGATTTTTCCCGACGCGAAGCTCGCGGGTCATCAATAAAAATAATCCCAGCTTTGCGGCGGCTTACCGATCACCAACGTCTCCCAGTTTTATTTATTTTTAAATCGCTACGCGTCATTGCTCGAGGGTGTTCTCGGGGGTGGTTCCGGCCACGGTGGCCGTCGAAGCGAACTTTCAAAGGAAACTGAGAGGGGTGCACTGTACCGAAGGGGGAAGGAGGGGTGGCTAAGAACCAGGTGTCACTCCGCGACTGTACAAAGAAGTGATGGATGTCTAGCACAGCTACCCTCGTAACGTGTCACGACCTCACCTCAGGTGTCACTGTAGGTCCACGCCTCGTTATCTTCTCGATAGGGATAAAGAAAAGCCGATCTTTTTCATTCGCAAAGCAGATGCAATCTCCGTCAGTAATTTTTTTTATTTACTAAACTTGCTAAATACACTGATAAAAATGATTGGAAGATGGTTTTCTGTGTCGCTTTGATTTTTCTATCCATTTTTAGTAATTGCCTCGAGATCAACTTTTATTATCATACACAGGCTGTTTATGCATTCGTGAATAGTTTGATTTGAAGGCGTGAAAAATACATATACGGCGTAGAAAAATACGTAAAACATAGAAAGCGTGATACTTGTTGCAATGTTCGGCGAGTAAGACAAATTTTTGCTTAGTTTCCATTCCTTTGATTGCGTTTGACACGCGAATAAAATCTTTCAAAGAAACCTTCCAATTGTTTTCACGATGTATCTATATGATAATTCGTTTAACATTAAAACTAAGTTAGAAGCGCATATTATAACATCCATTCGAGAATATAGATCCTCCCTGGAACGTTATTTCTAAGCAATAGCAAAATCTTTTTTTATTCATCTCTGTGAAGAATCCTCGGAAGACCAGCAATAAAGTTCCACCGACAAATAGCGGTCCTGAAAGCGAAACGTTCCTCTTCGCGTAATGCTTTTCAATTACATGGTTTTCCGTTGAATTTTCGAAATTGACCGGAACCGATGAGGTTTCGATGGTTGTATCGAGGGTTCGCCGAGAACAGCCCTTCGAAAATTCCTGGAAAGTACGATGTCTTCGGAGATCCTCTGCGCGCAGCATTTACGCGAGTATTTTGTCTGTCGGATGCTTCATTCATATCTACAACGGGCGGTCTCTGAGTTGCGAAGATTTTACGTACGAATCTCTACCATTCTTTTCTGTGGTCCTCATCCAAGTTAGCCCTACTCGCAGGACATCCAGAAAGTAAAATACACGAGAATTAAAAAAAAAACATGTATCGTCCTAATCATCTCGAATTTTGCATCATAGAATTTTTATTCCGTCTTAATTGTTTTGCATTTGAAGTCGTAGAATGTTGTCTAATCACCTTGGATTTTAAATCGAACTAAATCTTGATTATGAGTTTTATCTTTTCGAGGAAAAGAAGGGGAGATCCCGATAATCCAGAGGAGTGCAAACAATGTAAGAATCTCATTCACGCATTCACGTGTGCATGGATACAAACAAACACGTTTGCAAGTTTCCCGCACTTCAGGGGCGAAATGTTATTTTTTACCTGGAGAAATGTCAACCCCCGGTAAAAATTCGCACCAAGCAGCATCAAGTCGCACCTGGACTCATCCCCGAGTCACTTAAATCGTAGGTGGCGTGAAAATTGAATGGCCAAGGTGTGAACCCTAGAAAGGACTATCCTCTGTTGCGGTGTCGTCGTAGCAAAAACTCCTGGAAGGTCCTGCGCGTGTTTTCTAACACCTGGAGAATCGAAAACTCGTCTCAAAGTCGGATCTCGGCTTTATTCTTCCGAACCACGGCTCCCTTTTTCCTTTGTGCGGCCACGCGACCATCGAAATAAAGGAAGGACGCGTTTAATTTATCTATTTCTTCGAATCCCCGGCTTTCTTCTTCACAATAGGATCATTTAAACTATAATGCCAACTCGGTAAAATCAAGTATACACATTCATAAGTGCTTCCATATCGATGTACGTATACTGGTATCAACAGCGTAGTATTAAAGTTCAATAGCGTCTATTCTTCAATTAATATTTTAATCTCAATCCAAGGAGACTCTCAATTCATTTAATTAAGAAACTGTTGCATCGTATCACATCTAGTTTGTATTAATTTGTAATGCATCGTTCGTTAGTATGTGGTTTTATACATTTAGTTTGCATGTATGTTTCATACGGAGAAAATATCTGGTAGAAGCGACTACAGTGAAAATAGATCGTAGGTAGCTGACATGCAAAAATTACCGTTTCGAGGAAGGCGAAGGCGCGTCAGATTCTACCGATTCGTTGGAAATATTCGTCACTCGTGGTGCAGGAGCGCGGGGGTGGGTTTCTTTCCCTCGCGCAGCCCAGTGGCTTCTTTTTCGTTGGGATAGGTCCTGTCGGGGGCACCTCATTTCCTTTTGAGTTGACCGCCACCAGAAAGGGGGAGGATGGGTTCCACAACGACAATCTTTCCCCCTCTTTCCACCCCCGCTGCTTCAGCATCATCCATTGAGTCCGATCCGACAATGGACCGTTGGTCCAGCGCGCAGAGAGAAGCTAAACCGTGAAAGAGCAACGAGGAGGAAACGACAGACGAAGGGAGAAAGAGGGTGCACAGGTCTCGGGTATATATCTGAAAATACCATTCATACACGAAGGCTAAAGTCACCATTCAGAAACGACAATCCCAAAAACGAGCTCACTACCGGGGAAAGTGCGATGGACTCGCTGGTACTTTTGTTACCGAGCCGGTCCACTCCATCCTTTGGATGTTCCTCGAAGACGAACTGCCTATAAGCCTCGTGTCAATCTTTCACAAAGCTCGATCCACCAACCAAAACGCTGCAACTACTGTTTATCGTGAGATTTTCAGCCCATCGAGGCGCCATCAATTCCACGTTAAATTCAATTATACAGGGTGTGTTCGAAAGGTTGACGTCAGTCAAACTTTGGAGCAGCTAGTACAGTCAAAGTAATAAAACCATAGCCATATTGCTAACGCGATATGTACTTCGATAAATACAACGTATGCATCGAAGCTGCTTCCTTATTGCCGTAAAGCATTTAACTGTCGAATGGTTCTCGACGAAGGGATGAATTGCACGCTTGGTCATCAAACTAGGGCGAAATAAGGTCGGCGACATTAAAGCAGCGCCGGTAAACCGACCTCCAAAGGTTTTGCTCCCTGGAGAGGCAGCGAGAAAAGGTCATTTGACTTCGTGATGTCCGTTTAATTGCCTTAGCAGCCATCGTCATCGCGAGAATAGAGCGTCGTTTCGTCCAGTTATCGAAATGCTGTACTTTCGGAACTCCTTTGAATCACAGCTTCCTTAATCCTTCCTCGACAAGCATATTTCATAGTTTCCGTGGTCGAACCAAGTCTTACAAATCGCTCACGCGACCCATGTTTTTGTTATTTTAGGATTTTCGACCAGAATCTGAAAAGATTCCGGAATACCTCGAGGGGAAAGATAACATTTCGCTTCGGACAAGTTCACGAGTGAAGTTTCGAAAGTGTAAATGACACAGGTTGGCTACACGGGATTAAAATGCGAATAAGGGTAGCTAAGTCCGGTCAGAGTAGCCGATAAAACGACGACACGAAGAGGACGAACGACGAGAACAGCCGTGTAATAATACGGATAGGGGCGAATAGAAATAGATAAAAGTAAGTGAAAGAGAAAGGGGCAGTGAGATAAAAGTCGGCAGAAACAGAGAAAGCCGCAGGGAGACAGAGATAGGAACTTGGTTTGACAAAGGACGACAGAATCTCTTTGTTCTCGCGGCTCAACGGCTTCGCTCCGTGGCCGCGATGTTTTGTCAAGGTCACTCTCATTCACCCCCTTTGCCGGCTGCCCGCCTTCATCGCCAGTTTTCAACTGGTCTTTGACGACATACGTACCCAGTACTTCGTCTCGTTTCTCACTGCTTCCAAGTGATTATTAATAATCAATTAATTTCCTCCAGGCACTGTAAAACTTACATAAGTTTCATATACGAACGACCAACGGTATATTACTACGAAAATTAGTCGGCTGTGAATTTATAGCGTGTCTTTTGTAGCGCGTAATAGTAGGAAAAAGTGTCATATTTGATTTTCAGTCAATTTCTATTTGCTCGCTCGAATTATTAGGATTTGCCTCCATATTGCAGCAACCTTAACAATTTTTCGAACACGTCGATGTAAATGAAAATTTCTGACCATACGATCTCGATGAGAAAAGTGAAAGAAAGTTGTCAAGCTGTCGATACCGTAGATGTAACGTTTACGTAACGTCACGACAGGGAAGAAAGTACGGAAAGGGGATGTACAAAAGGGAGAAGGTCGGAACAAGTTGGGAAAACACTTAGCCGCGCAACTAATGCTTTTATCGCGACCCTTGATTTCGGGCTCGGCCGATTTTCGGCACAAATCAAGGCATTTGTCCCCGGGACGGTGGTAAATATGTTTTCTAGGTCCCCCGTGTGAAATAATGCGTGCAAGGGCCACGCTTGCGAGCGCGTGACAATATGCGCCAGCGTATCTGGCGAGAAGGGTGTGAGATAGACCGAGTGGCGGAAGAATGGTACTTTATTAGTACCGTGTAATAGCATTTCCAGCGGGACGTAAAGATGCCAAATGCTCAGTGTCTCAGAGTTATTGTCTTTGAGGAGTATAGCGGAAACGGAGGCGCATTGCCTATAAAATTTATGGATTCCAACGTTCATATTCACAAGATGCGATAGACTCGTCTCCTAAAGGCTATTTAGGTGAAATTTCGTTCCATATCGCCGCGATAAAATCATCAGTTTTATTTATAATTCTATTTGTTCGAAACAAATTGATTTCCGAAACAAAAGTAAATTGCACTGAGATTAAATGTCAACCATGGCGATGCTAACGTGATTTCTTTTACCCCTCGAGAACCAAGCATTGGTTTGTCATAATATAACAAATACTTCAACTTCTTCAAGTTCCATAAAACCGTAGAATCTGGGTGGAAGACGTAACGGCGACAAAAATATCATAAAAATCTTGGCATTCCATTTCCTAGCTACAAACTTAGAAACCAAACTTGACGATGTAAGTTGATCGAATAAAATTGCAAATGGAACGTTGCATCCTTAATGGGTCAATGATAAGCTTAAAATCTACACAGAAACGTATCACAACGCGGAAACCAAATGATCATCCCTCCTAACCTAGTGTACCCCGTTTCTCCTTGATGGAATATCGAATCAAAGCCTGCAGAATTTCCAACCGTCTCTCAACCCAAAGCTTCCACGATTCTCCGCTCGAATCGAATTATCCTCGTCGGATTGCACGCGGGCACATCCTCCAGTCCTCGCGGAAATAAAATGCCCGGGATATGCGTTCCAACCTGGCGAGTTCGTCGACTGACCGCCACAAGCACGGTGGCAGCACCTACCACTGCAAGGGGCAAACAACCCCTGAGCTTCAGTGACACGGGGGGTGGAGTAGCCCCGTAGGTAGAGGAGGAGAAAAGAGGAGGAGGAGGCACTCCATCGCAGTCCGTCGCCTCATCCAGAGGGTGGGAGTAGCCGGCGGGGTGGTTTTGTCTTCCCTCCCCTGGCCCTCCACCATCTAACTCGGCTTTAACGCGCTTGCGCTGGAAAACCACCCCCGTGGAGGCTCTATCACGGCCTCTCCCTCACTCTCTCTCTCTCTGTCTTTCCTCCCGCCGCCACTCCACCCACCCATCCCTGCGCCGCGTGTCCTCTCGCGCGCCACCCCTCTATTGATTTTGTTACAAACCGGCTCCAACCCCCGACTCACCCTCGCCGAGTCTCGCGGACTCTGTTGGAACGATACGCGCCGATGCGTGTATATGAGTCTTCGCACGACCGTGTTTATCGTTTATTCGTGTACGTACGCGCGATATGCATACTCTTAGACACAGCTGTATCTTCGTGAACCAACGAGGCCAACGGGGAACTCAGGGTTGCGACTGGCCGAGTGCTCGGCGATTCTCTATACTTCCCAAGTTGCAAATTCGTGTCACTTTATCGATTCTATTCGGACGATTTCTAGCGATGGATACGGAGATACCTTTGTTCGAAACTTCAGGGTCAAAGTTGACGGTATATAGCTACGTACAGTGCCGCCTTGCATTGGGACCGCAATTTTTAGGACCGACGTTATCCAATTCGTCGATTCTTCGAATTGTCTTCGCCAAACGATACTCCAGCGATACACATCTGGTACAAGCTAACGTTCCAAGTATCACCGTGTTACTATCGGCTATCTATTCTTCTCGCGTTCCCTTGCATGAGAACAAAATTCGGTCCGGATCCGTAATCAGAAAGCCAACGAATATCGTTTATCGCGGAGAAGTCGTTCGCGTTAATTCGCGTTCATTCGAGATAGCGAGTTTTTCAAGCGATTACGAGTCTAGTCGCTCGGCATCGCGTGGAGTGTCGCGCACGAAGAGCAAGTGGCACGAAGAAAACAAATAAACGCAATATATTTCTCGCTGTTCCGCTAGCTCGGTTTTTTCCTCGTTACTCTGGCCGATCGTACGCGCAAGCAAGCAACATTCGGGCAGCCACTCGGTGGTCCCCAACTGGTTCAAGTACCACGTGCTCTCTCGTGGTCGCCCTTGCGCTCACGTCCGACCAAGAAGAAGTACTCGAGAGCATTTGCGGTGGATTTGACGGTGCTTCTCGCCACGGGAGCCCCACTTCTGTCTGCCGGTAACCATGGGGTTCTCTGCCAGCGAGTTCCCTCCTCCTTCGTCCCTCTTTCTCTCTCTTTCAACCCGCTTCGCTTCGTTCCTACGCTTTTTCTCGTTCACTTTCGAGAGGCTCCATATGATACCTCGTGATAATCCCCCGCCTATCGACTAGGGAGTTCCTCTCTCTCTCTCTCTTTCTACTCGTGGATTAAAAGGGTGCCCCCTCCCGGCTTGCGCCAGATTTACATTTTTTTCCTACGTTGGCGGCGCCGCTCGCTGATCCCGAGTCATTTGGACGCCGCCTGGAATGTCTGGTGGAAAACGTCGAATAAGCGGAAATCTGGAAGATCGAAAATCCTTTGAACGTAGGAAAAATTCCGTTCGAATTTCCCTGCAAACGAGACAACGCGGGGAATGGAGACTAGAAGAAGCCACGTGTCTTCGAGACAACGTATTCGTAGGCGTAATGTAGCGTATCGAGAACTGTTCGACTAGAGGAAAAGTTGCGTTCGAATTTGCCGCGTTGATCGAGTCAACGGGGCATGAAAACGGAAAGAAACGTGAACACAACTATCGGAGACAAGAAAAGTTGAAAGTGTCGTGTTCACGGTGCTTCAAAAATGAAATTAAAAAGCAGCGATATTTATCAAGGAGGTAGGGTGAAATATTCAGATCGACATCTGGTGGCTTCGTTTGTGCAAACGAAGCCGGCTTGGTCCGTTAAGCCGGCTCCCGCGTAAGTCAGGCGTACGGAGATTCAAGAGCCTTGTTTCGTGGGATTGCCGGATCTCCCGGCGATATATTGCGCCGGGACGGTTATATACACGATCCAATTTGCGACATCTTCACCGTGTCTACGGGGTGTCCGGTACAAAGCGCGTCACGGTCACAAAGAGGATCAGACGAGAGTACGGGCAACGAACCCAGGGCACAAGACGTCTCTCTGACGAAGATGCAAAAATTAATATTCATCGAGGCCAGACGTATCGGAAGTTAACGAGTCGGTTTCCATGAGTTGGAGCGCGAGGGTCCTCAAAGGGATATTTCTCTGCATTGTTCGTAGCTACCTGCAAAGTCATCCAAACCTTTGCAACGATACGGTGAACGAGGACTTGAGAAAACTGCCAAAAATTTCAAATCTAAAAGTGGCAACTGCAGGTCACCAGACCGTTTTCTCATAAAGGAGAATCAACTAAAATATCCAGCAGTTCACGGTAACAAAGCTTGTTTTTTCCACGCGAGCGACACGGGTTACGATCGGGTCCGTCGCGAGGATCTCGGGGAGGAAGCTCATCGCCCGGTCAAAGTGGGTTAATAAAGCGATATTAAAGCCACGGGGGGTGTACCGTGACAGAAGATCCCCAGTGTCCACTCGGGTGCAAATCTTGGAACTGCGAAATTACGCGGCCCGACACCCTACGATCTCACAGCCATAGCGTTTCATTACCATCCGACTATCTCGGCCACCTACATACGCGAGTTAACTTCTCTCTTTCTCTCTTTCTCTCTCTCTCTCCCTCCCTCTCTCCGTCTATCTATCTCTCTCTTGTTCGATCCAATGTCCGCACAGACGGTCGAATGCTATGGTATAGTCCTGCTTCTGCTAAACTTTACAAACACGAACGCTTGGCTCGTTATTATCCCGTAATCCTGGTGTTTTACATGTTATGAGAATGCGCCGGATGGCCTGTTACCCCGCGACCTTCAATCTTACGTTATTACGCGGTTACTGCGGATCCACATATGGCTAGCAGCCACCGGGCCGCGCATGATTTTACATAAATTTCACGAGTCGGAACACCTTGCGCCTGGCCGACGACAACCGATCCTTCCTCGCTGAATAAGAGACGCTATGAATTTGTATTCATAAATCCACGGCTTCGCTGCTATTCGTTTCTCTCATTATACTGTTAAAAATTCGAATTGGATATGAAACGACGTTAAGCGAGATGGAGAAACAATTAACTGAGCAGGCAACGCGATATCAGTGGTTTTGGAATGGCTCGCGTACGTGTACGTTTTGTCTATAAGCAAAGATTCTAAATTAAACTGCGACAATTAAAAGACGGAAAAAATCGTATTCGTAAAAATCTGTACAGCAAGATCGATCGAAGAACGGCTCGTCGGATCGTGGTAATAATATCAAATTTTAGTTTGTTCGACGAAACATATTCGATTGGAGTTAACTATATCTACCATGGAGGCAGACGAACTCGTTTCAATTGATTTGTTATTTCACTCATGATCCTTCGTCATGAAACACGAAGAGCAGAGCTCGTCGTGTTTTGTCATTGCGATTTTCAAACGTCCTGCAACCTATGGACAGTAGCGTGTCTAACAGATCTCGATGAACGAGAAACGAGCGAAAATCTCGGCACGCGTGCGATTTCCACGTGTGTTTTGACAACTACCCCGCCCACGCGTGTTCTCACGCAGCGGCTCGTGCACGCACGGCAACTCGCCATTAAGTGCATTAGCACGCTTTTAATGCCAGCCAGATCGCATTTATGGGGTCCTGCGCACGGTCACGGGGGTCTGCGCTCGCGTGCACGGTGGGTGTGTCTGGTTTCATTCTTCACGCACATCGGACACGTGGCCGCGGCACGAGCTTCGTAGACGTCGAACGTCCTCTCTCTTCCTTTCCGCCTCTTTTTCATCCCTTGATTGGCACTTTAAAGCCGGACGGCGGGCACGATTGCGCCGCGTCGCACCGAGAAAACGAACGCAGAATACCCACCCGTGTCGAAATCCCTGTCGCCTGGTTCGCCGACGTGTGTCCGCCACTTTGCAGGGTAAATTGACTACGTTTCACGATGAATCGCTTCTCTCCATCGAGACGACACTTCGCCAAGAGAATCATCGCTGCAGGATCAGAACCAACGATTCCATCGTCTCGCGTTTACTAACCCCTTCCTCTCTTTCTCTCATCGAATCGAATAACCAAACGACTATATATATATATAATTCATTTTCATCCGCGATTATTCCCATTTCATTTTCTCCGTTTCACTGTTTTCCTGTCCCGCATCACGGTCAATTAATAGGAGTCATTTATAAGGGCAAACCGGAGAATCTGGGAATCCGCAATCCACCGGGGAGCAATAAATCTCAAGTCGCCGAGCGGGATGGAAACGGAACCCCTCTTGTAAGCTGGTTGTATTGTAGCTATTACCGAGCCATGCATCACTAGGTAACAACCACACGGTTCACTATCTCCGTCTCTCTCTCTTTCTCTCTCTCTCTCTCTGTTTGTCCTTCCTCTTTACCTCCCCTTCGTTTCGTTTCCCGAAGGAGAGCAGAGGACGCGGTGTAGAAAAACGGGACGTCTGGGAAGTTTCGCAGCTGATATCGGGCATGGACCACCCAGGTGTGCTGCGCGTACCTTTCGTGCAAGCGCTGGGGTGTTTCGACATTAAGAGAAATATTAAGCGACGCGTGGATCGTGTTTCGTGAACCAAGTGAAAAGAACGACTCGTTGATGTGCGTATCGCGACATCGAGATACATTTATGGCTTTCCGAATTTACCAGGTAAAGTTGGAAAGAAGGGGATGCTGTACGCTCATCGGGCGACACGATTACGCTGTCGTAAGCTACAGCGAAAGATCGTTATCACGCATGCTACTTCTATTTGTCTTCTTTAATCCATTGACGTACCAATTTTCTTGTACTAAACATTCTTATGTATAAGTATCTTGCACTAAAATGTTGATTCAGACGATTCACTGATACTGCAACTTTTCTAGATCTATAGTTTTCATTTCAGGTTTCGTTATATTCGTCAAGTACGAAGATTTTAATCGAAATGAAGATAACAAAACACTCGGATCGATAAGTGTTGAAGTAATTACTTTAAGAAAAACTTTACATCTCTTCTTTTGTATACGCACGACTTGGACACCGGCTGTGACGAAAAAAATAGAACCTGGTGAAGCAAAAAATCAAGAAAGGAAAGGTCCATGTTATTGTGCCCTTGAATACGAATGTTGTTTTGAGTTACAAGGTTTAGATACAAAAGAGCTATAAGTCGATTTTTATCGCTGTTTCTTGTAACCTCCAGCCAGAGTTACACACCAACGTTACCTTTTTTGGTAATATCCTTTGCTGTAAATGTATGAACGTACTCCCTGTCATATTCTATTTTAATGTAATACTGAGAGAGCGAGGATCTGGATCAACATACACTATACTTACTTCCATATACTTTTCTATTACAAATTCACCCACGCGTTCGTCTATCAGTCAACCTCAACAACAAGGAACGACTATACCGTCTGGGATCGCCTGGCAGATTGTTAATATTTCCCCACTGGTTTAAAAATAACGATACTTGACCCTCTAAACGCGGCTGTTGGCAATAAACGAAATAGAAACGTCCGCGCGTATTACATTAATTATCATATCATGCTAAGCTTTGCCATGTTACGTGTACTTGAAGGAAAAGACCTAGGAACTGAAATAAAACAATTCGACGTCGAGGATACGAAAAATCGTAGAAAACATTCTCGTGTCCACCATATTCGTGCCAGAACGCCTGAAGGATTCACGTTCTAAAAGTCACAAAGTCGTGAATCGGAGTGACAAGAGCAACGATAACAACAACCGATACCGAAACAAAAAGAAAACTAGCGTAGAAAATCTCGTGGGCGAGACAGAAGGCCGCGTGCAAACGTGAACACGGGAGAAAGAAACGAAAGACGGGAAGGGAATCCACGTCCACCGACATAGTCTCTCTCTCATCGGGACGACCATCGGTTGGAAGAACGGAACACGAGCTGGCTGGCTGCGCGGGGTGGTTGTCGAGGGGTGGTTGGCGCGGGATGGTTGACGAGGGTGGTACCTACCTTCTCCTCGCGCCCTCACCGGGCGCTATAGTAACAATACGGGGAAACATAGGGAAATCAATATGGCTTCCGTTGCCCTCTTCCCTCTCGTCTCACCCTGTCTTTCATCCTCACGCTCTCTCGCTTCCTCGTCCAGTTTCCTCTCCTTCTGACACTCTTCAACCCTCTTTCCGTCTCTTTCCCGGCTGCTCTCCCGCGCTCAGCGCGGACGGGTGAACCCATTATGAGGGGGTGTTACTCCGGGCCAATCCCCAACCATCCGGAGAGAGAAACTGGAGAGACGAGAGTCCAAGAAGGGCGCATGTGCGTTGCTAAGGCCACCGGATGGGTCGCGGAGTTCCGCGCGCGAACCCGGACACCCGGTATACGTGGTCAAGCCGGTACAAGGAACACGCCATTATGTACGAACGGAAAGTAACGTGCATAATAATTATGCCAGCGTGACATATGTGGAAATCACGTTGCTCCAAATGACTCGCGTTGATATGTCAATAATGATATGCGGACCAGCGTGTTTGAATAAATATCGAAAGTACCCGAGATATTTGGTAAATTAGTATAATTCCATAAGGAGAAATATCTGTATCCAATTTGTAATCTTTGTTCTATCATTTGTCAAATGTATTGGTATTTTGTTTGGTTGACAGACATTTTGAATAATCTTGTGGCAAATTATGATGAAATTTAGAAATGAATAGAATTGCAAGTGCATAAGCATTCGGATGCTCTAGTGGCGCATTCGAGAAACACCCACGCGATGTCCCAAGTCGGTACTGCAGGAAAATGTAATTTCACTATACTTTGTATAATATGTACACGGATAGAAGAATTTTTCGAAATTTGTAACATATGCAATAAAAAAAATAAACGACCAGAGAAACATCAAAAATGTGGTCATTTGTTTCAACAAACTACTACAGTTTTGAAAGTTATTTTTCCAGTTTACTCCATTCCTAGCTTGCAGTATGTTTACACAGATATAGGATGGAAGGATATAGTACTGGGGGGACGATTTTCTCTCCTTTCAAGGGGGAAAATCGACCTTCGTACACAGGATTTTTCTAGGATTTGGGTACGTAATTTCTGTTCTCTTTCTAGGATTTGGTTATATAGACTCGACCTACGAGCGTCTTCTTGTGCCGCACCAATTTCAGAAGTGCTCGAGGAATAATACTTATATAACTAGACTGGATAGCATTTTCTTTTTAAATGACGTTCTGGGCAGTTTCACCCTCCCTCGCATTCATCATCTCCTTTTGCCTGAAAACAGAGGTTATTGATGATAGTCAGGTACAAATGGTGGTGTTCAAACTGGAAAGGATAATCACAGAACCCTGAAAATGAAACCTTCTTTGTAGGAATATTTTTTCTTACGAAAGCATCCCTGAGTAGCTCCGGACCACGGAATTATACTCTATGAACCATCCTTATATAGGAATTGCGCTTTCTAACGATCACTAGCGAGAAAACCATACATGGGAGGATTTTGTTAATTTTTTATTTCTACGTTGTGAAATTAGCTTAAATATTTTACTATAAATTAGTATACGAAGCTCTAACGTCAATGAAATGGATATAATTTATTTTTTATTAATAAACTAATAAAAAAGTAACATCAGGATGGAACGTTTCATTCCAGTAGCCCTCTAGTAGCTAATGAGTAAAATACAGTTTCTAAAAGGGCAAGGGATGAGAAACAAAGGAATCTGCATTACCGATATACAAAAAGGACGAGTTCAAAATTGATGATATCGACGAGTTAGCCAATTTGTCAGTCAAAATTATAAAATTCCAAATAAAATTCAATATTCTGAACAACCTATTCTTGATCTTGGATTGTAGTACATTATTTAAATGAAATATTTTAACGGAAGAATGATATTATTCTCCGATTTTTATACCAATGTACAACTGTCGGTAAAGAAACGCTTTCCCATATTACCACTCTTGGTACAATGAGCAGAAATAAACTAACGTCGGTAATAGCTGAAACTGCAGATTGTTACCGACGAAGGATCAGCATTTTGTCGGTAAAAGGTAACCACATCTTTACCATGCCATCCTATAAAATTAAGGAATAATGCTAAGTTATGGAATAAACTCTACCAAAAAAATGTTTTAAATACCATTTACACAAGCAAATGAAATGGACATTCGACGAAGAGTATAAACTCTGGAATAGAAGAATAAACTCTCCATATATTAAGGTCCCAATGTAAAAGATCATATACACTAACGTCTATTAAACGGAATTAATAACAAAGAAACACACGGTACTCAGCTATATTATTATCTATAATTAGACATACATTACTAATTCCCATCGAAGATCAGAAAGGTCATGTTTACTTTCGCACACTATTTCATTGTAATGTATACACGTACAATATATTATAGAGAATACACGCACGTATTGAATAAAGAACATTGTAGACGAAGAAGAATCTACTAAACGTTCAGTTAGTTGTCGATCAACGTCGTAACGGTTTCTAGCAATCGAAAGTTCATTATAATTGAAGTGAATCAAGAAGATTTTCGAAGCTAATCAAAAAAGGAAGTGAAAAATGGCACTATCTATAGCTCTGCCTCTGTCTGGTTTGGAACCTGAACATTTCACCTCTGTGGGGGCGAAAGATTTATATGAACAGGGTTTGAGAACTTTGAATGGTATTGGTGGACCGATATCGCCGAGTACCGCGAGCGAATCAAGTGGAATCTGCAGTTTAGTACCTTCCAACGAATCGCCCACACCGGATCCATCATCAGATTCTTCCAGACCAGAAACGCCAGAACAAGAAGAGGTATACGAATTGATAATAAGAAAACAGAATATTCACGCAAATTTACATTTCTTTGAACACAGTTAAAAGAGCTACCCAGCCACTTCTTTCATCTAATTTGGATATTTTGTATAAATATTTTTATATATTGAACGAATTCTATGTCTTCTTGCGTCTTTAAATTTCTCATAAATGTATGATAATTCCAAGCATAGTCATAAATAAACAGTGAGGTCATATAGGACATTTAAATGCGTATAGTGTGTACAAAATGCACATAATTCAAAGTAAAGAACATGTTATAATACATACTTAGAGGCTGAAACATATTTCTAACTCTATTTATATGATATCTATTGTAAATATTTCTTTAAATGTGAAGCATATCTCTATTTGTCTAACTGTGTAGTATCACAAAGGTTAACTGTGAAAAACGTTAACAATCAGGAAGCTATAATAACATAAAATTATATTAAAAAAAAAAAATAATATAAAAATAATAAAGAAAGATGAAAATTGAAAATTTCGATTTCGTTTTCAGGCTCCGATTCGTATCTTTTATAGAGAACGAGATATATTAAATTTGGGTGCGAATCTCAGAGAACCATTCTGGCAAATGAGAGTCCCAATGATGCCTCGTTACGATTACAAAAGTTTCGTAGAAAATAGATCGGTGTACTATCGTTTTGTCGGAGAACAGGGACCTACGAGAGATTATCCAACAGTGAGTTTGCCAATTTTATCAACTGAAAATGACTACTGCTGCAATAAGGTCGGCAGTTCTACTTTCCAGTAATTTCCATCAACCGACCTGAATCAAACGAAAGTGAATCAAAATCGAATAATTTTTTGACATGTACTATAAATAAATTCATAGTCAACTAATATTCGTTATAATAAATTTTTGCGTTTTTCTTACTGCCTTCCTTATTGCTGCGAATCCTATGACTTTTTAATTTACATGGGAACACATGGGAAAATACTTCAAAACAAATCAAGAATTCAAATCAAAATACTTTTTTTTTCGTATAATGTCAAGTTTAATACTAACAACAATTTAACGGACGTCTCGTACCGAAACATACACTAAATTCAATCACGTTACACGATACACAATTATTTCTCTAACTATCCACAAACTAACCTGATTTCTTGTTATTTCTTCGAATTTCAGTTACTATTACGAATATAAATAACGTATTGCGATATGCAGAATTATCCTAACTAATTTGGAGTCTCCTTCAAGTCCTTTGCTCTAATTAAACGTAATAATTCGTCTATCCTTCTTCCAGTCTATTCGTCTCCGAGAATATTTCCATTCCAATTACTTTCTACCCACGTGGAATATTTCCTCCTTCCTCTTCGGTTCTATCGCTTTCCGCCGATGCCTCTAAGTTTCGTCTAAGGATTTCTAGCTTCTCTGGTTTCGTTGCTTGAAACTGATAAATCACTGGTAAACAGACGATTAAACAGACTGTCCAAAACCTAAAGGGACGAGATTTTCGCCAGTAATGGTTGTCAGGAAATGCCGCGATTGTTGCGCCGACAAAGGAGACTTTGCTCAGTGATTGTGGAAAACGGTGCAACAACGATAATATTCTGATTTCTTTGACGGCCTAAAAATCGTGAAACAATCGACGAAAATTAGAAGATTTCGAGGAATTAAAATCCCATTTGTTCGTTCGACGTACTTTGGAAAATTTGCCTCTGAGATCCGATATTCCAACATCTTTGATTCTGTCGTGAACTCGGCGGTAACGTGCCACTAAATAGTTCTGCATTATCAATTTTTCTCGCTGTGCGATATGCTTGAATGATAGGAATCGAACGATCGAAGGAGATAGAGGCAAAGGAAGGAAATAAATTTTCATCAACTCGACAGACTCGATCGGTCGTCTTCCTTTGCGTTAGGACTCGGCCATTTTGTGCGTGTCGAAAAAATCCTGATGAAAACAAACTAGAGACAAGTCGCTCGCTAATGATCACACATAACATCGCAGAAGGCGTGGAAACCGTTAAATTTTTCCAATTTCAAGCTGCGAATTTTAAACCTTCGAATCTCGAATATTCAAATTTTCAAATATTTAAATATCAAATTTTCAACTTTCTTCCGTATTAACATCATCGGCATTTTTAAATGGAAATTTTCAAATTTCAAACTCTCGACTCACGTATCGCGGATTTTAAATTTGAAATTTTTATTTTTCCAGAAAACTTGTCAAGATTGTGGTTTTTGCGAACCATCGCCATACCTGTTTTAGACTTTCATCGATGTTCAAAATCACCGACGTTCAAGATCACCGACAAGGGGAACGGCGTTACGACAACAAACTGTGATAAATACTAGATAGACAAGCGGCAGCCGGCTTGGAAATATTCTAATGAACAAAACAAACGGAAACTAGTGAATAGATGCGCGATAAAGTGCATGCTTCTTAATGAAAAAGAAAAGGTGATCGCGTATTCGTCGTCAAATGCACGAAAATTCTACTCCGTAATATTAAACAATTAAGAAATCGAGGTTTGAAAAGCGATACGAATTTCTATATTGAATATTCTAGTTTTTTCTTTTTTTTTTTTTTTTCATGTGCCTGTATCGTGTTGACTGGATGATTGATCGTCAGATACAAACGATAGAGGTTTATTGAAAAATTTTGCGAGTTTTGTTCTTTGATGACACACAGGCTTTAGTTAATCGTACGAGACAATTGTGCCAATTTTCATTTCACGACTTATATTAATTAGCCGTATATCTGATGATTACATTTGCGTCGATTACACGATAGTCGGTAACGGGCCGCGTAATATATTTCTCATATTTTTTATAATATATTTAACTACACTAGAGAAACAGTAAGGGCCGTCTCGCTATGCAATTCATGCATACGCAGTAAATGGCTCGTCTGAAAGATTGTTTACTGTTAGATATTTTAAGAACGTCGTTGCCGGGCGATTCTAAGAATAACCAACAATTGCAATTCTTTTTACAAAACGTACGGGAAAATGTGACACCTATACGTTGCAAAGAAAGGTTTATATTATTAAGAACATCGTGGAAGAATATTTGAAAACGCTTGAATTTACTTGATTGCGTTTCAGAGTTTCTCCTATTTTATGAAACCTTTATCGCCGCTAAAGCACGAAAAATGCCAATTTTCTTAATCAATGGTCGCACATTAATCAACGTTAAGTTGATAATACTAGCTGTGACTTTTTCACAGGTAGAATTATTAATAAGCATTCTATTAAGTATACCTCTTTGTGCGCAACGACATAGCAACCTATTATAATATTATGAACAATCGACCAATGCGCTATAATTATAATTGGCTTATACATTTTCACGATAAATGTAATGTGCGTTCACAGAGTATTGTAATTGTACCAAAGCCATTTCGCTAGAGTCTTTACTGACCATTGTTTATAAGCGGGTAATAAACAATATTTCATAACGACGCTATGTTACGCTCAATTATTTAACTAATACTCATTAACCATACGATTTTCATTCATTATCATATAACTCTTAATGAATCTTCTACTCCTCTGTATTTATGCATCTTTCTCTCTTCTATATTCATGTATTTTTTATAAATAAATCAAAGCCAACGTGCATGCCATCGAACTCTTAATTGCTTGACATTTCAAAGAAATCAATCGTTACGGAGTCAAGAAGAAAGTAGAAGAAAATCTGAATGCAATATGCAACAATTGCGTGAAAGATATTTAATCTGATTGTTTTATGGAAGATACCGATAGGTTGATTACAAAGAATGACTATTATTAATCTTAATCACGGTTCAATCATGAATAAACTTAGCTTGAAATCTCCTAATTCTCAGAGAATTACTGCTGACCTGCTTTTTTCATTCAACTTGATTAATGGCACTATCTGTTGTCCGCAATTCCTAGAGTCGATTATGAAGTTTTATGCATCCACGGAATCATTTAGATTTTCACGATCTTTCCTTCAATATCTAGAATCGTGTTAGTTGTCCGCGTAACATTGAGAATTCGTTTGACACGATATTACACTCTTTCACAGATTCTACTAGTTTTTTTTTTTACAGAATTTCCATTTACAAACTTTTGTAAAGCCCTAAAGCGGCTGTAACGAAACTACTGGAAACTTGTAGAACTTTTTACGAGTGTATTATGCGCATTATACAAAACATTTTGAAAATTCATTAACACCGCAATGAAGCAGTGTTGGTAAAGTTCAAAACAAAATCTGTAAATGGATTCATCGCTGAATCTCTCCCTTCGTATAATGTCTATTTTATAAATTTAAAAAATGTGAAACTTCGATTAAACTTTTATCGGTCTAGCAAAACTATATATTATGTAATTTTAGTGGAAGATCACAAGTAGAAATTTTTAATATCGTTTCATAAATGATAATGAAATTTCGATCTTGTAACAAGAGAATACAGTGGCGCGCTTCAGTTTCCAGCCAGAGCGAATTTTTTAACTTGTTATCCAACTAGCGTATTCAAAAAGCGATATCTAAAAGAATTTATCAAGTAATAATAATAAAGGTGACGAATAAAAGAAATAGTATAATGCACGAACAATGTTACACAAGCTACAATAATACTAGTTATTTAACTAATTCTTGAAAATACACCGCTTTTCAAATATAAAGTAAGGAATCTATCTGGTCTGAAACTTTTCCACGTCGCTGTATTTTCTCTTGTAAAGCGAGCCTATCGCAAATACGATGTTACGATGGATTCAAGCCGCGGTCTCCAAGATCTAACGCGCGAGCGCATCCCTTTCGTGTCCGCCAACTATTTACACGTGCCGGTAGAACGCGAGAAATTCTCTATCGCAACGACAAGAGTGTAACTGCGATGGTGTAACGTAAAGAGACGTGCGTGCGAGCGTGTGAAGGGATGCGCGACGCGAGCGTGCGAGGGCCGTGCAAAGGGATGTGCGCGCACGCATGTACGCGTGTAAGCGCGAGTGCGTGCGTGGGTGCGTGCAACGCGCGCGAGAGATGTGCACGACGACTATTCAGATATTGTTGTTATTGTTGAGGGAACAATCGCCCGTCAATAGGCTGCCCCGGCACAATGTATCTATTCAGGTGCGGTCAGGGGTGCTCAATCGATCGGCCCCCCTTCGCTCGCGATTCACGAAAAACCCTCGCGAAAGAACGGAGCTAAGCCGCTCTTCCAAAGATCCAACGTCCTCTCCAGGTTTCACAGTTGACTCGAGATTTAGTTTCCTCCCTATGAAACGGATTCCTAGCTTTGCGAACTGGATCAAACGAATACCAAAGTTGGCCGACGATTATGCTCTTCGTTTTAGATGAATTGCACTCGTAAAAGAATGACTAAGCGTAGGATGATTTCATCGGATATCGGTGGGTATCCTTCGATCGATTCCCTTCTCCATGGAACGTAGCTAATGATCCAGTAAACGTTGGAACGAGCGCAGAATATTAAGCAGCGGTGCCCGCGTAATTATCAGTTTCACATTTAAATAGCCAGGCCGGTTTGGCATTAATGCCATTGATTAGATCGATTGTAGCGGGCCGCTAGAAACACGGCTGATTGCGGGCATAAATCGGCTATCGCTTACAATTATTATTACCCAGCCTGTGCTGGTATTTAAACCGATAAACGGCTCGCGGAATCGCGATGGCGTCGCGTCATTGTTAGATTAACGCGTCGGCGTTAGAGAAGAGCATTGAAAAGCCCCGGATGGACGGTGGCGGGAACGGGACCAGGCTTCGGCTTCGCCGGTTTCGGCAAGGTTGAATCCACGCGGAGGGAAAAAGAGGGCGCAATGTGAGAGCCACTGCTTCGCGAGTGTACCAACCTTCCCTGCCCATAGCGATGATTACGTATGCGGGAATCATTGTCGAGTAACGCGCGATGCACATGCAAAGGCCAAAAATCGTCGAAATCAGTCGAGTTCAACATCAGCATTGTACCTGGCCTTTGTCTCTGCCTCATTGTTGTCGGTACTCGGTGTACAACGTACACGTACGTACAGAGCGAGCCGGAGAGAGAGCACGCTGGGATAGTTCGTTCGCTGGTCCAACGTGAACCACATACACCTACAGGACCTTCGCTATTTGCTATTTATGCTAGCGAGATCCCGAAAATCGGAGCATTGTTGCCGGTCCGCTCTCCGGCATTGACTAGAAAATCGATTCGAACGTGGACGCGGACGCGCTCTGTGAAACTCGCTTTCACCCTTTCCAAAATATCTGTCCACTTCGCGTCAATATTACAATTTGGATAAATATGCGACTCGACTCGCCAACCGTGCTCGTTGCAGATTCTAACCGCGACGATTACCCCGCGGACGCGCCGCTTTTTAGATCCATGCACGCTAATCGACCGAATCGTCCCGGATCCGCGCCACCGCTGTCGCGAAAAACCGAAATAAAATCGCCTCGTATCGCCATCGCCTTGCGTCGCGTTCAAACGTCCACCGTATACGCTGTATGTGGGTAACCAGGCCATCGGAACACGTTAGTCGGATTTATGATACACGACGACAAGTTCGCGTCGATTACAAAATAAACGCGAGGCTCGGTTCTTGAGACTCGGGCTTGCAAGTCTAAAGCTACGAATGTTCTGAAGCGTCCGAAGAATCTCGTCCCGACTAATCTAATATTTTTGACTCGTCTTTTATTTTAGATATTGATAAAAAAACCAGTAATTAAAGGCTGAGAAACATTGGACCTGCAGAGACACCTGAGTCAAGTACTTCGCTTTAAGTTTGCTCAATGTCGAGAGCTCAGAGCGATCGAAATATGATCGATCCTTTGATCTGATTGCACCGAATGTGCAAATACTTTCAGGAACATCTATATAAATGTGTATGTATTTATTGTTCCAACGTATTCATCAAAACGTCAGTTTGTAAGGAAATGCATCTTCTGTAAGCATAGCCTAAGACCCACATCCGAAGAACATTAGTCGAATCGTGCAAGAATTGATCGGATCCCACGCGTCTTCTCACTTAAGGGTAGGTTGAGTTGTCTGAACGAGACCGACGTTGAAACAGGACTTGAACGAGGCCGTGAATCCCCTCGTGTAAAAATGATGAAAATTCTTACGAAGTCGTCGCGCTATCTCGCAAAGGGTTTATCTAAGCCAATCTCCGCGTAACAAGGCTGTAAACCTTGCGCTGCTGGCCAAAGTAATAACTCAACTGCCAAGCGAAATAGATAAAAATTATATTCACCGTACCGACACTACCACATCGTTCCTCGTTTTTACACAAAGATGGAAAAAAGGAGACCGGATAATGCAGAAGCAATCCTTTCTAGCTTTCTAGTTTTGACGAGCCAACCGAATGTGATTGGATTAATATCTTTGTCAGTCCCTTTTACGTACAGTATAAGCATTGACTTGCATCCATAAAGTAGTACTGGAATTTTTGCGTTTCATTCATTTGCATCAAAGCCAACACGAAATTAAAATATTCTATCTAGCGCATTTTTTTCATTTTTCAAGATACATCGAATAAGTGAAATGGTATTACGCTGGCTGATGCAAAATAACGAGTAGACCTTCTAAATTAAATGGTGGAAAACTAGTAAAGCACTCGATCTTTTTCTCTTTTTTTTTTTTTTGGATCGTTTGCAGACGATAGATAGGACATTTGTAACTAAAGAATGCGAGATTGCTTGAGATCTACTAGTAATGATGCTCTATCAACATTTTAGATTACAGAACCGCTCAAGATTTAACCATTTTCAATCACTCTTCTTTCCAAAGTTCTTCCCGCGTTAACATGTAACACTCGTCGAGCGTTAAGACGCTGTAACCAAGGACCAGAGAAGCGATATAGTAAGTATCATCTGCAACCGGAAGCGCGAAACGGGAACGGATGCCCTCATGATTTTTCGCGTGTACAAAGGTACAGAAGGGCTCGATAGGATAAGATTTCCGTGGTGATATCGGAACGAACGAATGGAGAAGGGGAAGATAGAGGATGAAGAGGTGAGGAAGAGCAGGAACAGCAGAAGCAGTGGGGGTGCAGAAGGAGGCAGAGAGGGGATAGGAGGAGAAGAGGGCATAGAGCAGCTGAATAGGAAGCGACACAATGGACCTGGGTGGCTGTGGAGGCGTGTTATCAAATGGGTTCCTCATTCACATACTGCGGCCTGAGCTACCTGTGTCTGTCTGTACCGGTGTCTGTCTGTTATACTTATTCATACCGCCCATTGTGTCCTCCACTGTTGAGTCGAGTTCAGTTCAGTTGAGAACGCGATGGAACGTGCCACAATGCACGAATATGGGCTGCGCTGCTCTGCTCCCCCCCAACCCCTCTATCAAAGCTAACTCTTTCTCTTTCTCACCCTCCCCCTTTGCCATTTGCCACCCACCATCCGAGCCCGGGTTAGATTCGTTCGGGCGACTGAAAAGAAATTGTGTTGGGAAATTGTATCCGCGAGAAACCCGGCCGATAATGTGGAATTCTTGCCTTCAACAGCCGCCACAGACTTTGTCGCCGCGATAGTCCGACAGATTCCAGAGAATCGACCGTATCGTTAATTTGGATTTTCCAAATCTTATCTCATGGAGAAGCAGACGCTTTGTTCATTTGCCATAAGGATATTTTCTACCTTTTAACTCAGCGTTCAACACGCAGAGCAACCGTTACGAAATATCGTTGGAAATAACGAGAGAGAAGGCTAATTTTGCGTCTTCACTTCGTTCTTAAAGCCTGAAATCCCCGAGAAGTTCATTTTTCGTGAAAGAAATCGAGAAATACGTAGAACGCTTCTTGAAAACTTTTTGCTCGAGACAAGAACGGGAACCAAAGGGCTAACTGCGTGAAAGTAAAACCAGTACCGCTATGCAAAATTATATTTCGTCCGTGTCCTTAATTAAAAAGTGTTCAAAGTTCGCGAAAGCGCTTAACAGACGATTTTTCGCGGGGAGAGCCGGAGGAATCTTTGAGTAAATGATGGACCATCGATCGGCAGGCTCGACTTCGCGTTCCACCGATTTCTCATCGAACAAAGAACGGGGAAGAAAGAGAAGTCGGAGAAAGTGTCGGAGGGCACGTCAAAGTCAGACGTCAATTGTTCGCGAAGGAAAGCACCAATGCCCGATTAAGTCCGCAAGATCACCCACCCTTCCCGTCACTTTCGGATCCTGCGCCCTTCCCTCCATCCTTTCCTCCCCCGCTCGTCACGCTCTTTTCATTCAACCTACGACGTAACGAAGGTAATTATGGGACGCGTCGTCGACGAAATGACAATCTGATATCACGCACGAACATAAGCTGGCAAAGGTACACGACACTGTGCACACCTTTTACGAATATATTACGTGTACATCTGCCTATAAAACGTCGTAGATGTATCGAACTTATGTTCGAACAATTGCTCTACATTACGTACAGAGACTCAACACGATGGACTCGTCAAATTTTTCCCGTGTGGTCTTCGATTAATTAGAATTCCAAGAGAAACTGACCTATTTTCTCTGACTATTATGGTCTTTATCCTATCGTATAATGCAAATGAAGTAACAGATTCACAACTAAAAGATAAAAGCGAAAGAATTCAACGTGTACAAAACATAAGCAGGTGTCTCCCATACTTACTACATTGTAGCGCTCGTTATTCGAACAGACAAAAGTAACGTTCAATTCGCTGAAAGAGTAAGAAAAAATTTGCAGAATCGCGCGTAAAAGTCTGCGTGACGCGAGTAACGAAGGAATACTGAAAGAACGTTAGAAAAACGAAAGAGGGGGAAGACGGGAACGAAGAAAAAGAGCAACGCTGCGGGCCCTCTTCTTCGCAGCAAGAAACGTAGGAAGAGAAAAGAGCGAACGTATTACGTATAAGCAGGCATAGGCTCTGGATGAGCCACACGCGGACGCAACGGCATACAAAACTCGCTCAATACGTCATTCAACCGAAGAATACGGTTCGTTCTCGCCATTTTGCTCCCAGAATGAGAGTTTCAAAGGGAATTAAGGATTCAAAGGCATCTTTTGCGCGGCGCGCACAAAACGGCCAGCCACGGTCTTCTTTCTCTCTCGTCTCTTTCTCCGTCTATCGTGCTGCTCCTCGCGATTCTCTTACTCCGCTCGCCTATCTTTATCTCGTTCCTCGCTAGGCTGTCTCTGTATTTGCACACGTTTCTCTCCTTCTCGCTCTTTTTCTCTCTCGCGGGAGAAGCATGGAACGCGCTCTCAAGACGAGGCGATTCGAGGCGGCCGTTGGTTGCGTATACGCGCCCACACAGCAAAAGAACTGAAATCCGTACAAATCGTTGTACAATGCTCGGAAGAGCGTTGGTTAACGCGCGCGGCGCGCCGTCCGTTTCTCTATTTCGCCTAACATCAGCGAGTGGCCGACAAGCCAGACGCCGATGAAGAAATCCGCGTGAATGGCTCAGACGAACAAGAGGCTGACCATGTTTCGACGAATATTCAAACCGTTCGCCGTTGAAACGGCCGAAATCGCGGAACTAAGACGCGGCCAGGAAAGAAGAATATCGCGTTGCTCGGCGAGAGATCGGGCAACTGGGCCGAGAGTAACGCGCGCGAATTCTGAGTGAAAAAGGAACCTTGAGGCGGATTCGTTTCACGATCCTCCTTCCCTCGAATCGCCGGTAAAGTATTCGAATCAGACTTCCTCGGATAATCCTACAAATATTTTAGTAGCATATTCTAACGTTGGAACGCAATTGTCGAATTTAGAATTCGTAGAAATCGCAGAACAGAAGGAAAAAATCAATAGGGAGCGAGATATAAATCCAGAGCCTTTATATTTGTCACGGGGTTCGAGATTCTTCCGCGTTGACGCGAAAAAAAAGTCTCCCTTTAGGGTAGAGAATCCACTATACTCGGGTCAATCATCTCGTCCTACTGAACTCGGTCCAGCAGTCTGGTCCACGCGCGCACACCCTCGTGAAAGATCCCTTTCTTTACGATCTTCGTTACGTTCCTTTTTTTTCCGCCTTGCCGCGGAACAAATTCGTGCCACGATTTCTATTTACAATAGAGAAGCAGGGAAGGAAGGGGAAATCGGCGACTCGTCCCCCGATTGGTTGATTAACATAAAAATGTCCGTGCTCGTAAAGGCCACCGTATACATATATTACGAACTTCATATATATACATATCGCGAGGGAGGGATTATAGTTTCTGATTGTTATTCATATTCGGCCGGCAGCCACGCGGCCGAGCATCGATACGCGCTTCTGTGTTGGGTCAATATAACGTCAGCGAGAGGAGGGTTGTACGCGTGTGGGGTGGTGGTTTGGACTGGGGTACTTCCTTCTCAATGACACTCTTTTTTTTTCTCTTCAACGTTAATGCAACGAGCCGTGGCGCACGGGTTTAAACGATTACTCACCCGCGGCTCTGTCTGGAATGAAAAGGGCGAAAGTGCCACTTACCGCGCCACGGGCCTCCGAGACTCCAGCACCTGGAACAGAAATCACGTCCTAATGAGACCAGCGGAGTTAAGCAGCAAAGTTGTAGAAATTGCCGGGAATTTCGAGCGAGCCGAGTGGAGGCCTGCTTCGGCCTTTTAAAGCGCGTTTCGCGCCAAATCAGTAGCGCTAAGTTTCGCGATCAAAGTTCGTTTCAACGCGTCAGATAAAATCGGGCCTTGATTAAAGGATTTTTCATGTTTCGTAGGCGGTCGATCGTAGCCAATTACGAAACAAACGCGAAAATCGCGACAGTTCGCCGCGCAGAACGTAGCATCTGAGACCTTACGAAGACTATCTTTATTTTAACTTTAAATTTGAAAAACAGCAATTGTAACATCGTCGCTTTTCTGTACTTTTTAATTCGTGGCTCGCCTAAGACTAATCATATGATTCATAAATACGTTTTGGTTGATTTTCTACCTGAGCTGTTACTTTACGACTATAAAGGTATATTTTAATATACCTACATAGTCATAATGAAATTGTTAAATACTTTTGCGAGGTACTGTACTTTTACTACGTTAACATTTACGTATGTACATTAGGTTTTGAGATTAACTCGCTTTGATCTATAGTACAACTCGAGCAACGAATTAAGGGAAAAGATAGTAAGCAAAACGTGGAAGCTTCCGGAGCTTCTGTCCTCCGACTGAACGAAGGCAAAGCTTAATCGCGGGTGTGGGTTGGTACGCAACCGCGTCCGGATCCACTTTCCAATAACTGGGAAGTATCGGTGAATGCGGCAGTAAGAGTTCAAGGCTCGGCCTGGCGCGTTCTATCAGCGGGGACGTTGCGAGGCACAAAGGACAAGCGTTTAGCAGCGGCATGCGATTTCGATCCGCGGAAGAGGAACGAGAAATCAGAAGAATAAAGGGGCGAGTACCCCGCAAAGTCACTCGACCTCCATCAGCCATCCTTTGCCCCCTCGCGGCGACGACGATCTATAGCCTCTACCTACATTATATTTCTTTCGTATTTGCCTCTTCTTTCCCTCTTTCTCTCTCTCTCACTCCTCTGTCCGTGGCCAAACACACAAACGGCCGCACCTACACGTACACACAAGCTGAGCATTGCCGCGGTCTTATCGGCAGTTATCGGGCCGTGATGTCACACAATGGGGCAGACAATGCTTGGTACAATACACCCCCTGCTTCTAAACCATTCAACCCTCGCCAGCCACCTCCTAGCTCATCCTTCTTCTCCAGTACCAACTCCCTTCCGCGGATCCACCACTCCTACCCTCTCTCGGAATCAGCCCAATCCCAGCAACTTAATAAACGTAATAGCTGACTGCGTCACTTCGCGATCCCAATGATATGTCCATGAGATGGAAATATATTCCAACATATTAGGATGACCTGGCACCGTGATCATAGTATTTCAGCGCATATGCGTTGTGAGTTTGTATAAAATATCGCGGACACTTGGTTGGCTCGCTTCTGCGATACGAAAGGAAACGGATTCCGATCTACGGGAACAATGTCTCGTTGAGAAATCTATCAAGCGAGAAATATATGATTCTTAATTGTATAGCACGAGGTAAGATGGAAAATTGAGGTCAAATCGATTCCAAATTTCATACTAAAATGTAAAAATGAGACCGGTAATCCGATGAAAGGCCGTGAACTTGTTTATTATTCGCAAACACGATATCGTCGATAACATCGTTGAGGAGGATAAAACATCTTGGAAAACAAGCGAGAAAGGTGATAGTACAGGGGAAAAGAAGGGATCGAGGACGAAGGGTGAATCTGTGCACGCATCATCGGATCGACACCACGCCCCCGTACGCGCTTCTAGTCGATCCACCCCTACGATCGCGCAATATGCTACCCCGCGTGTGATCACCCTAAAGCACGTACACGAGTCGATACACGAGTCATTGAAAAATGCGGTTAGCCATCCATTATTTCGACAAATTTTCGCTTTACGTGTATTATACTTATTGAGCGCATGGCAGAAGGGGGCATAAACAGTATCGTCGGTGAATTGGAAATGTTCGCGCGGTCAAAAAGATCGCGTTTCATTGCTCGTAAACTATCAACCGAATTGTTTTTTGTGTAAGCCGAACCAA
The DNA here is from genome assembly GCF_040668555.2 of Bombus flavifrons. Taxonomy (NCBI): domain Eukaryota; kingdom Metazoa; phylum Arthropoda; class Insecta; order Hymenoptera; family Apidae; genus Bombus; species Bombus flavifrons. Next base: position 8,761,396 of record NC_138453.1, read on the forward strand.
AAAACACGCGCATGTGGAATAAAAGAGCTACATGATTTATCGACAACAATTACAGACTTTGAATGCCGATCCGTTTAAAGTTGTCAGGCGGTGAGTGTTTTTTTTTTTTTATTTATTTATTTTTTATTCCTTTTCTATCGCTTTATATATATATATACATATATATATATATATACATATATATATATATACATATGTATGTATGTATATAGTATGCATATGTATATATATATGTACATAGCCAGGTTTGAAAAATATAAATCGAAACGTACCATGACCATGAGGCTGACTGATTAAATAAAACTGCGAAACAGTATACAGTACAGGAATAAATCAAAACGGGCCTGGAGAATAGGAAGGAATCCCTGTCGGTAAATTTTATCGCACGGCAATAAAGCACGTCACGAAACACAATTACATCGACTGCTGACATTTCCAAGCTACATCTTCCAGCGCGGCTCCGCGCGAGCCACGGCTGCGACCGTTGATACGTATCTTCGAAATGGCATCGGAGAAACGTTAATTAAGCGAGCAGATGCGCCGAGGAAATAGTAAATCATACGACCACCCCGTGCGAACACAACGCTCGCCGCGTCGACCGCCTTATCTTCGTCGGGTTATCGAGATAATGATAAATCGCTCGTTCGAATTGGCCCCTTCCAAGGGCGCGCTTTAACCATCCTGGTGAAGGGTTGACGGCTGTATAATGCCAGGATCGTAAAGTCATCCGTTTTGGGGGACGTTCTAACGATACTTTCAATGTCTTCATCATTCTCCAATACGCTGCCAATGTGTATGTATAGAAACGAGAAGACAAGTATGATGGCACCAGGGGTAAGAGAGCTATTTCTCTAGATTCACTCATCTTTTGTATAGTAATTTATCGACTATTGATAGAGGGACGTTGATCTTGTAGTCGTCGTTCAACAAATGGTACTTTCTTATGACTAGGAAATTTCTTAAGTTTGAAAGTACAATGGAAGGATCGTCACTATAATCGTACGTAGATTCACATCTCTATGATTTTTATAAATTTCCTCATGAATATTAAAAGTTGTTTTATTTGTTGAAACGAGGATAACGTTCACGGGCGGAGATTCGAAAATCGCAACTGGACTGAATAGAAGGAACAGCCAGTTATCAGCCACGTGTTGTCTGTATCTATTATACAGAGTTGTCTATTGTACAGAATATAATGGATAAATGATTATGCAAAAAGAAGAGAGATACCATAACGATACTTTATAGTCGAAGTACCTAATCCATTACGATCAATCAACTCTGAATTCCTACCTACTTTCCAGTTCTACACTTTATAGACAAAACGGCACTCTTCGATTTCAGACTGTCGCATTAGGTGGTAACAGAGCCACCAGGCGAACAAACTCTTTGATAACCCTAGAGCGACTGGTCTGAAAATAATAATATCGCGACGCAGTACATTAACGAGTAATTAACTGCTTCGGTCGATTCGGTAGACAATCCGGAAGACGGCAGTAAAACAAGGTTAGCTCGCGGGGTTGAAGCGAGCACGGGGTGGTGGTGGTAAAAGCGGTGGAAGTGGTGGCATCGGAACCGCCCCGGCTTTGCAACCCCGGCGAATGGAGTGACAATGCTGCCACGGGATTCACAGTTCTCTACCACCCCTTTTGTCTTTCCCCTCTTTCCTCTCTATCTCTCGCGCGAGCTGCCGTCCCCTTTCATCCCATTTGCAACTTTCCGGCTTTCCAACCGCCCGCGCCTTTCGATCCTCCACCACCCACGCAGCCCCTTTATCCTGTCTTCATACGCCGCTACAATCTCGCCGCACGCGCACCTTAAGGCAAACGCCTCCTTTCGAAACGATTAACTTCGCCACGTGGAGAAAAAGAGGGAACAGATGCAACACCGATTACACGTTTCATCCGATTTTTGTGCAAATGCGTACGATTCTAAGACGAATTAAGATCAAAATGCAAGAATCAATGAGGATGTTTCAACGAAGATGTTATAACGAACACGAAAAGATATCGTTGATTTTCTTATAGGATCTTCGTTACCGCGAAAAAGATTAAAGAGGAGATTTCATTCGTTTCTTTTTTGAGAGGATTAAAACGTTTTGTTTGTGATTAGAACAATTATATTGCAACTATTAGTCACCGTCTTTATTATCGCATTAGATGTATAACATGGTGATTTCGTAAAATTGAAACAGCTATTGCTATAATTTGAATTATTAATTCACGATTAATTTGTAGTACGCTTAGTAAACCTTGTACGATTACTATAAACCGACTAAAGTATTTGAAATCTCACGAATGGCAGTGTATGTAACGAATGAAATGATAGATATGAGTCACAATAGACGTACAATGAAACATGTATATCTAGAAGATAATAGCAACTTTAATATCATTAAGTATTTTATTACTTGCGATCGACAGTGTATTCGTCTAACATTTATTGGAAATCCTATTTTTAGAAGACAAAACGTTAACCTCGCAGAGAAACGACGAAGAGTGAAAGGAATATTGTTTACTCGAATGACAGACAGGGAGAGACAGGGAGAGACAGGGAGAGACGGGGAAGCCCGCGTGCCAGTTGAGTATAAAGACACGCAATCGAGTAGGAAAAAGGGTGGAGGGATGCAAGCTGAAACGTATCGAAAGGATCCACCACCCCTATTTCACAGAAACGACGTTCGGCATCCCCCCTTCTCTTGTCATCCTTGTCGTTTGGCCGTTCCACTCTTGGAGCCTCTGCATCTTCGTCTCTCGCTCATCCTCTGTCTATCTCATCCCCTCGCCTAGCCACCCTCGCGCTCTTTTCTCGTATCAGATCGAGTCCCTCTATTTCGCGTCCTCTATTATTTCTTTTATCAATCTGCGCGCTTTCAGGACGCTTTGAGGCCCGCTGAAAGCTGCGTGATAAATCATGAAATGTAAGAACCTACACCAACACAGAGACACCAGGCTACTACGTGCATTTATAGATATTCGTACGTGCAGACACACGAGCACAGACTAACGCGCGAAGACGAAGAGAAGGTGTTAGTGTAGCGCGGTGGAAGATGTGTGCAACAAGCTCGTGTAGAAACACGCGCGCGTACACGCGTGTGTGTACTTACCAACGTGTGTAAATACGTACATATATAAGCAACGGTTCAATAGGCGGCATTGCCGGGGCGAACGGCATCCATACAGCTCGCCAGATGAGGTCTTCTAGCTTCCGTGGAGTCCGCGTGAAAGGATGCCCCAATAATATTCCATTCACCAAACCACCCCCAACTTCCACCCTGTAGCTTTCCCTTCCGCGTATATACCCCATCCCCGGACCGGTCTGGCCCGTGCCCACCCGCCATTGATTTTTCATTCGTTGGCTTTTCAATAGTTTGTTATGAGCTTTCCTTCGGCGATGTCTCCTCTACCGGTTTCCACGGGCCAGGCTTACCCTTCTTTGAAACGAGAAAACGCCGGTGGTTGGAGGCGAATTTCCGACTGGCCAAGTCCAACCGATGTGCAACCACGTCACTGTCCCGGTGAATTAGATGCGTTTGTTGCGACAAAACTCGCGACTTTTTCACGAGTCGTGTTCGAATCGCCAATGGATAGCCGATGCGTACGATAACATCTGGAAATGCGGCGATTGTGAGGAATCGCGACTGCCGATTTGAATTTCGATATTTCGTACTACGAATGCGAGTGACAGGTGTTGGAGAGACGACAAGGTTGAGATCGATCGAATTCGAGGAGCACGCGACAAGTTTCGAGCGTCTCGCTGGTGTTAATTGAGCGTATGAAGGGAATCGTTTGGAATAAAGGGGCGTTTAATAGGCGAACGTGTGAGAATCTGATTGGAGAATCGACAGAAATTTTATGCTTCGAGTCAGTTACGCGTGCACTGGTTACTGGACAATTGCGCTTAATTCGAGGACAGTAAGAGAGACACGCGGAAAACTCGGCTGGTGAAAATTTTCGAAAGCATTTCCCCGCGAAACAGAGCGAAAATAACCTATAACTTTAATCAGGGATGAATAAAGGCAACCCTTTTCGGAGCGGCGCTGCGTCAAGGCGAAGAATGGAGATGAGGATGTAGCCGAGTATCGGCATTGTTTCCAAACAAAGCACGCCTTTCATACCACCGTGTACCCGCCCTGCAACCCCCATCCGCTTGGTCCACCCACAACCCCCCGCCCGTGCACTCCCCACGGCTTTTCAGTCATTTGACACGCAAAGAAGTCAGGCAAGCCGGCATTGTGGCGACCACCACCACTGCGACCTATTGTTACCAGACCACTACCATAACCACCACCCCCGAAATCCACCCTTTCCTTGTTACCCTCTTGCCACCTTTGTCGAATTTGACGGTCGATTCGATGACTTCGACCTAACGGAAACGCTGTTCAGACCTTTATCAAGTTTCCCCCTTTTAATCTCCAACGAATGCTTCAAATGAAACTTCCATGATTATTTCCTAAAGTCCGTTCGAAACGAACGAACGCGTCGCACGAAAGATCGCGTATTTAGCCACAGACAGATCGTATGGATCTAGCGTTCGACGCGAGTATTCATCATCGAAATTGCATTGCCAACTTCCTGAAAGCAGTCCCATCGGGAAGGCTCGGAGGCAAAACAGAATGGGACACGAGTAGAGAGAATTGGCACCTGCCGACACATCCACGCTAGCTATAGGCGCAATCGTATCCTGTGTTTCCAAGGATATCGCGTAGCAAAAGCAAACATCGATGACGCGTAGATATCGGATGAATGGCAGTGAAAATGACGTATAATGTGAAAGGAACATACGCGTGATATCTTTTACGATTACGTCGATCATTTACACCGGAAAGACGAAGAAAATCGTGCAGCAAGTTTCAACAAGCTGGAAACGTTCTCTAAGCGTATACACGAGCGAGATAAATAATAGTATTCGGATCTGTCTTGTAACGATAACGAGGACGCACGCGACGCGATGATCGGCGTGCACGTCAAGAGCGATTGCCGGCCCGGTTGAACCGCCTGAACGAATCAGTAGTAGCGCGACGGTCGCGAAAGCATCGTCGGAATTATGCATCGGGCTGCATAATTTCGCTGCATACGGTAGCACGCGCGTCTGCGGCGCGCCGCCGGAGGGGAAAAGTCGATGGCTCGTAATGTGACAAACGAGGCGTCGTGATGCTGTCACGAAAATACCAGCCAAATGCCCGATACGCTCGTTCAAAGCCATTCTATTCGAATGTCGATACCTCGCGTCAGTCTTATTAATCTTCCGGCGCGAGCGTCGGGATATATTGCGTATTATAAACCGTAATAAAAAGAGGCTCCAACGAGAAAAGAGAAAGGAGAGGGGAAGAGGAAAAAGAGACAGCAGGAGTAGGAAGAAAGAAAAACGCAGAAGGAAAGAACAGTGAGTGAGTAAGAGAAAAGCAAGAGGGAGAGAGGAGGAGGAAAGTTGGGAGAGGGTGGCGAGAGCATTCAGTGCGCGAATTCTATGCGACTCGTACAATACGAGTCCTCTCGCGGAAAGCTTGCACGCGGCTGCTGCTCGAGATTTCCAGATTTCACGGCAGTGAATAAGCTGCCGATGCAAATTTAACCGGCGCTGTCGTTCCCCGCAGAAAAAGCCTAAATGCGTGCCGGAATAATTTGAATTTTTTCCCTCGTTTCCGGCCTCACAATGCCGGCCTCTCGCCGATCCGAGAGAAAGTTCGCGCGAACGAACTTCTCTCTGTGTCTCTACGACCCCCATCCGTCCGTTAAACAACGATTTTCCGGCCTGAATCGAAAGCTCGGCCTAAAACCGACCAAATTTACAGGGCCAACGATCGAGCAGGCTCTCAGAGAATAGGGAAATAACGGATGAGAAAATTGGACAACACGAACGTGTATACTACGCTGTGCAAGATCGGCTAATCGAAAGACTCGATGGAATCAACGGGAAGGTAGGAGGACGCAAATAGCCACGTCTGCCGACAGAGGAACCTGTTAAAAGTTGGAAACTGCGTTCACAGAATAGGGCGGTGCGATGAAAAGGTATACACAGGTGCAGTCAAACGTGTGTGGATGCCAGTGTCGTCGGTCACACGCACAGGACGAAGGACGATCGCCGTGTAAAAGGGATCGAGGAGAAGCAGGAGGACGTCGAGTTTGGTGTTGGATAAAGGGGAGGAAAAGGGTGGTAAGGTAGAGGGGGCGTGCAGAGAGAGAGAGAGAGAGTGTAAGCGTGTGAGAGAGTGAGAGAGAGTCCATGCGAATATGTTATACGCTCAAGCTCGTTCGCTCGTAACCGCGCAGTAGAATAGACGAATTGTTCGGCAGCAGAGCTTTTGTCTATTTTACGGAGTTCCAAGGGCTTCGAGCGGAGGGGCGAGTGGCGCAGCCAGAGCGGAGAAAGACACAGGGGGTGAGGGAGTGAGCTGAAAGCTCGGAAATATATTCTCAACTGAACGTTGTACGGATTCGCGCACCGGGCGTTCCTAATTATTGTTTTCCAGGCATCCGTCCTTTCTGGTTGCTGCGGTGACTGAAATTCTCGTTTCGAAACTTTCCCTTCGTTGCTAGCGTCGAGGAATTACGGAGCGAACCACCGGTCGCCTCATTTTTTTTTTCCACATCTCTTTCCAATCCTATTCAGCGCAGACGTGTGGTCGCATTACCGCGTATAGCAAACGGTGTGTGCAGAAATTAATAAATTATCGAAGGACAATGCGTTCTCCTAAAGCGAGATGTCGAAAATTTTCAACCGTATCACCTACCAATAAGCATAGAAGCGTGTAAGGGAACGTGAAACTTGCCGCAAACCGTGCTGCATAATCTCCAACCATATAGACGCAGACCTGCTATTTCCATTTTCCCCATACGTGCACTTAAATACATTTCCAGAAGACAAGATAACGAACGTCTCGTTAGCTTTTCAAGGCACACGCGAAACACGATGGAGAAGCTGGAATACGCGATAGAGGAAAGGACCGACGGTGCAATAGGGCAAGCGAATGCGAAGGAATATAGGGATGGTTAGCGGGAGAGAACGAGAAGGAGAACCGAGAAAAGGGATGTTGGTGGGGCGGTCGTATCGGTTAAGTGGGGGAAATTGCAAAACAATGAGACGACGGGGTAGGGGTAACAATGTGAGGGACAATAGGCCTGATAATGTGCCAGAGAATGGACGCCTAGACAAAAGAGTCGAATAAGGGCGCGCGCACCTACCCGATCCACCACCCACATTACACCATTGACTCGTCCGTTGGCGTATAGAGAACGGAAAAAAGACACCTGCATGCTTCGATGTGGGTTATTTTAAGTTCGAAACAATGCCAACACCGTGTGAGTTAATCTTCTCGTAGGAAAAGCGAATAAAAAGTTTCGCGAATCAACCAAAGGGATACAACGCGAATCAAACTTTCTCGTCACGGATAAAGGAGAAATCGCCATAAAAAATAATTTAATTTTCTCCGATCTGCTTCTCAAAATACTATATTTTCTGTGGAAAGAGTTAATAAAGTTTGACAATCGGTTAAAGCAAAACGATTGGATTATCAAACGGAGGGACGAAACACCACCGAGTAACCGCTATGCGGAATAAACCAGAGGGATCAGAGCGGAGATCAGGGACAAGGGTAACGCGTGGAACCTACCGCAATGCCAGAGGCCAACGCCTGACATAACCGCGAGTTCTGGAGGGGTTGTGAGTCAAGGGGTTGAACGATCGAAACCTCGGCGTTAGCAGCCCGCTCGTCTGGCGTGCACCTGTTGTTTCTACTTGCCCTGAATCAGTTTGCGCCCGTATCACTGCCGTGTCCGATCTATCGTAATCGACAGTATAAAATCGTCCTTTAACTTCCAACGTTTTAACGAACAACGTTTTCACAGTTTGTTCGTAAGTTTGGTACGATTTACCAGTGTCTTGTACGTACGAAGATGTTTCCAAGTTAATCGTCGTTTCATGGAAATTCCACTTTCGTCGTCAGGTCATAACGTAACTTGTTTTTCTCGGAGAAGCACTGTCCCTCCTGGCGACGCTCTCCGATAATTAGCATTTAACACAGCTGCCAAGGTACGGGGAGGTGGCACGGCTAGATGGAGAACAAGAAAGTGAACTCTCATCGTCTTTTCGCTCGCTGAAAAATGCGTCGCGACAACGTCTACGAGATCGCGCGACGGTGTCGTTCTTCGGAACTAAGGAAGCAAGTGAACTCGACGGCTCTGACAGAAGAAGCAAAAGAAAGAGGCGACGCGATCCGCGATAGAAAAGAGGAAGAAAGTCCGAAGGAAAGGGCCAGAAGGCACGGAAGAAGAGAAAAGAGAAGGCAGAGAAGAAAAGAAACGGACGAGGAAGAGAAGAAGAACGACGACGAAGAAAAAGAGAAGAATCGCGACGAGACGAAAGAGAGAAGTTGTGAAGAGGGAAAGACCGAGGCACCGAGGACAGAAGTGGCCGTACAAGGCAGGAGCGCCACAAACAGTCCATAGAAATACCCCGGCCGTAGAATGCAACTGCCTCTTTGTGTAGCAGCTTACACAGATAGCCCGCGAGTTCGTGTTTAAGCGAGCGTCGGTGTGCGCGAGAGAGTTCGCGAGCGCGCGCCTGTTATTTAAGCTTCGCATAATGGCAACTCTTTTATGCTTCTTGTGTCTTACATCTGAGACTGTGTCGCTCCAGAGGGCGCATTCATTCCCGTGAATACCGTGCACGGGCCTTACAATGGCCTTCTCTACGCCGCCTGCAGCACCTACGGCACACCACCGAGCTGCGCACTCAAAGTGCAGCCACTCTAAGGATGCGCGACGCGGTCGCCTTAGTTTACAGCCTTAGGACAACCACACAGTGTCGCCCCTCTTTTTCCTATCTCTATCCACAGCTCTAACTCTTCGCTATACCGCGATTTTTTCCCGTCAGAGCATCGCGTCTCGGTCTTCTTCTTCTTCCTCTTTCACGAACCTTACACGGTTTGATAGTTAATTTGCAGCGCGACCTAACGAGACCGGTCTCTCTTTCTTCTTCCAGCCCTTTTCCATACTCGCGGATTCTATCTATACCAAGGAACCGGAGAAACCGAGAAAGAAACGACGAAAGAAAATCATGCTCGCGATAGGAAAGAATACATCATCGAAACGACTGTTCCTCGAAGCGATGCGAAACGAACCGAGAGGAGCACCGCGGACCCCCCTCGTCTCTCGGCGACGTTCCACTCTTTCATTTATTCCGCGAGGGCCGTCAATAGGAGAAAAAGCTCGATCCGCAAACTTTTGTGCCGCTCGTTCGCTCCGCGACGACCTTCCGGGGGAGGCGACTTTCGAGGCCGGTTTATCGTCGAACGATCGTTTCTCCGAATAATCGCGAACGTGCCTAACGATCGTGGCCGAGGTGGTTGGGTTCGTGCACACGAGGCACGCCACCTTGCGATCGGTCACAAAACAGCGACACAATAACCGGGCCGCAACAATGCCGGGCGACAATGCAGCGCCACCAACACACCGGCGAGCCGAATCTATTGTCTGTACTTCTCTTGTTCTCCTTTCATCCCCTGCACTTCCACGACGAGCCGCAAAGAACGAGGGAGAGACCCGGTGAATCGAGCTGCGCGCGGGGTAACAGCGGAGGGAAAAGCTATCCGCGAATGTCGCGACCTCACGGGACGACTTTGTTTAATTGCGCTGACTCGATTAGACGACCACTCTGCCAGACTCGCTCGAGTTCTTCCGCATTGTATTTTTGCGGCCGTTGTTAATGCCGTAATCATCGTTCCCCCGGAGTAACAGGAATTCAATGCGTCGTTCTTCATTGACGTCTCGACCATACCCTTCTTCCTCGATTTTCCTTTCTCATTCTCACCATTCGAAGCTCGTGGCCAGTGAATTAAGAAAAGTACGTATTGGAAACCAGTTCCTTGCTCTAAAGATTCCTCGTCGTGGAAGAATCTGTTATGCTTGGTCTCCAATGAAAAATCCTTGGTTGCAGCTCGAATGCAGAAACGAGGTTGACCACCGCAGCAGAGATCGTTCAATTCTCTTCGCAAATCAAAAATGCAACTATCAGCAGAGGGGTTGCGGGGGAGAAGATCGCCCACTTCGCGAGGACCAGCCAAAAGAATACGGAGTGCCGGGCGAGTGGAAAGTACCTTCACGCAGCAAGATGGATAAGGGAAAGAAAAAGAGAGGTGATACGGGTTAGACCGTGGCTGTAGACAGAGAAAGAAAGAGAGAGAATCGGCCGCCCCACTCATCCTCCCGTCCGTCTCATTGTGTCGGACGATTGTCTTAGAATAATGGCGGAGACTCACAATAGTGACTACAATGCTTGCTCGTCTAACAATGCGGTGACGTCACGCAGCGTCGTGTACGTGAATGTACCGGCACGGGCGCCCCGGCGTCGTGTGCGTCGTCTCTTCAGAGTTCCTCTTTCTCCCTCCCCCTTTCTTCGCGGCTCCACACCCATCTTTCTCTCGCATCCCCCTCTGCCCTCCCCCTTTCCGCGATTCTTCGTTTCGTTATTCGCAGCTCGATCACCCACTTACGCTCGAGTGAGGTTCAATTGGCACTAGCTTCCAAGATTGTACGCGTTGGATACAATTAACGACCCGGTCCCGGGCCAGAGAGATCGGCTAAACAATCGTCGCCGAGGTTTACGCAAAAAAAGAGTGGCGCCTGTGGGAGCAAAGGTTGCGCGGAAATCAGCGTACAAAAGCTCTTGGAGAAGGAAGCAGCAGATAGTAATAGCAAAAGGATGTATCGACAGAATTCGATCGAATCGTCAAAGAAATTTATTTCCTACACAATAGAGCTAGGTTTCCAAGAGGACAAATCAGCTTTCCGACGTTACCTTTCCTGTCTCTGTTACATCGATCAAGTTTGACTTTCATTGGTCGCGTGCACGGCCCCTGTCGTCTTTCGGGGCACCCCTGCGTGACCGTGGATTCGGTCAAGTCATCCCTAGGGATCACTTCGAAACGCGATTCCACTCCCCTTTCCTTTGTTACGCGATAGGGCGTCGGTTAACGAGGTTATTAAACGAAACGATAAATGCAATTACATATCGACCGTTCCACGTGTGAATTCCATCTCGATATAAAAATCGAACTTTTCCATTGAATCTTCTTTATGTGACTAAGAGACGATTAATCGAGAGAGACGAGTTATTTCGCCATACGCATTGTCAATCTCTCAGACCTAATCATTTCTTTTTTAAGGGTCCTTTACCTTTCTACGCATCATTTGTTAAAAATAAATTATATCATATCCCATCTACATCGAAGCCATCTAACTAAAATCGATTTGCTTTTGCTAATTTACAACATCGTAACTACAGAAATTTTTAATTAACAAGTGACCTGCTGAACAGATTAAATAGCTAAAGAAATAAACATTTCGGTAGTTGCTTGTTATTGAACAGAGTAATAAACGCAATTACACATCGATCGTTCCACGTGTGAACTTCATCTAGCGCGATACAAAGATCGAACTGTTCTTCAACTAACTAACTATCAAAGGAATAAGCTACGATTCACGTAAAACAGTGAAAGAAACAAGTATTTCGAATATATGGTTGCGTGAATTTTTATACAAGAAAGATCTTCAGCGATGGTTCGCGAATAACAGCTGCAGGATGAAAAGAAATCCCGTACTTTCAGATCGCAAGAAGCAGCCTATCGACGAGATAAGAATAAACCGGCGCGTCTTGAGGGCGTGAATGGGAGCCGACTGTTAATTAATACCGGCATTCGAGTCGCATTAAATTGCACGAATTGTACGGCATCACCGACGGCAACGCCGCCTTTTGCAAAGACCAGGTGCAGGTTGAAAAGACTCTTATTAGCAAATAGCATGGTGCACCCAACGGAGCTGATACACGAGCGAATCGAAAGAACGGAAGGAGGATCCTCTTCCTTGTGCGCGGCCGCGATTCCAGCAGGATCTCGCAAAGGTTGAGAAAGCCAGACTGCACAAGTGGGATAGAGAGAGTCGAGGGAGGCGAGTTCTTTCGACGTGAACGAGATTTCGAGACGTTTCGCGCTATGAAGACGTCGATTTAAATACCTTTTGGTCGATTCGAGCTGCCTTTGGAAACACGCGTTTCAATCGCAGACAACGGAAAGAATTGTACAGGAATTTCGTATCTCCTTTTTTCCTTCAGATAATTAAATGTCACGTCGTTTCATGAGTAATGCCGTCTCTTATTTCGCACTTTGAGTTTCTAAGGTAAACTCAAAGAGTACATGCTGAGATGTATATCAATTTTTTGCAGCATTACGGACAGATATATATCTATTTCATATAGAAATGGTCGATATTTATGATTAAGGAAGGAAGTTTAGCGGTGGACCAAAAACATCGAAAATATCTAAAATAACGAGAGTTATTGGATTATCCACTCTATGCAAATGAAACTTATAGAAGAACCAACGATAAAAGGCTATTTGGGAATACTTTATGTAGCTATTATACGTATTACGATAATATAATTAAATCTTGAAACCTGCAATGTGTCCTTTATAATCCCCCATGATTAATCGAAGCATCAACCCCTTCAGTTCCACTCTACGAGCAACAGAAATTACCATATATATAAGTATCATCTAGCTTTCTCTGGAAGAAGCAGATATAATAACTCTGGCATTCATCGAATGTGGAATAATATAGTGACGAAACCACGGGACGAATGTTCGGTTTGCTCAACGTGTTTCAACCAACAGGAGCATTCTTTCCAGGCCCCGCCGTTTGATGAACGAGAAACGATCGGCGACGTTCAAAGCGATCTTGCGCGCGGCGGGAGGAACGACGATAGCACAAAGATTTCGCGAAAGGGGTGGGCAGGGAAGGGGATGGCGGCGAGCAGAGGAGAGAAAGAGATAAAGGGAACCCAGAAAGACAGGGGTACATTGTGCTGGGCCGCTTGATACTTTATTCCGTATAAAAGGAACGGCGGAACAATGGCGGGAACGCGGAAGAATGGAATGAAATGGGACCGAGGGAGACGGATCGAGAGAAAGGAGGAAAGAAAGAGGCGCACTCGCGCCAGTGTGAAGACTCATCACTCTGTAAACAATGCGAGAAGCGAGAGTGACTCAAAGAGTGGCGGAATCCTCAGAGTCCTTCCCTCGGTCGGCAAGAGGGGGATGATAGAGGACAGGGGAGGAAAAGTCCATCTACGCCTTCATTTTTCTAATATTTCGACTTTCTTGATCATCGACGGAGCTTTCTTCGCGCGCTCGCCTCGAGAACTTTGTGGTCTCGTGTATCGAGCATCACGCGTGATGAATCCTCCACTCTAATCTGGCAAATTGCAATAATCAAACGTACACTGGTTCGTGAAAGTATTTAAACACTTAGCATAGAAACTTTTTTTTTATTTTAGTACTTTTAGTTGTAACTGTCGAATAGTATCACTGACTTTATACATAACTGTAATAATTTCGAACAAATTGTCAAATTTATGGTATTTAATTTCATTTTGAATTTTCCATTCCCATGATACGTATTAGTATACATAATAAAATGAAATTAAACATTTTGAAACTAAATAATTTGGCCGTAAATTGCCGTGGTCTCCGACAGTTCAACGTATATCATCGATACAATGCACCAATGTTAAATCAGAGAGACTGAACATTTATCATTTGCATCCCGAAAACTCGCTGCGAAAAATTCTGCGACTAGTAAAGCGTGAGCGATGAAATGACAGTATGGTCGTTAGGACAAATGAAAGTTGGCGGGTTCAGGAGGTCAGAAAGCAGCGTTTACGCAAAATTCGAGCGATGCCGACGTCGGCGTGGTGATCGTCGTGGTCGCTGTTACGAGGCGGATTTACAAAGCTATCGGCCAGGCAGAGGCCGTGGTATTGTTGGACGAAGATAGGATTCCTTTGATTGTCCGGGACTGTGCGAAACCGTCCAGGAACGAAAGGGAGGAGGAAGAGGAGGCGAGAGGCGCGCACTGGCAGGAGAACCCGCTTTACATAACGCGTTATCCACCGCGACAATGGCCGCCGAGAGCCGCGCCTCGAGAAAGAATCGTTTGATGTCGAAGGATTCATCGCGACCGTGCTTCAAGTGAGACCAACAGAGAGAAGAAAGAGGCCAGGAAATGAAGGGAGTGGAACAAGGAGGGCTGGAAAATTAATTTCAGCCGGTGAACAGAGAGGGAACGAAAAGCATCGACTCTGGTTGAACGCTTCAGAATAGTCGAGAAAGACGGAGAAACCTTTCGACTGTCCGAGATCGAAGCGTAGTCGTCTGCCACCGATTTCTTTTTTATCATCCTACTACCACTCTCGATAAATACACCCTCCTTCCCTCATAAACATCGTATATATCAATTTCGATGTTTCTACGGCGAACTACATCTGACTCTTAATCGACGTACTTGAGTAATTGACCAACGAATTAGGATCACGTGCAGACATTACACTATGCTAAGTAGAAACGTTATACACACGCGTACTATGTCAAACAAATTGTCCCTGGTTGTTTGCATTGTTATCAAATACGCAACAATTACTTGATTCGTTTAATTTATTATTACAGCATATTGAAAAATATCTGCGTATTCTTGTGGGGACATAACGAAGAATCATTTTTACATGCATTTATATGCGTTGTATTATGAGTAACTACAGAAACGATTCAAATATTCATCTTTTTACCAAGAAAAATTGATTGGATTTTAGATAGAATGCTATGGAGCAAAGGTTAATTATGTTAACATGAATGTGAATTTGAAATATAAATTTGAAAAATGAAATTCTTTATATGAAAACGTCGAAAGAAGATTTAAGTTCACGTGTCACGGACATTGCACACGAATCGATGCTGGACGCCTCGACTGATTCTTGTCCCTCGGCTGCAGGTTGAAGTGACTCAAATGTGCCGCCAATGGTACAAGGGTGCGTGGCGCCAGCCAGGGTAAGTCCCATAGAAGTCGTAGAAAGAGAACGAGAAGCAGAAGGCGACCCACAAAGAACGAGGCAGGGAAAGAAAGACGAGAGGGGGTGGGATGGGGGTTGAAAATATTTAGACATCCGCGAAGGGATGAATAAGACTAAATTGTATCCACAATGCTGTCTCAGAGGCAGACGCGCTCTGAATAGCCTTAATAAACTCGCTGAATCCTCGGAAATATTTCCAAGCCGGAGGAGTACCGAATGCGGCGAAAACTCTTCTCCCCCTACCGACTTCGCGTTCTTCTCGTTCTAGCAAAGCAACCACCCTGTCGCCCACCTCTCGCGACCAACATCGCCACCCTCTGCTTCTCTTTATCTTCTAGATATCTACGCGAGATACGAACGTGACAGGGCCCGTTCAAACTTTCCTCGAGAGGGCCTTACGCAACGAAACGTAGCCAAATAAAACGTAACCAAGATCAAAGGGCTGAAGATTATTGGAAATCTTCCTTAAAATCAACCATCATGAAAAATAAAATTAATTTGAAGAATTTTATAACTTTGAGATTTAGTTACATTTTCAAGTACAAAGAATCAACTTAGGTATAGATAAACTAACGAAGGTTTCTACGACTCAAAGATATAATCGTTAAAACAAGCAATATTTTTAAAATTAGGCAGAGGCTGGCAAAATACATGTCTAGCTTCAAATAATTTTATTCGATGATAAAAGAACGATTTTGGTGATACGAGATTTATCGACAACACGTTGAATTTCAAAACTGTCCTTTAAAAGAATGGAAAACGTGACTTATCGTATTCTTCTTCTACAAATAATTTTTCTACGAATAAGATTCCAAACGGTGAACAGTGTTTTAATTCTAGCTCGGAAAATGAAATCGGACTTACTTTCCTCAGAGTCGAAGAAGATAACGCTACGACACTTTCTGTCCAGTGTCCAGAAACTTTCGTCGGAGCATGAGAGTCACTAATGGACTCCGATTGTGGCCCCAGTTTCTTCATTTTCCTTCAAATTCCTACGAGTTACACGATGCAATACTACGATTCTTTTATGAAATCCAAGATAGATAGATGATATCTATGATCATTTCGCGATTAAATTAAATTTATGAAAAACAAGGACACGATTCTTCCATCTTGCTTTTAGAGTGGCGTCAATGGAAATGGGATATGTAACGCGTAGCTCTCCCATTGGTCTGTATAATACGTAGATTTGCTACCCGCTGCGATACACTTTTCCCTGCATTAGGAAAAGAGCATTCGCTCGTTTGTCCTACACACCGATTTGTTTCAGCTCGCAACTGTTTCGCTTCCAGATTTCCTAACAATTTCCAAGAGACTCCAGAACGAATCGAAAGGTTTCGATAAAATGAATATCTTCACTAAGAGATTCCGCCGCAGCTTCATCGATTTTCCTATCAACTTCCGATAAATTCCAAATTTCCAAGGGATTCCAGGGAAGTGCCGCCAAGGTTTCGATGAAATAAACAATTATAACTAGTCGCGAAGATCCTACCCACAAAGCAAAAAGGACGTATCGATTTTCCCGAATCCCTGCGAACGATTCTCTATTCAACTCTAAATCGATAGGTCATTACGTGTTTCTGTAGAAATCATGGAAGTCGAGCGTTCGCAGCGCGACGCGAAACGACGATGACAACTCGGAGGAACACGTCGAACGCGGGTGCACAAGGTGAGCGAGAGAAACGAACTGCGTGAAAG
Organism: Bombus flavifrons; assembly: GCF_040668555.2. NCBI lineage: Eukaryota > Metazoa > Arthropoda > Insecta > Hymenoptera > Apidae > Bombus > Bombus flavifrons. Next base: position 8,777,992 of record NC_138453.1, read on the forward strand.
GGTGCGGAAAAGGAAGCAGGAGAAGGAAGGGGCAGGTGGAAGCGAAGCCGGGCAGAAACGGATTCACGATTTCGCATGAATCGCTAGTTACTGAATAAAGTCCTTTCTGCCGGGTTGGCCGGAGCTGGCGGTGGCTGACTTTACTTTATTATATGTATATTCGCTGCAGCCAGGATGGAAGAGGGTTTTCGCGGAGTTGAAGGGACCCAGAGGACGGCGGGGGTGTCTGGCGGAGGAGGCGGTGGGTGGAGGTAGTCATTCAACCGTGCGGTTCTATGAAATCAAAGGCCACATTGTCACCGGAATTACCTCCATTCGGAAACGACGTATTCAGGCTAGCAGGCGCACGTGGAATTAACCCTATTTGTTTGCCGCCTTCGAGTCGCGTGTAACGAAGCCACGATTTATTCGCGTATGCCACCGCGCCACGCCGCGAGGGACACACTGATCCTGTGTGTGCGTGAACGTATATGCGAGGATCCAAGCGGCCTAGAATCGATAGGAGCAGCACGGGGTGAAGGAAAAGGAGTTTGTTCCAGCGGCAAGAATCCTGAATCGCAGCTAATGACTCGTTACCAGTCGTTCGTTCTTGAATAAAATCCGCGCGTCAAACGGGACGACGACGTGACGACACCGGCGCTGCTTTATGCTGAAATGCCAATTACACGGACACGACGATTAAGCGAAATAGCCGTTATTGGAGCACGTCGCCACGAGGATGCGACGATTAGACCAACGTCAGGGAAAGCAAACTATCACCGCCACCGAGAGACACGAATCCTACCATTCCATCGCAATGCAGAGAAATTTTTATATGTGCAGTGGATCGTGAAAATGTTTACGCTTATCGCACAAAGCTTTTATGTTTATAGCATTATATGCGTTATTTAAAATATTTTTTAATATTATTAGCACTGTAACGAGACACGATTATCATAATTATATACGCGTATACACGCACAATACAATGCATATTCGTAAGTATCTACAAGTGTTCGAATACTTTCGTGAACTGTACGTACGTATTCGAAAAGAGACGAAGATAAAATAAAATACACGATCTCTCGTTCAGCTCCGATAATGATCAACGGAGAATATTGAAATGCAAAATATATGTATATACGCAGCCTATATTTGGCTATATCTAATTTCTATATGATCCTGCGGAGATCTTCTATTTGGATCTGGTCGACAATGAATAGAAAACGCGCGGACATCTATCGTTTTACCGATGGGAAGTGCAGCCGAATTTTATTGATTAATTGATCGGCGATCCGTCACCGGGGTAGTTCACCAATAGGGTTATTATATAGGCTATCGCGTCGATCCTGTCAGCTGTTGGCGTTACGGTTAAACCCACCCGAAATTTCACGCCTGCAGATGACACCGCCTAATTCACCGGCTATCCCACGCTGCGATATCGGTTTAGAGATTCGACTAGCCGCAGTGGATTTTCGTTTATTACAGGCAGGTGTAAATTATAATTATTTCGGTAACATCTGCCTTCCCTTCGAGCGCTATTCCAATCTATGAAACGAGCAGTTCCTCCATCGATTCGATCGAACGTTAAATTTTCCACGCCTCCTTCGTTCCATAAAACTAATATCTCCTATTAATAACTGCATTCAATTAGGACAAGGTCTGCTAACAAGAACTTAATGGTTCTCTAATTTCTCATCCTGATATGCGATTAAAATCTTGAATTAAGAAATTCAATTTGAAATTAAAGTATTTAAAAAGAAAAGATAATTGGATAAAGAGAAATTATCGTCGATGAAGACGCGTTAAGAAATTCGAAGTTTGAAAAGCAGTGAAACTAAAGTTAGTATACAGCGTATATACCGAGCCACGTGTGTCTTCAGGACCAAATAGCCACACGTTCACAGGTGGCTGCAGATCTCGCGTGCTGTATTCGGTCGTGCAAGTCGCAGACTAGGGGATTCACGGAAGGTGTGTTATTTCAAAAGCTTTCAGGGCGCACGATCCTTGCGGTCGCGTTGAAGACCGCTGACGGAGCACCTCGTTCCCACCCTGAAACCGCTAGCGAGCCACCCCCCTCTGCCTACGATAACAATGGTCGATTTTAATACACCTCGCGCGACAAGGGGTGAGCGAGATGAACGAGCACTGACGGGGAAAAGGCGATCTACATTTGACGTGCGTCCTGTGAATAAAAGTTGGGGTGGAGAGAGTCAAGAAGAATAAAAGAGAGAAACGATAAAAGAAAGGTGGTGAAAAGCGAGAGAAACTCAAAGACACAAGACCAGAATAGGCGAAGCAAGTAAAAAAATAGAAAAGGAAGGGCAGGAAGCAGAAGAAGCAGAAAAAGAAGAAGAGGAGGAAGAAACGAATGGATGACACGATAGAGGGTGCAAAGGGGAAGGAAGAGAAGCAACAAGAAGAGAGTAGAAGGGCAGAGGAGCGTGCAAAAGCGCACGCAAAGAAAAACAAATGAACGCTGCCTAACCGAAACAATTGAAGCCTGCATGGAATAGGGGTTGCTGGCCTTTTATGTTGCCCACCCTCTATGCTCGCCACCCCCGACCATCCACCACCTTTACCAGTGTGCCTAACCCGCAGCTATATCCAACGTCACTTCCACCAGCGCCTCCTCTCTTCTTTCGTCAACCCCCTACCCCCCATTTTTATTCCCCCATTTTTGGCCCTCACCGGCAACTCCCCCTCCCCTTCACGTTTTGCCTCAACGGAACTCGAACGAGGATATTCGAGCGATCGTTCTGATGAGGCCTTTATACGATTCGCGAGAGCCTTTCAGCCGCGCACGCCTCGGATAAGAATTTCAATTTCTCTCTAGCGGCGCACGATTGTATCGGCAGCCGCTTATGCATCGCTGATCGTTTCCTCGTTTCCCAGGAATAGGACTCTATATAGATATTTTTCTTTCTTTTTACCGCGAACCTTTCTTTCTTTCCCTTTTTGAAGAGCTGGACCCCGGAAGTTACTTACGAGTTGAACCTTGAACGCTGTGTAACAAGATCTTTTCCTGTGGTTGCTTAGAGATTAACTCATTGGCGTACTAATTATTTGAAAAAAGTTACGAATATTTTGTCAGAAGCAAACTCTCCTTTTAATATGCTTATTCCTCCATGAAAGAAACATTTTTTCTTATCAGCTTCTACATTCTATTTTCATAGTATTGAAGTTTTGTAGCAATATGAAAGTAGTAAATAATATGGAATTCAATGTAGTTAATTAATACATAAATGGTATAATAAATATAATCGTGAAACAATGCTTTATGTAGCTGTACTATGTATAACATGATCTGACCCTATAACTTTAATTTTATTCAAATTTCAAAAACTTTTTAATTACTTTAAATTATTTTAAAACGCCAAGTAATAAGAAACAATATTTCACTTGTTAATTATCACTCGTTTACCTCTTTTTTTCTTTAAGTTTAAGAAATAAAATGAGGTAAAAATTTAGAAGAATATTTAGATAACCATCGATAATCGTATACAAATAATATGCCAAAATAAAAATTTTATTACCTACTGGTCGGAGAATTTACACTTATATTTCTAAAATATATTATATTTCACATTTATATTATATAAAACCGACTAACTATTGCCTTGAGTTTCAAGGAAATATACAGTCCGCTATACGTGATAAAACCAGAAACCAAACAAAAAAACGTATCTATGTAAACATCTGTTACGACCTGAATAGAATTATCTAATCGGAGTTAATCTAACAAAAGTGCGTAATCGGTTCGCAAGACTTGCGATTCCGCAAACTACAGGTGAGACCGTAAATGAGATGCAATGGCGTCGATTGGTGAACGAGCGGTGAACCAAGCGTTAAAAAGCAGTATTTAAAAAGCTGTACTCACCGATCAACGATGTCGCAGGAAATTTGGTACACGTGCAACATAAATCAGATCCCCCGGGGATGATAGAGATACGGCACTCTAACAGCCACTCAGTCAAAGCCAAATGTCATAGCAATCCGCGCACTACATCGAGCCTCGTCGACGCGTGTCACGTCAAGGCAAAATTCAAAACCGAAATTCCGAGCATTGTCCTCGTGTCATAGCGTCAGTCACACGCGATTCCGAGAAACGCGATTTCCGCTGAAATCGCCTCGGTTTGGCCACTGCCCACGGCAAAGACAACATCGCGCGTTCTACGACTTATTGAGATATAGTAAATACGAACGGCTAGAATCTAATTATGCGCGTCATCGACCTCGAGACACATAACAAACACCGTTTCTCTCTTCGTTCTCGCATCTCAAAACACGGCACACTGCGTAATACGTAGTACATCGCGCAACATTCGTTCACATATTGTCCCGCCAAAAAGTTATGCAGGAAGAAGAAGAATATTCCTGGTCCATGGAATCCGCAAGCTCTGATTGGCTGCTCTTTTTGCAATAACGTATCATCTTCGAGAAATGTTTGGAGTTTGTACTACGCTGGTCAAGATGAGGTTAGGTAGACACCCGCGAATTGATGAACTCCGTATATGAGAAGAACAAATGTTTTTACTCGATAATTCAGCTATTTTGTACTAAATGTTCCCTTCAGGAGGATGATTCTTTTGTTAAACGACGTTTGGTACACTGTCAACGCGATATTCGTCACTAACATGTCACTCCACGAAAAAAGACACAGATCACTGCGACACCTCCGACGCGTACAAATACGTGCTCTGTAAAAATCGAATAGGGAAACGAAACGAGATGCTACGTAGATAGATGTCACTTTCACGGCCGAAAAAAACGCGGAAGCACACTATTTTCGAGTGAAGAACGAGAACGGACGTTATCACAACGTTTACCGTGTCGCGCGCAGCATGGAACTGATCGCTGCGTGCCACCGTATCTCCCCACTACCTCGCGTCCCCACCACTTCGCTCGGCACGTTACCGCGACAGAGATGAGGCACAGGTACATATCCAGAGAATAAATAATATTCGATACAACACTTCGTAGACCAGCGAAGGTAAATAATCTAAATGTAAGTCGATTTTATGTAATATGTTTAATGTTTCGAAGCAATTCTCTTATGAAAAGAAATGGTTATAATTAATTGAAGCTTTTACCTCCTTAGAATATTATTTGCTTTCGTTACTCATAAAAAGAAGGAAGAGTGATTAATATAACAAAGTATAAATAAGGTTTTCGTCGTAGAATTAATAGAATGAATGATATGAATAGATGAGTTCTTTATTAAAAAATTTCGGATATCGTCATTTCTGCAGGCAACAAGAAAAATAAACGACAGATTAAAAGTAATAGTTATTTTGTCACGTTTTTATGATAAAGCCATTGAAAAATAGCTCATTTTTTATTGAAATGACATTGATTACCAAGTCTTCAAGTGATTTTTCTAAACATTAAATGATTAGAAAGTATTAATTCTTGAGTGTTTAAACGATCAAAATTTCTTTGCTTATCGATAACAATTATTAATGATGATTATTTGCTTCGGTTATGAATAACCATTATTGATAATGAAAAGGTTCTTTGGTTACGAATAATCATTACCAGCGACGAGAATACTGTTTCGTTACACATAACTAATATTGGTAACGCACATTATTTTTCATCACTGGCAAACATTATCCGTGTTATTGAAAAATTTTTTGGATACCAGTAACCATTACCAATGCATATAAAATTTCTAGTCCACCCTAAGTGTTTTTCCAAATGACTAAAGCATCCAACAATAAAGTTCGGCTGCTTCGTCACTTTTCATAGAATCGAAGAGCGATAGATTCGCGAGAAACGAAAATCCCCTCGAATATTTAACACGTGCTCGAGGTTCGACCTTTCGAGACCAAGGGTCCTACCTTCCTTCACCCTAAAATGAACTCGAACCATACGGTGCGGGGCATTGTTACACCCAATCCCTCGATATCATCATTGTCGATTCATTCGACACGTTTGAAAGGAACTGTCCCTTTCTTCCTCCGCCGCGAAGCATATTCGTGAAAGATAGGCCAGATCGCAGGTGTCGTGCGACTCTTTTTCTCAAATCGAAAAGGAGCCAAGAGGAAGAAAGAGACGCGCTCCCTTTCTATTACGAGGGAAGAAAGAAACGAGGAACAGCCGGGCATGCACGTTAGCTCATATGCATCGCAGTCGACAGCTAGAATGTGATGAGACTTCCATGGCCATTGTCGCGAAATTCCGTGGACGTAATTTCGAGAAGCTCCGAAGCTCCGCGATAAATTGCACGCGCGATGAAAGAACCTTCTTCGTGGAAAAAATACGGAAAATTCATGAATTGTCTCTTAAATAGGATCTTATATAAGTAGACGCAACGTGTTCCATCAGTCTGCCACTATCAAGAATTAAGTCGCGGTAATCCATTTGCAGTGGAGATTTCGGTGAGGAAAATTCTCAATGTAGGCAAATTGAACAGCTCGTAAGAAAAACGATTCCGATTAAACGAATACCCTTTATACCCTGTGTAACAGAAATGATAAAATTTAGCATAGAGTTACATTGTAATTTCAAGTATTCTGTTCGGCAAAATCGTCGAGTAACAAACCGGGAAGAAAATCTGACGAACGATTGATTCGCACTTGAGCACAGACGCGCCGTTCAAATGGCAAACCATTATTTCATTATGGCACGAATTAGTGATTATTTCTGCGCAGGCGTCGGCGAACCGCAGGAAACGATTATTAAGCCTGAACCGTTGTCTTCTTCTCCGAATGAGATGCAATTTATAATACGCCCGTTTGTCCAGCGGTATCTAATTGCATTCACTCCCAAAGATCTCCGGATATGCATCTAATTGTTACAGTTGTTCCCTCTTAAACGTAACTTTGCATTCCTCTGTCTCAGTTAATTCTGCCATTGTGCTTGGATCTTCATTTAGCCGTCGGTAATCCAGAGCAATTAGACAAATTATCCGAATCCTAGTTCTATAGAGCCGTTCCGAAAAATCTTCCACGATTCTATGAATCGAGGAGATGGTAACGCACGTAGCCTCGACCATCATAAAATCATCATTCTATTTGCTTCAATGAAATAGGCGTCCCCCAACGAGATATCGAGTTACCTTCTTCATTGGATCATCAATAAAGGCAATTGTTATCGGTACTGCTTTCTCAAGCAGTGCTTCTCTGATCTCAAAATATCAGCACATGAGTATGTGAACACCTTGCTCGGTTTGCAATAACAGTACGTGAATGTCAGAGAAATATGTGAATTAATGGGAAACTAACGATAATTCAAAGTACAACGTCTATCAACATCCTCCGTACTTTAGCAGCAGGATAACGAATAATCGTAAAATAGATCATGCTACAATGCTTTACGACAGTTCCGAGGATAATTATATTCAGAGGATAAAATTATTATCGGTGCTCCTATTTGTAATTTTATAATTGAATTATATTCTATCAAAAGTTATCAAGTGTCCGTATACTTTTGAACGCTGGCGTACATGTGTCTTCGGCCATGACTTTCACGTTGCAATCGTCGAATAAACAATTAACTGCAGATCTACAGAGTGGAACATATAGGAACGGTTAAAAGCCGAACAAGGTTGTCTCGGTTCTCTAGACATCGATTCACGATTTTTAATCAACGAGGAGGAAAACGCGCTTCGGTCAGCGCACGCGCCGCTTCTTATATCGCCTTAAGAAGACAATTGCCGCGGGAAGAATGGCACCGTAAATGTGATAGCGGGATAAAAGAATACGGAATAAGAACGGCTCGCTTGGTGACCGAGACGGTGTTGGTGCTCGTGCACGTACACAAAGAGGCGAGTTTGTGAACCGCGATGGTGGAGGAAAGCCGAGGGGGCTCGCTGGTGGCACCGTGGCACCTATACATTTAAATAAATAGCGTTTCATTATAACTTTTGTGCGCGCGTTACTGTCCGCCTGACAATGCCTGAAACAAAGCGCCCTTCCATTGTTTTCGAAATAAAAGAGCGCCGGCCCCACGGCATGGCTGCCGACGACGACGGCCAAGCACCGTCCATGCCGTCTCCAGCTTAGAATCGACACCATCTTTCTGAGCTTTGCAGGACACTACATCGTCCTGTACGATTATCCTACTTAATCGGTTGGTTAACGTGTTCATCGAGTACGACATGAATTCGATTTGTCACAGATGTTTAGATAATATGTATGGTGCCGATTTAAATACAAATCTCTCATTCGGATTAATCATGTTGCTTGCTAATATTTATGCAATAATCATATTTTTACAAGCGCAACCGAAGAAACGGGGGTTAAACAGAAAATTGTCGAATATTTTGTACGTGTATTTTTCGTTATTATGTGTATTCTGTATCTTTAATTTTCGCATAAAACTCATTGCCTGGACTGCTATATGCTAACAAATAATTATATAAACAAGTTCAAGTTGTTTGAATTCGAATCGCTTGAATGCAGACATATTCTGTAATATCTTAAATATCATGATGATCGTGATCAAAGAATATATTAAAAATTAATACGCTGCAGCTTGAACGGATAAAAGCGATCGTCGACAGAAAGGATTCTCGCGTAAGACGCGAGCGTAAGGGATAAGAAAGTATGTCAAACGCACAAAATAGAAGTCTCCAGGATGGTGAATAAGAATCGCGATGCAGCTTCGCGCAAATTTCAGCAAGAGGGATTGCAGCAAATTCCGATGCAATAAAAATCGCAGGCGCAGCGTCTGCAAATAATGTATACGAGGTACGCGTGTACGTGCACACTTGCTGCGCGAGCTTCCAGAGTGCATAAAGGCTCGGTAAATGTGGCTCGCGATATTGTGCACGCGGCCCGCTTTGTAAGGAGCGAGGCTGCCGTCTTAATATCGCGGGAGCAAGGATTAACCGCGAGACCCGTCTAAGAATGGAAGGATCACGGTGGGATTCTAATTAAACGGAAAACAGCTTCATTAAGTTCGTAACTGCCTCGGGGCCATGCTTCGTGGTTCCGTACCTATGCCATGTTAGGGCGAACCTTTGGATGCATGAACTATGTAACGATGAGTCATGTATTTTGCCCTAATTACGTAACTGTCTGGACGTGTGTAGGTATCATCAAGGCGCAGATCGATTAGGCTGGTATTTTCCAACGATATATTCTTAATACTACATTATCGTTATCTTAGCTAAAAGGACGAGCTGGATGATCTTGGAAGCATAAATCACGTATTCCGCCCTAATTACGTAATTGCCTGCACGCGTGCAAGTATCATGAAGGCACAGGTCGATCGAACTGATACTTTCAGAACGGTATATTTTTAAAACCGTATTAATGTTATCTTTAGAAAAGGGACGATCAGGATCTAGATGACACATTTCCAGATTGTCTATGTTTATCGGCAGTGATGCTGATACATCGATCAACGTCGTTCATTTCCTTTCGATTCAATCGGATCTAGTCGAGCTCATCAGATAGCGAAGAATCGATATTAAACGTAATTTTCGTCGCACTCGAATCGAGGCTGGCTTGTGCCAGTTGGATATTTATAAATCCAGTAGACGACGTGGTTCCGTGTATTTTCGCGATTTCACGTGTGGTTTCCACCGCATGTTTAAAAGAGGGAAGAGGGGGGCAAGGTAGATGAGGCGCGCACGGTGTGACAGAATCAAAAGCGGCGCAAAGTTGCCGTGGATGTAGTTACAGTGGCTTCGTTACGTGTCGATTTGCCGCCCAGTTGAAAGACACCAATTTATAATTATTGCATTGAATAGTCCGACACCGTACACGGTAACTCCCTCCCATTCGATATTACCAACCATTGTATAGTTTAGATTCTATGCAGTCGATGCTCTCTTCCCACTACCTTCGCGCAGCTTGTTTCCCTCTACCGCTCTCTCTTTCGTTTTCTGATTCCTCGTTTCCTTCCACGATCTCTGTCATTTCCTTCCCACCTCAACAAAACTGCTCCCGATTGTTTGTTACATCGCGTGTTCCAGCAGAATACCGACTTAACTTTGCCAGTATATCTGGTGGGCCATTCTGAATAAAGAAAGGTCATATACATCGTGGTTATTGGTGCATGAGTTTTTGATTTACTTGAAGAGATAGTACGCGTATCTTTCTTTCATCTTTCTTTTAACTTACAGCTATATGCCAAAGGAAGTGTTCAAAATCATAGCCTTTCTCTATTCACGCGATGTTTTAACGGTTCTTGCCAGCCTATTCTAGAAATCAGCGTATTCTACATTTGAAAATTGAAGACGCATTGTGAACACAGACTGAACCACTGAACTGAGGTTAACGATTTGAAATGTAGAATCAGGCTGAGTGTCGCAAGCAGTCTGCTGCTCACCCTTGCTACGAGTCTAGTGCGATTCTCCATCTCGGGATTCAGAATAATCTACCACGCATACTGATACAGTCGTTCCTTCTGGAACACTTTGTATAGCATATCCGTCGTAAGAACCGACGCAGAACAAGTATCATCCCATGGAGGATCAGCGTCTGCCTGAATACCGCGTGTTTCTAGAATTCCGCGTGTTCGTCGATCGGTGATACAATTAAAGGGACATCGAAAAGCAGTGGGAGAAGCTTAAAAAAGAATGCACCGCACACTCTGGTCGCACCCCTTCAATTAACGCTTTCCAGAAGCTTCGCCGGTGGTTGAAGGGCTGCGGGAAAAAGAGCAACGAGACAAAGGGCCGGCAGATTGGCGATTGCAATTTGCAGAATGGAACCGCGAGGATGGGCGTGCGGATCGGAGGAGAACGAAGAGCAGAAGAACGGAACGGAACGAGCTTGTACAGCTAGGAGAAGAGAGGTTCGGAGGGCAAACGTAGGAGGAAAAAGATGGAAAGGGGTTGGAGGGGGCGGCTGCGGAAAGGCAGAGGCAGAATGCAACGAATTCGAAAAGAGCGGAGCCCTGTGCCTGCATACGTAATGCCATCGGGCCATTGTCAACCGGCGCCGGCCCCCTTTTGTCTCGAGCGGGGGCAAGGGGGTCGGGAGGGGGATGGGCGAAAGGGCAGAGCTGCCCCCGGAACCAGTCGCGGGAAAATTCTGATCGCAGCCAGGGACCGATATCGATCTTCGGCCGATCATTTGCATGCTCATTGTTCGAGCATTCGACGGCGAAAATTCCGGCGACGACGCCCGGCGTCGCCGTCGAGAACAATATTCTCCGCAGCCGCGGCCTTTTCTTTTCATATCACCGCAAGGTCTAAGAGTTAGCGCGCAGGGCACAGGTGTCCGCGGCGATAATCGTTCGCCGCGGTTCTTCCGCGATTGTTTATCGGATGCCGACGTTTTCACGTCGATTGAACCTCTGTACTTCGACGCCGTTGTCAGAATAGACACGAAGAAGGAATTATTTGGATAAGGTAGAGTCGTTTGAACCGGTAGGATATAGCGAAACAGGTTTATTTCTGTCGCCCGAACTTCAACATCTTTGAATTCAATTTTCAACTTCGTTTATGATATTCGAACTGATACGTATATTATGAGGCAAGATTAGTGCGCGATATAACGACAAAGAAGCGAAAAGGAAATTTTCCCAACGAGGAGAAATATCAAAAAACGGGGAACTGATTCGAACAACAGTATGGCTGATGTGGATGCACGAACAGAGTCCACCGTGTTCTATATCGGTAGCTGTGTTTTTCCAGGCGGCAAAAATCACGGGAAGGAAATCACTGATCGCGAGAACGCGCGGTATTCGTCTTCTGACAAGCCGAATTAATTCGCGCGTGGAGGCCGCCTCCGCGATACCGACAGACGTTCGTCTATTACGAGGATGAAAGAAGAGCACCGAGGGTGGATGGGCTGGAGATGGTAGAAGAGACAAGCGGAAAAGTAACAGACGGAGAGAAAGGCGGAGCGAAGAGAAAGAGAGACATCGGTGCACATATTTTTATGTCATCGCAGTAGAGGCGATGCATTGTTGTCGCGAGACAAAGGCAAATGTGGCGGAAAAATTGCGGAGGAAAGGCGAGGCGCGGGGAATCCTGGCACTGGGATGGGTGTCGGACGGCGAAAAAGAGCGAAGAGGGATGGAAGATCCCCTGGAGGGAGTAGGGTGCTACACGCACGCGACAAAGCGGAATAGGTTAATGCCGGATCTCGCACGATTGCATGACGATCCTTTCCACGGAATGTTCCGCGAAATGTACGCTCGCTGAATAAATTCTAAACACAAACAGAAAGTTCCCTGCGTAAAAATCATACCGCTCTTAGTCATGATTCACAGTCAGCCGAATTAGTCATCGGATATACGTACGTATATATAACTAAAATTTATTTAATAAGTTATAAGAAACTCGTTGCTATTTTAGATATTAACGCGTAACTGGTCACGATAGCGATTATTTTGTTACGCGAACGAACACACAATGTGTCCAGCTTACGGATAATCGAAAAGATAAAAAAGATAATATATCGCGTGTTTCGTTTAAAATCATTACAAAAATAAAGATCGCTGAGATCCGATAGATTCCATCTCACCATTTACGGTTTAATATTTTTCCTTTATTCGAGTTACGATGAATATTTTATACGAATTTCAAGCCATCATCCTGGACAAGGATATTTTCTGAAACGTATGTCGGGACGAAGGAAACGACTCCTGACGTGGGATAGAGGGAGAAATGAAAAAAAAACGAAATCGGGGTAGAGGAGACGTAGCAACTACAATTAAGCCAGTCAGTCCGTGGCTGAGTTGTTCCATTGAGAGAATTGGCCTGCACAGGCAGCCAACTATCGAGCAGAATTGAGAGCCGGCGGGGAGATTTCGCAGATTATCAAGCATCAGTTGCCGGGAAGAATAAGCAACCGCCAACCGTCATTTAACTTTAACGCTCGAACTGCCCTCGTCCGCACCCCCGGCAACCCCCGAGGGCCTCCGTTGGTCCATGCTAATTAAATCTGCCTACGTACCTACCCCGTCCACGGTATTGCCCTCCGCTGGACCTCTTCGTCGACCTTCTACCCCTTCGAGCCATTCCGATGATACTACTTTACTTACGTGTGCACTCTGACTCCATTGTATCCGCCATCTTATTAGCATCATTATTTTTTGCAACCTCCTTTTCCAAAGTTTCGAAACTCACTAACATACATAGTCGTCTATCAGGCGGTTCCAGGCATTCCGTTCGTGTCTTATTAATTGGATTTCTGGTAATTTGGAAATTGATATTTAACGCATGCAAGATTGAGTATTTTCTGAGCTGTATACAAAATTTTGTGTTATTTAATCTTAGCGATAAATGGAGAATTTAGATTGAGCTAATACCTGTTTATCGTGTCAACATCTACGTGATAATTATTATCGATAGTCGCAAGAAGAATTTGTGTGTATTGGAGCAATTCAGACCTTTTGTAAATATTAATATTAAAATAACGATCTTTAACGAACGTAAGGAATTATCCGCATGGAGGTAATAACGAGACAACTTGAAACTTTCGCAATGGTTTCCCGCTCAAATGAAGACGTCTGGCCGTGTCTATTCTGCTGATTAGAATCTTGCATTATCAGCGAATAGGAAGAAAGCTCTAAGCATACGTCGGAAAGATTCGTGTCATGGAACGTAATGCCCTCGAATAAAAGCGCTCAAAGTTCTACGGAGGACTCTGTGCAGCATTCATATCCGTTATTTCCTGAAAGCAGCGTGGAGCGTGAGACGCTGTCTGACGCATAAGCGACCGGAACTACTGGCTTACACGACCCACTATCCTGTGTAAGTTTCCTCGCGTGTTCCGAATATTCTCGCTCGTATATGGAGCAACGCGCCGACATCCTCTGTTTGCTATCGTTCAAACTTGCAAAGATATGGCAAGCAGTCTCGTAAATGTTAAGATGGATCTCTTGTTTTGATCACGTAGAATTCGATATACGGACAATTCCAAGCACGATGCATAATATAAACTTGCACTTGTGTAGGATTTTATCACCTTCGAGTTTCGATTCGATTGTAAATTTTTCTTGCAGCGTAGACGCCTGCAAGCGTGTCTTAGCGATGGCACTCTCGTATTCATTTGATTCAGCTATGCAGCTTACTCACGACGAAACGCAGGGTAAAGCGCAGGACTATGTGTTATTCGTTTCCACAATAGCGTCATTGTTGGAGCATTGTGCTTCCACCCCATTCCGTAGATTCGTCGCGAACACTTTATCTCCTACTCCTTGCTGCTCGCGAATACACGTATACGTGTTTTACACGCACGAGCACCCTTGTCCTTCTGCTTCTTCTTCTTCCTCCTTATTCCGCTGCCATCACCATTACGTCTGTACCGATTCATAACTCACGTTTCTATTCCTCCGATTATTACAAGGAAAGAAAAATTCATCAATATAAAATCGTCGATAGGTGGTGATTTTCCATGCTGAACACCGACGTTTTTCCCTTCCATTCTCTCTTCTCGCGTACTTGGCTATTCTCTATCTTATCGAAAATTATTTTCTTTCGTATAAGAAAAATATCCGCGATTAATAGGCTTCCAAAGACAAAAAAAAAAGATCAAACGTAGAGACACAAGGCGTGGTTATAAAAATCAAACTAACGCGGAAAACGATGCTCCAATTGCTTGAAGCGGTGCGTAAGAAAATTCAAAACGATCATCAGAATTTCGTACACATAATTTAATAGGCATTTTTATATCGATAAAGATGAAGAATCAGTGAAAACGTATCGGCATGTCGGTAGAATGAGATTCTGAACAGCGAAGATCCGGAACGTCATCCGGACCGTTAAATCCAAGTCTATAACTAACGTTATCGAGTTTCCAGTATCACGTCTAAGCTAGTATCACAGCTATAGCGGGTTGTGAATCTAAATGCGCGCTCCGCGAGCATAAACCTCCGCGAATTACTATGTGGCTCGTCCAGGAACGATGCCTGATTAACGACGGCACGATATTGTCCCGGGGTTGCTCGAAAAGGGGGACAAGGGACAGTAATGCGCTCATCTCCCGTGCACAATAGAACAATGCGTTCCATAAGTAAAGCGCCACTACTCTCACGAAATATACACACGCACGTTGTCTGCCAGTGTGTACGCGCCTTCGAATGAACTCCACACTTAAATGCCCTGAGTATTCACGGTGAAACCCGTTCGGATGGTCTGCAGGCTCGAACACCCCTACGAGCGATCGAATTTTGCCTCTGTTTTTCTGCTTTTCTTTCGACTTTAATATTCGTAAACAAGTCGACATTCGAAAGGCGAACGATAGGATTTTACTTTCAACTCTTTGACGTTTCGCGATTTAGGATATTCGCCAACTTGTGATTCGAGATTCAAATGGCGAGCAACGAGGTTCTACTTTCAGTTTTCCGATCTTTCCACTTAAACATCCAAAGTCGCTAACTGATCGAGATTCAAATGTAATCTTGGGTCGTTCAAAGGGGCAGCCAATTTGGCGGATAAAAGAAAAGCAAAGAACTCGATTGGAAGACGGGTTGTAGGACGATTGGGAAACAGTGGTATTAGCCAACGACTTGGCGGACATCGGGAAACCACTTAATTCCCCAAAGTAAGAAAGCGGCTCGGAAGTCGGCGCCTAAAGTTCACAATGTTCAAGGAAGGAGAACGAAAAGACGGACGGACGCGCAACAACGAGGAAACAATGAGTCGCCGTCGGCCGAGGAGGACGAACGAGCGAGCCACCGTCGAACAATGCACCGAAACAATACGAGGAAGGAGGATGCCATCGCGTAACAATGTGGACAATAGACAGATGGGTATACAGAGAAACGAAGATATATATATATTATAGTAAATCATAAATGTTTCCTTATTTTAAGCTATTAATGAAATAAAATAATTTCATCCGCGTTCCAATGAATCTCTATAAATATTCTCGAGTTCTTTCCTCAACCGAAAACCTCTATCGTCCCTTCCACCATCGTCCACTAAGCCTTCCAAGCTTTATCTCGCTAGCTGGCCGCCAATGCTGAGGAGTAAGACGCGAAGACGAGAGAAAAGCAGAGAAAAAGACGAAAGGTCGTAGCTTGCACGAAATTTGAAGAGCTATAACTGATATGACGCGAAGACGTTTGTCGATTTCGAAGTTTGTTATCTAGAAAAATGATAAACGTAAAAATCTTTGCTTAAACCATCAAGGATAAAGTAGTAAAATGATTCGTAGAGTTTGTATAAACGCAACGTTAGCGGAATGCAGGAACAAAGTATCTTATTATTTTATCGAACTTAGAATTATAGGTGCTGCTAGATATTCGTTGCACGAGTCAATGATATCAAGAAAGAACCGTATAATTTGGAGAATCTCTTCAAGCTTCGTTACTGGATTGCAGATGTTCATGCATTGATGGGAAATTTAAAGATAGGAAAAACGTACAAAATGCGCGTAATACGAAGAAATATATAAAATATCCAAAATAAATGGAGCACTTTATAACGTTTAGTAGATGAAGCAAATTTCTATTTAGGTTACATCTGTTTCATCATTTCTTACATTTACGAAGGTAAATCGAAATACGAAGAAGAAGCAGCGATCGAGGAAAATATTAACAGAAAAAGTTACTTTTCTTGGCTTGTAAATTTTTGGAGCTGATCAGCGTGACTTCTGAACGACTGGTACAACAAAACGAAACACGTATTCCGTGTTGTATGAAAAATTGCAAAGCGGTGGAAAGTCAAGGTAACCCAATTCGGAGGTAAAAGAATCGAGCACGATCGTCCGCGGGGCAAGAAGAAGACCCTTAAGGCGTGTCCACGTGCAGGAATCGCAACGCATGCTGGCCGGCTGCTGCGAGCTTTATGATCGAAAGAGAGATCGCGCGGAGGATGGGTTAACAATGCGCGGGAGCGAGAAGGAGAATGTCAAGTGGACATTGTTGACGGTGACAATGCCGCTGAAATTGCCGGAGAACAAAGAGGTCTTACGATGACGCTGCTGGCGGACGAGCGAGCGAGCGAGCGAATTGAGCGAGTTGCTCGTGGACAGGGACTTCTCGTATATTCTCCTGCATACTGGCCCGCTCTTCGCGCACTCTCTCTCTTTCTTCCTCTGCGTCGAACCAAGCGGCAGAGAACCGCGTTTCGTCTTCGTCGTTTGGCGAACACATCGTACGCCACCCCTTGTGTATCGCATGGCATTATAACTATCGGCTCTATCGCGACGCCTGTGTCGATACTCGTGAATTAAGCACCTTGATCCATTAAGGATCGGCGTACTCGTGTGTTCGGAGTTAACGGGTCTGTTTGGCATTGTTTTAACGCCGCGGTGACCGTGTGCAGCGCCGTTAATACGACGGCTGATAACGCGTTAACGGCATTACGTCATCGTTTACCGAATACAAGCAAACGGTTCGCATATCAATCAGACGTAAACCGAGTGATTGTTTCCATCGTTCGATCACCAACACGTCGATTCCACGATTTGGTAAGCAAATTCTTGAAAATGTGTAGAAAGGTTGCAGTTATAGCCATTTAATCAGACTCGAATTATTATTTTGCGTTTATTCGATTGCCACTTGACGAAGAAACACGTCTTTCTTTTCTTCTTTTTTTTCTTAGTAGCCGTAATTTTGACCTCGTTATTTCCATGGGAATTAATTAACAGCGAAAGGAGATGGAATTTAACCGACTGGTATTGTGGTCATTTAATCACGTGGACAGACCAATGTTGAGGAGTTTGCAAAAGGTGCAAGGTTCGTTAACGAAACCACAAAGTATTATCACAAAAGTAAAAATTCCTAGCGTAGGGAGAAAAATATTCCGTCGGTCGAATTGCTTTCCCAATTATTCTTATTATTATTAATTTCCCAATTAAGCTATTCAGGTTGTCGGCGAATACTTTCTCCTAAATTCTTGTGTGTCCCTAGGCGACTGCCTACGCTGGAATAATGCGTCTCGCGATACACAGTTACGGATCGAAGTCAACGAAAGGTCGTTCGGGGGACGACCTACGTTCGACGATTTACTGATTTCGATAAGAGTCGAGTCAACCTTCTCTTTCTTCTTTCTTTTCTTTTGCAGCCCAGCTACATGATCCTAACCGAGATTTCGAGTCTGTATCTTCGATTTTTTCATCGAGACGCTGCAACGCATAAACTTCGATACTTGATCGATTTTACGACTCGGCTGTATCGCGGATGCTACTGTACGAGCGGAGTTCGAAAGTTCGACGCTGCGCTTGTGTTCTTTGCTCGCGGAGAAATGTACGGGCACGCGTACATTTTCATCTGTCTATAGGTGGAACCGCGGGCCGAGAGAGAACGAGAGAGAAAGCGTCCGGAAGAGCACGGGAGAGAGTCGTATATACGTATATATACATCTGTATATACATGCAGGTATACATCGCCATCGTTCCGTGCTTTCATTCGTTCGCGGAAAGAAGTAAAGAGCTTTGTCGCCGCGGCATCAAAAGCTTGAATGACGCGTCGATGAAAGAAGGAAGTATCGGTACAAGAAACTGCACAGTGAATACTGAAAAGAATGTAGTCACGGGAAGAAGAAGGACAAGGGGCAGGGGGAGCAGGAACGGGAGAAGGAGTTAAAAAGGAAAGGAAAAGATAGCGAAAACGGGAAAGCAAAAAAGGAGGGTACCGGAGGAGTATTGCGGGTAGAAAACCTTGCAGGGAAAGACCGATAAAAGTTTCTGCCTCGAGACGGATATTGGAAATACCTTCTTCCTCCGATCGACTACCGCGATTTATTAATTAATTCATTCGCCTTTCGCGCCAAATCGACCAAATAGGAAAAAATTCCAGCAACTTGGCGAACGGCCATCGAGAATGATAATGTCGCAGCGTTGTTTCGTTTCCACTAAACTGTCGTAACAACTCGTGAGATCACGACCGCGGTTAGGATTTGGTAAAACGAATCGATGGATTACATCATTGCCAGACCACGGTCGAGTTCCAATAGCTAAGTCAAGCATGCCGGATTTCGTTAAACTATTACGAGTATTCAAAGCGTGAGCCTTGTTGCGTATACAGGGTGTCCCGTATAGCTGGCCCGTGGAATCACGACGAAATGACGTGAAGCTGGGAGAGCAGAGGAGAGGAGAGAAGACTGAAAAGCCGTACCCGCGGCAGCGTATGCAGATAATCGGTACAAAGCCTTTCGTCGAATGACAAAGGAGAGCACTGGCCAGCCTCGTGGTTCTCTTGCATCTATATGCCAACGCATGCATACACGCTCGCATTCAGCCGGTATTATTATACTGGATGGCAGCATACTGCTAGGAAAGGCCCAGTTCCTAACGGCTTTATTCTACTCGTTAAAACGAGATAAAGCTTCCGCGGTGATTCTTATGATTTTGTCGTGGATTCAAGGAAACATCTATGACATCGCGAAGGAACTCTGCGTAATACTTTTCTACTTCTACGCTACCGTTATGGACGTGGTCGAGTCGCTTTAATTATTTACCAACGAGTACTGCCACCGACGCAATTGTCAGAATCGTCAGAACGACGAAGACAGGAAAAGAAACTGTCGAGGTTATTAGATGTATAAACAGAGGAAATAAATTGTAAAGTAGGAAATATATTTTAATACAGGAGTGTAAGTACAAGTAGGGATATAATTTGAGCTGGTCCAGATCCGCACGCTAGCAGTGTTACCCTATAACTGAAAGCCCCGAAACCATCGTCGCCTGTCTACTGTCTATGGCCTGCCTTCGTCTCAGTCTATTGTCTATACGCTGTCGATGGCTTCAGTGCTTGAGAAAACTAAAAAGACCAGATGTAGAGTTTCCTTAGAAATGGTGACCACTTCAACGGAAACATTATTTAGAATAAATGAACTTGTGATGGAAAATGCGTAATTGCAGCAACAAGTATCGTTAATAAGCATTATCTTTTATCCTGAAATTTGTTAATCAAATGGAGAAACAGATACGAGGTAAAAAGAAATTGTGCGTTTGGCAAGATACTGCGAAATGTTTAGAAACGTTGGAAATGCAGCCAGTGACCGCGGTGCAGCGTGCGCTTTCTCGATCGCGTCGACAACGCGTCAGAAAGCAACATCTTATTTCGATAAAAGTCGCGGAAGTCTATTAATCACTGGAGCGCATTGTGACATTCAACCGAGCGGCATTCAGGGTTTCAATATTATCGATACTCAACAGCGGGGCCAGCATCCGCGTCTATTGAAAGAGAGTTTATCAATAGAGTGCAGGACACTCTTGCTGTATCCGCCTCCAAAGCGTTCTAAGCTCGGCGACGTACCTACGATCTTTCGGAAACGATGACCGCCGCCAGGAAAAAAATCTTTTTACGCAGGCTAAACGTGACTGGCAGTTCGACACGGGAACGCTGCATTCCATGATTTCCAATTAATATATCGTATAATAGACAGCCTTAAAAGCTTTTATCTCTCTGGAGCGGTTTCACCATCCAAGCACGTACGCAAAAGGAGGATGAAGCTAATCTGGGTTAGTATGGTTAAGGGGATTTTCGAGAAAGCCACAAGTGGTCGAGACGGATACTATTCTTCCTTATGTGAAACTTCGATTAAGCTTATACGTCGGAAATAATTCATGTTAATGCCGACAAGCGGCTAACTTTCAGGGAGTGTGAACGTTCATGGTCAGACACACCTATTGCCCCTCCTATGGAAGATCGATAACGAAAGACAGGCTTCGACTACTTTAAGGAGGAACGAGATGTCATGGTCAGACACTGCCTTCAATTCGAATAGACACGAAAGAAAGAATACATTTCGAATAGTCTCACTTTCGTCTTAAGGAGAATGATTACACCACAGTCGGTCGTTGTTTCTCCTGCAATTGCTCTTACTTTTTAAGAAGAAAGAATACGTCGTATTCAGATATTCAGATAATTCAGACATTGTAACGATGCTTCAACGGATGCAGAAACACTCACGTTCATGTACTCTTACTTTCTGATCGATCTTAATTATCAGCGGTACTTTCAAGCTCGTCAAAGATATCGTATGCAGCGTGAAAGTCTGCCTGCATTGGCGTTTCAAACGAATCCTCCGTTAATCCGGCCAGCATAGAAAAAAACACGAAAAGCCCGACGAATTCGCGGAATGCACGGTTTCCTGACCAACAGACGATTCTTTCCACGGTCCAGTTAGACGATACAGAATTAAGCTCGAAAAGTACTCGGCGAGTACCGGGACGATGGAATACCGGGCCTATAGAGCTATAAACAGCGACAAAAGGATACCGAGTGGGCGACGAGCATTGAATGTACGAGAAAGGATTGTATGCCAGCGAACGATGCTGACGATGGTAGCGACGTTGCTGTTGCTTTTGGCATACGTGTGTCACGTACGGTATGTCTGTCTGCGGCCTGCTTTTCGGTGTATCCGCGCTGCCGGCAGAAAAGAGGAGTATTTTAGCTCGCGTCCATATGAACGTAGGGACGAAACAATGTAGCTTTTGTACGAGAAAGGAACGGAAAAGCAAAGCCAAAGAGAGAGCCTAAGAGCGATTGAAATGCTCGGCCGTCTGTCTCTTGTTCTCCACCGCCTCCCTTCGTCGTCCCACCCTCTTTATCTATTCTCTTTTCCTTCCTCTGCGTCTTTGCCGCTTCTGTCTTTTTACCACTCAGCCATCTACGTCGTGTTTCTTCCTTCGCTTCATCTCTGCTTTGATCGCAACACTGCCAAACTGCGAGTGATCGCAAACGCGTACACCTTCTTCTCGGACAACGACCATCCATTCCGAGTCTCTTCGTTCTTTATACACGATACGTCTAACTCATAAACCTTGACCTTTTGCAGTTAGCTGTAAGATGACAGTCGTGTATACCATATAAATTGTTTTTCTTTTTTAATGTAGCACACGATAAGATGAAATAAAATGACATTTCTTGTGGACAAGGTCGCGAAACAACTATCGAATTGAGAACGATT
This sequence comes from Bombus flavifrons, assembly GCF_040668555.2. Taxonomy (NCBI): domain Eukaryota; kingdom Metazoa; phylum Arthropoda; class Insecta; order Hymenoptera; family Apidae; genus Bombus; species Bombus flavifrons. The sequence continues at coordinate 8,799,746 of NC_138453.1, forward strand.
CGTTACTACCCCCAAAGCCGAAGACAACAAAGAGATTCTTTTTTTGGTCGAACCTCGAAGAGAAGCAAAGATGTCAGAATGAGAAAGTAACGACGCGCGGAGCGAAGACGCGGTTGGCAATAGAAGGGTGGTATGTGCAAGAAGGGCAAGTATTGGTAGACACAGATGTGAGGGGTGGTTGCAGGTTGATAGTCAAGACTGCCTTCAGATTCCAGAGTGAAGCATTGTGTCCCGAACGCGCATTGTCCTCCCGTCACCGGCAACTCGACAATGCCGAGTCCGTAAGTTAGTAACCCTACCGTAAAAACTTATCTCCACCCCAAACCATCGACCTCCAGCCTCCATGATTCCGTTCGATTTCCAACCACCTCCCGCCAACTCTTCCGCTTTTCTGTCCTGGCTCGTGACTTCTGCTGCTTTTACTCTTCCTCCTCCCTTCGATTGCAAGAATCAACGATCTGTGTCTACGATGTTCTTGTGTTCTCCCAGCAACAAGACAAAGGTCTTCGTCGGAGCTTCGAATTCCGCTTCTCAAATAAATAGAGTCGTAAAACACACTGACGGCTAATGCCAAGAGATTAATAACTAAAATCCTTGAAAAACGACTAATAGTAAAACAGGCTCTTCGTTTTCTTAATTAATGAAATTTCGTCGTATGATTTTTCAAGTATAACGTAGCAGTTTTACAACTACGTCGATTAATGGTAGGGAGCCGAAGAAGTCGATCGTCAGCAAGCAGAGAAACACTCTGCGATCGGAAGCGAACGTCCTGGGGACCGGATACAAACATTAGGGGTTGGCGGGTGGTCCTCTCGTTGGGACTCAAGTTGCCGAGCAGCCGGACAACGCGTGGTCGCCGGACAAAGCTCTTCTAATTGTCCCCATCAACGACGAAGAATGGACCGCGGGCCTGCCGCTGACAATTTCATTTGTAATTTGCATAAGGCTTATTAAAATCACAATGGACGTGGACCCAGAGGGATGCTCGATCGAGGTGGCCGCAGCCTTCTTTTTTGGACTGCTCGATAGAGAATAATCACGGTCACCGCTGTGCTGGTAATTGAACTTCAATAAGGAGCGGAACTCGTTTCGACCATTCGCGTCAACTACTCCTAATAAAAAAGATAATCGACGAGAAATTTAAATCGTTGTGAACTTACGTTTGAAACGGCTGACTCGTTCGCTTCTCTTATCCATGATTATATCCAAGAACACTGAACACACTGTTACACTGTATTTCCTTGTCTAACGGATCGTAATAAAAAAGGTAATAAGAAAAGGATAGATGCGTAAAAAAATGTCGAACGAAATTTTTCTAATAAAACGAAAGACGAATAAAAATGTGCCAGATATGAATGAATCGTGAAAGAAATAATATAATAAGAAATGATAATATAGGCGATAGATGTAGAAATGAAATTAATTTGAAGGTACGTATGGCAGGATTTGTCACACCGATGATTCCACGTTTGTCGAAATGTGTCGCGCACGTGAGACGGCGCGGAACTGAACCATCTCAAAACGCTATCATATCGCGCGCCGCCACATTCCCCCACCACTTTCGACCAAAATGCGTCTACGCATCTCTTGTTTATGCTGCTATAAAAAATCGTTCCGATTAGAATGTTAATTATTGTGGCAAAAAACAATTGTCTCACGACCTGATAAAAATATGTATATTACTTATCTAAATAAAAGGAGTGACACGAACGAAAGGGAAGAGAATCGTTACTGCAACAACTGGTTTGATAATATTTTTCTAATATCTTTTAATATATGAGAACATACCAGATATTTGTATTAAATGATAGCAAATGATACAACTCGGTTCCATATGAAATCAATGCCTAACTCTAGGACAGCTATTTTCCAAAATGCAAACTCCTTGATTCTTGTCGCGTACGTATCCTTCTTCGCAAATGCAACCACTTACGCAACTTTTAGTCTGGATACAAGCCATGGATTCCCAGATATCGATATTGTCGCAACTCTTTTCGCAATTCGGACTTGCCTGACATTGACTGAAAGTTTCATTTTCCCTGCACGTGTCCTCGACAAAGACCACTTGGGGTCCTTAAAAATTAAAGACAAAGAAAGAGAAATGTAAAATTGAGTCACGTTAATCGAAACACTGTACAATGAGGAATTAAATAAAAAGTTACTTACTAGACAGTATTGCTCCCGTTACCATGCTTGTATACTCAAGCAGGAAAGAACTTGAAACAAGTAAAACGAAATGCACTTGTAGAAGCTTCATTTTCATGCTAGGTGCAAAGAAGAAATGCAAGTAACTATCGGTGACTGCAAGTTTAAATACCCGTTTGCAAATGAAATATAGCGATAGCCAAATCGGTCAGCTATCAATAAAAGAACCAGTTTCTATCGCATAAATAAAACAACGTTCTCCGAACAAGGACTCGGTAAATGAGGCATCAGGGAGATAAGAAAGTGAAACCAAGCTTGGTAATCAACGGAGAGTCACATATGCGGGTATAAACTAAAAATAAACGTTGAAGAATAAAACCATTAATTTGTATTTTCCATGTTATGTATTTGTTGATTTGAATTGTACAGCAACTCGTTTACATACAACATATATAAGTGTCTTACTAGTAAATTACTTTTGTATGATACCTTAAAATAAGTATTTTATAATAAAGAGGGGTCTGTGACAACGTGTCTCGAAATAAAGTAATTACGAAATATAATCCAAGGATGTTTCGACGTGAGGGGAAACTAGATTCCTTACTAAGAAAGTCTCTTCTTCGCGTTGGCGATTCGCGACTCAAGTTTACTTGGTCAGAATCGACGATATCCGTAAATGACAACAGCCTTCCTTCTCATCAAACGCATCAAATTCGAAACGTCTGGTGCAATTATCGAACAAATTGCAAATCAACGCGAAGAAAAATCTTAAATCGAAAATTGATTCATTTCGCGTTGCGAATAATGCGTTTTGCCGATTCTTATAGGTGTTTTACTATTTCTCTCATGACAATGAATGATGAAAAGCCACTCGCATACACCAAATAGTGCGACCAAATACTTCCCTTTTAAATTGCGCGTCACAGCAGAAGCTTCCATTTTTTTCCTTCCGTAATACTTACAAAATAAAAGTTTCACTGCGATACGAAAATAAGTACTCAAGTTGAAAGGTGTGTAAAATTTCTTTTTTGCTAAGGATTAAAAAAAGAAGATGTCACAAGTTGTAGATGTTCGTGAACTTCGCGATATAAACGTGTTATTGAATTAACGAGAAACGCACATTTATATATGTATACTATATGCCACGGATATTTACTACGTAAATATCCATGCATAATTATGAAAAAACTAAAATGACATCGATCGCAGATCCTTCTCAATAATACAATACTATTTTATACTGCAATCATTCGCTATTAACTCCGATAAAAATTAAAAGTTTGAAAGAAAAAAGTACATTTCTCGCAACCGTCACGATCAGTTTTTCATTAAGGTATATCCCCTCTACACTCTGCTTTAAATACACCGAAAGCGATCGGCATAAGAATTGAGTAAGAAGTCTGTCTCACGTGATCCGGTCGAAGTTTCACGTTGAAGAGAAGTAATTATATCACAGATGAAGGAGAAGAATCGAAGAAGCAGCAACGGCAACGGGGTTTCTACCAAACCTTAGCAGCAAGGGTTCTCTGCATTAAAACATTCTTGCTTCGCTGCTTCATGCGCTCAATGAAGTACTCCTTGCCTTCCAGGTTATCGTCGACAGGTCCAACCTCATTCTAGCAACAAACGAGAGTTAGTTGGCTCCTAGGTCGTGTGATTCTTGCACGTGTGGCTCATCACCATCATCATCATCATCATCATCATCATCACCATCACCATCATCATCATCATCATCCTCATCATCATCATCATCCTCATTATTTATTCCTCATATTATCATCATCCGGAATATCATGATCGTCATCACGAAGATGGGCTATTCTTTCGCGAAAGCCTACACAGAAGAGACCTAACCAACCTTGTTAGCTGTGTCGCCCCCCTCGCCCTCTCCCCACCTCTCGTAGTCATCGTCATCCCTCTCTTCACCCTCGCTTAAAGGTCCATCTTGTCTTTTACTAGGAGGAACATTCGATCCTCCACCACCTTGCTGATGCTCCATCACGTCATCTCCGCCCTCGAGCATCTTGTTGATCTTTTCCTTTGCTTCGTCCACTTTTCTCATCGGATCGGGAGAGTAACTACGGTCGCTGTATCTATCGCGAGAAGCGGCACGCCGGTCTCTGAAGTCTCGCCTATCTCGGAAGTCGCGGAAGCCCTGCTTACCGTGGAAAAATCTACCGCCACGATTACCACCACGTCCGCGTCCACCACCACGATTATTGAACCCACCGCCACGTCTATTGCCAAAGCGATTATTGTGTTGATTATTATAGAACCGATTACGATTTTGGAAATTGTTACCACCGCCACGATGGTTTGGATTATTGAAGCCCTGGAAACGAGGCTTATAGTAAGTGCCGCGATTATTGTATGGTCGGAATTGTCTCTTGCGATAGTAACTCCTGTCTCCAGACCTACTGCGACTACGACTCCTGGTATAAGATCGGGAACGTGATCTAGAGCGTGATCTACTGTAAGTACCCGACGGAGATCGACTGTATTTTCTCTCGTAACTTCCAGATCTTCGATTCGAGTACGATCTTGAACGACTTCTTCTTGGTGAACGTGACCTCGAAGAACCTGAACTAGAGGCACTGCGCGATCTGCTGCGCGACCGTTTCGCTGGACGATCTCTACTCATTCGTTTAGTTACAGCTCCTCCCCTGCCAGTAGATTCGCGTTTCTTAGGGGTTTGTCTGTGTTGCCTTTCTGTCTCGCTATCAGAATCTGTTCTGGGACCCTTAGCTTGATTCTGGTTTTTCGTTGGTGGAGGCGGACGTGGTGGTTCTGGTGGATGACCAGCACCGCTATTACCACTTTGTCCAATCGGCTGGAATTTGCCACCAAGATTGTTATTAGAACTAAACTTCGTTGGTGTTGTTTGCGTTGCAGATAAAGAAGGATCCTTATACGACTGAAATTTGTTCTGTGGTTGTGGTGTAGGATACTTGACCGGCGCCTGCTTAGGCATCGGAGGTTCTTTGGGTAATGGCGGCGGAGTTGGTGCGGACATGGGCTGAGCAGCTGCTGCTCTTTTCTCTGCGAGTTCACGCTGCATTTGCTTCCGTATATTCATGGATTTTTCCAATGCTGCTCGCTGCAGTTTCTCCTCTAACTCGTTATCATCGTCTTCGTCACTATCTACATTGGACTGCATCTTTTTGTTCTCTACCGGTACATCTTGCCACTTTTGTGGAAGAACATCCTTTTGCCTAAACAAATACAAAAATAGTCACGTCCAAATATACACCGATATGTAATATATCATATTAAAATGTAGCTTTAAAACTGCTAAAACTTTTTACCTAGCGGCTTGTGCAGCTTTCCATTTCGCATTTAATGCAGCAGTGTCGAGAGTAGGTAATTTCGGTTCGGGATGAATCAGTTGCGACTCTTGTTCAAAAATGTCTGTCAGTGGTTTCCTCTGAATCTCTGTAAAAAGAATGTAAAGTAAAATGGGCATAGACTATATTCATTAACTGCAGGTCGCACCCGTTTTTCTGTAACAGGCCTAACCCTTACCTTTACGTTGCTGTGCAGTCATTGGTATTCTAGCTTCCCGTTCGTGATACGCCTTTGAAGCCTCATCTCTTTCCCTTTCTCTCTCTCTGCGCAGCTCTTCCTCCCTTCGTGAACTTTCAGCGAGCTTCTCCGCGTTGCTAAGAGGGGAAGCTATGTCATTATACTGAGCTACATACCTAGTAAATATAAAAACATAAATAAAATACGAGATGTTAAAACCCGCGTTTCCATTCATGTATCTTTAAAAAATCAAATTAATCACGGAAAATTATCTAAGGAAACAAACTAAATGCAACATCGAAAACAATATTCATACTATTTTCATAAATTAATAGACAAAAACTTCGTAAAAACAAATAACCAAAACGGAAAACATGATCACGAACTGGCCATAAAGGTTCCAACCTTTTCAAGACAGCAGTCTCTTTTTCAACTTTCGCATAATACGCATTCAGTTTTGATTCCAATTGTTCTAAATCCGGCAATGAAGACTTTTTTAAGGCTTCTAAATCTCGTTCGAGCTTGTCCTTGTTTTTGCGTTTCTTCCTTTCTTCTTTCTTTTTCTTCTTCCTGCTTTTCTTGTCCTCTTTCTCTTTGTCTTTTCCTTTCTTTTCTTTCTTCTTCTTTTTCTTCATTTTTTCACTTTCTGAATGTTTCTTTTCCTTCTCCCTTTCTCTCTTCCATCTAGCTGTTTCTTCCAGGAATTTCCTTACCTAAGAGTGTAGGAAAAATAACATTGAAATTATAAAAAAGAAAATATAAATTATAGAATGTTTATAAAAAAGGCATGTGATTCTTACTTTATCTTCATAATCGGAATCATCTTTCGTCTGTTCCAGGAATTTTCGTACTTTTATCTCGTAATCGTCCATCTTATCTCGAGTATTTGAACTGTAAGATACTGGGGCGATTACGTCATGTGCAGCTGTGGTAGCAGCTGGTGGGTTGTTGTATTGAGCCATCCGTTTGCTGAGAGGTGAAAGTGAGCCGCGATGATCCTTCTTATGTTTCCGCTTGCGACTAGGTGATCGAGATGCTGATCGCGAGCTTGCGGATGAAGAAGAACTGCTGGACTCAGAGCTGGAGGAACTCGAAGAACCGCTCGATGACGAACTGGAACTCGAACTCCATCTCTGTCTCTTCTTCGAGCGCGACTTTCTCTCCTTCTTGCGTTTCTTCTTCTCTTTCTTGTTTTCCCCGACATCATTTTCAGTTTCGAAACTCTTGAATGTATCCAAAGGATTCAAAGAAGATGTTAATGTCTTAGACTTGATGTATTCGATAGAGTTTCTCGCTTCCTCGTGGAATGGAGCAATCGCCAAGCAATTTTCATATGCCTTTTGAGCTTCTTCGTACTTCTTCTCATCTTCGTAACTTCGGCCTAGAGCAACGAGAGTCTCGGCCATGTATTTACGAGCGTTCGTATGAGTTTGATTCAGCTTCAATGCTGTTTCAAAATCATCGATCGCTTTCTTGAAACTACCGCTATTAGCGAATCTATAACAACAAAGATATAAACATGTAAAATAAACATAATTTAGAATAATATACTTCATTTGTGTTAAGATGTAGATTGTGACTTACAATGCTCCGCGTGCTACTAATCCTTCGACGTTTCGTGGGTCTACGGTAAGTGCCTTATTGAGACACTGGAAGGCTTCTGTATGACGCCCAGCCTTGAAATGATCTATACCTTCGGCTACGCTTCGGAATGCCCACTTACTGGCCTGTGCTTGTCTTAATTCGGATGCATATTCATTGGGTGGGAACCTTTCTCTGTAACAAAAAAGATATTTTTGAAGGATGGTAAGACCATTTATTTGATCAGTTATACTAAAAAATGAGTATAGGGGATTGATACTCTACCTCAAACCAACCATATTGGAATGGTTTTCTTGACCGAGACCCATCAAGTCGCAAAGATATTTAATGTTGTTTGGGTTGTTGAAGCCAGTACTATTCTCCAACATCGCTTCGTAAGACTGTCCTTTGTTGTCCATTGCTTTCCTACACCACAGAGAGAAACCACCAATTATCAAGATGTAAAAATCATTTTGTCCTTTGCCAAAAAGAGGATACCAAAGCTACTTCGTTAACGGTAAAACTAAAGACTTGATAATCATGATGACCGAATCTTCACAAATCCTGAGTTCATTTCCTGGTACAGGTTTTTATTTCAATCTGATTGTTTTTCCCTCAGTTTTCTCGACATCTCGTCGTCTTATACATATATATTTTATATATATATATATATATTCATGCATATTAATATACATGTCCTTTGTGCTGCTATTCCTTGCACGTGTTAACGTACGGCACACCCTTCATCGGCTTATTCATCCCTGCGTAATTATTCGCCTCTTCTTTTCGATCTACATGAATTATTCAACGATACGACACTAATGCCAAAGATGCTCCGGAGGAAAAAGGAGTTTCTTCCAATTAGAACAAAGATATTATCAGACACCTCATGGTATTAGAGTCGATCAAAATCTACGTTTGTACCGTTAACAAGCAGCAGGGGTCCGAAACGGGGATACATTGCAGAAAGTTTGGTAGGTTTCCTTTATTACCAGATTATTTCTTACGTATAAATTTACAATGGTACACAACCTCATTATTATGTAAACTCGTCTCTCACCTTTCATGTACCGCTAAGACGTATATTTCTAGTATTTTGTATCATGTTTGTAATCAGAGGATTTCTCAACATAAAAGCACACAGCCTATCATCAATCGACGGTGGTTTGGTTTTTATAAGTTTTTGGTGCGATAAAATAAATTGCATAGCCCTAGGATAGGTTGGGAGCCACGCCTGAGTATATTTTATCTTCCAAGTTGACCAAAAAAATTTTTTTTATATATATGTAGTAGTACTTTCGCCTGTTTTGCATTTTGTGGTGTCAATTCAAACATGACATCATATTTTTATATTTTTTATTTGTCAATTTAAGCTGTAAGTTTAAATGAGGCATTATTATGACAAGGCGCAATTCTTTTGAGGCTTAAAGGTAAAGGTTCGGGCGATTAAGATTTTAGTTATTTGGTCTCTGCTTTAACTTCTTGAATAATCTAAAGTTTTACTCCACTTGGTAATGTGATACATATGAAACATTGACAACACATTGATGTATCATGCACTTTAGATATGCATTAAACTCGAGCAAAAGGATCTTTAATACATAAAAATATTTGAATGGGACATTAAAAATAATCAATTTTTTAAATGCTTGCTTTTTACTTATTTTATTATTCGTCTATAATAAGAGACCAAACAACAGTAAATCATTATTATACCTACCGTCTGCAGCACTCACTCTGGCCACCCAAGGCTCAACATCTCATACTGGAAATGCAACCTCAAAAGACATTGATGTCATTTGGCGCCATTGTTTGGCTGGTGCTTTGAGAGTAACATATCACAAACGTAGATAGAATATTGTGCGCAACAGAGCCATGTCAACCAATGCTCAAGGTTTGAATCATTTGTATCACATTATAAATTCATCATCATACTGACTATCAACTTTTTACGTTATTGAGAGTGTCTGGCACCTAAATTCATAAAAACGTGTAAGAGGAATCAAATCTAATTTACCTTGTTTTGTTAGTATCACAGTGCGTCTGTTAAATCTCAACTTCTTTTGGCCACCATACCATTTTCCTTACCTTCTTTTTTAACGAAAAATATTAAACAAAACACTAAAGATGCAAATCTGTACTGTCGCGTATTATGCAAGTTACAAATAGAATAACTACACTGTCAATAGGAGATACGTTTCGACCACGATTGAAACTGTTATATCAATCCTAAATTTGAAACTACCAGTGTCAGAAAATATTCCCCCTGCCTTCTGTTAGTGCACAAGTGCTCTCAAGGTATATCGCAACAAGCAAATGATCAAAGAACGATTTATAATACAAATACAAATTTTGAGTCAAAAGTGCTACTGATGCATCACAAGACACTTTTACCATTTATATCGTGTATACAAAATTTCCTATAGTGATATACATATCAGTTTACAAGAGTTAGTGAAGCATTATTATAAATACAAGGAGTAAATGTACTTATCCAGATTTTTTATTACTTACTTATAAGCTTCTGGAAGATCATCAGAATGGATAAGTCCCATAGGTGGGTGCGGTGCTTGCCCTTCGCGGGCAGGTACGTTCATAACTGCAACAACTCGCTCGGCTTCAACGTTAACTTCACTGACTACGACGCAGATGAGATCATTTGCCATGTATCCTCTTGTTACACCCTTCTTGTCCACCGCCGGCACTGTGGCCGTGTTCAATATTAGAGCCTATAAATTTAATAATTACTTTTAGACATGATTGAAGAGGATACGGGTACTTTTTAATAAATATATATAAACAATAAGAAACTTATTAATTAATATACCTTAACTCCTAAATCAGTAACAACTCTGGGGCAATCGCTGCAGTTGCAAAGCACCTTCAGAAGAAGTCCAGCAGCACTTTTACCCATCACTTGCGCGTAAATAACATCTCCAATGACCAAACTCTAAAAAGAAATATTTTATTAGAACTCCGTTTTTTAATGATCAAATTTTTTATTTTTATATAAATTATTAAAATCATGAATAACTACCTCCAAAAAATTTCGAATACGTTGAGATTTCTCCATTGTGACAAAAGTGTCAAGGCCTGGCATTGTTGCATAAAATTCTGAAACAATACATACAACAGATTAATTTCACATTATTGTGCAATACATGATGAGTCATACCAGGGTGTGTAGAAAGAAGTGAAACTGTACCTTCATCTCCTAATTCTTGCTTGATAGGTTCAACTGTTTTCTCCAAATTTGATTTATCGTAAAGAGCATCTGCCTTCTTTGCAAGGAACTGCTGTAGCTTTAGCCTCTTTCCTCTATCACCAAAACTATTAAAAAAAAAGTAACAAGTTTGAACGTATGATGCATTTAGAAGCGCCTGAAGTATAATATTACTCGAAGGAATCATCTAACACATACCTTAGAGTCTTTTGACGTTGTTGATAGATTTCAAAGTTTGGTTCCTTGAGATTGAGCATGGCCAGCTCGTTCTCGTTGCGTTCTCCTTCCCACACTTTCTGCAACTGTTGGCCATGGTAGTTCAATGCTTGCGCCACAAGACGCGCATCCATTGACTCCATTTTGATTCTGTACTGCAAGCAACCTAGTCCTGCAATACTATGAAAATCGGCAAATTCGTAATGCTTTCTCTTTTTTTTCTAATATCCAAGATATTATTCAAATATTGACATAATTTTTAATAGCTGCCTCTGAGCGACTGCCCGAAATTGGCATGCAAAAAGGACATCATCCAACAGCCAAGGACACGTGTTTGTAACTGATAAACCGCTCTCCACGGTGATAACCAGAAAATTCTGGTATTTCAATCGTTTAATGGTTGCTCAAATGCTAGCAGTAACGTATCGGTTTTGTATGGTTTCATCGAACATAAATCGTATCTCCAAAAAGGAATGGCATTCTGTGCAAGAACGCGCCCAGACAAAGCGAATTACCAAGAACCGGTTCCCTGAACAATTTACCTGTAGCTGTTGATATTCCTCTGGCGAATCGTATAAACGACGTAACAGAATAAATCTGTAGAATATTCGTTTACTCAAGAAAAACGCTTACATAGGAAGAAAGGCGCGTTATATTGATTTATCGATAACAAGATGGTCGTCGGGAAGCCGGATTGCGAAGGATGATGGCGCCATGACGCTCCAAACGGCCCTCTTTTCCAAAACTCATCCACACCCATTTTTTCATGGGCATGCCAGACTGGCCAAAAAAGAAACCGGATTATTACTCACCGTTGCTTCCGTATTATCTTCCGACGATTTGTTAATGTGTTTTCCAACTATATCACGGCCCACTACGTATCATCATCGACGATTAAACAACTGCGGCCCTATATTTCACCATACGCTGCACAAGTCACGATTACGGAAAAGCCGGAAACGATAAACTCAGAGACGCCTGCGTGAATGGCTCTTTCCCTTCCCTTACTACAGCTAGCGAACCATACCATACATAGCGTCAGCGATCTACATCACTTCCGGTTTGGCGGTCAATTTAAAATGATTGATGGCGTAAAATTGTTTTAGTAATAAAACTTTATTTCTACTAAACAGATTAGATTCTCCATTACAAAATTTTTATCAGGCTTGAAACTTTTAGAAATAATAACAAATACGATTTTTAGAAATACTTTTAAGATAGTATGACTTATAGCAAATTTAAAATTATAACTTGTCAACTAGAAGAGATTCATGAATGTAGTACATACGTGGCGATTAAAATATAAGTTTAGGGTATTTAAAATATTAGTTTATTAACTTAAATACATTTATACCTTCTTCATTAAAGTAGGTGTATCCTTCTCAGACTATTGATATCAGAATGCTGATTTCATTTATTTACACCCACTTACACATTTCATTTCGTTGCACGGTTTTTTGACTTCATTATTTGATTATTTCCCAAAATATTAAAAATTTTATTAATTAACTTATTGATTTTTCTTTGTTCCATCTTTGTTTTTCGCATCTACATTCCAATAATACAAAATTTGTGCAGCTATTATAGCATTTGACATAGAGGAGCACATATACATTATTATCATTGTGATATCTCCTGTTTCTTGGATAGAGGTAAATATTCGTGTAAGAGATCCAAAGAGGAGCATGAAAGCTGTTATTGCTGATAGCTGACCAGTATTTCCATTGGAGTAATTTGTGTAGGCTTGCATTAACTGAAACAATATGAAATCATAAATATATTTTCAGTAAGTTTATATATATTATATAATGATTTCTATTTACAAGCATCTTACCTTACTGGCAAGTACAATGGGTATATTCATTGCTTGACAACCCCAGAGAACATTTACCGGGGTCAAGCCACTAATAGCAGCAAAGAACACTGCTAGATAAGCAGCAAGGAATGCAGTTGCTTGAACTGTATTACCACTGAAATGCATGACTAATATTGCAATTGTTAAAGTTTGCATACCCAAAAAAACTCCATCACCCCATGAACTAGAATCCAACCATTCATTGATTAATTATAATATGAATGAATACAAATATAAAAGGTATATATAATTTTAATTATAGTACCTGAATGGGAAACCACTTATAAAACTGTAGGATACCATGGCTGTCATGGCAAATAAGTCCAGTAACACGCTGAAGACATTGATACCTTCTACACTTTTACTTCTAAGAATTTTTACAATCTGTGGTATCTTGACTAACAAACAAAAACGTAATACAGTATAATGTTATACACAAAGTTAATTATACATGCAGCTATTGCACAAAAACGCAGCTCAGTGTTTAAATTCATGATAATTACAAAGGTTACATAAAAATATATTTTCTAACCGAGAAGAGATCCACCGATGATGCCGAGACCTAAAAATTTGCTCAGCGCCAATTTGAAGCATCCAACTGAAACATGTTCGAAATTTTCATGTTTTACTTGAAGTGGTTCGTATCTTCTTCGCAGGAAATTCATTTTAACTTTTATAAGAAGTAATTTAAATCGTCACAAAGGAATAATGACTTCAAATTTATCGTCGAGAAAAAAATTGAACATCGTCGAGCGCTCACTACGAGTATTTCAAAATTCAATCGTTCGAAAATCTAACTTATTCAGTACAATGTTCAAGGTAGTAGAATTTGAAAGCATTACAATTCACGGTATGCGAGAGTAAAGAGGAAGTAAAATTATATTTAAAATTCTTATACTATTTATGCGAAACTTTTGTTTATAGTAGTGTGAAACTATGTATATACGTATTATGTTTGTATTTGGATGTGTAAATGCTAAAAAATTGTAAAATCATGTATTACATCGTAGAATTTATTAAATATAAAATAGGTTACGATATGTGAGGAATAAAAGTATTAGTTCCAAACTTTAATCTTTATTTCTATTGAATGACAATGGGTATAAGTAAGAAGCTGTGAATAAAAATAAATTTATTATAATTCTATGAATCAGTTATATCGGCTATTGGTCGTTTATGAATGAAGTTCCAGCACTCACCGTGAAAAAAGTTCATGTCATCGAAATATTCTTCTATGCACTCTTCTGTGAATAGTAGAAGAGAAACGTTCCTGATTAAGTGAGCCATACTTGCTACACATGCGTTTTATATCTTCTGCCTCGTGTCAGAATTCAAAAAATGATGTAATTCCACTTTGTTACGTTTACGATGTATAGGTTAACATAGAGTCGTTCTATTGGTAAGGTCGACTTTTATACCGACAGATAACTCGTCATAGTAGAGTCCCAGCACTCTTCGATGAAGAATGTAGCGCGCCATTTTGAATAGTTATTACCCATATGTTTTCATGACATACTACAATTCTTATTTATTCTAATACTATTCGTTCCCTGATAATGCTTTTATTAATGATTAATATCTAAAACAATGAACATTAATACATTTTAAAAAACACACAACATTACTACCAGTAATTCGTGAAATGCTCAACATTAAAATCACGAGTTTTAAAAGTAAAGAAACTCGAGCAACTTCATTTCTTACCATTTTCAAATACCTCCTGTCACCGACAGTGACATGTTTATCCTTTGGATCATTCGTTTTTTCGGAGCTCGTCTGTATTTCGTACTCTTTTCAATATTCCAGTGAGAATTGCAGCAACATACAACTGTATCCTAGTTTCTACGAATGCAGTCGTACAACTATATTCTATGATTTCCCACAACATATATCGCACCATATCTAATGGTAAGGAAGTAAGATTACGAAAATTAAGATTACGATTACAAAATTATGATCACGAAATAAACCACGGAAAAATAATAATGGGTATTTCTGACATATTTACGGTGCGTTCACGATTCTTCAAAAGAAACTCACTATCTCATAAGCAATAATTCTTTGATGTTGCTTTTATCACACGCAAATATCAACATACACGGAAAACCGATAACAAAAGCGCGTAGAGGTCAGCCGAATTGCAAAATAGTACGATGTGCCGAATATATTTTAGAAAATTATCAGCATGAAATTGAATTCGGGCAATTAGCGATAGCAGGTCGAAGTGATTCGTCAGGCCGTCTCTTCACGCGAGCCAAGATGTATTCGCATAAGTGGGTCAGAGATTGTGGAACAGGAGTGGTTAGGGCAACCCACGCGATAGCTTTTGCTTCTTTACCTGCATTCGATGGTCGTGAAGTTCCGCAGGGGTGCCTGGTACGCTCCTCCTATTCTAACAATTCCCTCCTATCCTTCCTCACTGTTTTTATCCGCTTAGAACTTCTATTATGTAACTTATTAACACAGCGTCTGAAATTTAACAAATTTTATTATATCAAAAAAAAAAAAATTTCATTGCAGGTAAATTCGATGTTTCAGAATTAGAAACTATACTTTAGGAAATCTTCGATGATAGAATAATTCAGAAAGAAATGATTGTATGGGCTGGTCGCTTTTCGAGATTCTAAATGATCACCCTTATCAGCCAGCTGATCTAATATTCGCAGATCTTGTAATGCGACATAAGAATATAGCTCGGGGAGGACATAGTCATGCGATTTTATCCAATTCGCCGAATAGTTAGGGTAGTTTAAAACGGTTTCAGGGCGCACGCCTACGGAATTCTAGATTATGTACACATACTTCGAGTCTGTTGTCCGATGATGTTCAGTCGGAGTTTTGCTTCCGTCTCGTTGATTCTTCGTTGTGACTCTGACTCGCATCTGTTCGAGGCATGTCGTCTTTGATCGTGCAATATCGAGGACATTCCTCCGTTAAACAGTTTAGATTCGAACAGGCGATTATCAATTAGAAAAATCGAAGGTGATTGCTCTGAATCGAAGAGAAGAATGTTGATGGAACGTCGAAGATTCAACAGGTACTAGAAGAGATCTAATTTGAGCGTGCAGAGTGTTAATACGATTTTTTATTGCGTTAAAGATCTATTTCTTTTTTTTTTTTTTTTTTGGACACTTTTAATAACTGCTATCGAATCTTGTAAGCTGATCCAGGATAAAACAACGTTGACCTCTTCGGGCTCGTTCTTCCTTCAACAAACTCTACTGCAATGAAGCGAAATTGAAAACCAACGGAGTGCATCAGTGCAGACGAACCTACAGATTTGCAAGCGCGCTACATGAAAGCAAACGATGAGGCGCTATCGAATTTGGAGCCGACCAGCTCGGATAAAACGGACAAGAATGAAGAACAACCTGTGGTGGACGAACCGCTAGATAACAACCCGAAACCAACGCTAGATATTGTATCAGATGCAAATATAGTTCAAGGTTATGACCCAAAAACTATTTTTTATCCTCCATTCACCAACGTATACTTTAACATCGTTTGTGTCATACAGGAACAGTTCAGCCAAGTTTAGAACTTCCACCGACGTTACACGAACGATTTATGCGAATCAAGCAAATAGTGAAAGATGCCATAGCTGCGCATCACACGTTTATGGTGTACGGAAGGGCGCGAGTGATTCGCGAATGCATGTTAAGACGAGGATGGTGCGAAAAGTTCTTCAAAAAGAATACCAATGGTATTTCAGTCGTTTCGTGAATTTTTTCAATTTTGTATTTTACCTTTGGTATTATATAAGTCGACTTTCTCAGGCGAACAACATTTCAACGTGGATGCAAGTCCTGTCGTATTGTTGGCTGGTATCGGCGATTTAAGGGATCAGCAAAGCGAGCGCCTATTGATCTCTAGAATGCTCACTAATCACACCGTGGATTTTCTCTGGAACACAGGATCGGAATGGCCCGGTTGGCCAGCACAGGATAACAAAACGACGATCTTTAACAGATATTGTCGAGCAGGATTCACGTCGAAGGTACCTGAAGTGGCCTTGCCTGATTTCTTTCAGTCATGTGAAACGCACTTTGTACGAGGATAATATATGCCTGTAAGAAAATCGATTGCCTTAGGTGGGTTTATGTTCGAACGTCAGACAAATGCACTGGTATTACGAGGCTGGAGTGGCGAACACACTTTTTCCACGTTGCTATAATTTATGTCAAGGCGATCAGATGCACGCTTTCGTCGAAGACTTTCGGTGAACCATAGCTATTATTTGCACAAATCTTCCTACTTTTTAACATCTTGATTTTTATTTTATTATCTATATTTCGTATAGATTCACAGCATGTCTAGGTCTGTTAAAATGGTTAGTTAGTAAGATCAACAACGAGGGTGAAAACGCAGTTAGAGCACCGACTGGCACGGTGCCCTTGAAGGCGTTAGAGTTCGCAATTAAACGATGCAGCGATTACATTAGCGCACAGTCGCACGAAGATATCGACCAAGAAATCGAAAGGGTTTGGGTGCATCAATGGGATCAGTTTATCAGCTGGTACTATCAGATCGTTCATGGTCACGCTCTCTTTGTTCGAAACAATGTGCCATTTCAAGTAAGCAACTCGATTTCGATCGAATCGCTGACAAGTGAAGTCATGGGAACTATATTAATTTAGCACGGTGTGAACAGAAATTCTTCCTGGCGTCGAAGCATATCCTGAAGAAGATGAAGAAGTACTGGCCACAAATCGATATGGACGGTGTGATGAACGTGTGGATCATGAAACCGGGAAATAAAAGCCGAGGTCGAGGAATCGTTCTCCTGAATAAACTGGAAGATGTCATGGCGAAGATGAATCCATCGAATAAATCAGACACGCGCTATGTCGTACAAAAATATATTGGTAATTGCTGCTGCCTTTAAAAATTATCGATCGGTACATTTTGATCCGGATAAATGTAGTTTTGATTAACACACGTTGTTCCCTTTTTTATAGAACGGCCATTACTCATACACAGCACTAAATTTGATATCAGACAATGGTTCGTCATTACCTGCGCCCAGCCCCTAACTCTATGGATATACAAGTAATTTGTTAGCTATAATTTATAGTACATTGTAGTTAAGTAAGTACAGGTATGCATACCTTGAAGCAATTTCGGTTCCGTGTCACGTTATCTCATGCTTGTAAGTATCCGTATCGTGTAATTATTGTGCGGAAAACGCATTGCAATTATTATTAATGTACGTTTGAAATAGTTCACAAAGCAGAAACAAGCAATTTGCTAATATGCATTTAAAATTATAACTGGGTAATTCATTACTCTTAAACAAGTTATAGGAAATTGCTAGTCACGAGTTCACCTTCTGCAAAACCGATCTTACCTAACCCAGTTTGCGTAAATGGGCTTCCTATTATTGTATTTATCGAGCGATATGTTCGGCATGCGAATCCTATGAGCAACACGATCCATCGATAAAGGGGATAGTAATATAGCATCCTCTTGTTCGCAGGGAAAGTTACCTGCGATTCTGCTCCCAGAAATTCAGTCTGACGGACTTCCACGAGTCGATTCATCTGTGTAATCACGCGATCCAGTGCAAGTACACGAATTGCGGCGATAGAAATGCTGCGTTGCCCTCGGATAATATGTGGGATGCTACGACCTTCAAAGAGTTTCTCAAGTATGATGCACTTTGATTCAGTCGCGTGATCAGATTGAAATTTGCAACTGACGAAACTCCAACAGATCTCAAGGACACGACAAAGCGTGGGACGATATAATCTATCCTGGAATGAAGCAAGGCCTGGTTGGCTCTTTGTTGGCTAGTCAAGAAGCTATGGATCGTCGAAAAAATAGTTTCGAACTCTATGGCGCTGATTTTATGGTTATGGATGACTTTTCCGTATGGCTGATCGAAATCAATAGTCATCCTGACATGAGTTACTCGAGCAAAGTTACGACACGCCTGTGCAGGCAAGTTCTCGAGGACATCATAAAAGGTGCTTGAAACTTTCCATTTGTTTATACGAGTGCTAGGCTTGCTTTCTTCTTATGCTATGTGGGTTTCCGCAGTGGTTATAGATTATCGGGAAGATAAAAACGTTGATACAGGACAGTTTGAGTTGGCTTACAAACAAAGGATGCCAAGTTGTCAACCATATTTAGGCGCAGCTCTATCTCTTCAAGGGACTAGAATAACTACTTGTGGGAAGAAAGCTAATTTAAATAATCAGGAATCAAAAGTTAGTCTCGTTTCGAAGTCCCCGATGGTAGGCATCAAAAGAATATCGAAGAATTATAAATAATTTCTTAATTTTTCGAGCCTTACAGAATGCCATCCGAAAGTTAGAAATTATTTGCGATAACCATCTTTTATCAGATATTATAGAGATATTAGTACAGAAAAAAAACATAAAACTATTGATATATATTAAGCATTATTATATAACTAAAAAGTGACGCTATTGTGTATGAATTTATATTTATCCGTGGTTAAATGAAAATAATCGTAGACTTGTTTAACGAAGAAGAAATCGACTGTGCACAATCAAATCGGTCCAGTGATCGTAGATTTGATCGAAGAATTAGAAATACAGCTTGACCAAGAATTTTACGCTTACTACAAAGTGGACTCGCCTAAGTTAAGGCAAGCTCTACCAACGAGTGCACCTCCAAAGCCCTTAATAACTGCTGTGCTGATCGATAAGCAGGAATCGACCGTGAAAAGTGCACCTGTGGTTGGCCCGGTACCCAACGTTAAGTCAAAATTCCCTACATCTGTTCAGGTACGTATTACAATGATTAAATCGCGTAATTATCAGGTAGTTTTATTTAAAAGAAACGATTGTATATTAGGAAAAAATTGGCAATAATCAGAAACATATGGCGCGTATACCGAGAAAATCGCACACTTTCGCTGGATCAGATAGCAGTAAGGCAGAATCATCTCCGATATCACAATCTTTGGTTACCAAGATTATGGCTTTTCAGAAACAATCTACAAAATTGGTTCCAAAAATTGAAAAACCTTTGAAGTCAAACAATGATAAGGTAGATGTAATTTTATAGGACTTACCGCCATATCTTATTCTGGATAATATTCTCTTCATATGCGTTAGATAATTAAGACGGTGATCCGAGATGCCATTAAAAAGTACAAGAAGAATACTCCTCATCTGTCCAACATAACTCAGGAGACACCAACGTTGCCGTCTCTTCTAACTACAAACAAAGTTGGTCAAGCAGTGAACGTGAAAAATAAAAATCGTAACGTCCCAAAAAAATATCCTCGTCAAAAGAAGAATAAGATTTTATCAGACATCACGGACATGTACGCCGTTGGTTTAAGGTTAACTAAGTGATTGAAAATGTCTTTGTGATCTGCACTCGTTACTCTTCCATTGTTGATCTATCCTTAGAGTCTATATTTGAACGTATATTTGAACTGAACTGTAAATGATCAATAAAAAACTATACTACCGACCGTTAAGATCTTCCGATTTTTTACTCCCTGTAAGAAAATACCGAAACAAAATCAAATCGACTTGTTCAAATCGAAAAAAAACATGATTTGACATTAATTAACCAACATCAATGGCAACTTAAAAAAAAAATCAAAATTATTAAAGTGGAACAGTCAGACAAATGGAGGCCATCGTTCTCCAAAGATTCTCCTCTAAATTCGATGATTAGCTGTAAAAAAATTAAGCGATATACGTTCTTTTTGTCCATACTTGTCACGTGGAATGGAGTATATCGACTCATCTTGGAATTCTGGAGGTACTGCAACCGCCGGCTATTCGCCTAATCAGAAAGATATCAGTCATACTCTTCTCAATGAGGATGATTTTCAATGCACATTTTTTCGACAGTCCAAACGCAAAATCAAGGTACGATATATCGCGAAAGTTAACTTTTAAAAGCCATCGTTAAGTAAAAGAAATCATGTTAATGTCATGATGCATCAAATTTTAACTCGATACATCTGTTTTTATTTAAATTAAATTTCATCAAGTCAAACAAATCATACTGTGATAATGTCATTACGGATGACTGCTGTCATCAGCCACGGTGTATGAGCGTTTAGGGAAGAACAATTAACCGTTCTGCACATTCCAAATCCAACAGCGACAAGAAAAAATTGAACCCTAATGAAAAAGTATGTGAACGAGTACAGCACAGTCTGTACTGATAAAATGTTAGAAAATGTCTGGTCTTATAGAAAAGGTCTCGCCTGTTCGGATTGTCCGATGAGTTCTCTCTAGTTTGCTCAGAACACAAGCTGATTGACTGTTGTCAAACATTAGTTTTTCAACTAACAGCGTCCTTTACGCGTCTTCACTTGGTAAAGGTTTGGTGGTAACAGAACTGACGCGAGGTGTTCGGTTTCGGAAACGTGCGAATACCTCACGTGGTTCGTTTAATATTATTCCGGACGGAACAATATTAAAACAAAATTCCTCGGTGCAATGAAACTTCATGCCTTTAGAAGGCGAATCGTATCGTTTAACTTGTCGGTTTACTAAATTACTCTAATTTTCCCTTACCAGCCAGGCACTTGCCACTCGCGGTGGTCAGACGAAAATTCGATCTCGTTCAATTTGTCCGACACTTGCACCGATTCGGAAAGCGAGTTTGACGAACAAGTGCACTCAACACCGTATCTACCAACGAACTCCCGTGGCACGTACACGAACGATGATCACATTTCCAAGCCTGACGGAAAAGCACTCGATGCACCGAGAGTAACATTTAATCAAACGTTATACATCCACTCAGACAGAAGCCTGAAATCCTGTTTGCAGAAAGGATCGTTGCGAAGAGAAATTGAAAACGGTTTCACACAAATAGTACGGTTAACGAAAAAGAGAAACTGCTTGAGAGAGAAAAATGATCTCAAGAATAACTATTGCACGAGATTCTGTACGTCACGATTTCCTACGAAATGTGAGAAACAAATAGCGTTGAAAGACAAAATGTTTCTTGAAGAACGTACGAAAAATAGT
Source organism: Bombus flavifrons (assembly GCF_040668555.2). Taxonomy (NCBI): domain Eukaryota; kingdom Metazoa; phylum Arthropoda; class Insecta; order Hymenoptera; family Apidae; genus Bombus; species Bombus flavifrons. Next base: position 8,821,260 of record NC_138453.1, read on the forward strand.
AGAAACGTGCAGTCAGGTAAAATTTGAATGAAATTTAACTTCTTTTCTTTCTATATTATCTTTGTAACGTGTTTCATATATTCCAAGGCATACAAAGTATTCTCCGTGGTACTAAGAGGTCATACGATCCCACGAATATCGCACAGGACGACAGAAGTATTTGCAAAAGAAAGAAACTGATTGAAAATAGAATCGTGAAGAATAGACGTTTGCTAAAGTCTGTAGCAGAAGTGATACGTGAGATGAGTCTACAAATTCCTCTTCGAATGGACTTTGATTCGACTCAAAGTATCAAGAATACAGTTGCAGAGACTGATCTGACGAGATTGGAAGGAGAAAAAGTAGAAGTGAAAAACCCGGAAAAAGTTGAGAACAGTCAAGCAATTAAGGTGGAATTGCAAAGGCCAATTTTTAAAAAGGCCAACGTGGAAAAATTGTTGGACGACTCCATGCGTGAAGCCGTGAAAAAATATAGAGTATGCAGAAATACGTGGGATAGTATAAAAAAAGAACAATTTATAAAAGCTTAATAAAAAAAAAAAACATTTTGTTTACTCCAAATCATGAACATAGAGCAATATCGAAGTACACTTATCGATTGTCAATATCATCATCGAATGGTGTCATTTTTGAACGAAAGTTTGTCAACTAAATTGAGATGTAGAAAGATTGACGCGACCAAAACATGTTAAAGTATAAAAATATACAAATTTGTTATTGAAAAGATTCCACAATGCGACAAAAGAATGATTATATAACTGTTTCGCAAAACGACAAACAAATAAATCAAAACGTAGATCTCATTACAAATTCTAACTATGGATTATCCGACATCCAAGGAGACTTTAAAATATCGAAAAACGGAAAATATAAATTGGAAGACTCGAACATTGTAAAAACTATTAAAACGCGCAAATGGCAAATTGTGTTAACCTCTCCCGATTGTTCGATTAAAGAGCACTGTCAAGGTTGGCAGGTACGAAAGAGTTGAATTAAAAAGTCCAACAGAATTTTCGAGTATTACAAAACACATAAAAATATTATTTCGCAAAATTTTTTGTAAGATATATTCAAAAGATCCAAAGGAAATCGGAGAAGAATCAAAGATAATTGTAAGAGTTTCCGATTCTATAATGATTACGAACGTAGAGCCTGTAAGAACCGCGAACGTCGAGATTCTTTGCAACCGCGATGATCTCGACGATCTACTGGAAGAAGAGGAGAAAGAAAACGTGAACACATATGGCAAGATCATCCTCAGGGAATACTTGAGTCTTCTCTCCGCTGAGGACGCAAAGATCAATTTCATTCTAAAGGTTCTGACAAAGGCAGTAAACGAACATAAAATTTTCGTGATTTATGGCACTTTCCCAGTGCTAAGGAAGCCTCTAGGAAGAAGAAACTGGATAGAGAAAAGATTCATCAGAAGAATGCTCTCAATGTCACCGGAAATTTCGGAAGGTTGCTGACAGAAATTCATTCCATTTGTTATAAAAACGACAAATATACATACGTTCTTTATCTTTCAGCTGGCTTGGAAACGATTGAAAAATTATTACGTTATCCTGCTAATTTTATATGGTCCACTAATAAAAGAGTAGCTGTTAGAACAGAAGAAAGAACCATAATTAATAAATTCTCCGGATGCTATTTCACATCAAAGGTTACTTATAGCAAGTGATTTTCTAATATCCATAATCTTTTTTCGTTCGGAAAGTATGAAGAAACTATTGGAAACTATGTTAAAATTATTTCAGATCGATATGTGCAATAATCTAGAAAATATTTCTTGGTTCTATGAAACTGGCGTGTCAAACGTACAATTTCCACGATGCTACAATGTTTATCAGGTTCGTATACGATTTTTCATTTTGATGGTAATAAAAACATGTCACAAGTGTACAGCCTGTGCAGATAAAGGAATTCGTGCAAGATTTTTACATCACAGCTTGCATGGGAATTCTCAAGTGGTTCTTATTCTTGGCCAGCATCGCTGGACCAAATGCTGTTTGGTCCCAAGACGGCACTGTCCCTATCAAAGCAGTTTTATTCGCTCTTGAACGATGCGCGGAATACATAAGGTTTTAAAAAAAACAAAGTAAAATATTCTCGAGGCATTTTCTATCGAATCCAAATAAATTGTAGCATCTGCGCGCACGAGGACATAGATGGACAGAGTTATAAAGACATATCAATTTCTAATTGGAATCAATTTTTATCGTGGTACGAAAGACTTTTGCATAAACGAGAAATATTGGAGAAGAATGATGGCATAGATATCGAAGTATGCAATTAATATAAAATCAAAATGATGGTAGATTATATTGAAAATTTTTTGTTAGGAACTATTACGATTCACCGCAAATATGATAAAAGAAATGATAGAGTGTCGTCCTCAGAGTCAAATTGATGGAATGCGGAATGTCTGGATTTTAAAACCAGGTGACAAGAGCTTGGGTAAAGGTATAATTCTTAAGAATTCATTGCAAGACATACTAAGCAAGATAAATCAAGCTGCTAAGGAATGCATGCAGTATGTCGTACAAAAGTACATAGGTCAGTTTTTGTTTAGTAGCAGCGCTAGCAGAAAAATAACAGAATAAATTAAATTAATAATTAATCACATTTAGAACGACCTCTACTCGTTTATAAAACGAAAGTTGATATTAGACAGTGGTTCTTAATAACTAGCACGCAACCCCTTACAGTCTGGATGTACAAGTATCGATCTTTTTCAACCTTTCAACAACTTGTTTTGTTTAGCAATTCTTTACAGAATTATTTGTTTTGAAGGGATATTCTGCTTCGTTTCGCGTCAAAAGATTTTACTCTCGACAATTTCCACGAATCGATTCATTTATGTAACACGACTGTGCAGTTGAAGTACAGAAAGACAATAAAGCAGAACGCACAGATACCCAGCGAACTTCACTGGAATCTTCAGAAATTCAAGGAATACTTGAAGTATGCATTTTATATCGACTCTTAACGAAACCTCGAGCAATTACTCGATTGTCTGCCGTCTCTCAGAAATACCGACCGAGAATCAGCATGGGAGGGACTCATTAAACCAGGTATCAAGCAAAATTTAATTGGCGCACTTCTGGCATCCCAAGAAAATATGGTCAATCGAAAAAACAGTTTTCAATTATACGGCGCTGATTTTTTAATAATGGATGACCTATCGGTCTGGTTAATCGAAATAAATACAAATCCACGATTGCATCCTCCGAGCAGTACTGTTACCGAGGAACTCTATCCAGAAATAATAGAAGATACTATTAAAGGTAATTATTGGATTTGTATTATATAAATTTACCTTGTGTACAGCGAATTAAACGAAACACGATTATGTCCATTTTAAGTGGTTATAGATCGTCGTAAAAATAAAAAAGCTCCTCGTGGCAAGTTCGAGTGCATCTTCAAACAACGCAGTCCATTTTACGGAAACGTTCTAGGAAAAGGAGCGAGCCTTGGAATTCGCGGCAAGGCACTACTTTCAACAGCAAATTCACCTCGAAAACTATAAAAAAAAAATAAAACATCAGCTTTTCATATAAAAAAGTATTCCAGTAGGATGGCAAAGAACAATTAAATAAGATTTAATAAAAACGTTTATTTTACAAGTAACAATGTTTGTAGGTATACAATCCTAAATGAACAGATCTTTTTTCGTTATATCAATACATATCTATACACAAATGCGCACAAGATATACTGGTCCAAGTCCAAGATATACTGTTGCATTCATATGTTTTTATGCGTACAAAATGATCCATTCAACATTGCATTTGTCTTTTCGTATTCCTTATTTTAATTTTGATTAGAAAGAACATATTTATACCAGTTTTTCCTTTATTTTTTGTTGACAAAATGAATTCTATATTAGGTTCTAAACGTATGCATATTCCATTACGATTCTCGATTTAGTATACTAGGGAAACTAACTCTTCTGTTACTATTTCCCCGAAATAGCTTTGTGTATTATGTGTTACAAATGCACAATAATTATCTATTTACGTAGAAAATTCTTTTATGCACTTGCATAGTTACAAAATCTATTTGGTCGTATTCATAATGTGACCATCTGAAAATTTTCAATTGTTTTCGAGCTTAAAAACGCGAACGCTATAAATACGATTCTCGTTTCTTTAATATATCTAACTGAAATAAAATTATTCTTTGTAGAGTATAATTACGGAGAAACGACAATATATGAACTGCATTCGCAATTTGTAGAACACACCTAACTAGGCTAGACTACACCTTCGTCAAACAGATCGAGCATACCTGTACAGAATGTATACCGTTATAGTGTAGAAAAAATTACGACAAACACGTGGATGAATACAAATTCTGCCTCTATTATGTCCCTGCCATAAAAAGAAATCCTTCGTCTGTATTGACATCGGTGTAGTCTCAAACAGGTAAAATCCCACCTGCATTGGGCTTCGAAATCTGGCAAGTATAGAATTAATTATTCAATTCTGATGTACGTATTATCATCATAATTAAATAAAAAAATTCAACGTCGCTTGATTTCGATAATTTTCGCAAATACATTCGGAGCGAACTTTGGATCTTGTTGCTGCATTATATATGTACATATGTACGCGCAGCTCATGACGAATGTTCTTATGGAACATGAATAATTCCAAAATCGACAAGGTGTATGAATATCACATGTAAAACTGCACGAAATGAGACAGACTCACGTAACTGGCTTTAGCGTAAAGGATAATTTAGGCCTCGAGTTGTTCTTCCCGAGGATTTTCTTCTGTTCCTCTTTAACACGTTTTTCATGTTCTTTCCTCATTCTTTGCCTTTCTTCTTCCATTAAACGTTGTTGTTCGACCATGGCCAATCTTTCTTCAGCCTATCAACGAGTACGTTCGTTTAAAATATCAGTCTATGAACGACTTAGACTACCGGATGATACTTACCAGTTTCTTCTGAGCTTCCTCTATTTTTCTGTTGTTCTCCTCCATGATCCTCTCTAGTTCCTCACGCTTCTTCCGCTCTTCCTCCTACAACGACAATGGGATCTATTTACACGAAGCAATGATGGTGTTGTTCACCAGCTGTTGTTACACCATTCATATCCAAAAATCATAGTGCCGCTATGCCAACAGCCTAGTGTTACACATCCTAAGAACCATTGTTTTTTATATGGGAAAAATAGTCGGGAATATATATATGAAATTTCGAGGTCAGGTTTTAAAGAATTAGGATGGCTTGTTGAGACAAAAGTAACGGAGGATGTATATAAACCCAGTTCCTTCGTTTGGATTAAATGAGCTCCTCTTAGTTCCCAGCGAATGCTGTTTATTGACAGATTCCCCAGATGGAAATACGACGACTTAGGATGCCACTTGAAAGTGAAAAAACGTGAATTATGATTCTGAATCAATTCACTGTGCATGCAAAAGAACGTACAGAAAATTGCAACTCTCCTTGCTTAAACGCGACACGTTGAGTAACTTTGTTAAGTGCAGGATAAAATCTAAATGCAGTAAGTGTAAAAATATTTTATTAAGATGAACAAAAAAAAAGTTTGAAAAAAAAAAATAAAGAACATTTCACAAAGAATAATGATTATTGTTCATGTATCTTCGATAATGGCTGATGTGCATTTGAAAAAAAGAGATGGAAAACATATTAAAAAAAATATTTACGAACGAGTGGTGCCATCCGCCCCGACCTGTCGAAGAATGCGTTGTGTCCCAGGTACTAATATATAGCAAATCTAAAATAATCCCTAATATTGTCTTTCCGATATATAGTGTTTAAACAAAGAATGATAATAATAATATCGGTATAAAATGAATTATGAATATATAAATTGGATAATACCTGAATGAAGCTCACGCCAGCACGTAGGGGATGCCTTCTTCATCGACAATCACTCAGCAGTGAGTAAAAAACCGGCATCTTCTGTTGGTAGTCAGTAAGGAAGGTGACCTATATATTGCTAGGTCGTGCTTTGTTGCTATGGGATTCTAATTCTGCCCTTTAAGGTCTACCTCTCCCTTTCTAATTAAATTTCTCCCAAACTTGTTCACATATTCAGTGCAAACTCAATGTGCAAAGCAATAAGGATAAAAGTATGGTCAACTTGTAATCAGGGTCGCTGTCCATTTGACCGGAACGTGCTGATTTTCCGGGGGTGAAAATAACCAATTGTGCATATACATAAAAAACATAGTAGAAGAAATCTCCTACTCGTATTTAAAGGAAAATGAAGATTCGTATTTAAGAAAATATAAGTACTTAAAGACGAGCATGTAAATATTATTTTATTTAAGTACTTAAAATCATTGCCAATTAGATCAAATAACAGGACCCCGTCTTGTAATTCATAGAATATTGGTTATACTAAATTAAAGCTGTTAGAAGAGCTTAGAATAGCTAAGTTACGGAATAGAATAAATGTTTCTTTTCATTATCATTATCATTAAAATCTATTAGCAATTCTATCATTTATTTCCATTATAATATGCAAACCTCTCCAAAAAAGCATTTTATCAAGAATGGTAAACTAGGTATACTATTTTAGATTTTCAGATATAGAAGTAATCATACAATGTTATTCATCTTATATTTTAAGATGATTCTATGATTATTAAAAGAAAAAATAGAATATTCTCGTGCGTGAGAAAAGATATCTATTAAAAAGGATGAAATCTAATTCGCAATTTTTATTTCTATAAATATAAGAATATCATTGTTATTGTACCGCCAAAATAAAGTTAAAAACAATTATGCAATCATATTCTTAAAGATAAAATTTGATGAGATTTTTCATAAAAAAGTTTGAACAATTCTTTAAATCTACTGTTTCACTGACAGCAAAAACTGTTCAGGGAAAAACATCACTTTCCTATAGTTTCATAGAAAAATAACTTTATTTCAAACTTACGATTCTTTTTTTCTGCTTAGCAAGTTACAAAGTTTGGGATCACTAACTTTAAGTAATTGGATGCTTCTTTCTCTACTCTTTAAGAGATTAAACGATGCGATTATGTGGACATTCAGACACGCGGATATAAACTAGATCAATAAGTAATTAGGTCTGCTAGATTGTCAGGTACAACGATTGTAAAAGTGGCGAGAAAAAACGCAGCTAGTGCATTCGAACGCAACTTCTTCAATAGTAGATACGACTGACAATCGAAATATTGTGTGATGAAAGGTATTAATGTTGTACAAATATATAAATATATACATGGTAGAAATACAATATTCTGTTCATAAATATCCGATACATGCGCCTATAATAGCAAAATTCTTTCCACAAAAGAAAGTATACATTCCCAACAACGCGACCTCAGTGGATGTTGGGAAGTCGAAGCAATGTGGCTTTTTAATAATAATTTTTCTCATAGTTATCAACCACAATGCTTCAAGCCCAAACGCTGTGATCGTGAAAAAGAGGCATAATATAGAGCTACAATCACACATGTTAGTTTCACCATAGATGTTCAATTAGTAACATTTATATAATTTTTGGTATATCCAATTAGAATTTTCTAATTCTTTTTTACGTCAATACGCGCAAACATATAGTACCCTAACCTCTCTTTATAGTTTTCAGAAACATTTAAATTAAATTGCATCTTACCAGTCAAGCTATTAAATTATGAAATACATTTCCTCTATTATATATTTAATTCGTATTATAGTCCTGCATTTACCAAAATATATCATCTAGTTATGTATAAAAATAATGCAAGGATAGAGCACCAGACTTATTTCCTGTTGATCGAAACAGCGCTTGGGCTAACACTGGCCAATGTTTCTCTGGATTGGTCTTACCTCTCTTCGTTTCTCCTCCTCACGAAGCTTTGCTTGTCTCCATTCCATTTCCTCCATCATTTGACGCTCCATAGCCCTTTTAGCTTCTTCTACTCTCCTTTGTACTTCAGCTTCTATTTCCTCCTTACGCTTTTCTAGTTCTTCCTCCACCCTCTTCTGCACTAGTTCTTCTATTCGCTTTGCAGCTTCTTCTTCAACCATTTTTTGCTCTACTTCACGCTGCCTTCTGTAAGCACAGAAATATTTTGTTGTTCTAATGCTACAGGAGTAGCACACACTTTCCAAATATGTTTACTTCTTTGCCAAATTTACTTCAACAATCTATAAATATAACTGTATAAAATGTATTTATTTGATTTAATCAAATACGACGCACTTTAGTTAATAAAGCATAAAAATATATTTAGAATACTAGTACATACTATTGTATGTGTAAAGTGTGTGTGTGTTCATATTTACGAAATTCTAAAATATATAATATCTAATAAAATATCTGAGACTTATGTATATACATATATGACATAATTGACCCACCACCATGAGATAGTTATACAATCTTACCCAACTGCACTTGCGGTGAAGATTTTGTTCGATAATTCTTTCTTTTTCCTGACAACATAATTATAAATAAAAAAACGTATACCAATAAAATCAAAATATATAAAAAAATTTTTTTTTATTAATTAAAAATTAAGTAAAAGCATTAAAATTTGTTTATATTTCGTCTATTATACAAAGACTAAAAAATACGGAAAAATATGGAATATAATCCTTAGGCATAAGTACCTTAACATCAAGTGCATATGGAAATAATAAAATAATCTAATATGTTATCCTCTATAATATCATAATATTTTGTTTAAAACAAAAATATTACAGATAACTATTGTTAGTCAAGGCATATTTATTAAATAGAAGCAAGTAAATCAAACAAAATAATAATCAATCTAAAATAGTTAATTACCTTTGACGTTCCATTTCTGCCAGCCTCTCTACCTCATCCATTTTGCGATCCCTGTCTCTGTATGAACGTTTCTTATGACTGACAATGTGTACATCATCCGAAGCATCTGAGCCTGAACTAGAGGATGCAGAATGGGATCGTTTCCTGTGTGCATAAATAAATGCGTTCAAATTTTATAAAAACAGCAAGATAAATGGGCTTGAAACCCATTTACTACATTGCAACATTTATTAATAGAATGTTGGTAACAACGTAATAAGATATATACAACGATAGAAGACATAAATCTTTAATCAGACGTAACATGTATTTCTTCTATCGAATGTGTGTATAGCAAAATGGCGGAAAACTCAATAGAACGAAACGATTCCAATATGCATATATTCGATAACAAAGTAAAATATATTACCTTGATTTAGAACTACGTTCTTTTGGCTTGTCGGAGTACTTGTTGTTCGAGTGCTTCTCACGTGATTTTGAGCGTTTCCTTGAATGCTTACTCTTATGACGCCGTCTACTAGGAGATTTTGTCCTGGATCTAGAGCGGCCCATTTCGATGAGTTTAACTGTCTTTTCCGAATAATTATTTGAAAAACTACGAATATACTAATCACTAAGAATGTAGCTACACATAAAAATAACCGAACACTACGCGAATACCGCAACAGAATAATAAACCAATCACTGATAGCATGTACACCGCACAACTCACTTATGCCGAAGCTCTGGCCGCCATGATTAACTTAGTTTTCAAGATGGAGTATAATATCGAAATAGACTGCGCCATCTTTTTGAGGAACTCAAGACGAAATTTCAAAGACAGAAATCGTTTAGGGAGCAATACATAGTCAGCGAAAAAGGAAACGAGGGAAGCGACTGACCATAGTAGCTTTAACAAAATTATATTTCAGTGTTATATGGGTGCACGCACGAAAAAGACTATTTAAGAAAAAAAAATTGCTTCCCTTTATTTCTATATCTATCTGTATATATGTCTTTCAATTTTCGTTTTCAGCTTCTCCGCAAGTAGGCGCAACTATCGGTATAACTACAATATAACTTTACGAATTACACATAATCTCCGTCACAGATTTCTTGCAACAAAATTTTAAGTAATATATAAGTATAACTCATATAAACTATACTTCTTATACATTTTCACATCATTTTAACTTTCGTATTTATTTATTTATCATTTTTATTACTCAACAGAATACTACAAATTACATATCTTAAATTCTTACATTCAAATTTTGCGCTAAAATTCCATTCGTATTTCGCCAATCAGAGTACAGAACTAGGATTGTAATTTCTACAATTTCTAACTATAATTTCTTGTAATATATAGAGTAAAGTATGTATATAAATTTCCATGCTTGTGTCGTTTAGTTACAAGCAACCACAACCAGGGGAAGGGAGTGGTGTAACACAAAATACTTAAGATCGTTAAAAGGTTAAACTGAAAATGGGATAGCATGGTGTAAGTATGACATGACAGAAAGTAACCCAATGAAATGAACGATTCTGGAATGTGATTGGTTCGCGCGTGTTCCTAAATGCCGCGGCGTTCATTGGCAATGGTACCCGTTCACAGCTGTGTCGGCTGCGCGCGCATCTCATTCGGCTAGTTCCGCGACAGCAAAAATCAAGATGGCGCTCCTCTGTTTGCGGATAGTTCTGCGACGGATATAAATACGTGAAAAAAAAACAGTGCAAGAAACGGTTACGAGTTATCGAATACATCGTGACGATTCGTATATAGGTATTATAGAGTGACAGTCGATTGGGTAACACGTCGCGATAATTGTAAAGCACGGTTAGCCGGGTAAGCCGCCTGCGGTATTTGGAAGATTGGCGGAAGGTGCTGTCGGTGCCCACCTGAGGAATGCCAGATTATCCTCGGTGCAGCAACTCGTTTGGCAGGGAGATGGTAATCGCGTGACGGATCGCGTGTAAGTCGATCGAAAGTGTTTTGGTAGGTGGTCCCCCGGAAAGGTGTACGGTCGTGTTTGTTCCGTGACGTATGTGTGTCGCGGAGGGCTGTAAGACAGGTCGGTCGCGAGTGTCGTCGTCGTCACCGTCGTCGCCGTCGTCGCTATCGTCGTCGTGGTCCGACTCGTGTTCGTGTCTAGTGTGCCGCGAGTGGCGTTTTTCGCGGCTTCGATGTGCTCTCGTCCTCCCCTGGATTTCTGGACAGGCGAGATCAGCTGCTGCTGGAACAACTAGTCCGGCGGCTCTGGGAGACGATCCTCATCTACAGGAGCGGTGGGGCAAGGAGGTACCGGAAGCAGCCGCGAGTCCGGAAGCATAACGAAGAAGATGGCCTTCAACGAGGTAAGTTTCATTTCTGTATGACGTTATATGTATATCTTCTATCTTCCTATTTCGCTCGGTCGTTCGATTCCGTGGGCTGACCTCGCGACCCCCAAACGCCAATTCTAACCTAACCTCCGTTCCTGCGCACAGCTGGCATGTTATCAACTCTATCCCCTTCCTCTCTCTTGCATCTCTTCATTCTCATCCTTTCGTTCTCTTTCTAACCTTCTTCTCCTTCGTTTCTCTCGAGCACCATGCCCGCCGCTTTTGTACTCCGTTCTACTGTTAAACGATCACGAGATGGATCAAAATCCCCACAATCCGGTTATCCTTTATAGTAACGTTACGATACACGTTTTTGGTAATCCTCTTGATTGGTCGACCCTGTACTTTGTACGTGCTACCAAAAATACAGTTAACGTGTTCTTTTATTTAAATTTAAATTTAATTCTATCAACTACTATAATTTTCACATTAATACATTTCCGTGACTCGTAAGAAACGTTGATATGTCGTAATTTCTGATGTTTTTACGTGTTTGTGGATAATGTTTCTTGGAAAATATGTATTATAAAAAAATACCTCGTGATGTTTATACCATCAATTCAGAGTAACCAAAATATGAATTTCTATGATAAACAATATCGATAATTGTGTATCGTATAAAAAAATTATCTCACGAGAGATTGCATTATTAATTTAACGTTTGATAGACAATTACATCATAGTGTAGTCTAGATACGAAAGAGAATTTGTTACTTACGTCCACATTGTGACTTCGATGACATTGTATCACCGATTGTTTACGCCGTAACATTTCTTCCTAACGATATTGCGTAACCATACCCATAAAGAAACACGGGTTTCCACGACAGAGAAGGAAAATAAGTGTTTCAATGTACCTGATTCTTGTGTAAGATGATACATCAGAACGGCGCATATTTCCGAGCCGCAACAGAGTGGCGATATCGTTAACAAAAGTACTATTGTAGACCGGTAAAATAAAAATGTATTTACACATATGGTAAATAGAGTGTTATCTATTCGATAATCTGGTCGAACAGTTTAAGATTATTTTTCGCCGACCTCCTATCGTTTTTGGTGACGCATGGTTGCAATAATATAAGCTTTTTATCACGTGCTACTATTTATTTTTGCTGACTGTTCGGTGAACGAAAAGAGCGCTGACCAGTAATTAATATACCACGATCTAATTTCATCGACATAGTCGTATCGTGCAATACGAAACGGAGAAAACTTATACTGTAATCTGTAACCATAGGCGTGATTGCTGATTTTTTTTAATTAACACGTTGCAATGTGGCGTTATACTTCCGTGTCACGATTTCCGGTGAATACTAACATTCTCAAGGCGTAATTTTTTATCTTTTTATTAAAATTACAGAATTTTTATCGTAGAACAAATTGATGCACAAATTGTAGTTTATTCGTGAATTAAATTTTTGTAAGAAAGAAACAGCTTACAATACAAAAGATATTCAATACATTTTCTATAAGATATATATTTTACATTAGATATTGTACTTTTTAATTTTTTTATTAATTAAAATCAATGGCTGAAGTAACCAAACACATGTAAGTGTACCTATTCAGTTCTCAAACTAAATTTTTTAAAACCCGATGCTTCTAATGCAATTTTTTCTATTATTCTTGAGTTTCGTTTTATTAGAGCCATAGAATTTCTTTGGCTTCCGTGGTACCACGAATTTAGGTCAACGGTGTAATTTAATGGATAACTAAAGATAATCAATCATCTAATGGCATCTTTTGAGAAAAGTGGGGGAAGAATAGCATTTTTATAATATATAACATATTTTACCTGTGCCACTGACGCATTTTGCTACAGCATTGCGTATACATATACGCTTACGTACACACGCGAAGGTTGCGCGTGGATCATTCATCCGTCCCACGTGCGCTCTTTAAATGAGAAATTAATTAATGAAAGGACGCATCAGCGTTTACCATTAATCTTCATACGCTACGACGCGTATTATTTGTTACGATTTCCTACTATTCAGTCCGCAATCTTTATTTTCATTATTGCTCTGCAACAATTAACGTTACTGAAAGCTACGTTACTTTTTATCCTTTAAAACAAATCTATTCATTATTTTTTACACTACTTCGAGTCACGTTAACGTACTACGTCAGAAGTTCACGGTCGATTCATTGAAAATTGAATACAATCGTCATCATAGCTGCGATCGATTATACGAAAGGACATCAACCGAGGTGTACAAGTCACTGTACACAAAAAAGAGGTGAAGGTGGTAGTCCTTACGAGCACAGCACAGCACCTGCTATACCCGGTCATATCGATCGAGATGGAATATACAAGTAGTCAGAGTGGGATTCCACCGTTGTTCTCCCTTCTATGGCACCCACTCGTTTGTCGACGATCATATGGCTTCTTTTTCCCATCTCGAGCCTTCGTGTTCTTTACGCTTTCACGATAACATGTCTATCCGTTTTCCGACCGATCCAACGTTTAATTTTTGTTTCTCTGTCCTTTTAAATCTTTGTGCATCTTGTCGACTCGTAATACGTTTTTAACACTCTGTAGACAAGCCTGATTCGTTCACGACCTCGTCGAAATTTCACTCGAGAATTTCATCGAAGCGAATTCTTATTTTCAAAATTCTGCCACGCTATAAATTTGATGTAATATCGTGAAATTGTAGGAACTGCAAGATAGAAGTCTATGTCTACAGCCTACAGTTTGTCACGTATCAATTCATCGATATTATTACGATATCGCATATGAATAATCAATAATAAATGGAATCATAACGAATCAGATAACTCTGATTTCATAGCGAATTTCTATTTTTTCTTCAAACTTTCTTAAACATTTGATTGTAACAAAATTAAATATTCATAGATGAAAATTGAAGGAAATCGCTAAGCTATATAATTAACAAATTAAACACGAACGACCCAGGTTTCCCAAGTAAAATGTGAAAATATACTTGCGTACGTAACGTTAATTCCTGACTATGTTCACACGGAAAAGTTGCCCCACAAACTTTTTAGAGCTTCTCGAATAAACCACGGCGGAAGCAAATGCTGTCGACTGTCGAAATACAACACCTAGATTTCCAACATATTTATAATATTCGTATATACCTAGTTATTAGTCGACCTAAAAGTTAATTATCAAACGAGACAGTTTCTGCTCGATATTGATTAATAGTCTGGAAAAATGGGCTACAAGTTTGCAAGAAAATCTCATTTGCTGTAACGATTACGTGGCTTAACGTTACGAAAACAAGGAACTCGTTGCTCGCGGAACGATAGCACCATATGTGTCTACGCGCACACACACATATGTATATAGCTGGTTTGTTATCGACGTCGTTATTCTTATCGTATTCCGGAAAGTCTAGCTTGCACCTCGGTTAGTCGAGACGCGCATAAACAAACGTACAAACGTGTACATGTATACGCGCATAGATATCGCTGCATTGCTGCATGTGAAGTTTATCGACGCGGCAATTTCAGAAGTGTACACGTATACAGGGTGCCTCAGTAATCATGGTACAATCAAGAAGACGCAGATTCTACGCGAAAATATGAATGAGAAATATACAATAAAATTTTCTTCGCTGTCGAGAAAATCGAGTTTGAAAATTTGTTAAAGATACCGTGAACTTGGCTAATTGGTGGACAGATATGAGTAAACAATTAACAAGAAGTTATTCCTTGCGTAGAAACGAGTCAAAAATGTAAAATAACATCATTCCATTTAAGACTTTCGTTTTCGAGAAAATAAAGTTTCAGCATCTTTGGTTAAGAATTGGTTTGACGTACACGTACATACGTACTTGATAAGCTTGCAAATTTCATTTTCACGATAACGAACGTTATGTGAAAAATCTTATTCCGTATTCTCGACGTATTTTTTCACATAGAATCCCCACTTTGTCGATTGTACTATGATTACCGGTACACCCTGTACACCCCGTTTACCTGTGCCACACGTATGTACACGATTGTACCGTTATAACGTGGGCGGCTGAAGTTTCGACGATCGCTTATTTTTTCCATTCGGTCTGTTTGAGAGATCAGAGGCGTGGGCAGGAAAGCAGGTTACATTAAAAAATCGTTGGTTTTGATATCGGGCGGCGATCGACGAATCTATCTCGGCGGATCTTTATTATTTTGAAACATTGATATCGCGTTAAGATCGCGTACTCGTGAGAACGTGGGCACGTATATGTTTTTTAATTAACGCCGGGATTCGTGGGTGTCAAGGATACCGGGGAGGCCAGGCGAATAATTTGTCGAGAATGTTGACACGATTCGCGGAGAAGTACGAAAGGGTCGCGTACAGCGCGAATACTTGTGAAATTCATTTCTATAATGGAGGTATCAACATAGACGAAGATAGTCGTTGGTATCGCTTACGTTACACAATAGACATTGTTTGATCGTGGCCTCGATGCAGCCTGGCTGCATATCTGTTTCTGTGGCGCGCGTGGATATAAAGTACACGCTGACAAATGCGTACCAGATTCACCGATGTTTCGAACGAAACCGTGGGCGAGCATCATAGGCAACGAAGAATTGAACTATGGAAATTGACAAAGGCGGGTACATCCGTGATTAAAGCTGACGCTTGTGCACGGACAATGCACCATTGTGCTCCGTTTCCAGGTGTAATCTCTGCTTCCTGGTAAATTAAAATCTGTCGTCGCTCCTTCCTATGCTGCACGGCTGTTTTCGCAATTCCTTGAGGGACTGCAACGTTACGCGACAGAGAGGAACACTGTGTCGATCTTGATCGAACAGTATAGCTGAAGAACATGGAGATAACGAAGCAACCTACGGACGCGGCTTATGAGCGCGAACGACGCAACAAGAATCATAAGGAATCGAAGCTGGCGACGAAAAATTGCAATTCACGTTATAAAATTGAAATTTATTGCCCTTCGCGAGTCGCTGTTCGCCGCTTTTGTGAATCTAAATCGTCGCGTCGTGACCACTGTCGTAAAGGTAAAAAGAGATAGGTACGATTGTATGGATTTTACTAGCCGTGCCTGCGCCGTGCCACGGTACTTGGCTGTTTTCCATTTTATTTTCGATAAAATATGCATGGTAAAAAGGAAGAGAGCGTTCCTTGTGTCGTGCGAATACGCATTGCAAAACGCCGTTAAAAATTGGCACCGCTGCCAAGCCGAAACCAGTCGTAATCGCTGAATAATGGCGATCCCATTATTTTGCCTGCACGATAAAACATTAGACAACCGCGAGTAACCTTTGCCACCCAATATTTAAACAAGCCATAGGAGAATATAACTCTTTGTTCGAAGGGAAATATTCCGCTATATAACACAGTGGCTACGAAAAGTATTCGCATATGACCTTATCAAGTTGCACATTTCATTTTCATAGTATTGAATTTTTGTAGTCGTGAAAGTACCGCTAATCGATATAAAATTTAAAGTACCTGCATCTAATTAATCAGGTAGTATACACATGCTGTAATAAATACAGAGGGGTGCCAATATTTTCGCTATCCACTGTAACTAACATAAAATATAACCGACAGAAGTAAACGGCACAATTTAACGCTCTTGTACATTAAACTCATACAAAAAGGGAAAACAACGTCCAGTTTCCCACAACCCCGCCAGAGATCGCATTCACGCTATTCCACAACAAGTGTTACCATAATTCCAACTTTCTGCGGACAACCTCGCTCCGAAATACAACGGTTCCTTAATTATCCGTTTTCTGTATCCGCGTTGTAAAGCAGAGGAAAATCGTATTCGGCCCGGGTATTGTCCCTGGAAAGCACGTTGATACCACGCTTGCCGAAGGGCAAGGTGCTCGTCGAGCATTCCCCCCAGGTATCGTATTTTCCGTAAAACTTTCGGATTGGAACAAGGCGCGCGGGAATTAATCGTGGCGGTGCATTTGGTGGGTTTCGCTCGCCCGTAAACGTCAGCAACGTGTTGCCCCTCGTAAAGCGAGTAATAGCTTCGTGCTCGTCCACCCTTCGTACACTGTACTGCGCCGGTGTGCGTTCATCTATGTTTGCACTCTGCACCTTTGTGTATGTGTATTTACATGCGTGCAGCCCTGAGCGAGACGGCTTGTACCGGTGCACCTATATGCATCCGTCTACATGTTCGTGTGCTCGGTACTTCAGCACCGCATAGGTGATAACGTCGAGTCGAGTGCTCAAACACACAGTGTACAGGGTGTTGCCGCCATATAGGAGCGCAAAACCGTATACTTAAGGTTTTAGGTTAACAACTTTTTAACATACGAAACACATCGTGTAATGAAAAGTGGGTTAGGTTATCCGGAAAAACGTAGTTGATGGAAGTCGAAATAGATTTCACTAGAATTGAACGTTTCGTTGTCCGCAACTGTACGAGTCTTCTTTCAAAAAATATTTAGATGCTACGAATTCTTCGTACAACCTACTATGTACTTGTTAGATGCGATCCCTCATAACGATCATGAAATAACAAAAATAGAATCCAGTCTTGGTATACTGATTAAGGATGAAACAAAAGTCTGTTCTGTCTTCGATGTTGGTTTATGGGGTTTGTAAAACCATAGACGATTAGACGATGGTAATGGTAACAGGGTAGTTCTAACTTCTCCTAGCGTGTAATTATAGCCTGAATGAAGTAAGCACGACTAAGCGCGAATATCAGTCTGGAAACAATCCTCTTCCGGTTTACAGCCACCCTTCTCTCGCATACTTCCGAAATTGTTAAGCCTGAGACTTGCAAACTGCCACAAACTTCGTGCTCACTGTTGGTAAGTTCTGTCACGACAGAATTCGGCACAGAAGTGTTTCTATTATAGAACCTACAGCTAATAAAACTCTTCCTTATTTTTCGATGACAGCAAAGTATTCCGCTACTTATTGTAAGAACACTCGGTATACATCGGAGCGCGGTATATCGTATATGCAAGATTGCAGGGAATTAGCGTAGGGATAGAAGCGTATTTCAGTATGCTGGGTATTGCTAATGGCTGGCGTGGTGCTAATCTCGAGCCGATGGAACTTCATTTAGATTAATCGGGCAAAGACGCTAGGAAACTGAACTGTTGTGAATATCGATCGAACTCGTCAGAGAGAATATTAATAAATTCGTGCTCGTTTTTTCCTTGTAAGTTTAATGAAATCGGGCTGAATAATTATCGAGTAGATTATTTTGACGAAGTACGGCGGCGCACGCGAACCACGATTCTCCTGGCTGGCGTTGCTTTCTCAAGAAAACAGCCGTGACAGGTCAGGAGAACGTGTTTCTCGGTTTCAGAGGCAGGAAACGCTACTCCGAGTGTCACGGGGATCCAGTTTTCCCGTCTCCGCGAAACAGGTTCGTTTTTTACGAGTCAGAAACCCGAGTTGATCGCGACTCGTGGTCCCGAAGTTCCGCACGCGTACGCGACGAAAAATTAATTAGAGATCGCGGCTACCGATTTACGCCATGCCTCGTGATTCGTGGAAAAGATCTAATAACGCAGATTTATTTGCCTCGCAAATCGATCGCAACCTGTTCGACCGCCACGCTTGTGCGAGGCATGAAAAATTTCGGTCCTTTCTTTATTTCTGTGGTTCGATCTGGCGTAATAAACCTGGTCATACCTTCAGGACCCGTTCACCTTATCAATTCTTATCTGTGCTGAAATCACCGGTCCTGATAACAGAACAGTTATACAATCGGCGGAGCGACAGAGACACGTGGAGCACCGAGATGCGGTAAAAAAGCCTCTTGCACAACTGGTTTTCGTTCATGGTGAAAGGAAATTCCGATTCCGCGGTGATGCGTTGCGTGCGCCCGTCTACGAAGAATCGAGATGGAATTCTCCGTCTAATCCGGAAAAAACTCGATTCTATTTGCGGCGAGGCCTTCGGATGCCTCGGACAAGTATCCCTGGTGACTCGATCCGAGGTAAATGCAACGGAAGCACCACGTTCAATCGCATTTCACGTTTGTTTCATCTTGTTTCAAGTACAACGATATTGTTTTCGTGTTTTATATCCCTTTAATGTGTCACTTCCTTAAACTATCGATATTGTACTGTGCAATGATGAACACTTATTTTAAAAATTACGTTGAATCCTGTTGCTGATTTTTAAAGGTCTTTCTCTTCGCTCTTAATAAAATAGAATACTGCATTCTAACTCTAGATACTCGCGTATTTCCATATAAATTAATATTATACTCGTTGGAAAATAAAATAGAGCTAATACGATTTGAAACGAAGCGTGGCAAAATGTTGCAAAGGCGATTTAAGTCTCATGTATAAAGACGTTCTGTAAATGAAAGTGTCTGTTGCGCGAATTTAAAACGGCGATTAATTTACAGATCGGTTCGATATTGCCATCTTTAAATAAATAAATTTCTATGTTTCTTCTGCGATCGAAATGTTCAGTCCCGGAGGGGTTATAGAATCGTTAAAAGTTGAAAAGCGCATTTACAGGAGTTCCTTTCTGTCGATTGCTATGTCCTTGATCTCCGTCGTGTAATTTCGTTTTATTTCGAAAGTCGTGTTTGTCTTATAGCCGAAACTTCTTAGCTTTGAGATATTCTCCTGCCGCGGAACTTACAAACAGCTGTAACGTCGATAAGAAAGCACGAAGGGAGCTCGACAAGTGTACACTTGAACTGCTGGAAAGCACGATCCGGCAAAAGTTCACGGAGAGAAGCGGAAAAGTGGGAAAAGAAGAAGCTGCACAGTGGACAAAACCGGAAGGGATTCGAACGCGCGATAAAAGATCGATACGAATTTCTGTTATGTTTATTCTGATTCTGAGGTTTATCCTTCCATGTACTAAACAATCTCTTGTTGCTTTATTCCTCTTTATCGTTCCTCCATATTAATATCTTGCTGAAGGATTGCAAAGCTTTTTAAACTTGCGGGGGTTACGGTTATCATCGAATAGACACACGCAGAATCT
Source organism: Bombus flavifrons (assembly GCF_040668555.2). Lineage (NCBI taxonomy): Eukaryota > Metazoa > Arthropoda > Insecta > Hymenoptera > Apidae > Bombus > Bombus flavifrons. The sequence continues at coordinate 8,841,308 of NC_138453.1, forward strand.
GTTATATGATTCGTTAAATGTGTTCATCGCTCGATGCTAACAATATGCACATTATACGGGGAAACGTGACTGTTGATTTTTTAGTTTGACGTCACTTGATGGCTAATATAGTTGGAAAGTGAACAACTTCTACGAATAGGTATTAACAATCGACGATCCAGAAATTACTAGGATACATATATTTAACTCTACAATCGGATCAAAGGGCAGTTTTATTATAGTAAGATGAAATTGATAATTGAAGGCTAAATCTGGTTATCACGTTCTTGCCCCGAGATGTCCGAAGAGATACAAAAGCGAAGAAGAAGCGAGGAAAACAGTAGAATTAATACATAGATTCGAACAACTGACATTTCTCGTTAATACAACGCGACTGAATTTTCAAAGTAAAAGGGAAACGAGGAAGTGGAAAGGATAAAATCGCCGCTTCTATTTGCGTTCCCTTCGTTATTTGAACGATATTCCGCGAAAAGCTGTCAGACAGACGGTAATTGACCGCAGCCGGTGAAAAAAATTACGTATCCTGCAGTGGAAATGTCACTGTACCGTATAGCTCTACTGGAGTGTTAAGCAGATATTGATTTATCATCTGTGCGCGATCTTCTTCGCTTTTTCATCCTAAAACAACATCGCCGTCGGAGGTGTCGGGCTGACCTGTCTTTTGTGAATACGCGAAAGGGAAGAGTTATTGACCCGAATTGGTATTTCGGCCGTAACACTTCACCGTTTGGCTCTCGGCCGAAGTATCTTTTGTATGAAGATGCAGGACATCGATCGGGACCATCGGTATATTGTAGCTTTGCGCACCGACAAAGGATAACGCGATTCGCGAAGAGAACTCTTGAAATTAAACGCGGCTTTACGATGAAAGAATTCGTTTAAAAGCAATTATACTGGAAAAGAGTTGTCGTAGCCGAGTCGATCGAGGAATAGGGAAAGTTCGAAACGTCTCTATCTAAACTTAAGCTATACACCTAGTAATGGGCGTACGAATGTCAGTTTCGAAGAAATTTAAAGTTTCCCAAGCCTATGGAGGCCCGAAACATCTCGAAGGTTATTCAAAACTCTTAAAAGCTTTGACAAGTCTTGAATTTGGTCTTGAATTCTGAAAATGTCTAAAGTCTTGGAAGGCTTGGATCTTGACAGATTTAAATGTAAATGCTACTATACAGAAGAATGGATCAGGAGAAACAGGATATTTGGAAAAGTTTCTCCTCTTTTATTAACGTAGCAACTGTTCAAAATGTCGAACATGATACGCAAGCATTGAATTATCATACATTCCTGATTTAATAAAACTCCATAAACAGAAAGTTCATCAAGTCGAAAGTTACATATGCAAAGTCTATATATATGGAAAGTCTCATATGCAAAAGCTTTATTCTAAATTTTCAGCCTGTTTCTCCGTGAGAAATCATCATCCTCTGTCAAGTTATATCAAGATACCCATAAACGTTCGAAGCGATTCGAAGTGTTTCAGATACCATCACGTGCTACACTCGTAGCTTGATGTTGTACAGACGGTGTTCGATTTGTTCGCAATTGAATATCGGCAAGGGGATAGAGGAAATCGGCGTAAAAGTTGGACGCGCAATTTACCGAGTTTCAGCTGCGTCGACCAATTCGCTTTTGTCTGAAGCTGCGCGGCTAACAGTAAGACAGCTACACCACCGGCCAGACTAGAAATCGCGTGGATTGTGAGAAAGATGCGGACAAAGGAAATGAGGTATTCTGAGCAGTGAGCTGCGTTCTTGCCGCGATAGGACTCGGGAAGGAAGAAGGAAGGAAGGAAGCGTGGAAGGTACTAGTCCGATACCAAGACGAGAACTCGGTGGATCCAGCCTTCGGGATAATGGAATTCCTTCCTTGCTTGTCTCACCCACTTCTGAGTGTCGGGGAATCGTCCTCCTCTTCTCATCGAACATCCTCGAGAATAAAAGAGAAAAAGAGAGAAACAGAGAGGGAGATAGAGAAAGACTCGCGACCACCTTTCGATCAGACGTCGATTCTCTTCGCCAGTCATCAGAATGCGTCCATAATTTATCGAGCTTCGAAGCATCTTATGAAAAATTTATTCTCCTTCTCTTTCCACGTTAATTCTGTCTTGCAATCCCTTCGAGTGTACTTAAGAATGTTTAATTCCTCTACATTTATTATACCGATCGACTCGGCTATCGGAACCCAGCAACGAAATGGTTTCGCGCTCTAATGATCCGCCGACGTTAGTCCCGTCCGTATTTCCATGATAATTTCAGCTCGAACTTTCTGCATTGCCGTAAAGCGAATTACCAACAAAGCTTGCTGCTACAAGCTTGGTGGTTCCGACTCGAATAACCTGTACATGTCAAGTATCAGAGCCATTTGTGTACTTGACAGATTTTCAATGATGTTCGATCAACGTGGATTTCCATGGATACATCGAGCTGTTCAGAATCGTCAATTATAATGTACACTGTGTACTCGCAGAAAGGCTTTGAGACATCGGATCAGGTTTTCCTTTGCAATTATCTTAGGCAACAAACTGTCCACTTTTATAACGATCGATCGTTAGGATTTGTCAAGTTAAATTGAATTGTTAAAAAGGGCAAAGTTCGAGTTTATTTTTCCTCGGTATCTTACTGTATTAGTTTTGATCATGGTAAACGCGATCGTGACAAGAATCGCGAGCTATCCGGCCTGGGAACGATGAATAATTCCGTGCCTTACCTCCATTGTATTCGTATAGACGATTAAAGAAAGAGGATTCGTGATATCTGTTCGGAATTTTCCTTGGTCGAATTATTTGGAGCCTGGATTTTCCACAGGGTGAATCCTCCTGAAAAAAATTGTCTCATTAGGAAGTAAGTAAGCGATAGTACACTCAGTTTCTCCTTTTTTTTTTCCTCAACGTTTCCTTTAGTCTGTAAGTTTTCTTCATTAACTTTCACCATCCTTTCTTTATTCTTTTTATTTAATCCCTTCTTATATCCACTGTCTTCTCCCCGGTCTCCACCATTTCTGCTTCACTTTGCTTCAACATTGGAAAACTGTTCTCACTACACCATAGGAACTCTCTTAGGATAGGATCACGAAATCGTCTGTTGCAAACGATTATGCTACATTCATTGAACCTTATTAATTGAACTAATTACCTTTATCAGTTTATGCATCAAATATTAATCTATTTCCTGTGTGGCGTGTAATTAAGTTACACGATTAGGAACTGGTAACTGATTTCTTATCGTCTATGTAACAACCTTATCGAACTGATTATCATAATCGTAATGATAATTCCGACTAATATTTTAGACATCGAGTTGAACATTTTCCTCTGATGCAAAGTTTGTTTACACTGAATCACGAATCTATTACAATATACATAAATTCCCAAAATACTTGTTTTGTAATTATCAAGGTTCTAATGTATTTGATAAACTCTCATTATAATTTGATTAAATCAACTATTCCGAACAAAGGTTGATTTGGAAAATGAACAACAGACTATGTTATAAAAACAATTGGAAACAATAATCGAGATTCTACTGTACCTGTTAGGTAAAATTGTTGCGCAAAAGGGTCTAGGTTTCTGTTTACTCACAGAGAGCATCAATTCGTCGCGTGTACATGTCATACCATAGGCGGAACGAAAATGACGCGTCTTTTACTCGTGGAAACTCGTTCGTGAAGCAGAGCATGTTCCACATCTATTTGCAGGAGAAACGAACCCTCTTTGGAACAAGGTACGTCAAACGAGTGGCACGGTGGACGTTTCAAAGAATTCGTAAACCCGTGTGTAGGTGCCTTAAAACATTTCGTTCCGCATTGCTTTCTAATGCGTTCCACTTTCCTGGACATTCTTCGGAAGATTCTGAATGTTGTAATACCGTGATAAACCAGCCGAAATGTTTCTCGGCAGGTTAGCAAATCGTCGATGTCCAGCGAAACGCGGAAGACTTTTGCGCCGTGAATTTGAAAAAACGCGCATGAATTATCTATTACAGAAACGCCTGTCGACTTAACGAAATACATTCGTTGGAAGAACTAGGAAGACTATCGTCGATAGTATGGTATTCGAATCATTTAATGCATACAGTTAGCCATACCAGGAAAGTTTACATATAATCGTATAATTTGATATACTTGACTTATCCGAAGAAATGAAAAACAGTTTGTTATAGAAGTAAGCATTTATGTATATTATACTTTCAACTCGAATGTATATTTATTTTAGTCCTGTTCTCTTCTGGTCTATATGGCTCGAAATGGATGTTATATGTTAATAGACATCGTTAAATCGATATGTTATCCATAGATGAATACAAATGACTAACGTTCTTCGATGATATATACCCTGCCATATTTCTCAATATGAATATACAACATCGTAATTAAGCTTGTGATTGATATATCGTTCATTGAGAAACCAATTGTGAAAGCAATTCGTTACAATATAAATGGAGATTTAAACAAATCGTCACACATTTAATATTCTTAAGGCTATAAATATTTCTGCAACTCACTATATATATGAACAGAAAATGACTCGGAGCTTGCTTACTATATCAACATGTTTCTAATGGAAATGAACTAAAAAAGTGTAAGATATTTGGCTCAGAAAATTCTTGGAATGTAACTATGCTAGAAGTTACGAAATCTTTGATTCTGTAAACCGTTATTGATTTTTATAGAGAGCCTACAAGTAGCGATGGGATCTGATACATTTTCCTAATTGACTGTACAAAATTCTAAAATCGTTTTTCGAGACGAGTTTCTTTTCCGCATTGCGATCCAACTATTTCTAATTTCTGTAGAGCTAACGCGGTTCCATGGCGCAACACTGATATTCCTGTTATTTTGAGACGACGGCATCGAAGTAGGTGTCTGTAGTATAACTGTCTTTATAAGGAAATCTTAGAAGAAGATAGGTAGGTACCGTTGTTTCCACGCCCCGAGAACTGTTTTATAGCTACTGTGACGTTGCTATTTTACAGCTCCATCGGCCTCGCAAAAAGCACAGAAAAAATCCATTATCCACGGAAAAGAGCTTTTCATCGCTGCCATTTGCAAATCAAGAAGTGGTTTCTATCGACAGAGACGTCGCTTTGCTATCTGTTATCTCGCAAACATTGATCGAGCCAGATGCCAGAACATATCGAACTATCTATCGAATAAATGGCGTTCATGAACCACTGTATCAAAAGAAAGAAATATACACGTTGTTCAGATCGAATACGATTTAAGAAACGTTGAAATATATTTGCGATTATTTTCGTATGAATTCTTAGTAGACTACGTATTTTTATACAGATTCATATTTTTGTCAAGGAGGATGAGTCGCTTACAATTTCCAACCTATTTCTTAATATGTCGTTCTATTTTTTTTTTTTAATTTTGTTACAAAAATTCCCAATATACAGGAAAGTTTTAATTTTCATGATAATCGTTAGCGAAATTTAATATCTGTACAAAATTCTAGAGCATTAAATATCGACGCTACAAAGTTACACATCTGTTGCCAACTAAACTAGCTTGGGATACATTTGTTACGTGAATTACATGAATTATAATCTAACTGATATTCGAAAGTAAGAAACGAGAATATTCCATGTTGTCTTATCATACACGCATCACGAGTGCAACCGCGGCAATAATAATTTACACTAATACGTTTAAATTGGTTTTCAGCTGCATTCTGTCAAGCGACAATCGCCCCTCGTGTCTCTCGATATTAAGACCTCGCGAGTACGCGGTCGTCTGTACTTATGCAACTTCCTGGTACACGTGCATTACAGCAAAGCCCGTTTCGTGAATTGGATTATGCACCGAAGACATAACCATACACCTGACTCGTGCGCAATTCTAAATCCGATGTACTTCAATCGAGATATATTAATCACCTAGGGCTAAACCTTGACAGTGTTGAGCTAATTTTTCTTGGTTAGTAATGGTTGCTATATTTAGTGCATCGTTGATCACTAGCGACTTTATCGTTAAAAGGACCACCTTAAAATAAACTCATAAATAAATAAATAAAATATACCAAGTGCATATATTGTAATTACATTTTATCATTATTCTTTGTACATTCGAGCTTATTATGGTTTCGTTTAACTATGAACTGGAATACTGGCATTATTCGGAATTAACGAGGTACGTAATGTGCCAGATTATCTTTCATCTTTCATTAAGTTTCATATTATATGTCTCTCCAAAATATTTCCAACATGCTTCGCGCTACACGCGTTAACGTGCATCTTTAGCTCTTTAGATAGTCCGTTGTTATGTTGGACAACTTTCATGAATTGTAAGGAAGGTTGTCGTTAGTGAGCAATATCGAAATTTTAATCAAGCTGGAATTGTAGGAATTAAGAATCATTCATTGTCGACTTCGTTCGTCGACATGTACGTATATGACCGCGTGTCTATGTATATTCTGTTCTTATTGGGATTTGTGTTGTATTGATAATAACATTATATTTCCCTTTGCTATTCTCTTGCGTTTGGAGGAGACGATTTCTGAAAATGCATCATTAAAGGATTAATAATTGGCTAAACGGGACTCGATTAAGATGGCAATTTTCAGAATGAAATCGACTAAAATATACGACTCGCGAATAAACGATAAAGATGCTTCGAGGCATTAACTGGAAGAAAAGAGATGTTGAAGAGAGTGCTTCTATCTTCGAGAGTAGATGGGAATTGAGAAGGGTTGAACAGGTGGTTGAATAAACGTGGCAACGTTACAGCCTCGTGTGTTTTTCGTCTCGGATTTAATTATACGCTACTCTCCTTTTCTATTTTTCCGAGCTCCACTTTCCGCTGTAGCCATTTATTTTTCACAAGAGTCGCGTTATTTCGTTTACGTTTCTACGGTTAAAAAATTATTTCCGCAATTTGGTCGATTTATAGAAACGATGAATATTAGATTGTACCAAAAGTTTCTTTCGCTTTATAAGGAAATAATAGATACACGACATTTTTTGTTTTATATTATTTTATTGAATTGTGTATGATCCATTTTGTTCTATTGGAATAAAATATTATGCATCCATTATTTCCGTATAGAACGAAGGAAACATTTGGGACAACGTAATATGAATTTGGTTCAAGTGTACAAATTAATTTGCCCAGATAAAATTTTTATTTTCGATCATGTCGACTCGACTCACGTAATTTTGTGAATCAATCACATCTTATCAAAAATAAGTGTCCTGACGCTCTTAAGCGGCAGCGTATTAAAGTACTTGTCAAATGTTTGACTATCGGCGATTTAAATCTAAAATCACACGGAATATTTTTCGATTACGTCCCAAAAGCAACGATAAGGAAATTTTCGTTCACGTAGAACCGATTTACAATTCTGTGATTCAATCACGTCTGTCCGAAAATAAGTGCCCCGAAATTTTTCAGTGACAGTGTACCTGTTATTTCAAAATGACGGTAGAATTTGTGACTATCGATTTGAATTTAACGTGACACGGAATATTTTTTCGATCGTATTCGAAAAGCAGCGAAGCGTTAGAAACGGTTGGCAGGATATACGAGGAGCAGAGGTCTTTGCCCCAGGACACGCGCCCCGCAGACGGTCGATGGCCAGACTAACAACCGAAGGAATACGTACGTATCCCGTACTCCAAGGGTGCATCTACCCTCCTATAGTTTGCGTCGACACAATTGCGCTTTGTTTCCAGTACGTAAATCCCTTCTCTATTTTCTGCTCGGGGCAATAACCAGCTAATTAGCAGAAATGATCGACCGTCGACGAAATTTTCCCTGTAAATCTGTTTAAAGCTTACTGTTGTAAGTGTAATCCATCCTTTCGTGGCAAATAACACGGTTGTAGTTGCAGACGTTCGTGCAACCTGCAATCCGAAAATCGATGCCAGAAGCACCAAAAATACGCGCCAATATAGTTACGTTACAATCCGCGCAAGAGCAGCATACGTCAGTTTGTAGATTCGATTTCCCCTGCACTGGATGTAATAAAATCCATTCCGAAACGATAGCTTCCAGGACAAATTAAGGATTAACGTTCAATCTCATGCCCAATTTCCTGTATCGCGTTTAGGCAACTCGGCGCTTCGCGCGCCGACGCGACGTTTCGTACGTGAAATCACGTTTGCTTTTCAGCGACGACGACGGCATATGGAAAGGTTCAATTAACTATCGAGAAATTCCGTGGATATTTTAGAAACAATAATAAATTTTCATAATAAGAATTGTGTCTATTTTCGTAAGAAGTGGGGATTAGGAAATTTCGCGAACGAGCGTTAATACTGTCGATGTTCATCTTAATAAAGCGAGCACTTTGACTGGAACAGATAAGGTGATGGGGCGGAATTAAAGGGCGGACGCCCTTAATTAAGGCGATTTCTAATCAAATAGTTTCGGGAGACGGATCGATAAAGGCTACTGAGGTCAAGCAAGCATCAAACGTGCTTTTCTAACTCGCTTAGGTAACAAGGCATGCCAAAGTTCGTCGACGTCGTCGTTCCATTACCAACATTCCTTCTCCTTCTGATTAAATATTATCTGGTATGCGATATAAGATCATCGACGACGAGACGTTTATTTCATAAAACATCCTTTATAGCATATTACAGTAAACTTTTGTCGGTTTCATTATTTCCTTCTAAATATTTCTTTTGTTCTCGGTCACGAATTAATTAGAACGTAAGATAAAAATGTGAATAGAAATGTGTGACGTCTTTTATCTATGATCGGTATTTGTTAATAAAAGCAATCATGTATATCTATTCTCGAACCAGCGTGCAATGGAAAGGAGTAAAATCGCAACGCTTTATCAAAGGAAGTCTTTTGTTTCTTCGATACGTTTTCTTAATCAAAGGGAACTGTAGCGTATAGTTCGATTTGTTCAATTACGTTCCTGTTCCGCGTAACGCGTCTCTCAAAGAAGGATATTAAATTTGTTCGAGGTGTTGATTCCCTTTTGTCAGCACTCTTTTTGCTTGCTTTTTACAATTGTTTCGCCTGCTACCGGTTGAAAAGCGTCGCCTTATCTGAAACGTAATTTATTTCGACGATAAAAGTCCTCAAGGCTATTGATCCTGACTTTTACACGTCGTGTCAGGCTTTTTGACGTAACGGTATGCGCCGTGAGTGCATCGCGCAGTTCACCTGCTTGTGAAACTGCTTGCAAACTAATGAAACACCATACACATTATCGTAACGTCGTAAACATATTATGCTTCAACTCGCTTTCATTGTTATCATATGGTATAACAACTTTGACAAAATGCCATTCTCGATAAATATCGTACGTCGCAAAACTTAATAATTTATCAATGAAATTGTCAAATGTATCTTACTTACGTACTTTGTTCTCCTTTTACGGAGATTCTACAGCAGGAATAATAAAAGCATGTACGTTAATAGTTCGGTCTAAATAACTAAATATCCTAAATGGAGTTTTGGCCAAGTTGGAGAAATTTATTCTTAGATTGTTCCTGGTTCTTTGTTAGCAGAGTCGGTATTGATCTATGCAGCTTCACAGATCTACTCTGCTTCTACATTCTCGTGCTTTTATTTTGCAATGTAGGTAGACTACAGCTATTTATAAGACATTTGAAGATGTAAAATGCACACAAATTATCCAACGTGTAGTTATAATATTTGATGACCCGAATAAACTTCTCTGACTAGATTTCATTTCCTTAATTGTATTTCACACAATTATGAATTTCCATAGAAATTCTACATTAATCTGTTTACGTTCAATTTATCATACGAATAAGTTCATGCTTATTCACAATTGAATTTCATTGAAAGTAGCTGCAGTAGAAATAAAATTGTATCGTGTAGTATAATGTTCATTTAGGAATTTGATTTCAAATTTATAATTTCTTTCATTTGTCATAGAATGAATTAAATCAATTTTCATACGTGTAACCGCATATCCATTTTATTTCCGTTTCTATATTTCTTTCCCCATTGTAATATTTTATATTTAATTTCCATTTGTATTTTTCTCGTTCTATTTGAGTTACATTTCTATGAATATTTTTTTTATCATTTATATATATATATTTTATTTTTGCACATTTATTGAACAATAGCAATCATCCCGTTACCTTCACGACAACGTTATAATTGTCGTGTTTATATTCGTACAAGTATACTTCAGCTTTCATGTTCCAAGTTAATAAAGAAAAGCGTCGACGTATTATCTTGTGAAACAAAGGTCTCAAGTGCCGGCAAGAAAATAAAAGTACATATTAAATCTGTGACATAGCTATGAGAGATTTACTATCGCGGCTGTTTCACAAGACGTGTATGTGAATCACACTTGATACTTGATACGAAGTCGACAACGATAAACATTAACGATGTTACTCGGATAAGGTTATCACATATTGATGTTTACATTGCTAGATATATGAAGTGGAAACAATCGTATTTTTAAATGATGGATCACGTTCCCCTAAGGTTTCAATTATTAGCAAAAGATATGACATTTATAAGTTATCATCTTTAATTAAAAATATTATATGACGGTCACAGATAAAAGACATTAATAATTATTATCAAAAGACATAATAACATTTATAAATTATCATCATTAATTAAAAGTATTATAAGAAGAGATGAAAAATATTATTGATATCCTGTTTTGCCTAAACAATTTCTAATTCTCGAATTATTTTAAAAGAACCTCTAAATAGAGAAACTAATAAGAAAAACTAATATACATTATTTCTCTCAAAGCTGGAATAATGAAATGAAATGGTCGAGAAGGTATTTCGAACAATATGAAAATTACTTTCATTAAATACATGGTAGTTTGAAAGAACTACGCGTGGTAAAAAGGTTTTCTTTGAAAAATCGACATTTCATAGAAACCAACGCAATAAAGAATGCTACTGCTAACAAGATAAGTTTGATTATTAAATAATTTCATGGAAGGTTGGAAGTTTCGTTTATAATACATTTTTCTATCATATTTCTGTTTGTTATTCTTTGTGCATATTGCTCTTATTTTTCCTACATTTTCAGCCGCATCTGTCGCGCAATTAATATGTTAACCAAGCACACAGGAAAAACACAACCATTGTTTACACGGTCCGCGAATTGTGTACGCTCATTTGGCGATTAAAATTCGTGGAAGCTTCGACGTGTGTATACCGGAATGAAAAAGGGGATAGAATCGATGATCTTTGACTTGCTTTTCCTTCTCACAAAGTTTTCTCCTGAAATTTCTCACATACACTTACTTTTAATTGATTTCAAAATATCATTAGAAAAGCATTACGTCTCAGTTACAGATTTTCAATTATTTTATCATAGAATTAGATATTCTTGTTTTAAACGATAACTAGTGCCTTTCTATGGTATTTCTTGGAATAGAATAGAATTAAGAGTGGTATCGAAAGGTTTCTCAATATAGCTGCTTGAAGTAGCTGCATACCTTAAAACGCTCGTTTTAAGCCGTCAGGCCAGTCTACGTGTATAAAAATACGTATAAACAGGAGATGATAAAATCGTTTTAAGAACCTCGATAAAAGTCTATCTCGTGCTTTGACAGATATTTATATTCGATGTGTATCGGCAGATCGACAAAATTGGAATCGACGAATCGTATAAAGTACAGGGATTGCAGTCACAAATACCTTTTACAGCCTGAAATTCAACATGCTTTGTCTCCATACGCTCCTTTTTTTAAATTGATAAAGAGACTACGCGCATTTTGTAACATGAAGTCTTATCCGCGACTAGATCAATGAATGCGCCCGCTTGAAAAATTTAATTTATCACCTCATTGTATCCTTGTCTACAAAGAGTATCGATGCTTGACATCGATGTAACACCTACTAGAAAGATTGTAAAATATATCCGAGGTAGTAAAGTTGAGTAGACGCGATCGAAACTCCGGAACATTTTCTCTTCGAAATTCTTCTATCGTTACGACTCTCCATTTTACACGTGTAACTCCTGATCCCTGCGATCTTTCTTCCCCTTCTCTTTTCTTTTCTCTCACTTGGTACGTCGTTTGCGTGTTCGCTCCAGGAACAAGATTGTTCCATGCGTTTCCACTGATTCATCGCGAGACGAGAGGAAAGAAGCAACGAAGAAGCTAGCCAGCCACGGTGGCGACTTCTCAGACAACGCAGCGCAGCGCAGTCGAGAACTTGGCACGGGTTCTTTCTACGAAGGCGATTTACTCACCGAGATCAAGCGTGGATATGTTATTCGAGAGATAGTAGAGGCTCGAACGGCGATTTAAAGTGTCCTTGGTCGTTATCGCGGCGAGAAACGAGAACGAAAGCTTTAAACCTGTCTTCGCTGAGGCTGCAGTTCCTTCTCGACGAATTTTTCTCTTTGAAACACATCGGCCATCTTTTCCATCCTATTCCGTACCTTCTCTTCCTACCTGCATAAAAGCAGCGAGAAAAATGTGCGAGGCTGGATTTATTCGGACGATCGAGATTAATGGAGGATAATCCTGCGGAGATGGTTATTACATTCGGTCGTAACCGCAGCACGGAGAAGCGAAATCGAATTTTTAGTACGAACGACAAGCGTTTTACGTGGCTGCTGTACGCGCGTCGACGGCAAAACAAATAGTCTTGGCAGTTTTTAATGGGTTCTTGCCGCGGGTGGTAATCCCTGCCCTGTATTCGGCCCACGAACTCGTTCACAGCTTTCCCATCGCGACCAACGTTAATCAACGTTAATTAATTTTACATACTTAAACGTCAGTCCGTCCTTCTGTCGAAAAGAGACATCGGGACGAAGCTCTGTGTACACAGGGGAACGCTATTTTTCAATTGCTCCCTGAACGTTAATCAGAACTTTCCGGAGCACGGTACATTTCCATCTGACCTCTCTATCATAATTAAGCTTCGCTCGACATTTCTACACGTCCTTTGACGAACACAGTCTTAACTTCCCTAAAACACGATGCATTTGCGCGATTACAGGAACCAGAGTAGACTACATCGTTCTTTCAAAAAGTAGAATTCGATCGATGGAAGAAGTTACCGCGAACACGATCGACTGACGAAAGTTTCGAAAGTAAGTTCAAAATTGGAACCTGCATACGAGTCTCAGCTATCTTGCACTAGATACTTTTATTGGAGTACCACCTATTTTGCGACATATATTACATCCATTCGTTGTTCTTGTAAGATGGAATTCCCTTCTCTAAAATTATAAACGAATGATAGTGAAACAGCTATTGAAACGTTCCTTTCGTCCATCGCTGTACGTCGTTTAGAAATACGTATCAGGATATTTACAACGAGCGTAAAAGTATACAGCAACCAGTTCGAAGAAAAACTTTGTGCAATGTTCATGTTTGTTTAGATGTTGTTTGTTTAAAACATTCTAACAAACGATAAACGTTGATCTTTTCTTTTGACGATCCAGATTAATTATCACGTTCCGTACGAACCCAGCAGGTGTTTATGAGCCGGCAGCGTAATTCCAGTTTCGTAGATCGCAGTTTCTGCATATGTATATGTATGTACTTATATTTCCTACGTAGTCATTTCGAGGCAAACATGAGTCATAGTCCAGTGGTAGAAGCGGATCATCAGGCAAAGTTGTCGCAGAATAGGCTGGTGCGCATGTCAATCGGCATAATGAGATATCGAGATTTCCGTCATACGATACTATCGTGTATATATTATAAAACATTGTCTTTCAAAATGGAAATGTTCCTACGTTATCGGCTATCGTACGACATCCTTTACGCCGATCGTTCGATGTACGCTATAAACAGAATGGACAAAAATGAGTCAATGGAAAATCATAAGTTATTTAGTACTGGAAAAAGGTAATAATCGTATAAATATATAATCGTATAAACGGACGATGCTAAATAAGGTAACATAAACATTAGAATATTTTAATAAATAAACCACTACGATTGATCAAACTGATTATATCAATTCTCTGTATCTTTTGTATCAAAGTAAAATATCGTTATCCGATTTATCAAATATCAACCAATCGATCAAATTGGTCGCTACCGTGTGACTCAAACATGTGACGCGAGTAAGTGTTCTAATACGCATAGTCAATAACGTATTTCTGTTTATTCTGCCACTTTGTTTCAGTTCGATATAAGATACAAACAATATACAGGATATAAGAGCACGATGTTAGTACTTTGAATGACGTGAGTGCGCGTCGATTTGCACAATTTCTTTGGCTTTTTTTTCGTCCATCCGAATATCCTTCTGAGTAGGTACGTCACGATCCTAAATTATCGCGTTCTCGTGTTCGCTCCTTATGTGTCACGATCATCGGAATTCTATGGTTGTTCTTCCGAAAGATGAGTAATCGCTACGGATACTGTTCCCGTGGGAGGAATAGCAAATTTCGCGTTAGAAAGCTTGCGTCCTTGCGAATAGCTACCATTTACATCGGTTTAGTCTAAACGGGAGCAAAAGATGACTTCACGCGGATACTTCCAAGATATTCGGCTTACGTACTTTCCTATACTTTACACTCAGCACAGTTGAAACGTTTGAAGAGTGAATCGTGCGAATTAGCTGAAAAGTCGATTTAACGTTCGACTTTCTATAGAATTCATAGCTTAAGTGGAATAGGATTTTACTGGTAAGAGAGTGGAAGTGAATAATTCGTGGGTTACTACAAGCCACTGGAAAAGAATGGGCGGCGAACAAAATGCACTTAAAATGGAAAAGAGGTTAGGAGAACGATGGAAGCGCGCGGAGAAAAATTAATGCTTCGTGTTGCTCCGTAAATCTTGCAACAGCGATCCGTTCGTAAGCGTTCGCTTTGTAAACTCGTTATGCATTCTTCCGTCGACTGTTACAAAAGGCGGGTTGCATCTCGGAGCAATCGATATGTTTACTGGGTTGCTTCAGTTCGATTCGCTGCTTTTCATTTTCAATGGATTGCCATCGAAACATTAAAAGCTCAGCTCGCGATATTTAAGCGATCTGCCTTGTGCAATGCTTCTTTCCCATCATTAATTTTCTTTCTTCTTTGTTTTTGTTTCAGGTAAGAAGAAACGATAATTAAGAAGAAGTTTAATCTCGCTACGATCACGTTTCGCACGAGTAAGCGATTCCTACAATCGATCTCTTTTTATATTATCGGTGCAGCCTTGCTTTTTTCTTTTTTTTTCTTTTTTTTTGCTAGCTTTCCGAAGCATCCTTTCATTAGCAGCTTTTAGAAAGTCGCGGTAACGGAGATGTAGGTTGCACAGAGCTTTAAAACGCCAGATTTATTTTGTTTCTCATCGGTTTCTGGATGAGAAGTTTCAGCCCTTGGTTGGCTGGCACAGAAACCACGAGACGAGAATAAAACTAACGAGACCGTAGTGTCGAAGGGGAAACTCTGGCGTTGTGGTGCGGGGCAGACACACCCTTGATACATATAGCACGCTCTATAAAGCTTGTAACCCTTATTACACGCGAATAATCTGATCTCTTACTCAGAGACAGCCGCGAGAAGATCCCGTAAAATACGATGACACACATTTTCCAAGAACCCGATCGAATTGCAGCTCTTCGCGCGACCTATTACAGCGTGTAGGTCTGCTTTTAACCAAGTCGTTTAAGATCCTCGCACGAGTTTGCGACATTGAAGATTCGAGCGAAGTGCGGCCGAAGTGGACGCGTAACAATATTTTTCTTTTAATCAAAGAAATCTGGCGGAGTTCCAGTCGAATTTCGACGCAGTCGTGGCACGTTTCCCTCGTAACTAGCGACCCGCGATTGCCGAGAAGAATAGCGCAAGCCATAAAACATGCCTCGTATTTATATAAGCGAGAGATAAACTATACATGTATATATCATGCAGTACTGTTCAAAAATATTCAGAGTTTCCTTTTTTTAAAGATCTATCTTCAATAAAACAATTCGTATAAAATCTAATATCATCTGAAACGGTAGGAGTATAACAACGTGATCTGCTAACTCTGTAACGAGGAGTGTCAATACCGTTTCTACTTACTAATTCATTAATTTGTACGTTTTGAACGAATTGAAACGCTGCTACTAAAAATTCACCGATATCTCCGAATAGAATAGTTTTTCGAATGGTAGTACACGCGGAAATTCTTTCGCCTGTTTTTACCAATTGTTCTCAGCGGTATAACCAAACTTTGTCATTTCTCCCGGTACTCTGCGCTCTGTGTTGGGATTTATTGCTTTTCTTAAAAGTACTTAAGTGGCCGAAATTACACGATATGGTAGATTCGTCGCTGTACGCCGACATGATCGATCTTCCGCTCGTTCGTCGTTGAAGTTCCTTGCCTCCTCCGGGCACCGCAGCATCCTTCAACCCGCTCGAGAAACCGGTTTGCTCCTTCGTGCACCAATCTCGTCTCGATCGAAGCCTGAACCGCCGCCATCCTCACGAAATCCTTCCAACAGAACTTATTTTTCACGGTGAGCGCGCCCGCGAACTGGCCCGTCAGCCCCAGAATTTGTATTTCCGCGGTCGAAGATGCATCGGCGAGTTGTGAGCTTAAGGGAGAGATGGTAGGTGCAATATCCTGGTTGTCTAAGAAACGTCCAATTATAGCTCAATCGACGTGCGAAGCGGAGTTCGTGGCGATGCAGGAAGCAGCAAGGAAAACTGTGTGGATTTCCTTATTGTTAAGGGAATTGGGTCAATTGTCATATTGCCCTCGCCCTTGCAAGATATTTTGTGATAATATCGGGGCTATTTCATGGTCAAAGGATGAAGTAGTTGCTGAAAGTTCTAAGCATGTCCAAGTACGTTATTTTTATGTTAAGAACTGCGTGTCGAAGGGAATATTAGATTATACATATATACCTAGTCCTGAGAATGTCACTGACATTCTTACCAAAGGCTTAAATAGAGTTAAGACTCAGTATTTTACCAAAGCTATGAGGCTTGTAGAAACTACGATCAAAGGGGAGTGTTGAGAAAAGTTAGGTTGGTATGATCGCTAGTTACTACAAGCTAGCCAACGCACTAGCCGCGCTGAGTGCACTCGTTCCCGTCAGATCACGAAAGTTAAGCAGCGCCGGGCACGGATAGTACTTGAATGGATGGTCGCCGAACTCCGTGTGGCGTTGGCGAAGCGCTCTGGGCCCGCCGCGCCCTCCGGTGGGGTTTCGGGCTTGGACGCTGGCGGCTCAGCGCCTCGGGGCCGCCAAGCAGTCCGGTAGGGGAACCGGGCTGCCAGGCACGGCGGCTCCGGCGTCTAGGCGCGGTGTGACATGGCCATCAGCGGTGGTATTAGGCGCGCGGGGGTTGTTCCCGTTCATCTAATACGCGTTATGCCCATTTACCCAATACGGGCTATGGCCGATCATCTAATACGGGCTATGTCCGATCACCTAATACGGGTTATGCCCATAGTTGTAGGTTAAAGGGTTAAGTATGTTATCTCTTATATCCAAAGAGCTGGCTTCTTCCGATATATGAATTGCAAATAATCAAAAACATTTTATTTCATGGATAAAACACGAAGCAACCTAGTACCATTTCACATATCGATGAATATTAGGTCGTCCTAAAAGTTTCTTTCGCAAGCGTAAATATTACGGGCATAGTCCGTAGTACGATGGTATTATCATATTATTACGTGTATTTCGATTATCAGCTAAAGTTGTAACGATAGCCTGTCATAAGAGTGAAAGTTAAAAGGAAAAAGATAAAAGTAATTTACGGAAGCAGTGATCGAGTCGTTAATCCTCCAGCTTTAAAGATAACTCGAGGATAAATATCTATTCTTTTTGTAATCGTTCGATCGGATGATTTGTAGCTTCAATTTATGCGATCTCGCGCGCGTCTTGTTAGAGTTCTGTCTTATTCTAGTTTGATAGAATCATTGTAACTGGTGGCGCGAGATTCAGAATTGTTTATAGAAACAGTCTCTCGTTCGTGTAATCTATGTGACGATTCGATCTAAGATTATACTATTCGATTAGTATTCTAATTAATATAAATTAATTAAAAAAACAGAATTACGTTGGAATTATTCATGGATCTTCTATCTTATAATTCGCGTCAGTTCCATTAAAAATCATGTTTGAATCATGGTAATCGATAGCGCGAATTTCAGAATCGTTTACAGGGTCAATTTTCTTTTTCTGCCATCAATGTGACAAGTCAATTTCGATCAGGCGTCGTGGTCGGTGTAGGTTAACGAATTGCACCCTCCGTTCTATTGATCAACTTTTTATCGCGAACCCTCCGTCTTCTGAAAGCTTCTCGTTTTCTTAAAGAAATAAAGCAACACCGTCAACCGAATTCATTTCGCTCTCCTCGCTTTCTATCTTGACAGATTCGAATTTATCTTCTACCGTTGTTCGCGATGCGATAAAAAAAAGTTCGCTTAAACACCGGGGTGGTTTTTATTCCACCTGCGAGACTGTCGCGAGCCATTTTCACACTGTCAACCAAACTTACTGAAAAGTTTCGATTGCACAAGTTAACGTTCCAGAATTGTCTGCTCTCACAGGCGACTGAGTATTATCTTTTCGTTGTCTGGCAATGAGATTACGAGGGCGGAGAAGCTTTTAATTTTAGTTTGGAGACGCGAGATATCGCAGTCTCTTCGCCCGGTAAGTCGTCAAATATTACCGGACGTTCATAAAGATTTAGAAACGAGAAATTCAGCGGCGACAGTGCTACAAAGTTCATTCGCGAGCTGAGTATTTGAAATTTAAATCATCCCTCGTAAAAGTTGGATACTTTTGCGCGAATATTTACATATACAGCGTTGATCGTGCCAGGCACATTCTATTTTCTTAACTCACGTGTACCATGTTTTAATTATTTCGAAATTTATATCATTACGGATTGCAAAAGTCCTGTATTATTCTAAGTTGGTGATTTTATGATAGGAACTAGTTGTTTATCTTCTATGGTTTCTTCTGATTCGTAAATTTTAAACAAAGAATGATTTTAGTTAAATCTTGAGAAGCGTCGATACCTATTTATATACTCGTCATATAATATATTATATATTAGCTGATTCGTGAAGCATGAATCAGTTTCGATTTTTTTTTTTCATTTCATTTAATAAAAGTAAAATTAAAGTGTACGATGGATGCAATATTCCGGTTGACTTTGTACGTTTATCCGCGTCTTATCAATCGTCCGACGATAAACGAAAGGGTGGGTTTCGATATCTACAGAGAGTCAACTTAAGCTCCCCCGGTTCGATTTATTCGTCCAAGGACCCGACAGATTTCGTAGGTGCCGAATCCTAATTTACTTTTTCCATGTCGGAGCCACGACCTTCTGATCGTGGTACATTGCCCTCGTCTTCTAGTTCTCCGCTCCTGTTTCCCTGCTCCATTCGAAGTTCATTCTCGCGTATAAAAACAGGGAGGGAAAAAACTTCTTCGCTTTCGAAACTTCTAATCTTTTATTCCATGCAATATTCATTTTCCTTTATTTCGTTTAGATTCATAATTCAGATACGTTATTCAGTCGTTAAACTTTCGTATAGCAAACGGTTATTAAATACTTGATTTTAATTCAGCTTCTCGACGTTTTTATTTTCATTGAAAGTTGCGAGAGAAACCGATTGAATCTTCTTAGATTGGCTATACGTAGGCACACGACTAACTCACTCGTTTAAAATATTATATCTTTATAATTTCATAGAAGGAGCTCGTCTTTTTCAAATTCACTAACAAAATCGAACAACTCGGAAATATAAAAATGTTGTAATTTTTGGCGAATGGAAAATTGATTAATAATATTCGTAAAAAGAGATATTCGACCATTTATTCAAAATTTGTTTTTATAAACCAAAGATGATTCTAGAATATGGTACAGAGAATTATATTATTTATTTCCTATACATCACACACGTACGTACCATATAAAGTATAATATTAGTATATCAGTTGGTATCTATCGATGGAAGCAAGAAATATCTTTGGTTTATACTGCACGTCTTCCCCTAATTCACTTCTTGAAACTCAATCTCCTCAAATGGTTAAGTTTCCAATGATAGTTGGAAGGGAGACCGAGCTAAACGCTCGAAACAATCCCGAGGTTCTGGAATCAGTAACAATCGCGAAATCCCGATTTATCTCTGTCCCGCCACCGCTGCGACCTTCGTAATGGAGTGCATCGGCCTCCCTCGCTTCATGAACCCCTCGAAAACTTGTCCGTCTTACGGTAACACGAGAGAACCTTACTTCCACTTCGTAATTTCCATCTTCTGTCCTATGAAAAAAAGTAGCAAGGGGTGGCGAAGTGTTTCTCTGCTTCTTAATTGCTATTAAGCGCTTAACGTTCGCTGTTGCGTGTTCTTCCCGCTAGAAACGGTAAGAATGGTCGGGTTACGGAGAAACGAATAAAAGAAAATCGGTCGGTCCAGAGCCAGGAACAAGCCCAAATTCCAATTTATCTTCTTTGTGCCTGGCGACCTTCGGATCAGGGTACATCGGCCCCTGACACCCCCTGACTCCTCACTTCGTGTTCGTCATATTCCTAAACTCCCTTCCACCGCTTTCCAACTAAGGACAACTCGTAGGGAAAGAGAGAGAGAGTGAGAGAGAAAGCGCGAGAGTCAGACAGGGGGTGAGTTTTTGCCAGGCGAAGTAATTCCACCAGCAGACACCCCCTCCAGTTTGTCGGGCGCGTGGCGATACACGCAGCCCCTCTCCGCGTGGTTTTCAATCCCCGGTGGAGGGGGTTGTTCGTGCAATACCAGGGGGTTGCGACGATACTGCGGGGAGCGAGAGAGAACCACTGGCTGGCTGGCTAGCTGGATGGTTCGCCGGCTGGTTGGCTGGCTGGCTGGTAAGGGTTGGTTGGTTGCGTCGTGGCGTCGCCGTTGTCGTTCCTATGTGAATTCGTTGCTCGTAAGGGAGCCTTCAGTCGACGCGCGACTGCTCCGCAAGACACGTATACGCGCACCCTGTCATTCAGTACGCAACACCCCCGCCGTGAAGTGCTCCGATCGCCTTTTTTTGTCGGGGGGTGTACGCAGCAGTGCGTGAGCAGCCGATGGATTCGTCCTAAGAGGTAATTCCGATTTGTAGGATTTTTTTTTTATTTTTCATTCTAGTTTCCCTTTCGTTTTGTATAATTTGAGGTTGTTTGATATAAACGAAGATGCAGCGATCTTCGAGATAAGTGGATGGATAGAACAGATTTCGTACAGGTAAAGATCGATTGTGAAACGTGTAAAGGAAACGTGTTAGTCGACATTTAGGAAATGTTTGCGTCACAATGGAAGAACGTATACGTTTTCTTATTCCGGGCTCACCCTCGTTCTATCATGCGATGATTCTCGTTAGCCTGCCAGCTAAATCTGGAAAGCACATAAAGATAGCAGTAACATTATGGGTGTACTGAGTCACCGTGCGCTGTTTCATAGCGACAAATTCAACATATTTACCTGGTATTTTTTTATTCTCGGGCATAACGCGGAACATTACGTGATATCGATCGCAGACGGGAACGCTTCTCGTACCTCGCATCATTTACTTTAAAATTACGATCGATAATCCAGCCGCGCGAACTTTCGTCCACTGCGGACTATTTATAGATTCGTGGATCGCGAAACTCCGTGGAAAAGTAGCAGTTTCTACGAAATTCTACGATTTATCGATTTCTCGTGCTACCCTCTAGAACTTCTCGCGCGAAGGAAAATAAATTGTTCCACGTATTTGTACCTGGTTGGTACCCGACGTAAGCGCAAACAAAACGCAACAACAGCCGTTAATCGGCGAACACGCGATGCTCGCGAATAAAAATCATCGTCTGGCGTACGAGTTCGTTAAGAAACGGTGATATCGAGTTTATTTATAGATTCATAGCGAGTCATTGCGAGAGAAGTAGGTAGCACTACCCAGAGCGAGGATCAACGGGCCGGCACGAAACCCACCGGTGAACCGTTTCGTGTCCCGTAAGAGACGAGGAACAAGGCGGCCAGCTACCTGACGACGATACCAATTTCCAACTTGTTGACGAGCGTCGCGTGACGCGCCGGTTTTTCTCGCAGCCACAGTGATATTCGTCCCGGTGCACGAGTCAGACAGTTCATTCGACCGAGCTGCAATCTGGTTGCGTCGAAGCGCCATTGTGGATCAAAGAACCGGTCACGAGACAGACGCCTCTTGCTACTGAGAAAAATAAGGATCCCGATGACACCTGTTTGTTTCTTCAGCGGTTTCCCTTTTTAGAGATGTTATGCTTTTACTCGTACGACTAGTTAGTACGACGTCGAGCGTACAGAGTCACGTTGAATTCTCCTTTAATCGTGGCTATCGAGTCAGTGTTCTCCCTATTTTATCGAAGTTTTAACGAGGGCGAGATTCTATCACTATTTTATACACCACGAGTAGTTCGGTGTTCTTTCAATTTTATTCGAACTCTGACGAGAACGAGGGTTAGTCGTCATCTTTCGAGCGATATCTAATTTAAATCGTAAGCTACGACTCCCGTACTATCGAAGATCAATTTTATTGAAAGTTTGACGAGGACAAAATTTCACCCAATTCATAATGTTCGAGTGATATCTTTTTGATAAAACGCAAGTCTGCTCTTGTATATGCAGTCGAGTTTCTTCAAATTCTGTTGAAGCTTCAACAAGGACGAGATTCGATCAATTCATAAGGTTGGAACGACGTTCGATAAAATATAAGAATTTGTATGTGACGTTGCATCGAGCTTAGGAAGTTCCGATAAAGTGGCTTACTACGATCCGTTTTTCATCTCGCCGCCTTCTACGGAGGCTCTTCCCACCGGCCAAGATTTACGGTGTCTCTCTATACTCTATGGGGAAGAAGTTTGGATAATACTCGTAAAACGCTGGCGTACACGACGATTCTCCTAGGGGTTGGAAGAAACATATAGCCGCGCGGAAACAAAAGAAAAATCGCCGGAAGATAAGAAATGGTTGGAGACTGAAAATTGTTTGCCTCTCTTTGGACCTTTCAGTGTAACTGCAGCTTCCGGGGAATTAGCGTGTGTCTCGTTTTGCAAAAATTCTGCGTCTGGAAAGGCAACGAGAGCCTCTCGAGAGCGACGTACCGTTTTATCCTCGTCTCTTGGGGGTGAGAGAGATATTTCAGTCTGTCCCGGTGGTTTTCAAGGAGCGTCGCGAAGAAATTCGAGTTCAACGTTGCAGGATTTATAGAGGAAATCTGGAAGTCAGTTCGTTAACGAAGAAAACACAATGTGCTCGCGAGTTTGTGCGTCGCGTTTAGAATATTTACACGCGTTTAATACACTATGAGTTATTTTACCGGATCGTCAAGCGTCTGACAATAAAACCGTCGCCCGACGAGGTACCGTGGCTGATTATAATTTAACGACAGGTCATCTAATGTCAGTATACTTATTTATTAAGAATATGACGACTAAATCTGTTCTGAAAGACAGAAACGAGAAACTGTTCGTTCATGTCGACCGAATATCCTTGTGTGCACGTGTTACCTGTCTCTAAAGGTGAAACAAATTTCTGCTGAGCAAATATAGACACTAAAAAATATTTGCATATGTTTCTTAAGTGTGAAATGTTATAACAAAGACAATTTTGGTATTAAATTTTGTATTCTTTGAACCGAGACACGTATTTATTATTAAGAAGTAAACAGAGATCTGTTTGTAACAATTTCGTGAACTAAACGTTTACACAACGAAGTTTCGTTCATTTCAAGGAAATTTTAGTTAGCCCCGGTTAAATGAACATCCAGTGCTTGAACCCACTTATTTGAATAATATAAACTCCTATTACGTAAATGAAAAATCACAGATAATGGAGAGAATTAATAGAATCCTATTATATGAACTCCAATTATGTAAATTATTTCTTCGTCTGCGAATTCATATAAACGAGATTTAATTTCCATTAATACGCAAGATTCGATAGGTGTACGTAGATTTTTCTGGCCAACTGTACATCGACTTTTTATTCTTGTTAATACGTTAAATTAATTCCTCTCGTATCGGTTCTATCTACTCATAGTGGATATATGTTTCTCATAATCACTATGTTAATGCAATTTATAGAAGATGAGTGGTTACAACACGAGCATAGATATATCTAGATAGATGTTTAAATTACGTTCGAATAATTTATTAATTCTTTTTCCTTCCTTCGTTTAATTCCTCATTTATAAAATACAAACAGATATACGCAGGTATCCGTGAGATATTCTATTCTAAGCTCAATTATCAACGGAGGAAATTGATCGAAGTGGTACTAAATTATCCGTAGACGTTAGAGCAGCACGTTCGCGAAGCAATTTTCTCCTGTGATTCATAATGTCGTCCGTATCGGCCGATTCATGTAGAGCGTGTGGGTGTTATCTGATTTTTCTGTAAGACGTGTGCCCGTAAGACCACCCCGGATCGCTATTTTTCGTGCGTGGAACTTTCTTGGCCATTAGTAACACGCGAGCTACTAACCTCGTGACTGTAGCAATCGAGCTGCAATTGCCTAGAAATCGACTCGTTGCTGGTTCTTCAAAATTTCTCTCCTACGTCGTATCCTTCCGCGCTGTTACAATGCAACACGAGTCGATCGCGTCCATGTAATATTTCAAGAAAAATATACAACTTTACGTCTGAAGCTTTAACCCTTTACGGTTTTCTATACACGACGTTGAACTCGACATTTTATTTCGGTCCTTCTGCCTTTAAGAAGAACAAGAGAATAGCCATCGCGAGTTATCGTTCGATAAATCGGCAAAGGGTGGAACGAGCAGTTTAAATCGCTAGAAATTAACACATGGTAAGTAGTTTTCGAGGAATTATCGCTTTTCTATGGAAGGAAAGCAGTTTTTATAGAGTTATCGGCTAGGAAGGAAAATATTTGCAGCCTCGGACTGCTACGTTCGTAAATGTTGCTGCCGCTCACAAAGCAACGTCTGGTGCGATGCACTGTGATCGATCGCGGACGTATATGCACGCTCGTATTTTTAGATTCTGGACTGACAGGTGAGAGATGCTGCAGACGAGTCTCTTTCCCCGATATTCCGAATTCCGTGAATGCGTCAGATGCCTGACAGCCAGCAGGTTACCGAAACAACCTGACCCGATACATTAGGTATTTCTGGAGACTATCGGAGCGTCCGATTTTCCCATCAATTCTCGTTGGATTATCGGGGATATAGTTAACGCGAGAAACATTTCAACTGTAAAAACTGTCGATCAAAGTTTATACAGATTTTTATCAACCTATTGCTATTGGTTCGCGCAACGTTCGAGATTAATTCGGAATTCGCTTTGAAAAATTAGTTGCCAATCTGTATGAAGCAAGCTACTGAGTGTTTAAAAATGAAGCCTTCGCTCGCAGATTGTTTACAGAAACGAGATGGGCAAGATGATGCACTGTTTGCACGCTGAGATCAAAGCCTCTCTAAAAATATTGCTCGCCTATTTGGTCTCATGACTTTACGTACGTTTCGCATAACGCGAAGACCTGACGAGTTATCTTAAAAATAACCGACTGCTTTTGCATTTTTCCGGGTCTGCAGATGTTCTTTCGATCTTGCAGTATCTTTCGTCCCCGATATGAACGAAGATGCAGCGTGGGAAGAAACTTGCAAATTGGATATCAAGTATAATGGTCCTTCGTAACACACGAATTAGGTAAAGTAATTGCGATAAAGGGGGAATATTAGTAAAATGTGATAAAGCTCGTATAACGCGTTAAATAAGTTTGCAATTTCTTTCCCCTTTTTTTCGGAAACGCGATACCTATCATACGATTATATATGCTGGCAGCGTTTATTTACGCATTTATGAGCACTAAATATGCAAAAATATACAGAACGCACGCAAGAATACACAAAATATCCAAAGTAAAGCACTCGTTATAATTTGTAAAGAACGAAGCAAATCTTTATTTAATTGTAATCTTAAAAACGTTAATTTGCAGAAGCATCCGCGCTAATGATTAAACACCTACTAATAACTGTAATGTATAAAACATGTACAGATTTATCTTTCATATCTGAATTGGTATAACCAGCACAATATTAAACTGTGATTCGTGTAACACGGTTTTCTATATTATGGAACGTACCTCGCGTTGTATCGATCATTATAACACCATAGTAGACTCGGAATGGTTTTTATACAAGGTGTTGTATGTAACGGAATTTTTAATTTGAAAAACGCCTCCAGCAACTGCGTCAATTACCTGCCCTATCGATTACGCGACATTTTCCCAGGTTCCTTTTAGTTGCAACTATTTCCGTGGTCAATGTCCACCTCCGTTAGGAGAGAGAAATAATCTATCATTTGGTGAACTTCCGGTCGGCACTACTTTCTTCTGCTGCTCTTTATCGCGATGAAATTGCGTCTTAGAAAAATTCCCACATTCAGGAAGCAATCTTGCCGTAATTTTACGGATGACTCTAGGGGGAATTTCTGGTTGCAAAGAAGGAAGAATCTTACAATCAGTGATAAGAAAGCGTATGAATATTAAGAAGAGAAATTTGAAGAATAAGAAAGAGAACTTGTCGTATTTCTCTCTCGTATTTTTACTATAACTTTTTGAAAGCTTCAAATGATCTATATTTATATAACATATTTTACTTGATCGTAGGACCCATAGAATACGCTGGCAAAATTTTCCCGTTAAACCCAAGCATATTCCATATTGTGGTTGCTATATCATCTGACAGAATTCCACTTCCTCGTTCGAGAGTTTTAATTTCCTTGGTTTTCGAGGTACGATCGCCGTTCGAGGACGATTTAAATGCGGCTTGGCGAACAAATCGTTTGATAACAGGAACGCGTCCGTCGTCGCAGAAAATGTTTTCAACACTCGGTGCGCGGATGCGACCGCATTGTAGAACGTGTCCGGCTCTGCGGACCACCGATAGGATTCATGAAAACTAGCCTATAGAAATCCTCCGCAGACTTGCACTGTTCGCGTTGATACGAGCGCGCAGAGGAAACGTATTGTTTGCGGGAGACAGATTCATTTAGACTTGTCGCTCGTCTCGAAACTGCATCGATTAAGGGCCGTCCAGACGAACGCTAAATCCACCGTATAATCCGCGCGTCGACCTGTTTCCTCTTCGTTTACCGCGATATTCCAGTCACATCGTTATCCGCCCGTTTGTTCTTCGCTTTATAAAAAGTTGCGAGCGAACTGTCCGGTATCTCGTTCTTTTACCATGGCGAATCAATTTGTCTGCTTCGCAACATGGCAATTTGAAATCCACCAAAAGCTTTCGCTCATCTACGAACAGTGATTTTTAACTTTTTATTAACTTGGTGTTTCTGCTGCAAATGTGTATGAAAATAACGTATCTGTTGCGTAGATAGATCGAGGTATAGTTATAGCATAACAGCGGGAATAAAATAAAACGTGCGAGTTATATTTTGTATATTTAAATTACGTGTAGGGTGAATCAGTGAAAACTACCACCTGAAATAACTCGTCATTTATTCACCTTATCGAAAAATATTTGCAGTGAAATTTATTGTATTTGGGAAGCCTGGTCAGACGAGTACGTCTTAATTTTCCGATATCTTATATATATATATATATTTTTTTTTTTTAGATGTAAAGGTGGTCTTGTGTTTTTTAAACGGTTTTGTGAATTTTTTATAACATTGGTCCATTCAGCTGGGCATTCTCTACAAAAAATAAATACTAACCTGTTTATAACGAAGAACCATTAGGTTCGTAGAGGATATTTTAACTAGAACTTATCAAACTTAACGTATGAAGGATAAAGATAACGTAAACGTAAGAATATCGCTTCGCGTTGTTCTTTGCTGTAAAATGTAAAGTAACGTAAAAATATACTCATCTGATCAGGTTCCTTAAGTACAGTAAATTTCACTTGAAACAATTTTTGACGAAGTTGATAAACGTCGAATTACTTCAGATGCTTCGGTACTTTTATTTATTCGTCCTATATATCGATAAACAAGAAAAATAATATAAACATTTAACAAACCTTGTAAAATTATAGAAATTTTAATGAACAATGAATGATTAAAAATAACGTCAAGTATTTTTATCTTCCTTCGTGAAAACGAGAGAATTCTGTTTAGTAGAGGGTGTAAGGCATTGGCGCAGTATTTTATATCAAACCGATAGAAATTATTGTTTCTGTCGAACATCTGGTAATAGTTTAAATTGGTTTAGCAATCGATCGGTTGAAACGAATCAAACGATGATTCTAATAATACAAATTGCCGAGCACAAGTTGGCACAGAGCTCAGACACGAGGCACCGAAATCGTCACGCGATGGGATTTGCCCCGTAACTCGTCGAACGATCTTTAGACATCGCTAAATAGCAAAAGAAGATTTGTCTTGGCGTGGGATGCACGTGATGTACGTTCCTCGAAAACGCGACGATGAATATCGATTCGCCAACCACTTATGCCACCGTGTGCAAACATTTGAACACTTTCTAGTTATTGCACGTATTCTTCAACTTCGTAGAAGCTATTCGAACAAGACAAAATTAATCACATTTCTTCTTCACATTTAAAGAGATGTAGAAAATTCGCTATTACATTAGGTTGTCCGAAAAGTGTCTTTCTTTTACAGACACGTCTTTTACAACGATACATCTTTATACAAACATGGAACCTACTAGCAGATCTTGGACGAAACACTCACTTTCTCTCTTCTCTCATTGTGTCTAAGGTATAGGTCTGTTTAGTGAGAGCCATACTGAAGAGTCCATACTACTACAAACATGAAACCTAATCTGTCGAATGTTGTGTTCGCTATTTTGTAATTTTGTAATGTAATTCGATAGAATAATATAAAACGAAAAATATTGTGCATCCATTATTTCCTTATAAAACGAAAGAAACTTTTCGAACGACGTAATATTAACGAAACTCTGTAATTCACGAGTTCGAAATTGTCAGTATTGATCAATACTCTTACATAGCATTAATAATATAATACAAAACGTAATAACTTGAGATTTATCAACTTTTTAATATCGTTAAAAAAGTTGTTGGCGAATCATTACGCGATACGAGTCAAATGTCCCGAATACTCGTACACTTGTTTCGCAAACGAAGCGTATCCTACGACAAAACTTGGAACAAAGGGCCGTTGATTCGTTCCCGTGTCACACAATTAAAATGGAATTCTCGAAAAATCAATTAATTTAAAGTGCCATTGTTTTTGGCCGGCCGAACGACGTATTGTTATCATCGACGATAAATCATTAGGAGAACATCGATTCAGTCAGGGGATTAACGAAACCGACGTGATTCGTTGGCCATGGCGGCTCTCGTTAATCTCGGACGTTCCATTAGGCCGTGTTCACAGTGGCATGTTTGAAAGCACAATGTGCCTGGTCTGTGTCATGTAATCCGACCGCATAAAGACTGGAACCGTGTAACGGCAGGGAATTCTCCCTCGCCATTCGCAATCATGCTCGCTAAACGACATTGTGCATTGTTTTTACCGATGGCCACGTTAATATCGAGCTGGATGCATTGCTTCGCTCCTCGAATTTATGCCAGTATTATCCCTATTCTATTTATTAAAACGCGGGTCTCTTTAAATCTGTGTTTAAAGTCCAGCATGGTCATTCTTCCGATCAAAATCACCTTTTGTTCTGAACCGGTTTCATTTTTTCCTATGGCGAAACTTATGAAACCTTTATGCATTGGAATGTTGATACTTGATACACGTAAGGTACGTAGAATCGTTTTAGGGAAGCAGAACATTTTGACCGCCCGTAAAACGGTCGCGTGGCCGTTTCCGTTAGTCGTTCGAGTTAATCGAATTTGACGAGGGAATCAAGCGTAATACCCGAGGCCCGCGTGTGTCGCTGAGAAGCTAGAAAATTGTCTATTTGAACGCGATTTTCCGAGCCACTTTGACAGGAGATTGCGCGAAATTCGATATACACGAAGTCGAGAAAAACTCGATCAAACGAAGCGCTTCTGATCCACCCGAGATTCATTAACTACCTCGATCCAGAGAAATTGCATCGCTTGCAGCTTCCTAGCCCGTAAAATCTACAATTTACAAACACTAGCCACACATACTCTATGTAGATCGTTTAATGCGTACTTGGGATGCAAGTCAGTTCGTGGAATCGCGCGTTGTCAAATCGAGACCATCGTGTGTCATGTGTCCGGTACATGAACGCGCACCACATGTTCATCGACATAGCACAGGAAATGCAGCGGAGTGACGATAAATTTATATTATTCAGTTTGAATTATGTCATCTGAATAACTTTGATAACGATTACAGTGGTTAGTAGCACGGTTTTTGTCAGAATTGGACTATGGATGTTTATGGAATTCCATATTCCTATGAAAATATTGGCTCTTAAATCAATTACTAAAATGTAATAATAATAAACTAACAAAAATTACTAAAATAACTGAATTCGCTTCCAATACTGTGCGAACTTATTACAAGCCAAACAGTTTGTTATCGTACGAGAATTTATGAGTTATCAAACGTTACAAACTCCTAAACACTAAAACATCTTACACGACGGAAACATGAATTCATCGTGAAAACACACGTCTTTATTTAAATCACGTATTGAACGCAAGTGGCTGTATTAAATCAGAGTTACTGTATTTGAATTTCAATCGAGCAAATCGACTTCTTGCTATACCGGATGATTGTACGCCAATAGAACTGTAGATTATTCGAGTTAATCAAGCATAGGATAGATTATTAGTTGTGCTAACTCGGTCATAACCGAAACAAAGACGATAATTCTTTTGCCTTGGTATTTCGACCGGTTCGATTTCCAAATCCCTTTGTACGATTTAAGTGGTGGAACGTTTGCGGTTAGCTTGCAAATCAATTATCCCGTGCTATTAATTGAAATTAACGTTGCGGCGATTGTGCAACTCGATCATGCAGAGAAGCAGGTGGCCTGCACGCGAACTTTTTCACCGATGAAATATCGCTATCGGATCTGCAGGTATTCGCGAGGTGTACAGCTATCATCGTAAAGTGCTCCGTAATTGACCTCATTATGTAATCGATCGGGTAACGTCTTGTCGGCTATAGATATTAAACAACGATATTGCGATACCTCTTGTAATACGATTAATTGGATATATTCGTGGTTAGAGAATCATCCATAGAAGCTATTAAAAGAAAAACAATGAAACATACGATAGTTCGTGTTACGAATATATGTTATACATATTATATGCGTCATACGAAACGCTGTAACGACGAGTGTTATGTAAACATACGAACAGGATCTAAGGACAACTTCAAAGCAGAAGTAGCTTGTAACATTGAATTATAACACTGTTGCCAATCCGGATTAGGATTATTTTGAGATACATGTCTTGTTGCAACTGTAACGATCGACTGTTCTCGATTATTTTTGTAAAATTTGTAACACATTAGAAAATGTATATACAAGCTACAGAATATTCATCATCGTGAGCATACCTCCGTAGAGATCGTCGAAGTATGGGAACAAATTAAACGAATTGTTCGTTATATTAAGCCACAACATTTACTTGGAATCTTCTATTAGCAGTAATTTCATCTTTAAAGTCATTATACGCGTTGTATGGGAAATTTTTGTAGTCAGTATACATCAACAGCGAATGTTTTATAGCTTTTATATACGTTTCAAAATTCGCTTCAAACTTTACCGATATGATCATGACGGTCCAATCTAATTAGAGCGCTAATGGAATTTTGAAAGGTTTTATACAACACACGTATAATATATAATACATGAAAGTTTTCAATGGAAGTGTTTAAATACTTTTAGGAAGCATTGCAACGTTGTTTCAGATCGAAGCGAAGAGAAATTGAAAGCATTTGGAATATTTGATTACCAGGTAGAAAGAAGCCAGTGTTTCGAGCATCGATTCACAAACTAGCTTCAATTATTCTGAAAGTAGTTTTACCACAGACGAGATACAACAGTAAACGTGACATTCAATGCTTTTTCGAGTCTCGCGTTTTGGGGCTCACCTGACCTCCCCATACTATTTTCGTGTGGCACGCGACGTTATCGATTCGGTATAGTAATGGTTTGAATTAAAACTGAAGTCTTTTGTATGAAATTATAAATAAAATATAGAACAGGATTCTATTCTATAATCGCAACGAAGCATACAATTTTATCCCTCTACGATATTTCAGAAAGCATTACACGCTATGAAAATAGTCATTTTTCTTTTTTTTACTAGAATTGTGATTTTCACGATTCGTCATAATATTTTATAACATTATTTTATAATATTATTCTAAGCCTATACCGTTGTCCAACAATTAATTCTTATATATATAGATCTAATATCACGCACACAATTCTGCTTTACTTTCTAATATAAGATATACAATTATTGATTTAATTACTTGCATTGTTTTATTTAACAACGTGATTCGTATTTAATGTACGGCAGATTTCCGTTTATTCGAACCTGTCGCTCGACAAATGCTTATTATCCTTACTATGTACTTACGCTTTCTTGTACGTATAATGATATTTCACGTTCAGACAAATGAATTCGATCAAGTTCATTTAATCGAGCGCTAACTAAAGTTTTGTTTGAATAAACCGTCCGCGTTTTTAACGAACCATACAACTGCAGTTTAACACAATTACAATCGTGGCGACGCGACGTTATAAATTGTAAAAGGCACGACAAACATTCCGATTTTTTTCGAGGTCGATATTTTAGAACGCGAAGCAGGAAGTCCCATTTAATGCCACGTCTATCCTGTCCTTAGTCGATGGTTTCATCGAGGTTGCTCAATAACGCGAGATATTGCCTCCTCCACGATGAATCGTGAGCCGACCATGTTCGACTCCACATTATTCCTTTCTCTTTGTGATTCTCTTTCTTTTATTTTTTTCTTTTTTTTTCACTCGTTGGTCAGGTTGACAAAGGTAGTCATCGTATATGGAACGATGGCTGTGGAGATACACGCGACACTCATCCGTATCGGCGCTTGCATATGTCGGTGCATACATGTCAGCCACACACTCACATATATCAGCGCAGAAACTCAGGCATGGGTTGGCTTATGTAAATGGACACGTAACACTGGATGCGCGTTCCGAGAGCGTAGCAGGTGGAATATGAACCACGATGTGCATCAAGACAATGCGCCGTTGACGAGAACTTAGAGTTCTAGTTCGCTTCTGCCCGCGTACTTCTTTGTCTCTTCCACTGGCCGTTTGCTTCTGTTCTTCTTTCAGCTGCTTTTTCCACGTTGGGCTCAAAGAATAAAAAAGAAACAAATGGACCGACCACTGGCTCGCGGAATTCGCTTTGAGACAATCCGTTTTGCGTATTGTTACGGATTGTTTGTTCCTAACTTTCTTCCACGAGAATTCTTGGATTCCTCGCGTTTCTCGGATTTTTCGGATAATTCAGCGATTTAAGGAATCTTCGTATCTTATCTGCGATTAGTAAACTGCAGATATTTACGCAGATTAACAATTTCGCGAATACAAATAAAGAAATCCAAGTAGAGATTTGATAATAGAGATACAAATAGAGATTTGATCCACTTACTATATATATATATATATATATATATATATATATATATATATATATATATATCGTAATGTGCACTTTGCTGCGGATATTTTATATATTTTTATATATCACGTGCATTTGTGAATATTTAGATTTACTATCAATTGGATACTCTGTCAATTGTTTTTTTTTAACAAAGAATAAATTACTCGTTGCACGATCGAACGTCGTACAAACTTCGTTGTAAAGTTGCGACGAATTCTTACCAGTTGGGAACACGTCAGGCTGGTCCTGTTATTTCTGCCCATTCTACTCGCCGTCATTAGCATTACATGAGACTTGTCGATGTTTGGACAACCTCGGTCGGCTATGTAAAATTTCTGTAGAGTATCGAGTACCTGACCGGAATAAGTCGCCTCTTTTATCGGGCCACTATTTTATTTAGTCTATATCCGGCTTCCTCGTGCGCTTCCGTCGTTTCCATTTCGTTTCCAGAAAAAGAGTTTCAAGCAAATCCGGTAGGATCCATTTCAAGGCTGTAGGGTAGGGTCCAAGGTCGACGAGAAAGAGAACTCTCTGGTGCACGAGCACAACTGCCAGCTAAAGCCGATTGTTTACATTTTCGTGTTACACGAAGGCATTCAATCACAAAATAATGCAAATGTAAAATAATCGATTTTCATCGAGTTTTTTCAGCGACAGCTTTTGAATATTGCAACTGTTTTCCATATGATGGAACTTTTAGCCTGTTTGAAAGCAGTCGTGCAATTTCGATTCTTCTGTTCCATCCTAACCTTCAGTGAATCGTATTCTACGTGTTTGTATAAAAGCAACATAACGTTTCTTCGTTTTTCAAAGAAAATCAAGAAACGAATGCAATCTTCGACGTACCGATCCAATAACCCCTTGCTGCCAAATGCAATCGGCAGCAAATCCTCGATACTCTTACGCAATATTCCCATTTGTCTTCAAACATATCGTAAAAAGAATAGAAGTCTGCGAACCAATATTTCCATTCCCTTGATCCCGATACACACTTAAACCCCGTGGCTTGCAATATTCTCGCACGAGCTGCTGGTGTCTTCCTCCGAACGTGTCATGTTACGAACACAGTAACTCGTGGAAACTTCTGTAAACGATACGACGCTACATCATACTGAAATATAGAATGAAATCAGTGGACCGCTACGAAAGAAACAATAGGAACGACGGATGAATCGGCTGGCTCGCATATATTGGGTTGGCAACTAAGTGATTGCGGACTTTGTCGTTAGGTGGTATTGATAAAATCCGCAATCACTTAGTTGCCAACCAGATAAATAGTTTAACGACAAAGTGGAAACTTCCGTACTTTCGTTCCGAGTTAATAAGGAGACGCTGATAAAGCGCGAAACTAATCAATCTTATCGAGGATAATGTCGAAACGCAGTTACGTTTTCTAATTAAACTTTAATTCGTAGGAGATATGAAAATTATAATGTAAAATATGTATATAGAGGTTGTACGAGATTCTTAGATTCGAATCGCTAACTTAATAGGTTGACTTTTGAATCTTTGAAAAATTTGTCTTACGTTCGTATCGATAGAGAAGCGAAAATTAGTTTGCCCGCAACGGCGAATTAATTGCTTTGCTGATATGAAATTTCATTTATTCAAACGGTAATATTACAAAATTTCAAGGCAAAGAGTTAATTCCATTAACAGACACACGAGCTTGCATAAACGTGCGCGGTTTATTTACGAGAAACTCTGATACTTTTCCACGAAAAAGTTCCTTCCTTTATGAAGTTAACGTATCTAACCGCGAGAGGTATGTCATCCACATTCTCTACGAATCGTGAAACGTCATTCTCGAAATTTACTGGGGAAACGGTTCGCATCCGAGTGAACATTTTGCGGAATTCTGCGACGGATTGTTCTGCGTGAATCTGCGTAGCTACAGAAAGGAAGCTCGAGGAGAGACAGAAAAAGAGAGGAAGCCTCTACGTAGGAATATCTGTCGCGAGTAGGTTCTATGCAGTTGTCCTTGCGACCGGCGGCTTACTCGAGTTTATTTTAGAGAGCGGCGTATCCTGTTCCCTCGGGCAGACTTTTGTGCACCGTTTTACCAATTGAAATGAACTTTAGCAGAAAGTAATAGAGAGAGAGAGGGATCTTACCACCAGGTATGAGAACTCGAGAAGAAGGATCCGAAAAGTTTGAATAGAAACCACATTCAGATTCAAATCCTTGTTCAACATTTCTATCGTCTAATTCTTCGGCTCGCAACACTCCTCGGACCTTCATCTCGGAATTCATCTCGAATCTTTTCGGTTCGTTCTTAAAAGTAACAAAGACAAAATATTTGTAACTTGTTAGAATGGTTTTATTCGGTTCGAAAATTCTGGAAGCGTGTATTTTAGACTCGCTTAAAATTAAGTTCCATCGATATCGCTCCTTGGCTGCTACTACCATTTCTTCGTCGGTTGAACTTTCTTTCGCTTCGCTGAATTCGTATCTTCTTTATTTGCATTTTTTTTTAATATTATTCCTTTAAGAGGCATTTCAATCTTATCGTTATTTTGCAAACTGCGTTATACAAGAACGTTAGCGATATCTTAATCGCGTTACACCGAGTTCGATTATATTTAGAGCAATTTAGAAATGTCGAGAAACAAACGAACGGTAATGTATTTGAATGGTTCTATACGTTTCAAAATGCAGGAAGAATTACTATAGAATGCATGAGTGAATGGCGAATGTTATAGTTAACGAGCAGCAATAAAGGACACGCGATGGAGGAAGAATAATTCGCGGTACGCGAACCAGACGTACATACGTACGCTGAGCGCATAGCAGGAGAATCGGACCGTTCGTGGTCAGACTTGCGTGCAGATCGTGATTCACGAAACTGCTTCGCGCGAAAATACTTCTTCGTATATATCGTTATTTATTACATTGTTCGTAATCGCGTACGCGAAATAATTATCGCGCGGCCCTTCCGCCGGGACTCTTAATGCGTTTCGTGAATTCGCCGCGATAATTTACGGGACACCATAAAACACGAGATTTACAGGACAGCCGGGTCACGGTGCTCGCTGTTTTCGAGGGCCGAGAACTAACGCGAAATTAACTCGCGACAGTCAAGCTTTCGCGTTACAGAGCGGCCACGACGAACCAGTTTCGTGGCTCACGGCTACGTAAAACCCTCGTAAAACGATCAGATCCCCTGCTCGAGACTGCAGTTTTTGGTCGTCCAATAATTACACCGCCAATGTTTGCCAAGGTTTGCGTAAGAAAAAGCTTCGAGAAGTGAGCTGTCTTCTCTCTTCGAAATTGTCTCACGACAAGACATCAGTGGCTATTTTACGCTGAAATCTTATCTGACGAAGAAAGTAATTGATAAATGTTCGTAATCGATGGTGATACATGTAATTAAATCTCCAGTGACACACGTAATGTACTTTCTCCCATACGGTTTTTATTTTCCCCGGCCACTGTATTATGGACTTTTAATTAGATGCTTTCGATATCTTTACGAACCAAGGTCAGTTGCTTGTTGAAGTCTTTGCCGATTATTATTATTTGTCATTTATTTACCGAAAATCTACAGATATGAATCTGTTCACGATACTGATTTCATATGAAACGCGATAATCGAGATTAGATTAAATAATAATAAAAAAAAAAGAAAATAACTGATTAGACTTTTGCTTTCGTACGATATAATGATCTAAAATATAGAATAGAAGCTAAGAAATAGTTGTTTGCTATTTTCGTGTATTTCAATTTCTCACAAATGCGCAAAGAGTGGCGAACTAGCATATACACGTTATACGTGGCTTGACCCAAACATGGCATCAATGATGTTGTCACATTATCAAGAAATCGCGACGAATTTAACGATTCCTATGCAAGAAGCAAACGTTCACTAAACTTTCAGATTACTTTTCCTTCCGTGAATTCACTTCGGACCTGTACCTTATGGTGAGAAAATAAATAGTTTGTCTCGAAACTGAAACGTCTAAAATCTTGATAATTGCAAAGTTTCGCGAGGCAACTTTGAAAGTGGGATTCCGTTTGAACAGCCGTCGAATCACGGGATAGGGAAGTTGAACGAGGTAACTTCATTAACTGGTTTCAAATTGTCGGCACAAATATCCGGTCAGCAGCGTTCTGGAAAGAAAGAGGATAAAACAGGATCGTGCTAGGAATGGACCGTGCATTCTGCGTGCATCGTGATCGCCGATAGTAACTTTTCCAATTATCAATAAATCCCAGCGACCGGAAGCCATTGAGCGGAAGAAAGTACGCGCCAGTCGACGAAAGTGCTCGTACATCACGTGAAAATGGAAGTTCGTGGTTTCGTATGGACGGAATTCCAACGGGAGACAGTCATTTATCATTGGTTTTTTATTCGCCTGGAGAGTATTTTCGCTGAACGTTGAAAATATCTGTGGCTCCTACTCGTGAAAATTTATCTACGCCACGAACGAAACCGTACGGTGTTTAATAGCGAGGTATAACTATTTCTTACCACGAGTATGTATTTTAACGAATTACATAGGAGCTGTTTGTTTTTTCTTAGAAAATTTTAACCCTTTTACGTTGTACGTAATTATTATTCTTTAGTAAGTCAATAATCGATTCAATGATGAATGTATCTATCCTTGAGAAATCTAGTCTCAAATTCAAATCTATTGTATCGTCTCATACGTTTCTATTATTAATTAACTAGAAACAGTTGCTCTAACAGACTACTCTCGAAACCAGTCGTAATAGCGTCAACGTTATACAGGGTATCCCAGATTTTAACGATTAAACTTTGTCAGCCAAACGTCACTCTATGAATCTGCTCCACGCATCTTTTGTGACACTCTATAGAACACCGTCAGTTATTCGCGATCGCCTTTAGTTTCGTACAGAACGAAACACGTTCCAGCGTCAATGAACTTGACACGAGTGCAATTTGTACAATACTGTTGCATTCTCCTGTGGGAATGCACGATCTCGGATATACCGTGGTGTTTACTGTTAATTGGAATAGTTGTTGCAAGTCGGAGAAGCGATTGCTCGATGGACGCCGATGTAGCAGCAGGTTGCAGTCCTGTCTAGTCGATCTAACGCGGTTAGCCCCAAGGTAATAATTGCGGCTAGAGCATTGCCTTGTAATCAAATTGGGTCGCCCCAGATCCCGTACCTCTCTCCAACTCCAATTATCGCTATTCGCCGTTGCGTTACCTGTTAAGATGATTGCCATGTGCGTATCTTACGTAATTCCGGCGAGCGTAATTCGCAAAACGGAACCGTTCGAACACCGGCCCACCGACGAAGCCGAGCACAGACAGGATAAAAGGAAAATTGAACCGTTATCGCGGTATTCCGCATGAAATATGGAGGGTCCAGTAGAGCCGGAGCGCGGGTAATAAATGATCTTGAACGCCAGGTGTTTGCTAAGGTAGTAATCGAGTCAAATGCTTAGCGGTAATTTGTCGTCGTGCTGTTTTAACAACAGCCAGAACACGACGGTCTGTTGTAATTCTCTGCGACGACATCGTTTTATCTTCCAAAATATTCGTATCTCTTCGTAAGTAACGTATATACGATGGTTTCGTACAAAACGTGTTAATAAGATTGTTAATGTTTGAGCAAATTCATCTCTTTATAAATACAATTAATGCTAAGTTCATCAGGCTTGGTCAAATGATCGGTTTCAATATTTCATTGAAAATTGTAAACTCTTGTATTAACAAAAATTGAGAAATCGATTAGTCAGGTAATACGAGAATTTACATAAATTTAGACGAACGAAAGAAGCAACAAAGAATGTACAACTTTAATGAAATTTTGAAACATTGAATATCTTGGCACATTTTTGTATGTTTAAATTCCTCAGAAATACACAGTACATAGTTTGACGATAATTGAATCATTGTCAGATGAAAATAGTTAGGAAAACAGTGTTCGTAGCAGCTTCCGCAACTTTTCAACTTATGGGGTTGATCAAGATGCGTCGTCTGAGTGGCTCGAACATTTTGTATGTTTAAATTCCTCAGAAACGCACAGTGCATAGTTTGGCGAGAATTGATTCATTGCCAGATGAAAATAGTTAGGAAAACAGTGTTCGTAGCATCTTCCGCAACTTTTCAACTTATGGGGTTGATCAAGATGCGTCGTCTGAATAGCTCGAACATCGTGTAATATAGAGATTTAGCTCTATCGCGTTCTAATATCAATGAAATTTCGGATTTTTTACGCGCCATTGCACCCAACTAGGGATTCTGCGAATGCTATTGTCGGTGATTCTCGGCAAGGAAAATATTCAAGCAGTTCGAAAGGGATAAGTCGCGGAAGAAGGAGGCCGCAGTCGATTGCACACGGCTATTTATAACGAATCGATACGAGCCGTCGGCTGTCGCGTTCTTCACGTGCTCGGTGCTCGCACGTGCAAAACGACGTCGAGGCTCGAGCAACCTCGTTCATTTCACACGGATACGATAAAAAGGGGAGCCCGTGAATTGCAGGTTGCCAGGACACGATTCGCGCGTTATGATGAACGCCA
This sequence comes from Bombus flavifrons, assembly GCF_040668555.2. NCBI lineage: Eukaryota > Metazoa > Arthropoda > Insecta > Hymenoptera > Apidae > Bombus > Bombus flavifrons. The sequence goes on from NC_138453.1 coordinate 8,881,211, forward strand.
GAATTTACTCGGATGCAACGGCATTACTACGTAGTCCGAGCTGATTATACATTCTAGGCGAATGGTAGGTGACTGGGACCGATCCGCGTTGAATCTCGCGAGATAATCGCTTCTGTTCGTGCCAGCTATAAGTTAGGGCGTTAATTGGACGATGCATGGATTTGTCGTGCGCGAGATTAACGAGCTGGGCGTGCGTGAGTCGCGATTTATCCTCGCGGACAGCCAGCCCTCGAGAAATATCGTTTTTCTGGAGATTTAATTTTCCATCGAGCGGCCGTCCCAACGAGAATCATTCAAATTGATAGCTAGAAATTATTCCCGTTGCGTCGAAAGACGAACGCGATCGCGTTCCAGAGAGACGCGCATTTTGCAAAATTGTATCATTACGTTTGCATATAACAGTGACGAAAGAAGGATGACGTGTAATATTCATCTATCCACTTTTCTCTGTCGTTAATTTGCATCCCTGAGGACGAATCGGCATCGGCGCTCACGGTGTTTCAGTTTACGCGAATGCACCGTGACAACGAATGAAATTGCGGATCGCTGAAAGGACGATAAATCGTTTGACGACCAACCGGTCGGGAAAGGAGGCCAAAATGTTCGTCGCTATGGTGTTGCACAAGCACAATAAGCACAACAATGGAAACAACTCGAATCATCATTCGAGCAACAACAATTCAACCCGCACGACCAATAATATCAACAACAACCACATCAACAATAACGTCACCAATCTGAATGAGACGCTCAACACGAGGGCGGTAAGTCTTGAAAATGTAAAATATTTTCCAAGTAACCAACGACGTATGTTATTTCGGTATTTTCCATCGTGTCGAAATGCATCGCGAATGGTAAATTAATTGCACAATTTAGCGGGAACAAACGCGTTAACGTTGCATATTTTCTGTTTTATCAAGTTCCTTTTGCAATTCCGTGTATATGGTACCGCGTGAGACGGTTGTGCAATTCCGCGCGATCATTAGGCAGTAAAAGCAGGGAACGAGTTTTGTTCGAAATAGTTTGATATACAAATCTCGCGTATACACCTGTTGCTTTCTGCCTGAAACGAAACCTGTTCGATTAATCGAAGTGACAGTAATCTTGCCGAACAGTTACGATAAAGCGTGCACCTGAGGGGAACAACATCGAAACCGGTAATACTTGAAATCGTGTTAAAATCCATTATTCGACATCGAGAACGTAAAACGAATTTTTCACTGTGTTACGTCTACAGCCGTGTCCGATCGATTATGAACGTTTCGAGTAGCAAACACGATTTTCCTCTTAACATTCTCCAACTTTTCCATCGATGATCGCACTTGTTACACGATCGCACGAAAAAGGTAGACATTTTCTTATTTCTTACAAAACGTAATTCCAATCGACAAAATTTCATCCTTCTTTTTTTCATATTTACGTGCGATTTTAGCAAACCTTTCGTCACGCTAATCGACTGCCTTTTCCTTTTGCAACGTTCTTTGAAAGAACAAGAAAAGAGACACTTTAGATATAAGTCTCTTTTTGGCACCGTTCAGAAAGATTTGTATCAATCGCCGACCAGAAAGGCTGCTACGCTCCTCTTCGCATGGCTGAAGTCGTCGAGGGAAGAAAAATTTTTCCGCTCGATGGGAAATCGCGTTTGCGATGCAAAGGGAAGTTATCTTCGTCGGTGCAGAAACCGCATGAAAACGCGACGATTTCGCTGACAGAGGTGCTGGGCGCCTTGCCACGCAGTCGTTACCGTCTCTTCTAAATTTATTTTATCTTTTCGTTTTCATCTTGTTCGCCATGCACCAGCCTCCCTTTTCGCTACTATTTTCTATCAAGATCTTCCCGATCCTCCTTTTTATTTCACATTACGCTACGTTTAACACTAACCTTACCACACGCGGCTAAACGACCGGTTTCAAACTTTAGTTTAAAATTGTACATTCCTTGTTATTTCTTTTGTTCATTTAACTTTATGTAAATCCTCATATTATCTGACTAATCGATTTCTCAATTTTTGTTGGTATAAGAATTTACATATTTACAGTTGCACTAACAAAAGAAATAACAACGAATGTACATTTTTATGTACAATTTTTGACCTCGTAAACTCAGTGTTAATTCCAACATATAACAGAATTTGAACAAGAAGAAAACTTCAATAATTCCAAAATTGCCTTCTCATTTGATCTTCGTGGCAAACGTGTGTCTTTTCCTCGCTCGAAATTAAAAAAGAAAATCGCTATAATATTCAAACGTAGAGACGTTACATACACGCAGCATAATATTAAAACATGAACACTGGTCAACTTATCAACTATTCTTATATCGTTACGTCTTGGTTTCTCCCAAGGTTCAAGTGTTAACGCGCGTTATCTCTCGCAGCAAGCCCGATGAATTTCATTTGCCTGGTTCGCTGGCACGGGCCGCATCGTTCCAATTTCAATTTTCGTGTGTGTATTCAGGTTAGATACATCGACGAATAGATGGATGAGAATCACGACCCTCTCCGCGTGTTTGAAATTGAAATGGGTCAACATTGGTCGAACAACCAGATGGATAGGTCAATCGTATCATTTTCACGGTCCCATATAGCAACGTTAACGTTATTGTTTCGTTAAAAAAAGAAAGAAAAAAAAAGTAAAACCGCGACGATCGTTTTCACTGGAATTATCGAGCGTGCATGGGTCATTGGCTCGGACGTATACCTCTCCGATTGTCAGGCTGTGTGGAGGATTTTTACGAGCGAAAAGGCGATTGCGCGACAATGTAGTGCATTTACCGCAGCTTTTAACAACCCTGTGATTCCATTAGAACCGTTGATTTATGTTCGACCGATAATGCGCGAACGGCTGCCTGGACGTCTCTTTCCTCGACGAATCGTTTAATTCTTTTCTTTCTTATTCTAGCATTTTTCTTTTTCTCCCCCTTTAAAATACTCGTACGGAGAAGGATCGTCGATACTCTATATTCCTAGAATGGTATCAGAAAATGGCTATCACGTGCTGCTACTTCATTCGCGATCCAATTTCGCTTCAATTTCTGCCGCGAATTGACTAGACGGTCCATCGATATTCGTTCCGCGGCAGAGGCATGTCTTTTTACTCTAAAACTTGCTCGATTGTTTTTCATCTCTCTGCGTGTTTGAATATTTCTTTTCCCCTCTTGCTCGTCCCCTCTCTTTCTTTTTTTTCCTGTCCTTCTGTCATCCCTACCAAGTAATTTCCCTGTGGCACGATTTGCATCCTGTTTGCTGGCAGGCGGTCGGTTTATTTTTCGACGACGAAAGGGTGGAGGACTACGAATAACTTAATTGCATCTATCGGGGCTCCGTCTCGGTTCCGGTCGCCGCTTCAAGAGGTTTGCATGCAAATGAACCGGCGAGATTAAGTCCTTTGTGTTATTCGGCTCTGATAACGAACGTGTTAAAGGACTCGCCCGAAACGCTATAAATTAACAACTAGATTAAACTGTCCATCGCCGAAGTCTCCGTGTCTTGTCGCCACGCGGCTTTGCATTCCAAAGGATGTGCTTTGAAACACACGCGGCACGGTTGCGATACGTAACTGCGATTTATTGTTTATTCTAAAACCTTTAATTGAAAGAGGAACATCGATGAAAGTTACGCAATTATCGGTGTAAGATCGTATACCGAAGACCTCCAGGTCCCTAACTTTCTAATCTATCGAACAAATTATGTAATCAAAATTACATTAGGTTGTTGAGAAAAGTCGTAGCGAAAGTTAAGAAAGATTCAGATAAAATTGGACTATTTCTCATCTATAACTCACACCGGTCTTTCTTTCAAGCTATTTGTTTTTCCAATAGCTTTCACGCACTTCTATTCGGTTAAGTTTTCCAAAGACTATAATAAATAACGTTAATCATGTTACGTATATCGTGAAATCGAGAAATTTGCAACAAGACACGTTGATCACTTTGTATGTCGAAAGGATCGTACGACGTTATTCTCCTATACAATTTTCTACGCATTGTCTCTACGTCCCAGTCTCGCGTTACGTCTAGTAAGAAAAAGGGCTTTAATTATAATCGATTGTTATGCCTCGGAGAACGAGCAGCTCCTCAATTAGACCTTTATTTTCGAGATAATCAAGAACCGCACGCGCAGGTTATCCTTACGCGTTAAAGTAAATCTGTTCGTTAACGTTGGTAAACACGGTCAGTAATGAAGCTGCAGGATTAAGCACTCGATCGCTTGTTATAACGAACGTGTTAAATGACTGCCTCGAATTGCTATAAATCGCCTACTGGATGAAGCTATGTATCATGCAGCGGGACGCGTACCCGTATCATTCGCAGCCTTCAATCGCGATCGAAATCTCCGCGATAAATCAGTCCGAATGATATAGAATCCGGATCGAGGTTTTCACGCTACGTTAGAAACAAAGGGCCCATCGCTCGTTTGCCAATAAAATTCCCTTCGATTTCCAAGTAAATCGTATATTCTCTTTAACGTTGAAATTGCTGGTTTAATAGAGAGGTGGTAGGGGTGGCGATTGTTTATTGCATTTCCTCTATCGAAAGTGTCGGGAAGAAGAGGCGTGCGACAGAGGGGAGAACATTAAACGCGTCCAACCGAGGGTAAAAGTGTTGCTACGTGGCGAAGAACAAAGGCAGTTAAATAGATCGAGGAGAAGTGGATTAACGCTTCTTTTCGTTAAAAGACACCCTTCTAGGTATCGAACTCTCGACCCTTTCGCGTTCTTCAGCCTCCATCTGATTAGAAGTTAGTCGATACGCAAATTGCTTCAGGAACAGTCGAATCTGATTTTCGGCATGTTTCTTTATTTTTATTCTCGTCACGATTACATCGAATATTTTCTCTGTTCTTCTATCAGTGTAGAGAAGAACGTGTACCATTCGCTATGAACACATTTGGTACGTAGTTTAACTTTTAGACGTATGATTAATCTGTCTCCAACGGTGTACGAAGTTGTTCTATTGAAACAGAGAGAAGAAAGTGAAAGTGTGTGATGGTACATAGCACAATATATATTGTGCTAATATAATGATAATAACAGAAAGAGCGAATAGTAACAATAAACTAAAATCGTACGTAATTAAAAGAATATTAGAAAAACGTAAAGTTGATGAAAACTGAGTCGTTGACAAATCCAAATAATAACCAGGCTGCAGATGTTTATGCGTTTACAAGAAATTTGCAACTGCGAAAATTTACAAGACGCGTGTAATATGAAAAAACGTATCGGATATAAAAGTTACAGCAGACTATTTTCAATGTTTAGTAGGTGAGACAACTTTTTGTTAAAGTATCATTTTTTTTCAGTACGCTTGATAAAAAATATAAATTTGCACAAACGTGCGCGATCTGGTTGAAACATATCGAAGAAGAAACCGAGTCAGGGGAAAAACATTTTTCACCTGTTCACTTATCTACGACAAAGTTCCATCAAATTTGTTAACACTCCCCTTATTAGAAGTTCGATCAAGTACAGATACGAAGAACATCAAAACGTTGATACGTTTAATTAACGCCGACCACTCGAGACGTCCCTATTATCCGAAAATTCACCCTCATCGTCGTTCCATGGGGGTTACACGGGTATTCTCGTGTCGGGAGCAACCCCGGCTGACAGCGTTGGTTGGTTACGTTACCTAGAACGTGCTTGGACAATCAGTGGACAGAATTCGGTCGTAATCAACACGATTACACTGGCCACCCACTTAACTCCCAGCAAATGTCGTTAATTCTCGGCAAATTAACCGTTCCGCTTTCATAAACGGAAAATCGAAATATTACGAGGTAAAGGAAAACACCATAATGAACGCGAGGGAACCGAGAACGATTATCGATGCACGATGAATATTTGACGAGCGATTTCGAGGCAGATTTTGACGCTTCTCCGTTGTTTACCGAAATTCTTCGATGCCAATTCCTCCTCTGATTCGTTTGGTCATTAACTGCTGGGAAATGAAGGATTTCGCAAACAGAATAGAATCGAGCGCAACACGTCGAAGCATTGGGAAACTAGTTGGGCAGTTGGAAAATCCACTTCTCTCTGTCCCTGATGCATATTCGCGTTCTTCTTTTGCCACCGATGTTTAATCGGCCGGCATACGGACAATTTTAGCCTATGATCGAGTCCGCGATCGATCTGGTTGAGACAAAGGGCGTGCAATTTTTGCGTTTCAACGACGCGGGACTGCTAAACGAAGGGTTTTCGTTAAAAGCCTGCCAGCCAGAGAGGTTCGATCGATGAACGTTAAACCGCGTCCACACGGAGCACGTTCCTTCATGAGAAATTAAATTAAAATTGTTGCTGGAGATGCGTTTCTGAAAAGCGAAGGATACGATTGCAATTTGCAATAATAACGGTGCAAAATTGCTAAAAGACCGTGCTTCGGGGGTCGAACGATCCGGTGTACCGTGCAATTACGATTCTCTTGTGGAGAATCATCGGAATGTACCCGGTGTCCCGTACGGAACCTGGATGTACCGAACACGAACGATCGATCGACCGACTTTGTAATCGCTGGAAGGAAGAATTTAATTACACCGTATAAGGTGGCGCTTAAGTACAAGCGAAGGAACGAGCGTGGCGACGACGAAATGAGAAAGGAAAGAGGATACCGTGTAACGGGATAAGTGCCAGTGTCAGGAGTTGTGTAATCGTCCGCATGAGAAAGGTCGGTGGTAGCGAACAGTGGAATCGTTGCTTCGTAAACGATGGATGCGCCGCGGAAATTCCGATGTTCCTCGCAAAACGCGCCGCGTCGACCAGATTTCAGCGATGTTCGGCTCGACGATCGAACCATTCGCTCGTGGTGCGTGTAGTTTTTCCCCTGTTGGCTTCGAGTGGGCAAATAGCGACCAGAGTTAGGATAAACGCGATGTTTTTTGCGCTTCTCGCCTGTATCGCTCTTTATAAAGTTATTTTTTACGCAACCCTGTTTGACGTTTATTTTTTGTTGCCACGTGGTTTCGAAATAACGGCAGATTTGTGGGACGCTGCACCGGTATTTAGTTTCCAAGCTCTCGTGTCCGTCGTTGACGCTCCGTTTCTACTGCACGGCTCGGTTGACCACACGATGCTTTAAAATAACTGTTTTTTGTCATAAGCTCGATATAGCTGGTTAGATGGTTCGCTTCAATATAGTTAGAGGACTGCTTAATATTGTAATATAATATTATTTGAAAATTGTTGAAAGATTAATATTATTTTGAAGAAGTTTGCTTCGAAATAGTTAGAAGACTGCTCAATATTCTAATATAATATTATTCGAAGATTATTGGAAGATTAATATTATTTTGAAGAAGACCGCTCAATATTATAATATAATATTATTTGGAGATTATTGGAAGATTAATATTATTTTGAAGGAGGCAAATTTTTAAAGCATACTTTTCTTATCTAATACTCTTTTATCAAATATATGCACAGACTATTTATGGATCATACAGAGGATGATTCTTCGTGCAACGATAAATACTGCTGTATACGTTCACTGCTGTATACGTTCACTGCTGTATACGTTCACTGCTGTATACGTTTACTGCTGTATACGTTCACTGCTGTATACGTTTGCAAGAGCGTTAAACAGATTCAAAGGAAACGAAGACACGCGTATCTGAACTTTTACAATGCAATAGTAGCTGGAAGAATTAAGCGATGGACGATGTTAATCTACACAGAACTCGATAACTTTTTCACGTTAAAGCAATCGTTTCAAAGTCCTGTATTATGTAGTGAGAGTTTTGAAAAATGTTTGTACTAGACGCGACTATATATTCAACAATTAGCCAGCTTCGCTTCGAAGTAGTTAGGCTATTAAACACTTACGGTGGCAGCCATTAATGCATCCCACGCGCATTTCCCCTGCGGCCACTAACAGGAAGACCCTCCCAATATAAGCAGGGGGCCAGATCGTCTAATGGTAACTATGTAACGGCCTTGCTGCCGCGGTATCTTCCGGTTACGAGTTTCCTGATGCCAGCTACGAGCAGGTCCGATCGTAAAAGCTCAACTTTTGCCGTGAAAAACGTATACAGCCCCAGTCCTTTTATGATCAGTTGTCTGCACCATCCCAGGAGAAACTTACGCTTACTTTAAGGCCAATCACCTCGAGATGATAAATAATTCTTCGACATTTTGAAAGATATACCGACAGACACGTAATTTCAATGTTCTTTCTCTGTGTGGTTCGTGCGTACCTTTTCTCCCGTCTCGAATGAAAATATTCGGAGGTCGTGCGATAATTTCGTGTCTCCTTCACAGTCTTCTCGAGGTATTCGTTTATTTATGGACCATTTTACATCAAATGCGATACAAAAACAAACACGGTAAGTAATAAGAACTGATTGTGCGTTTCGAATTGAACGTTCGAAAGAAAAACATTTTAATATTACAGTCGAAATCCTATCCATATCCCGTGCCATTTATTTAGCTCTGCGAATTTTATCGTGGGAGAAGCACACAGATAGATAGAAGGCAAAATTCGTTAGTTGATTCGTGGATACAGCCGTATTTCAACGTATCAAATTTTTACATCGTTCGGATAGAAAAGTCCTGCAAATATCATCAAATATTCTGTGACACCCTGTATATTATAGTTTCGCCCTTTGGAAGCTCGTTGTTAACGGCGTTGGTGCCGTTTACAGAGATTACGCGATGCAGGCGTGGCTCACAGGTAATTGAATTTTTTAATGAGAGGCGTAGAAGAACGATTTAATAATCGTCGGACGACGTAAACCCTCGTTCGCGAAACGAACGTTTTTAAGCCGACGTTTCACTGTCGTGATGACTTCCCACGTGGAAATTCCTATGCACCGTGTAATTTGCCGTTAATGTCCCGCTTTTACATATCAGCCCTGTGATATTAAGAGCGTAGTGCATCAAAGGCCGACGAAATAATAGACATTCCGTTACCTACTTTCTCAGCCGACACAACGACGGATCACAGTAGATTCCTATGACAACAATTCCTCGGTAATTTTTCTCACAAGAACCAATTCCCTTGTATAATACAATTCGCTGCCACATAGATTCTCTCTACCATCTTGCCTTCTTTGTTCTTTTTATCTTCGAGGACACTTTTTCTCTAGTTCCATCGAGAATTTTTAATTAATTCCCTCTCGAAATTGTGTTTGACTGTAGCGCTCGAAGCTGCTGTATTTCCCCCGTATTTCCTGGGGACGTGCTCTTTCGCGGCTCTTCGCGAGAAGCACCCATCAGACTTTTTGGCATAAAACAGAGTACTCAACGTCGACGCTGTTTTATTTCCCGACGTCGCGTCGGTTGCAGGGAGCAATGATTTTCGACCATGCCGCTATTTCACACTGCTTAACTTTAAGAAATGTCAGCGTTGTCGAGCTCTCCAGCTCCATCCAATTCTGAAGCATCGAATGCAGATGTTGGTGCGGCTGAAACTTTCTTTCAGTGGCGTACTTAACCCCTGTGAAGAGGCATTTTCGCCTGTAGTTTCTCACGAAAGTGTTCAAACTTGTAGAAACTTTTATGGATATATTACGCGTGCCGTGCGTAACATTTTCAAATTTCATTGACACTCGCGCGGCTATCGTGATTATATTGGTCAAATTCGAAACAGATTCGAAAGGACCATTTTCGAAACTTATTACGGCTGTTCGTGCCGTATAACAATTTTTTTTTAAATAAATAACTCCTATGTATATACATTTTCAAATTGGCTTTGAATTTGACCGATGTAATTACCACAATTGTTTTACATAATGTTTTACATAACACATAAAAATTAGGAAATTCACGATCATAGGAATGACGAGCGTTGGAATACTCTCACGAGCCACTCTATTCGCAACCCTTGCAGAAAAATCGAATATTCCGCCAATCCTTATCCCACGTTACAGTTCTTTCCTCCCTCTGTCAGTCATCCTGTCTACTTGCAGTCTGGTAATGCTAAAATTGGCAAACTTTCTAGAAGCTCGCACCACGAGGTAGGATTCCAACCTTATTCTTATTCCATCCCCGAAGCGCTTGTCATCAAGTATTTACTAACGATCGCATCCCCTCCGATCTATTATTTATGAGCTGGTCAAACGACACGAGAAATCGAAGCTCGGTCTCTTTCGGATGATAAACTCGAAATGGGACTCGGCAAGGTAGATTTCATCTGGCCGCCTGTGGATATAAATCTCGTTTGCTAGAAACACGCCCTAAATCGTGGCTTGACTCGCGTAAGATTGAGGCTTCACGTGCCTCATAAATATACTCACCGGTCGAAGAACCGGAAAGCAAGCAAATCTCTGGATTGTTGTGTATGAAAATTCCTCGAATATTTTATAGCGTTTGTCGGTCAATTTGCGACCATTGATTTAAATGTTACAGACGCTAAATGACATAATCAAAGGGTCCGTCTGAAAGTTATTCTCGTCGATTTTTATCTCTTTCGATAGATTCGATCTTTCTGTGTAACTACCGTACGTATAATTTATAATTATGAGGAAGAATTACGCCTAATTAAATACGATATTATGGAAATTTTGAAAATACATTAAATTAGAGATATTTTTTAAATTTAATATCGAAATGGGGAGGCTTCGAAAAATTCAGCCAAAGTGGATTTCATTACACAAGCCACTCGTTTGCCTGATTATTATTATTATCAAGCACTTGGGAAATTAATCAAGCGCAGAACCGTAAACATAATGGAAAATTACAACGTGATTGCGCGAATGACCGAAATTTTCGTGATTGCAATACGCTCAAACGATCGGTGTTTATCGTCTAACGTAAATAGCGTATCTGCGTTGACAGTTGCCAAGCATCGTTTAACGTGTAAATTATAGCGAATTTACTAGCTTCCGAAGTTTGATTACTGCTGTATAGTATTTGCCGAACTTGTCAGCGTGCCGGACATTCCCAGAGACGGTTCCCGATGTCGTCTATTTCGCGTAGAGTAAATTCATATTATCGTTTTGCAAATTGAACGAGATCGTAACATTGTTTTATTATCGAGTAAAGTAAATCACGCGTTGCTTCGTCTCCTGATATACTAGATGGCGGTAGATTATATAAACCTTTCTGTCGCTGCAGATTTCTTTTTACAAAGAGACCTTTCTTTGCATCGGACTTTGTATGAAAAATAAAACCGAAAGATGAATTCTGATTGTTTTCACTTGAAAAGGAATGGTCAATATTCTCCGAACATTGGCAAACAACCGTGCAAAAAAGATTGATACGAAAAGTTGTATGATTTCTGAGGAAAAAATTTGATTAAAGAAAAGAAAAAAAGTAAGTACCTTTTCAATAGACTGCTCGCAGTATGTCGGTATATTCCCATAACATGAAAAAGAGGAAGACAAATAACGAGAGAGGTCGTATGGTGCACTCAAATAAATGAAAAGTCGTGTTCACCACGCGTATCGTTATTGCTTAGCAAGGCAAGTTTCCGAGGTTCTAGTACGGCACTTTTTTAAAAGTAGTGTCGCACATGCTTGTTATATACAATCGTCTTCCCACCTAAGATAGATGTATCTTGGAAACTTGACGATGTCTGCGAAGATTCTGGTACGACGCAGCAGAGAAACTTGCTCGTAAGAAACACGCGAAGTTTCCTTTGCTCGACGAGTCTGCGAACTTCCGCGGAAATTTCATTTATCTTCGTTTGCGAACGTGATATCGAACGTTCGATTTCGGAAGCATCGTCGTCGACTGCTGGCCTGCATTACACGCACTGTCCCAACCACGTCAAATGTCAGAGCGGCATTCGAAAGGGAAACGCGCTCTTTAATGCCAACTGCTTTCAGCACGCTCTCGCTTTAGCTCTTTACGGTCCTCCGTTGTATCGAGCTAAACTCGACGATCTACGATTCTTCACAATTCTAAATCCTTCCATAAGTTACGAGTTGCCAACATTAACGAATAACCTTCAACAAGATAGCAACAAGTTTGCTAATAGAACAAGTCGAACTTTATATTTTATAAATTATCTCGGTACCTTATTTAACAGCAAAATTACGAAACCGTAAAAGAGAAGTCTGTATAATCTGGAATTTCTAGCTCACATATTTATCAATATCATTAGTATAATAAATTATCATGGATTCAGGTTTCGAAAGTAACTTATTAAGTATGAACCAGTTAAAACGAAACGTCAAGCGCTCTATGGACAGAGCAATGGAAAAAGCATTTTCACGCTTATCGTGTCTACGAAATACCGTAGCGATCGTTATCACAGGTTGCTGGGATATCACAGAAACCTGGTAATTTCTGGAAATCAGTTGTTGCGTCAAGTTGAAGGATAGGAAATTAAATAATCGAGTAAAACGTGTGGGCATCTCAAAGGAGACGACGTGAAATATAATTTAGGACGTGGCCGATCGGCGAGACTTATCGACGCTTTATCCAATGGGTAATCGACATGGAAAATTTCATCATCCGAGAACAAGGAGAATCGTGACCAGTGGAGACACAATTGGGGCAAATCCTTAACGTAGTCGACCCCATGAACGTATTTCTGACACTCGATAAGACAAGTAGTATATCGATCGTGCAGCGATTATGTCACCCATGTTCTGGCACGGTGCTTCGTATCGCCTCGTTCTGCTCCATCATCCGGAAAAGAATTCGTTTCCTCCTTCTTCTTCTTCTTCTTCTTCTTCTTCTGCACGCAGCAAAGACCTTTCATACGTTTGGCAAATTTCTTTATACGTTGCGCGTGTTCTGCAATTGAAACTTCTCGATCTCGCGGAAGCCGTTAATTTTTGATTAATCCTCTCATAGAAATTTCACAGAATTCTTCGTGAAAGGATATTAATCGCTGTTCAACCATATTTCGTATTGCAGAGAATAGTCATATTTCAATAGCAGCGAATACATGGACTAGTTAGTAACATTTTGAGGAACGATGTTGCGTGAAAGAATTAAGTAAGCAAGTAAAGGAACGAATGTAGTAACATTTAACCGAAATTTCATCAAAAGGAGAAACTTCGTATTCATTTTTGTGCCGTTCGATAGCCGTTGTTTAAGTACCGTAAAATTGAGCAGCAGAAACCGTGCGTGGTGCACTCGTATTAGGTTGTCCGAAAAGTGTTTTTCTTTCGCAAACGTGCTTTTTACAACAGTGCACTTTCATACAAACGTGAAACCAAGTCTGTGAAATTTCGCTGTGTTTATCTCGACAGAACAGAATGGATCGTACGTAATTCGACAAAATAATATAAAACAAAAAACCTTCCGCGTCTACTATTTCCTTATAAAACGAAAGAAACTTTTCAGACAACTTAATATAATAATATCGTTGTTCGCTTCAATGTTCTCAGCTGTCGACGATATCTCGGTTTGACGATATCTCGGTTTGACGATATCCTAAGAAATAAGTGAAAAATCTTAGGGGCTAAAAAGTAGGCAACCTCGAAGACCACAGAAATGAAACCGAATCGAATTAGCTGGCAAACGTGTATCTGTGTATGTATAATATGTAACTGTAAATGCGACGACGTATATATACGATTGATTCGTGTTAGTTGCAAGCCCCTCGCCATATCTCGTCGCCTTTCACTCGGCTATACTTCGCGCCATTGTGCAGCCGCGAGTTGCGCAACGATATTTTAGTTCTCTTGCATTGCAAAACGAACGTGTATAAATATATACATACATGGACGCGTATGATAGTTACCGTTACACTGCCATCTTGTCACATTCCCATCTCATTCGATGATAAACTTCGTATGTAGTTACTCCGGATGAATGACGATCTCTGAATGTCTGACGATGTCATCGATCGCGTATTTCTCTTCTCTCGTCGATCGTCAATCACGACCAAGTATTAGGTTGCTGAATAAATTCCGCGCTACTCTTACTCAATACAAGCAAGCTATCGATCCTATATAAATATATCATTGGAAGGGAACGATCCTTTAAGCGCAAAGATATAAGTTGAATATTGAAAAGAGCGACAAAGATACCAAATAAAGGGTGTCGTTAAAATACGCCAGATATGACAATAAACTCGTAAGATGAGACTGATTTTTAACGTTACTCTTTTGCAAGAAACAAACGGGCAAACGATCCAAGTCCTTGAAATCTCGAATGGATCAAATTAGATCTACGGACCAACGATTTTCTTCGTACTAATCGATGGAGAAATGTGGTAGAATCGAACGAACCGAATGAAAAAATATTCGTTATATTTTCGTCAATTAAAATAGAATAAAATCGAGACATCTTCGATTATCATCTAATCATCGTCAATCGATCGATCGATGTTCGTGTATTTCTGCAGTTACCGGAATCGTCGGGTAATCACCAAAGATCGGCATTTAATGGTAATTTCACGTAACAGCACCGAGAAACGTCGGAGATTGCACCGGTCGGTTGTCGGTTTCCATTGGCCGATCGTTCAGCATCGGTTATGAACGCGAAAGAACAGAGCCCCGTTCTCTTACACGTTGTTTTACAGCTACGTTGTAAGTCAAAGCTCGCGACTAATGAACCATTTAGCCGTGAAGCAGCACCGCTACGATGGAAAGTCGGAGCTCGTCGATTCACGATGCTCGTGTCTTATTCAGAACGACCATAAAACCCGGGGCTGATTTATTTGCCAACCGACCTCGCAAAAATACGTCCACGCGTCGACCGGATTTTAAATCGCATCCGTCCATACGCGCCACTATTAAAATTCATTCCGCACGGACGATACCATTAAAATTTAATAGCTGGCTGGCGCACGCGCTTCTGATTCAGCCCCTTGTGTCCAACAGCCCACTCTTTCTCTCCCCCTCGATCCCTCCTTCTCCCTCCTCACGCTTGCATCCCGATAAATCCTCCGAGAAATATGATTCTCGATTCTCTCGTCCGAAACGAACGCATTGTGTATGTACGCGTCATTGCATCGCCATTTGACGAGGCCAATATTTCTGGACAATTCGAGAATTTATTTCACCGCCGCGTTAGTAGCCTTTTAATTCTTCCAATGGACGCTGGATCATTGTTGAGCGTCGGACACGTTATTCTTCGACGATCCATGAAACTCGTACGAAAGATTATAAATCGTGGTCTAAGAATCATCGCCAATAAACAATAAAATATATTTAATCGGCGAATGGGAAAACGAGTCGCAGCGTTGGCTTTTCTTTGCAATTAAGCGACGACGCGTACTGACTTTTCTACAGATACGTTTTCCTTTTTTTATAAATCTGCATTGCGCTGATGCATAAGGCTTCTTTTTCTCCTAAGAAATTTGTTTCTTGACACTTACACGGTGACGCTATTCGATTATGAATCGGTTGTTTCGACAAGCTGATAATTTTGCTTTTTAATGTAGCAAAACAGCTGGTCGGAAAGTAAAGTTTGGCCAGGAATCCGTCGAGGCTGACAATCAGCTCGCGAAAATCGATGAGGCATTTTAGGCCAACCTCTCGCGAAATTCAGCTCGTCCAAGCTTCGACCGTCCTAAAGCCGAAACACCTCTTGTCTCGTTTCGTCCGTGCAGAAATTCATTTAAGTATTCCTCGACGATATCACGAGGTTCGTACGATGATTAAAATTTATAAGGTAGCTGCCGTTCCTTGGTAATCTGCGACGAAACGATCGATTCGCACGAGCCTTCTTTGCGATACAGCGTGATCTTAAATTAAAGTATCGAGTTTAGCGACACGCAGGGCTGCATGCAATATCTTGCCCAATGGACTGAAATTGTACGTATAATAGCTCCTTTTTTCTCAAACTTTCTCAAACATTCGTTCGACAAGACGTTCAAACATATACTGTGGCTATAAAAAGTAACGTAGTTGAAGAATACAGTGGTAGTGTACGTATATTCTCGACGAATATTATGCTTATGATCCTGAACTTCGAAATCGTCCGAGTATCGCTTGATCGTTGCGGGTATTTTTGACAGCCGGCTATCTTGCTGCGCGCAACTATCTCTGTAGACGTTACCATTCTATATTAACGGTAAAAAAGAGAAATAGGCTACCAAACAATGGACTTCCTTTCGATAATAAGATTCTCGGAATACAATCTGCTTTGATAAGATTGGAACTTGGAAATTTTTCTACGTTTGTTGAAGCAATCTTACGGACTACCGAATGTCCTCAAAGAAATCGTATGAAGGAAAAATTCCAAATATAAAAGCAATCGTCGAAGAAAGAAAGGAATGCCAGCAATAAAAAAGCCATAATAGATACCAAAGAATGAATTCCAATGATTAAACAAGGGAGGGGGGGAAGGAATTTCAGCGACGTCGAGGAACGGAATTCCAAGAATAAAAAAAAGGGAGAAATTCCAGTAACGTGAAAACTGTCGAGGACATGGGAAGAAAAATTCTCGAAAAATTGAAGAAATTCAAGAATACGAGAAAATAATTCGAACAATGAAGCAGCAATTAAGAACACCATAGAAGAACTTTCAAAGACAATAAAAAAAACGCTCGTAAAAAACAGTGGAATGATACCAAAGGAGGAATCGCAGCAATAAAAGTACGGTACAAGTTCGCCAGTAAGAAGTTGCTGCAATGAAAAAGGAAAAATAACTCCAGAAATGGAAAGCTGCAATAAACGGTATCTAACGGAAAAAGAATGTCAGCAATTGAAACAACAAGTAACACCATAAGAAGAGAAGAATAAGGAAAGGTGGCGGACAGAGGAAAAGTGAAGTTTCTACGAGTGAAAATACAACGGATGGGTTTCAAGATGTGGAATTGAAACGCGAACTACGACCAATCGCCAGTGTATATAAAATAAGAGTCGACGTTCGCGTACAATCCAGTTCACGTCGAAGCAAGCTTGTTTGGTATTCCCTTCTTTTCCCTTTGACCGCATTATCGATTCCTCGGTGCCGTTCGACTCCACTCCGACCGATAACTTCGATAGCTTCGATTACGACCTATCGATCGCAACATCCTTCACGAGTACCGTCGTTCTGCTCGAAAAAATATTTTCACTCTCGCTGATACCATCGACGTTTATGGATCCGTAGATGAGAATTTAAAGCCGGCATATTTCGCGGAGAGCTGTGCTCGCTAAAAGATCTTTGAACAGCTTATGGAAGCCTTAGAGTCGTATGGCTCAATAGTAATTCTTTTGAAACTCTGTCAACAACGAACGAATTCCGCTACAAACGATACTTGGTATTTTCAAGGATGAATCGGCTTGTCCTTGAAAGATGGTTGGAATGTTTCTGACATAAAAATTTCTCATAGACTCGACGACAAATTGTACGATAAGTTGTTGTCAATCTTATTTGTTAAAATTATTCAGTTGATATAATGTAATATAATTATCGACTGTTTGCAAATTACATTTAAAGAAAGCAGGTATTGAAGCGGAGTACAAGGATTAAGTCAGCACTAACTCGATCATCGTGGTTTCACTTGGGAGCAGCAAAGTAACTGCAGTTGAAGCCATTCTTATTGAATCGATGGAATAACGACCAAAGCCATGAAAGTAAATGGATTTTCAATTTCTTTCGGCGCACTGCTTTCGATAATTCGCCACGGTATTTGCAGTATCGATGACGCGGAAGAATATCGAAATAAAACACGTTCATCAGCGGCTCTGAACGTTGCTCGAGCGTGATCTTCGAACAATAGCGCATCGAATAATGCGACTTCCTGTTATGGCGTTCACTTCCTTTTCATCCATACACGGAAACCGAATTTAGTTTTTCCTGTTATAAACTTCGCCGATATCTGTTGATAGAAAATCGAGGGGACAGGAAATTGATGCTATTCAAACGAGAAGTTACAAGCACGCGAATTGCGTATCACGCGGCGAATTGAATTAATACTCGTATAAATATAAATGATCTCGAAATACCGGTGGTTTTATTCGGAACAACTGTGAACCATAAATCAAAAGTTTTCCAAGCTCGGATTAAACTCTTCTTAAGCGTAAGGCCAGATGCTCGATGGAAGGCAATCGCGTTAAATCCGACTTAATTATTCGCAGATAAGAGACAGGTTGGTACCGTTAAAGTTGTTAAAGCGTTCATTAGCATGTTCATCGTTGACTTACGTTAAAACTGGAAACACTGAATCGCACGAGAGCAGACCTTGTCACAACTTTCTATCGCCACAGACCAGATACAGAATCGACGTGACGCGCAACATCCTTTCGTGACCCACGGCGTGATTACAAGATCAAACTATAAACGCTTTGTTAAATCGCTTCTTCCATTCAATAGTTTCAGAACCAAAGAATCAACGAACCTACGTGACGTACGCTCCCGCGCACAAGATAATCCTCAGTTTCAGCCCAAAGATTGACCATCGTTCGATTCCTGTCTCGCCACTCGAAACTTACACGAACCTCGGTCGAAACAACCGAACCGATGATGGCCCAGCCAAGGATCGTGCGTAGGGCCCTGTAATCTGATACATCCCAATTGAACAAGTGAGATCCACTGCCGCTGGGAAGAACCACCGAACAGGATTACGAAGGACTAGCCCCCAACTGAACAAGTGAGATCCACTGCCGCTGGGAGGAATCACCGAACAGGATTACGAAGAATATCAAATTACAAATCCTATGCTTATCTGAGTACCGAAGTACCGATCGGGCAGGACTGCGGATCCTCGCCTGGACTTCGCAAGTATCATCGGCGCGATAACGATTCTCGCGACTCAACGCGAACGACGAACAATCATCGCGCAGTCACCAAGACACAGGCATCCTTGTGACTTATGAATACAAGCAGTTATCAAGTGCACGTTGACCCGCGCGCATCCGGAATACGCGCGAGCGAGTACGCCACAAGGTAGTTGGAAGAAACTGGGCGATCGCGAACCGATAAACCGCGAGAACAATTTGTTCTATGTGCTAAGCGAGAGGAACAAGAGAGAAGAGATTTTTGGTTTTTCTTCTATGTCAGATAAGCGTATCATTGTACGAGATGGGCTTCACAATGGACTTCAGCTAGGTCCTATCTTAACCGAATCTTATAATTAACACTTGACGATGCACGCATCCTACGACGGGTGTTAATAGTTTATTTATTAACTAATACCTGCGAGGGTGCAGGACAAAAGGAGGAAGTGATGTAGAAAGAAAACTAGAAAACGATGTTACGACAAAGACGGGCGTCAACAAACTAGAATACAAGATATATAAGATAAGTGAGATATAATTAGTAGTTAAAATTCCATTAATTTGAATACAACTACATAAATACATAATATTAATAAATGTAATACTAGCGTGTGGAAGAGATAGCATAGAATGTGTAAGTGTATAATAAGTAGGAATAAGGTAAGCCGGAAGTGATCCTAAGTTAACGGAAGGCAAGGATTGTCTATAAATACTTAAAGCTGGTAACTGCAGTTCAGCCTAGAATTTAAATATTATAAATTAATACTTTAAATATTGTGAATTAATAACCTAAATGTTACAAATTAATAGTTTAAACGTTATGAATTGGTAGCATCAATATTAGAAATAGGATTGTATAGTATTGTATCGTATCGAGGCTTATGCCTGTTACAGTCTTTGCGTGTATCCGCAATTTTGCAGATTTTCACAAATCTTGTAGAATTCGTTTAAAGGATTTTTGCAACCTATCCTAATATTCTATATCAATTTATTAATTTTCTTCGCTTGATTCCAAAGCATCCACCGTTGTTGCTCAATTATTTATTAAATATTTAAATCTGTGGATATTGAAAGCTATTCCGTCCGCGTCTAATGGCTAGACTTTAGATTCACCTTCCTTTTCGCTTAAAATTATTCCATAGAAAGGAGAATTTTACGTTTCTATCGTCTACAAATTTCTTATTCTACTAGAAATAAACACCACTTAATTGTAACTTTCTGCAATCTGGGTCCAGCGCAACACGGAATTCCCCTAACACAGAACGTATCTGCAGCGTTACATAATGTCCTACAATACTGACAGTAAGATAGACGTTGTCACAACTGTCTTGCCACGATATTACGAAATACACGTCCACCTCCATTGGCTACCATTAAGCAAGGATTTCGTCACTTTCTCTGCGGTTTGGAACCGCGTTTCCGATTGTTTCTCCTAATTGTAATCGTAATACCGGCTATTATCAGCCTGATCGCCGCGTAATTATTACGCCTGATGCGCTCGGATTCGCAGAAAGAAAGTAGCCGCTAGTGAAATTACCGTGCGCTATACTGCGCGTAGTCTCGTGCATTTTAAGTAGAAATAATAACGCTGGCTGCAAAAAGGCGGAGAAGGAGGCACGGTATTAACAATATGCTCATCGGCGGCACAATGAAAATCCCGGTCGAAAATACGGTGGAAAGTATCGCGAAAATCCCGCTACTTTCAATCGTATTTTTCCGACGTTCATTTTGCACCAGCTACGTGTCGCCGTGGCTTTTTTCATGTTAAATGCCGCTGCCTTGCATCATCGCCGATTTTGCATTGCCGCCAATGATCTCCTCGTGCAACAATTTACATAGGAATCCCGGTTGCGGCGTCTTTTTTTGTCAGCTCGGTCGCTGAAGGAAGAAAAAGAGAGACGAACCGCGCGCGAGCTCGAAGGGAAAAATATTTAGCACGCGGGAAATAAACCGAGGCATCGTGCCGTAAAATTGCGTCGCCCGAGTTTCGCGAACCAACGGCCTCCCGCTTTGAACCGTAATTAAGCGTTGTTTTCTCGAACTAACTTCGCAAGGATTCCGCGCTCTTACATTGGTCGCTATTTTTTCCAGATCCAATTAATTGAACGAGCACGACAAACGTCGTTCGATTTACGTAGCTGCCACGGTCGAACAGTTTTAATTTTACTGGCGCTCCGCGTGGCTTATCTAAATTCGCGAATCTAATAGATAGAAAAAGAACAACACGTTCCACAGTTTTAATTATTCGATAGTTTAACGCTAACCTTACCAATTCTGGTCAAACGACCAGCTTCAAAATTAAATAAAAATTGTACGTTCATTGTTCTTTCGTTTGTTTATCTATCTTTATGTAAATCCTCATCTGACTAATCGATTTCTCAATTTTTGTTAGTATAAGAATTTACATAAAGTTTTTTTACATAAATAAAAATGATTGTACGATTTGAAATTAAATTTTGAAACCGGTCGTTCGACCGATAAACTATGGAAGGGTTCGATCACACGGATCACTTTCGCCAATTTTCCTCCATTTTCTTCGTCCTTCTTTCGTCTTCGACATGCAAACGCTTTTCAAACGAAAGAAAGTGACTTTGAAGAAGGCGACTCGAACTCGACCTCTTTCAATTTTACGCCACCTGGCATTGATTACGAAGCTTTGTACAGAATCAAATCCGCACCGACGATCGATTACGTTCACGCTCGGTATAGCGTGCTTTCGTACGCTAGTCGGCGTGTAATTTCGTAATCATTGTCATCGTTGCAACCGGTGATCCGTAAGCTCGACCACCGATCACAACCTTTTCAAGGCTTCGAAGGAGGGGCCTGGTTCTCTTGCGTATCGCGTGTACAATTATTATCGTTTCGATCAAGGTTGCCTCGCTTATGAATATTCTACCGTTCGAATCGTCACGCCGTACATTGTACAATATCAAAATTAAAAGAAACCGGTCGCCTTTTGCGTCACTAAGAGACTAGAAACTACGAACTCGATCGAGCTGGATTTTACTCTCGTTCGATCTTATGCATACAGTACATGCGAGTGATCGTAAATTCTAGCAACTATCAGCAATTCTCGAACAGGTTCTCAAACCTCTGTACGCTATCTTTTCTGCTTATCGAGAAAATTATTAAGTCGACCGTGTTATCGACTCTTCCGGTTACCACTTGTAACAGGTTGCTGAAAAGGTCAACTACAGAAAAAGTAACTTTTCGTAAGCCGAAGGCGAAGCTTAGATTCGCTGCTACTGAAGCATAAAAACATAGGAGGAAAACACGATAAATCACATTTCACTAATCGCATTTTAATATATCGTCGATTACTTCCACATCGAAACTCTCCTTCTGTTTGATTTCGAGATTAGATACGTGCCACTATCGCCGACATCTCATCATGCAATGCACATTCTCATAAATTTATTCGTCACGAGAAGGTAGTTCAATCGCAGATTCAAAAGGACGATGTTTCTAATCGTCGTTTCTCTCCGCGTCTCGACACGTGCAGTTAATCAGGATGATTTCCGAGTAACTCGCACGTTAACGTGTTAATTGTAATTATGCGTAGACCGTGAGTTTAAACGTACATTAAACACTGCTATTTGATTCTAGCGTTAAATTATCGTCGATTGTTTGGATAAAATGACAGAACTGTCGATAGTGAGAGAAATCGAACGATCATCTGAAACACAGGTAGCTTAAAGCTTCGCGTTTTCTTACATTTTCTCGAGGAAAATCGAACGAAAGTCTAGCGTCGAAGCTTCTGTTGCCCAGTCACACCTGAATCTATCGGGTGTCCGTATCGTCCAGCAGCCATTCGCCAGGTTTCCCCTACTACGATCGTGTTTGATGTCCCACGGCAAGCCGCTCGAAGCGGTCTCTCCCGCGCCTTTCTTCGCGCTGCTGCACCGCGTGTCAGTTGGAAAGCAACCGCGGACAATAACTGACAAGCGACCGGTCAGCCAGCCAGCCGTTCTGGCTGCGAAAATCGCGTTCCTTTCCTTTCTCGCCAGCGAATCTAGCATCGCCTATATTCCATCAAAGTGTAGCAAATATGGCGTGTTCTCTGCTCGTGACAATGTGAAGTATACAACTTTAAGAAATGGATGAAACGCGTACCAGTGCGGTGAACAAGAGATAAGAGATAAAATAGAAATAAATAAGTTTGGTGTTTATTACTGGTGTTTTCATAGTGTTCTACGATGATCGCATAAATAATCAAGCGTGTACATTTATAAAAAGCAAGCAATTGGTGGGAGGAAGCAGCAGGTTTTTTGATCTCGCGGCCCCATGATCGATGCATCTACGTTTCCAGGTACAATGTCCGATTTCGAAAGAACGATTCGAGGTTGACGTTGCGGAATGCAGAACGAACGGGTTGGTCGACGGGAGAGAGAGAGAGAGAGAAAAAAAAGGAGCATAACGCCTTGGTAAACGCGCGAGCTCACGGGGAAACATATGTTATCAGGATTGCGAGAGACACGGCCGATTATCTCGCCAGGTTGACGATAACGTGCGTTTCGAATCGCGCACGATTTATCAACGTCCGCTGTCCCATTTGCGTATTTCTGCGTCCAGTTCTTTGAAACGGCCTCCACCGTTCCGTGACGCGTTGTTTCTTCGCAGGATCCCCCCTGTTTCTGACAGTCGAGTGTCCTAGAAACGTGGTAGGGAATTTCGTGGACGTTATTGCGCGCTCTCAGCATGTGACATTTAAATGTCAGCGGAGAGGCCGTGTGCCGTGGTGAGTCGGTTTCAAGATGTTAAGCACCGCCGTACCGCTTCTTGCGCGTGTACACTTGCTTCTGTTGTTGGTCCGTCGCTTCGGCTACCAGATATTTCCGAGGAAAGGGATCGCGTCGATGGTATCTTCGCCATGTCTTGTTCCTCTCGCGAGCAAACGGATTCCTGGTAATTGTTTCAGCGGGAGCAGGGTCGGTTAAACGATCCGACGACGTCTCGGACAGGACGTAGTCGTCAGGATAAGTAAGGTAGTATACTTTCGGGCACGGTAGGTTACTTCTCCTATAGTTGCCGCACTATTTAGAGCATAAAATGGCCTGTGCGGCTTTGCCTGGCGCATCTAGGCGAGAGAACCCGCGTACAGGACAAAGCGAAAAAAAGACTGCTTGAAATAATTATTGTTCCCTGATGAGGGTCCGAGGTTTTCTCGTTGGCGGCCCTACCCGTCCAAAAATGGTTAAAGAGAGAAAAAAAAGAAAGAAAGAGGAAAGGCAAATCGATCCGCGGTAGCAGCAGAGAAGATATATCCGTGGAAAGCAGTAGTCGTGCTCGTGCATCGGCAGAGGAAAGGATCAAAGAGACGCGCTCGCGTTCCTGTTGAAAGTCGTAAAAACGTGAGAAGATGCTTGCGAGAGGAAGGAATCCGACCGGAGTTTCGTGGCTCCGTAGCGAGCCTGTGAATTTTCATAGAAAAAGAAGCAAAGCGAGGCCGAGGGTCGCCAGTGGAAATGAGTGAAAGTGGTCGTTACTTAACTCTTGGTTCGTCTGACGAATGAAAAGCGCTCCTTCGGCACCGGTAATTAACCGAGAAAATATTCAAGGATCGCTGTGCGCTGTGCGCCTCGTCTCCTTTTTCACTCGACAGAGGCCACGCTTTTAATCTCCGCGAGGAGCTCTCTGTCTCTCGTTTAGCAATGCAAAAACACAGAGCCCCGATCCCCTGTGCCCTGAGAATAGAGAGGAAAAAAAGAAACGCTGGTGTATATACGTGGCAGTCATTGACTGTCGTTTTAAAAGTCCCGAAGAAAAATGCCGACGGAACAAGCGTCGAGACGCGGAAAAGCAATAAAGTGGACGCTTTAAAGTTCGCCGGTTGACATAAAATTCTGCACGTGAAATACGGTATTCTCTTTTAGGAGACTTTTATTGTGCATCGCGCGATGCCGGTCGCGCGTTTTTGCAATTAACGTTACCGTCGTAAAGGAAACAAACACGGTCTGTTGTCGGCTAATTACGATCGAGATCCGAGGAAAAATGATCCTTTATATACAACGGGCGTTTCCATAAATTTCAATAAATTGGAACCCGCGTTGTAATTCTCGTGGAACAGATATGTTTAATAAAATTAGATATCCGTAGAAAATTTTGTCCCATTCGAATGCAAATTTTATCTCTTACGAAATGTCGCTATAAATAGAAAAATAATATCGAGTCCTTCGACCAGGGAAAAGAACAGATATGGCGAGAATACATAAAAGAACAGATAAAGCGAGAAAGACATACTCTATCATAATGTTTCCCACTTACTTTCGCTATGTCCATTCGCTGTCCTCGCCGATAAGCTTAAATCGTTGCAAACTCGAAACACGGTAATTTGCGGGATTGGGTCATTTGAATTTAGGCGAAACAGGTCTATTGCTAGTTTTCCACCGCGCACTATTTCCTCGACTTTTTAAAAACACGCGTCATGGTTCATCGGGCTCGTACTTTTCCGAAACGGTGCAAACGTGTCGATCGAATGGCGGAGAAAAATCGCGCGGTTTCGACGGTATCGCGGGGAGAAACGAGTTTTGTTCGAGGTGATCGCTTTATCGCGTATCCGTCGCCAGTTATCCGCGCCACTCAGCTCGCTCACTTTCACTAGCAACGCGCGGAAAGAGAAAAGGGATCGACCTGGCCGAATCGCGTTATATAAATTAGGCATTTCTATCGTAGTGCGCGTCGCCTGTTCCGTCGTTTCCCCGAGGATACCGGCATTCGTGTGTCACGCTTGTCTAACTAACGTTAAAAAATCCTTACTGGTTTTCGTGGCGTGAAAAATTGCTTTCCGTTTTACGGCAGCAAATTAAGGAAACGAACGAAAAGTGACTGTTAAAAGAAAAGAAGAAAAGGAAACACCGAAACACCGTGAAGCGACGCATTGACTCAAATAGCAATTAGACTGAATACAAATAGTAGTAATCCGAACGATCGTGGTCGAGCAGTGGCCGTCTAGTCGAAGGCTCGAGCGAAAGTCACTGACCGATATTCTTTTTATCGGCTGATACGTGTATATTGTACAGCGAGTTACGTCTGTGTGCACCGGTGCATGCGTGTTTGCGTTACCTTTTTTCTTTCGTGCCATTAGAACGTTTCCTGACGCAGGAAATGTAGCTTGAACGTAGAAAACCCACGTACGAAACGTGTCCTATCGAATGGACGAGCTTTCGACGTTCCGCTGCTAATATTCGCCAACATTAACCACCACGCCAGACGATACAATCGATGCATAAAAACGCGCGTTGCTGTTGCTATTGCTCGCTTCGCGAGTTTAACGATGCACGTTTATGGAAACGACGGCCGTGCGTCGATAATCGTGCAAACACATTCCACGATGGAATCGCAACTACCACCATGGACAATTATTTCCTACGTGCGTTTTATTACGCCTATTGCCTTTAGTACGCCTCGTGATTTATTACTTGTTTTCTTTTTTTTTTTTTTTTTTTCTTTCATCGATGGTTTCTCGCGGCTTCATTTTTATTCGACGTGGAAACGTGAAATAGGATAAGCTAAGGTTAAGAAATGGATTTCTTGGAAGCCTAACCGATTAACTCCGCGTTGTATCAATTTTTTAATATCATTACGTACATTCTCTGGGAAATTCTAAGCAGATAAAGAATTTGAATTTTATATTATTTATATCATCGCGTTTCTCCACTTTTCACTCTATGCAGTTGATCAATGTGCCTTTTGAACAGTTCGTATTTGATTCAAACTAACAAGGGAACATCCTCAACCCACAGATTCTGAAAATTATGCAACTTTGAAAATATATATATATACAGTATATATGAGTACGTATGTATGGGGAATTTTTCCTTGTTAGTAATATGCCGTCTAACTTGTTAAATTCGGTTATGAACAATTTTTACCCGATGTTCGTTCGAAGATAGGCAAAGTTCGAAATTGAGTTTTACGCTATTGCAGTTTAGATGACGCGGATAAACCTACCTTACTGTACAACAGGGTCCGTATAACAAGTACGAGCGAGCACGAGATGATTCGTTGTGAAGAAATAAGAAGAAAATACAACGTTTTCATACAACGCTCTGTTTTCGAGAAGATGGAGTTTCGAGATTTATCAAACATATCCGAACTCGGTTAATTTCGAAAGGTCGGCAAAAGGTTGTTCTGCATGAGAAAATAGGTGAAAAACGTGGAATAACATTTTTCCACCAGATGCTTCGTTCCCGAGAGAAACAAATGTGAAAAATCATCGTACGCGTAACAGATTCGAACTGTATTTTTTGGAAATTGAAGCCTCAAGCGGAGAAATTATATTCGACGTTATTTACTTATTTTCGGATACAAAATAATCTGTCAAAAATGATTTGCTCATATCCGATCGGTAATTAGCCAAGTGCAAGTACAAGCTTGACGAGTTTCGAAACTCGATTTTCTCAAAAACAAAAGCGTGTCACGCGAAGAGATTGTACTCGATATCTCTTCCCTATTTTTTCATAAAGAGTCGCCTCATGCCCGTTTCTGCGCGTTATTCAACCGGATCCTGTGTTTGAAAAGAACTCGAAAAGAGATATACCCGGTGGTCGATAACGAAGCATTTTACGTTATTTCGCAAAACGCGAGGCAGAGAAAGCGGCGCTTTCCTCGTTCAATTTCCCTCGGTTACGCGTCGATTCGACCGGTTGTTAGGCCATTTCGAGATGCGGCAGGTGCCGGTAGGCCGAAGAAACGTTAATTCTAATCGTAGCAGCGCTTCGCGAGACGGCACGCTCAGCAGTACCGTTATGCCAGCTGCCGTTCAAAAGTTACACAAGAAGTTATTGTACGTCGTAATGGGAGCTTCCGTGTGTGTACGCTACACCGTGGGCAGATGCATTCCACGCTGTTCTACCAGCGCTAGCCAAAACGAAAAATTTCCGGCATTCGCCGCGCGTATTCCCCCAGTAAAATGCCAGGGATCCCCATCTGTGAGCTGTAAAATGCAGCCGCGCATCACGAACGCGTGCTCGCCGTAATGAAAGTCGCTAATTTTTCCTGCGATTTTACCCGCTTCATCCCCGCCCCGTGTGTATATACCGAACGTGCATATACTCTATGTAGAAACGTGAACGACACCGTTTCAAAGAATGCCCGAGTTTCGCCCGAGACTCGATTCCGTCTAGCGTTCCTTCTCTCCGCTTAGAAAGGCGTCCGTCTATTCAACCAACTCGACGTGTACGTACATTACAGCTCATAAGTATTCGAACATTTTGATCGATCCGTAGTAAGAATAGTTGGAAATTTGTCCAAAGCGTAGCAATTAATAACAGGTTTCTAATTATAAGTAGTAATTACTACGTTTCTCGTAGAGCCACCGGATATATCAATCTAAAGTATCTGCCGTATTAAAGAAATAGCAACGATATATTTTAGTATTTACCTATCACACGTGCTATCGTGCGAATGTAACGTAATCTATGATATTGTATGTCCACGTAAATCCTTTGAAAATAACTGCTAAATGTAGAATGTTCCGCAAGAAACGGTTGGTACGCGAATCTCGCTTAATTAATGTTAATCCGCGTTACCGGTATTAAGTATTCAAGAGTCTTAGAAAAAGGCGTATTTAATTCTACGGGCGAATGCGAATATAGTTTCGAAGCGGAATTCATTACACAAGATGTGAGAATGAAGATTACTCTTCTGTAACACTGTCGTGTTTTTCATCTTTGGTCTTCAATTCAAGCGCACCTTGTCGAAAAGAAGCAAGTGTCCGGATACTTTTGAGCGACAGTGTACACGAACTTACCTGTTCAAGAGATACGTGGCCGTGTACGTGGAAGAACGATTAAGAGGATTAAGCGGTAGCCAGGTTTTCGCGGACGAACGACGCGGAAAAAGCTACTAGACAGCGCAACTGGAATTTTTCTGCTTCGCCCTTCTTCTTCTTTTCTTCCCTTCTTTCTTTTTTTCTTTCTTGTAGCTGCACGCTTCGTCCAATGGCAAAAAGCACCGCTTTCTCGTTCGGGCAGAGGCGCACGATAACGGTACGTGTAATTCGAGCGATTTTCCATTGTACGGCGAAATGTGTCGCTCGGTGTTTCCTTCAAGTCGCTTAAGAAGTGGAGCGATTTTCAACTGAAATCGGGAATTCCTTTTCACGGAACCGAGCAGCCCATATACTTTTCGTAGTTGCCAGGCGGAGGATTTCTTGGAAAGCTTGGTTGATAGCCGCGACCGGTGCTTTGACAGCTGACAATCAAAGAAAGGGAAGTAACTCGTGATCGAAGAGAAAAGGATTTCTATATTTCAAAGAACGATGCACGTGATTCTTTGGAAGCGAAGACTCGCTTCAAGGAAAAACTTGCCGGTTTAATGGGAGAGTGACACCTGTCAAAAATCGTCGATTTCGAAATATCTGTAAAAATAAATTAGTTAGAGAATACCACAGTTCGTAGAAATTAGCAACTCGACCGACGAGTTGATTCGTCTTCCTCTTTGACGGGCTAATAATTTTCCACGTCGAACCTGACAGTTTTACTTTTCTTAGTCGTCTCGTTCTTTCGGTAGATCAACGATACAACGAACTGTTTTCAGGAAGAAAAGCTTCTTCGTACACCGATAGATCACGAAGGTAGTCACAAATTCGCGTGACGCCCTTAGGGAACGCTAGAAAGCGCGTCTGACCATAAACGGTCGACTCTACTTAACCGTGAAACGCGCTCACCGGATCGCTTGACGCGATGAATTTTTTGGTGTCTTTGTATCGTTTTACGCTTTTCAAAGGGGACACGTTTTTGCTTTTCTATGAAGCGTATCTCGTATACGGGAGATTCCTTTCCCGATTTGACGGTTCGTCATAAAAAGGCAACGCTTAGCAGGGGTACGGCTGATCCCACGGCACCTCGCGTACCCTAATAAAGCCACGCTTTCGTATCCGCCTACGCGTCATGATTAACAATTAATGGTCGTCTATCGAATACCAAACCCGAGCAGGAAAGCGCGTGCATCACCTGGACGCACGTGCAACCAGCCGAGCCCCAATTATTCCGAGTAACGGACGACCTAGGAACGTGCGACATGCGACAGGCACGTGCGTTTTAAAAAGAACTTGTGACTTTGATTATGCTTCCACGTTTTTCCAAATATATAAGGTAGATAGATAGATAGATAGATAGATAGATAGATAGATAGATAGATAGATAGACATCGTCGTTAAGAATTCTCTTTGCACCACTTGATAAATCTTTACACTTTCCTACTAGCTCGTGAGAAACTGTCTTCCGTAGTTAGAATATAGTTAGAATATAGTATCCACAGTGGATGTGAAAGATATCGTACACCGTTGTATTTATTATAATTAAACTATTTTTATCATTTGTACAAAAATAGAATGCATATAATATGTTGAGAGTTCAATGCCTGTAACATGCCACGACTATGATCAAATATCATCGGAAATTAATCTTATAACTTTAAAGAATAATCGAAAGGTAGCTTATGTTTTACTTGGTCATAAAGCTTCTGCCGGCTTTATTGCTTGCCCTGAGATTATTGATAAATTTAACCCTAATGTTCCTGCAAAACACCTTCGTCACTCTGAGCCTATTGCGAGTCGGATGCCATCATACTTTATATACTTTAGCTGCTTTAACCGTTCGATGCTACATCCCAATAGTTTTGCCTCGTCAGTCGATCTTTTTTCCTATTCTTCTTACTTAGACAAACGTCTACGATAAACGTCATCTCTTTAATTTAGTTCTATTATTCTTCACTGACTGCCTGTTATATCGCTTTGTATCTGCGACGGGCTTTCCTCGTAATTACAGATAGAAAGATATAGAAAATCTTCGAAGTGGCGTACTTTTGTCGTGACTTTTTCACAAACGAAAATCTCCATTTAAATCCTCTTCTTCTCCTCTCTATTCGTAACTACGTGAATTTATACAAAAATGCACAGTTCATAACATTTACATACTAATCAATTCGGTTCGAGTATGTTAAATTTCGTATCATTTAGTAGCATCTATTTCCACACGACCAGAAAAATTTGACAGTATAAAATTGAAACGTAGGATGTGATAAAATCTGATATTATACAGCGAGTCCGTGTGTCTGAATACTACTTTATTCTTCATACGACGCAATTGCAGTTTCATTCTACTGGTAAATTGGCTCGGTTAGAGCGAGTTCTCGGTAAGTTTCGCCGCATGATTAATTCAAAGCAAATGGCACGATTATCCCCACTCGAGAGTGCGTAACGCATCCTTTCTTTGTGCCTCTGTGCACTCCCACGTTTTCACTGTTCACGACAGGGACAAAAGCCTCTAGGAGGTTTTCGCGTTTGACGGCCG
Source organism: Bombus flavifrons (assembly GCF_040668555.2). NCBI lineage: Eukaryota > Metazoa > Arthropoda > Insecta > Hymenoptera > Apidae > Bombus > Bombus flavifrons. The sequence goes on from NC_138453.1 coordinate 8,912,048, forward strand.
AAAATGAGAGTTCTGTCGCTCATAGCCTTTTCGAAGTTGGGAACAATGCGAAAGTAATTAGATGCCGGGTTATCGAACCCGCCATCTGTCTCTTCCAAGGAGGCAGTTTAACGAGAAGTTCAAAGTCATTTCCTGGCAAGGATTCCGCGTCCTGGGCTACGTGAATTCATTTAAACTTTCAATTTATCGGTTTGTGCTTCGGCACGGAATTGTTTGTTGTCTGGTTTGTATCACGAAACGTTCGTTAAAGTGTTTAACAGAGAACTTTCGACCGGTGGAAGCTGATTCGGGCCCTTGTTCCTCGCTACGAATGCCTTTCGCGCTCTATGAGTAACGCCAAGATGAAAGATGCTTCGAATACTTTGCGCAATTTACGCGCCACATTGCGTAACTTTACAGACGCCGGGCAATTAGATACGTTGAAGCACCTGCGTCGCGTTTTGCACCGTGTCTGATCACGATCGCTCCTTCTCTACTGCGAAACGCGCTTAAATTGATCGACAGTAGGTAATTACGTAAAAACCGATCTCGAGAAAAAAAAAGTCTCTAGGAACCGTAACAAATGATGCGATTGGCCGCGATTGTAAAACTGAAAAAAGAGGGCGCAACGACCGCAAACGCTTCTTTTCTCTTCGATCCCGGAGATTATCTTCGGGCCCGAGTTAATCACTTGTTCGGCTCGGTGATTTAGAGCCGTGGTAAGCGTCGATAGTGCAGCGAACTCGATCTTCTACGCACGCTTCCGCCGGAAGCTGCCACCCTGAAAATTATTCGAGCATGGCCGATCGGTTGCGTGATCACGAATGACGTGACGCGTCTATTCTCTGGTCTCGATCGATGAGCCTCAATCGAACAATCTCTGCTTCGTTCCTTCCTCTCTCCGCATGGCCAATGCAATTTAGGTTAATTCTCGAACGTTGCGAGCCTGCTTGCTGCGTTTCCACTCTCGTGATTAATCATCCCATCTTTCTTTCGTCTTTCTTTTTTCTTTCCTTTATTTTTTTCCTCCATACCTCTTTCTTATTACAATAAAAATTTTCCCTGTCAACCAGACGCATAGATAGCGCCACGATATTTCATCGATCTTTTCTCCTTTTTGCGCGTCACCTTTTTGGCTCCTTTACGATCTTCAGGATCATTACTCGGACAATCTACGAAGCAGATCGGCAGTAGACGACGTTGATAGATCGAGAACGCCGTCGACTCATTATGCTGAATATTCATCAAGGCGAAACCTCTTTGCTTGGTGAATTTAAATCGAGTCGGCCAATAGGGTGGTGAGCGGGAGGTAAAAGATCGAGAAACCAATTCGTGACTTACTCGTGAAATGTTTCGTGGCAGATCGGCAATACCGATCTTGACCCGTTCGATGAAAGATCCTCGCCATTTTTAGACGACCGCTCTCTCTTTTTTCCTGGCCGTGTTCGCCGGTCTCTCGACGATCGATATTCCGTTCGTGTGCCAGTGCAAACAGAAATCCAATCTGATCGTACTCTGCGCCGAATCTTTGCCCCTACCTGACCCAGATTATTATCTCCATGGGTGCTCCTATTTTTATTCGGTTGGCCGTGTTGCGTTTGGCACTGAACTTGCATCGTTTTAATTAAATATCAGCCACTTCTGCGGCCGGGAATCCGATTGATCAGCAAAAATACTCTGCACGCTCTTACGGCTCTTCAATGATCCTCGCTCGAAAATAGCGTGCACTACCACCAGGCAATAAGCTTTCGAAACGCGATGGTCGCAGGTTAATCGAAATTACTACAGTTTTTCAAAAGTAGAGTATTATCATCACGAACATGAAACATTATTATACGAATGAATATTATGTTATCGAATCAGAGCGATTTAAACTGTTTTATATTCGTCCAAGATCTGCTAGTATGGACTCTTCAGTAAGGCTCACCTAACAGACCTATACCTTAGACACAATGAGAGAAGAGAGAAAGTGAGTGTTTCCTTAAACTGTTTTATATTTATACCAGAGAATTTCCTATCTTACGTGAAAACTTTAACACTTTGAGGTAGCTTTACTACTACGTGTTACGTTTAGTCGAATACTCGAAAGACTGCTACCAGGAATAGTAGCAGAATCTGTTTGAAGCAGCGTATCGCAGACCTTTTGCGTTAACGATGCAAATGAAATTTTGCGCACGGATTTACGATCGAATATCGTAGTTCATGGAACGACGATGGAAGCGATGTTACGTCCTGATTTTCATCTAAAAGCTAGTAAAATGTAGGATGTCTGGAAGTAGGCGAGCTTTGAGCCGTGCATAAATCTCTTTCTTTTATACGAAACAGAACGAGCCGCTCTTTTCTTCGCCTTTGTCTAACTTCTGACCTCGATAACTCATAGTAAGAAGACAAAAGAACGACGACGTAGCTATTACTCGGTGTCAGGAACCAGAAGGTGAAAGAAACGAGTCTCGAGATAGAATCACGAACAAGAGAAAATTCGAAAGAAACGCTACGAGAACAGCCGATTTGCCGAATAGATAGCTGCTCTAATTTTCCTCTTACTTTGATGTCCAACAAATGGAAGTAGTCTTTGATATCGTTGAAAGCAACGTCCGCGCTACAAGTTGTGCTTGGCGACTCAAAGATCCCATGATTAAAGACGAACATTACGAAAACGTAGAGTCCACTGGTGATTGAATCAGGATCTCTTAAAATGTTCGATGTTTCTCACTCTTTTAACCGTCTTCCACGTCATCTTCTTACAGCGAACGAGCTTATGCAAGTCATTTGTTTCTTGAGAATCGAATATCAATCGAGTACTTGCTCAACGAGATTGAAAAATTGAACGAACAACGATGATGATCAGTTTGACTCATGAGAGGCTCGTATACGTATACATACGTGATCTATTCAATGACGATTTACATAATCAATGACGCTTGGAGATTTGTCCCATTTAGAATACTACATATGTGTGTATACGTTTTCTTGCAATTGGAAAGTCTTGAAAATTGTAGAACACGAGGGACGTGTTTCTTCATCGAGAAAAACGTTTGTATCGGAAAGCACTAAAAAATGAATGTCGAAAGTCGTTCCATCTGCGTATGTAGATTTAATGAAAATCTTGAAGCAACGATTCCACAGAGATAGCCGTGTCTCTCTGTGCAACGTTCGACCAGAATAAGAGTTGAAAGGCAACAAATTCTTTGTGTTCCCTCGCCACGGTTCATGACTCGTACGATAGTATCATTGAAAAATACAAAATCGCTACGACAATGTTAGTAAAAATAGATAAACCGATATCGGCGACAATCTGGGTCAACCGAGAATGAGACTGATCAGGCGAAACCACGACAGAATCGAAATTCAACGCACGACATATCAATAGGACTGCTCTCGGCTTATAGATCGAGTCCAATCCAGGGTGAACAACCGAGAGAATCGCGTTCGTGGCGGCTTCGATTCGATTAAAATCGCGTGACTACTGTTCCAGCGAATCCCATGCGAATCGCGTATGCTCCTACACGCTCGTTTCTCCTACTTTGCTTTTTGGGTCGTCCAAATACGATAAAATGGTAATCTCTGATTATCTTACGGTGTGTCGTAACTCGTCGTTCTGGAATTCCGTGAATTCCTTCGAAATCTGTGTTTCCTCGAATTAACGCTACAACTACCGATCTCTGACTAGCTGAAAGCTTCAAAACTTCAAATACCCGAAGTACAAAAAGAAAAAAACGCTATTCCACGTTTCCCACGTTTTCTGTTTTAGCGCGAATCACGACTTTTAGCGTAGCCTGTGTATAATCGTATCTCCTTCTGAGTAAAAATCAACGTTGATTTTGCCAAAAACGTTCTACGTTTTTTTATAATCCACACGGAGGAAAGTTTGAAATCGCTCGTTCGTTTCAATTGGTTTGTGGTAGTTGTAGCGTTAAAGAAATACTGGAAGAAGGTCAAAATATCCGCAGAAAAGTGGCGAACGGAGCGTGCCAGGGGAGAATAAGATCTCAAATGCGCAGCGAGGCAACGAAGAAATTGTGCAGGCAGCCGTCGGGAACAGCTGGCATCACGGAATGTTGACCTAGTGATCGAGCCGCGAGTGTGTGCTGATTTGACATAACTGCGACGAAAAGTACGGATGAAAAATGCGAAACGGTGGTCAGCCACAGCAGACGGCGGTAATGACGCCGCCGCATTTGAACGGTTCCGCGCAATTCGTTTCCGGCGGTTACGTCGGCTACGTACCACGCCAGTCCTGGGGGCAGTTTCAAGGTCCCCAACATCCTAGGAACACGGCCAGACCTCTGTCACATCCACCACCGCCACCCTCCAGAAGGGAAAGCCAAAGACCCTCTGGCAACGGATCCGCCAACCCTAAGAGTACGTCTCTTCCACATTGCAAACCTGGAACGCACAGGAGTACCACACCTTCGGTGAGTTCAGACAGGATCCTTTATTCTCTCCAGACAGATCCCTCTAGAAAAGGGGAGAAATATTTCTCGATTTCTTTCGTATCTTTCCTTTCGTTTCCCTTTTTTCGAACATCGTGATAGATAACAAATCGATTTGTGATATTTGAGAACACGTGTGTGGATCAGGCGATAAGAATTTTTCCATATCTCATTGATCCATTTTTATTGATTTGTACATTGCGTCGATGCAATCGTTCGATCTTTTAAGAGTCTGATAAAATTACGAATTTCAGTTAGAGAAAAAAGTGTATACGTAAAACGATAGATGTGATAAAGAATATAGAGAAACATGTTTTGCAAGTAGCTTTTGAAACAGAATGTTGAAGCACGTGATACACAATCGTACGTTGCAGCCCGGGTAATATCTTGTATGGTTTCTAATTTTCCATTAGCGACAAGTCATATTCAGTTTGCGGACAATAACTGGGAAATGCGGAATCATCGAAATGCCGAACTGTACGAAATGTGGCCGGTGTTTTCAGCGTATGAGTGTATTTGCGCATTTGCGTCGATAATTACACCGGAACAAAATCTCTGCGTAGACGAAAGTTTGTTATTATACAAAGGCAGTAAGCGAAGCGCGCTTTTTCCTGCATTTTATCGCACATTTATTTGACTTGCGAAGAGATAGATAATCCTCAGGTGAAATATCCGTACGATTCACACTCGGGATAATCTGTTAATGGGATTAAGTAATTTCGTTAATGCAATTGCTTATTGTATCTTTATAGCATCGATTTTACTCGTTTCAGAGTTTTCGTAATTAGTACAGCGAAATTGTTGCGAAATATGTTTCAATTGAACAGCTGTATTAGGAACTGATTTGTCATTCTCAGGTAGTGTCAGATGGTTTACATTCGACTGGTTTTAGTTACCGTGAACCGATCGGTCACGGCGAGAATAAATGTAGAAGACAAGCAACAGAGAAAGAGAAAGGCATGGAAACGAAGCATGAATCTTCTTATGCGCTGCGGGTATCTAGAAAAGCGCAGCGTGGAATACCATACGAGGCTCAAAAGCATCCGTGAAGGAATGTCACAAAATCTACCTGGTGTTTTGCTCGTATTCGACGTTTCTTTGTCTGCAGTTTAACACAGCGACCGATACATCGATGACGTACCACGTAGTGGCCAATTCTATTGTGACCGAACGATTATATTTATTTATTTACTTTACACAATTCTCGCCTATTGACTCAGAACAAACTTCCAGCTGTACATTTTACGTTTACTTTTCGCACTTTCGCCCTCTTTCTTCATCCTCCTGTGTCCACGCCTTTATTCATATCATATACATTTCGCTTGTAGAATATTTTCAAATTTCAACCTTTTGCGTGTAACATAAGCTTATGGTATTACATCGATCCTTCCTCCTCTCTCTCTCTCTCTCTCTCTCTCTCTCTCTCTCTCTCTCTTTGTCGTACTGTTCTTCCTCCTATTCGATTCGTTCCCTACGTTCAATATTTTGCTTTCCGCCCCTCGTTGCTTTCTCTTTCTTACCACTTGCCCTTAACCCCTTTGTCCTGCCCTTTCTTGACGAAAGGATTATATATCAGTCTTACATCTTTAGAATCATGGACACGAGCGATACAAAACATAGAAAACGCGTTAGCCGGACAGACTCGATGGCGAGAGAGCAGTTTTCTTCGTTTTGCTTAACCCCAACCTCAAAGTCCCGTAGGCAACCTGAGACACGACGAGATGCTAGAAAGTGGTCTCGGTGTCGCGTTTCAAGCAATTCGATCGAACGCTTCGGAGATGGACTGCCACTGAGAATGGAAAAGAGAAGAAACGCTGCCGGAGTATGTAATTTGCGGTCGGGCGAAAACCGATATCGTCTGTCTCGTTCTTTTCATTGCGTTTAAAAAGAAAAATGCCAGGCATTTCGAATGGAGATATTTAAAAATGAAAGGATAGAAATTGTTTCTTCACTTGGTCGTTTAAACGGTTATTTAATTATGATCGTTATGAAACATTATCTATCCCGAGGCTGGTTTCTTTTTATTCATTTACACGTCTCGTCGAGAGTAATTGGAAAACTAGGCTCCAGCAAAGAAAGGATATCGACAAAAGAACGTCTTATAGAAATTATCCCGGTGCAGCGAGGAAATACCGGTGTAACAGGATTCTCGAGGACCGTAAGATATCTTGGAGGCTGTGTGCTCCTTTTTTCTTCCCCCTTTCGTACGAGATCAGCCGAGGCCAGTACAAGGTCGACTCTCCACTCCTTTCCTTCGTTTATGTGTCTCCAAAAAGTTTATTTCGGACGACGATGGACCGTGAACCATGTAAACTCTGCGTCATCCGAATTCCACGGATGTTTTTCGCCTGTTTAAAAAACAAGCTTGTGCAGCTTCACTTTCGAATTTGTCAATTTTTCATTTCCTCGATCCATCCGTTAAAAGGAAATACACCCGACCATCCATTAAAAAGAAACGTTCGTTTTAACATTCAGGACCATTAACGTTATAGATATCGATTCACGCGCAGCATAAAACTTCGATTTCTTTCACTTATATACGTGCGGATGTTTCTTCGAGATATTCCTTCAATTTCAATCTGCTGCGCCTGATTGTTGCATTGTGCACCTCATTGTCCATATCGTATCGACGTTCGCATGCCGGCATACATAAATAAACAGCCACGGGTGTGTATCGTACGTAAGTTTGCTGCGAGTTGTATCGTTCTAAGCTGACCGAGGCGCGTGCGCTGCATTAGAAAACACGCTGAACTTGTATTCCGTTAGATTCTGCAGGTTTGTATTTAAACACGTCCACGGGGCAAATATTCGTCTAACGATGTTCATAGCGCGTGCTGGCTCCTTCTTCGCGTATTAATATCCCGACGTTTTATTGTTTCTTCATATTTATGCGTTAACCGCGTAGCCAGAGAAACAGTTATCCGTTACGTAATATTCCAGCGTGTCGCTTCTTCCAAGCGCGAGTTTAAAACGCGGATCTGGAAACGCGGCCCGTTCTCTTTAGAGAAAGAATCCAGGCTTCGAGAATCTTGATGCCAGACTGATAAAGTTAGGAATCGAATTACGAGCGACTGACGCAGCTTTCAAGATAATTAGGGGATAACGTAATAATCGTGGAGGCAACTCGTTTAGGAGAACACGAAATCCAAGGGTTGTATCACGGGCGGCACGCCGTTCCTACGAATTCAGGCGAATTTACCTGGAAAAAATGCTGTCTTCCTAAATTAGAATATTCCGTGCGGCATCTTTGCATCCTTCGTGTCTACATATTCGAATATTTGAAACTCCTCGTATCTTTCTTATCGTTCGAACAAAGTTAGAAAACGCGCTTTATAAAAACTTGCGAACAGTTTTTCTTATTTGTCCCGACCGCTTTTCGGTTGAAGCGAACTGCCGAACAGCGACCACAAACTATTAGGAAACTTCAATTTCGTGCTTCTCTTTGCAGAACGCGTTCAGCTTTCTGCTCCGTTCAAATCAAAAAATACACTGGATTTCGATATTGAAGGACATTAACCAAGGCGGATAGCGCGTCGAACGAGAAACGTCCTTTCCCATGGAATTAGAAACGTGTAGCAACGTTACGCCTTTTAATGCGCGTTTTGATCCCGTTAGTAGAGCGAGAAGCCAGGGTTTATCTCCTTAGGCAAACACGCCGCGGCTAAAGCCACGTTTTCCTGGCGATTTTCGTTTATTTCACAGCGGACGAAGCGCACGCGATTCGTTTCAGCGTGTAAAGAAGCCGGCTCGAGACGAGACGGGCCGGCTCGCGCGCGTTCCACAGCTACGCTCGGAATCACTTGGTCGGGCCCTGAAGTGCCGTTTAAGCTTTAATTTCAGCTGCCTCTCGCGCGATAAATTACTCTCGCAACAAACGAGGTCGAACGACACATGGCGCTAACGCGCGCTCGTTGAACTACTTTCGAACGTTGAAGTTCACCGAGCTGAGGCTCGTCCACGATGTTTCCCGCGCCGGCGCCGACCATTCCTCACGATCGTAAATTGAATTTTTATGGAAATGCCGTTGTAACGGCGCGCCAACGTCACAGAATCTTGTACAATTACCTAACGGCCCCGTTAGAAGATCATGCTGGTCCACTTCTGCCCGATGCTTCGTGGAATTAACGCGAACTCTTTCTCCTCGCCATACAAACAGGCTTCTCCTGTATTCCAATTCGATCGTAGCCTCCAAGAACGCGTCTATTTACAGCGCTGGAAAAGATCTGACCAGGTTTTCCCGATACTTTAATGAATCAAAAGGGAGAAAAAAGAAATCGATCGACGAAGCTGGAACAAGGACGCGATTAAAAATACGTCTTGTGTCACGTGGCACGCTACACCGATGTCTGGATAGGTACGGAACCTATCTCCTGGGGCCGTTACTTTCTCCTCGCTAAGTTAAAGGTCGCTGGTCCCTCCGTTTCCATCCAACTGGACTATATTATTACGTCTTGTTTCACGGGTCGATGATCGCGTAACACTTTGTGAAAACACCACCGAACGTAACGTCGAATGTTTTTCATGACTTTCGCTGCGAAATTACAGGCTACGAATTCCATTCTATTCGCCCGACTTGCACGATAATGTCGTTCGTTAACTACTAGCTATCGAAAATTGTTCACGTTTGCTATGTTCCATACGTTTTTAGTACAAGCGAAACCACTGTGACATTCGTGAGATTTCCAATGTACGTCGGAAGAAGAAGTACGCGACAGTATCTCAATACTCGTCATAGAAGCTTTTGATATTTATATCGTACGTGTTATGCGAACTAATTTGGAGCTTTGTTAACGAGACACGACTATCGTAATTATATCGACGATATTTGAAACCAACCAGAAAATGTATAAGTTACAGGATACTAGTTGACAAATTAGTACACAGTATAAATATGTAGAGTGGTGTTCAACGTAAGAATTAGTAGAAGACTCGAACTAAATATCTTATGTGTGTCACGAATTATTTACTGTTCCAATATTTCGGTGATCTCTACGATGTGTATGCTTACAACGAATATCTTGTAATTTCTATGCTAACAAGATATCAAAATGCTTCGTATAGCGTGTGTCGTTGTTTAAATTCGATAGTGGCACAATTTACAAGATTTGAAATTTGTTTTTATCGAATACAAGGGTTACATTGTCTGCGTTTCCTATTTTTATTTTGTCGTAGAACGGAATATTTAATTCAAAAATGTAAATTTTTGAAATCCTCTTCTCGGATATTTACACTTTTCAAATTGTACCGCTATTAATGCCAAACAACGACGTAATATATCTATAAAAGTGTTCGAATACTTCAATTTCGCGAGCTCGAGAAAACGCCGACTTTCAGCTCGAACTCCATTCGTTTCTTCCGTATCTGAGATCTGGTTACACACTGTAATCCCGCGGCGCCAGATTTTGTTTGCTCGTTCTATTATTGCCGATGTTGACTTTGCTGATTGACCCTAGAACGCTTGTGTCGGGCCCAAACACACAGCGTTAGCTCGTTGCCATCGCTTGCTTCGCTATCGTCTTGTCGCAGCTTGAGCATTAATTTCGACCAGTTACTGGTGTGTTAGTCGAGCGAAGAACAGCCGATATCGGGTAATTCTGAATTTCCGCTCTCCCGGAAATATACAACTTGGTGCTGAAACAAAAGAAGAAAGGCGGTTTCGCGTTCTTAAAGACAAATTCCGTGGAAGCCGCGAGTCGACAAGAATGATAAATCCGCGTTACTGAAATAGACACGTAATGTTGCGAAAATGTTGAGTAGCGTAAGGAAGTTGGCACGCTCCGATGAACAAATTCGAGGATAGATGTGCTTGTTTTGACTCGATTTAGCTTTCAGACCCGACGTCGACGCGACACCAATCGAGCCACGTGTCATCTTACTATTCGTAGCTCTTTCCTCCTTAATTGACTTCGTTATCTTATTTAACCTAAATACTGCTAAATTTCTCGCTTTTATAAATACATTTTTTAGTAGAACATTCTGTGTGTATAAAGTAGTGCCGGCCAAACTGTGACTCTTCTAGATTCTTACTTGACCTAAATACTACGATACTATTCACTGGTGTAAGAAAATTTCTTAATGAAACATTCTGCGTGTATAAAAGAACCACGTCCAGACTGTCGTTCGTGCATTTTGTACGATATTTTCATTTTACCCGATGAATATTCTTCCTATCCTTCCTTTTTTATTTTTTCTATCTATTTTTGGGAATACGACTCTCAAAGATATCTGATAATTAGTATACCTGAAAAACCATGGTCGTCGCCAGTATACAGTCTAATTCTAATTCCATCATCGACTTTCGTACAGAAAATAAACTTTTAGTCGAAGCATTGTAGGTCACCGTACATGGTAGTGATTTTATACAATGAGCGCTTTGGAAAACATCGATTGCTGGACGGCGGTATCGCTCAGTCAATTATATAACATCGAGCAAGCATAACTGGGCTGGCAGCGATGCGAAGCGTAACACACGACCCTTTTAACACGAGGTTGCCGGATAATTCTGTTTCGAGGCGGGTAACTTGCCCATCAGAATTCCTGTTAGTCTCGCGGAGACCAGAGCGTAACACAGAATCAGTTCCAACTTGGGTACAACGGACGTCAACGTCCGCGTGCCAACTTCTCGCTAATTGTCTGACCACGCGCCGCTATAATTCACCGTCTGTGACGCGTCTCGTTCGCAAGATTCTCATAAGCTTCGGCTATTTGTAGCGTAGATTAATTTCCTTACAATTTCCTTAAACTCACGACGATACGATATTTAGTATATTGTTATGTATACATGATTTAGCGATCATCAGTCAGTTCAATATTTTTATTACTAGAGCGGCGCAAAACTATCAACGAATGAACTATTACACGATATTTTGAACAGCAGAATTAATTTTCCCGAGCTAATGCAAATTAACTTTAATATTCTTTCTCGTGCCTTCGGACAATCGCTCTTATTTCTATTCGCAAATCGAGATTCTGACAACGCATCCGCGTTTTAACGATATCATAGGCAAAAGTAAATGAAATTGCTTCAACAAATTGTAGAATTTATTTTCATGCTGGTTATTTGAACTTTATTATTTGTCTTTCGAACGAGGACAAGTTTAAAGTCTGATAATTTGTATTTTTTTATTAAATTCACTTTTGAACTTCTCTGCAAAGATATTCGCATCAAAAATGAAGAATACAGAGATCGAGTAAATTATTCCTCTTTCCTCCCCTCTGTATTATACCAAACTACACCCTTTTAAATACGCTGCAACATCAAAATCAGAAAAAATGAGAATATCGCACTCGTCACCTTTTCCCTCTGTTTTTGAATTAAAAACAAGGAGAATCCTTCTGGTAAGCCAATCTCGGATAGAGCTCGTTTCTCCGTCTATCCTTTAATTATACGGTTATCAGGCGGCGCCATCGAGCTAGGATCCCGAGAAAACCCAGAAGAACCGGTACGGTAGAGTTCTCCCTGGCGCACGATGGTGCTCTTCAGCTTCCCTTGTCGGTACTTTAACCACCTACGTGCCGGCTCTCCGTACCGCTGACACTCGCTAATTATAATTTGTGTCGTAAGTTTCATGCAGTACGCTCGGCAAGCAGGCGGGAAAAGGGGCTAAGATGTGACCGCCCGCCTCTCGACTCCATTACATAGCTACGCCATACGAACAAGCGCAGCTTCTCCCTCTCTTTCTCTCTTCCTCTTTTTGTCGCTCGTGTTCCTGACTCTTGTCGCCCATGGTACCGACCTGCACGCGATTTTCTTTCCTTCTCCCCTGTATTCCGCTGTTTTTCATCTTTCCTCTTGGCACTGGGAAACACGAGTAGCAGCCGGCTCTAATCGCCGTAACGACAGTGGTTTACCCCGGGTGAAAGAGGGCAAGAAATCGAGGCCGCTCGAACTTTGTCGGAACGATTTGTTCTCTTTCTTTTCTTTTTTTTCTCCAAGCTCCTACGCCATCCTCGTTTCTAGCCTATTCGTTCTTCCTTTTTCTTACCAAGTTCGCCAGGAAGTTGCTCTTCCTACTTTCGCCCCTGTTTTCGACGCAATTGATTTTGTTGCGAGACGTTCGTCCGAGGAAAACGTGATTGGAAAAGCAAGTGACGAGATTGGGCGCACCAGGAAGGACGTTAAGTAAAAACGTCGGATCAGCGAGCCTTGGAAAGTTCTCTTACGATAGCGTCCTGTGGCGCGGAATCCCGTGTGCCGAAATTAATACGACGAGAGATGGTTACGCGTAGATTATTTTCAAAGCCATGGAACGAGAAGATTTTCGTCGTGCCGCGAGATGAAAGCGGCGATAAACAGACGCACGCGCTCCTCTATTTTTCTACCCCTTTTCAGAATCCGCTCACGCCGCGGTATGTTTGCAAGGCGCGCGCGTGGAAAGTCACGTAGATAAAAAGCTCGCGTCGGAGAGGCCAGATTGAAGATAGAAAGGGACGTACGGGATGAACGTCGAGGGAGGAAAAGCCGCGACAGACGCCCATGGTAAAATGCAGAAAATCTGCTTTGCAAATTTTCTCGTACACGGCCGCAATCGCCCAGCGTTCGAGAACGTTTCAACGCCTCGATGAATTTACGGAATATCGATTTTATTCCCGCGCTTTTAACGTTCTCCTTCTCGTCCAACGGCCCGTAACTTTCTTCCGATATCGCGATGCTCGTTAATTATTTTGTCTGCGAACGGTTCTCCCGTTGGAACGATAGGATTATTGGCAGAAAAACCACACGACTCATCCTGAATCGTCCGATATATCTTTGAAGCTTGTGCTGTTATTAGCAGATTCGTTGAGCATCTGATTACTCTGAAAGTATCCGACAGGATAAAGAAATATCCGGATGTGTCAAATAACGTGACACATAAAAAAGTAATCCGCGAAACGACAGGTATATTATAGAAAAATCACATCGATCATCGTGTCAACGTTTCTTCGTCATGTTGTGATCCTCGTTAATTATTTTGCGTGTCAAGCCTTCTTCCCGTAAAGTGGTAGATTTATTGACAGAAAAATAACACCGACCAGTGTTTCTTCGCGATATCGTGAATCATTCTGTAATCTTTGAATTTGTGTGTGTTACTAGTCGATCCGTTGAGTATGTGATTACTATTATACGAAAATATTCGGGAGAAGAAAAAAAAGCAGGATATATATTGAAAGTAACATAACACGATAAAAAGTAAGCTATGATACGGTAGATGTATTATAGAAAAATCACATCGATCATCAAGGTGTCAAGGTTTCTTCGTAATATCGTGAATCACTCTACTACTACTACTATTATCACTGTTACTAGCCGACCCGTTGAGTACCGAGGTACTCGATAAGTACCCGAGAGAATAAAAGTTACTCTGGGTCGTTCTACTCGTATATATTGCCCGTATTATTAGCCATATTACTATCGCTGGTAATATAAAGATACTTTACTATAAAAATGCTTCGATTTCTGTCGTACGTGCACTCATTTCAAACACAATGATATTCAATAGCAATACCAGTTTCGTAATAGAGAAAAACCTACGAATGATTCATTTCACATAGATTGAAAGGATGGCTCATCGATTCTCATCCTCGCGTTACGCTGTCGAATAGCAGAAAGTAAGATCGTATGTGATACTAATTCAGCGACCAGGATATCTATAGAAGATTACGTGGCGTCAAATCGAATCAACGGATTATGTATTTAGTCAATCGATATGTGGTATACTACACATTTCTCTGCTATCTACTGTGACATCGCGTGTCATCAGTTAGAAAGGAGCCAAGGAGAACTGCATTTCTCACCGACACGTAACCGCATTCTTTAGCAATCGAAGGACGTATAGTTGAAGAAAGTCGTACGTGGATCTTCTCTGTGAATCTTTAATCCTCGAGGGAACGATGTTCGACGTAATTTTATCCCCAGGCCACTCGACGTCTTCTATGTCGTAGAATTTGAACACCTCGTAACGTAAAACAATGTGAAGAATTTTATAGGCGACTTCCTCTAAAGTATTCGCGTTTTGTCTTTTTTTAACACTATAATGCAGCGTGATGTAAAGATCGTTACGTCGTAAATTTGCATATGAGTAGCTCGGTTCTTCGTGACTTTTAGTGCACTGTATAATTTTCTAATTACGTAGTTACGACACGAATGATGAGTACAAGGCTAGGCTATTCGACCACTGTAGCTCGCGAGAGTATTTCGACGCTCGTAGAAACCTTCTACGAATATATTATTCGTTGTAACGAGATCCAACTGTCAAGATTCTATCGACGAAGTTGAAGGCCAGTCAAAGAATCATGTCGGTGGTTTAATTTCATCTCTACGATGATCAAAAGAATTCCCTCGAGGTGCGAAGCGTTTCGAAATTGCGCTCTCCGCTTCCGTAAGGATGTAAGACACACAAAATCCAAATCTTGATTCCAAATTTATTAAAACATTCCCGTTTATTCGCCAAGTAACATGGAAATCGTAAAGTCGTAAGAAACAAACTTATCATATTTCGCTTGTATGATTTTCAAAGACGTAAGCTCGAATCAAAGTAACGTCACTTTGCCAGCGAATATCGCGGCGCTCTAGCCGATTTCTTTTAATTCGTTAAAACTTTCGCCGCCGTATCGTCCCGGAATTTCGAGCAGCTTGCCAAAACGCGAAGTATTAGCGATCGCAAGTCGTTGCGAAATTTGCTAAAAGTACCGCAATCGCAAAGCCAGACGTCCGTAAAGTCTGTTAAAACTTTCACTATTACGGTGTCCCGATCCTCCGCGAAATTTGTTAAAAAGCCGCGCCCTGGTAAACTTTGTTAAATCCTTCGTTCCAGCGAATTCTCCAATTAAGCGAGACAATGTTATTTCTGTTGCAGAAGGTGGACCCCGAGCTGATATTCACGAAACAAGAACGAATTGGGAAGGGTAGTTTCGGTGAGGTGTTCAAAGGCATCGACAATAGGACCCAGCAGGTTGTTGCCATCAAGATCATCGATCTCGAAGAGGCAGAGGATGAGATCGAAGATATACAGCAGGAGATCATGGTGCTGTCACAATGTGACAGTCCATACGTCACCAAGTATTACGGGTCCTATCTCAAGGTAAGCTCCTCGTCTTTTAATCCCCTCGAATTCTCAATGGGACATTCGTTTCTAATGAAGTTTCGTGAATTGTCTTCTCGTATTAAATGATATCGTTTCATTAGCTACTTACGACTCGATAGACCTAGAAAATAATTCCACCTCCAAATCAATAATTGACAATTTTTCCAACTAACTCAAACAAATGAGCATCATTCTTGGAGAAAACCGACGATATTAACTGTAACGTATCATTACAAATTTTTATTTCCGCATGGATAAACGTATAGCGATTCGACACACGTGTCTCGTGACTGGAAAAAAAAAAAAAGAAAGAGGACGCGAGGCAGAGCTGTTTTACATAGGTACTTTGGTTAATCGGAGTCTGTTGATGCGTGTGCACCGGAGAACAAATTACCGTGATCAGGTTCACGTGTGTGTCGAACGTAAAAAGAGCCTGTAACCGGCGAATTGCGGGTTACCATGGACGAAAAATCCACCACGAGCCACGCCTTTCTGCCACCGTTCCGATTCGATGAATTTTCACAATATTTTCGGAGGTGTAACGAGAAAGAACCCCTTTTTCGTGGGTTACGCTATTACGGACACTCGACCAACACGCCCCCCATCATTTTTCATACGCGAAGAATGGCAAGGGCTTGACGGTCGGTTAACCATCGCTTCCGGCTGGACAGTGTCGCATAGACGCTTCCGCTTCCTGCGGCCGCTTCACCGTGCTCGTTCGAAAGCATCGCGGAATAAAATTGCATCCAGTGACACGGTTCTAACGTTACACCGTGTCCCTTTATTTGTACCTTAAATTCAATTCTATGATTTTTCTCGATAAAATTCCGGATATAAAAATATCTCGAGACAGATGGAAATTCAACTTCCGTGAATTTTTACGCGAACGACGAAATGTAAGTTCGACAGGGAAGCTGCGCACGTTCGATCGCCGTATAAGCTCTACACATAGTACCGTTTATTGGTCGATGTAATAAGCGCAGCGAACTTAATCGCACCGTGTCGCGATCTGCGTGTCGAGAATCTTACGAAACGCAAGATTTCACGGTCCATTAAGTTTCTTCGATAAATAAAAATCTACGTACACGCGTATAGAAATGGTTGAATAACTTTCGTCAGTTTATGACTTCCTGAGCAATAAAGGGGCATCGTGTTACTTGGAGAAGACGGAAGTTTCATAAAGCGTGAGAATTTCTTTTATAAATAATTACGCAGCGAAAAGTTAGGACCTTTCTTGGATTCATATTGAATGGATATTAATTTATTTTCCAAATTTAACGTTTTCAATTATATCAAAGGAATAGTATTACATGTCGAAGCAGTTATTCGTGGAGTTGTACATGGAATTAACAAAATTAATTTCGCGACTGAAAAAGGAAAAAGAATTTAATTTCCTGAAACTGTCGGACGTAGCGAGAGTCGATATCTGCAGTCTAAGCGCTGTTCGATCGAAGATCTTATCTCGTTGCCGTGGGCATATTTCTACCGAACTGCGGACAATCGGATGGGTAATTAACGATTGCTAATGACCGTTTTGCGCGGTCATTAAGGAAAGTTCCTTCCCTCCAAGAGCTTAATATCAGACATCGCTTCATTTCATAGGTAATCATCTTAATTTTCCGCTCCTCGAACCCGGAAACGAGCAGAACCCCCGCCCCTCCCTCTAATCTGCTTCCTCGTTTCCCGATCTTCCAGTGGGAAATCGACTTGTAAACTTGTTTCTACCGTTGTCTTGCAATTAACGTTCCAGTTTCGTCTCTAAAATGCTGAATAATGATCGCCTTGGTTTACTCTTCATTGTCATCAAGAGCGCGATCTTAATCGTTCTTACGTCATTCTAATGCATCTGAATTACTCGTATCATCGAGGGTCGATGCTTGAGATTAAGAGATTAGGCTCTTGATACGTAGAACTTTCCCTGGAATATTAATCAACGTGATTAAATTCTCGTATGATAGAAAGCAAATGTCGGATATTATATGTTAGTATATTTTAACGTAAAATATCGTAGCTTATGCGAAAATCAGTGAATAAAATGATCACCTGGACCAGCGGTTCTTAACATTTTGTTTGATCTCGTTTAAACGATATTTTGTTGTCGCGGTCTCCCGGGACTTGACTCAAAATTTAAATCGGCAATGTGCCAAATATGTTTAATTGAAACACACGTCCACCGCTTACTGACGATTTTGTTGGAAAGAAGAGAGTAAATAAAATAAATGTAAATACAAGTATGAATATAAATAGACAGATGAAATAAATATATACATACTGAACATTTTTATTCGAATAACGAAATAGTAAGTTGCATATGTGTGAGAACTTTGTATGATTCCGTGGACCATAGGTTAAGAACTGCTGGCCTAGATTAAAAATAATCTACGTCCATATATGTCACAGACGTGTGAGTGCATTATAATACAGTTAAAAAGGGATATGCATAGTTACAATAGCTTTAAGCATACGAAGGAATGGAGTTCTTTTAGAAATTTATCTTGTAGACGTTATCCGATGAACCAATTTTATTAATCTTTTTTTATCACAAAGAGCATACACGCATGATATGTTATCTAAAACAAATTGGCGAAGTTACACACGAGTGAATATGACCTGCAAATTAATTAACCAAAATTATTGGAAATTGACACAGTTACCGTACCAACAGTGCTGATAACAAATTTCTAACGAAGCTTTCGCAAAATCTACGCTTCATTCTATATTCCTACGCTATGTTCCCCTTATAAGCATTTAAATAAGCTGGTAAAACGAATCAATTCTTCACCTCGTAAAGCTGTATCCCCTTTAAAAACGTATTATATAAAGAAAGGAATTTCTCACCATTCGTGCAGATAACAGATAAGAATTTCCATCTCTAATCCTATAATAATCGAAGCCAGCGACCAATCCCTCTTTCCCAGCGCGAATCTGCCATTTTACAGTTTGCCAATCGCCGAGCGAAATAAGACGCGTTAGACGGAGGATCCCGTAGGATTGTCGAGTATCAGGAAAAGATTACGTCAGACGCTAGGTATGTCTTTGATAATATCGATCTTTCTCCTTTTTATCTTTCTTTTCTCTCTCTCTCTTTTTTTTTTTTTTTGAATTGCTCAGCGTGTCGCGGTAATAACGGCGTTAAACCGATCCTCGTTCCGTGTGTCGCGTACGATTATATCCCACGGCACGCGGCTATTGTGCCGCCATTAATCACAGCCGCGCGCACAAAAGGATCCTCCATCCTCCGCAATCTCATTCTCGATACCTATTCTCCATCGATGCCACGGAAAGAGATGCGAGAGCTCGAACAAAAGCATCGGCCTCTTCCGCAGATTTCTTCACGCTCGCCTACGAGATTTCATTTTCCACTGTCCCCCACTTTCGCTCGTTCGCACCAAAAGATTCTCCCTTTCCAATTTTTTCTTATCTTCTACCTTCCTTTTTCCTTCTTCTTCTTCTTCTTCTTTCCACCCTTTCAATCCGTTAAGGGTATATGGAGAATTAATGACACATTCGCTATAATTGTTGGCCAAAGAAGCAAGTATGCGTGGCGCCTACGTGGACATATACATCACCGTTTTATCACCGATAGTATCATAGTATAAGTATCAGCACGCTTATGAAATCTTAATTCTCTCGCTGGTGACGCCTTTCCATCACATCATATTTCACGTTTATACGATGATGTTAAGTATGCTATAATCTTGATGCAGAATTCAAAAAAGATTGTGTTATATTGATTTTGTTCGTAGTCATTTAATGTCGACTAACGTGTATATTTGCCTGTGGTAGATTTTAAAACAGGAAATCTGGAGTTGCTCATGTTGCTCGCCGCGACGATTACAAGTAAACGGGTGTTTATGCAAATTTATATTTTTATGCATATGATTAAAAAGATTGGACCGACCTAATTAATCTAGAGTTTTACTAACTACGATTTAAATTAGAAAATTTAGTTAGATACTATAGTTTACCAGGTTGGTGTTATTATTTCTAATAATTTCAACAAATTGTTACTTTTATTGTATCGCTTGCTTGTATGAATACAACATTCTGGTCGATTAATCATTTCCTTCGTAATACCGGTTAATTGTCGTGTTTCGTATGAATCCAGCAGGTGTCGTAATATTTATGAACAGGAGTGTACGAGTCTGATGTTATCGTATAACGGATGTGTCTGTACCTCTCTGGATCTCTTTTCTCCATTACTCGATCTTGCTCGGTTTAGACACTGTTAGTAACTCATTCATGCGATATTTATTTCGTACCGACCATGGACAAGACGCGCTACGTAATTCAATTAAAACTTAAGATCATCTGGTAATCTTTAAAATTACTTTCCTGCAGAATGTTTTACGAGTACTCGTATATACAAATGGAATTATTTAGCTGTTTATATCAAACGATAACAAGTGGACCAGGTATATTTATACATTCTCGAAAGATTTTAAATCTACAGGATATACATTATGTACGAAGATGGAGAAATTGTCCTATGTAAAATACAAATACTCGTAGTACTTAGAGAACGACAATTATTCTCATTCAGGTTTTGTTCTGTTCATAAAAAACATGGATTTGCACAAACATGCGCGTATCATTGATAAGCGTGTACCTCGCGAATTATATTCACAATCTGGAAAACGAAAGAACTGCAGATCGTGGACGAGTTAGTAGCTCGTACGTTTTACACGTTTTACGCGTCGATCAAACTGATAAACGGCAGTTGTCATCCTACAAATCTGCTTCTGCTTTCTTGCTTTCTCCAGTTGGATACATTTTTCATCTACAGTTTTCTCTCCAAGACTACCTCGCCAATATCGATTTCAACCATCTCCATCAGTCTAATGGACTAAGGGTTAATTCAGGTAGTCGTGTGGGCGAGGTGAAGAAAGGCAGCAGCTAAATGAAAGGCAGTATTTTTCCCCGGTTTACGGGCGTAGCCGTGAGTTTTTCTCGTTGCCGAGCCGTGACGCGTTCCGTCTGGTTTCGAAATCGCAAACGAGACTGGGAGAGAGAGCGAGAGACAGAGAAAGAGAGAGAGAGAAAGAAAGACTTGGGATGCAGCATTTTCCACAGGCTCGTGAGAAAAACGTTCGAGAGACATATTTCGACGCTATAGGCAGGTCGAGGCGAGCAATAACAGTCATCATACTTCGGCGACACTCCTTTAACGTTTCTCAATCCGGATGCATCGAGGTTGATGAGGGGCGTCTCGTCGTGATTTTCTTCCTTGCCTCTTTTTCCATCGCTTCTCTCCTCGTTTCTCTCTCTTTCTGTCTCGTCGGATTATTATTGTCCTCCAGCGGCTGTGTGTTGGTTCGGTCTGTGAATGCTGTTCAGCATTATTCCCGTCTTTTCGGGGAGTCGTTATTTAATGCATTCTCGCGTTCCTTCCCCGCGAGCAATTGCAAAACGGCGCGGATTAACAATCAAGGATTTTTCGAGTTCTCGTACCCTCGGTTATTCGATTTAATTGTTCCCGCTTCATACCGCTGTAGCTCTCGGGCTTTCCCTCTTCTCCACTACAATCCTCTGTCTTTTCTTGGAAAATAATTCATTGCTCCCCTAGTCGGGAAATTCATTTTTCTGTGTCTTGTAATCGACTGGAAGGGAATGCCGCGGCAAGTTCACGCGATTCGTACATCGAGACAGCATCCAGGCGTCGAGGATCCTGCTGCTGCATTCCCCGCTGGCGCCTTTCTTCTCCATTATGCTCGGTTCATTGTTTCTCGAACAAAAGCCGATTCTCCGTGGCGCGTACTTACGCTAGGCTCAGACTGCGACGAGCATCTCAGATTTTATGAATGAATAAATCTAATTGGACGCTTATTACGCGGCCGTTCAGCCTCGAACGGTAAATTGCCGGCCTTTCAACCAAATTACGACCCGCTCGTCCTTGCGTTTTTTTTTTTTTTTTTTTTTTTAAATATCGATCGTCTCGTTCTTACGCTCGTTTAAGAAAAGTATCGTTTCGCTTCTGTCCTCCTCTGTTCGCTCCGTTTTCCGTTTTAAGCAGAATTTTATGCAGAGGATGGCGTATATGGGTTAAGCGGATAATCGATAAGGATAACAGTCAGTTGCTTCCTTTTAAAAGTGGGATTTGCTACATACGTCAAAAACGTATTTAACCGATACGTTTTAATTAATTAAATACACGCTCACTGTAGCACGTCTACGCCCGTATCATCGAACGCTATAATTTTCATATTTACGTTTACACGAAACACTTAGAAATTTCATTACAACTGCAAC
The DNA here is from genome assembly GCF_040668555.2 of Bombus flavifrons. Classification (NCBI taxonomy): domain Eukaryota; kingdom Metazoa; phylum Arthropoda; class Insecta; order Hymenoptera; family Apidae; genus Bombus; species Bombus flavifrons. Next base: position 8,933,772 of record NC_138453.1, read on the forward strand.
GAGACACAACTATTACAATCAATATACATCAAACTCGAAACACGAAACAATCTGGTAATACGTACAGAAGTTACGAGTTATGTAAACATGTATCTAGCAAGAAAATTAGCGACATAAATAACCATCTCAAGCACATGATATATTTACCATACGATACCACCGACGATACTCGGTGTATAAGCCTACTTCTATAAGTTGTATGTGTAGCATCTGCAGATCTAAATATTGGGGCCTCAGTAATAGTAGTAATATCTTCAGTGTATAGCGTGTATAGTACTGGCCCCACAACGATGCTACGAGGTATACCTGCTTCAATAAGTTCAAAAGTTCAATAAGTTGTATGTGTATCATCTGCAGATCTAAATATTGGGGCCTCAGTAATAGTAGTAATATCTTCAGTGTATAGCGTATTTGATGCCTACTTATTACTTCAAAATACGGTGTTGATCAATTTGACTTCTGAGAAACTCAATTATGGACGAGAGTAGAGTCCCGGAAAAAGGCTTGCTCGCATTCAGGCAGATGACTTTATGTAACACGCTGCTGTTCCTCGCAACCAAACCTCTATTATTAGTCGACCAATTTTCTAATGGCTCCGATTTGCCTGATTTGACGACGATCCAAAAATAAGCCAAGCATCGCCGCGCCTACTCTAAACAACCACGAATTTCTATTTAGCTATGGCTCACGCCCGTCCCCCTTTTTTCCTAGCAATTATCGCTAATTGTCCGCCGTTCGGCCCATTGAAATTATTCGTTTTCACTCTCGGTCGAGTACCGGCTGTTATCGATCGTTATCGAGTTCGCAGTTAGTTTTCTCTTTTCTTCCTCCGCTCTTCTGCCTGTACTTCTTATGCAAAAATTGTACATTGTACATTTGCCACGTTGGTTTTCAGAATATAGTAAGATTCTATACGATAACTTGTGGTCATCGAGTCAGGAGCACCCAAATGGTGTTAGGATTTTGCAACCATCAGGATGACTCTTAGTATCGTTCAGTTTGCTAGTAAAATTAAGAGATACGAGGACAGCTAAGAAATAATTTGTTATTTACGATATAGCGTAGCGGTTAAAAAGAAATGAAACTTTTCTACATGAAACTAATTGCATGGCAAATCACTGTACGTTACAGCATCACGCAGCGACACCATTTACGATTAAGCGATATTTTTGCGAGTGTCCTGTCAGCCCCAATTGCTTCCACGAGCAATATTCTTCCAGATCAATGATAAGAAATGTCAGCCAGCGACTTTTATTCAACAGCATTTTCCTAGAATTCCACCGTGATGAAATTCTGGCTTTGAGAAATTTCCACGTTCAGAGACCAATCTTGCTACCATGGAGATTTTTGAAGGAACAATATAGATCCAATTTTGCAAGAGGAAAAGAAGTCCTCTGGTAAAATATAACGCGAGAATACCACAAAAAAAATGGAATTCCAGTGATAATACCAGCGCAAGAACGTCAAAGGAGGAGTAAAAAAAAATAGCTCAAGGCCAGGAAGAAAAATGACAGAAATATGTACAGAAGAGAAACAGAGCAATTAACATCGTAAGAAATGAAAACCTTACTTCATGGAAAATGTAAATGAATTAAGAGAGCGATACAAAGGATTTACTGTTTTACATGGAATAGCACGATCGGATGGCTTATTAGTGTAAAATGAAATTGTGGAAATTTGCTCGTCTCATTGTCAAACTTGTTACTGTTACGCAAGAGAATTAATCGGCGTCAGTGACATGTAACTTGTGATTTACAAAAATTACGCTAATACTAGGTCGCGTAATAAGCTTGCCTTTGAATTTTTGTTTAAAAAAAGTGTCACAGATCGTCAGCGTTATATAATCTTATTTTAATTGTATGTTGTTTTCATAATTAACGATTAAAAGGAATCTCTGCATAGATCCTACTAACTCTGACTGACCGACTATGTACATAAAAATATAAATTTACATAAACGTTCAATCTATTTACGATATTGCCACCTGATAATTTACTTCGACCGTGCAAGGCGCAAAGGAAAGAAACGTTTTCGCGGATATGTGAAAAAGGGCGTGAAAAAATTGAGAGACCATCTGGAGTATCGGCGATTATTTATATCTTCCGGTGGGACCAACGAAATAAGCCAATGAAGGAAAGCACATTGGTCTCGAATATCGCGCACGCGAAGATTAATCCCGTCGCATCGTTCATCACTGCCACCGGCACGCCTGCCCTTTTTGTAAAACGCAGGAACAAAAGGACACGCGCGATAGAGAGAAGCAAAATCGGCCATTAATCACACGTTCGTCCGGTGTTCTTTTGCTTCTTCATAGCGACACTCCGCTTTTGCAAGCGGCCTGCTCTCACTCGTACTTCCCATTCACCGATGTGACAGACTGGAAATCGCGCAATATTTGCTTTTTGTTGCGTCTGTTTCAGCTTGTACACCCTCCGACAGCTGCTGTTCGAGCGTGCCTGCTCTACACGATTCAAAAGCAGTCCGATCGTTCTCTCGCGACAAGAATTTGCATACCAGTTGACTCGCAACACGTTCGCGTTAATTCCTCGCCACCGCTCGTCAGAAATTGTAAGATACTTGCAGCGTAGATTTGAAGTAGAAAAGTAACTTTCAACTTCTAACCATACTTTAATTTATTTTCTATATATATATACAGGGTGGTTGGTAACTGGTGATACAAGCGGAAAGGGGGTGATTCTACGTGAAAAAAGAAGTCGAAAATATAGAATAAAAATTTTTCTTTTGAGGCTTCGTTTTCGAGAAAATCGACTTTGAATTTTCGCTCGGTGCGCGTGCACTTTATCACGTCTCGTTATAACGGATCTCACTGTACATCGTTGTCTCGATGGAAAAATTAAAAAAAAAAAAATTTTATTCTATATTTTCGACTTCTTTTTTCGCGTAGAATCACCCCCTTTCCGCTTGTACCACCAGCTACCAACCACCCTGTATATTTAATAATTTTTCGACAACCTAGTCAGATCAAAACGAAGATATTCATCGTGGAAGTTGAAAGTTCCAACGCGTAATCACTGTAACAGCCTTTCCACGGACATATTTTAATCGTCGCGCAGATTCGACAGAGGGCTATCACGATGGATTAAACTTGACAAATTCGTTCATTATCAGGTGACGGCTTCTTTTTTGTTTTTGCTCGCGAGCACCAACAGCGTTTCTCGAGAGCGTCTGAACGCGGCGTTCCAGACGTGACATACACTCGTGACGCGGCTGTTTTTAACGCCAGGCGACATTCATTAAACTGAAAAGCAGTGTTTCCTTCTTCTTTCGTTTCCCTCGTTCAACGAGTATCTCTATCCGCGAGGCGAAAGAATCGCGAGAATAACCGCGTCAAGTGAAAACGACCAATGAAAAACGCCACGGGCAACTATAGCATTAACGTTCTATTTTGTTTTAATCGCCCATTGCCGGTTTATTGGGTGGCAGCTTTCATCGTTCCCTCTGCTAGTCCGTCTGAAATAAACTGAAAACGCTGACGGATGATCGCAACTTCGCCGAACGAGCCAACTTACGTGGTGCCCCTTAAAACCGAGCTGTTTCACTTGGAAAGTAGTTGACGCTTTTATTAGGACCGTGTTTAATCTCGACTCCGCGTTCCTTAATTAAAACCAACTTGCTGACTCGTTCGCTAAACACCAGGCGAAAGTAAAAACGTCGTCTTTGTAGAGAATAACAAATACGACAAAAAGAAGAGAAGATCGAAACGTAACGTTTCTTCCTAATCTTAACGCGACGCACACGCGTAAAAGGACAAGAATACGATTCGTCGCTACTTTCTCGAACGAGAAGACCTAGTACTCCTTCGAACCGTGCCATTTTATCTGGTCGGTGCTTCACGCTTTTATCGGGACCGTAATTAATCTCCACTTTATGATCCTTAATTAAATCCACCTTGATGACACTTGCAAACACCAAGTGAAAGCGGCATATTCTGCCTCGTAGACAATCGTAAGAAGAAGAGAAAGGGAAATTGAAAAGCAACGTTTCTTCCTAACCCTCTACGAGGAGGCACGCGTGACGTTCTGGCGAAATCCTTAGGCGTAAAAAGAACAAGAGTACAAACCGGGTGGCAAAATGAAATCGAAGAAAAGCTTCGTAACAGCTTCCTTCGTACCTCGCATTTACCATGCCAACCCCTTTTCGGTTCTGCAGGCGAATACGTACGAGAGGAAGAAGTGTCTGCTGGATAGGGGAATGATTTAGCAACCCCTCGTTTTACGTCTGAAGATGTGGCCTGGTTGAAAACCAAGTTGAACGAACCCTCGCGAACCGTGGCCACCTACGTTGACGCGGATCTACATGAGAATATAAACGCAACCGTGGCCGCGTTGCGCCTCTTGACCGTAGGACGATGATAAATGGTGCCATTTTATGGGCTCACCCCGTCCCATGAATGTAGAGCCTCTGGTCGAACTGGACACTCCGTGCTTACTACGTGAAAATTATACCCCATAAAGTGTCGGTTGCCATCAACCTCGTCGCAGTTCGTGACGACCAGAACACGATCGAGAAATCTTCAGAAGTACTCTAGCGAGACGTTAGCGCTTCGCGCTTCTTTTTCACCGGTTGATTTATCAGCTCTATGCTTCTCCTTTGGCTAGGCTTGTAATGAATTTCCATTCGCAAATCTTTTTCATGTTATTGTAATATATTCTCGTTCCTAAGTGTTATTTGTTATTTTATATATATAGCTTGTGTTGTCAATACCGTAATATAAATCGTTATCAGTTATGGGATATAAACATAAAATTAAAAATATATATAGTATTGTAATATATTCTCGTTCGTAAGTGTTATTTGTTGTTTTATATATATGGCCTGTGTTGTCAATACTGTAATATAAATCGTTATCAGTTATGGGATATAAACATAAAATTAAAAATATATATAATATTGTAATATATTCTCGTTCGTAAGTGTTATTTGTTGTTTTATATATATGGCCTGTGTTGTCAATACCGTAATATAAATCGTTATCAGTTATGGGATATAAACATAAAATTAAAAATATATATAATATTGTAATATATTCTCGTTCGTAAGTGTTATTTGTTGTTTTATATATATGGCCTGTGTTGTCAATACCGTAATATAAATCGTTATCAGTTATGGGATATAAACATAAAATTAAAAATATATATAGTATTGTAATATATTCTCGTTCGTAAGTGTTATTTGTTATTTTATATATATGGCCTGTATTGTCAATACCGTAATATAAATCAGTTATGGGTTATGAACATAAAATATTTTCTCAGATTATATCGATTGCCTGTGTCAATTTCAATGTTCACACTACGTTCTTCAGTATATTTATAATATAGATAACGCAAACTATTATAAGAAATGGCTAAAAGCAAATAGATATTATCTTTTTATGAAATCAACGAACAATAAACTCTAGTTAATTAAAAATTGGCCGACGATAATTATGAAATAAAGTGCACAATTTATGGATCGTTTCGACGAATCTTCTGGTCAAATTACACCAGCTGTCCTAATGCACGGATATAGCAATCTTTTACCAGTATATTCGGGCTGAACAACAGGGTTTTTCGCTCGATACTTCAACGACAGTCTATATCAGGGTTTAACCAGTCCAGCTGTGAAAGATTACATTGATCCATCATCGATGAATCTACCGAACCGTTTATTTGTCTCCTCCACGTGGTTACCTTGACTATCATTTTTCCATCGCACGGAGATGATGGAGCACGGCTATATAACCGAGTCATCATCCTGTCCTCGGTATCTCGATCCCCGCTTGCTTAATGATTCCTTCACAAGCCGGTGACCAAAGAGCGCGAATCTTGAACATCCTTGTGCAAGCCAGTGATTAATCTGTCGATTACGAAGATGCGATTATCGGATAACCGATGAATCATCCTTACACCGGTGCACAAGCCTAGAAGCACAGTGGATTGGATATCGATGTCGGGTATAATTATCGATGAAGGCGCGGTATTCACCGACACGACACGTTACAGCAACAAAAATTAACGTTACTAATGATGATACATCGTTTGCAAATAGCGTGCATGACTCCTAAATTTTTGCCATCTTAACGCGATTAGTTTTCGAAGGACGAATAATTTTAGTTGTTGATTTAGTTGAGTTTCGTACATTTATGGGAAATTTAAACGATTCTTTTACTATACATATATGTTTGCAATAAATGTCTCGTAATTTTTCTATACATTTCTGATTCTGCTTTCAAATTGACAAATATTGGTTTGGCAACTAAGTGATTGCGGATTTTGTCATTAAGTGGTATTGAAAAAATCCGCAATCATTTAGTTGCCAACCGAATATAATCGTGACAGTCGTGTCTCATTGCGATGCTAATGCAAAGTGTTTCACGTGACTTATAAAATATAAACATTGAAGTTTCCTACGATAACTGTTGAAATATTTTCATGAGTCAATCGTCTTGTAATCTGCCCTGCCTTGCGTTAGCGTATCGAGAAGAAAGATTGGCTAACAACCTCGCGGTTAAGACTGACTGACAAAGTTCCCAGACACAAAGAGCCATGAACGTTTCGTACAAAGTGGATCTTTCTCTGTTTGCAGGGAACGAAACTATGGATTATTATGGAGTACTTGGGTGGCGGCTCGGCCCTGGACTTGATGAAGGCCGGTAACTTCGAGGAAATGCATATCGCGGTGATATTGCGTGAAGTGCTCAAAGGACTGGACTATCTTCACAGCGAACGAAAGCTTCATCGCGATATTAAAGGTGCATTTACTTGTCAAATAGAAAAGACAACTAGACGAAAAAGGCAATTAATGGGTTTAAGCTTGAAATAGTACAGTGGTATCTTTCGTGACTCGAACAGGATAATAATTTTGATTGTCGCAGGATAATTGCAAATGAAAATTTTGTAACTTCAAGCCACGTACTTGGAAGCAACGAGTTCATTGAATTTTTGTAGAATTTCTGCGTGATTTTCACGCGTCTTTAAATCTATGCTCTCTCTCCGAAGCAAAGTTGCATTTATTTTGAAACATCTTACAAACCGATCATAGAGACTCGTTTCTAAGAATTTTTCAAGATTTTTCCAAAGCCTAGAAGAACGTAAAATATATTTATTTCTGTTTCTGACTATAATTATTATTGTTTGTCTTTCAGCTGCAAACGTTTTGTTAAGCGAAATGGGCGACGTGAAGCTGGCCGACTTTGGTGTGGCTGGACAGTTGACCAATACGACCAGTAAACGTAACACTTTCGTCGGAACGCCATTCTGGATGGCACCGGAAGTCATCAAGCAGGCTTCGTACGATTCGAAGGTAATCATGCAAAACCACGGAGAGCGATAATATTCCCGGGAATTCTGAATATTTTTCATCTTCGCTGTTTCTCCTACTCGAGGCCATTGCTCGCAGGCTACAGTCCGGTCACGTATCCCAGGAGATTTAATTTTATTACCTGCCTCTGACTTTCCATCCCTGGGTTCAACGTGGTTACCTTGTTTACCTCTTCGCAGCCTCTCTTGCAGACTTTAATCTACCTCCTTTCTATCCGCACACGCTCTGTGTACAAAAAAAAAGCCATATACCGAAGACCCAGCAATTCTTATAACATTCGTTTCAATAGTAAAACAAAAAGAAATCAATTTAGGGGCTTTTTAAAAGAGGTTTCAAATTATTAAAAATTAATTACATGGAAATTTCTCTTTACTTCGTTGGTACAAAAAGAACAAAGATTATCACGATCGTTACAATTATCAATTACCAATTTAGGTATTGAAACGCAACAATTTATTTAATTCGATATTCCTTTTATCTTGAGATTCCGCCAGAAAGCTCCTCGGTTATTAAATTAACACGAGTGCAGGTTATCCTTTGAAAAAAAAAAAAAAAAAAAACCATAGAATCCCGTTATCCATACCTGGACAGTCCTCGTGAACAATTTCTGGAAGATGCAAAGAACGGTCACGTTGTCATTATCGCGTGATTAACACCTGACGAGTCGTAAAACGAAGAACGCTTATTCCACAGGCTGACATTTGGTCGCTAGGCATCACGGCGATCGAATTGGCCAAAGGAGAACCTCCAAACAGCGAGCTGCATCCTATGAGGGTCCTATTTCTCATACCGAAGAACAATCCGCCCCAATTAACCGGAAATTATACGAAGCAATTCAAGGAATTCGTCGAGGCCTGTCTCAACAAGGACCCTGAAAACGTGAGTTGATTTTCACATGCAGCGACGATGTCTTCGTCCAACAGAAGCTACGCGCACGTATCGCTGTACTAATTTTCGCTGTACGAGCACGTACTTCGTAGAGAATGTTCGTTAGAACTAGTACTGGGCTTACGTCTCTAAGTAGGTTCAGCTGTCAGTAATCAGACTTATTCTCGTCATACGCTGTTCCGTATAATTACTCTCTCTATTCTCGCGATTCAGAGGCCAACGGCGAAAGAACTACTGAAGTTCCAGTTCATCAGGAAGGCGAAGAAAAACTCGTACCTGATCGACCTCATAGACAGATACAAAAAGTGGAAGTCGCAGCGCAGCGAGGAATCCGAAACGGAGAGCGAAAATTCGGACTCGTAAGTTTCCATTTTCGTCCGACAGTTATGACTCATTGGCTACACCGTGGATGTTTATGCATTTGTTGGAAATTTAAACGTCGAAAAATCTGCGCAACTCGTATTGTAATATGCAAAATAAACACACACACACAAATCAAAGCATTCGGTGTAATATTTAATACTCAATAACTGAGATGTAGCTATTTCTATGAAACTGACTGGTTTGATATGCGGCCGAGAGAAATTGTATTTCAACCAAGAAAATTATATTTCTGCGTGTAACGTGTTGAGACAAACACGCGATGAAATTTAAAACGAAAATTCTTATAAGAAGCGATTGAAACCAGTTATTCTGACTGATGGATGAAGGATGATTATTCAATTTCTTAGGTTGTGTTCATGAAAATTTGAATTCGCACGGACAACTGCAGTCCGTATGTTCGTTCCATATGTCCATCAGCTTCTGAAGCATGAGTCGGAAATACGGCGATTTTATGAATTTCAGGGAGGAGTCGAAACAGGATAGCGACATGGACGAGCCATGGATAATGACCGTGAAAGGTCCTCACGGGGTGAAAGGATCCGTGGTGCCTATGCTACCGCTCGACGAACAGCCAACCTCGTTGACCATCACACACACGCCGAATCACAGATCCACGAATCACAATCAGCAAACGAAGCCACACGCGAACGGTGCCTCGAGATCTCCACCGAAAGATTCCACGTTGAATCATTACAGAAGCGAGTCGAGGGATTCTGTACGCGATGGCCAAGCGAAACACACGCCGGTGAGTGTCCTCTGTTTCATAAAACTGCAATCGAACCCGATAGCCGGGCGAAGATTGTCTGACGAGTTAAAGAACGAAGAGGAAGAGCGTCTCGTAGACGAGGTACGGCGGACAGGCAATATCCCGTCGTGTGACGCAAGGCGAAGTGGTTTCGATCGATGACTGTTTTTTAATATCGTTGGAATTTAATCGTATGTTTCAGTCCCGACCGCACGAGGCTGCGCCACCGCCGCCCGTGGACACGCGAGAAAAACGAGAAGACCGAGATTACAGGGACTTCAATCGGGATTCCTCGTTGAGGGAATTGAAGGAGATACGTGACAGCAGAGACAGCAGGGATAGGGAACGTGATAGAGAAGGACGAGAAAGAGAAAGGGACAGGGATAGGGACAGAGACAGGGAAAGGGAATTCAACGCGAAAGAGAAGAGGAACAGTAAACCGGATGTACCTGTCGTACCTATGGTGGACCATAGGCCCGGTGAAGACAAACAGAGACCAAGGAGCTCGCAGGAACTGAAGCATCCGCGGAGCGCGGCTCTTTCCGGTGTTGTTTTACCTCTCCTTTCCGAGGTAAATGTTTCTTCTAAGGGAGCATCGAATGTTTCCTGTTGTTCTTTGAGATATAGGTGAAACTAAAGTAAAGTGGAAGGAAAGCGTAGCCTCTTAAATATAACAGACTCGAGTTTTACTTACCTTTTCGCTTGTAAAAGATTGCACAGAGAAATATAGAAAGTTATTCTCTGTTCTATATACGTTGTTTGTATTGTAACATGCAGCTTCAACGGAAACATCAATATTCGGCAAGAGACAATAATGGCGAGGGCGGAAGCGGCATTGGCAAAAACGGTGGCGCGATAGAGGAACTACGCAGCGCGTTCGAGACAGCGGAACGCACTTCGCCAGGAATGACCGAGGCTCTTATCAGGGAACTCTTTAAGTCTTTACTTCCTGCCAATCATTCGGAAGGTTGTCTGTTTATGCTGATGGAAAAAGTAATTCTAAGGTAACATTAAACTTTAGCAATTTGCTCTTTCAACGTAAATCGCGTCATCTGTTTTCACAGATTTTTATCGCATTAAAGGAATTGCATACGTTCATTTGTTTCTCTTATTATTTTCTATCATCGCAGTTTAACTTGTTAACCGAATCGTTCCTCCATTAAGATCTTCTACGATCATGGAATGAAATATTAATAAAGAAAGACGAATTTCAATTAGAATTCGATTTCAGCCCTGATAAACTGAATATTATAGCAGCGTATATTTACAATAAATGTTTTGTAGCTTCAAATTGGTTTCGAAATGTATTATTTTATACAAATATAAAACGTATAAATTCACCTATTTTCGCGAATCACTGTATGCCTCAAAACAGTTAATTAAAAATAATTATTCGAGTTAATCCGTCATCGCTGGTTAACAGGTTAACAACTACGACATTGTATTTAGCGTTTCATTTGCATCGTCAAAACTATTCATCAGAGTATGAAGTTGTAATTTTTTTCAGGGATACGTAGGGACGCGAGAGGGCGAGGATTCGCAAGAGATTGTGGTCCGAAAACATCCTAACGTTGTAACGATTCGTTATTTCTCGTTTAAACAGAGTTATTATTCCGTATGATGCCGGTACGTTGTTAACCGGATCCGAGCATGAGAGAAGAGTAGAAGAAGAACGTCGCTGCAACGGCCAGGCCGTTTTCTTTCCCTTCGGTCTACAGAGACTAGACTCGACAACAAAAGCTCGTTAAATTGTAGCTTTTATCCGATTATCCCGTCTCCATGTCCAATTCAGCGCGAAGTGCTCGTTAGATAGAGAGATGAAAATATTATAGCGACATTTTGCCGCACCAAAAATTCACTCATTTTATGAACGATAATATCGACTTTTTCCGTTCAAAGCAGAGCAGAAGATTTAGAGATTTATCTACTACAGTAAAAGAAAAAAAAGCTAGAGAAAAGTAAAAAAAAAAAAAAAAGAGAGAAGAAGAAAATTATACCATCCAATTGCCCTCGCGCGAGGGTTACAGTTACCGTTAAATCTTAAAAAAGATATTAGCTCCCCTCCCCCCGATCGTTAAAAGTTAGTATTTGGAAAAAATTAAGTAAAAAAAAAAGTGCAAGAAAAATGTAGGAGATAGTTGAGAAATATTTTTGCAAATCGTGCAACCACCCGTTCAGGATTCTTTGTACGTTCTTCGTGTTCGGTATCGACGCAACCATAAAAGAGCGGATGATATAGCGTAGGGTACAACCGTGGTCCGATGGATGGTGAAAGGGTATTCGTTGAAGGGATCTTGCCTCATTGTAGATACATCCGGAACGTGTACTACCATTACGATTTTACTATGACATCATAGCCGAATCGTTGCCAATCGCAGTTTCTTTCGAGCGAGTATTCGCGTTCGAAGATCGTGCTTTTAGCGGACAAAAAATTCGAAGATATTTATTTTAAACCGTAGAATATTCAGTCCAGCAACGTAGAGAAAGATTTGAAAGTTAGCAAGGGGAAAGTGCTGCCCTTTAAATAAATGCCTTCCCGTTGCATCCTGCGTTGGTGCACGTTCCGGATTATGGAAATAAAATCGAAGGAAGGGAGAGTGCCTCTATGTCGGAGGCTTTGTAAATATGTATGTAGCACGATAAGATAGTCTTATTGTTCTAACGATCGACGTCTCTGCCAGTCGGTTGCGCAGCTCCGTAACGCGATCCCGTTTTACCTTGATATTTCTAGTACTATTTTTCCGTGATTGAACGAAACAATGAGAAAAAGTGAGAGAACAATGATCACGAGAAAATTCATGCGTTTATGATCGAGGTCTGAAGCGTACACCCGGTTCGGGAGAAACGAAAATTAGTGTAAGCGATATCGATCGAGTAGTTCATGCGAGTGGTAGTGCACGAACCACACGAAAATGTGCTTTCTTTTTCTTGAGCTAAAGTTCTTCCACTAGTTTCATCCGGGATAGGGAGTTCTTATAGTCGAGCCGTTCCACGATCGAGCCTGAGCTGTGATAACTTCCGCGGGACGTCGGCACTTAATCCACGTTGTTTGTAAACTAATGTATTTTATAAAGTATATTATATAGAAAATGAAAAAAAAGCGGATGGAAAGAAAACACGAAGAGATTCCTCGTAATGATCGAATAGACAGAGAGGTTTAATAAGAACGAGGGAGTCGTCGTTTTAACGCAGGATAGCCGCAAACGAAACGAAGTAGCTATTTGCGACGAACGATCGTTTCTGCGGAACGTTTGCGCGCTGTCCTGCACCGTGGAACATTAGAAACGGAGGAAAAATCGTAAGAGGGTGATAGAGTGCGAGAGAGTGAGAGAGTGAGAGAGCAAGAGGACGCGCGTATGTGTGGAATACAAGAGTGTGTAAGAGGAGAGAGACGATTTACGACAAAACGAGAGGAAAGAAAATACGAAAAAATGTTTAGCGCTGGACAAAGGTAAAAACTAGCGTAAAAATTATAACGAGAACATAGTATTAATTAACAGGGAGTCGTGCAGAAAAAGAGAGGCGACTGAGAGAGACCTAACTATCGTAAGCCCGCAATACAATATCACGTAGTTGCGTTTTATTCCAATCAGCGAGGCGATCAATGGAAGAGCCGTAAACTCCTACAATTATTATTGTAATATTGTCAACGACGACGAACGAGATAATTGTTAGTACGTGAACACCTCTGATCTCCGCTCTACCACACCCCCTTTTATTCTCTTTTCCGACTCGTTCTCCTGCCGCCTATAATATTTCTTTGTTTTTCACTCTTTATTTCTGGCCCGAGATCGAAAGAGGAGACACACGAACACATATACAAATACACACACGCGCGCGTACACACACACACACACACACACACACATACAGAAATACGTAGGAGGACTTTACTATTCTTCAGTTGAATTTACATTAGTTAATATCACTACACTCTATTGTTAATATTATGGATTTATTCGTCTTATTGTTGTTTCACCGTTGGGTTAGGTTCTTTTCGATGACTTTTACGACGGTCGCTACCCCAGTCATCCTCATAAAGCTGCCATAAACGCTTACCGGCTACGCTCTAATAAAGAACTCAGAAAACTCGAAAGACTTCAACGAATTATCTTCCCGTATCACTTCTTCCGATCCTTTTTGCAACGAACGACACCGATTCTACGAAGAGAAGAAAAACAACTTTATCTACAATTATATTACTCGTGAAACGTTTAATCCTCTTTAATAGCTTTAATTGCTCACAAGCATGCCTGTGAAATTGTTTAGTCGCGAATCGAACGTATGGCTGTGTAAGCAGTATATGTTTTAAAGAACGTCAGGGATCTGAGGCGTAGCGGTCGATCTTAACATTCAAATCTGACTAATCGTTAAAAGGAATAAATTGTAATTCTCGAAGGGGTGGTTCACTGCGGATTATTCATGTTCTACGCGAGTATCAACCTCTCATTATCGTTCGACGGCTTTCATTTCCCTTGATAGCAATAAATTAGATAGCGAAAGTAGACGTACCGATAGCGTTTTTAAGAAAAACGGAACTGACGAATGAATTATTTAGAGACGCTACCAATTATTAAAGAGTTCTAGAATCGAAATATTCAAGTTTATCGCGAGTCTCTCTAAATTTGTGCACGCTCGTACTTCCGCTGAAAGCGGATTGAAAGTAAGCAGATTTCCACGTGAAACATCAAATCGAAACCTCGTTTCTATCGAGATTTCTATCGTGTTTTACTTATATTTTTGCATAGCCATACGTAACGTTATAAGAAGCTTTTTACGTTCCCCTTTCTACTTTTCTTTTTTATGTTTTATTTTTTCCCATTTCTCGAACGTTCAAGCTACTTTTCCCTTGTAAATCTTTCGACAGATCATCGTAAGAGAGCTGTGATTTTGAATTTTATTTTTGAAGATCGTTTCAACTTTTGCCAATAGGGAGTGAAAAATTCGAGAAACAGAGATCGCTACCGTTTCTCTTAGCAATTTCAAAGAAGCGCTGAAGAATAATCATAAATTGCACCACGTTCAATCCGAATTACGTGTCCTACTGTAACCAGCACTCTTCTTTGTATTATATTCTTAGCTATTATCCATAATATATTCACCGTTATAACATCGTGGTAACAATAATATTACCTATCGACGTAGAATATAAATATATAAATATATATATATATATATTTTTTGTATTTTACTTCTACCTTGGCTGCATTGGACTGTATCATATTGATTATATGTGGCATGCTAAGGGCGTGTACAAATACGAAATAAAGATCAAATAAATTACGATCGACGACACTCTGTACGTTTCTTGAACCGCGTTTTATCATTGATAAATTTATCATTGATAAAATTTAGAACAAATTTAATAACCATAGAATACATAATCCTTATAAATATGGAAATTAGAATATTATTTTCGTTGCTGATTCAAACGACTTAAGATATAAATGCGTAATGTATGCTACTGAATTGTAAATTTCTTGGAGAGACAAGGCTGCACACGCCTCTCTTTTTTCTTTCAAAGACTATTTTGGAAAGAACGTTCTTTTATCGAAGCGACATTCTTGCGTGTGATAGTCAGATATAGGATCCACCGTGGAAGATTTATATGGATATTCAATACCACGAGGTAATTGGAACATTGCAAAACAATACACGTGAAAACCCACGTGCAGTTGACGGTCGCGTTTCACCTACGCTGCAATTGGCAAAATCTTGCGTCACCTTCGACGATTCGATCATCCTGGGTCATCCTTCGCGCGTTAGCAATTTTATCTTGTCATCCACTCGCCGTTACTAATTAAAGCCTCGAGCCATTCATTTTTTCAAACAGAAATATTCAGGAACGATACTAACCGCAAGACATAAGAGGAATCACTCGAAGAGTTAAGAGGAAGCCATAAAAGGAAACAGACAGTAAATCCAACAATTCCACAGGTATTAAAAACGAAGTCCAAGGAACTCGGTGATTTAGCAAGGACAAGAAAAAGACTAGTATAAACGTCAACATATCTTTTTGTTGAAATAAAAACGTACAACACTGCGATATTCAAGACTTCAATTAGACAATGGACAGTTCATAGAAAAATAAATAAACTCCTCTTTCTCCATCAATAAACGAACAAGATACAAGCAGAATAATATCAATAAGAAAATCGCACCGCCTCGTTTTAAACGCAGTGCACGAACCTTCCTTATCACGAGCCCGGTCGATAAAAGTCAGTCTATGGAAGTGGTCGGACGTGATTACTGAAACGCGAGAGTACACTGGTGGAAAGCGCAGGTCTGCCAGTTCGCGGGCTAGGTGAGGGCGGCCAAGGGGGATTAAGAGGATAGGGATTTCCTCGACGCGTTTCGATGCGGTAGTCGACAGCATCCCGCGGGTGGTCGCGATCGAACAGTCAGGGGCGGGAGAGCTGTCGAGCAGAGGGTTCAACGAGGAACCCCTGTCTCCTTCTCTCTCCCTCCTCCTTGGCCTGTCCACCACGAATTCGAAGGTAGTAGGTGTTTTCGTAAAAGAGAAACTCGCGTTCGACACGTGATCGCGGATAAAGTCGCCGGACTCTGGTGCGTCCATTCGTATCTCTTAATTGATCGTCGGCCGATTTTCTCGTCGAGTAAACGCGAAGAGGACGACGACGCCCATCGAAACGACTAATTCGAGGGAATTGAAGAGGCCGGTCGAGCCGCAAACTCTCGAGGACAGGGAATCCTGGCACGCCTCCAACCTCCGTCTCTTCGACGACGCCGATCTGGCGATGTTCGATGTCAGCACAGCAGACCGCGAAGTGTGTCGTTGCTATTTTCAGGTAGTACGTATCCCACGCTGCCACATACGGGCTCCGCAGACTTCGTACAGCTTTTGCAAGCTTCAAGGCCTCTCCTCTCTATTATCTAACAAATACGCTGCCAGTAAATGTTGCTCGGTAGCTAGGAACGCGCGCGACACTTTCAGCCTCGCACATTTCTCGTCTCACCGCCAGACAGGCGGCTAGCCGATTGATTAACTTTTCACGAGACGACCGCGCGCCTATACGCTTCCGCCGCGCACGTGCTCGCTGAGAATCCCCGCGACTGGAGTCGCGTCTCGTGCAAACACCTGGCTTGCCGGCTCGTAGAAGCATACAACGTCCTTAAGCTTCGATTATCTTCCGATCAAATTCAATGGGCGTGGATGGTTTCCGAGATAGCGGAACGCGTAATGGATTGGTGTTGATATCGTATCGGTTATTGATAAAATAATTGTCGAACGCGAAGTTGCAACGCGTTTCTATAGAATATGCGGAGAATGTAGTTTTATGAGTGAGAATATTAAGGAGAGGAATCTTTATAACGTAGCAGAAATGATGTTTCATAACTTGGGATATTAAGTCACGTTGTTTTATATTATTCTTACATGGAATTCTAAAATTAAAGTAATCCTTCGGTAACGCCCGAAAGTTGCGAAATATTTCTTTTGTAAGAAATTGAGGATATTTCCAGTTGTTTTATTACAATTTTATGACAAATTAATATCGTATGTAGCGTGCTATGCTCCACATATTATTTGACCGAACTAAAATTAGAAGAAAGAGGAGATGGAAAAGTTAGACAGGCAGAAATTTCAAAAAAGAAACAATCATCTTCGCTCGATTTATTAAAGTTTAATAAAAACAAAACACGATAGTCTAGTACAATTTATCTAAGCCAGAACGAAAAGAGAAGAAGAAACAGAGAAGCTAAATTGATGGAAATTCACGATCGACCGATATTTAGATCGGCCCGACGACTAGCGTTCGGTAAACCATGACGGCACATAGTCGCGTATAGGTATTTACGCTTTAATTACTTATTTTTTTCTCGCCGCTCCAAAAAGCCACCGATGTGTAATAGAGTCTTTTGTGTGTCGAGTGCTTGTGTGTGCGCGCGTAAAGCGCAACGATCGTACGTCAAAGCCGGCAGTGAATCTCCGCGAGTCGCAGAGCGCGGACGTTACACCGCGGCGAAGCCACGTGAATACACTACGGTAGTGCAGCAACGAGCTCCTCTGATCTTCTTTACATTTTTCCGCGTCTAACTCGCGCGTTTCACCACGTGGCTGTCGAATTCGTTACAATTCTCGAAAAAAAAAAAAAATGCTCATTGCTAGTACACTTACAAGTGGCTATAGTCTCTAACAAACACCTATCGTCTACGCTTTGTTCCTTCCAATTCATGTGCTATATCTGACGAGTTCTCCTATTAAATAAATAAGCGCGTCGTTTAGTTATCAAGTTGAATCGCCCAAGCGTTGCTGACGTTTACCTTGTAACGTTTTATTTTTATCAAGATCGATACGATTTGCCGATCGAAGCGAAGCTGACAATGCAAGTCCAGCGATTAGTTTACTACGAACCGTAGAACGAAAATGTTACGACAAAGGTGATTTTCGTTTGAATATAACCGCTGGTTTATTCGTTCGTGACACAGTGCGTCTCCAATGGGTTGAACAAAGTTTGTTAAACCGAGAAGTAGTCTCAGAATGCTCCTCTCGGAGCATCGAATTATTCCGTACTTTCTTTTTAATTAGAAGTTGCGTCTCGGAACACAGACGGTGCTCCTTGCAATTATGGAAATCCATATTCCGGTTCGACGTAAGCTCCTGTATTCTTTCGAATTAATTAGCGACTTAATTGCCAGACGAATCCCCAGTTTCGGTCGTAACGAAAGCTTTCGAGTGCATCCGATGGAAACGCGCTAGTCTCTACAGTGACAACGAGCACGAGCGCGCGATTCGATTTAATTTCTCGCCGTAGGTATTCGCCAATGCGAATAGTTTCTATGATTTGAACCGTATCGTCTCTCGAATGGAACAGACGAACTCGTTTCTTTACGCTTTTCTACCCGTAATACGATTCCTCGTGCTTACAAAAGACTGAAAAACCTATTGTTGCAACGCTGTATGAAACGTAAAGCGACACCCTTCAATAGAAAATTAAAAAGTCAAGGGAAAATGATTCGCAGAAGCAAGACGCTTCTGGAGCAAACATCGAACTGTTTGAAAAATTCGTACTGTGTTTCGTCAATGATACATATATTACTTTATATATACTTGTTGCAAGTGGTGCAGCGTATTCGTTCTACTTGAATACTAAAAGAAACTAAAGAGAAATAAATATGTACGTGAAATAGATTAAGCGTGAAAACGTCCTTTTTCAATAAAATAATAGTGGATCTTGTGTATGGATGAAGAGCAGGCATAAAATATTAGATTTTAACTATAAAGAATTCCATTAATTATATTCAATTCCGTTTGCTGAATGAATCGCTCAGAAGGCATGTAATCAACTCCATAAATTAAAGTACATACAAGGCTGGCGATTATAATTATCTTTTTTAATTCCCTTTGAAATTTATCATTATTTGTGCTATCTCCTCGTGATAAATAAATTGATAAGAATGATATTTCTTTTTTGAAACGTTGAATATTAATCTCGACAATATGAAAGCAAATAAGAAGCTATTCTTCTGTAGATACACCGGTTAATTTTCCGGCTCGTAATTGTCGAGCGAAAAGAGTCTCGAACCGATTGCCTGAGCGCAATTGTCTAATGTAAGTCAGGTCGTGTATTGTCCTCCTTCTAATCATAATTGATGATTGCGTAATCAGAGCTCGAAAATAGGCGTCTCAACAACGTAGTACGGTGGGTGTCACAGAGAAAAGTTATCGTTGACGTTTAGCTCTCTGTTTAGGAAATTGGGATCGTTGCAGTTTAACGCGATTGAAACCGGAGATACGTCGCGAGTGAAGCCGCACAAACGAGCACACGAACTGTAGAAACTACGCGCGTCGAAAAAGGGAACAAAAAGATCGTAAATCTGATGGGGAACAGGTTCTCCTATACGTCTTTTGGAATATGCAAAGTGCGAGAAGCGCGCGAAAAGACAAACTTTTTTACAAAATAGAGCGACTGCAAGTTTTTTATACCAGAACACATCTATATTTGTAGACCCTTTTTTCGATATATTTATTCTGTAAACGGTATCTTAACAAGGCGCGAGTGTGGAATGGATGAATCAAGTAAAAGAAATTACATTGAATACTGCAAGATTTTATCGGCCAAGAGAAGAAGAAAGGAAGACCGGTGTCTGGATCAGGACAATTCAATTAATTATCGTGTACACGAGTGCATCGTCAGACGCGTCCGTGTCAACGGATAGACGTTGTTTTCTCGTGGAATGAATGAACGTGACCCTTGGAATTCTTATACGGATATAGAGAGTAGACGCACGTGCTTCGTGAATCGACCAAGATTTGTGATGGCCGCGCGTGCCAAACGCTTGGAGGAATCAACCGTTATGACGTGATCCAGCAGCGAGAGGAGACTTTAGGTGGAAGTAGCTCAGGAGGATTCCACGACTATTTTAAGAACGTCGATGAGCATAGTTTCTGAGAGAAAAGTGGAAACTGACACGCGCCGGGCATCTTCGATAGTCGATAATAATACAGCGGAACAAAAACCGGGAAGAAAAACAAACATCTCCGCGTAACAGGTTTTACATTTTTTACTATTTTTACGATCGAGTAGTGTAATCGTGAATATAATACGAATCACATAAGTGGTATCGTAAAAAAAAGAAAAAAAAAGGGAGAAAAGAAACATGGAGGGACGATCAAAAATCGAACTTGTCCGCGTGCCTTCGAACGAGCGCGGCGGTAACTTCCGATCCGTGGACGGTGGCCGTGGCAGTTATAACTACGTTCGTGTAGGCACGTACTGCCCGGAACCGGAAGTTAAAGTGGTAGTTTGCGACAGCAAACCGCCTATCGAGCAGAATCGGAAATTCAAAAAGTACGTACATCACCCTTCCTTTCTTTCGCTGATACTGGCAATTTTATTTCTTACTAACGATAAAATAACGTTTCAGGCACTTGGGACCAGTTTCGAAATTGCTTAGACGTCGCCATCACGCGGCATATCTCGCAACAAAATCCTGTGATAATATTTATAACGTGAATAGAAGTAGTAGCTCCTTAGATTGGAGGGTTAATCAAACGACAAACGAGCAAGGTAGGCAATTGTTCAGTTCCAGCGATCGCTTTATCGTAGCGTGATACCGTTACTGTCGTACCAGCGTTAAAACTACACGAGCAGCATTCTAAACTATTATTCCAGGCTTTCAATCCCGTCAAAGCAGCAGCCTTGATTGGCGAGTAGGAAGATCTATCAACAAGCTACATTGGAGGGACACTACGCGCAGCGCGGAACAGCTTTCGAGAAGTGGAGCAATCAGTTCTGATCACCTTCAAACATCCAGTACAAAGTACTCATCATTCTGTTACATATACTTGACGTAGAAACAGCGTCTAATAGAAAATACCAACTCCGCAGGTCGAAACTCATTTCGTTGTTACGAAGATTGTCTCCGCGAGTTTCTCGTCCAGGAAGCAAGAATTCCTTGCAAGCCTCCCCGACGATATGTCCTTGGGTGCAGGTAGAGTACTCGTCAGAATCGATTAACGATGGATTACGAGAAGATTCGCAGGAAAACGACGTAAGCTTCCAGAGAGAACTGCAGCTAAACGAACTAAGGAAACGCATGGCTGGAATCCCTACCACTTCTCAGGTGATTTGTTACAATATATATATATATTGCATTCCGTATGATAGAAACGATCGCTCGTTGTTTTAAGTCGTGTGGAACAAAGGTAAATCAAAGGCGTGACCGTTAATGGTTTCCTCATTGAGTAACTTAAAAAGAAGACGCAAAAACATCCCAGGTTAACAGTCTCTTGTTATCGAATATTATTGACAATGTGAACGGTCAATGGGGTAATGTTTACCAAAATATTTTACATCTCAGGTCACTACGAAAGGACTTACTAAGAATGACAAGGAACAGCAAAGCTCTTCGAAGGTGAAGATACACGTACAACAACCAGAAAATGATTATACTAACGCATCGCAATCGTAAGCCTCATTTTTTATTTCATTTTCATTTCTTTCTCTTATATAATACCTAGAAGAATTTCTCCTCGCTTTTGCATCGAACAAAAGATACAAAATCTTCTCCTTCAAAACCCTTTACGCTCTAAAACAAGCAAAGTACTTCGAGATCCCTGCATGCGACCTAATTGCACCTAACGTTAGCTTGTAAGTAAACGTAAACGATAGATGTATGACACCCAATAAATAATTGACAATGTTTTCTGCACTGTGGTCTTAATCTCCACCTTAGTTTTCGTAAGACGCACGAGTACCTTGATTACTTGCATCCCTGAGTCTATCGAATACTTAGCAGGTTGGTAGAAATGAATAACAAAAGGATTGCTCGATGATAAATACTGACAATTTTATTAATATGAATACTATGATACACGTAAACAGACGCGTTTTGTCCGCCACTCATTATACAATTGTCAACTTGATCAAGGAACATACGAGACGACATTAATCGTACGTGTAATTACTATTCATAATATGTACAAATCAGATTGTAAAAATAATCTGTACAGTAATGATTCACGTATTTGTGAACACGACTAGTAATTAACCTTTTGTAAACAAGACATAGATGGTTGTCCTTTGCTGGCACGTGAATTAATGTCCCATCCTGCTCTTTGGGATCCACGTAGTCTATGGTATGGTCTTCGGATATATGACTTGTGTTAAATTGAATTAACACATCGAGAGCTCCGACGTCAGAAGTGTTTAAATCGTCACTGTCTTCTTCCCGATCCGATTCCAAAGAACAATCTAAAGGGTCGGACAAATAATCTCCAATGTCGGACACGTCAGAATCATCAGTATCTAGACTTCTAGCTAATTTAGGTGGCGATGGTTCTTCCATTACTGATGAGAAGCCCTGCTGCGGTAAACCTTTCTTCCTCAAGCGTGGAGATTTCCTTTTACTCATCTTCTTCAAAATATCATCCTCGTCAATGTCTTCATCCTCCTTGGTGCTCACTGGAGTATTACATCCTGATTCCGTGCTCTTAGTTGGTATCGACCTTTCTTGACCCTCTCTGCTACTAGTTTCCAACGAATCTTCTTGCGTTTCATCGTTTCGACTTGAATGTTCATTACTGCTAGATTTTTGTTCACTCGAAGTATCACTCGCATATGATTTATCGCATATTAACGTATAACAACCTGCAGACCATCTCTGAAGCTCTATTATCATCCTAGGATTCATAGTTTCTTTTTCTGGTACTAGGTCTAATTCCGTGTATTCTTTTAACAATTGGAACATCGTGATAGATTTAAATATATTGTAGAAAGTTTTTAATAATTCGGGAAGGCTTTCTTCGTCTGCCACTTCGTAATTACAAACATCGGGTGGTCCAACTCTTTTCCAAACGATAGTATCGGATGACAAGTCTGTTACGATTTTCTCGTAAACATCGTCCCTCAAAAAATGGGATAAAAATGTGTATGATTGTTGTTCTATGTCGTGGTGAACTTCTCTAACTATTCCAGGGAATAAATAACATTCTGTTACCCAATCCTTCATAGCTACTCGGTCGTTTAATGGTACTATGTAATTGGTTTCTACGTCTGATCTTGGTGATCTAGTATCTTCTTTAATTGGTCCATGAAACCAACCGTTGATCGACCAACGCGATTTATCAGGTGTAGTTACCTCAGCTACTTGATGATAAGAATTATTCGCAACTTCAAAAAATACAAGAGAATTATATTCTGGTATTAAAGATTTTACAACATTTCTAGGTACTCCATTTCTATCTGTGTCAAATAAATCCAGAGCTCCTCCATCTTTTTCAGACCAATTCTTTGAAAGGTACAATATAAAAGCAATTCTACGGTCACCCGAATTGTCATCATGACATAGTAAATAATCTGTATCGTAATAGCAAGAACTTGACATGGATATTTTCTGATTAAGCTCTACCTTTGTATTCCGTTCCATCCATGTTGTTAAATCTGTTTCAAATGTCTGATATAACAACTTTAAATATTCTGTGTCTATGTTAGCAAAGTCCTTGGTTTGTTCAAACTGAAAAAGGTCCATGCTATTCCTTCTACTTTTAACATCCAACAATTCATTCTTTATCTCATCCATAAATTCTTCGCTGCAGATAAAGTTTGATATTCTGCACACTTTAAATGGCTTTGATATAATTTCAAGGTTCTCTATCTTCTGATCAGTACAGTTGTGCCAATTTTCAAAAAACAATTGCTGGAAGTCAGATGAAAAGATAAAATCAGAAATGATAGATTGCTTTAACTTCTTCACTTGCGGTTCTTCCTCAGCCATTACTCTGTACCTTCCTTGAAATGGTCAGTTAGAGAATTCTTACTTATATATTCTTATTCTATCAGTCTTTGTCCCTTAATTCTTTGAATCAACAATACATATTCTTTATTAATTTTATCTACAAATACTTTTAAAAATTTGTAAACTATATCACATTTTTCCGCGTATATAGACAGATATGTAGCATTACATGTTTTAACTGCGTGCATTCATCGTCTGTGATATTAAGTTTCCGTGGAAAATACAAATTTTATTCGATCTTGCGTGTTACTTCTCTCAAAACATTATCCTGGAAGGTTATCGCATTTCCACTCGGTTGTAACAGTCAAGTAATAGTGATTGTTCTAATTAGATTTTTATTTACGAAACTAATATTTCATTCTTCGTTAAGATGTAGTGTCGATGATAGAAATATCACAGTGTGTCTAAATACACTCACCAGACGATGCGGTCCTTGCTTTTCGATACATGCGGCCCACGTGGTCGTTCGACCCGCACGTGTTCTGAAAGCAGTCGGTCGAAAAATCGATTAATAAAATCCAGCTTGCGCCGTGATCGCATCGATTCTTTAAATAAACGATCGTTCACCGAATTACATTACTTCTTCAACAATTACATACCAAAAATTGCACGTGTGTCCACGTTTAGAGAATTAGGTCTGCCGCTCCGTATCACCACGCAGTTGCATTCTGCCCAGGGATCGCTACTACCGCTGAGGAAAACGTTGATTCGATCGAAACCAGGGACGTCCTGAATTATTTGTGAACCCTGGCCATAAACTATTCTCTTACTACGTACAATCGGTACAACTCGCACTTAACCTTATTTCACACCGTCTGACGTCATAAATTTCCTATGATTCAATACCGCGATTATTTAAAATCGTTAAACTACGTGGAATTTTCATTTAATGTAATTTTAACAGAGGAATCACGTTACACGTATGATAAAGTTTATTTAATAGATTTTAAACACTGAATAAATTTTATAACCTATTGTAATACATCGTGAAATATCAAGAAAAATATGAGAACGTCAATATCGTAGCTTCCTTGTTTTCTTTTAATTTGTTGTAGGTTACATACTTTGTTGTTTCCTATTATGCCACGCGACACGTTTATTTTATTATAATTTAATTGCTATAATACATTGTTGAATCAAATCGACAATTTGTAAGCAATTATTCAAAGTTTAGTATCCGAAATTTTAATAAAATTATTAAAATATATAATTAAAATGAAGAACAACGATTATGTTTCGCGCATTTCAAAATATTTATATATAATTTCCCTGTTTTTATATAAAATACTATATAAATTTAAGAATTTTGAGATTTTAGTAACCTTTCGAGGTTCAAAATTTCGTGTAGGAAATTAAAACATTTTAAATAGTCCGCGCGACAGCGCCAGTAGTTGGGCGATCCGCCGATCAGTGTCACCACGGACAGTCGTATCAAGATGGCGGCAGTAGTTCACGTTTGACGGATGCCGTTGGTCGCATGGAAATTCGGGGCACACCCTGAGCGTTAAATTGTACAAAGTGTGATATCGTCAGGCCGAATGTTCGATCATCGTGAAATCTTCGTATAAAGAACTCGCTGGCAATCCTGGAACTAGATAACACGACAACTTGCGCATACGTGAGTAACGAGCGAAACCCACATACACGCAGCGTGACAAGTCTCATCCTTTCAATATTTTATCCCTCGGGATCTGTCAACACACGGTCCTTTCCTCCTAAAGATGCACGTTGCCTACTCGTCGTCCGCCGATAAGCTTGATAATCAAGGGGTGGGGTTTTGTGGTTGAAATCGACGATGTAAACAGTCGGTTAGGATACTCAGTATCTTTCAGTCATCTTTTGTTTGTGTCGAGATCACGTTGTGCCGGGATTACTGGTGAAGCAGTTTTATATTATTATTATTATTATTCAAGTGGTGTCTAAAGTGCTCTAAAAAATCTCATCTCGATCGATAATATTTAGGTGTTATCATCGAAGATTCGTTCGAAGACTATCTTCGATTCCAGTTTCTGCGATTCCCGTTTTATCCCCCCGATCTACTATCTTGGCCTTGAACCGGACTCTTAGTGCCCTACTGTAACGATTATGGCGTGAAGGAGCTTTCGAATTTTGAAATCCGCAACCGCTTGTCGAAACAGAGGTGAGTCAAGTGGGAATGTTTCTATTACACATCAGCCTCATTGTATTCAATTTTACATTTTACTTTATACATTTTCTCCCTATCGTGTAATATCTGTCGAGATTCTTTCCGTCTGTAAGTGACTATCGATTGCCATAGGGAACTACGTTTCTCCCACGTCATACCTTATTTTTCGTCGACCAGTGCCATGTTTCTGTATCCAATAACGAATAACGAATAACTAAGATATTTAAGGAATACCATGTAAGAAGATAATTATATAATTTTATATTACTGAGAATTCGTGGAACTAGGAAATACAGGTGTACAATTGTCTACGTGACAATTGTATATTTTATAAAGTAGTGATCATTCAGATAAAATGGAATCGTGGAAGTTTCGAGTGACTTGCTCGCGATGAGGTAGGTCATTCGCCTTTTTTTTCTCCTTCGGTGGAATACCTTCGACGAGATGCCAAGTGGCTCGTTTAACGATTACGCCACTCGAACCACTAAGCTTGTCGATCGCAACATTAAGTGTACTGTTAAATTCAAAGTACGTCCATTACTGTTGCCGTGTAAATGTTCCTTATACACGGTGGTCTACCTGCTTAACACCTTACCGTGTCTAATTTGGACAGTATTTAACGATTTCGAACTATAACTTTTCTATTTCTGAATATTCTTCGAACCTGATGAATTCCTCGATTCTGTGTTCGATCCAGCTTTCGTTCTAACCCAGAAAAGAACTTTTAACCAGGAGTTATATGTTATATATTATATATATTATATATCCAGATTTAAAAAGTTAGAGCGTAAGAATTCGTATTTTAGATAAAATTATTTTCGTTAGGAATAATCGTCATAAATGGTCAGAATTCATTTTTGGCTACTCGTTCCCATTATTGTTAACGAAAATAGTTTTTTTTTTTATTGGAAATAATCATTCTTTGGTTATTTTCGTCGATCGTTAATTTTTATTAATATTTGTAGATTAATCGTAACACTTATAGGTAAATCACTGTCGTTCGTTTAAACAAAACTTACCATTGTCTTTTAATCTTGTTAAAAAAGTCTACATGAAAAATCACATATATTGATACCAACTCTACCGGATTTTTCTAAAATATAAAAGATCTTCTAAGAAGAGAAAAATACGACTCGATCGAAAGTGATGCGAAGGATCGGAAGAAAGGTGTTTGTTGCGAGTCGAATTTCATCATTTGTTCCCAGAGAATGAGAAATTCTTGAAAGACGTATCCTGTCAGGCGATGTTGAAAATACGTCAAGACACCTGGTATACGGGCAAACCGTTACCTGTTTCATCGACGTGAAAAGGTTCAATCTATCCTCGTCCACGTAGCCGATTTTTCCCCTGAGGTTTGTATGTACTTGCGCTTAGCATACAGCGGTAAACTCGTACCCCGTTGATATTTTTCTTCTAAATGGGGTGACTTGGAGCGCGTAAGTCGGGACAGATTATAACATTGCGTGACTGGCGTAATTATCCTCACGTTGAACCCACCGCGCGTAGCTACGTACATGGCATTAAATTCCAGTTATCGACCTCGTAGGATCGTTTTTATTCCCATGGAATCGAATTAATTCGATTCGATCAACTAGTTTCACCTAGACAGAGGGACTCCATTAAAATTGGAGCAATCGCGATTATTTAATCTGTACGAAAAATGCAGATAGCACGCGTTTCGTCACATTAATATATATAATTAATAATAATTACATAACACGCGCGTTGAGCGGTTAATTACGCAATTTACTCGAAGGTTACAATTTATCAAAGAACGTAATTTTCAATTTATCCTTCAGCTATGATTGTGCATCTGTTCAAGATTGAAAAAAAAAGCTTTTACATAAACCGTAGAAAATCAAATAGCGTTTATTGAAAACGGTCGTAACGCGAAACAGTAATAATAATTTTGTAAGGACGTGGAACGGCGACACGCTCGAATACGTGGTTGGTCGCTGCGAAATATGCCAAGCGCGTTTCCTCTTTTCTACAGCTTAGAGAACACCACGTAGCGGCACTCGAATCGCTTATGGCATCGTTCGTCAGTAGAGTGCGACGGGATCGAAGACAACACGGCGTTGTCAAAAGAAATGGATATCATTGTCAGTGGTCGAAACTCATCGTGACTCTATCGATCGCCGCTAATCCTTGCTTTTACTTCTTACGGTATACTCTACTTTTCCGTCTTCCTCGCGATAAATCTCCATTATCGTACGGACCCGGTGCAAGAGAAAACTGCATTGTAAAAAGTGGAGCGCCATCCTCGTCCTGTTATAAACAGCACGTTTGTTCCAGCAATGATGTAAGTTTCACGATTAAAAAACTAGTCTCCTCAAGTTAATTTACATGCATTTTTGATTCGATGCACGTATCCGTAAGAGTTATTATAAACAGTGATACGATACCTCGAATAGAATATAAGTCGAAAGAGGAAATACTTGGAAGACTGTATTTCTTGTTTTACAATTAGTAAAAGTGAGTACGTTTTTATTGCTTTCTTCGTGATCTTTTGATTTCGTTAGTATTTCTATTCCGCGACATCGTCGTTCTCTTGTTTTAAAATGTTAATTAAGCTAATATAATCTTGATGTAACACAGAAACTGTGACTAATTATGTTTAAAAATAAAAGTTGTAGTTATAACGTTCTTGTTTCTGGAGAGACATGTACGAGAAAGTCTGTTTCGTCGGAGAAGCAAAGCATCTGAAAAGCTGTACACGCTATCATTAAAACGGAAACAAAATTTTCTGCCGTAGTAATTGCAAACGATGAGGTCATTCGAGTAGGTGATCCTCTAGCGACCATGGGCAGCGCACGGTTAGTATAATATAAGCCTGTCGTAGCTTAAGGGCTCGACCAAAGGATATCGCATTATTTTACGTAAACGTCATAGTGATGCAATTTGCTATCGTTTCCGTAGTATCAATTTGGCTCGATGAGAGAGCACAAGGATACTTTTGGATCACGAAAGCGCTCTTATCGTTTCAAGATGAGTCGAATCGACCGCGTGGCCGAGCTGGTATCGTCGATACGAATGCAATAAAAGGCACTTGGCCATGGAACAGGCAGCTGCTGCATTCTCAGTTCATGCATTGCATCTGCAACGAGCTGATTGTATTTCTTTTCTGCATCGGTGTCCCATGCGATTGTTTCGGATCTGTAAGAAATTTCTACAAGGTCTTCAATTTTATCAATTCTACTGTTGCGTAATTCGTTGATTTTCTACTTTGAATAGTAATTCGTAGGTAAAAGCAAGTATTTGAATACGACATAGTCGAACAAGGAGACGCGCTCTTAGATTCAAAAATATGTCTTTTAAAAATAGGTAATGAAACCATTATACTCTGTAGAAAACCAGGGGCAAATGTTATATCGTTGTTCCTAACAGGCTTTCTTTTCATTTTTAACTATTTCCTGGTTTTGCCTGTATAACCGAAACAACATCCTTTTCAATGATAAAATGATATTGAAATCAGAATATCCACAAAGATGTGTCAATCGGTGCTTCAAGTATCAGTTCAATTATCTATACATTCATTCTTACGAAATATTGATTCATCGTGAGGTAAATTCATCTGTGTTCTCTAATCTTGTTTAATCTTCTTTAATCGTGGCGATTCGAAAGTTCGCGAAACATTAGCAGAAAGTCTACAATTTCCTGGGTGATACAGGAAGTCCGTACAGTTCCGTGGGAACATTGTTTCGCCATTACTCTTGTGCAGATTAGAAGTGGCATCGCGTGACGTTAAGTAACGCGACCCATTTTCTCTTAGAAAAGCCTTGCGCGCTCCAATTTCCTTATTTTTTCTGTTTTTCGTTCAACCAAGTACTCGAGCATTTTTGTCCACTAGCTCTATTTTTTTCAGCATCCTGTGTTCTGCTAGAGTTCATAATTACAATAAACTGTAGGTCCCTGGTGCAGACATCGTACTCGTTCAGAACCCCTGCTCTCCGCGTTGAGCTGTTCGTTTCACACGAATCGTGGTACATACCGGTTCTGGACGATCGATAAAAAGGATAGAGAACCGCAGATAGTTCGCACTCGACCATTTCTCCAAGAGGGAACAAAAACTTTGCTCGGACATTTTGTCCCAGAAATTGCTCCGTTCTGTTCTCGAAGTTACTCATTGTCTTCGTTCTATCTTTGAATCATTGTATTACCGTTTCTTCCATGAGAGAATATATGATGACTCACACAAGTACTTGGACAATCACCATAGGAAATTTTCATGTATATATCATACGTGTGTCATATGAAACATTTTGAAACGATGATTAACGCTATAACGAGGCAGAACTGTTACGACTATATCGATATACTTTGAACTAAATCTAAAAATGTACGTGATATTTAGTACGTATCTGGGAAATATCAAAAATGTATTCGTTACTTTAATAAACCACTGTATCCGGTGGATCGTCGTTAATCTTGTGCTAATTTCTTGCTAAATACGTTTGTAATAAATATTACGTAACTTCTATATACATTTACAAATTGCTTTCGAGTTTTACCAACATAATCGCGCCACTCGCTTCACATTACAGTGCTAACGAAATATCCAAAATGTTTTATCTAACGCGTACAGCATACGCATGAAAATTTCCGACAATGAATATTCGAAAACCTTGGCGAGCCATCGTATGCAAGCCACTGTAGTGTAGCTGGCCCTCGTGACGAAGTATTTGCTGAAAGGTGTAATTTCATCGGATAGAAAGTTCCATCAACAGACGCCAGTTTGGCAGTTATCGATGCTACGTGTTCTGCTTTTACGGGATAATGATTCAATTAAAAGTACACGAAGGATTATCATCGTAACCGTGGTAACGCGTGTTTTCTTCACCTCGTTGGTTCGTTATACGCTCGAAAAAGGCTCCTTTAATTGTACAAACGAGCAAACATTTGGTTTGTTTGTTCGATATTTCGTACAGTTGGAGGTTTGTCGGTCGTGGAGAACGCGCTTTATTACATGGCAACCGTGCTGCGTTAGTATTTAATGATAGGATAACGGCGATGCGATTAAGTGAATGAGATCGTGGGATAACATCATTCACATTTTATCTTTGATCGGGTTATTGGCCTGCGAAACCTGGGCAGAGGAGCCCTTTTCCGCAGGCCTACTTGATTTTATAGGCTGATCGCCATCTGGATTCGAAGCACGGCAAAACTTCCTTCGGCGTTTAACTTGGCCCGTTTGAATGCAAACGACACGTAAAAAAGGAAGATAGCGATGGGCTCGAAAAATGGTTTGCCTTTAACACTTTCACTTCTGTCGAGGCATACGACGCGTTTTCACGATCTGTTTGCACTTTTGTTTTCATTCTAAATAGCGGCGATGTTTGTTGCAAAATAAAAAATTTAACTATGATTTTATATAAAGAGATTTCATTATAGTTGGGCTATGGATTTGTTATGCTTTTACGGGAAATTCGTAGATACAAAAATGCGTATGAAGATACCTAACATATGTAATACTCGATGTAATATTTCGTAGGCGAAACAATTTTCCAACTACGTTACATTGTTCGATTGCATTCGTGGAAATATGAATTTGCATAAAAGTTAGCGGTTTAGCTGTGACTAATCGATGCACGTGGAAACAGAAAATGAACTGCAGTCAGCCATGAAAGACTGCGTGCGTTCTATAAGAAAGCTGTTTCTATCGAAATGAAATTTCGCCGAATTAGCCAACAACTTATTGACGTACAGATTGCATTGTTTCGATAACGCTGTTGACGCAACTGTTGCGTTTCTGTCTTCATAAAATATTCATTGCTGTTGCATTTTCACATTTATAAGTGGAATATTACGTCACAGTAGTAGTTATGTATTTCCGTTCATAAATAAATAACACACGCAAGAACCTTTAAGAATTGTTATTTAGCCTGAAACTTACGTAGAGAAAGTATATAAGTATTTTACGTATTTTTCCATTATTTTTTTTCACACATTCAGATTTCCCATAAAAGCGCAAAAGCGTGCCTACCGATACGAATTTGCATATCACTCCAAAAGAAAAAAAATGAAATTCATCGACAGAGAAAATTGTTACAATCTACAAAACTCGATGACAAACGAATCGACGCACGATTAACATTTTAACACAGTAAAGAGAACGAGTTCGAAGTTCATTCTACACAAGGTTACGACCGTCGAAAACGTGGGAGATCAACGTGGAACACTGATCGATTTTATGCCCGCTAGCCGGATTAATATCTGGAACGTAACAGGTTCTTTTATGGTGACCCCTTCGGTCTCGCCTCCTCGTATAATTTATCGCATTCGCGTGGGCGTATACAGGCTCTCGACGCACAGGCAACCTGCATCCCGAGTCGCTTTCCCTTTTTCGGAAATCCGGCTGCCCGCTTCCCTCCCCTAGCCCTAAACCAATGAAAGAAGAACAGAGACGACAGAAGGAAAGCTCGCGACGCACATCCGGCTCTTTCGTCGGCCGAATATTCTTTCAACGGCCCCGTTTTTCCCGCACGAAAATAGAATACCGGCGTCGCTGCCCTCCAGGGAATCCCCCGGGGTGCATTTTCCCCGCCCTCAATGGCGGGAATTTTAATTGAAACGCGACAAGATTGACGTAGACTCGTTAGCGTCGACCACCGCAATCTTGATCGAATCACGAACGCTAGAATAGAGAAAAATAATAAATTATTCTGTGTAACGTCGTTCTTTAACGTTAACTTTCAGTGACGAAAAATTAGTTCTTCTGTAGATATGTAAATTAAAAAAAAAAAAAGATAACAATACGTTTCTCTTTATGTTTTTTAAAGAGTACTTTCTTAAATTGTACCGCATGTTTTCGAAGCAGTTAGAGATATTTTTCATGTTTAAGAGAGTCATAAAATGAATTTCAATGAAGAATATTTGTGACTGTATGTCTTATATGAATTTAGAAGAGGCGGTACGAATAGCTAACGGTTTGAAAGTTAAAATAGACTTTGGATGGTTCGAAGTACAAGAAGAACGAAGTTGTACGAAATTATCTATATTTAAAATTTTATGTAATTAAGCAGCTAAGGAATACGAAGTGTTCGTAATATCGAAAAGAAGCTGCTAATGATGAAAAATAGTTCAGTTGAATAGGTGATGAGTTCGTATAGAGCAAACTGGTATGCGAGGAAACACGCAGCTGCAGACAATGTGCACTAATGAATGATAATTAATCGGTGCCTTCAAGAGCAATGATTACAGCTGCGCCGGTAGTAATTTACGATTACAGATTATATTTGACGCTGGGATAGCTCGTGTAGTGTACAATCATGACCCGATTACGAGCTCGTCGTATATTTTATAATCGTTCGAGGATCGTAAAAACAAAGTGTTCCCTTCTGTCGTCTATCCTGTTCAACCAGCTGCGAATCTTAATAATCACATTGTTTACTTCTATTGTTCTTATATTATTATACATTTTAATTTTATACATATACAAGGATACGGGTTTGTTTTTACCTATACGATGGCGAACATATAAATAGGGAAATACTTAAATTCATTTAATTGCATTCTGAAGAATTTTGTTTTTATTTTTATTATAAATATAGTACGGCGTTCAAATTGATTATAGAGATTTTTCCTATTTACATTCTCGTCATTGTACTTATCGTTAGTTAATAGCTCGATACTGCACGCAATGTTTAGTACCATCGTCATATAGCAAACGATCGCGCACGAAATAACAAAATTCTCTCATTCATTAACACGTATCATCGACAAGAGACGCGTCGACACACTTGCACGCAATTTCGAAATGACACAAGTGATCATTGCCCTGTGTACCTTTTCATCGAAACTCGATGATTCACCGTTGGCGTTCAGCCAGCCTTCGTTTTTTCATAAATCATGCGAGAACAAGGAATGAAAACGAGCGCGCGTGTGTTTCCCACGGAAACGATCAAAACTTTCGTGGATCTCTCCTCGTTAAGAGCCGGTCGTCGAAAGTTCCGCGAATTAGCATCGTAAAATGCTATGTCACGTGCCTGGTCTCGATCTATCTTGACGAAATTTGGAATTTTAAACTAGGTCGCTTGATCTCGTGCATATTTTAAAATTTAGCTGAAAGACTCGAGTTTTGTCCCGAATGAAGCATAGGACAAAGTAACCGATTCAAATTTATGCAAGTTTCCTTCTTTTTTTTCTAACAAATCTCCGTGTACGTTGAAAAGAAGATAGCCTTGTTGACTGAATTCTGGGTCGCGAACGCGAGCCCACGCTCAATTTATGCACGTTCCTATCAGAGGCTGGAAAGAAGCTCCAATTGACTCTAATTTTTCGAGTGTCTTCGTTAAAATTATTCCTCTCAGTTCGTGTCTCCTGTGGGCAAGAAACGTTTCGAAAGCGATGGTCAGAATCGTATGAAGCCGAAGCGAGTAGACTAGTCGACGATCAAAATCCACCTTTCAAATTAATCTTTTCATGGTAACGAAATTTCTATTCTATGTCGTACGTGATTATTAAGAAACTAATCGATCATATGTTATACAATCATGTATAGTATAATTATGTAACTGCAATCATATATCTGTTCATAGTTTTTATCGCTAAAATATAGAAAACAAAATATAATTAATATTCAAAATCTTTGCAAGCTAATGTTGTCAGTTAGGGGCATACTCTGTCTGTGAATTTATTAAAAACAAAAAGTGCTGTTGATAGATAAGACAGAAGTTTTACGTTCACCTAATACGTGCAAACGTTGCGAACGTGAACCAACTAGAAAGTAATTAACTCTCGCGGATCATATTAATAACGGTGCACATCGGTGTTGGCCGGTCGTTATGCATTCTTCCGTTGCACGTGCAACCGGGTGCATGCCTTTTATTTCCTGTCCTGCATTTCGCGCGAGAGCACCTCCACGGGAGCCTCGCCATTACGATTCTTGGTAAAAATAAGCTCGCGCGAGCAACATTCCCCGACCGATTTCCAAAAGTGACTGACCCCGAAAGTCGACCCCTAAATAAATACGGATTTATCTCGTCGTTCGTCGCCAGCAGCTTGCTCCGAGGAATTTATGCGCCGCTATAAAAATCTCCGTTAAAATCAAGTTTACCAAGAGGAATATCCAAGTGGTCAGCCATTTTGCGGCGAATCGCGTGCAGTTTGAAACTGTCCACGATGTTCTCTCTCCCTCTCTCCATATCTATCGTCAGATAACACGGTTCTTGGCCTGTTACGCGCTATTTATAGCTTATTTTCAATTCCCGTGACGAGCTATTGTCACGATAATACGATACCATTGGAAGTCCTAGTTTCGAAAAAAAAAAAATGGCTTCATCAGCAGAGATAGTGGATTTAAAATATGAAACTTTAGATTTGACGATCGGTGCTTTTGAAAGATGCAGATCCCTATATATACGCTATTGCTCACAAGTATTTTAAGATTCAATTTTTCATCGCTTCGTATCTTGCTATCTATATATAATCGCAATAACGAAGAAGAAGAAGAAGATAATTCGGATCTTTTGTCAAATTTCTGATTGAATTACGTACTATCGAGAAGATGCGAGCGATGTCGATGGTTTATATTAGGTCGTCCGGAAAGTTTCTTTCGTTTTATAAGGAAATAATGGATCACACAACGTTTTCCGTTTTATATTATTTCATCGAATTACGTATGATCCATTCTGTTCTATCAAAATAAAGATCACGACGTTCGACAGATTAGGTTTCATGTTTGTATAAAGATGCGTTGTTGTGAAAGACGTGTCTGTAAAAGAAAGACACTTCGGACAACCTAATATTTCAGATCAGATGGTATCATCTTTTCATAATACTCAGCAAATTTCGCCTCGATCGGCCATTATTCATTAAGAAGAGTATTCGTGAGAATTATTCGCTGTCGATCCGAACGACACTGCGGAATTTTAGTATCGGGGTGAAAGTCGGAACGAACGCTAATGAAATCGCTGCAATCGGCACCGAGCTTCGTTGTTTCCGCGTTTCGTCGCGCCCTAAAAAGCTACTCGTCCGTCAAGGAAGTATATTTTTTCTCGCACTCGAGCAGAAGAGAGTTGTTTGTTTGAGCTTCCGTTGAGATACGACGAGAGAAGATCGAAGGGAATAATCGTGTCTTTTTCCGGGGCTACGGGCCGCGACTGTTAATGCACGCTCCTCTACGTCCTCCCCTGCTGTTAATCGTTATTCCAACCGCGTAGCGAAACAATGCTTGCGATTTCCGCGCGCTGCTTCATTAGAATCGTTTAGGCAACGCTCACGATATATTGTCTTGGTAATATCGAATCGACGTCGCTTCCTCCGTCACGAGAATTCGTGCCAACCGCAGTTCCTGTTCATCGGATTACGATTGCGAATTTTTCATTTTTTCAAATTGGTGGTCGTAAGCAAATTCTAATAGCGAAGCTAATTACTAAGATAGTATGAGTACACGTATAGTAGCTCACGAAAATATCGAAGCATATTTGAAAAATATTTGGAAAGTTCATTAGCAACGTAGTGAGACTCGACTATCGTGCGGTGTGACCACGATCGTCTGTGTATTTGGTAATAATTTGAATAACGAAGGACAATTTGTCATTTACATGACAGTACGTGGATGTACGACATATCGTGGTTAGAAAAGTGAAGTTTCTACGTGTAATTCTAATTCGATTACCAAGGACTGTACGAAGATCACCGTATCGTTAAAATTAATGCATTAATGAGCTAGATAGCAAAGAGCATTGACTTGGTTTAATGTCCAGCGATCTTAAAACGGCATGAGATGGAAAGTAAAAAGTAAAAACTTTCTTTCTTACGTTAAGTGCACGTTGTGCACATATTTGCCAGTCTACGACACGTCCACCTACTTGCACCGTGTAAAACGAGTCACGTTCTACGAAGGATGTAATTTTCCAGTGGTTTCTTTGTCAACGAAGAAATTCGTTCGATACCAATGCTAGACAAAATACTAATTTTCAATATTCCCAATTAATTCATTGTCAGTGCGTATCCTTTCTTTTTCTCCAATATCAATCTACCCAGTTTCCCTTTTATCTGAATAGTCGTATGATCAAAGAAGAGGGAAAAAACAAAAGCTCGCTTTCTTGGCATAGTCGAGACCAGTTTCTTGGCGGGGATTGATTAATTGCCCAGTTTCCAATGTGAACGAAACCGCGCGAAAAAAAGCGGTTCTGAAAGCAGTAGAGAACGGCGTTCTCCTAATTTAGCTGACACAATTTTTCTCGGCGATCGTCGCGACGCTGCAACGTCGTTTCCCTTTTGGTAGGCGTCGTCGCGCCCCACAGAGGAACCGACGATCGTATACGCAAGACGAAGAGAGTATGGTTCAAATGTCACTGTGGTTTATTTTCGTTTATATATAGAAACGAGAGAGTTCAGCCGGTGTCACTTACCCCTGACTACCGGCGACACTTGGGTCCGATGATTTCCCAAAAAGAAGGATCACCAGAATGTGATCCATCGTGGATGAGAGATTCGTCGCGTTCGTTTCGCTAGAACTAGTCATTTACAAAATGACTCGAGCAAGTCTGACAGTTGTCAATATCGAATCTTTCTCTTTTAATTGTCACAAAGCTTTAAGGTTGCGGAATATTGAGCGAAAAAGGTTCCAACGAAGTTGCAAGTTACGTTGAAGCTTCTCTCTTTCTAATCTGATCGATAAGAAATCTCTTCAACTACTTTGATAGGATATTCTGAGTAATTGTTATATTTTAGAAATTCAACTGACTTTAATGACTTCGCGAAGATGATATGGAAGGTAATTTAAACTGTTAAATGGTTCTTTCCAAAGTTTGTCTTCGTAGAAATTGACACAAGTAATTTTTCTTGCGCCAGAGTTTCACAGATTTATCACTGCGGAGAGGATGTTCAGAAAGATTTGAAATGAATTATCGATGCTTCTCGAGTTCTTGGTCGAACATAGATACTGTAGGCAGACACGATTCTCGTGGCTTGGGCGCATAACCGGAAGATCGTCTTAATGCCGGTATTTAAACCATGTCGCGGTGGCAGTGGCTCTCTATTTTCGGCTCGTCTCCCCTCAATTTACCGTTCATTTCGTAACTCAATATACTTTGCGAGCTCTCCACTACGACTCTAGGATAGAATTACCTAGTGCACCACGTTACATGCGCGTCTTCTTCTTCGGAAGTCGTACTGCAATTGTATCTCAACAAACAGGTATTCCAATGGGAATTAAAATCGATCGCCTGGTATTATCATTTCCATCTCACATACAAGAAAGTGAACTTCATTATCTCTTTGATCGTCGATAAAAATTGGCCATTAATTGGCTGGCCAAACAAGATTACAGGTATCTCGGATTATGTTATTTTTCACGAAGAAACTCGTCGCCAAACAGAGAGTCTCGACGATTTGTTTGTTAAGCCTATCTTACGTAACGATTGTTTTACTTTTTATCAAACATACGGAATTTGTTATCGATAGAAAAATACAATTGGATCGAAGATTACTCGAAGAACGCAGCACGTGTTGATAATTCGCAATTAGCTGGAATTCATCGAACCCATGAGAGCTCAAGCAAAGTGCATGATCTTTACAATTAAAGCCTGTTTGCTGACATCGATGACTTGCAAAATCTTGGGTAGCCGCTCAACTTACCGTTCACTCAGCAAACAGAAACGATAGGAAGAATTCCTGAGTCGGATCATTCAAACTGTGCAAAAAGTTCCCGAAAGAATCTGAAGTTAATTGAATTTTCGAACCATCGATGCTGTCTACGTCCCAAAGGAAATTTTACCAATATTCGCTCGATTTTTCCAATTAAAGAAAGTCAAAAAATCCACTGATAAATACGAATGATTAAAAAGAAAAAGAAACGTAATTGCTCGGTGCGTAATAGCAAGTAATCGATTCCCTTTTTCTCGTGAAACATTTTATTGCGCTTTTCTTCGAAGAGATTTCCTGATAGAAAGTGATTTCCCGAAGAGAATGGACGAGCGATAGACTAAAGAGAAAACGATATATGTGTTGAAGAGCAAGGAACTCTGGAGGACACGACTTGGCATACGTGATAAGTTGTTGCTATCTTCTTCGTTGTACACGCGATCTGCACGGTAATATACTCATACAGGTTGTTTCACGTGCAGCAAGACGCGAATAAAATGAATCGTTAACACGAATGTTGTTATTTTTAGCATAATCTTGTTATTTCAACATCGACAGAGTTGCAGCTGTACGTCGAGCTAGCATAATATTTCACCTATTGTTTGCCTACATAGTCGTCGTTGTTTGGTTTCAATAGTGACACAAGTTACCAA
The DNA here is from genome assembly GCF_040668555.2 of Bombus flavifrons. NCBI lineage: Eukaryota > Metazoa > Arthropoda > Insecta > Hymenoptera > Apidae > Bombus > Bombus flavifrons. The sequence goes on from NC_138453.1 coordinate 8,972,761, forward strand.
GCGCCCAGTTACTGATACCTTATCACGTTCGCGACTTGAATCATTACTTAACCGCAACAAGATAAGGCCGAGTGTTTTTATTCCTCGCGTATGCTGCTTTCGACGTTTTCTCGAGAAGAATAGCTATTCGAAGGCAACGTGCGGTATATTTACTCGCTCGTACCACTTGGTCATTCACTCGATATTCATGAATGGAACCGATAACGATCCTTTCCAACATTCGTTTACTCCAATCAATCGATACTTGAACACTTACATAATGGAATTCTTTTCTGAATGTATTATGTATCTTTTACAAAGCAGTTTGACATTTCATTGGTACTGTAACGAGACACAACTGTCGTGATTCTGTTCGTGAAATTTGGAACTAATCCAATAGGAATGTACATATAGAAAGATATATGAGTCATTTGTTGCAGACGTATATTTAGTAAAAATTGATACAATGACTCATAAAATATTTGAATATTTCGGAGATTTTTGCGAAGCGTATGCTTGTAATAAATGTCTTGCAAGTTCTATGATATATACATTTTCAGATTAACTTGAAATTTTAACAATATAATCATGATAATCGTGTCTCGTTACAGTGTTAATTAAATATATAAGATAGATCTGATTTGCGGCTTACATAATGTGGTAAAAAAAAAATTTAATAAACTGTATTAGTATCTGCAATAAAATAGGGAGTCTACTTCACTCGTAAATGGACAATCGACTCGTGAAAACGATCGTACTTCGATTCAACGTGCTCTACGATTCAGTTCAAGGGCTCCACTTGGTCGATTGATCGAACAACGCGTAGAACCATTGACAATATGCAGGCTTTACGCGCACCGTGCTTTACTTCGAGTATTGTCCCGTGTAATTTTCTATTCGTTCAGCCCTACCCTTCGAATGGAACTTCACCATAAGCGCACCATATTGCATTTGAATTCATAGCTGCGCTTTCTGCATTCTCAGACGGCAGCTCTTGTTTCACGCTAGTCATACGTGCCTGCCGTTCGTATTTATGTCGTTCAGCAACTTTTTCGGTGACCAGGATACATTCGTTTCGGATCAAACGCACGTAGACTCGTTTAGATGCGCGAGAAACATGTAGAAACGCGAGGAATTTTTATGAACCCGTTCCAGACACGTCTGGGAAGTGTCTAATCGTTTCGTTGAAAATGTTACGCCATTCGAAATCGATCGGCCATTGAAAGGTATGCTGCAACGAGGAAGCAGCTCTAATATTTAAATTGTATTTATTGGAAGAGAGAGAACATGTTTCGTTGAAAAATGCAGAAGCTTACTATTATTAGATCGCTCTTGAAGAGAAATTAGAAAGTGGCGTGTTTTTATAATATTAGTATCTTATTGAATATTGAATTTATGCAATCTATCAATTTCTATTAATGAATTTCGACTTCTGATCCGGTTAGGATGATGGAAAATCCTATGATGGATGGTTTTCCGATTGTCATAGATCCGGTCTATCGTTCGTCTATTTTCGGATCCGAGGAAACAGATCCGCGTGATTTATGGATTCGGTAAGTGAAACCGACAAGGTCTAGTATGTCACTGCAAGGGAAAAGTGAAGGGTTTCATGCTCACACTAGCCGATTGGAGAATGTCAAGTCTGTGTTTAACGATCCCTGCATCAACACGATACCCTGGAAACTCGAGTAATCGTATAAATATTTGAATTTCGATTAAGAATACAATTTGGACTGTTTTAACCTTCGTGATTATGGAAATAGAAAAGTCTGGCAGAGATATCCGGGATTGGTTTCAAAGATAGAATATTCAGTAATTCAGTATCGAGCAATAGACTGGAATAACTTCTATAAAAAGCTTCTGTGAACTTCAGAGGACTTCTTTGTGCTACCAACTTCTTGCCCGAACATTATCCATTTTGTATGAGCGAAGAAAGATAATATGTCAGGCGACGAGTTTCCTTTGGACGATAAATATTTTCGAATACGATATACCACAAAAAAATTGGAACCTAAAAATATGTTCCTATCGGGAGAAGTAATTCTGTCACGGAAAGGATTCATTCGTATAAAGAACTTCAACGATAAGAATCCAGCTAAGTTCTTCAAAGATGGAATTGTAACAGTAAAAAGAAAGTAGTCAAGATATAAGGGAAAGAAATGCCAGAAAAAGAATTGCAGCAATAAAAACGGAAAAAGATGCCAAAGAAGGAATTGCAACAATGAAAACGGAAAAAGATACCAAAGAAGGAATTGCAGCAATTAAAAAAGGACGGGCCAAATCGAATGGGAATTCCAATTTCCAAAATTCCAGAATTTTGGGAAAAGGCAAGGGGGGTGCAGCAATTAGAAAAAGACAGAAGAAGACAAGGGGGTTCCAATAATAAAAAGAACACAAGATAAAGAAGAAGAATGAAAAAGTGAACGATAACGATTCAGCGATGTAAACAGCAAAGAGAGATTTCCAACGATAGAAAAAGCAGTTCTAGAAAATTCCAACTGCTGACAAACTGTGGACACGTTAAAGAGTAAGTCGTAGGAAAACCCTCTGAAAAGAGAGGGTTATTAACCCTAGGGACTCCTTCGTCTGATATTTTGCCGCTCTTACGAACATGAAATTGAACGTACGAGTCTCTCTTCCGACGCGTGAACTTCTGTGGAAACGGTACGCGTGCCAGACACGTGTTCAAGCCACTAACCCTGTATTTTTCTACCCTGCTTCCGTCACTAATAACACCTATTCGTCACACGCGTGTTCTTCACAAAGTTTCCAATATTGCATATCTCGTTATATTGTATATGCGTTTCATTTGTATCTTAATGTTCGGCAATAATAATCTATGCTCCAGTACACTTTCCATCACTTCGTTTGCTTCTCTAATTTACTATGTGGAAACGTAGAAAAATTGAGATGCAAGTATCGATATACGCAATATTTGAAGTACATTGAGAATGAATATTATATTGGAATTCTTATAAATATTTGAATATCGATGCGACGTGTGCGTGACTAGCACTAAATGTTAAATTATAGGCACGAGAGGGATGGGAAAGCGTGCGAAGAATTCGAAAATCTGTGTACTGGGAGGAATGGTGGGTGCTTATTCCGGAGGACCGAGAAAAAGGGGAGAGCAAGGGGTGCGGAGGAAGCAACTCGTGTGCTTTCGTGGTTTTTTGAGTGTTCCCGAAATATCCTCGTGCCGAGGGCACAGCGAAAGATAAAGAGGGAGGAAAGAGAGGGAGAGAGTGCGTTATAGTCTTAGAAGAGAGAGATGAGATGGGAATGCCAGTCTTCGGTAACTAGTCATCCTAGCAACGTGCCTTCGCGAGTTCTTGTCGGTGACAAAGGTCGTCAAAGAAGAAGATCTCGAGTTAGCTGATCTGAAGTTCCTCTGACCCGTGATTCATCGAAAACGTGTTGTTTCGACAGCGCTTTAGTCTTCTAGTGGTGTCACCTTATCCAATTAGTGTGAACTTGTTCCTGCAAATATTATCGTACAAAGCTCAATACGATGGTTCTAAGAACACTTTAATTAATACGTCCTTCGCTTCAGTAATATTGGTGCTATTTTATAACCAAGTTAAGAACAGACTGATAAATGGATGATTTCACGAGGTTCAGGGTTTAAGAGAAGTTCGAATCGATAGAAACGCGAGTAATCCGGCTCCAATATCAATCTCGGCGTAATATTCGAGAGTCGAAGACGTAGAAACGTAGTCGATGAACGTCGAGCACGATTGAAAGTGTATCGAAGATGCCTCTGAAAATCGAAAGTGGCACCTACACGGTGAACCCTGTGGCCAAAAAGAACGTTTCCAAGTTCCTCCTTTGGAAGCACTGGCGTAGGAGGTATGACAATTTCTATTGCAACCGGCGTTTTGATTTCCAAGCGTGTACTCGTCCTACTCTCCATTTCGCGCCACTAGTTTCACCGATCTTATCTGACAGATCCTTTTCACTAGTTGATCACGTGTATGAATCTCTCATTTGTTGTATTATTGGCGGTAATACACACGATAAACTATTGAATCTTTCAGCGTAGTATTTACATTTCACGTAATTTACGGTGAAACTTTTTCTATTAGTTGTTTTAGCGAACGAGTTCTCGCGAATGTAACGAACCGTTTTATTCATCCAACAACAACAGTTTCACTGTTTCCACTGACAGCTCTGTTAAACTCGGCTCGCGATATCTTCTATTTTCCGAGCCAGTTTCCAGTGTTTCTTCTGAACTCGTGCTCGTTAACGTTGTGGCTAACGAGCTGTAATTTAATTACTTGATTAAGAGATGAATCTTGATAGAATTCGGCTAACTAGCAACGACACGCGATTTCTTCGATCGGCGAACGCACGAGGATTCTCGTGACGCTTTGACATTTTCTATGGTTCCCCACCACGTTCATTCCCACGCGTGTACGTCTACATTCATCATCAATACGTTCACGATCAAGCATGATCCGATCACCTTGCACTATCTTGGCATACCTTTGCTTCGCTGCACGTCTCATGCAATGCTCTTTTAATCCGTAACACCATTTGCATACAGACGAACTAGCGCTCGATCAACCGCACTTATGCAACTCGTGAAAGAAAAACATAAAGAAACAATAGCAACTGGAATCTTCTAAAATTGTCCTATAGAAATGTTTGAAATTAGATACACTGATGGCCAGAAGTGTCAGGACACTTATTAATTTATTGTATATCGATGAATTTCCTATATGATTTATTACAAACCTGTTATTTTATTGCTATTATATGTGAAGCAAGATTTAGAATTTTCCAACGAATGTAACACGAGTTAGGTGTCCTAATACTGTACAGTGTATGTAACCTGTCGTTTGAAAAATGTGATTATACGAAACCGCGTATATAACTAACAGTCTTAGTTTTTAACAAAATTGAAGGTTTTTTCACTGTGAATGTGTACGTCCTTTACACGAAGAATGTAAAATATGCAAACTAATTGGCGTGACGTTACAACTGTCCGATTAATACGATTTAAAATAGATCGAACGTATCACTCGCTCGACAATATCGATTGCTCGTTGCACACAGACCACCTTACGTTCCTTTTATATAATGCATGCGATTCTCAAAAGCGAATCGTACTCGATCGATGCACCAGCTTGCACTGCCTTCTGATTCTGCACAACCACATGCGATTCGTGCAAAATCGGTATAAGCCTCGGCAACGATTAGCGTGCAATTAGTGCCGCGTTAATTCAACCGAAACAACCCAGCAGACAGTTAGAAAACAATCGCAAATAGCGATGCAACGTTTCATCTATTTCAGCAGCTCATCTTTCACTATTCTCTACTTCTAGTTTTACTAGTTTTTTCTTTTTTTTAGACTCCTTCTAGCTACGCTTTCAATCCTAAATTCGAAGCTATGCAGGGTATTCCACGAATCGGTCGCCACGATATTTGATCTGGGTTTCTTTTTCTTTTCTCTTTTTTCTTCTTTTTTTTTTTTTTTTTTTTTTTTTGTTAAACTGTCAGAACCAGTTCAGATATCGTGTTGACCGATTTATGGATCGCTCCGTATACTTTTGTCTTCATCGCTATTTGCACGTCTAAACGCGTTATAAAACATACGGTAGAACCTCGATCGCCTGAACATCATTCAATGTAAAATTTCACAATGGCCCCTTGTAAGAGAAATTGAGACACCAGAACAGAAACAATTTTTATTCAGAAGTTGTCTTTCCTATTTAGAACAATTCAAAATAAGTGATCTCCGAAAACTAAAAAAGCTAGTTCGGATAATCGGGGTTCTATAGGTAGTAGATTTTACGTTAAGAGAAAAGAACGTGAAAGCTGGTGCTATATATCGACAGATACGTGGATTTATTACGACAGACTCGTCTGTATTCTGCCACCGGTCGATTCATAAAATTAGATCCACGCGAATAAAGTTTACACACGCGTTATTTGCTTTTTAAAGTCACGGGGCCACGCGGCACCTCTCTATCTTTCTCTTTTCGTGATTCACGATGATAAAATTGTTTGCTCAACCAGTGGCACGATTATGCGCGAAATTACCGAGGTTCACGGAGCATGCAGTTTCGTTAAGCAATCTTGTAATTGTTTTGTAGGATTTTCCGCCTTGCTTTCAACCGTGAACACACCGCAGTGAAACGAATTACGCTATTTTCCGCGAAACAATCGGGCATTTTAAAACGTTTATCTTGAACCGTTTCTCGGTGAATCTAATTCGATTTAAGCTCGATCCCACGATAACGCAATTTCTATTTAAATGCACTACGTGACTAAACGATCGTTCTAACGTTGATTAAAAAGGTCTAGTGAAAGTCAACGTCGGGATTAGCCGGTTTGCTGCAAGATAGCACCAGCTTTCAATTAATATCCACGATGCCCTCGAGCTTCGTTCCATCGTGGAAAAAACAGTCGATTCACCTACTGGTGCGGTTTCTGTCGTTAAAAAGGGAACGAAACAAGCGGAACGACTCGAGCTTGATGCTAACTCGTTCCGCTTTCTCGTGATCCTTGCCGTTTACATACGGTCGATAATTTTCCTGCTCGAAGATACAGAAAATTGAGCGTTCCGTGATAGGTCGTGATGTCTCATTTAGTTCGTGAAATCGACGCGTTTTTCGCGTTTGATACTTTTCCACGTGAATTGAGAGGAACGACTCGAGAGCATCGGATCATTACCAACGAAATTCCATGGATTAATCGCGTCGAAGATGATGGATTTTATTCGCGATGATTGGACTTTTATTGTTGCTCTATTTTAGATTTTTACTTAACAAATTAGGATATTTGCATGTTTATAGGAAATTTGAAAGTATAGAAATGCACACGCTGCACTTGATATGCAAAAACGTACATTGCGTCTCGTAATTACAAAACCACTTAAAAATTTCTAACTCTCATATTTTATATTCTGCGAAGTTTCTAATTCTTGTAACAAATATGGCAAGGAACGAGATATACCATGCTAGAAATTATATTCAGAAACAATATTTCCCCAAGAAGGGGTAAGCTATATTCTCTTTAACAAATAAGTGAAAAAATATATGATGAATGAAAGAAATAAAAATTCGTAAATAAATAAATCTATCCTGCATCCATCATCTTCGTACGAGCAAGGAAACATCTTGAGAAAAAACAAGCAAATCCTCGATATGTTTTCTCGTAAAGAATCTTAGAGACTCGTGATTGAGGTTCACGGGAGAAAAAAAAAATAGAAAAAATAGAGATGGGAAAGATCGGCGAACAAAAAGGAAACAAAAACTCAACAGTGTGCACGAGGACCGCGGAGACGAGGATCGTCGACGAGCTTGCGGGCAAACACGTGGTGGCAGCGAGGTAGCGGGCCTGGAGGACGTCGGCGATTGCTGCGCCGCGACGCTGACGCCGTCGGTCCCAGGCGCCGCCGGCATCAAATCCAATCGCCGTACAAGGCCGCTCTCTCTTGCAGTACAACCTCTTAATTATCGACGCTTCGATCCGGACCCGAAAATCGCCATCGACATCGTCACCGGCCATCATCCTAACATGACTAGCCAGGAGAGCATCGGCAGCTGCAGTCTGGACGTCGATCAGTCCGCGTCCGACCGATCAGGTTGGCTATCTTCGATGTCTAGCGTTTTCCAATAGGGGCAGAGTTCACAACATTTACAAAAATTTTGGTCTGTGTAATTTTTGTCACGCGAATACGTCCTTCCTGTTACAGAAGATCAACAAGTTAATGAGAAATTAGGCGTAAGGTTTCATTGAAAATAGCGTGTGGACATTTTGTCTTCAGTAGCAGAAATTCTGTCATAAGACAGTAATTGAGAACGATAACAATTGAAGGATTTGCGGCAATAAGGAGACAGTATTTATAGTATTTATTGAAAAAGGAAAGACAATAACGGTTTTCATAGCGATAAATGCAAAATTTAGTTGTACGAATATCAGCTGACTATGAATTTATAGCATTTGAAAAAGTGATTCGACTTTGAGCTGGTGTTTGCTGAATTATTCAAACTACTGAAAAGTAGAACTGCCTTCTTATTGAAGTTTCTTTAATCGATGATACTGTACCTCGTTTTAGAAGTCCTTTGTCACATTCACGGCCAAAAAAATCTCACGCTAGTTCTACAGGGATACGTGTATCACGATATACATACATATGATAGATACTAATAAATAAGATATATGATAAGTACATACGATGTAAACCAGAAGCCATGCGAAACTGAAAGGATTACAATAAATAATAAAAATACGATAGACATTGATGATGATAACATTCATATATTTGTTCTATCGCATTGGCCAAAACGATCGTTCATCGGAACACGCATCCATCATAACCACAGCCTTAAGTGGCGATTATTTAGTGAATTCTTACATTTTACTCGAGAACACGTATGTCGTACATATATCGTGATACACGTATCTCTACTGCGTGAAAGTATTCGTAAACGAACTAAGAATGAGTAACTTTAAAGTCAAGTTCACGGAATGTCTACAAATCTGTGGAATTCAAGGGTCATCATGCAATGACCTTGCACTTGACGCATCGAAGGCCATGCAGAACGATCACACGTTGATCAACTCTCGCGCAACGAATTTTAGGCGAGACGATCTTGGTACGTTCAAGGTTACCGGTTCCCTCCACCTTCCTGTGGATCGTTCCTTTTTGCTCGGCCCCGCGGTGTCGATCGAATTTAGATCGTAGGCGAGTGCAGCAAGTGCAGGGCACAGCTTCTTTCTATCGTCAGTGCCAAGAGGAGCAGACGAGCAGAGAAGAGATGCAGAGAGGCGGTCTTGTCTCTTTTGCATCGTGACTCGGCCAGCCTCTTGCCATTCCAGGGTTATTCCTGTGTCGCGTTTCGAACGGGCACGTTTCAACCATCCCGTGGTCTCTCCTCGTATCTGCTTCTATTTTCCGCTGGGAAAACGCTTTTCCATTTTTTCGATCGTTTCTCTTCATTATTCTTCATGGGATTCGCGTTAAAGTGTATCATTCGGATCGCGCGTTCGACTCGATTTGCGAAAGATTCGCATCGAGCGTGAACCACACGCGACCCCATTGCAGTCAGCATTGCGTGCTCGCGTCTCAAAATTATTATTCTACCGGACGTAATAAACATGGACGACTAGGGTGTGAAAAGCAGGCTGAGAAAGTGTATCAAGGAATTACAAAAGCATAGGCCTGCCTGTAATTAGAGCAAACCTTGCGAAACCAACAGAGGCTTCTGCTTTACAGAGAACACCATAGACACTATATCGAAGAAAACGTTGCACAGTCTGAATTTATCTTGCAACGGTGACTCGGCGTCTCAGGCGGAGAAGTTGGCAAACGGTAGCAGTGAAACGCTGCAAAAGTCCAATTTAACTCCAGATGAGAAATTAAATGTCAGCAATGGTCATCGAAACAGTCCAGAGCCAGAGCAGCTGACAGTGAAGAAACCGAGTTACTTAGGTCTGGCTTGTAGCATCAGTGGCTATTCGGGGATCAACAGATACGACAGCAAGCTCAGGGAAGGATTTCGATCGAGGGACAGCAGCCCTGGGACCAGGTTGATCAATAGAGACACCAGCCCGGCAGGTTTCAGGTAAAATATTTATCAATCAGACTGCAATGTTTTTTAATCTCTTCTTCTTCCTTTAACTGAGTTGCTCCTCGATCAAACGCTTCTACTGTCACAGATTTGGAAGTTAACAAACACAGGTTAATTTCAGTTAACTCTGATAGGAAAAATGAAAAAATATATTTAGCATACTAACATTAGTCATAAGTAATTGTACTTAGCATATGTGTTACTTGTACTGTCACGAGGTGAACAATTTGGAATAAAGATAACAATAAGGAACAAACTTTTGTAAAGTTTTCTGGAAATTCATTGGACGTTAAAATATTTCAGATCAAACGAAAATCTCAACGTGCCAGCGCACCCTTATACACCTAAGAGCCAGTCAATTTCACCCCTAGCGATGGATAGACAAAACGGTTTTTCCAACGGTCTGAAGGAGGAGTGTAAAGTGGAGACTTACAGGGAAGCCAGAAGTTCCATAGGAATCTATCAGGGCTACTCCGAGGTTGACAAAGGCGTGTTGCACACTACGTTCCCTGATATCAGTCCAGTTCAAGCTTCTACACCTACGAAACGCAGCCCTGGAGTATCGCAGATGATGTCTTGTAGTCAACAGAATAAACATTTCTCAGTGTCGTCTCCAAAGCAACCTACTATTAACCGTAAGTGGCTTCATCACAAATATATCTCAGACAAATAAAATTTTTATTCCCTATTTTTACTATTACTATTTTTATTGGAACTTTCATTCATAAATTGTTTGCAGTTTCGAATACTTCGTTTGGCGATACGAGTATAATCAACGGGGCCACAGAGGAAGTGGAAAGTCAGGTGATAAACAACACCACGAGCAGCGAAAAATCTTTCATTCAGCAACGAGTAGAACGGCTCTACGGTCCTGGAGCTCTAGCACAGGGTTTTTTCTTCAAACGTAGCACTAGCAGACTGAACACTAGCGACAGCAGCTTTAATAAGTCTAGTAACAACAACGACGTATCGGCTGACAATGCGAATACCGAGGAGTCTTTGAAAAATTTGCCAGTGTTAAGACACCTGAGACCAGAGTTCCGAGCTCAACTTCCTGTGGTTAGCCCTAGAAGACCTACCGATGGTTCGGAACAAATTCTCAAGCCTTTGCAAAGGTAACTTTTCTTTAAATATTTCATTCATATTTCTGGATCTTTCGACATCGCATTCGCATTAATCAGGAGAAAATCCGGTTCACCTTCACCGGGGAAAATGCATATGTTACCTATTCATTCGATCATTGTCATACAATTTACAGACTTCTTGATTTATGATATTATTGACTAGATTATCATCTATTAGCTACCCAGACAATATTATAAAATTGTATTTCAAAGGTAACTGTGCGGCATATAATCACACAGACAGAGTTCTCTTGCACAATAATGAGAAGTTATAAATTATAGATTTCTCTTGTCCAATTTTACCATTTTACATTGAAGAGGGTAATTAGTAGATGGCTTGCAGATTGTACAATTGACGTGTAGAACTTTACCTGTTTCGTTACTCAACGTATTGCTGTTATGCAAGAAAATTTATTAGCATTGACAACTTGCTACCGATGACAAAATTTCGCTAATAATATCAGTTCACTTGTGCAAGAGGACCCTAGCGGAGTTGAAGTGTCGAGAGAAATACAATTACGCATTTTTTCATCGTTAGGGTAACGCCAGTGTCACGTAAGGTCGAGCAGAAACCAAAAATACCAGCAGCTACGAATTTAGACGTAAATCTAGCGGACAGTGGAGCACAAAAGCTGAATTCTAGCGTGACCAGCATCCCAGATCAGCAGCCAGCTGCTCCAAAAGTAGTTCTACCTGTCTTAGAACCGAGCGCCAGCTCGACAAACGTGGCGAAACAGGTTGAGGAGGCGGAGAAAACGGTCGAAGAGAAAAATGGGCATTACTTCATGAAGGTACGCCTAACTGGAATAGAACATGTCGAAAGAAACGTTTACTCACATTCTTTGCTTCATTGTTGCAGCTGCTGAAACAGGAGACGGACAGGCTGCTCTCGTTAGCCGCGTCAGCAGAAGCGGAATTGGCCAGTGACGATACTGTTGCACTTCCGGAAGAAGCAGCCGGAAAACTGCGGTCAGCTGCAGGCAAAGCTAAATTGCTCACTTCGCAGAAGATGCAACAGTTTGAGGGACTGTGCCAGAAAAATATTGTATGGCTTTCGTATATCGCTTTCCTAATAAGATTGTTAAATTTAGGATAACATTCAGATGATAAACAACACTCGTGTTACCAACCATATACACTCCCGGTCATAAGTATTATGACGCTTTTTGGTTTCATAGAAAACATGATAAAATTATTAAAATTATTGTAAATTATGAAGGAAATGAGTAATCGAGCAAAGTTTAATACTCATGTATAAACGCTTAAGAGTATGTGGACATTTCCTTATCTCTGACAACATTTTAATTGCAAAATTATAGATAAATCGAAACATAAATTAGTATGTATACATTTATATACATATATTGAATATTCCATTTTTATTGTAGAATCAAGTGCCTGGCGAGGAGTTCCCAACAACGAATGAGGATTTGGCGGGCTTCTGGGACATGGTGATGCTGCAGGTGGTTCAAGTAAACGAGCTATTCGATCAGATAGAAAAATTACGCAATTCTCAGTGGCAAGAGGTATGTTCAGTATCTGTTCACCCTCAGACAATCAATTCCTTGAAGCCTCCTGGGAAAAATTTGTATTCTCACAACAATACCGATAACGTAACGCCACTCGAATCGTCTTCCCGTATATCCTACTCGCACTCTGTTTCCAATAAGCGTGTACGATTCGATGATGCAACGTTTACCGACCCGGAAGAATCGAATCAGGTGAAAAAAGATTTCTATATCCCTCAAGTACCTGAATATGTAGCGCTTGAAATGCGTTTATGCGACGATGCGTTTCAATTTCTAACCCTTTCCCAAAATTTAGAGGAACATGAGAACCACTGCGAAGATTATGAAGTAGATTATAATGAAAGTAATACGTTTCTTTTTGAAGATATAACTAAGATACAGACGATAAAAAATGATAGTTCTCCTCTTAAACCATGCACTTCGTACGTCATCAATTATGTGAACAGATTACAGCATGATATAAGTCCATTTTACTTTGAAAATTGTAAACAATCATCTTCTGATTTGTATCTTCGTGATGACTTTATTGAGAAGAATATTTCACCGAAATTTCAAGCGATATTTAGAAAAGACGATGATGAATTGAAACAGCAAAAGCATGATCATTCTTTAAGTAAAGGACAGAATAATTATTCAGAATTGTTCACAAAAGATACCCAAAAGGATATAAAAAAAAATGAAAATAATGTAACCAACTTGAAGACTATTTCTTCATCCAGTAAAAGAATTGTATCTGCGGATAAAAGAATGGGAAAGGTTCGACCGAAAGCTAAATCCTATAGTTCCACAGGGAGAAATCTGAACCAGGAGATGCAGATAAAAAATGGTCGAAGAACAAGATCGCATACTCCAGAAAACAGGCCTCGAAAAAACGATTCAATTAAGTCAGGTATCGGCGACGAGCAAAAGTCTTGTAATTTAAAGCCAGTCATTATCCACAAAAGGGGCGAAGAGAAAGTTCCTACTCCATCAAAAATTGACAAGTTTCCTTATAAATCTTTCCCTGCGCACAAAGGAAGTGTTAAAAAACTTAGGCATAACGTCACATTTTCAAACGACATTAAAGAACTACCGCCAACAAGAAAAGATATTTTATCTGGTGATTGCAACGCTGTGAACATGACAAAATCATCTACAAAAAATTTATTGCATGCTAAACCAAAAAAGGTGTTAAAAATGAAAAATGCGAAAAAATTGAGTCATAATTATTATGAAAGGTGTAATCTCTCTGTCGTAAGCGAGGTCTGGTCGAATCTCGATTTTGTGTATAATAATAAAAAGTCTCAAAGGAAATCCGATGCATATGAAGAAAATTGTACGTTTGCTGGGACGTGGAACGTAAGAAAGCAAGCAAAAGAATTAAAAAAAGAGCAGGTAGAAAAATTAAGAAAGGATCAGATAAAGGAATCTCCCCAAAAAATCGAAAAAGAAGCAGAAATTTCATCTGTAATATCAGATAATATTTTTTGGAGACTAAGCGACTCGAAACCTTTCATTCCATTATCCCCAGAAACGCTACGCCAATTAAGACAAATCTATAATGTGGAAAATTATTTATCTTCAACTGTGAACAAATCTGAGAAACTAGAAAGAATGAAGGTTTACGACAAGAAAAGAAAACAAACTTTCAAAATCGTGGAGGACGAATCTTTGAAAAAAATGGTTTCTCGCGGAATCACGTCTAATCTTTTGGATAGTCGTTCAGAAAATAATTTTTTGAAACGATTGGACACCCAAGATACAAATTCTGTAAGCTTACAAGATAATTTCGAGACTGCAAGCGAAACTCTAAATCCTATACCCGAAAGTCACGATTTTTCCATGCAATGTATAAAGTCTCTCACGAATTTGGTGCCCCGTGTAGCGAACAATAAAAATAAATCGACTCTCGTTATAAATAATATTAGAAATAATATTCCAACATGGCCAGTCAAGGATGGTGAGATACGGAATTTTCTCTCTACTTTAATATCCTCCATAAGTACTGAGATTGTGTCGAAAGTTGCGAAACATAGCAGTTCTAAATTAAAAAATCGAGTAAGCATCAAAAAACTAAGTTATGGTGTAATTACGAAAAACATAAAATCTAAGTCTAATGCCAATGTAAACGTTATCATGGATATTTCACAACATGTTCGTTCAAATTTCGTTTCTAGTCGTTTACCAAATAGAAAGAGTGGAAAAAGTATTATATCTACTGACCTCGACAATTATCTGCCATTGAAAAAAGGCTTTCACGTGAATAGTTATTTACAAGATACGAAATATATGCAATTATTTCCGAATAATATCAAATTTCACACAAATTCGTCAAATACTAAGAGTTTCCCTATTAAAGTAAAACACGTGTGTACGTTTCTTAAATCAAATCGAACCCTTTGTCGATTATCGTTGTATTTGTACATGTACGGTATTCTGAGTCTTGTTTTTATATTTCTAAAAATCACCGCATATGACGAATCTTCGTACTCATGTATTCTGAATCCCAGGATTTTGTATAATTTGTACTAAATGAATCATTATTAGCAGCGGTCAACTATACCCTCTTGCATTTGTAGAATAAAAGTCCTCTTCTTCCTTCTTCGGTATTTTTCCTAGATTTTTGTCAAAATACCCAAGTAACGAAGATTAAGAAAACAGTGCTAGAAAAGCTGGGAGAAGAAATCCGAGAAGGATCCTTTTTCTCTAAGTATGTTTTACTTATTTCTATGTATCTATAGGAAATGTAAAAGTGCAAAAATGTATGTGATGCATGTAACATGTACAGATATTCGCAATTTCCACTTTCTCCTTTTTTTTTTACCTTTCACCTGTACTTCTTTCACCTCTACAATTTAATTCCAGACATTTCTTAACTTCTATCAGTCCTTAACATAGACGGTACCATTATTTTCTATTGCTAGTGCTTCATTACATTTGTAATATCTTTTGCAGACTGTACCAGAGGAAAAGACAGTTGCTTCAGCTCCGCAGAATGGCACCACTGCCAAACGTCGCGTCACGCCAATTCACAAACCAAAATCCACAGCTAACAGCGAAGCAAACAAGAAGGCAAGAGAAGCAAGAGAACAAGCTCGAAGGCAACTGATCGAAGAGAGAAGACGAGCGATGCGCTCGAAAGCGCAAAATTCCGAGAATACCGTGAAGATCTTCGCCCCCGATACGTAACGATAAAAAGAGGGGCAATTCAGCAATTCGTAGCAGCGTTTCCGGCGACGCTTAATGCCTCGAGCCCAAATCAAACCGCGGTATTTTGTATGCATTTTCTTAAACAACTCGAACCTCGAGCAGACTGACGATTAATTCTGAAAGCTTCTTAATTGACGATTAATACGACGCTCGTTGTTGCGTCTGGATCCACTTAATAAATAGATTAATGACAATTAAGCATCAGATTGCTCGGTATGGAGTTGATTATAAACAATAATTATCGATATGCTTCGAACTACAATCAAACTCGCTTTATGTCGTTAATAGAGTTGAGCGTTGTGGGACAGCATACGAGCAATAAGAGCGATTCATATAATTGATAAATATTTAGTGCGATCGGTTTTTTTAAGGATTGACTTTTAGTAAATATAAAAAGAGCCGGATCGATCGGGAGATTAAGTTTTTAACGTTTTAAATGTACGATATTTTATTACGATGTTTCCTCGTCTCACGCTCTTAAATGTTTCACTTCGATTTTGTACACGCTGTGATGTTTCGTGCTAATCTTGTTACGTTTTATAACAATTTACGCTGTCGTTCGATTTCTACGATATTTAATGTTCGCTTTACGAACGGAATAGCACAGTAACAGTTGAGCATCTTCGGCTCTTTGTTTCTATTTCATGTTTCTTTTTGTAAGATACTACGTCAAAGAAAATGTTACTCGATGAGAAAAAAGAGCAAATCAGAATAAGTGATTGGGGAGAAGATGAATTGTAAAAAATTATTTCTCAATTTTCATAGTAGAAAGGAAGGGATAGAGACTACTACTCTTTGTCCATTGAATCTTTTTTGCAAGAAAGCTGAAAAGTAGTTACTCGAGTAAAGCGGCCAGATCATATTTCTATATGGTATTTCTAGCGATCATGAGTAACTTATATTTATACGAATAGCATGAACGATCGACGATCGCTGATAAACGTTAATGATCAGCAAGATGAAGGTAGAGAAGTTTATAACTAATCGTGGAAGTTAGTCAAAACTTAGGAACTTAATAAACCTGGTTTAAGGACTGCAAGACAAGAGATATACTCGAGAAATATTGGTTGCCTTGAGCCAGGTATAATTTTTATCTTGTAGTTCATGTATATAATATTAACGATCGTTCGAAAAAAGCGAACAATCAACCGTGCTCGCCTAAGAATTTCTGCTTGCAAAACGATCGGGATCGGGAAAGATCGCGAGTTGCAGGTTAAACCAGAAAAAGATTCCTATTATTTTTACTATCTATACTGTTTCTGTAACTCTCGTAACAATTAATTGATATTATTATTTTAAACTCGATCGTTATTTTGATCGCATTAATACCTCTCACGAGGAAATCGGTTTCGGAACAAATATCGTAGTTGTGAATAGATCTTGCGAATTACCTGACAGACAAAAGGTGAAAGATTCTTCAGAAGAGTCCCTGCGCAAACATCGTGTGGACCCACGTTTGTCTAAACTGACATTCCCGTAGAGACGGTCTCGAAACACCCGATAGTTTAATTCCCATGTTAATTTTAAGGTGTATCTGGTAGATAAACTGACGTTAGCAGATATAATTTAGAGCTGGCCCAACCAAAAAACACGCGCTATCTAATTAAATACTCGATATGATGAATGTGTCGCGATTTTCACGATGGTATTGACTAATATGCTGACAAATTTATAATTCCATGCGCGTTAAAATGCAAAGAAAACAAAATGAAGAATAAAGCGAAAAGATGGAAAGGAAATTTCTCGAAGCGTCGTTCTGCTTACTAATATGCAGTAACGCGTATCAATCTGCGTTATTTATTGACTGTTGATTCCCTTGGTGCCTTGATTATTTATACGTGTGTACATAAAATCGACTGACAACCGACGATTCGACGCGATATCACGTGCGATCGCTTTTGATCGCACGTGCCACAGACCCATCGAAAGACAACAAGCGAGTCGATAAATGAGAATGAAATGAAAACACGTTGGAAGCTTATTTTTTTAATTAGTTGGTGGGTTCATTGATCAGTTTTCTTGCACAATATTCGCGATCATGGATAGAGAGACAAATAAGGAATCAGGATCATATAATTTTGTTCTCATTTATCCGTTCTGCCTAAAGACGAAAACAAATTTTGGTAACGATTTATTTTAGACTTCTAGCGAATCCATCAGAATTTTTTATAAAACGTCATCCTGAGTGAGAAACGATTAATTTTTTTAATGCATCAATCGTGTGCCGCTAGCGACTGTAAATAAGCGTGAGAGAATATTGCGTGGCTGAAACAGCGAGCGATTACAAGCAAATTAATCGTGTAATTTTCAGAAACCGTTATATACCGATATGTACATTGGCCAGCACGACAGAATTCACACGTATTGCAACTCGTTCTTCGTACTCTGTTAGTTCTCTTCGTTCTTAGTTGCATCCTCGATATACTGTGTACAGTCCTTGTTTAGGGGCTCACCTTAATCCACACGTAGTAATTTATATTCAGAACAGTTCCCCGTTGCTTTTATAGGGACCCATATGCCACATAGCTTTTCAAGAGATCGATCCAAAGCGTATATAAGGATAATCGTCGTGACAACCACAATCATCACGTTTCTCAAAATGTATTGTCTCTATTTTTTAATTCGCCGAAAGTTTCACTAGAATTTGGAATTACGTCGCTCTTGAGAGAAAAATGTCCTGTGTTTTTATCTCATGAGAAATCGAAACTGCTTTTCGGAAACGACAGAAAGCGCAAATTTTTTACTTATCGGTGGGAAAAGATTCGATGTCTGTTAAACGCGTCGATCATCGAACGTTCCCTTTCTCTTTTTTACGCGAATAAACAATTACGATTATTTATTTATTAGATACTAGTAAGCTGTCCATACACCTGTTCTCAATGAATTAATAAAAAATGATAGAAAAACATGCAAATTTATTTTAGTAAAAAGAAACACGAATGATAGGGAAGTAGGAAGACACAAGTATTTAACAACATCCTTGATTTATTTCTTCCTTATACAGTATTATTCTTCTCTTATATCTTATTTCTTACGAATATCTGTTTCATATACATTTACTTGTATACAAATCATCTGTAGTAAGCTGAACCGTACTTCTCTTAAAACAATCATAATGCTATAGAGATGAAAATCTGGGGAAAAATTGGCACAGAACAGATTCATTTCTGTGATAAGTACATATATATTCGATGCAGCAAGAGTTCAACGACCCCCTAACAATGATCACTGACCTTGAACTTGATTTGGTCCCACGATAAATTCCCTTCTATTCTCTTGTCGCATTTGCCAACATTTGGTTTACTTTATCATTGCTCTTTCGGCAAAGATAATATGAATATTCCCAAAATATCAACGACGTACATTCCCCAGTTTTTCTAGTTTCACGCGAGGCAGATCAATGTTTTGCCCTCGTTCATTTTGTCCTGAACTTTATCACTGGCTGTGGACTTTTCTGCTTGGCCGCTTATTACCGCACAAACAAACGTCAATCCAACCCCTATCACGGCGCTATAGAAAGCCCAACCTGGAACATAAAACGTTCTTTACCCTTTTGCTTGACAATAAATTAATTAAGCAATGAAAATAGAAGACGTCCCCTATTCTGTTCTATTCGTCTCATTTTATCTCTTAATTTATGTTACTCTTATATGTTATTGTTATTTTCATGTTAAATTTCTTAATGTTGCTTAGTGTGGGCAACAATTACAAAGGTAAAATCCATGAATCTTTTTAAGTCGAGTTCTATGCAAAGGATTTAATCTACAGCATCTTGATTGCCCGCATAACTGTCAAAGTGTCTTGGGAATGTAAAGGATTGTACACTTTTACTACCTAGAGAGCATTCAGCGAGATAGAAAGCGTTCGCTTCCGGTCCACAGATCCTTTGAACCCTTTCTGCGCCCCAGCCGGCGGGATACAAAATCATCCCCAGTAAATAAAATATTCCTGTTGGCAAGAAGCGAAGTAGCATTAGAAACATAGAGACTTACAAGCTGTTTGCAAAATTGAAGTGTCATGTTGAAATATTACCAGCAATAACCTGCGCAACACCAGCCAGGTTGAAGATGCTCTTTCTGCCGATGCTTTGCATGCAGCAGCCAACCAAAGCTGCCACCACTGTCATCGACATAATCGCCAAACCAAGAGACAGGAAGAAGTAAGAAGCTTTCCAGCAGTCTGGAAATACGCTGGAATCTGTGGCGAAGCCGTCCAAGTTGAAATTTGCGCAGTGAGTCTTCTTCCCGTGTAGCCTGATGCAACGATTAAAAATTCCGACTGTTGGCGCGTAAAACTCTGTCCCATTCTCTAACGATCAAAAGAAAAAAAAGGAAAAAAACTTCGTCTAATATAGTTCTCTGTTTAGGAACGAACGAATGATGGATAAATTGTACAAGGAATATCAACGAGAAGGTGATGGGGTCTCATCGAAGTAGACAAGAGTCATTAATATTCCAAGCAACGTTAAGAACTTCGTTGAATATATCCCACCCTTCCACCGCATACTAACGACGTACGGATTAAATAAGAGAAAATAGTTACTCGTGTCTTTTATCTGAGGTCCGATGAGCCATTTTGGAGTGATGAGCCCCGATAAAACTGCCATTAACGCCACCAGGGACAGGAGCGTCCACAGCAAACTACGACTAGTGACTATCACATAGCACATGCTGCCGTTCAATTGTGGATCTATGCCATCCTTCAAGCTCTAATCTCCTCCTGCAACATTTTTCCCTCTTAGAATTATACCGACCCATGAAGAAAGGCAATATTTATTAAAAGAACCAATTCATGGCAAGACATAACGACATAAGTTTCTACCGCTTCAGCTATCGATCTTCAACATCACGGTTCAGAATTAAAATACATCCTGCTAAATACAACGTCAGAATTTTGAGCGCCTGTGTATTTACAGCGACTGCCATTCTTCATAGTTGGACAGTATCAATCATTAAGTGATCCCATAGGTAATGCGGCTCTTCTCAGAGTCAAAGCACTGGAAATAGTTATACTACCAAAGTTTTATACAAATTAGGATAGGAAGCTTAATAGAAAAAAATGAAGAATTATAAAGAAATAAGGAGATTCGTCGCTGATCAATTTCTAACAGGTAATTTTTCATTTTTATCTACCATCCGCATATCAACGACCGCGTTACTTGCGTGACGATCCAACACTGTGAGCGCACTTGGTGCAAATTGGATCAAAATCGATCATCTTATAAGGCAAGTTTGAAAACATAATTCGTGGACACCCTTATCGCGATTCAGTCGGCATCAGGGGTCAACGATTCGGCGATCAGGCCCAGAGACTTTCGGGCAACTGTGCAAGAATAAATGCCACTCACATATATTTCGGGGAAACGTTACGTATGGCCCTTTTCCCGCGAACCAAAGAACAGGCCGGCATTAAAAGTGAAGAGTCGTAAGCTCAGCCATACGCATCTTTTTCTCGTTTCTTTTCTCTCGCGTTACCGGTTCCGATTTTTTATTCTGATTTCGTGAGAATCGTAAAGCCGTGCCCGCCCAACAAAGCATCCTTTTCTTCCGACCCCTCGTAAAACGACGAGCATGTTTGCGCGCTGATTCGAATCGACTTCGATCGGAGAAAAGGGCAAGAAGAGGTTTCTTCGAGCTGCCACGGGATCGTTATATTGGAATTCTCGGTTTGTTTCAGTTTGACGGCCGCTTGACAACTCTTCCGGCACATCCTATTTCGAATGTTTCTCGTTGGATCTGTCATTAGAAAAAAGAAATCTTTGGAATAAAACTGTCAGGAAATAGTTTGTAAGATTTAAAACTGGTAATTTCAACTTCGAAGACCGAGAAGATTTACGTAAGACACTGTATGATTGATTATGGCCAATAAGAAACACTAATTGAAAATGTATGAAAATGATCGTATGGAACAAAATTACGTTAAAATTGTGCTACTTGCCAAAGTATGGTATTAAAACCACATCATAAAATCAGTAGGGAATTATCGAATCGCTTATCGAGCAATCCAATATTACGAAGAAAAATTTTCATGGTAAAGGGCGAAGCAATTTTTCTTCACTGTATGAATACATTTGAATTTGTTTGAAAATCTGATTCTACTCGACAAAGGCTTTTCATGTTTTAATGTGACCAAGAACCAAGGCTAGAAAGATCGATCGGAAACCTGCCCCTCCCTCAGAACTGACCTATTTTGCTTTCTAACTTTAGATCGACCTAAGTTTGGGACCTGTGGATGATTTAGTGGGCGGTGGCCCTTCGTTGTTGAACGTATGCTGTTCTCCGCGACCCCTGAGATTTTTGATCCCCTTTAAACCCGCAAACTTAATCGCTTTCATTCCTCAGCGCCAGATGAGCGATTCTCTTTGATGTAGCCGCAACGTGGCGAATCCGTAGGCCACGATGCGACGTGTTCTTTGTATGGAAAAAGATCTCTTGGTGGTTGACTCCATTCTCTAGGTTATTCTTTTATTCGTGCGTCGGAAGACACAGGATTTTGAGAAGCGAGCAACAACGCGCATACATAATTCGAAAACCATATAAGGAGAGAATTCTAGGACTCAGTAGCGACGTAATGAATTTTTATGATCTTTTTCTTCTACGAGTAAAGATACGATTTGTCGTGATTCGCGATCTTCGCATCGAAAGATAGAATAAATAACACAGATTTTTCTGTCGTAAACATTAAAACAGGTGATATTTATACATCTACATTGATAGAATAACAGTTTGAAGAGGACAAATAGTGAAAGGAAAGAGACGCCGAGTAATAATTGCGTTGCGTCGCCCTGTGGAGTAACGTGGGGAAGCAGCGATGTTTAATTAAATTCGTTTCACGCTGTACATCTGCCAGTTTTATTTTTATCATTTCTTGCGCGCGACCTCCTCTAAAAGCACTCAAGAGGCCGGGTTTACTTAGGAT
The DNA here is from genome assembly GCF_040668555.2 of Bombus flavifrons. Lineage (NCBI taxonomy): Eukaryota > Metazoa > Arthropoda > Insecta > Hymenoptera > Apidae > Bombus > Bombus flavifrons. Next base: position 8,995,081 of record NC_138453.1, read on the forward strand.
CGCCCCTTAATCGCTGTTTGTATTTATACTGTCTTCGAGTTTCGCGTCGGATTTAATGAATCCCTAACACCGGAAACACGTTGATTCACCGCGGCATAGAAACTCGTGACCTCACGGAGCAGCGGGATTGCTCCAACTTGTTTCAACATCGAACATCTGCCGTAGTTGTAAAAAACATGTGGCATTAATACAACCTCTCCTTCTTTCGTTATTAGGTATCTGCTGTTATGATGTTGAAAATGTTTAGCATCCGCCACGTGACATTAATAAACCGCGGTTTGGCTTGCAGCCATTCGAAGTTCGGAGAAGGACGGACGAGATAAGACCGATCAGAGCTTGCATGTAGACCGCCAGTCGTTCGACGGACAACTTCTCTTATTTTTTATTTCTTTTTTTCCACTTTAATCGTTGCGTTCATTGTTGTGGGTTGCCACGCCTTTAGCGAATGCAGTAGGGCTCCATTGTCCCGACGTGAGTCCCCTTTGCTGAATTAATTTTCGATGTTTAATTCGTTGGAAAGGATCAGGCTAAAGTATTGGGCCTGTAAACTAGATGGAACGAAATTCTAGTCGATCGACCGGCCACATTTCTGATCGAATTATAACACGTTCGCTAACCAGGCACACGTGCTTCACAATTAATTTACATTTAGTTGTATGCTTCAACTTGATCTCACATAGCTATGTACGATGTATGGTATTTCAATTTAGTTGATATACAAGATGAACAAGAAGTTGACGTACCAGAAGTTAACGTAAAATACATAAAGATACGTGTTACGTAAGTTTTACAAACGAGTTGTAACGTGAACCTTTCGAACACGTTGGTAGACCCAAGGAAAAATTACGAAATGTCGAATATCGAGAAGAATTATCAAATATATTATACAAAAGTACAAGAAACGAAACATGATCTATAGTGGACATTTGCTTCAATCGTCTGTGATCGCGAACGTGTTAAAATTCTATAGAATTACCAGGGGAAACAGCGTTAGAAGTCTCAGTTCAATTTCAGTTTACTCAGGTAAAGCAAAGTGATGAATTAGTAGAGATGAATAAGATTTCCGCAACATTGGTGAGCTTCTTCCTCGCCTCGCGCATCGCGGAATGCGATATCTTTCCTTTTCTCTCTGCTCGTGGCCCTGGACGAGAGGCTCCGACCATTAGTCATCCAGCAATGGGTCCTCTGTCCGGCAGCTCGTTATCAGAAAGGCGTAAGTCGACGGCCAGTGCGAACTTAACACTCGTAAATTCAAATCACACGTTTCCGGCCCATGGACGTTGCTTTACGAGCATTCTTTATCCACGAGAAACCGGCGGAATCAATAATCTTCTATTTTTAAAAATATCCTTGTAAGAAATACGAATCTTTCCTATCTTCTAGTTTCTCGCGTGTAATCATAAATTGTGAACTTGTCGTAAACATTTTCCATCGCCAAACATTACTCGCTGTTTTATAGTTTACCATATGAAATCCATTGAGAGATTAGCACGTTAACAACTTCTGCGAAATCTGAAACAATCGAACGTTCGATTACAGAAACACGAGACACCTACACGTTGCATAATCCAGCGACGACGTAGACCATCTGCAAGGCAGCTGTTGGACAGGTGCTCCCTTACTTCTCCACTCTCTTGTTTTCGTCCCCTCTTTCCATCGACAGATCCTCCCAGGCTCACCTTCTTCTTCTCCCTCTTCTTCGTTCTCTTCTTCTGCTCCCTCTCGTTTCATCTTTTTCTTTTACCTGCCTCCTCCTGGCATGCACACTGTCGATTTTATCCAACAGTAATTTATCGTGATTTCAGGCGATCGCGTTCGATTAAATATTTTGGAGAAACGATTCCGCGAAGCCTCGCTGTAATTTCTCCAAAAATCGTATTCCGGATATTCTGACATCGTTTACGTTCACGATTCAACAATTTGTTCGCTTCGAACAGAACGTAAAATGGAGTATCGATTTTTGTCCATCGAAGAGATGTTTTATTCATTCTTGAAGATTCAGTGGAATGTGCCATAAGATAAATTGCATATGTTCATGCAAGGTTATATTTTTGTGAACACAACCAGAGAAATGGAACTTACGCGGAGATTGTTTCGATATATGCAATACACATAGAACGAAGAACCGATTATGTGTCCTGAGCAAAATTGAACACACTCCCTTTAAAACAGAACAATTTTTTTTAAACTGGCCCAGACGACTTTACTTTTTTTTTTTTGAGAAGTTAGAAGGTTTAGTTTACTAGATGATGTGGAAAAACAGTTGTAGTAAAAGTGTAATTGGTCGGAATCTCGAAGAAAGAAGTAAAGGTCACTTTTACCATTTTCCGAAGAACGCACTTTGTAGATTCGTTTCAGTCACATACATGCTGAATCGGTTGATATGGACGAATATAAGAATCTGTACATAGATTTTAGGTCGCCGAAAATCGCGAAGGCTGTGATTAAATTTTCATTCTGGGCCCTGATAAAAACGTTGTAAAAAGCGACGTTTGCTTTTCCCTTCGCGATTTCGATCAACTGCAATTTTTCCAGAAATTTGCTTGCGCTCTATCTAGTAAACTATTGCTTCCAATTTCAAACGAGAAAAATAAAATCAAGTCGTTTGGTGGAATTGTAAAAAGGTAATTCTGTCTTAAGGAGTATACGTTCACGTTTGCTCATTACCGTACACTGTACATGTTTCGCGCGTTCCCTCTTCCATTTCGTCGATTTTTAATTCAAGGTTTCGTCGATAGCGGATTGCCAAGCTGAATTCCCTTTTGTTCACGGGCAGATTTACAGTTCCGTAGAACGATTTGCGTTCCTGGAACAGCCACGCCTATTACCATGAATCTCTTTCGAAAAGGCTACGGCATTCCACGTCCGATGTATCCTTTATAAAAAAAATAAAAAGGGGGAAAAAAGTACGAAGTGTTGCCTGTATTGTAACGTTCTCATCGGTATTCTTCCACTATTCGACTAAATTAATCGTCATTAATCTTGAAACCACTGTCCTCCCTTTCTCATTTACTTCTATTGATTTCAATTCGATTACATCGAACCAAAAGAATCGTTGCATAATTCACACGCTGGCCATTCACGCGTGCTATGGTTACCGGATGTTCGAGCAGTTCGTTTTGCCGAATGTGAAGGGTTAGAGATCAATGATCGACGCGTATCAGAACGATCAACAGGAAGTACACGGAGTCGGCGATATTACTTCCGAGGCGAAATCCTATTTACGACGGCACCGCGATAACAGTTCGATGCTAGGCGCCTTTCCAGTGGAACGACCGCCAGGATAATTAAGGTACCACGAGCAAGACGACCAACTTAACGGTGATTTCAAGCGCATCTAGCTAGGCCCGGCAATTAAGATAATCGCCGATCGCGCGCTCCGACTACGCGTCTCTCTGGTCACGCTGTCCTCTTCGTGGATATCGATACCTGGAATTCTTTTGGAACTTGTATTCCACTCGATTTTTCATCGATGTCGTCGTCGTCTGTCGCGGTTGGTGGAAACACAGGTAGATTTGAAATTAATCCAGTGACATGGCCAAACGTGTGCAAGACGAATAGAATACAAGTGAAACATGGTTAGCTCTATGACAAGATACCACCGTATTGGCAAAGTTTGAAAGACGTTTGAGAATGTGTATAAAAATTAGAAGATATTTATGAAGCACATGTGCTTCACAGAGTTTATAACACAAAATATTTAGATAATCAGCTATTTCTTAGATTAAGACGCTCCAATGTAAATTCACAGAAACAAAATATACATATCTAAGCAGGAATTTCGAACTTCGCATCAAAGTCTCAACAAATTCAGTTTAAATTCCAATGTTAATGTAACGCTTCGTATTCCATTTCTTTCTTACTCTCATCGTACGATTTTACAAACATTAATATAGTATATAAATATAATACACGCGTAACTAACGATATTTGATACGTTTCACGTTCGCGATCAAACAAATTCTCGTTTCTCTAAACTATCCAAAACTTATCAACCGCTGAAAGATCCAAGATACCAATCGTATACATATTTCTACCGAAAAGCTTCGTTTGATTTTCTGTTTCCCTTTCGATCGAGTTTCCATTAACTTGCTGCTCGCAACACGCGGAAGGTTCGCTTAGAATGTTGGTAACACGTCCAGTAAAAGATGTTAGAATAAAGATGCTGCTCATGCGTCTATTTTTCTCGCGGCTGACGCTTTTCATTCCCTCTCGCACCCAGTTCCCATCTTTCCTGCCCTTCCTTCTTCCCTCCACTCTTCCCATTTGTTCCTGCTAGCCCCGGCTGGTTCGAGACCAGCATAGCCAGTCGCTGTGTCATCGAGCCTCGATACATCATAAATATAAATTGATTTCTGGATACGTGTTGGTACTGTTGGTACAAATGGGACTGCGTGCAAGCCGCACACGCGTTCGCGAAAGTCGTTGGCATACACGCGCGGGCTATAGCTACGTTTCGGAATCTTAATGCGCCACGAAGGAACACGAACGCCAAAAATGACGAATGACTTGTCACAACGAATTTCGCAACGTCCGATTTACCGTTTTTTATTATTATTCGTCACATTTTATCGATCTACTCCTTCTTGTGATTTTTCTTCTTTTCTTTTTTCTATTATTATTTTTCCAAGGACAACGTATTTAGTATAGAGAGGCTAGATTTTCATTTTCGAGCGATTTTTTTCCTGCACGTTGTTACAGCGTGAATACGCCGTGCAGGAACAGGAAACGATGCGCACGTGGAGACAAAATAAATGGACCTCGTCGTTATTAACGTATGTGACAGTCGTGTATCGAATGTATAGGTCGTGTAAATCCTAAGACGTCCACAGGCTTGCGTTGAAACGCAAAGTGGTCGTTTCCAGTACCTCCCACGGAGTATAATCAAATAACAAGAGCACACAGCTCGTCGCATCTTTGTAACGACGAATCATCTCACGCAAGTTGATATTTGTTTCTTGAAAATTGAATGTTAATCGCGTGCTTGTAGGATAAAATTAAGGAATTAATAAAAAGCATGATCGCTGTCTTTCGTATTATACGAGCATACTGAGACGGCAGTCGGCGCGCGTTAATTTTTATCTACCGTAAGTAAGTTCGTGAATTTCTCCGTATAATCTAATGAACTGCTGAAACTGGCGGCAAAATTCCCTCTGAGTAATATAATTTATTAAATTGCAATAGGCGCGCAATAATCACAGCTTGCCTCGGTGGAAGTCGCAAGTGGGCATTTCCTGAAGATCGCGATAAACCCGTCTGCGCAAAGTGCTATGAACTCGGGGAACTCTAGATAAATCTAAACGAATCGCGTGATAAACCTCACTGTGTGCATCGAAATATTTAAAAACCGACAGATACTTTAAATTCTTCTCTCCTTTCTTCTTCTTTTCTTTTTTTTTTTCATTGTTTTTTCTTATGGAGGAATGCATATATAGTATATATATATAAACGAGGAGTAGGAAACTGTCGGAAGGAAACGCAAGTTCTGTCCCCAAGGTATCTTTCTGTGGACCTTCGTATAGCTTCTGATTCCCTGGAAACGCATTAACGAGCGATTACGAATCCATTCCAGATCGTTGAGATTGCCACGGGGGCTCGTTTTCTCGGTAGAAGCCGCCAACAACGCTGCTTGCATCAGAGCAGCCGGTTGGAAGATTAGAATGCACCGTGCATTCGCTTTTCGAACGACTTGCACGCGCGTTGCCATCACCACGAACAGAGCCACGAGCAGAGTCCTCGACGAGCCTCAGGATCACTCTCGGTTTCTTGTTGTTCGAACAACGTTCTGGATGAGAGCTTCGAACAAATTCAAATATTCCTATCGCCAGAGTCTTTCAAAAAGAGATTTCTCAACGAAAAAACGTATAATTCAGGGACCGGACTTAAATTCACGAAACTCGAATCTTCGACTTCAGGTCTGGAAACTATGGACACCTGGACTTTGATCTTTATACACAGTTCTTACGTTTGTACATTGTTCTTTTAATCGTTGTTTTAAAGCGAATTTTCATCGAAAGGCCATACGAATAACGTACCGATCTATCAAGCCTATCTGTTTGGTTCATCCAATGGAGCTACTTATAACAGCGATCTAATTGTTGTAGCGTACATCAGCCTGCTTTGTCGGGTAGAATATATAGAGATTAATGATCTTTTAATAGTTAACCCTTAACTCTTTATAATTTTGAAGCAGATATAAGAGCTACATAGTAACTAGCCTGTGATATTTATGCATCGACAGAGAATCGAAAGCCGCATGGTACGATAAAAACAAGTAGAATATCCAAGTTACAGATGAAACGAATTTCTCTTTTGATTCTGTTTGTTTAACACTAACCTTACCAGGTCCGGTCAAATAACCGGTTTCAAAATTTAATTTAAAATTGGTCACTCGTTGTTGTTTCTTTCGTTCGTTTAACTCTATATAAATTCTCATATTAAGAAAAATTGAGAAATTGATTAATCAGATAAGTAAAAATACGAATTCCCATAAAGAGTCTGGTAACGACGACTCGGCCACTTTGGAACAGGAATGTATATTGACTTTCTTTTTCCTGAATTTATCATTAGAAAGCAACTTGAGCAAACTCTATTGGAAATTTTTGCAAGTATATCAAGAAAATTCGCCAGTGACCGAAGGTTAACGATAAACGTCGGTATTATCAACCAGACGACTGATTTATCGTGTTAGTCAATTAGCGACCTAATTGACGTATCGTCACGAGCGTTAATTAAGAATTATCATGAAAATCCATTTGCGTGTGACCCAGTTTAAGACCGAGAACGACAACGCGTTATCTGCCGACAGAAATCGGGGTACTCCCCTTTGTTCGTGCAGCTCCTCCTCGGACACGAGTCGCCCGCATTCCTCTGGTAGGTACGTACCAGGAAAAAAAGCGGCCGGAGCCCTCCTCTTGGAGGGAAAAAAAAAGAAAAAGAAGGAAGAAAGAAAAGGTGAATTTACAGGCAAGCGTGGCCGTAATGTAGTCAAGCCTGCCAGTTCAAAGCGAGCTCGCGTACGAAGACGCGATTCGATTCACGCTTTGAAGCGTGTACTTACAAAGAGCTGCAGGATGTTGCGCCGCTTGCAATTATTTTCTGTCTCTCGTTACTCTATTTTCAACCTTATTACTCTATTTTAAAGCCGCTATAAGATTTCTTAACGTACTGGTGGCGACGATCAGCGATGTGTCTACCGATCCCTCGAACGATCTGACTTTTCATAAATTTCTCAATTATTCGAATAAAATCCACCTAACGCTAGAATTACATAGCCAGAAACGAACGTCGTATTTTCATAGATATTATCGAATTATAGATTGCTTTGAAGCATTTCGTTTGAATATTTCGTACGATTTTACTATCTGCTGTACTATTCCGCGCATTTTATGGATCAAGCGTTGCAAAGGCCGAAGATATCCAAAGAGCTAGGAACGCGACGACGAAATCCGACGACTGTTGGCTGTTATCTGTTTTTGGTTCGCTCGCTTGTTAAGTAAATCGGAAACGGGGATGAGAAAATATTTAAGACTCAATGAAATAGAAAGACAGCTGTCTCAGCTCGTGTGTCGCGCATCCATGCTTATACGTGTACTTAACTCAAATTCATTCAAGCAGAGTGATATCATCTTCATTGGAGAAACCTCAGCTGATGTGTCGTGCGTCTCTGTATTTATACGTGTAATTTAAAACCATTGAGATGTAGCCATGTTTGGTATCTCATTGGTATATCATCGAAGAAGCTGTCAGCAACGCGAACCTACGTATATATCAATCCATAAAATTCTTACGAAAAATTACGATTCCTCGTTCGAATCGTTTCAATATCGCTACTGTTAAATTCAATATATAGCTTCTAGTATTTCTAAAAACGCTACGTACCTTGAATTCGAGTTAAATACCGGTGCACGCTCGATCAAGTCTACACAGTGTTCCAAGTTTAGACGGCTGAAGAAAATGATATTATACAGGGTGGTTGGTAACTGGTGGTACAAGCGGAAAGGGGGTGATTCTACGCGAAAAAAGAAGTCGCAAATATAGAATAAACATATTTTTTTAATTTTTTTTTTTTTAATTTTTCCATCGAGACAACGATCTACAGTGAGATCCGTTATAACGTACTGCACGCGTACCGAGCGAAAATTCAAAGTCGATTTTCTCGAAAACAAAGCCTCAAACGAAAAATGTTTATTCTATATTTTCGACTTCTTTTTTCGCGTGGAATCACCCCCTTTCCGCTTGTACCACCAGTTACCAACCATCCTGTATAAACGTAAGTGTTGTATTAGATTGTGCGAAATGTTTCTTTCGTTTTATAAGGAAATAATAGACGCACAATGTTTTCTATTTTATATTAGTTTATTGAATTATGCACGAACATAATAATAGAAATAGAACGAAATGGATCATACTGGCTAATTCAATAAAATAATATAAAACAGAAATTGTTGTTCATCTGTTATCATCTTATGAAAGGAAAGAAACTTTTCGGACAACCCAATATTGTAATGTACAAACTCTCAGTAAAAATGTTATAGCAGAAATATGAAACCTGAAAGCAATAGACGAACATTATCACGAAAGGCGAATTGGTCGGAGAGGGCGCGTTATTATTTGGTCCGCGAGATCGCCAGATCTTGCAACATTACGGATTTTTATCCGCAGGGAACAGTGAAAGCGATTGTGTATCGTACAAGAGTCGATTGGCGACAAGAACTAATAGAAAGGATTGATGGCGCATTCGTTGATCTAAAACAAGATAAGCATGAAATTTGGAGAGCGACAAACTCAATTTCCGTACGATGCGAAGCTTACAAGCTCGAAAAGGGGGATGGCATTTTGAAATGGACGCATAAATCAACTTTCTTTTCGGTGTAATAAGACGTTTGAGGGCATATGTTCACGTTTCATCTTTTTCTTCTTTCTACTCGTGCAACGTGTTTTGGTGAAGCTTGATCGTTTGAACTTGCTACACTCTATATACAGGGTGTCTCGTTTTGATCGATATCTTGCGAACTATACATCATTCGGAAAAGTGTTTCAAAGTGAAATTTATTTTGTTTCGAGGAAAAGTTTTCCGCCACGATGAGAAATCTTATCTAGGTGAACGTGTTTTGAGGACCTCGAAACAACCTTTGTTTCTTCAAATGGAACTATACATATTTTTATATACCACTCGATGTATCTTCTAATTTTTTCTACAAAAAAGTATCAAGGTACTTGGAACATGGTTAGTTCGGAAGATATTCTGTCTTTAATCTTGTAAAACTTATCGTATGAAAGACGAGGAAAGATAACGTAGTGTTTTTATATTCATGTTCTTTGCTTGTCTTTCGTACACTCGATTCGATAGAATTCACATTCAGCTATCTTTTAGATTAGGCGTTTTCAGATACAGATATTTCAATACCTTTTTGTAGAGAATTAAGAACTGCATCGTATAAAAAGAGAACGTATAGTTCCATTTAAGAAAACTACAGATCACCTTGAAATCTCTACAAAGATCAAATTTGTGACCATCGCAAGATGTTTTTTCCGAAACGAAATAAGTTCTATTTCAAAACTCTTTTGAGAATAATCTTCCTCGTGTCGATTAAAATGAGACACCCTCTGTAAACCTAAAATTACAAGTCGGTCGCTTTAATCGTTTCGTTATTAAATCATTATACCGTGTGGCACTGCTGAAAACGTTGCACTGGTCGTTCGTCTCTCAAGTCGCGAATACCATCAGTTTGATTGGGAGGCGCGTGAAATGCAATTTGCAAACGAGCCGTATATTTAACCACACGTATACGAAGATACACGATTGATGACCAGAGTACATATTTTCTTCCTATATATATATATCGATGACGCATCTCTGTGTACTCACAGAAGCCGGTTCGAATAAACGCGCGAGCACGTACACTCGAGTGTGTATCAACGTTGAGACTGTTGAGACACGCGTGTCCACGCTTGCCAGGGTAATATCGAAATACTATCGCTTCCCACGCGAGAAGGAGCCTCGATTCTGTCTAAACGGCGTCCATGCGTCCGCCTGTATTCACGTGCGTGCGTAAAAGCTGCCTTATTGGGAAGCTTTAATGGCTAGACCACGGCCAAGAGTACGTCGAGCATACTTTATGCCATCGACCATATTTGTCCTACGATTCATATCGTGACAGCGAAAACGGATTCGATAACGAGTCCCTTTCGTGAGCTTTCGCAACAGCTCTCGCGATCGTTCTAACGGTTCGATATTGTTTCGTGCTCTTAATGGTACAGAAGATTATGCAGCATGCTCTCATCGAGAATTAGCTTCCAGAGGAATTTCTATCGTCGTTATCCTCTATTGCAGCGTCTCATTTTGCGAAATTCTGATGTTAGTTCGTTGCCACTGGACAGTTAGGTTGTCCGAAAAGTGTCTTTCTTTCGCAAACGTGTTTTTTACAACGGTGCACCTTCGTACAAACGTGAAATCAAGTCTGTGAAATAAGTCGCGGTGTTCATCTGAACAGAGCTAGATGGATCGTACGTAATTCGACAAAGTAATATAAAACAAAAAACGTTGTGCGTCTATTATTTCCTCATGAAACGAAAGAAACTTTTTGGACATCCTAATAAAATGGTAATTAAATTGACGCATATGGAATATCGTTTGTTCCGAGTTTCAAGCTGATACCAGTTAACGAAGTTTATCCCGTCGCGGAAGATTATTAGGACCGTATTAAGGAAGCAGACATTTATTACAAATTGTATCGAGTTGTATTAATCGAGGAGTATTTTTAATGGGGAAGAATTTAGTCGGAAAGCTTGCACGAGGAAAAATTCCTGTCACACTTTTTCACATCGGGGCGTCTCGCTTTGCAAAGAAATTCCCATGTTAATAATAATTTCAATTTTTTGATAACAGGCAACGACTACTAGGGTTTGGTGCACGTATAATATCATTCGTTTCTTCTTAGAGATAACTTCGTTTAGAGAGCTTGCAGCTAAGAATTCCAGCATTTTGCACGTTTACGAATTCGACGATCTAGCGAATCGAATGGCAAAGACTGTATCTTTGTGAGAACATGTCCCTGTCTCGGAGGAGGCGTTATTACATCGTAGAAATACCTCTGCGGACTGTTTCGTTCAGCACGTAATAACTGTCATAGCCGATTGCAGTACAGTATGGTCGAGAGACACGGTCCTCGTGGTCCAGAATCCCCGTGGTTTACCAGATCGTAACCAGATCTTTGAATTTCGAAGTTTACTATTACGATGGCACGCCGTCAGCAAAGACGTTCGCTAAGATCTTCGTGATACTTTTCTTCTTTCGATAAGCATAAACGTGGAGCATATGGTAATCTTTTTTGAAAAGGTGAATCTATCGAAACAACGAATATTTGGACCGAAGAAACCATAATTTGAAAGCGAGACCTTCGACGCTTTTCGTCCCTCGATAAGCAAATCGTAATTTTGTAAAAAATTAGAGTATCGAATGGAAAAAAATTTGAAACTAGGAAACTACAATTTTATAAGCAAACAAAGGCATCGAGACACCGAAGATTTAAAAGCAAGAGGCTGGAATTTTTGCCGGAAAGACGGCGGTATCGAGCCAAGAAGGGTCCGACGCGAAGAAACTACACTTTAACGAAAAAGATTACACAGGTTTCTGTGCGGTATTTGACACTACTGTTACGCGAAACATCCTCGCTATCTCGTTTCACTGACAGTCGAACGCACCGTCCAACTGCTTACGAAGTAATTTAACCGTTCCGCTATGGTGATTTAAAAAAATTGAACTTGAGAAACAGGGGGACGCAGCCGCAGACGGGCAAAAAACGAATGACCGAGGCGATTAATTAATCGTTGTCCTGTCGCTTTCGTTTAAGCGTAATTCGTCTCAATTTAACGGTCTGCTGTTCCTCAAAATAAATTCATTAAGAAAAACGACAATCGAACGACTACACGCTGAATACGTAATTTGGAAAATTAAAAGCGCCTTTGGATCGTGATCTTTTTCTTTTTTCTTCTTTTCTGTGAAATTGCGATCAGGATAATGATTTCGTCGCGTCGTGAAGCTGTTGCATGCGATAGAGCAAAAAGAAAAAAACGGGAGGGAAGAGCCGAAACCACCCTACGATGCATAATTCATGGTGGTAGGTCTGGCTTTATGGCACACCCTAATGCCTGATGATGTAAACAGTCGTAAATTAATGCAATTGGCCAGAGCTGGTTCACGTGTGTGGTAGAAAGAGAGAAATGAAAGGATAGATACATTAAGATCGCGTTCGGTGAACTTCGCGCTTCCACACTTGGCAAATTCAAAGATTGTACAGCTTCCACGTGCCTGCACCGCTCTCTGCGCTCTATCCTCCGCTTCCGGTACGTAATTGGTCCCATTAAAGAGACGCAACGACTCGTTAAAGAAAACATTAGCGACAAGTAACAGAATATTGTTGAAATTGTTTATGTCATTTGAATATTTTAATTTCCGAGGGCTATACTTATTTTAATCGAACCCTTCAGAAACCACATCGATCAGGAAAGTACAGGGAAATGATGTTACAAACACTGTTTCTTATTTTTAATTCACGTTTGATTTTACTATTTACTTGTGGCATTTTCAGACTTATGGAACTTGTGGAATTAAAGTTATTGGTTTCTTGAGAATCGAATATCGATCGTGTATTTATGTAATGAAATTAAGGAAATGATCAGAAACGTATAGAAAAGCGATGTTACGAACGCTCTGCTTTTTAAATTTACGCCAGAATTCACTATTACTTGTGTCATTGTCTCATTGTTTCTTGAGAGTCGAATATCAATCGAGTATTTACATAACGAAATTAAATAAGCGATAAGAAGCAGAGCCGATCAATTTATCTTCCGAGAGGCTCGATTGTAAGACCGTTTGACTGTCTAAGGTATAAGTCAAAGAAAAAGGTAGATTACTCATCCACGACCCTATTATCTACAAAACCTGCAGAACAACCTCAAGACACGTAGCAGTCTTAGACACAGTCCACGCAAATCGCATTCGAACACATCTTCTAAGAGTCATCCGTATCGTCGATAGTGTTCGGACTGTATTTCAATATCTTATCTTGTATTTGTTATTTATCACGACGTAACATCAAGGACCCGAATTTACCGAGTTACAAGTTCAAAAAATGTATTATATTTTATCATATCGTGAATTTATTAAGGGGAGGCTGAGGTTAATTCGTACAAAAATAAGGCATGTTTTTGTGAATTATTTCTGACGACACAGTTAAAATCTCTTTATTAAAACCAATAGTACATTAAAGTATGACATTCGAAGAATATTGTATAAAATTTTCACGGAGAAATATTAAAAAATACGGCAATGGCAGCAATTACTCGGACGTGCCTCGGAAAAAAGTAGAATTGCTCGTAACTTGGTGCTGGATCATCTGAAATCAAAAAATCAAAGTTCATTCGTTAGGTAACAGTTTTCCCCAGGTAACGCTGGGAGGGTTTTCCGAAATTTCAATTTTTCACTTTTTTGGAACACTTTGAAGGGAAAATTAACCGCAAATTTTCGCAAAATTGGCTAATTTATCCCTTCAAAGTGTTCCAAAAAAGTGAAAAATTGAAATTTCGAAAAACCCTCCTAGCGTTACCTGGGAAACACTGTTATCTAACGAATGAACTTTGATTTTTTGATTTCAGATGATCCAGCACCAAGTTATCAGGGACACCGCAATTCTACCTTTTTTCCGAGACACGTCTGAATAATTGCTGCCATTGCCGTATTTTGTAATATTTCTCCGTAAAAATTTTATACAATATTCTTCGAATGTCATACTTTAATGTACTATTGGTTTTAATAAAGAGATTTTAACTGTGTCGTCACAAATAATTCACAAAGACATGCCTTATTTTGTATAAATTAACCTTAGCCTCTTCTTAATCGCGAGGATTCAATTTAAGAACCAAACCGAGATTTCCAATTCCTATACAGCCAGGTTACAGTCAGATTATGCGAGTCAAAGAATCAAACTTGTTCGAAAGATTATTAAGTCCTTATTACAATTTCATTTTATTATTATTATCAATTTTGATATAAGAAGATGTATATACTTCACTTATGCCGGTTCTAGTATCAATTTTGACTATGAAACAAGTATGTACACATATATAAATATATAAATACCAGTTTCCTATCGTTTTCCTATGGAAGAAAGTGTTTCAACAGTTTCATATCGTATCGTATAACAAATTAAAGTAACGATCGTATTAAACGAAATCTCGTGTGAAAATAGTTAAAGCATTTCCAAGTTGGCTGAGGGGCTGTACCAATTGTTTCGCGTCCAAAGCAAAGTCAATTGCATTTGGCTTTAAGGGATCGCGTGTCATTCGAGATCCGACTATCAATGGGTCCGTTTTGCATCGCAAAGGACTCGCTCGTTCTATTGTTCGTCTCTCTCGATAATTCAGCTCCAACAGAGTGTAAAAGGAATAAATATTCAATTACCGGACACGTATCATCCACTTTTGTCCTCGGCTATGTAAAGTCGCCTGAATTTCAATGAAACGAAAATCCAAACAAATAAATCTCACGGCAATTTCACTCACCTCCGATCCGTTTCCTGCCCAACGTAAAGCTTGATAATGACGAACGTTCGCACTTGGTTACTAGAGGAAATAGTTATTAGTCAGTGGCTATTCGTGGTCGAGAACGGAACTGTCAAGCGGCCGTTTCTCCTGTCAAAGGCCTCGCGTAGTCGACGCTTTTTTCCTGGACACGGAGCTGCGCGGTCAAAGCGCCGAGCTGAACTGAACCCGAGGCGGCTCGCGATCGCCGCTATAACGCGTGGCGATCGTGAACGCAGACCTGTTTGTTGGTGGGACGCGGGGCCTCCTCGTGTTATTTACTTTATTACGCTACTCGTTGCGAGGTTCGGGGAAATATACCGTCGAAAGGGAGTGAAATTCTAGCGGATTTTCTACGATCCGTAGTTCTTGTATCTACGGCGAACAGGCTCGTGATAAGAATGAACAGATTCTCTGAATCTTTAGGTAATAACACTTTGATTTTAAAGCATCTTTGAATCTTCC
Source organism: Bombus flavifrons (assembly GCF_040668555.2). NCBI lineage: Eukaryota > Metazoa > Arthropoda > Insecta > Hymenoptera > Apidae > Bombus > Bombus flavifrons. The sequence continues at coordinate 9,010,129 of NC_138453.1, forward strand.
TAGTCGGAAGCTAAACTCGCTTGATTTACGTTAGTGAAGACGATATTATAAAAACGATATAGATTTCCTATGGATCTTTGAAATCCAAGTGTCTTGATATTCGCCAACGATATAATTATGCAAATTTAATTACTTGCATCGCACGATAGATAAAAAAAAGTAGGACAATTCGATAAGCAATTGTAATTAACGAGGACTGTTAATGACAAAAGAGCACTTCTCGTGATTAATATCCTGTGCATATTTCGAAACGAGTACAAGACATTATCAGCCTTTTAACGAAAGCCTGGCGTTTACGAACCTAATCACATAAAATCGTGATACAGGCCATTAAGCATGATGTCAGTGCAGCTTTCCATAGTTTCCATTACATCGCGCTACCAGAAATCGCTCGATACTTTCGTCCACGAGGCTTTTCATCGTTTTCCATCCACCGAGGGTGTCGTCCTGGCATCCTTTCGGCGTCCGATTACAACCACCATGGGGTGGATGGTTTATGAGAGGGTATTCTATAGCCTTATGGGGCTTAAAGGCGCCAGCATTTATGGATTTACCGCCTGGTGTAATGTTTCGTCGTTTCGTCGTCCGGAGAATAATAAACAAAACACTTAACCATAGCGTGATATTTTATGGTTAAATATTGAGACAAAATGCTTCGATAGACGAAATACACTGTACGATGACATATGATCCACTCTGTGTTGATCGTAATATCGTTTTAGCTATAGAAAGTAATCCAGCGCCTTTGAATAATTTTCTAAATTTAAATATCGTTTCGCTCTATATGTTTTAGGATTTTACCATATCGATCTTAATATTTCTAAAACGCGGTGTAAACTTAATTTTGAAACGCGTCAACAAATAATTTTTCTTGTTCGATTAATAGTAAGAAAACTGTGCTTGGTCGAAGAGCAAAATTGATTAATAAATGACAAATTTATTTACAAAAAGACACTGAATTAATTTCTACGTTTAGCTTCGCAACTATTGAAACTATATATTATTTGTTGTACCACAGACGTACGTTTGTTAAGCTTCCAAAAAATTCGACGTTCACTTGCTGGTGGCTTTGACAGCAGTTGCTTTTAACCTGGCTAATAAAAATTGTGTTAAGAATTCTACGAAATAAAGTCATGGTAGATAAGAGGAGCAAATACACCGCTTCTGCTCGAGATAAAGCGTCGTCGATTGCAGGTAAATATTTCAATATTTATATTTATCTTTAGCAAATATATCGTTACATGGTTACATTAATAGGCGACACAACAAGGAATTTGCATGAAAATTTTGTGAGCGAATTTTTAAAACACGCGCACGAGTATAACGTACATCCCTTGCCTAGAATTATAGTAAGCGTTTCCTTAAAGTTCGCTAACTTAATCATAGTTTCTTAATAAGATCAAGTGCATCTTTTAACAATAAATTATCTTGAAAACAGCAGAATCTTGCGGATTTTCGTGTCTCCAATAGTTTATCGGCAACATCCGAAAAGTAATCGCCTCTAAATTCGAATCAAAATCCGAATAGCTGTAAATCTACATGGTAATTTGAATATTTTAAGACTCGAGGACGACGGATCGCCAATTTTTCATGTAACTTACCCAAATAGAAAACTCGTGACGCCAATGAAAATTGAAAGCAAAGATAAGTATCTTCTAAAAGGAAGTTTTCTTCGTAATATAATTAAATAATCTACGGATAATTATGCAAATTAATAATTTTGTAAATGTAACTGTAAAAGAACGAAATTTAAACAACCATCTACTAAATATTATAGCAAATATTCTGCTTTGGATATTTCATATATTTTTACATACTATGCACATTCCGTGCAGTTTGGCATTTTTGAATCTCTCGTAGACGCATAAAAATCCGCAGTTCAGAAATTGAAATAAGCGCACGTCCTTGAATTCATTTTTACTTTGTTACACGCCGTGAAGTATCCATCTGCTTATTAGATGCACTGAATTCTACGATGCAGAAATACAATACTATTACAGTATTGAAGTAAACCAAATAATTATTCGCTTACATTTTACGTATCACGTTTACGTTGGTCAAAGAAATGATCGAACATTTTCATAGATTGCCAAATTGCAATATAAATGCGTTCGGCGTTATGCAAATTGCGGAAATGGTGACAAATATCGGATGCGTGCAAGATTTGAATTTAGACATGAACCCAAACACGCAAGAAAATTATCATTTGCTTTGCACGCCTGGAGGAAGGCAAGTATTAGGTCGTCCGAAAAGTCTCTTTCGTTTTATAAGGAAATAATAGACGCACATGTTTTCTGTTTTATATTAATTTATTGAATTATGCACGAACATAATATTAGAAATATGATGAAATGGATCATACGTAATTAAATAAAATAACGTAAAACAGAAATTGTTATTCATTTTATTACCATCTTATAAAACGAAAGAAACTTTTCGGACGACCTAATAATTTATAAAGTGACGTGTCCTGAATTCACTCTGACAGATAATCGTGTTTAGTTTGAAATATTTGTCACTGAGGCTGTGCAAAATAAGTGATAATGGCATGAGGAAAATTGCGCACGAATTACGATATCGTGACCCACCGAATAATCCCAAATTAATTATTCTAAATCTGGCAAATAATCATATAACGAAAGATGGTGCAGGCGATCTGGGAAAAATGCTTCGAACGAACAGGTAACTTAAATCTTATTTCTATATTCCTCTATTCTTCTTCTTCGTCTTGCGGCTTGTACTGGAACAAGAATTGCATCTTGGACGCCTTTGATGGTATTTTGCGATTGCACGTGAATTTACAAGTGTCGTTTAATCGAATGCAAGCCACATGTAGTATATCGTTGTGGAAACTTCACGAAAATATAAAATTTCGTATCCCAAAAAAGATAATAATATACTAGCGTGTTCTCCTGATACAGAGGCTCGATTTTGAGGCAAAAATCTTTGTCCATTCTCGAGAAATTCCGTGTAAAAAATTTTTCAGAAGATGTGGGAGAACCTTCGCGTACTATTTACTTACGTCTGAATTATGTTCTCCCGATGGAAAAACGGGAAGTTGGCCCAACAATTTTTCTTGAAACTCGAGATATACAAATTTGTATCAAAAGATATAATTCAAAATAATTCAAAACGAGATGACATACGAATGTGTGTATATACTTAGCTTACTTATCTTACTTAACATGATTTTTCTACTTGCTTTTTCACAGATCTTCCAAATTGCAGAATTTGATAAATTTCTTAATAACTTTCCTTATATTCACTTATCTGAGGCTGAAGGATGTGAAATAACAAGCAATATAAATATTTGTCACATTTTATTTAATTACATAGCTTTAATTACGTATTTTTGTATATAAAGTACAGTACCTTTATATTTGCAGGTCTTTGAGGTGTCTTGTTTTATTTGGAAACAGGATATGCGATGAAGGCGCATCTTTAATATTACAGGAGCTCAAAATGTACATAAAAAATGTGTATAAATTATTCCAATAACTCAAAGTATAGAATTATTGCATTTTAATAATTCCAAGTATATTCATTATAGCATTCTAATACTACTGTATGTTTGTCGTTGTATAAATTATTCTAATTAGTATTACAACAGATTAATATGTAAATTTACTCGACGTACTTAATTCATAAAATTAGAATTGCCTTGATGTACGAAGAAATTGTCGAGCTGCGTCGTAGAAAGTTCGCTGAACTGTCGTCAATGGAGGAATGGGTAATCATCAGAAATTTATCTAGAACGTCTGTTTTCCTCACGTCAATTACTAAAAATTACGAAAACTTAGATGGAGAAGAAGAAGGACGAGGAAACTGACAAAAGTATAAACGAGGAATCATTGAGGAAGAACGCGAAATCTCGAACACGTCAGAGTCTTACAAGACGATCTAAAAAATGTAACTTACACAAATTACAAGTATAGCAGAACGTTGATTACTATTCTTAATTAATTAATTAATCGATTAATGGAGAATTTTGGGGGAAAGAACGGAGTACGAATAGAAAGTGGACGAAATTGTTACACTTTTATTCAGAATTGTTTATTTCTATGTTTAATATTAATATTTAAAAACAGTCAGAAATAAATGATCGTCTCTCGCATAGGAATAAAGTCGTTCTATTTCTTTAACAACCTTTCTAATAATTTTAATCAAGGTTCTACTTTTGTTACTTATCCTAACTGAATAGAATAAAATATATTTGTAGATCTTCAGGAATCTTCGATCAAAACGAAGGAAGAAGGAATTTCACTTCCAGATTCAGAATTGTATTCTATACAAGTAATAATTACAAATTTATAAAATCATCCATATATCCATTTTTCCATTTCTTTTTTTTTTTTGTTTAATGGATAATATCCATTGTTTTACATGTACAGAAAATCAGAACGACACTGGGACACGAAACGTGTCATCCTCATAGGAAAGAAAGCTTTCCGATGAATGGAGAGATGATGGCGACAGGAAATTTGAAATTGCAGTACTTAGATTTAAGCTGTGATTATTACTTTCGATTTATTAATATATTAGATAATTAATAGATTACGTATTTTATGCAAATTCGTGTTTCTACGAACCTGACTAGAACCTAAATAAATTATCAATTATTTTTATCTTATACGTACATATTTGCATATTATATGAATATTCTGTGCATTTTGTGCATCTCTAAATTTTCCAGAAATGCATAAACACCCACGACTGAATAATAAAAATTCTAAAATAAGATCTTTCCTATCTAGACAATCATTTAACGAAAAATATTTTACAAGAATTGATAGATTGTCTCTATTATCAGAATTATATGTTACTTGGAGACAGGAGCAAAGGCCTTTTGTACGTCCTCATCGAGGTAATGAAACCTACTGAGCCTGAAATGAATTAATTCCTTTTATCGTAATAATATATCTATATCTCAAGGGTGAGGATATTAAAGAGGAAGGCGGCGAAAATTGGAATACGTTCGATCAACTTTTACGACAAAGACAAAGTGGAAAACGTCTAACGAATGATGCTTTTCGACAATTCGTGTCACAAGAAAGCCAGATCCTTCGACAAAATATCAGTCTGTCGTCCATGTAATTAAAATGACGATAGATGCACCGAGAATCTTCGTGAAAATTAAATTAAACAAACGAAGGCTAAGCAGAAAATTACTTTACCCACTGACTATTATAGCGAGAATTGTTTTCGTTTATACTACTACGCAATTATTGTCCCATAAGTAGCTAATAAATGTCTAAAATAATTGAATTATAAGATATTCAATAATAATAAATTAATTCATCAAATTTATGTATCAATAATAATTTATAATAACGAGGTGTCGTTGATATAACTAAAAATTGTAACACCATTTTCAATAGTCTTATAATACGAATAAAATTACTACATTTCTAAAACGTCGCTTATTCTTTTTTATTCGTTAATAATAATAAGCAACAACGGAAGTTGCAGAGACTCAAATTTAGCAAATTAATCAAACGATATGGTGTTATTTTTCTTCAGATATAATAATTACGACGACAAAGAGTAAAAATATTTTGTCAATCGAAACTTATCGGAAAAGGGAACAAAGATTGTAGAAGAAAAAATGGAGTGGAATTAATCGTAAGGAAAAATGAAATGGCGTGATACGTGTCGCACGAAAGCTCTTATCGCCTCAACTTTTGACCTCTTATGCGACAGCGAGATCAGGGTTGTACGCACTATACTCTTGGTGGAATCACTAGTTTTGCCGTGTTGCAGTTTGCAACAATGTTATTTCATATTGCTGCCGCAGCAATGCTAACGAACATCGCGGTTATGGACATCTACTCGTTCCATGAACTGCCGAATAACATTGTGGACATGCAATTACTATCGGACGAGGTAAAACCTACAAAATTTAACATTTTTTTAAATTCCTCTATCATAATCAGTTTACATTATTTGGCCATTTCTATTGTTCTTTATATTTATACTATATTTATGTTTATACAACGATACAAGTTTAATACTGTCCACAATTTATTGCATAAACATATATTGCTAAGTAAATGAATGTAACATACAACGAATGGAAGGAAAAAGACTAAATGGTTTTGTTTAAGAAACAATCATATTTAATTTAGAAAACAGTGCGTAATGTTCCAGCCATACCTTTTATTTATTTTTTTACATAAACGAATGCCGGAAGTGCAGTAAAATCGATGACAATATCGGTATCCGGAAACAAGTGAGCACGAATGACCTCTGGTGTGTGTCGAAACATGCGTAACATTGTCGAGTGTGACACCGTAATTAGTTTTTGATATATTTCTCATAATTGTTGGTTTTGATTTTATTTGAATATACGGAACTGCTTCGTGAAAACTAATGCTTTGTGGTGAACACTGTCGGGTAGCAAAAACAATTTGTTCTCTTCGAGAAAGAAACGAAACGATTCAACTCTCGTTTGCCATAACCAATAATTTTAGCACATACTAGTGGTTCCATCTATTGGGAAACGCGTAGCCCATTGTTATCGACAGTGAAGTTAAATTGTTAGTGGACTTTATACACTGACGCCATCTCTTTGAAAAGCGTTGAAACTGTTTGTACATCATTATCGACAGCGAAGTAAATTATTGAAATTAAAAAAAAACTGTTTTTAAGCTTGCATTTTGAAGTTAAAATGAAAAATTATTTTCCGTACAGTATATTCATATAATTACAATACGATTGAAAGTTCAAAATGTATGAACACTTGTTCAAGAGTCCTCTACACCGTATCTTCGTATACGGGACACTAAAGCGAGGAGAACCCAACCACAATTTGATCCAAGACGTTGCAAATGGATACGCAAAGTTCTTGGGACTTGGAAGAACCGTTGTTCCGTATCCGCTAATAATTGCCACGCATTATAATATACCATTTTTGTTGAAGAAACCTGGCTTTGGTCACGTGAGTATTGCATGAGTTCGATATTATCAACTTAGATAATGTTATTGTCCAACTAGTTTCACCGAATTGTTTATAAGCGGCAACGTCTACCGCCCGTTGTCATAGGCGCAATTTTTTCTCAAAGAACATTATTATTTATCAAATTTATATCAGATCGAATGAAATATCTCTTATTTGTGAGTTACTAAATTCATTCATTAAACTGAGTTTGTATTTTGTTGCCCTAGCATTAGTGTTGTTACTAACTTGAGGCTGTGCTTTGAATTTTAATATCTATTATTAAAAAATTAACAATAATTGTCAATGTTTGATGTTTGAATTAAGCTTGTAAGTTACTTTAAATGAAAAATTACATGTAAAATTAATTCACCTACCTTTTTCTATTTCCCTATAAACAGCATGTATTTGGTGAAGTATACGATGTCGACACGAAAATGTTAAAAAAGTTAGACGAACTAGAAGAACATCCGACGTTTTACGAACGATCAGAGGAAGATTTGTTGGTTGCTCCAGAAGGCAAGACCAAATCGAGCGATAATTTTGAAGAGGTAGATATTGTTTCTTCTCTTCTATTGTTTCTTCTCAACTATTGTTCCTGTTCAAAATTAACATCCTATTACTTCTTTTTAAATAAAAAGTCTAAAGGAAAACAAAAGAAATATATGTATCTCTTTTACTATAATTTAAAAACACAAAAGGCTAAAATATGCTGCACCAATTAATATACGCAATTGTTATTAAATTAATCTGCTCAATTTATTATCAAACTTGTTCTCAGATCAGTACCTTGACAAAGGTCTGGATATATTTTCTACCAAGGTTCAGGGCGTCCTTGTTGGAGAATCCCATGTACAGCTCGTATAGCAACGAGGGAAGCCACGGACTCAAATATTGCGAAAAGTATGCTCGCGATCCCTCGTACAATCACAGAAGCGAAGTTCAGTGATAGTTCAACCCCAAAATATATTTGTTTCCAGCGAGGAGAGTACAGTAAGGCCGGAAGACCTACTCTGATCAAGCTGTTTTGCATAATATGTTGTTACCCCCATCATCGCATGAACGCTTCAACTTCATGTTTGTTAATCGTGATAGTTAATAAAAGATTTTTCGTCGAATGAAAACCATTGAAATTTAATCCTCTGCAGTCTAATATGTCTTTTTACCATCAACAAGCAAGTTTCCTACTCAATTTTTGCTCTTCGACATTTAAGACTCTAGAGGTTTAAATATTATCTCTCGTTAATTTCCATCGCAACGAGTTAACAAGCGCTATGTTCTCTCGCATAAAGCGAACCGATCGTTGAAAAAACATTTTGACAGTACATATAACAATGAAAAGTGTCTCCATAAATACCTATGTACAATCTCGAAAATATATCTTGTAATATATAATTACTATTTGCAAAAGACAGTTTTCCTTTTCTCTTTCCTTTTTTTTTTATTATTCATTCCACAAAATCGGGCACGAGTATTGCGAGTTTCGTTAAAGATGTGTATATAATGAGAAATGAAACGAGAACAAGAAATATCATCGGAAACAAAGTTTCGTATATGTCAACTCTCTGGTTTCCTCCATTATTTATTATATCAAGTTCATTATTCGCCACTCTCTTTCTTTCGCGCACTCTTTCACTTCCTCTGTCATTCTATCGATTTCTCTCTGTTAACAGTCGCGATAAAATTATTTCAACTATTCTGTAACAAAAGGCAGGCGAAGTCCACGTTGCCCTGACAACGACGTCGTCGTCGGGCGACTTCATCTTTTTTCTCTCTCTCGACATTCGATTTTACTATGTTTACTGCATTAATAGACACCAACCCTCACACTTTTTTCCAAAATTAGCCAAGACCTTTATTCTTGACTGTTCTGTCTGAATCGATTGATAAATCAGGGTTGGTAATCTTTAACACAATACGAAGTTGGTCGATCAGTTCGTTGATATTGAAAAAGCCAAACAATAGACAATTTTTTACAATTATTTGATACTAATATATATACAGTAGCTCACGATAATATTTGAATACTTGTAGAAACCTTTTATACGTACATTATGTGTATTATATGAAATACTTTAAAATTCCATTAGCACTGTAATAAGATTCAATTATCATCATTAAATGGTAATTTATATATATAATTTATATATATAATTATATGGCAAAATTTGGAACAAATGTGGAACATAAAAGCTAATACACATTTAGTACAAGTATATATTTCGTAGAAATCACAAGAATATCTAAACAGACAATTATTTATTATATTAGTGGAAATTTTTAATACGTATTATACGTATGTTCAATTTATTATTCATGATATATGAAACATATATCTGCAGTATATATCTTGTAACTTCTATATACAACTTCATATCAGTTTTAAATCTTACTAATATAATCATGACAATCGTGTCTTATGCCTATAAAATTTCGAAATGATTTATGTAACACATACAATATACGTATAAAAGTTTTCTATACTAAGTGTCTAAGTACTTTCACGAGTCACTGCATCTAATTTCGCGTTTACAAATGTTTTTTTATACCAATATGAAGGAATAATTACTTACATGGTTCGATTTATTAAACGAACAAACTGATCGACTCAACTGAACAAACAACTTTAGACTCTCGCATATGGAATTTGCGTACTTCTACGTGGAAATGCCCGTGAAAAGTGCTTTCGATCCTCGAGATAGAACGACTGTGACGGTCGATCGCGCGAACAGAAAATTAACGATCGCAACCACACTCATTTTGAGCATGCACTTATTTCTTTTTTCGTTTTTTTCACATGTTCTGAACCAGTCGCGAGATCACCGACACATCATTGATGGTTCGCGAAATTAAAATGCTTAAGGCAGTACTTATAAGTTGTCCTAGGAAATTTATTATAAATAATCACATCCTTTTTTTTCTTCTTATAGTTCACTATACAAGGCTCCATTTCTTTCTTTTCTGCAATTCTGTGTGTATGGCTCACTTACTCCATTTTGCTTCTTCGAGTTAGTTTTTTCTCTTCTATTTGTTTCTCATTTTTTGTTCACCATCAAAAAATAACAGCGCTAGCACCCCGAATTCCTGATATCACACAGGAGAAACTCTACAACTTCTTCTCTTTCTCTTTCCATACAACCTCTCCCCTGTTTTCATTTCTTTTTCGCAAAAGAAGTCCCTAAATCAACAAAACTAATTAAACAAGTATCAACAAAAGCGTACATACGTCTCCTGTTATTTTATATTGTATGTCCGTTCACGCGTGCGTGTCTCTTCTTTCTGTATGACTTCTGCATATGTTTTGAGTTTCCACGAATTAAACTTATCCGATTTCATTATACTTTGCGTACATGTTCTCTCTGTTTTCTTTCCTTCGTGCAATTCTTTTGTATCAACATGTATAGCAGTATTTCTGCACCGTTCCAAAGCCCAGCCCCGGAGTTCAATTATTTCCATGTAATTATTATGTATACATATTTATCCACATATATCTTAATTCATCTAAACTTTTGTGTTCGTTGACGTACGTTACCGTTGAGCGAAACTATTACTCGAAAAGACAGAGCTCGATTAGGACTAATCGACTTTCCTTCTTTATGCAATGCACACGTAATAATATAATATAATCCTTCCTGCGTTAAAACGATGTCACGTTCGAGTATCCAAGTGTGTCCAAGTGTTTTTAATCTATATTTCCGAGACGTTTCGAAGGTGATCGACTGACTAACGCGGATGCAAACACGCTAAATGAAAACAGCAGCACCGTGTAAAAATACAGCGACCACATGAGTGCCTTACGTGATTAATCGCGAAGTTCAACACAATTTTTGCGCTACGAGAGTTCTATCTCGATTTCCGGCTTGTTATGCAAACTCGCGACTTTTCTCCACTGCCCCCATCATCTCTCGATAAAGATCTTTCATCTTTCTAGTATGTAAATTAAAAAATTAAATATAAAACTGATGCTAAATGTGTATATATGTGTGTTTTGAGCATGTTCTCTTCGTATGAAAAAATAAACGTTCGCGTTTCTTTACGAAATTCATCGTAAGCACGAATCACGTTTTCGCGAAAGAAATGGTACATCCGTTTTCACGATAGCAGGCGGGATCTCCTATCGAACGAAATAGGATTTCTTTTCTTTTCCTGGTTTTGTTTTTTTAATCAACGTCTGGCTTTTCGAAAGCTAGAGCACGGTACGTGAATCGATCATGCATCCTACTCGTACGCGTTCCGTCGTGTGTTCTATATCCTAGAAAACATATTTAATAGCGTAACTGGGCCACGAAACGGAGAGAGGCGATGACGTAATAATGATTGTGTTTGTCGTTCGATCAAATCAGAGATGATTTCAGCTTTGATCTTGTGATAGGGCACCATATTTGTTACCCAGAGAGAGCTTCGGCGCTTGAGCTTGCGCATCCTGTACGCTATATGATCTACTTCCCCCTCGATTACGCACTTCTTCAAACGTACCTTCGTCTCGTTTCCTAAAATAAAGTTATTTATTTGTTATATACACATAACGTCTTTTTCCCTGCATTTTCTTCCATTTTTTATTTTAAATTAATCAAAAGTACTCGTGATACATACCGTCTGCCCCATGGTCCGCTGGGTTCGTTGCTTTGCTGCTGCTTGGAGTTCAATGTTGGGAAATATTCTTCACTATGTATGTCTGGCGCAATATTTTTTGCTCGTTGTCTAGGACTAGCAGCTACTGTTTGGATATTCCTTAAATGTGGAGGCTTATAACTACTTCCTGAAGTAACAGGTGGTGGAGGTGGTGGTGCTGTTTCTGGTGCTGGTTCTGGTTGTGGAGGGAGCTCTGGCTTTTTCCAGGGTCCTGAATGTTTGGTACCACCTTCACCTGACTCTCCATCCGAGCTAATGTCTCCTGTACCTTTTTCATCATCAGATTCTGCATCTATGGATTCGTTCATTGTCAGGTTTCCAATCTTCAAGCCAGTATAGTCTTTTTTCTCTTCTTCAAACTCTCTCCACTCATCTTCATCCTAAAGTAATATATTTTAAACATGCAAAATAATACAAAAATTTCTCCACACAATTTATAATATATTATGAAAGAATCCTATAGAAGCGTTTTATCCAGGTTCACATTACAAAAAAAAAGAAAGAAATATCGACAATCCATCGTACAAAAGCTTTTTACTCCAAAAAACCATATTTTCGTTCAAAGTAGCATCAATCGCGCACGGTAATAATCCCAGAACAGCTGGTTTGTTTCAGCAAGTTTACAAAGGGAAATATCCGTAGCCGCGTAACAATTCAATTATGTAACAAACAATCTGCTCGTCGGACAACGAGGCAACGCGAATCATGTTAGATTGGGAGGATCCAAGTAAGCAGATTAGTTTCAGTAATAGTAAGAATGACGTTTGCAAGAACAAATATGGCAGCGACCTATGGCACCGTATTCGGCACTTTCGCGTGCGACTGTTCACAATTCGAGGATCGAAAGTTCAACGAAAAACGAAGGACAAGATACACATGCGGAATGGACGAATGTTCACCTCGGTTTGTTGAGTTTCTTCCCCCTCCGGGTTCACAGGTTTATCTTTCGTTTTCTTTCCCAACCGTTTGCCCGTTTCTTCCAATTTCTTTGCTATCTCCTCCGTAGTTGTGAATTTCTTCCCCTTCGCTTTTTTGCGATCTTTTTTCGCAAAGAAATCATCCAAATCAGCCATGCTGCGATGACTTACGCGGTGCACGCGTGATTATTCGTCGGACAAGTTTTTTTCACAGAAACACGAGGGACAGCCTCAGCACGAAATGATCGGAGGCACCGCTGCTGCTGTCCACATGGGCTTGTCTTGGCCGGAAGTCAGGCAATCACTTTGAAGTCAATAGAGTTTCAAAATACGGACTCAACTTTTCCAAGAGTCGATTTACACCGTAAAAAATACGCAAAGAAATCGTAGAAATCGATAATATAACCTTTTAACGCTGTATATCGTTTTAATTTCATAAAATACCGAGAAATACTTTTCTCGACGATGAATATGTGGCGCTGACTGTCTAGCAGAAGACCAACACAAAAAATCCAAGGGTAACCTAACCTAGAAACGTGGTCGTGTATTTCAAAATTATCGCATCATTCGAGTTATTCAGTAAAACATAGAAACAGTTGGCATGATAGATTACTTACGAATTAAAACTAGGACTTGAGAAATCGTAGAAAGGGGTAATATGTACTAAAAATGTAACTTATATACAGGTTAATTGATCCACGGTTAATGTATACGACGTACACCGTTGGCGGCGCCACGTGATCTATTTCGCCACTTCCGGAATACGAAATGACGCTTCAATTCGGACAATCACCTAGGTGAATAAAAAGAGAATCCCGCATGGTAATATCGTATTTAAACAAAGTGCGAAAAAATCATTTATCTGATTAAGCAGATTATATGTTATATAATTATTACGTATAAATTTTTAAGGAAAACTGAAGCAGAATAAATTTCTACATTTTTAAAAAAGTATACCTTAGAATGTTTTCATTCAATGAGTTTTACATTCAATGAGCTTAATACAAATTCTTCAACTTCTATTCACAGACGTGTTATTCTATTTGGAAATATTAATCGTATATCTACTCACGCTTTTATTTACGTAAATCTTTATTATTGACTTCACATCACACGCTGAAATTGTATCTTTTGTCTAATAATCTTTATCAATTTTTCATTTCTTATCACTGATTTTGCCAAAGGTGTATTGTTATAAAATTCGTCACGTAAGAAGTTCTTCGTGACCGAAAAATCACGAAATAAAGAAAACGACAAAGGAGAAGGATATTTTGAATGTGGCGCCTCGGGCAGCCCCACTTTTCTCCACTTCATAGGAGTCATGTAAGGGGTACGCAGTCGCGCGATCGGGAACGAACATATAGAGGATCCCTTTCTTGAAACGCCAGTAATCGTGTCTAGTCTTGCCACGAACCATTGCGGTCGGAGGTGTCTCCTATCCTCGTACCGGCGTACTACTCAAAGAAGCCTCACTGTTCAACCTGCCTGCGGTAGATTCTGACAGTATTCCCGTGACTTTTAAACGGCAGCAAAAAAATTCTCAGAATAAGCTTTCGAATTTCGAGAGAAAAAAGTCGAAGGAAAACTAAGTCGACGGCTCATTAAGTTCATGTGTTACGACGTACGACGAGATGAAGCTCACGCAAAAGTGTTTCGGGAACATCAGCAAGATGCTGGATTTTTACTCGCAATTCAACCCCTCGCCGCTTTCGATAAAACAGTTCATCGATTTCGGTGAGTGTGAGGAGCTCGCTTTATTGGCAACTTTACACACCTCATCCAATTCTGAGCCTCAAGTGTCGAGAGACGTAGTAGACTGTATCTCCTTTTACCTACTCCTCGCTTTTTGTTTTCGTTTTCTCGTGTCGTTGTTTAGTTAGGAGGGACGAGAATGGAATCGATCGAACAACGACCTCGATAGAGCACGGGATATCATCTTCAGGGTCGCTTCGGTAAAATCTTGTAACGATCTTGGGGCATCGTCCCCATAGCTAGTTTATATTCTCAGTCAACAGCGACGATTGAATGCCAGCGATGGCGTTACTGCACCTTTTGTTTTCGTGGCTTGATGCAAACCAAAAATTAAGTGCAAAAACTGATACTTTCGCGAATAGGCCATTTCTGTTTAGTTGCGACTAATAATTCAGCTGCGTCATTCAAATTATACGTGATCGATGCTCTTATAGCAAAGTATAGAATTGAAAATGTGACATGATGTAATAGTTATACGAGTAAACAAAGTAGTCATTGCAACGTAAATTCGTTCCCTGTTCGACCAACAACCTTGACGATTAGGTTTTGAGTTAATTACGGCACTGAATGATCGATTACTTAAAGAGTAATGTCAAGTACGTATAACTTACTACAAGATTACTGCGTGTAATCTTCCCAAGTTTGTTTTTTTTCATATAAAATTGAATCAAAAATATTAATACTTTTGATATCAGATACTTAAAGGTCGGTAAGAAAATAGGGCTCGAAATTGTTACACAAAATCGAGATTGTTCAGTAGAAAAGCCATTTACAATCCATATTTACTTTTTAAAACCATATTTACGCATTTCAGCCACAGCAATCTAACGAGTACCACGAATTTCTAAAAATAAAATAAATTGGAGCTTCCTTCGCGAAAGATTCGAGGAAAATCGCACACTTGAAATTTCGAAAGAAATTCAGACATTAAGATGATGTTACTCTCGGCTTTCCTTTTATCGATCCCCAAATGTCACTGCACTCGTGCAAATGTCAGATTCGTAACAGTTTTCTTAATCTCAGCGCGCCTAATATCTTCGATTCTTGAATTATTCGGCATCTTTGATTAGTTGATGCGATATCGATTTCAGCACAGTGAATCCAATATCGTAATCATTTGGTCACCGAGGTCGCATTAAGCTGAGATTAGCCCACAAAATCGTACGAATTTAAGCTTGCATCATTTATTAGTGAGATTACTAAAAAAATTATGAGTTTGAGCAATGAAAAAATTATCAATTACTCTTCCATTTATACCTCTATATAAGATATCAAATCACTTGTTTTAAATTTTATATGTCTGGCTTAATGGAAAAGAAGATTAGGATAGAACAGATTTTCTTAGAGACTACCACATAAATCTATAAATATAAGATTCTTGGTAAAATATAATGTCGAAAGTTAAAGTTTAAGTAATATCATGGTTTATTGTGGTTAAGGATCTGTTTAATATGAGTGAGTAATACGTAATGGACTTTTGTTCACAAGCCTCATAATAATTTATCAATAATCTATGAGATTGGAATTATTGTAAAATCGATGCGAGAATCGACTGGAGAGTCGTTTCAGACCAAACCAAGAGACCAAAATAGAAACGCTCCTTTATAAGGATTATTTAGAATAAAGACGTGATATAATCGTTTTAAAACCCGAAATTAATATTGTAACGTTTTCATCCCTGTTATATTTCCAACCCAAAAGTTATATTTTACAAAGAATAAATAAACAAGAAAAGAAATGAAAACTTCCAACCATCGTCGCAAACAAACTCGTCTCCATTTGCCAACGTTTATTTTCAGAATAAAAACCTTTCTCAACAATAACAAACTTAATGTCCACTGCATTCTTTCCTCATTTCGTTAACATTGTATTTATATATTTATATATATATTTCGTCTGTCGATTAACTTTGTTGTCGAACTGTCAGACGTGCCAGACATCACAGAGTTGAGCGTGCCTCGTATTTCAACATTATGCTATTGTCTGTTCTTGTTAATGAGTCGACAACTGTACAGTCACCATATTCATATGTATGTCAACACAATGACAAAAAGTGCGATCTACACGAATTGAGGAACTCGTATCGAGAAATAAACTTTCACTAAACTAACTAAACTAACTAAACTAACTAAACATTTTAGATAATATTATGGAATCGATATAAACAATGATTTATATTGCAAAATATATTTAATTAACTGTCGAATGGAAATATTTCTAGAAAAGCAACTATTGTTACGAGATCCGTAACTTTTTAAGAAGTTGTCGGATTTTTCCTTGACATTGCTGATACATTCTGACGCCCGCTGCGGTACCATCGTCATCACAAACGTTTGGTTTGTTTAAAATTAGTAACGACGCTTGATTTTCAAAACAGAGATCAGAACTCAAGCGGTTTCACGCGGCGAGCAATTTAGCTACATTATTATCAAGAATTCTATGCAGCGTTTTGTTTGTTAAGTTGATTACGCGGCTGATAAATAATGCCAATGGCACGAGTCACGAGGCGCAATAACATCCTGTTTCGCTTTTTCTCCGCACCGTCTACAGTCTGGAATTAACGGATATGCATTCGTTGTTTTGTTATTCACATATTCAGTCATGCGTCTGCTCGTATCTATCGTTTTCTGATGAAAATAAGTTTGTCCAATATCGAATGAAAATTAAACCCTGACTGGCTGATAACGGGAATCTTCAGTCAGAATAAATATTGTCGCGGTGTTTGCCTTTTGAGTGTTGCGCTAAGATCAGACCTTGGCGAATCTGGTTCACATAGATCGCTTTAACTGTACTGTATAGCAAAGTGGTACTCTAAACAGAGGTACTTTCTGTCAGAGTGTCTTCTTTCACGTGGAAGCTGTTTAAGCCGCTTTTCAGGACGTAGCAAACAATTTATGGGTCTTTTGATCTATGAATAACGCGTTGTAATTCCTCAAATTATCATCAATTATCATCAAACTAGTTCTTGTGCTTGTATTTCGCATTTTGTACACTATTCGCAAACGACAACTATAACTATATATATATTTGAATTTATTCAAGATGTGCAAATTAATGAACGAATTAATAACAAATTGCATTTATACAAAATTAAAAAAGAGGATAAAGCATAGTACCTTGATGATTTCGTAACGTGTAGATTGTCGATTGTAGATTTTGAACAGGTTGCATTCTACAAAAAGTCAAAGTTGACCAATTAACTCGGAAAAGGCAATTCTTACATCGAATTCGGCCACTGTCAATGGTTTCTGGTGACTTTTACGAAAATAGAGTAACGTATACATTAGTAGTACGAATGGAACGCTGGAATTCTGCCACTTTTTCACGTCATTCGGTCAACGTGGGCGCGAAAACCTTTGGAATTTGAACTTTCAATACATTCCGCTTTAAATTCGCGCCAGCGCAATTTTCACGTAGACCAACCCTGTTACTATTTTTTACCCAGAAATTGTTCGTAATTCCATACAAATTTCCCGAAAGCTTGTCATTATAATTGTTTACACGTTGAAAGATATAATAACTCTCGTAAATAAGCAACGAAGTTATGAAATTTTGCCAACAGTTAAGGATATATCTGGTATTATTATGAAATGTGCAACAAGATGCAAAGATATATATTTAGTTACTTAAGAATATGAAATTGATTATCGAATTTGGAAATTACTTATCGTCCCTTTCCTCTGTCGACTTTATTCGATGCCGAAGTTTTTAATTTAACAACAGGGTCATGTTCTTTGTTTCAAACTTGACAATATGCCACGAAGAAAGTTTGCGAGAGCTTGAGGGCTTCGTCAATCTTTCATCTGCATATCGTATCGTTTTTCACCAGCAATTTTAAGTAATTTTTCATTTTCTTCATATCTTTGTTTAAATTTTACTGCGTTTAAAATAATTAAGATAACATGTTGCGGTAAAGGCTGTTGGATGATCATAGATATAGAAATACAAAAACCTAACGAAAACTGCGTGTACTTAAACGATCCAGTTTGCAATTGACGTAAGTAAAAATAAGGTTGCAGGCGGAGTGTTAAGTCGTGGTCTCTGAAAACCGATTTTCTAGAAATTATTTGTAATTTTAGTCACACTCTTATTTTCTGTCTGCTACCATTTGTGTTCTTGAGTAAATAATAATGTATACCTATTAACGTTATGGTGCAAAAGAGAATACACAATTTTTCGGCCGTGAGGAAGAAATTTAATAAATATTACTACTACTATTCTTGACTAAATAATGGGCCAAAATAAGGATGCATTTCAAAATATACAACGACGTGTAAAAGATTTTTACCTCGAGTTTAAGTCGTAACATATAAAATATTCGTTCTCGTTGGTATTTATTCTTTCTCCTTTGGTAAAGTTTCAAGCTGAGAATTTTCTCTTTCATAATGTAGCTCTTTTGTTTATTCATATAAGCGTGCATAAACGCATTCCTTTTAGGATTCTGTAAAGTGAGAGTTATTAAAAATTCAACATTTCCTACGTTACCACTTGATATTTGCCTTTCTATCGATCTTTTTGTTCTGTAGAACAGCAATGGTTAAACGTTATGAACGCCAAACACGTAGCAAGAGTTTCTGTTATCGGCGGCCTCCATCTAAAGCAATAACAAGTTACTTCGATTTCATAATATTTTCAATTTATTCGTCGTGCTTTTGGTTCCTTTCACTCGAATCGAGACGTTGATTGCCCAACGTTGTAAATTCGCGGTATTCCTTTTTTGTTGTTAATTGCCCCTAAAATAAATTGACATTAATTCGACATTTACCAAGCGTTATCTAATTCATTTAGCGAACGTGTTTTCTGTATGTATGCAGCCGGCGTAAGTCACGGGATACGCGTTGCCCTATGAAGCGCGCGTATCTACGTGCCTACTGTTGCACATTGAGATTGAAACTTTTAAAACTAAACAGCTGCTTCCTCTGACCGATCATAGATGCTCGTCGACCGTTCTAGAACTACCTATGGGACAGTGCTTAACACGTACAACACGTACAGTAAAAAAATACCGTTGGCCGATGAGTAACAATTGTTTTCTTGCCAACAATAATATTTTCCCCGTTGATTTGCTGAATAATTTACTTCCAATTCGTTGAAATTAAGCTAATAAATTCCTCGGTAATTATTTCTTTGCTAACAGATGTAAAATTAGGAGACAAGAATACATTGAATTAAAATATTAAAAATTTTTTAAATTAAATATATCAAATTAAGTAATAATGCAATTAAAAAATTTTCCTTTCAACATATCACAATTAAAATCCATTTTCTTTTTGTTTCTTCTTTTTGACCAATATTTTACATTCGCAAGAATTAAAATGAACTTGACGGAAATTAATTTGTCATTATTAAGTATCAACGTTACGTATTAAGTTCAATTCCATTGCTGTAGTAATTTCTCGTTAATAAGCGACTCGATCAACAGGTTAAATTCAAGTTGTAAATGTGTTCACGTTAGATTTCTAGTAAATATCGTGAGTTGAAGTAGACAATTGTTTTGAAACGAGCGGAAAATTACGAGACACTTGTTAATTTACATACAATGGTGAACCATTGCACTCACAATTCCCATATGGGAGATGCATCGCTCGAAAAAATGATTAGAATGCTTCCAGTTCCAATGCTCCAAGTTCTCCGCGGGAGGAGTAACTGGGACTGCAGTCTGGCCGAGTTTTTACTCCGAGACTGGTTTGCACTGGTAAAAGTATCGTTCATCCATTCCTTGAAATCCGACTACTAAACGGACGTCTAGCCTTGAGAAAATAGGTGTTTTCTCTCTTCCGGATTACTTAGAAACATCCATCAATTTCAATTTCAAATTGTTACTTGGAAAAAAAATATAAAAGTAATAGAAGATATATTTCTATGCAACCTTATATGATAGAAATGTATTTCCACATACGTACAATGAAAAGAATACGGAGAAATTTTTGTATTTATTTTCCGACGATAAGACAAACTTTCTCTGTTGTTACCAAACAACGATTTATCCATTATGCTTATATAATCCCCCGACACGTGGATTGTTTACACGTAAGTATCAGATATCATGGCATGTTACAATATGACGCAACGCGTAATTGGCAATTAAAATTTTTTCGATAAATTTTTATTTCGCTTGGAGTTATCAGTAGGCACGAAATATTTGGCGATATTTTACGAAAAGAAGCGACGCAACCATTGGTATTCAAGAACATGACAACAATATATGGTTTGCGAGTTCCACATTAAGCGACCGTTCAAGTTGTCCACTTTCGTAGAACCATCGAAATCAGTTTTGTCGATCGTCCTAAAAATATTTCGTAACACGTGATTTTCCAGTTGAAAATGAAACGTGTACGTTTCTATTTTCCCTGCGATAGTTTGAGCAACTCGAGGGAATTATCAAATATTCTTGAAGGTCTCTGTCGATGAAATTTCGGTAACCATCGATGGTCAAGTTCATCGGGATTAACATATGCGTTGGGATGGATAAGATAGCTTTCTCGTAGGCCACTTTGTATCATGTTTGCACTTTCATTATCATCGAGAAAATGTTCCTTACACTCTCGCGTGTACATAAATCGGACGCTATTTCGCGTCCTCCAATTTTATTAATGCGTCGCCGTTATACGATACTGGCCTATAACGTCCGCCGGAAATAAATCTATTTTTACGAAAGTACCTACCTCGTTCGATTCGTAAAGTAAACTAGACCGGGATAAAGCATCTACTGTCACGGAATCAGAATAAATAAGGAAGTGACTAAATCTGATTTCAAATAATAAAATAATGAAGGAATCGAATGTACGGATGTATTTATAAACAAGCTTCGTGTATATTTGTTAAATCTGGCGTAATGTGACTCTTGGGATATCTTGAAAGTCGAGAATCAAGATAATTGGAAGAAGATTAGAACGAAAATGAGAACTTCGGGTCGCCGAAGGAAATTGATTTAAAATAGCACAAACAGTCGAGATATGACGTAGATACTGTTTCTGAAGCTAGTTAACAAGTTTATAATGGTAGTTGTTTCTTTGAATTGAAAAAGCTTGCGTCTTTTAATTCTAATGCTCGATCCCCACAGGATCGATCGATCGATCGATGTATACATATATTCGTTGTCGTCGTTTGAACTTCGACCTCCTGGTCGGAAAGTCATTTTCCACTTCGTCACATCGAGTTTTCCAATAAAAGCGAGAACGTTTAATTTCATCTTTCTCGTGTTACATAAGGCGTGTGTGTAGTGTTAACATCAGAGTTAATGCTGTTAATCAACAATAATTACGTTCTCGAAGCGTGTTCAGCAGCACGTTGCAAGCTCGTTTTCTATCTTACGTAACGTTTCCTGTTCAGTTTTATCCTGTGGACATTAAACGGCCAATTATTTGAAATGAAACGAGTTTTCTACTATAACTACAATGACTCACGAAATTATTCGAAAACAGATAAAAAGATTCCATGAATATATTATGTATACATATATTATGCGAAAAATTAACCGCAGTGTCATGATTAGTTTGACGAGTTTGTAAGTAAATTTATATTTCAGTGAAATTGTAATACTTTCGGTATTTTATCTATTTTTGTATAATTAGTAATTTACTGCACTTTTCGGATACAATATTCAGTATAAGTTTAATAATATTCCAACAGTCTATAAAATATGCAAAAAATATATTATATTAATATTTTTGTGCACTATACATATCTTATCAGTAAAGTTCTTGAAACAAATCTGAAACTATACATAGAAAATATAAGATATTTAATGAAGTTATTTTTAATTAAATATATTACACATAAACCTATAGACTGACCCTATTTTTATCGATATAATTATGACAGTCGCGTCTCAATACGGTAAATCCGAAGCGTTCGAATGACTTCGTGAATTAGAGTACATGTGCAAATTCGTTCTCTGCGGAAATGGAAATATCGGTCCGCAGATAGATAACGGGTGGAGAAAATCGTTTCTATCTTCGTTCGTAGGCTGAATGATTTACAGCGATTCAATTCATGTTCCTCGGATGAAGGGCGTCAGTGCGATTGGTTTGAAAGCTTGCTCTTTTCATCGGAAATGTCTATTTCTCGATATCCCGTTGCTTCGTTCTGATTCTTGGAAAAACAACGAATGTAAATAAAATTATTAGAAAGGCGGATCGATGCATACGAGTCTGGACAGAGAGACTTTGTAGCATCGTATTATATTGAAACATGACCACGATGCGTCATCATTTACGTTTATCGTTGCCTGTAACACATACTGCGTTATTGCTTCTGTGTAAAAATCAGACACATGTATGTATGCTCTTTTGTAAATGTCAATGTAACTTTTATATTATCTCTCTAACGCTAAAAGCCTTTAAACATTATCTGAAAATTGGAAAATTAGTTAGTACGCTATATTCTTTTTGGCTTTTAGCAAATAGAAATATTCTTTAAAAAAGCAAACACTCGCGCGATCGATTTTTATAGGTAGTTAATAAAATAATTAATATCACAGTAAATCAATAGACAGATTAATTTTTCTAATAGTAATCGTAGAAAATTGGCAAATGTAATTAGAAATACAGAAAAGACACGGGACGATGCGAGATATTAAATTCTGGAGGGAATACTCGTGTGTCTAGCCTGGTACATCGGGATCTACTTCGTCAGAATTAAAATAGGAGAACCTTATCGATAGAAGATAGATATTAATAGCATTTCTTATGAAAATGCATATCGTTATGATAAGGATGCAGTTAAAGAAATAGTACACAAATAATAATTTATTTTATCTAAATATCGTAACGAATATTAAATATAAACTGTATATGAAATATGTCTCTGCAAAATATATACTGCGTACGTTTTCAACACTTTACTGTGTACATCCTTATATTTCTGGGATCTTAACTTTTTCATAAATGAATAAACATCCATAGTTAATGAATCGAGGACAGAGCTTGATATACTTTTAAAATAAGCGTTGTATCATCTGGTAATCATGAGGTAAAAAATTATAGAAATACTTTCGCGCAATATTTCCGTATTCGATAAAGCAATGCGGTTCTATTAAAAGAAACGATAATTGAATATAATCCTTTTAATTCTCGGAGAGCTCCGTGAAATAAAAGACTCCTTTGGAAGCTTGAGAATCCATCGCACTCTCATTAGATCAAAGCTACTAATTACGCGATTTACTCCAGGCGACTGGGTTAAGCTTCATTCGCTTCTTCGTTACCTGTTCTTCAATTCGCTAAAGACTCTCAATGATACGGTGCATATGGGTCAAGCTGTTCGCTGTTGAACAGAAGTTAATTCACTTTTCACTCAAGGAAAAATTGTGTCACGTGCATTCGATTATGGCATACTGTTCGTTAGGAACTTAACAAATGGTCGTATTTCATTCTTTTTTTTTATCGTTTGTCGAAGTTTATTACGGCCTGTTACATGAATATGCTTGCAGTCTACTGATTAGCTTTGCTCCTTGAACGGTAACTTATTCGATAGGTTTCATTTATGAATTAGCTACCAAGGAAAGAGAATCGATCACATTGACATTTGAAATAAGTAACGCCGTCAATCGTAGAATCACCATTGTCATTTCTGTATTATGCAGCTGCACTTGTCGTCTTCTTTCCTTTAAAATGTCCGTGCAGGTTCTCAATGATCCGACTGAACTGCTATAGAAAACGTATGACGTTCTCGAATGTACAGAGAACAATCCATTGAGAGACATTGCATGCTTCACTGCAATTCGATGCAGTGTCTGACCTTGCGAACAATCGCGATGAACTCCTTGGCAAATCGGCCAATGGACTGTGCACCTCTGTACGTAAGGTGAAGCGCTGTTTCGTTAATGACATGCATAAGAAGAACGATCGACGTACAGAGTCCGTCTGCGAAATATATAATCGCACGAAATATGTAAACAATCTCCATTCTTTCAGGTTGTTGTTCACGTTCTGTTTGCTTTCAAAACATGTCGATCCGATTTCGCAATATTGTATCAATTAGACACGTTTTTTCTTCTTTGTCTGGGTCGCGTTATCGGCTGAATGAAATTTCCAGCATTCTTTGTTTATCTCGAACGGAACGAGTCTGGAAGAAAGTACTTTTTACCAAAACACGTAGCGATTATTTTTTCTAACTACGATTCACGTGTTTTGTCTGACAGCAGGTTTTTTACGATCGTCTGGTTCTTTCCTAATTAATGCGATCTCATATAAAAAAAAAAAAACGCGAAAGAAGTTGATAATTGGAAAGTTTTTCAACATCGCAGACACATGAACCGGAAAGAAAAAGATAATATTGCCAAACAAGCGAGTACTTGCAATATTTGAAAATTGTTATTCTTAAAAGATGCAACACATCGTTTCTCGATATTTATGGAAACTCAATTTAAGGAATTTTCTGGGAAAGGCATATAGAACAAAATAATTAACCGAGTAATAAATTGCGTTATGTTTCGATTCTAGTTTTTCTTTTAATATTAGCTACAGTTGTATTTATATTTGTTAGATAACGTGGAATATCCTGGTATTTATACAAATTTATATTTATGTAAACGTAATGAACAAGATACAATTTACAAAGAAACCTTTCGTCCTCTGTATGAGCATTATAACTAGCTTACGAGGCTCTTAACAAATTTCATTCCTTTTACGTTTCTAATATAAATAACAGTTTCATAAAAATAATTAATAAAAAATTATTTTGTCTGTATATCATAATCCTTCTAATTCCTTTTCGATAATGTTTCTTAATTAATCCACGAAAGCAATAAAACGCAATATTCCTAGTAATTGATTTAAGAATAATCTCCACGAGGTATTGTACAGCTTAAATGTTATTTGATGTTACAATTAAATGATAATGATACTGATATAGATATCGAAAGGGATCATTTTATGGTTCATCCGACGGATTTTTGTGTGAATAGATAACTCAACGAAAACCAGTTTGTTTTCATCAATTTCGATCATAGAGAACTCTCATAAAAAAATACCCTCTATCTTGTTCGGTCTGCTCGGTGCTGATAAAACCAATAGGTGATTTCACGGCAATTTGTTATCTTGGCGGTATATCAGCTGCTCACCGATCTATCCAATTAGAAAGAAATGCAATTTCCTGTAATGGAAAACCTGACATTTGAAAATTTTCAATAGAAACGCTCTTGTTATCGACTAACCTTGCTGATAGTCAAAATTCAGGTTTTAAAATTTGAAGAATTTTTCAAAGGAATTCCGATGGATGTTTCGGTGCATTTAGTGGTGAATTATTCAGATACTGAAAGGATCTATCCATATTCTGACATAGAATCTACAAGCATGTGAAAGTATTATAAACCTGGCAAATAGCTTATTTCTATTAAATTTTCATTTGTAATAATAGAAATTTCTGCTTAAAATTCTAATATCGTTGACAGATTGAACAATCTTGTGCGCAGATTATGAAACTTACTAGTATACGTGATGTATATATATGCAGTCTCGTAAAATCACTCAACGAATAAGAGACAAATTTAATCCAATTGAGCAATGAGATCAAGTTATTGTTCGATGGAAATGCGATATCGCCGATGACGTAAATGCTGGTCAAATCCTACCTCTGTTAACCGACCACTACTTTATCACAAATATTTATATTCTTGATCAAACAGGAGAGACAGTAAAACACAATCTCGTCTGTCGGTATACTTTACCGAATGTACAGAGAATTCTTTTATCTATAAAATATTAGATAGTGCACGATACTTTGAATAATTTATGTATTTTTGCATATTATGAAAGAAGACATGTACCTTCTTATGTGCATATTTGCCCTTTGAAACCCAGAAATATATAAAATCCACGGTTTATTCATCAGAGTCAATACCTGCAGGAATAAATGTTAGCCACTTTTAACCGAAAGATACTTTTGAAATCCATTAAAGCCGCTGCTTCGGCTAAACAAATTTACCCAGACGTGTCTCAGTCTCTTTCTTCCGTATTCTGAATTACTCTTCGTCAACTCAACGCCATGCTGATTAAGCAGAGCCGCTTTAATTGAAAATTAAATAATTAAACAATTGCGGCTCGGTTGCGAAGAGAAACTCAAGCACAGCCTTATTGTACTTGATGCAATGTATACAATTAGACGTGGAATTAGTATTATCAATACTGATACACATTTATTATTTAGGTTACTAAGTCTACAAGCTACGTAAACAATACGATCGATTGAATGACGTTTCACAGATAATACACGGCGCAATAAGTCGATTTCTTTGAAACAATCGCTATCGATAGACCACTCCTTAAATCGTGTGTAAAGATGTTATTTTTGGTTGTAGTTGAGAATCTCGATTCTTATCATCACGACTATTATAACAACAAGTTTAGTTAAAATTGTATTCTATCGATCAACCGATAAATTAAATTTTCTAAGAGACGTGCACGTAACTGGAATATGAAAAGCGTCTGTACCATGGCGATATGAGGCCAACGCCTTGTCAGAATTGATAAAACGTATCAATTTTGCCAGGCTCGTGCCCACACGATCGAAGTAGCAAGGAAACGCATACACGTAAGCGTAGATGCAAGTATAATATATGTATGTAGGAAGGTTGATCTACGACCTACTTATAGCTTCCTAAAACTCGATACTACTACAAAATGCTTTTTCCAATGACTCGACTGCATACCTTTCTAATCTATGATAATTTAACACTCTAAATGATTTCCATTTCACCAATGAAGAATCCATATTACAACCATTTTCACATATTTCATAAATGCATGAGATTTATCGAAACATAAAAGATTAAATGAGAAGAAATAAATTTTCTCTACCAACGCGACGCATTATTTTCTAACCTAAATTTCTAGACATATATCGATCTTTGTTCCGACGACGAGGAATCGATGTTCCAATTATTTTTATATGCTATGACAATTTATGTTATTTACCAAAATGTCTCGAAACGCAAAGGGAAAAAGAAAAAGGAGAGAAAAATTAACGCGAACTTCTTGACTGACGCAAATAAGACAAACGCATTGCAAGATATCGCGTATCGTCGTTGGCACGAAATAACGTTTTTCATGAAATTGCTCTTCCTTTCCTATAGAGCAATCGAGCTTACGCAACGAGACTCTGTTTACAGAGTTCATCGTTCCGCCTTTCTTCGATGCATCAAAACAACTCCAAAACGTTTCTTTTTGATAAAGATTTTATACCAAGTCATTATCGCGGATTTTTTGTACGATTATCTCTTAGATTCATTGCCGAACAGCCTGGTCTACCGATCACGAGACAGGCAAACATGGCAATAACAAAATATATTTGCAGAATAATTAAAAAAAAAAAAAGCAAAGGAATAAGTGATTCATTATTGAATTTCTAATTATAGAAAATGTTGAACGTTTCAGGTCTAAGTGCCTGTGAGAGGAAGTCTTTTATATTCTTAAGGAAGGAGCTACCTGTCCGATTGGCCAATATTATGAAAGAGATCCATTTGCTACCAGAGAATTTATTGAAAATGCCTAGTATGGGTATAGTTAATAACTTGTATGCCACTTCGTTTGAAGATATCATGCACTTCGAGAAGGTTGAAGTGAACGAGACCACTTTAGACAAGTGAGTCTTCAACGTTAGAAAAATCTCTCGAGGGATTTACTTTCCATTCGTTCGTTACGATATCTCGTATAAAGATAACGCTCTTCGTATCCAGTTTCGATAAAAAAATCGATGTTTTCTTTCACGCGGACATAAGTAAAATATGGTTAAATTAAGTTCGCTTCTGCCTTATAGATTCTGTCAGACTTTGGTTAAAATCCGCAACAGACACAAGGATATCGTCGAGACGATGGCGCAGGGTGTGCTGGAATTGAAAGAAGCCCACGACGTTGACGTTCAAACGGAGAACAACATCCAGTATTTCTTGGACAGATTTCTAATGTCCCGAATCTCCATTCGTATGCTCATCAATCAACACAGTAAGTTTATCGGTGCATTTCGTGTGAATTATAGAAGAAAGACACGATGGTCACTTTGCGATTAAACAGGTGAATTTTAATACGACGAAATTGAGAATAACTTAGGTTAGGTTCGAAGATGAAAATGTCTAAAAAATATCTAATAGGTTAAAGTTTTGCAGATGCCAAAGGTATAATTGTTAAGACGATTTGATAATTTTGAAGGGAGCGAGAAAACATGTGCTTAGTTCTGAAAACGAGTGAAAAGACAATTTAAAACTGCTTCTGTGTAAAAAAAAAGGAAACGTGTTTTGCCATGTTCTTTCCCTGCAATCTTCGTGTATTATCTAACGTACTTGGAGATATTACCGGTATGGTTGTTGAAAGAAGCATATCTTCTGTTGCAGCTCTTCTATTTGGCAGCGAATTGAATGGGCACAGTACACACGTGGGATCCATAGACCCGTCTTGCGAGATTATCAGCGTTGTGAGAGACGCGTATGACAAAGCGAGATTGCTGTGCGATCAATATTATCTGGCTAGTCCGGAATTGATAGTCCAGCAACATAACGGCAAGTTTGAAAAATGTTGATTGTACTAGAGTATTGCTAGTAAGTAGTATAACATAATCAATTTTTTATAGTAGGTATAGTTTATAGAGTTGCCACAGTGAAACCTTTGAACTTTGCGATCAAAGATAATGTACGTAGAACAGACGAAAGATATATAATAATGAGAAGCTTTCAATGTGGCAATTATTATCGCGTTTTTTATATAGACAGTGACATAGAAAGAACGATAAAAGGAGAATCCTTCTATGAAAGAATTTGTTCTTTTACTGTTCGTTATTTTTTTTTTATTTTTTCTTTTCAGAGCTGGAACGATGTAGTCAAATTAGAATAGTTTACGTACCGAGCCATTTGTTCCATATGCTGTTCGAACTTTTCAAGAACAGCATGCGAGCTATTATGGAGCATCATAGCTCTAGCGAGGAGTACCCGGCGATAGAAGTGATCGTGTCCCGCGGTGAAGAAGATATTTGCGTCAAAGTACGATTTACGAATCATTTTTAAATTTTGCAAACAATTATAGCAGTTAGAGCATGTAGTCAGACCGACGCGTGAATTACGACAATCGAATCTATCAATAAACATAGTCTGCGTGGAAATTGAGTCAGACGTTTCGCCAACATTGATATCGAATATCGGCGTGTCAGATATTCGATACGAAACATGCTCGCAATCAGAGCGTGTTAACTATATAGAATATCATCAAAATGTGGAAACAATCGTAAGATCTGTGTGTAAGAAGCGGCGAAGAAAGTAGAAATTTAATTCTTACAATTCTCTTCCATAGTCACAATTTTAAAAAGCAGAATTCGATAATATAGATTGATCGAAGAAACGAATCGCGAATGAAATGTTGCACTATTGCGATATTAATTCTTAATGGATTAATTACTTAATTAATTGAAATATATAAAATATGCAAAGTATAGTAGACGTTATATAACATTTAATAGGTAAAACAATTTTCCACCCAGGTTCCAAATTTTTAATTATCTTGGTAAAAATATAAGTTTGCATAAATGTCTGCGGTCTAATTACATTACATGGAAAATTCTTGTAGATGTCTGACAAAGGTGGTGGTATTCCACGCTCGCAAATGGACCATTTGTTCAAGTACATGTACAGTACAGCGCCTAAGCCAACCAGAACCGATGCTCACACCGTTCCACTTGCTGGATACGGCTACGGTCTTCCAGTATCACGATTATACGCTAGATATTTCCACGGTGATCTCGTGCTGCAAAGTTGCGATGGTTATGGTACCGATGCTATTATATACCTTAAGGTAAGAGCCGTGTATTGTAATTTCATAACGTGGTATAATATTGTCTTCTTCTTCGTCTATTGAATCGACGTTCCGATCGACAGGCATTGTCGAACGAAGCCAACGAGCTGTTACCAATCTTCAACAAGACTTCCTCCAAGTTTTATCGAACTCAAGTATCAACTACCGATTGGAGCAGTCATTGCGGTGGTGGAATGGCCACGAGGCAACTACGTATGAGCCACGACCAAGGGCACAAACTCCCACGAGGGAAGGAGATCAGCCATTGCTAGTAAAATTCCTTGTCTATGGACCAAAGAGAGGAGAAGTAAGTATATATTCGCAGACTTCGACGTTTGAAGAGCACGAGAGAAAAATATGACAGGACCATTTTTGTTGATTCTCTGACTTTTGTATCACCCGGTGGTTTAAACCATTGTTACACTGTTGCAAATTTTTATCATTATTATTTATACTTTCATAAGAACTTTTATAAGAGATATTATCGTTGAAGAAAAGCGCAAATGCAATTCTGAAATCAAGTGGAAATATAATTTTGATGTGCAATTTATCTTCTATGGAAAACTTCTATGGAAGTTTTTCTAGAAAATTTCTTTTCGCGCTTCTCAACTGTGGCTTTCATTCTTTTCTCGTGTAAATTATTATTATTCATTTATTCTCCTGTAATTTAGAATACAATCTCACAACTTGTAGGCGAGCAGTGCGTTTTTATTTGCAAAATGTTAAAATGAGTTCACGCATTCTTTCCATTATACTTAAATGTCTACTAAAAACTGATATTTGGTGTCTGCATTACAATCGTTCTTAGTGTTTCAGTGTTTCCTTTTTAACGAGGCGTTCTGCTAATGAGTACTGACATAATCAACGGAACGTCGTGAGACGGAGCAGCTGCTTCTGCTGTAGGTGATTCGGAAGAAGCCTCACGACTTCCGTGTTACAATTTGTAGAGAAGTAGCAGGGATTTATGTAATCCGGTACATATTTTTCACGACAAACTAGATAAATTAAAAAAAAGAAAACTAGATGACTGGCCGAGCTGCAGTGACGCTATTGCTTCGTCAGGAACGTCAAATGTCTGATTGCTCGTTGTACAACGCCCACATATCACGACTATCAAAATTTGACTGCACTTCGCGCGTTTCCAATCTTTTTCTATTTTCTTTTATTTTATTTTTTTTTTTTTTTTTAGTTCATTGTGCGTTAGTAACGCAAAATGACGAAAATGATTAAATGTATGGGGCACCCAGATAGCTGAGAAAGTTCGTTTTTTTTAACATTTAATTTCTCCTCGGCTCTGTTACCTCATTACGTGATTTTAATTAGTAAATAAGGAGTTCACAAACGGTTTAGGCAAGAAAATTTGAAATTGTAGAATTTACCTGGGCACCCCATCAAGATCATTTTCTCCTTTTATATCTATAGACACACGTGTTTAATGCTTTTATTGAGCCAGCATTTTAATTGTATAATTAGTTTTATTGTATATAACTGCTTTTATTCGAGCGAGAAAATGTGCAAACGTACGTTTGGCTGCACTTCGTGATTGATCGATACGAAAGCGAGGAGGAATTTTCCACTCGTTAGGGGGAATTTTTATAGGAGGATGCCACAAAACGTGAACTGTGATTTGATGCGTAATTTTAGTTAAATGTAGCTAGGCAAACTTCGAACCTGTTAATGTACGATGTTATCCGCGTCTGTGAATTTTAAACTGTGTAAAGAAACGAAAAGGAAAATCGATAACTTAACGATTCCTTAGACGTGCGAATTAGATAAAAATGACATGCGAGTCGGGACGACTGACTGAAAAGGATAACGAAAGATGATATTGATATCTAGCTTCAATTTCAGGAAAGTATTTTGTATACCGTGTAACAAGCAACTGAGAAACTCTTAAGGAGCACTTTCAGGTGTCCCAGTTTTCAATGGAATTTTTATAAGACTAAGCGAAAACAAAGATTTGTACACGCAATAAATTCCTTTCCTCGCAAACACCGTGAGTTTCGTACGTGTTTCGTTTATATTCTAAGGTATTTTACATGCATTTCGTCATGAACGTGTTAAATTCAGCCAAGAAGGAACTCGAAAAGATTTAAAATGATGCAATATCGTCACGTTCGTGTAGAATATTCTTTGTAAACTTTCTGTTTTCGAATGCGAAGCGATACAACATCGCCCCTGTATATTTTATTCGAAATTATGTAATAAAGACTTCTGTATATGTTTGTAAAGAGTAAAATACGATAACATTTAATTTCCACAAAGAAACAGGTACAATCTTCATACCTTAGAATACTAAACAATTTTTTAATTTTTACCCTTCTTAGGATTACTGTAAAGAGACTGCATAATTTGCGTATATGCTGCACGTTTTCTACGGTTTATTATCATTTTATTTCTTCAAACGAGAGTGACTATCATAGAGGGAAAGAATTTAAAGAGAATTGCGAGCTATTCCTAAACTCGTTACACTGTGACGCGACAATTATATCCCGTCGAAGGAACGACGTCATTTCTACGAATATGTTTTCTGTGGAATTCGATTCACGAAATGATTTCACAGTGTAGCTGCGAGTATACTCTGTATGTGTTTCTCCGTGTATATAATTCTAAATTTCTAGAGCACTCGGACTAATATTTGTCTAGAAGACAGTTTCGAGTTATAATTATAGACTGTAGGGGCATTCGCGTGAGTAACGCGAGTGAACACTTGTAAACATT
Organism: Bombus flavifrons; assembly: GCF_040668555.2. Classification (NCBI taxonomy): domain Eukaryota; kingdom Metazoa; phylum Arthropoda; class Insecta; order Hymenoptera; family Apidae; genus Bombus; species Bombus flavifrons. The sequence goes on from NC_138453.1 coordinate 9,042,858, forward strand.
GTTAATAAATATATTACAAGATATTTAAAAATGGATAATGTCATTTCTTCATAGTTTAATATTAAACGATTATGTATGAATGAATTCGAAGAATCTAATTCGGTTTGACATCAATACAGCATACAAGGCTTCGATGGAAATTACTGGTCTATCAAGTAAACACACAGAACAATTGTTGTAATGCATTGCTGTAGTTTTATTACGTTTGGCCATGCGTACCATAAGTGTGAGTTCGCTCTCGACAAATGTTTCTCTCTGACCTCACGCTTCGCTCGCTAAAAATAATAAAAAGTATATCTTAATAATAACAATAATTTTCATTTATAAAATAACACTACCCTATGTACATGTCTGGCGTCCATCAATGTGTTCAGGTGACTCAACAAATGACTCAACAAAACGTTCTACAATTATCATTGACAAATAAAGCTCACAATTATCATTGATCGAACGGTGCTCATCTTCTTTTCCTTGCTGTTTTTTTTTTCTTTCAATTATCGAGAGACCGAACAATCGATGATAATTTACAAATCAGGTTTTAGCCACGTCGACGTTTGGTAATTAAAATTATATACTGGCAATAAAAAATAACTTCCATTAAAAAAAACGCTTTAAAATATAATCAAATGAAAACAAAAACTAAAACACATTGGAGAAAATTGATAAAACGAAATGGAAGTAATTATGAAGAATAAAATAAAATCTTTTATGGCCGAGAAATAAAAGTTAAAATAGTGATCGAAGCTGTTGGATTCGAAACGTTTGCGTCGTTGAGCGCTTTCAAAAGCCTATCTTTTCCTTATTTTCCTTTTGTTGTTAAGTTTGGCACCGTCGACTTAACTCGTCCCCCTTTTCCAGCAACAAGAGAATGCGTTTCGACTTCGAAGTAATTACGAACCATTATTCCGACAAAAGTTTATCACAATAATAAAATTCTTAGTGCGCGTCCTACAAGTTAGTGTACAAGTTAGTCATCTCTCGATTGCAAATTCCAAAAATACAATATTCGTATTCTCCTCCTATCTCAATGAATTTTTTCAAGAAAGGTACACTAATGAATTGCACATATTTTTCGTTCAATTTCCGTCGTATGAAAATTAATTACACGCATCGTTGAGATCTCCCTGTTAAAGCTACCAAGCGACTTTTCAATGATCTGGGAAAATATGCTATTAAAATTCGCAGCGTGTACACTTCGTTTTTCTAATCGTCCCACAAGCGAGATCCAATTGAAAAAAAATTCGCTTCTAATCGGTTGGCAACAGACATCCAATACTTTGGAAAAAATTTATTATTCATCGTGGCGTGGAAGTGATGATTTTAAAGTGGAGAAACAATAGAGAACAAGAGGAGTTTCCCGTGATTTTTAGAGATTTTTCAATGGACCCCGCTTTTGCTTTCTGCTTCTGTTTAAATGGGATCTCTCGATCAGGCAAACAACTATTGCTAAAACCCCCTTAAATTGTTATTCAACGATTCATCTATGCTACAATGTATTTACAGCATGGCAGTGATTATACACTCTATATTTCCTTGCCGTACAATACACGTGCTACAAAAACTTTTGCAACGTTAAAACAGCTTAATTCTTCATCGACCAGTGAATTTGAAATAATATTCTCGTATGATTCAGGCAAAGTATTATCGACGTGGATCAACGTAAACGTATTCGTCAGCATACGTAAGAGTACACAATATATTTCTCGTTCTGAAAGACAAATTTCTTTGAACGAATCACAAAATCCATCTGTTACGTCTACGTGTCTCCACCGTGTCAAGTTAATCGAATTCTAATTTTAATAAGAGCGAGCATAACAAATGCCCGGGAATTCACCTGAATTGACATCTTATCTAAATAGCAAATTTGGTCGTATGTAGATCTAAACAAATTTGACAATTTTTCATCTGACAGAAATCGCAAAAGGCGCAGATAAGTTAAACGACAAATTAAAGAAGTTTCGCGATGAAAGAAAAGTCAGTGAGTGATCCATCAGGTGAAATTCAAGCGGTCTTCGTGCGAATGCGAATAGTTTTCTTCCTAAATTATCTTCCTGTTTTCTTGTTGATTTCTGTTTTCTCATGCGCGTAGAAAAATAAGGGAAACGTACAGTCATTTAATACAGAGACAATAATGAGCGCCGTATAACTGCGAAATGTATGTGTAATTTTTTTTTACGGTTAGTAGTTACGCTCGGTATGGTTACATTCCTCATACGACATTAGTATGATTATTAATTAATCTAGGACATATTCACTACTCAAATAGATACTTTATAATATAATTACTCTTTATAGTCTATCAAAATATTCATCACAGTGCTACGGACACAAGATTGTGTTCTGTTTATACGTGTAAATAATGATTCTTTTTCTTCGAGCAGGAAAAGTCGTGTAATCCAGCCACTCGTTGATTCGCAAACTACATCGTTTCACACGAAAGTGCCTTCTTACATTTTTCTTTACCCCTTTCTCCCTCCCCCTCTCACTCTCTCTCTCTCTCTCTGTTTCTCTTTCTTTTTCTTTCTCTTGTTGCTTTTTTTTAATAAAATAAACGACGATGTCAACCGTCTTTCAATTTTCTTCTGAAAATATCAACGAATCGATAAATGGTATCTATTTAAATTACACTTTAAACGATTTCCTAGATCACATAGTTCTCTGTTTATCATTTGTACAATAGTTTGAGGATTCTTCTAAATGTCAACGAGAGACCTGATTCTTGATATTTTCTATGCTCGTATCACTTATTTCTTCTTCCTTCTCTCTTTCTTTACTTCTTTCTTTTACTAACGTAGAGTGCTACACACATATGACAGTATCATCCCGTTTAAAAAATTCTTAATCGACTTTTACACATGACTTATATTTACAACAATAAACCAGAAAGATGGCCTAGCAAGGAGATCGTCTATCTTATAATTAAATCGACGAACTCGGGACAACTGGAAACCTTATTCGTTTCCGTCTGAAAATATACGATTAGTACGAATGCGTTCGAACGCGAGAAATATGAAAGACAAAAATTCAAAGCGACAATCGTCGCCGAAAATCCGAGAACGCTTACAGTGTATAAATTCAATTCAACGAAAAACAATAATTCATTCAATTGAACTAAAAATTTGGATTCGCAAAGAAACTAAAACCGAAAGAAATCATTGTAAGCTGAAATTAACATACGCCTTCTTTTTCCGCGTTGAAGATAGCATTACCGGTAATTTGAGAAGAAAGAAAATAAATTGCAGCTAAACAATAAGCAAAACAATTCTTACTAAAGCGGCTCGCAATATGCCCCTTAACATTCCTTTCTCCTTACCAATCTGGAACGTTACAATTACGAAAAACAATCTTTTCTTCTGAAATTTCCTGCAAACATTTTTCTCCAAACTGTTACGTTGCCTTCTCATATTCTTCGCGAAAATAATCTCAAAATATGAATGCCCTACTAAGGACCGCCAATATACCTTCTTTTTGCGAAGGATGGTCTTAATTTACTACAAAAATCTTTCTCCATCTGGACATTTTCTTCTTTTTTTTTTACAACCTTCTTTCCTCTTCTTGAAAAGGCCATATTCACAAAGATTTTCTATCAACTCCTTTTCACGATCATTCTTCGGTAATATGAAAGATTTCTCAGGCATTATTTCGAGAAGATCTGTTTGGATTTCTAAAAACAAAAGCTGGTCTCTGCTAAACCTCTGCGTGAAGGGGACTAGGCGAGCGGAGTGACTGACAGCAACCCCATGGAAAGAGCCACGTGGCTCAGCACCTTGGCGAAAATTTCGGGTTGGTAGGACCATGGATGTAGCTTCGCAGTTCCTTTGGTGGCTCTGACCCAAAATCCGACGCCGTGTCAACGTCGGACTTGCGACAAATGATCATACGAATGTCCGTATGTAGATAGATCCGGCCAGACTTACCGGACATAAATCTGAAATGAAATATTTAACTTTAGCGTGGCAGTAGAGCGATCTCTGGATACATGTGGGTGTTAATTGCATATTGATAGGTAGAGAGTCAGTGAAGATTCACTTAGTTATAGAAAAGCGTAAAATAGCGGAGATCGTTACAGAAAAAAGGATCGTTTAAAAAGAGAAAAATCAACGATCGTGGCTTCTAGGAGTCTCTTGTATTATAATTAAACAATTAATAATATTAGTGAATTGACAAACTACAAATTGTTGGCTACTTAGTTTTTTAGAATATTAAAATTTCAAAATTGTTAAACTTTACTATTTCAATATTCTACAATTTTACATGAAGTTTCGTTAATACTAATTTAATTAATGTTAACAGTTTAACAGTTTAATTAATATTAATAAAATTCTGCAAAAAGATTCAGATTTATATATTGAAGTTTACATTACTTGTCAGTGTTATTATTCTAAAATATTATTTATTTATTATTCATAAAGAAATTCGCACGAGGAAGCCTCGATTATTGTTAGGAACACTAGGCATGAAATCTTTAAAACTTTAATTAACGAGGAGAGGGATCATCCCTCGACCATAGATAATTAAAATTTCAATGTTTACAAAACGGACAAAATTCGTCGTCTCTAACAGAAACTGAGATGTTACCTAACGTACCTAAGATGTACGAGGTAGCGTAGTGTTTTGTCCCGCAGTGTTCTCTGACGTAAAAAAGTATGAGATCGTGGTGGCATATCAGAAAGATCGTATAGTACTACGAACATCTTAACGACTGTACCCAAAGGATTGAGAAGTGTTACTTGAATAGTACCGCTTCTTGGTACTTGGTAGCCCTTTTTGCCCAAATTAATATGTGCCTATGAAAAAGTAACAGAAGTTTGTCTCATCAATGTCCCGTTATATTTCTAAATATATCATTTAAACGCAACAATGATAACGACAAAATTCCTTTTAATCTAAAAAAGAAACAGAGAAAAAGATGAAAAATTGCCAATTCGTAATATTCCAATATTACAAAAGAAAAAAAAACAGATAAAATGTAGAACAAATAACAAAACTCAAATGAGATAGAAAAAATACAGTAAAGAATAAAAGATGTACATACGAGATAGGGCGTAGAAACTTTATCATTGTCACCGAGCGTATAGAAGAACACAGTGACTGGAAGCTTTCGATGTTTCGGACAGAACGAACCGCTGGCACCTAATTCCGCCGTGAAACCGTGAACGGTGGACACAGGTTCGAGTCTACCATTTAAAGCTGACTCCTCGAAGCTGCCTAGAAGAGCATGACTCTGCGGTCTACTGCGAGAAGTTGAACGTCTTTTTGGTGTCTCCTCTCCTTCCCCGAGATTCTCGGTCTCTCTGTCTGTTTCTTCCAAAGACACTGCACCTGGACTTGGTGGAGTGTTCAACTCGAACAGAGCACTGAAACAAAAAACTCATTTCAACTATAGGAATCTTTTCACCCATATGTTTTTGTACCGTATATAGAGTTGGCTGACGAGGAAGATATCGAATTTAAGATGTGATTTGTCGTATTTTTCACCTGTTTCTTCGATACGTACCTTCTTTTTGAGGAGACGGTATTCAGACTACTATCGTAATCGAAACAACAGCTGCCTCTTCTCAATGGAGCTGGACTGGATGTCAATGGTAAACCGGTTCTACTATGGAACACCATCGAAGCTGCGTTTTCCAAGGATCGCCGGAATCTTTCTTGTTCGATGGCGGTCGGTACCACTTTATCCACTGTTTCGTCCTCCTCCGTGATGGCGTTGTCTTTACCAAGACAATAATTTCGATTCTTCTTCCCGACACTCGGAACAGAATCTTTGCAAAGCTTCGATACAGTTTCATCTTCCTCCTCCTCCTCGTGCTCGGTTATGCTATCTTCGTCGTTTGTACTATGCAGTCTATTTTGCCATTTGGACGTCTCGACTTCGTCGTAGTCGCAGCTATCCTTCTTGTAATTTGTACTATAGATACGTGAGTTTTGATGTGCGCCATTTGTACTAAGCTCTGAAGGATCGGGGCTCGCGTCACGCTTCTCCGTTTCTTCGGTAGTGTTTGGGAAATTTATCCTTCTCTTTGCTTTGCTATCCCTGAAGTTCTTTGGATCGTGTAGGCTTGGTTGGACGTTGTTGTACATGAACGAACGTTGACCGATCTGTTGGATCGCATACTGCGGATTATCCTCTGTCGAAGTTAATTTCTTGTCGTGCTCCTTCTTGAAAAGCTGCCGGAACCGATTAAATCTCTTGTTGAACGCCATTGGCAGAGACTTCTCATCCTCCATTGGCAGTTTCTGTTCCTGATACTTCTCATTGGCCACGTTATTTCGATTGGTTTCCATTTCGTTGGTGGCCATTGGCAACGCGGACCTCGATTTGGTCCCACAAGGAACCTCCGACTGGTTCCCTCGGTCTTTGCTGGTTCGCAAAATTGCTCCCAATAATATATCTGCTTTGTTCGACACGTTCTGCAGACAGTCCACAGTGTCGTTCTTCCTCTTCTCGGAATTATTGCATTTGATCGCCTGTAGATTCTCGTTCGATTCATCACCATCCAGCTTCTCGCGTTTCTGGGGATTGTAAATGTTCTTATTGCCATAGATCTCAGCGAAATTGGTCTTCTCTAAAGCTTGTTGGTCGTTTTTCCTACATAACTTGTGATTGCAACTTTCGCAGTACTTGGCACGGTTCACCAAATTATTTGTCGAACATTCGTTACTCTCCACATTCCCGCACTTCATTACCAGCTTAGCCGATCCATCTTCTACTGCTTTCTCCGGCTTCTCTCGTCTCTTTACCGTCCTGACACTTGTTCTCTTACGTTCAGACGGTGTTCTAGTTCTTAAAACAGCTAGGACTTCGTCGAATTCCTGCTGGCTCAACTCCAGATTGCAATTTTTAAATCTCATTTCGTTTCCTTGTTGCTCCTGACTCTTCAAATTCGTAGCTTTCACCTTATTCTCTATGTAGCTGATGTTTGGCGTGACTCCGAGAACTCGTCCAGGAACCTTGGTGAACCAATCCAAGAAGCCTCCTTCCTCTTTTGTTCTGTCTTTATCATCAGGAAACGACAGCTTGGATATTAATTGACTCAAATCCTTTCTGGATCTCCCTTTGTTATTAACGCCCCTGTCCGAGTCCGTGTCCAAAGCTTCTCGTCCAGACGATACCGTTCCAGAATTCGATAACTTGCACGACGACTTGACGTAGCTTTGGTGCACCATGCAAGTGGAGTTGAAGGAATCCTGCTTTAAACGATTATTCGTCGATGGACCTGGATTTGATTCGTGGAAAGGACTGGGTTGCCTAAAGGGATTGATCACGAGACTCGAATCCTTACTGACTGGCGCTTTGTAGATTCTCTCAGAGTCGTTGAAATAAGTTTCCTTGTTTCCGCGTAAGCTCTGAAAAGCGCACTTGCCATTTGCGTTACTATTATTCCAAGACTCAACAAATGACCACGGCAGCGACGAATTGAACGGTATCAGATTTTCAAATATCCCATTCTTCTCCGACTTTATTTCTCGTTCTTTCTGCTTCTTCTCTAAATTGCACTGTTTGTCTTTAGAATTCAACAACGATTTTGCGTCACGATCGTCGATCGTTCGTTTGTACCGTTTCTCAGTGTTCTCATCTCGTCCGTCGATGCTCAGCTGCGTCTTAAAACACCGCTCCAAATTATCTGAGTTTAGGTTCTTCCTATTCTTGATGCTGTTCTCCTCGAATTTGCATTTCTGCCCTTGCACAAATTTAATACCGCGATTGATCGAGATCTCGGTGGAACATTTCGGGTAGCTCGAGCTCTGACTGTCTTTCTTCGATTCTTGCGTTACAGCTTCCTGTACCGAGGGAAGAAGCATCGGTTGAACCGTAACGCAGGAATTTGCGTCTGTTGGACCACACGGAAGAGATCGACGACGCTTTCTCTCGCGGTTCTGTCGTGGAATCGCTGGTGATGGCGGTGGAACGTCCTCTTCGTCGCAGGGACAATGATGTTTGCCGGGCTTGTTGCAAGGCGTTTGCAGTCTGTCGTCCACCAGAGCTGTTCCAATAAAACATACTTGTTTCACGACATATTCTAGCTTCAGTATCGTAATGGACGTATTTCGAGCATCATCGCTAATTTATTAACAATTTGAAAAAGCAAAAAGGAAGGAACATATTTTGCTAATTTAGTAACAATTTAAAGAAGCAAAGAAAGAGAAGAAACTTATGCTTTGTAATATAATTAACCCTTTCGTAACTAGGTACAAGATATCTCGGTAACACGATGTCGTCATTACGAGATATCTTAGGGTCGCAATGACGATATCGAGTCAACGATATATGTACACATGTACGTATACATGGTCGCGAAGGATTTAAGAAAAAAGAATCGAGAAGCGATATGAGGTTTGCACACTTATTTAATATAAAAAAATGAGAAGATGTTCAGTGTATGGCCAAATGTACATAAACTGAGACACTCGAAAGGTGATACTCGAACGTCGAAATATTACGCTGATCGATTCCAATTCCCCTCATTACCAGGCAAGACAAGGGCTTCGGGATTTTGCGCAGCGCTCGGAACCGGGATAGCCTTGGTAGGTGTCAAAGCCCTCGCTACACCCTCCTCGTCTTTCTCTTTGATCGGATGCAACGGACAGGTGAGAATCGGCACCTCTTCCATCCTCGGCAGTGCCCACACGGTGACCTAAAATTTACACGAGAAATCCTCTTCAGCTCCATTAAATGCAGTCGCGGTACTTGGAACGAGATTGGGTAGCCGGTGACTCATCTGCTGGTTAAAAGTAGGCATTCGTTAGTGTCCTCGAACCACCAGAATAGAACCGTGGAAGGTACTCTGAGTACGTGGACGAGAGAACCACCATGCGAATTACATGGACAGTTCGAGGAACATTGACCTCGCCTTTATCGTGAGTCAAACGCATCATTTCGAGCGTTCCCAGCGAGCTATTGCTTGCCAGGGAATCCTTGGATCGATTAAGCGCATCTATCTTCATCCAACGAGCTTTCGCTCGTAATATGTTTCAACGCGAATATAAAAGAGACAATGATTTTCATGAAACGTGTAATGTGAGAATAAAGGAACATCGAACGTGAGAAGGATATGTTAATCGATATCACAGACAGTTCAACTTTTCGTTTCCCAATTGATGACAATGTTCCTGAATTAATGGTATAAGCGGACGATTTAAAACGATGCTGATAAATGATAAGAATCGATTCTTTTACTTTTATAGAATTTCCATCTCCCTGGCCGGCTAAGGGGAACGTGTGCTCCACGGGTGATTCCCGGAACTTTCTCAGATTTTCTTCGTTATATGGCACCACCCTCGTCACGATGTAACTGGGATCGACACCGTTGCTCCTGGACCACCATGCTGCGACTTGGCTGAAGTGAAGTCGTGAACGGACTGCCTGATATAAACCGTAGAAGTTCATCGTCTCTGGGCTCCTGAACATTGTTATTCGTTCGATTTGTTAGTGACAAAGAATAATATTCATAGAAAATTAATCAGCATGATCCAATTAACTACTCGCCGAGTCATACATCCACGTTCAAAAGTCTTAGTAAAAAAAGTCTTTAATAAAATCATTAACATGTCTATCGTATAAAGTGCTAAGTTAAATGAATTACATTTAATTGCATTCAGTTGAGCCAATTATTTCAACCATCGAATGTTATTGATCTTCATGGTACAATATCTCTTACACTGAGATAACTATACACTTTGTAGAAAATATAATTATACATAGATTATAATTTTTATATATAAACGTATTATATTTGCGTTGCAAGGTGTTTTTCTCTTGTAAAAGTACGATCAATTTCGCTAACGAATCGAGTGAAAATTTATTTGTCAAGAGGAATTAGTTACGTATGCTATTATCGTTGAAATAAATAGTCTAGAGCAAGTGATTGGCTCACTTACTTGCTGGGAACGACGCAAACACACCAATACTCCAGCAGCATCTCCGACGCTTGTTGCCATGGTGAGATTGATAAGGACGGCACAGTGCAGATCGGGTTCTTGCACGTAGATTTGGCCAAACCGCATGGACAGTTGCTGCACAACACCACTTCGATGGACAGGAACGAACCAATTGCAATACGATCGGCGATCTCTCGAACCAGTACAAGATATCGATCGCACTGCACAGATTATATGAAAAAAGAAAGGCAAATGAGAAAACCATTGTCTATAGAAATTTTAATTACTACGATTTCAATAGAAAGGGAAACGATTTAACGACGTCATTCTGTTATCGAAACAAAGGGTACAGTAGCGAGCACATAAATAGGGAACACGTTTATTTTACAAACCTGACTTAATTCGGTCTGTAATTATTATTCGAAATAAAAATTTGAAACAACGTTTCAGGCCATAGGAAATGTATTCTTAAATATTCTACTATAAAAGTAAGTAGAAATACAACTGATTTCTAATTATTACTGCAAGTAAACGTTCAACGATCGTTCTGTATTTATACGTATTTTTAAATCCTGTGTTGTAATAAAGAATGAGAACAGAATGCCTCATAATATAATTAAGATTACTAGTAGTTGTTGTTTCCTTATTTATACGCTCGCCACTGTATGTTCTTGGAGAAGCGGTTTAGATATCGTGGAAAAGATTACGAGAACAATTTTCTTACCAAGTAATTATCTTCTTCGCACACGTGGTCATTAGGCACCGACTGCATAGGCGCTGCACAATGTGGGCCCTCTTTGTAGCCACGTGGAGGGCCCTGAATCCTCCCTTCGCACACCAGGACTCCAAGGGCTCGGAACACGCTAAGAATGCCACCCCGACCGCCAACCCCATTTGGGCTGGGAATGCCTCCTGTCACCGCACCTAGGCAGTGCATACCTGCAACGAAAACGAAAATTTATCATTAGCAATGAAATTTATTCGATATTATTTCCATATATTACTCGATAGTTTTGTATCAATTATAAAAAAAAAAAAAAAAAAAAAAATTTTATTTTTTCATCCATCAAGTTTCTTTAATAAGAAATTGAGAAATTGACAAGTTTCTTTAATAAGAAATCGAGAAAAAAGATTTGTAAAAGGTGTTTAAAAAATGTTTGAAGCAACAGGGATGCGCGATTGGTAAATCGTAGAAGATTGGAATAATGGTTTTCCAGAGGAAACCAGCGCGAACACGAACCTGTGCGCATTCTCCTTCTCTGGAAGCAATTTCCAACGCACTGCAATAGGATCGTGGACATTTTCGAGAGCTGCTCTCGAGGGAATGAAAACTGGAACGATTCGCGCACGAACTCCGCTATCGTTAATCTTAAGCGCGCTACCGCAACGGACCATCCTTCGAACTAGGCTCAGGTAGTTTTTTCGCGATGTTCTTATCGGAGACACGAACTTTGCTGTCCAAACTGGCCGCGTTTAGAGCGAGAACTGGTGCCAGTCACTATTGTCTTTTTCTTTCTTCGTGAATCATCACGAACACAACAGTTTACGTTCATTCCGTTCTTCTGTACTCCATTGATCCATTGTTTAATCCCACTACGATCTTTCAACGTTTTATGTCTCTAACTCATTTCTCTTTTAATCGAGCACTTTTAACGTTTCAATATCAACAACGCTTCCTTCTTATCTTCTTTAAACCTAAGGAATTCTCCAAAGATGCGATTCAGTCGGAGCTGATCCAGAGAGAATGCAAAAGGTTTAACCTATAGAACAATTGTCTGACAAACGATGTGAGACATTCTGACCGTCTCTTATTGATTTCACTGTTCTGTTAATCGTCATTTTTTTTTTTTTTTTTTTTTAAAATTTCCACCTCGCAAACAACGACGTCCTAAAAGAGCTGTAGACTCGAGAAACTTTCACCAATTTCAAATAACCCGAATGAAAATTTCATTGAAGCTTACTATCCGAATATGTGCACATAAAATCATTTAACGCGCTTGAATTTACAAAACTAAAATGCTAATAGCTATGAAACTTTGTTCTACAGAGTTCTACAATAATAAAATGTTTCCTTCGATCTGCTTCTCCTGCAGATCAACAAGTTTCCTATAGGAAGAACCACTAATCGCTGGAGCGTGTGAAAACAAGGCATGTAAACGCATAGAAGCATAGAAAATTGCGCTTGTAGGGCATCGAGATATCGGCTGCACAGATATGATGGTCAGGCTTTCGTACGGTTTTTCTCGTTTCTTTTTGCCCGACATCCGATCCGAGATTTCGTCGTCCGTCTTCTGCCGGTCATTATGTAAAGGTGAATACGCAGGAGGGCGATGGGCATTATTTATAACTTTGCCCGCCGCCATATGCGGCGAAAGCGACCAACCGGATTGGCTTCCTCGCCACTTTCCTCCGAGCGTTTCAGCATTCGAGCGAACGAACACAGAATACCCTACGGTGTACGCTATTCATCGGTGGAAAAGACGAAAATTTCTCGGAAAATGTAACTCACTTTTTGTTGAAATTCGATAAATCTTGTGGAAGATACTTGAGAACGAGCTTACGGTTTGACGAGAGAAATATCTCATCCAGAAACGTTCTATGCTTCGCACTATGAAACTATGTTTCGAGTAGTTGTTCCTTGCTATTCGTCCAGGCAAAGTATCGCATATTTCGCCACTCTTCTTTAATTCCACAGGACTTTGTACCATTCGAGTAATTAATTACCAGTGGCATTCTTAATTGTAATTAATTACAAGTTGAACTTCTATTTCGAAGGCAGAGCGACAACGTTAGAAGATTCCTGCTAATCCGCTGAATTCTACTTTTCAACGACCGTATCGCTATTCCTTTCGCTTGGACTCTGCAATTGTACAAAATACGAAGAAATTGGAGTATTTTAAGATTAAACGTTGGAAAGGTAGGAAATATTCGTAAAATATAGAAAATCTTATCCATCCATCGAGAGAGAAACCCAACGATCGAGTGGAACGAACGTCCATTTCATTTTCTCAGAACGTAACGCGATTGGCAAGGAAAGCAAAGGAATCATTCGATCGATAAGATCGTATTATATATACATGGAAAAATCAAAACGACGAAACCACGGCAGAAAAATCAATAAGATCGCAGGAAAAACGTCGCTGTCGCCACGGAAATTTCACCGACGATAACTTCAACCCCCGTGACGATTTCCCCGCCGTAATCACGCGGATCTGTCGCGAACATATGTAGTTTGAGTAGCAAATGAAACGATTACGTCCGTGCACTGAGACTCGACTCGCGATTAGGCGACGCGAAAAATTGCCGAGAGCCACAGAGTAGGAGCTGGCGCGACTCGCGCTCGCACGATGAAGAATTTGAATAAAGAACTGCGCGGCACTGCCTCTCACACTTGGCGTCTTTCACGTGTGTCGAGGGTCTGTGTACAAGGGAGAGCTTGTGGGGCTCCACGAGGGTGATCGTACTCGGGTGTCATGCGCAAAAAGTTCGTAACCCTTGGCGAAATCCTTCGAGAGACGCTGTCCAGGATTAAGAGACAACCTGCGCTATCGAGATACTCTTTATTTTACAAAAAAAAAAAAAAAGGATCCAACTGATTTACGACTTAAGCGATATCGATTGAACAACGTTCCCTTTACGAGTCAAGGATTAGTCCTTGATTACTGTATACTAATCGCTTGGAACGATCGAGTATTTTTAAGCTCGAGTCACGTCAGAGTCTTGGAATAATGCAGTCGCTAGAAAAAGTTGCTTTCTACCGCTTCTAATCGCATCGTCCGATAATACGTTGCTGGAATCTTGTTAGCACCCGGCACCGTACTCGTATAATTAGTCGCTCTAAATCCTGGAAAGTAAGTTGACCAGAAGATGGCTGGCGAACGGTGTTTTTAATCGGCACTGCCAGACGCAGCTTCTTAAACGGCAGAATGATGGAACGAATATGAAGCTGAGCTAAAGCCGAGGATCGATCAGGGATGAAAAGCAGACGTCGAAAATTCGCTACCTTCCCAAGAGTAATACATCAAGTTACTTTGAAAAGAACAAAAGCAGATCTTTCATCGATGATAAGTATCAAATAGTGAAAAAAGTACTAAAAAAATTACCGTTATCCGACACGAAAGTTCAGGATATTAGGTTACTGCTCTAAGCACGCAGAGATATATTCATAAGAAACTTGCAATTTCGATTGGAAGCCTCCAGAGTGATCAAAGAACGAAAGAAAATCCTTAGTCGACGATAAGCACAAAAGAAATAAAAAAGATAATAAAAAAGGTTTTATTACAGGATACAGAAGATCCAAGTGCTCGTTTCCTGTTCCAAGCTCGGACGCTTTACGATGTACACGTGGGGATTAGCCATTTCGATGAGAGATCCAAAGTAATGGAATCACGAAAGAAGATCTTTCATCGATGATACATATCAAATGCCAAGAAGTAATAAAAAAAAATACTGTTACCTAAAGTTCAGGGAATATTAGGTTTCTGTCTGACGTTCGGTTCTTTGAAGCGTATTCCTACTTTTCTGTTAAAATTACGAATTTGTAATCCCGATCAGAGATCCAGAATGATCAAGGAACGAAAGAAAATTTGTCATCGATGATACGCATCAACGAGAATGGAAAGGACGATAAAAAGGATCTTTGATAGGATACAAAAGATCAAAGTACTCGTTTCCTCTTCCAAGGTTTGATGCTTCACGATGCACGCGTGAAAGATTAGCAATTTCGATTCAGGACCCAAAGTGGTCAAAGAATGGAAGCAGATCTATCGTCGATAATACACATGGGAAAATGAAAAAAGTGGCAAAACATTACTATTGCAGGATAGCTAAAAGCGTGCAAAGTACTTGGCTCCTCTTGCAAGTCTATAGCTTTGAGAAGCACGCTTGAAAAACTTGCAATTTCGACTCGAGACTCAAAGTGATCCTGAGCGAAACTTTGACTGCGCGATCAAAGCGGCGGAGGCCAAGGGTTTTGGCTTGGTCATTGGTCGAGGGCAAGCCGTTCGAACGTCGAAGACCTTCGCCAAAGCAGCGAGGAAGGGATTGGCGTTACAGAATAAAAGGTTCAGGTCGTGCGAGCTACGAAGCATGTATTATAGTTAGCGACACGGGAGGCTGAGGGAAAAGGCGATGCGCTTCTGGTGCAGCACGGTGTGAATGCACTGGCTGGTCCAGCTGAGAAAACACCGGCTTGTTGGCGCCAGTATTATCCAGCGCGTAGTAAACAAGCTGCTCAGAATTATTCGGCCAAACTTATACTTTCGCGACTCGCTTCGTACTTTCTCATCGTCGAATATAACCAACGCGATCCGCTCTTAATTACCTCGACCTTCGCGCGTTTCCAATAAACATCGTCCGATCCTGGGAATTCGTCGAAGAATAGGTCGTTTAAGAAACAATGGAAAAAAAGGGAGAAAGTCGAGAAGGAAGCGCACAGGAGCGAATCTTTTGGAAACACAATAGCAACTAGGTTGCAAAATCCTTACGTGGAATCTGAACTTCGAGAATTGCGCGAGATTTGCAGTCGTGTTGTGGAAGATTTTACGCTCTCCGAGCATCAAACTGGGACCAAAGTTTCCAATATTTTTCACTCTTTCTAATAGGAATTCTAATAGGAAAATTTATTAACTCGGGGACTGCGCGAGACGGTGGACTAGCAAACAAGCAGCGATTATTAGTAACTAAACGACTATCAATTATCGCCATCCGTATGACGGTTAGCATAGGCAGAACTCGAGAAGCTTGGAACGTAGCAAAGCACAGCTATCGCGTTCTTAAACGCACGATGTACAAATACAAGCAACGAGCCATAGAATTGGAAAGAAATTAAAAAACAAAGATTATACGACCTGTGTTTTGGCGTAAAAGGTAAGAACGTGAAAATGTGCACGACTTGTACGTAAAATAAGCGGAAAGAACTGGTTCGTCATCGCTGTTGGCTTATTGCATGTATCGCATTTCGATATGCGTTTTGTCGTCGATAAACTGTCATTCATTTGTCGACGCTTTATGATCCGATAAAGACGCGTTCGTTTTTTTAGAAAGTCAAGTTTGGTTCAATGAACACTACAAAGCACATCGTGCTTTATGCTCGATCGAATACGCTGGCAGAAACCAGGCGAAGTATATGCGAAGTGCGTATTAACTTTTACACGTACCGGACAACGAACCGTGAAATTTATGGTTGAAAAGCGTGCGTAAACGCATTAACAGAATTACACGGCACCCAGGGCTGCCTACTAATTATATTAACGAAGACGATTATCTTTTATATTAATTTGGCGGATATCAAATTCTCCCTTTGACGCGCAGATTCCCTTTTTATCGGAATAGAAACGAGCTGTTGCAATCGTTTCGATGACACCAATGCACACTCTGTATGGGTTCAATTTGACGGTTGATTGAAATTTGATTAGTAAATTTAACAAATTATCGGTCATCCGACTGTTCTATTCGTCGAACAATTATAGAACTGTGGACGTGAAGTCTATAACTTGTAACTCGTCGACTCGTTAATATTATCGATCGGTAAATTATTTCACGAGGAGTGGATTGTTCTCCAAATCGTTCATTCCAAATTCTTCGTAATTCTATGATCATCAAGAGGTTAAACGTTGCAGAAATACTCTTCAACTCCGACAAAGTAGAGAGCACATAGTGGAAAATAAATCGAGTCTACGTTGTTGCCGAAATAATTGGTTACAATCAACGACATCCGGCTAGCCAGGGAGCAAATAAAATGCGAAATTACAGGTTCCCGGCTATGATAATCCATCGTAATGCGTGACAGTAAAATTTGTTACGTCTGCGACGTCATTACGCCTTATTGCTGGTGAGCTGCAGCTCTCGTCAGCGGCGTCGAATTAGAAAGCGTGCTTTTATAGACGAAATCGGTAGTAGCGTGTGCATCGTTACCGTTTCATTAACAAAATATCAGCGTTCTTTTATCTCTTAGGGGCAATAAATGTCTCGCGATTCAACGAGCGTTCAACGTGTGCTGGAAACGAATGCAAAGGAAAAGCCGAGGAATTAGCAGCTGGCAACGGGCATTAAAAATGCAAAAGATTCGCGCCAGCTAGCTCGCTGTTATATTTCCCGTTTGCAAACTACCAACTGAAACGCAGCAAACGACACAAAGGCGAGCCGTATACTCGCGTTTTCCTTTCATTTATGCACCGCGGGCCGGAAGAAGCTTTTCGCGAAATCTACCGGCAGGCGAAAAGGATTTTTGCGAAACTAGCCGGACAAGTAATTAGAATCGAGGAAAAGAAACCGAGCGAATTACTTTCGACCGCTTCCTTACTCCTTTCTAACTCCTTTAATCGTATCGTATCGCGCTATATTTGTTTCTTTATCTCTGCAAACTTCTTTCTCAGCGACCTTGCACTGTATTTTTATCGGTGGCATTTCTTAGCGTCCTTGCTTTATTTCATTTAACTTATTAAGCGAGTTGAATATCCTGTTTCATGCAAAGATAATCGCACGCACAATCGTACAAAGGAGCGAAGAAGGAAAAGAGAAATAATAACAATACGAAGAAGAGAAAGGCAATAGAAGGAGGATGAATAAAAGCAACAAGATAAGTCGATTTAGCGCAAGGAAAGCTAAGCATCCGTTACCCAGTAGTTCAAAATCGAGGTTTTTAATGTATTTACATTTCATATGTAAAAAGGTCAATATGGTCAATCTGTTGTTGTTATCATCGATGAAATCGCGTTTGGAATAATTGATTTTAAGGAAATATTCAGAAAAGAGTAAGCGAATAGATAAATTATAATCATGGAGGATAAACAACGATATCGAAATTGATTCGATTTAACGTGTGTCAGCTGTTTTGAAATGAAGAAAGACAATGTAACTTGAGCAAAACGTGATAACTGAATCGACGAATCGTTTCGAACGAGGACAAAGGCGTTGCGAAAAACCGCTGGAGAATCTCGCAACGCGAGTCCAAGGCGTAGCAATACGAGCTTATCACCGGCCAACCGGATGCATAATGCGCACGTAAAGCCACGTTTTCCTTCCCTAATCGCTCGTGTTTACACGCTCGATGAAGGAAATCATTGATGAGGACGAGGCCGTCTTCTGTTGCCACCGGTCCGTTACCAATTAGCTCGTTAACATGCCTCACAATGCGCTAAGGCCGCGCCTCTGCACACGCACATCCCGACCAATAAACCATCTCTAAATCCGATTCCATCTAAGCTCTGGAAAACAACATTCCTCTACCTCTGGCAAGCCGAGAGAACTTTCTTAACCCTACTGCGCTATTTCCATTCACATTTTGCTCTATTTTCCAACCAATTGTATTCTCGTATGGCTGAAAAATTTCTTACGTTTGAAGATGAAACGGAGAAATCGTTATCGGCCGGTATATTCTGTAGGATGAGATATAAGAAGGATATGAGTGGTAGGCATCGTTAAAAAGTTGTAACGAAAAAAACGACATACATAATGAATATGCGTTGCTACGCTACAAAGTACAAATAAATCAGGAATATTTAAATCTAGCAGTAGTTAGAATTTATCATAATATTTGTACGGTTGCAATTTCAACGACCAATAAACGAGAACTTGAACGACCAATAAATTCAATTTTTTCGTTGTTGCCAATCTTATGTGAATGGTGAATATTTTGAAACGGAATTGTAGTCGAAGTTGTAGAAGCATATATTACGATACCTTCTAGCTACAACTACTAGATTTAAATATTCCTGATCTATCCGTACTTTGTACCGCAATAACGCACATTAGCATTACAACGTTACATTTCGTATATCGTTGTGTCGTTCTGACTCTTTTAACAATGCTTTCAATGACACGTGTTTACACGACGTTTTTCTCTTGTATACTAACGGAATATACTAACGATGTTTAACTTGATGCGTAAAGATCCGTTGAAACCGTTAAAAATTGACGAACATGAAACTGAAGGTGACACGTAAAACGATTTTCGAATTATTTTGGTCAATACAAGTAGTTAATGAAACGACGAGCAATAAAGTTTGATTCACATTCGAACAAATGAGTTTCCGAAGGATAACGGATTTTGCGAGCGTTCAATTTCGGAGACTCGTTCCCACACAAGTCGGAAACAGGAATATCATCGAGGTAGCAGGGAGCGACGATAAACAGGATATTCTCTTTTACGGTCGCAGGTATTTTCTCGGCTCACTCGAAGCGAATCCCGAACACGTATGTACCGTACAATCAGTCGCAAAGACTGAAAAGGCTAACGATTGCGGACCGCCTCGCCAGGCAATCCTATAAATCTTCCTACGTCACGCGTCGTCGAACTCTCCTCATCGAGGTAGATTCGAGAGAACTGGAAACGATGATTTTCTTATTTCCACGCTGTATTCAGCCACCGGAAGATACCGCGTAGGAAGTCGGAGGTGTCCGCTGACCGCAAGGAAAAGGAACATTCAGCGAAATCGTAGCGGATTGCGTTTGAACGTCTTTTACCGTCAACAACTTTATTTTTATAAATCAGCGAGAAATGAAATCCAAAATTGGTGCACGGAGAGAAGAAGCGGATCGATCACGATGCACAACGAACTGAGCGAATCGTTGGCTAAAATAGAAAATCGTATGCAGAACCAGAAATGATTAAACCAAGGATAAACGAAACATCTCTAAAGTGGAATATTTATGACTTAAACGATCCTCCACCCTTTCGTCGGATGGATAATTTCTCAAGCAGAACTCAGCTGTTTATCCAACAACGGATCACTGTCATCGTGACAAAAGCTTTCTGTCCTCTCTTCGTCCTTCGAGAAAAGGGTCGTCGGTTGCTGCGTCTAGACGCGGCCCACTCACCCCTCTGATTTCGGAGGAATTACCAGCACGGAGGTTGAAGAACCCTGGCGGCATCGAAAAAAGCCAAACGGAGACAAAGAGCTGCTGATTACGCATGTGAAAATGGAGAGGAGTCGGTGTGCGATTAATCGGAAAGCCTCTGCAAGCAAATCTTCTGTATTATTTATATACTCTTCCTTTCAGATTTATCACGGACCGATGTATAACGCTGTTTGTACTCTCGATTGGGAAAAAAGTTCAATCGCTATCGTTAAGATTAACGTATCGCTATACATGTAATGTACGTATCTCTTTTAGCGACTCGTTAAAAAATGCAATACTTTATTGCAATCGCGTGTGAGTTTATTTCTATAAGTCGCTTGTTGAACGTTTTTTATTTGGGAAACTCGATAAGAGAAAGCTTGTACAATCCAAAGATCAGTTTCTTTTGTAACCAACAGAGTAGAGAAGGATTTCGCAAGGGTTAATAAACCAAAGAGTAACATGATCGCGTAATAAATAACAGGCAAGGTCGATGGTAAAACAGTGGCAAATTTCGGCTCGCTATTTATCACGTACGTTTCGATTGTTCGTTATGCGAGTTACGGACTGAGGAAAATAAACTTGAAGATTGATCGTGCAACGAGAATAACGAGAACTGACCTCGTTCCTTAAATTCTGCTATTATTTTTACACGAGTTTGATACCCTCTTTGATTGGGCTTGTTCTCGATTCTACGTCTCTACAGAGCTACTTTTTATTCCCTACACGATTTCACGGTCATTACGCAAAGCTCGAAACCAGTTATCGCCTTTTCCCATTCGATAGTATAAATTACGAGCGCTACTTCGACCGCGTTCGTGCTTCTTCTTTTTACTCGACGATAAATTCCTGCTTCGCGAGAACTATTGTGCAATGCAGCCAATTTAGCAGATTCTTTCCCTTAACGATACTACGCTGTTTATCGCGACGATATACAACACGCAAGGAGTCGGTCCGGTCTTTAAAAATTCGAAATCACGCGGTTCACGAGAAACGAATCGTGACGATAAGTATGTAAATGCAATAGAAATGTCTCGTTCACGCGTTAAAGAAGAACGTGATTCGTTTGTCGCGAGATCTACGGTAATAAACAGAAATTTTTCCAACAATCGAAATGCGAAAGTAGAAAGACAAATATCCCCTATACTACTATTTTCTACATATTCAAACAGAAGAAACGTGTACCAAGTTTTTCTCGTTTTACGATGTTCTTATATTCTTACTCTCCTTTTCTTATTTCTACGTGCAAACTGTACGAATGCTTTTGCCACTCGCGGTATACATATTCCTCGTGAGGTTTCACGAAGAACATTCGAAGAACGAGAGAGAAAGGGCCAAGGAACATACGGAATTAATTCTACCTTTCAGCTTGACACAGTTGCGTAACAACGACGACGACAACAACGATGACCAACGACGAATTCGCTCCTTTTTCGTAGCTTCGAAAGACAATGGGGACGGTTTTCATTTTCTTCTCTTTTTGTTCACAATGAAACCGGGCAAAGTCGCTGACAGTTTCGGCCGTTGCGAAAATGTAACCCCTTTCATGGGGAATAATGGAGAAACGCGAACTGTCAACAAGGAGTCGTGCGTTTCCATTGATTGCCTGCCGGAGCAGGCGAACAGCACCGACCCTAAAAGACGTACTAACCGTTCAGGAAATCTCGAACTTGCTGCACCGGCCAGACTGCACCTTGTTTTCTTTCGTCACGTGCAGCAAAGAGATACAAGCCCGTGGCTGCGGACGTGACACAACAACAAATTTAAAGGGACTACAAAAATCTCGAATGGTACGAGCCGTTTCGAACGCATCTGCTCATCCCTGCGATCCCCCTATGCCGGCAATTAAACTTGGAGCGT
Organism: Bombus flavifrons; assembly: GCF_040668555.2. NCBI lineage: Eukaryota > Metazoa > Arthropoda > Insecta > Hymenoptera > Apidae > Bombus > Bombus flavifrons. Next base: position 9,064,437 of record NC_138453.1, read on the forward strand.
CGATTTCTGCATGAATTTTACTACCCACAACACCGTTCGTAACTATCTCAATGATACAACTTTTATATCCTGTGTCGCTGACTAGCACCGTAAAAGATAAAGTTTCTTTGTTACTGTCGATACATATGTATGACGCATTATTGGAGCAACGAGCATTGTCTTGATCATATTTGGTATAGAAATTAATTCAGCATTTTTATGTAAATTTATCATTTGCTTATCGACGTTGCTGCAATCGCACCGAATCAATTTCTACGTCCGATACAATCGGTATCGATACGACGCTTCTTCACTGTATCGGTAAAGTATGTGTCGATAACGTTGAGCATTTCTTATTTCACTTTTATGGTAGCAGCGAAGTAGCTTGTCGGTTTGTTGAATAAAAAATTGTAAAAGTTGTATCGAGGTATATTTTTTTACAACTTGCAGTGTCCTTTCAGAACAATTTCTCATCGTTTATACGTAGATTAAGATTGAGTTTAGTGTACCAGCAAAGTCAATACATAAATGGTAAATTTAGGTAGAAATTACAGTCGTCGTTTGAAATTGTTTAAAAAGTGGCCGAATAACAGTGAGCGATATAGTGTTCTTCGAGCTTACCGAGAAGCTACTACGATGTTTCTTCTTATTTCGTTCGACGCCAGGGAGGATATTATGGTAATATCAAACGTTGAAAGCCAAGGAACTGGCTTCAGACGTAGAACTCGGAGAAACAGATACTGCTCTTAGCATAATCTTCTTAATCTCGCAGCCGAGCTCTTCTCCGAAGAAGTACGTGCAGCGAACGAAGTTGAAAAGGGCCATTCTTGCGCGTATCGCCAGCTCCGCTTTATCGAATATCGCGGTAAATTTAATTCCGTTCCATTTTCGGTCGTGACATGTACAGCCCGTGTAACTTAATTATACTAATTTGCTTCTTGTCGCTGCGCAAACAACCATACCTTCTCCTTGCTCGCCATAGAACGACGGACATGACACGAAGGTAATTAAGCGGACGACAAAAATCGGGATTTTGCCGCTCGAAAGCACCGATTCGCTTGCTTTGATGGCATTTACGGTCTAATGACATCCACGACTGATCTTGCTTTTACGTTATGGCTACTTCCATCGATGAGACTTTAAACTTAAACAGCAATCAATGACCCGATCAAATCGTACACTTGGAATCTATTTTTACGACCTCATTCAGATTAATTCAAGTAGCTCGAGATCTCCCTATTTACTTGGCTATGGACTACACATATTTATACAAAGTCGTATTTTTATGAATATACACAATTAAAAAATGGCGTTTAGATAAAAATTTCGAGGTTTTATATTTCCCATTTGTCTTACATTTAAAACAATCGTTTATCGGCTAGAAAAATTTCCGTTTTTTTAAATAACTGATATCAATTATCTAAATACTAATAATCAATAACAGTTGTCGTGATTATTTCAACACGATCAACAAATCAGAGAGTGATCGTTCGAGATAAGAAACTGTCCTTGCTCGGATAACGCGATTTATACCCTGCTGCAAAATTTAAGTATTATTGTTCGTCGATACGCGTGATGAAACTTCAAACTTCGAGAAATATGTTTCTTTCAGTCAGAGGATGTATGACTACTCTTGGAAATCTTAATCTCATTTTGCAATACTAAATTTCTCTGCACGAAGGAAACCTTCACAAACAATATTTCCTTTTTCGTTCGGCACAACGACCAGATGTTTAATAACCCCCTCGTTATGCAGTTTATAGCCCACACGGTACGTACGGGTATCGTGTGGGTTTTGAGAGCGGACCTAATATCAAACGATCGAAAGATATCCGCCAACTGACAGTGAGTTTCGTCCATTAAGATATTATATTCCGCCTCTGCGAGAAAATCGTCGTTCGTGTAATTACTTCGCATTTATCACGAATATTTGCCTAATTCTGAATCACTCCACGGAGCAAACAATTGCAAGCAGCAAATAATGAATCATCGTGCAAAGTATCGACAATTTCGTTTCTCTAGTAACTACAGCCCTACATTGAATTTCCTTTTGAATCATAAAGTAATCCTAAGAAGTGCAGACATTAATGATGAATCATAATTTATTCCTGTTGAGTTCTATCGTCCTTTCTCAAATTTCCTAAATTTGAAGAAAATATTACGATGTACGATTTGAGCGTACATTTTAAAAAGTAAAAAATTCTTTTGTTCACTGAAACAAGGGAAAAACGAAAATGTAAATATTTAAGGATGTCGATAGCAGATACCTAGGTACCTAAGGCACCGAGAACTTTATTATTTTTTCTAGTAATTACCCCGGCTTGTATTCTCTATCGACTCATAAATAATTCTCACGACATGATGAGTAATAACTCACAAAATGAGTAATAACTGGCCGTTTAAAAGTGTCAAAACTGCATCTTCTTTTCAGTAATTGGCCCCTGACAATAAGTTATATTCCCTTTGAAGCTATAAATAAGTGCTAGGAAGTCCAATATTGACGGCAGAGCGATAACAGGCAAAGAAAACGCAATCTTCATCCGCGAGATATTATTACAGAGAAGACCGGCCTTCGTTCGCCACAATTGCAAACAGTGGAAAGGTTCAGATACCAGCAGAACAAAGTACAATGCACTCGGGAACACTTGCTCGAAAGCCTGCGTCACACGAGGGATGAATCCGTAAGACTCGCTCGTGTCTGTTCAGTCTGAAAGGTAGCTTGTCGATGATGCAAAAAATTAAGCAAACCCAACGAAAGATAATTGGTTGTGCAACGTGAAAATTTCATCCGCGAAATGTCAGGTAATGACAAATTGAGAATCACATTGCAGCTTGGCTAATGGCACAGTGGTTTAGCCTTAGTACACCTTGCGAATGACTTTCTATTTCCAGAAGCGTTAGAGGGTCTCGCGTGTACAGCTGTTGCACATACGGAGTCATGTATATTAAACAGCCATGAGTGAAATCCACGCTGGAAAAGCAAACCATACGCGTCGCCGATGACTCTGAACTGACACGAAAACTGCGCACTTTGAATACGTACAACGATGATCCACATTCGGAAGTAGCTGTACGAAGATAGCAGAGGGAAAGAAAAAAAACACGACGGAGCACGTGTGTTTCGGCGATTTTCTTAAACTCGATCTCACTTCGTGGTTTAAACGTCGCTTCGTGTAACTTAAGGAAGAGAAGCGTACGTACTGGGCGTTTCAAGTAGCACGCGAAGATTTAATTTTAAAGAACGTTGTTAGAAACTACAAAAAGCCGGGTCGAGTTACAGGAGGAACGTGTGTTTGCTAGGGCATCGAGAGACAGTGGTCTGGTAAGGAAAAACCAGTGTCTAAACTAAGACGTCCACCAGCGATTCGAGCATCCACCACCTTAACAGCACGCTTCTATTTCTATTTCCAGAGACACACAGTGGACATCGGAGACTCGCGCCACTCGAATCAGGACGTCTTCGTCAAACGTCTCAAAACTTTGTTTGAAGACGGACAAGAATATACCCGGTGTTCCTCGAAAGCCACGTTCTACTACAGTTGGTGGATTGAATCCCGGATTCTCAACCTGTTTTGAATCTTGAATCGGTAATTTAAAAAAGATTAGGAGGAAGCACTCGGTAAAAGGATCGGTTAAATGAAGAGAAAACAATCACGAGCAAAGGTCTCGTTGACGCAAGCGGTTAATCGTTTTCCAGCCAACGGGATGATGCAAACGCAGTCACCCTTCTTTCCTTCAGGTAGAATGGAAATCATGAAAAATCGTAGAACCGAGCTGACGTAATGGAACAGCGAGAGTAGACACCGAGAGAAACTTCAAGTTTCCGTTCGTACTAGATTTCCGTTTATATAATGTAGCCAGTTGCGATCAAATACACAGACGACTGTTCCATTGCTTTTCCAGATCCAACCTCAATTTTCAATCTACAGAAACAGCAGCTTCTACTGCAGAAATCTTAGTGTCTCCAATTAGTTATCATTTACACGATATCTTCGCGAGGTTTATCGACGAAATTGCGTGACTTGTTTAAGATTTCGTGAAGAATATTCTCAGAACAAGAGTCTCAGAACAGAGTCGAGAATAGTCGGAGTCGCGGCAGTTCGCGTCTCAACTTTGAAGCAATTCAAAGTTTTTAGTGACTAGGAAGTCTCTAGGGAGACCGAACGATCATTTTGAATATAATTTGAAGTTTAGAATTCTTGAAAGTCTCGATAAGGGTCGAATGTTCGATCTGGAGTCGTTGAAAATTTCGCGTTCTGTGCATTTTCTCGGTTTTAAATTTCTCATAGATGCATAAAAATCACGACGGATTTTACTCGAATTCCTTCAAACCCTTCGTTCTTCGAACTATTCAATTTCTCGTAATCGAAAGAATTTGATAAAAGACAAAGCAGGTTAGAACCGGTGAATGGAAACGAACGTGTCAATAAAATTCAACATCGTTCTACTCTTTGTTAATGTACGTGTGTAGGCGATTATGAAAGTGACCAGAGTCGAGAATCTAAAATAAATTAAATTTATCGCATATTTTGCGTTGCATTTATTTACATTACAATTATTCGAAAGTATTTTCGCAACGTAGTAGAAATTGAACCGTCGTATCGAGCTGGTTATTGCGTCGTTAAACAGAATTCAGTTGATGCGTCAAACGAGAAACTTTAAATATCTCGAAACGAAAAATATATGACTTAGGCAGCTTTCATAATCACTGGCGCGCACATGAGGCTTAATATTAATTTCTTTTAACATACAACTAGGGTCGTAACTCAACGTTCATCGTTTTATTGGGATAATGCAGGATCAAGCTAACTATGTAATCTGGCTTCTAATTAGACAAAATTCCATAATGATCTATCAAGAACGTCGAGCTTCGAATTTTCAAACGAATCTTCTTTAAAACGTCGATCGTCGAACACACTACGAATTTCTCAAATAATCCCATACTTCTATCAACCATTTTATTTATATAAATTCGAAGTGAATCGATCCTGTTTCAGATCCCATCGTCCAAGTCACGAGCACAGAGATCGCGCATTCTATACTCGGAGTTACAGGTCCCGTGCTAACTGGAAGAAGAAACGGCAGCGGTAGGAACTAGGTTCGAGTAAAAAAGGCGAGGTGAAAGAGCGGTCCTCTGGATATCATGTCAAGGCTAATGTTTATCGATCGAATAGTAGATACACGCGTCGACTGCTTATCGAACTCTGTTCACACACCGTCTGTCCTGTATCCTTTTCCCTTGCCCAGGTTGGGCTGGTCGAGGCCTTTTCTCGTTTACCAGTGTCGGTCCAAAGACAAGCATTTCCACTGTCAACCGTGTGGAACGATGTTTTGCAACCGTGTATGCTTTTGTTTCGTCGAAAATCAGCCGCTGCGGTTAACGGTGAAATGCATGTAATTTATTCGTTCTGAAGCGAGGCCGCACTCGCGGAAAACACTTGCAAAAAGATTGCGTAAACAAATTCGTTCTGTGGTAATCCGCGGTTATTACATCTTTCTTTCTCTTTCTTAAAAATAAAACACAACGAAACCAGGTGTCTATATGTTCGTAATAAACGAGGCGGGATCGACACGATTTTACGGATTCGTGATTTATAGCTATCGGATTCCTGTTATACGCGTGTGTACGAGTGATCGCGGTTTGTGGCTGGTATTTAAAAGCGAATATCTTTGTGATTTTACGATGTTTTTATCTGCCGACTACTTTACTATATGATCTCACGGCGAGAACGAATATAAAGAAGATGAATAACAAGAAGAGGGGAAGTTTTACTTAATAGTAACTTAACAAAGATTTTCGATTAAATCCAGACTTCGATCAATTTTAATTCGATAAATTTTAAATCAAATTTCAATTTCATTAAGACAGAGAAAAGAGAGAATGCAAAGAATACCGATAGAAGAGAAGATAGGAATTTTTACTTGATAATATTAAATATAGTTAAATTTATGTTTCCATTTGTTTCCATTTACTTAATGAAAAATGAGAAAAAAGAAAGAATATGGAGCAACAAATGTAATTATAGTCAGAATTCAACTGCAACATCGAAATCTAAATGGGTACCATAGAGGCCCCAGCTAGGTACGCTCCTGCCAGTGCTGGGGGCTCGTATCAACGACGAGGTCAGCTGAGCGTAGCGTCGAGCCCTCAGCTGGGAGCAAAAGATGGCGTCGAACAGCTGATCGGCTGTCTGTACATGCGCACTAGCGTGCCTGACTAGCAGACGCCGCGCGAGTGCAGGCGAGCGCACGTGTCACATATCGAAAGTCTATTTCCAGGTTAGAACGAAAATGGCTTGCCGTTTCTCGTGCCATATGGCTCGATTCGCGACTGCTTCCCACCAAGGGAACAAAGACTGTCGACTAACCCTTTGACCATGAGACTATTTTCGGAAGAAAGCACAATGCCGAGCAATCTTTCCATTGAACCACTTCATCGAGAATGGAGGGAGCTCTTTGATTAGAGTAGTCTCGTTCGAATAAGAAATTATATCCGCGTAGACTATATGAATGGAAAACTGCAAAAGAACCCTTCGACGAATCTTTTGTCGTCTCGTTTTGGAGCATAAACTACTTAACCGAATAACGGTGACCTCGTCGAGTACAAGTTGAACAAATAGCAGTTCGATCAGTTTCTCTAATTATCCCTGTTATCGATCAAACAGTATGCCCGATATTACCTCGTTTGAGCGAACAATGACTAGATATACAGGAAAGACAAGATCTAATGGGAACCCTGGATAGGGAATCTAATGGGGACGAATTCTCTATCGTCTCATTTTGGAGCACGAACTACTTAACAAACGGTAATGCTACCGAGCTTATCGAGTAAAAGTTAAGAAAATAGCGGTTCAATCAGTTTCTGCAGTTATCCCTATTATCGATCAGATAGTTTCACCGGTATTACTTCGCGAAGGCCTCGTAGTGAAGTTTACGAGGTCACAGAATCGAAGGCAACTTTTATCATATCGATGTCTGACTGCGACCACTATCTCTAGAATAAATACTACTTTCACCTAGCTAGTCAACGTAGCCAGGAGCTTAGCTTTTCCTAACGGTAGGTTAAAGTCGATAAAACACAGAAAGAATTGTTCGTCGAACGTTTTGTAGAGCGAAGCCGCCCTTGAATTTGTCGCGCGAGGTTACATCGAACGCGATGTTACCACAGTTGCTAGGAATAGTTACCAAAAGTCGCTTTATAAGCCTGACATTCCAGTTGGTACCGTGCCAACGCTAATCGTCGCGATATTGCGGCACGTTCGTGACGTTTCTGTTCGTGTCCTTTCACTCTGGCCAGGTGCTCCATCCAGTTATATCGATTCTGCGAGTGCATGAAAATTCAAAAGAAAGTCTCGTTTTATTTTATACCTTCATGAACATTTGTCAAGCGAGTTTCCCACTAATGGAAGACGATCTATATTGACTCAGTGAAAACGGTGTTTTATCGAAAACCGGATTACCTCGAGGCAAAAACAAAGAGATTTGACAAGATAAAGTTGCCAGTGCCGGAAACGTCATTTACAAAAGTAAGCATCGGAAATATATCCTCTGTATTCCTTCAGTAAATCGTTTTACCACCTACCGTTTCGAGGGAATTTCTCAGAAAACCGAAACTTTGCGACTCTCTGTTACCTGCTTTGCCTTTTCTTCCTTTGCTTGAAAATATCATGGAAAACATTTGAACACTCAGCATGGAGTACTTTTGAAATCTTCAACTCTAGGTTTACACTTAAACGTATAGCGTGGTGTAGTAATGCAACGAATAACTGACACCGTTAATCCGGTTACGAAATATAGACTTACGATAAATATCTTGTAACTTCTATGTACACTTTTAAATTGGTCTTCGGCTTTGTCAATATAATCGTGATAGTCGAGCCTCTGGTTATAGTGTCAATGACATTTCAAAATGTCTTACGAAAAGAAGTTTAAATATATACGTGCAAGCTATTGTACCTTGAAAAATGAAAAGAGACTAGGTAGGAAATGTTAACCAAGGAAGACGGTATTTAACGTGGACGCAATACGTTGGAAAACCGGTTGAATCGGACGAGTTGGCAAAAGTAACGAGCCAGATACTCTGGTTTTGCGTTGTACTCAACCGAATTACGATAACCGTGGCCTACGATCGTATTAGGCACAGCAGTCCTTTCTCGTCTGTGTCCTTTCACTCGAACCAGCTGCCACGAACTACCTAAACGGTTTAAGCAGGTACTTACAAGTTATTAAGAGGCATAGACCACCAGTAAACTACATGGTACCTCACCTTACCGAAACCCCATCTGTATCCGAATAGACGACAGAGTTTCGGGGCAGTTGAATGGGAACAACTTCGGACTTCGAGGTACAAGTGGGCCACCTATTTTCGGCGGCTCTCGAATAATTCAATGCAGGCTGAGAAAAATGTTGCGGCTGTAACAGTTGCTAAGGATGTGACGTGACGTCGTGGAGCACCTTAAATTTCACGAGAAACTACCTTGAACTTGCGATCTACTTTACAGAGTCTGTCCTCATCGCTTGTGCAATCGATTATTGCGCAGAACGTTGCCCGAGTTAATTACGATTCTCTTTGAGCAGCTCATTAGTAACTTGTGTCATATAAAGATGCGATTCTGAGATTAGATTAGCTCTCTGTCAATGACAGAGCTGCAACGGTGTGAGGCGCACGGTTTGCGTATCTGTGAGCTACGTGAAACTGCGTAAATTCAAGTGTAACGCGTTCTCTGGTCGATTTGTAAATCGCACAGAAGAATCCTTTCACCCAGTGACAACGGATTGATATAGATCATCCCGTTGGAAACGAGTCAAACTGTTTGGCTTGACGAGCTCGTCTCAGCTCAGGGATTAAGTTAACGAAGAGAACTTTCCACAGAATTTTCGAATGAAATTTACGTGCAAATCGAATTGAGAAATTTAAACGACAGTTCGATAAATATACGCTACTGTCCATGGGTATTTCAGTATTTACAATTGGTGGAACTTGGTCAAGTGGTTTGTATTTTTCTAGAAGCGAATTAAACTTGATTTGGTTCATTTTTGGCTATATTTAATCCGGAATCGATGGTTCCTGTATATGAAAGACGAGAATCGTAACGTTATAAGACAGTTCGCTAGTTTTCACAGAACAGCATATTGTTATAAAAAAATCATTGTACCCTCCGAAATCATAAGAACGTGATGCTTTTAAGAATCAGAATGCACGAGTAACTTCTTAAAAACTTGTAATCAAATATTTATCAACGACAGTGTCGTACCTGTTCCACTTGCATAGGGAAACAGGCATTATTCCAACAAACAGTATTCCGAGAAAAATACGGAACGGTTCTAAATTATCGCGAAAGAAAATGCAAAGTAATTGAAAACACGCTATATCTTGATCACGTGGACATTGATCTTCATACGCTGCATCGTCTAGCCCAGACACTGGCGAGCTTCGCCGCGACTTCCGTGTGGCGTTCACGCGCTGCCATCGACGGAGCTTACGAATTGCGCGTAAAACCAACGCACGCGATTGCATAATGTGCTTGCACGAGTGCAACGGTGCACACGTGTCAGTGCGTGGTACGATACCGTGCGACACCGTGGCACAACTGGCTGTTGCTAACTCGTGAAACCGCACCCTGTCTGTGGTGTCGTTTCACGATTTTAAAACGCTTTCAGAACCGGGAGAAACGAGAGTCGAAGCGGCTCACGAATGTAACACTAGATCCATCGATTCACCGGAGAACCCTACAACTTTTGGCAGAACGATTTACCAAAAGTGACACTAATATATTCGTGAGTGCACCCCCGTTCGTGAGAATTAGGGCGTACACTTGGAGAAAATGAGGCGAGCTTTAAGCGTTCTTGGGAAATTATTAAAATCCTTTATTTAATCACTTTTAAGTAACTAGAAATATAGCGAATATTTGGATTAAAGCGGTCGTTACAAGATATAAACCAGACAAGTATAATATGTAAACTCCATTCTTTTGAATTATAGTCACAGAATTACGAAAGCGCATAAATATTCGCGGTCTAATTACCACATTCTGCATAAAAGCCGTATATATCCTAACATTTATAAACGAGGCCGTAAGAACGTGCGAATCGTACGTGGACGTTACATAAACAAACAAAGAACGAGGAACTAACAACGTAGTAGTATCCTGTGATAAAATAAATCTCGACAAGACTGACAATGTCATCGATTGGTACGCGTACAGACACCGTTTCGTGATTCGGTCAGCCTATCCCGTTCCTGTTTGCTGACTTCCTGTTTTTCTAACTCGAAAGCAGGGCCAAGCCCATCAGGCGAAGCGATCTAGCGAATCCAATGGCAAGCTGGTCGAATTAGATGGTAACGCCGATCGCTAGAAATACATCACGAGTCGCGTACCTTTTGATTCTATCCGTGATCGTGCTGCCAAAAGAACGTTTCCAACACCAGCCAAAAATAAACTCGCGCTTCCGGTAGGCTTGCGCGCTGTTTCGCAGCGTTCACTACGAAAGACCGTGCAGAACGAGGATCGGCGAAAAGGCACGTTCTCGAGCTTCTGCCTCACACTCCACCCCGTTGTTCTCGTTTCCTCCATTCCGTCTTTCTATCGTGCACTTCCGCGAAAATAATAACGTCACTTTTACCGGAACGACAGAGAGAAAGGCAGAGAGACAGAGAGAGAGAGGGGGGGAGGAGGAGGTAAGAGACGAGACAAATCAGAATTAAGGAGCACTAGGACGCGACGATCCAACACGCTTCTCAGACGGCAGTTTTTACGAAAATCGAGAGTTCTCTCTCTCTCGTCCTCTCGCGATTGACCTACCGCGTTCCACTTTTGCGGAGTACAGCCACGAAACTGGGTCGACTGGCCGAAGTAACAAGGGGTGCACGGTTTGCGGACGAATCTATCCCGGCTAGCCGTGTTGTGATGAGAAGACATTCTCAAACACCGACGACAGCTTTCAAAATTAACCTACGAACTTTCCAGGGATCTTAACATATACGAGCTCGCGAAAGTATCTCAACACTCGCAACCTAGACCAATCTCTTGTAAATGTACTGTATATGTCATAGGAAATATTTTGGAATTTCATTAGCACCGCTATGAAACTCGACGATCATGCAAATATAATTATATTCACATTTTTCTAACACAATATACAGGGTGGTTGGTAACTGGTGGTATAAGCGGAAAGGGGGTGATTCTACGCGAAAAAAGAAGTCGAAAATATTTTTTTTTAATTTTTTTTTTTAATTTTTCCATCGAGACAACGATCTACAGTTGAAATCCGTCATAACGTACTGCACGCGTACCGAGCGAAAATTCAAAGTCGATTTTCTCGAAAACAAAGCCTAAAACGAAAAATTTTTATTCTATATTTTCGACTTCTTTTTTCGCGTAGAATCACCCCCTTTCCGCTTGTACCACCAGTTATCAACCACCCTGTATATCCAGATTACGAGATACTTGGTACAAGTATGCACTTCGCAGAGATGAGAAATGATATGGAAAATAAATAACGAACTTTCTATAACGACAAATGTAAGACACTGTTTTACCGGAAATAACGGCGGATTAATTTACAACAATTTGCCTTGAGATGTAATGCTTCGTAAGATACCCGGCCGAAGACTGTTGGTAACGCTAAGTAAAGTTACCGAGGTGAATGTTTTATTCCGTTTGTGTAATTTCGTAAGTCTGATTGGCGGGAGAAAGTAGAATCGCGCACGATATAATAGCACGCAGTTTCCATAAAGCAAATTCCAAATAATTCACTGTGCGAACGAATATAGCCAAGTATCCGATTCTTTGTGATACCGCTGATTGCCAGTTGCCTTTCAGAGGCTGGTTTCCAATCGAATTTCACCACGATAATTAACAAGATCAGAATTAGTCGATTATAGGAAACTTCGATCACGTAGAAAATGAGCTGGTAGTTCTTTAAGAACAAAAATCAATAAATAGCAGGTCTCGTAAACTCGTACAACGATAGGATTTTCGCTATACACAGTCGATACCTGTTTCCCCTCACAATGTTCGACTCTCTATTCGCGATGAAACAGGTTCTCCGCTGCTGTGCCTCTCGTTTTCGCGCTTCCACCGGTATCCTCGGTTAGAATCGGAGTAGAAAAAACCGGAAGATATTCGCAGCGGCGCGCTTTATCGCGATAACACGGCCACGCGAATGCAAAACAGCTGGATGTGGTTTGACTGGGGAAACAGCGTTCACCGTTTCTATCGAATCGCGTGCAAACCGAAAGACATCGGCGATCTTTGCTACGCTTCGAGATCTCTACGGAAGGACGGAAAGAGGCTCGTACCTGTTTCGTATATCTAATACACACAGAGACCGCGACTATCCAATTTCACGATGATAATCAACGCTGTAAGTGTAGAATACAATATCGAAATCCGAGACGGCCCCGAACGGGATACAGCGGTGTCGTTTTGGGTTCTTTTCGCTACATCCGCTCTGTTTTTGGCACGACCGTGCGCGCACCCATCCTTCTGCACTTATCACTCGAGTATTGCCAGTCAGTGCGAATTTAAATGACCTGACGGCTACATAAATCGATTCACAGAGTGACAACAACCGGTGACGCTACGCTAACATCATGCGTCACTTGTTTATCGAGCAACAGTTAATTCGGTTTGTCTTCTCTTCAAAATAATGATACTTTTTCTTGACGAGCTCCTATCTTTTTATATATCGTGCTCAGCGTAATTAAAAATTGCAAGAACAAAATTGTAATATCAGAGTAACGATATTAAAATGACGTAAATTCGATGGATGGAACGAGCCTTTGCTCGAATTCCATCTCTTTAATTACGTTGGAAAAACCATCAATTTGCATAAAAATCTACAGTCTGCTAATGAAAGATATACTCGAAAGAAGTCGATCGTCAATGGACACTGTTCAAGTTTCTTTTTCATCCGAGATAATCTCCCAACGATAGTCGATTTTTCTCGATCGTCACTGCACTTTGATATCTTCTCAACGGATCACACAACGATATCGCAATTCGTAAGGTAAATTCGCGAAACGGGTTGAAAGCAGCGAAACACGAACAGCAGCAAGTTTCTCGTTATCATAGGAAAGTGCCATGGAGCCTGACAGCGACTAGGCCGACGAATAGCCGCGTTGTTTCGAGGCAGCTTACGCGGCGAATAAACGACAGGCCTGCTGTGTTTTGCACGACATGTCGTGCCGCAACGTGTCACACAGTGCGCCGCCTTTTACATTGATGAATGTCTCGACGAGGGAAGGGCATGACGTCAATTCGCTGGAGGGTGGAAAAGGGCTCGACGAGGATTTTTTTTATAGCGTACGACCACTTCACCTGCTTCTCGCGTTCGAGTTACGCGAGTACGTACTAAATGCTGCACCCTACACGAGCGTGCACTCGTCGTGCTCGTTTCCTCCTAGCAAGAAATCACACCCTATAAATTAGACTGCAGAGGGAAACAAACTCTGATAATTAAAAAGTCATCGTTTCTCGACGATCCAATTAATCAAACGATGGTCGATTGGTTGACGGATCTACGTTAACCAAACGAACTCGAACAAACGACGATAACTATGACTCGGCTAGCAGCGCAATTACGTAAAAATGCATCCACGTCCGGTGAACCTTTGGGGACTGAGATGCCTCAAAAAAGCGGTGCAAAGAGCGTCTTCTCGCGAGACAAAGGTTTACTAGAGTGGCTGGGGGCGAAGAGAAGAGAGAATCTCAAAGGGGTAATGAGGCCGGTGGGTGGAAAGTAGTGGGTGCAGATCTAGGTTACCTGCATATTATGCAACCAACACCACTGCAATTCCGCGGTTGCACGTGCAATCGTAGGCACATGCACGGAGATCATTAACGACTCCGTGTTTCGACCGCTCCGTTCAATTTCTAATTAGCGTATCAACTTTATGTTATATGTACGACGTATCGACGTTCCACGTACGGACTCCATAAATCTCCAGAATTACGGAATAATCGTTGGCAAGAATTTATAGAATACATTATCGCACGCAAGCATCCACACACGTGGTAATTTTTGACAAGACGAATTATTATCTAATTATTGGATTGTTCGAAAAGCTGGCAGTAAAGCGTGCAAAAGTTTAAAGGTGACGGCGTTTAGTAGGATCATAAATTTATCGCATAATGTGTACCTATATCGTATTTTTTACCATGACATCTTCAGTGAATGGTAAATAAGTTTCGACGAAATCCGAATGAAAGTTTGAAATGGAAGAAATATAAAAAAATTTAATAGTACGTTCGAGTAACAATTTAAATCAATAATAAACATTGCTCGAGTTCCTTATAATTTTCTGGCCATTTCTGAGATCTACCTTGCTCTGTGTAAGTGGCCAATGTTTACGAACGACGATGTATGTTTAGATCCAAGGTACGAGTGGAACCAGCTCATGAAAACCGGAGAACAACGAGGATGGAAAATCCAAGATCTAATCCTGAAATAAGACTAAGAAGAAGCGAATATTTTTGGCGCGACGACGTATCCTCGCGGTCCTTAAACGAGCTCATATCTTTGCCTCGTACTTTTGGCACGTACGTCGCTTCTTCGAACGTTAACGATTCCTAGCAATTTCTTCTCTTTTTCTCTTCCACGCCAATGACCCAATAATACAGGCACGCGAGTGTTCCTCGTGCCTCGACAGAGAAACACGTGCGACTTTCAGCGGCTTCGAATAACGATCGGAGGTCGGTCTTTGTTGCCACGATCATTTATGGGACGACAAAACACGTGGCGGGCGAATTATGTCAAAACAACGCGGGGGCGTTGAATCCTAAACGGAGGACGATGAACCGCGCTGTTTTGGACGGGCGCGCAAGAAAATTCAAGGTGACGACCCAGGGTTCTTGTACGATCCTCGACAAAACGTTCTCCCGTTTCTTGAAATAAATTTATCGCGAATTTCTCTCTCTCTCTCTCTCTCGCGCGCGCGCGCTTCGAAGCGCGTCAGACCGCGCTTGTTTCTCAAATAGTCGCGCTCGCACGAAAAACAGTTCGAGGGAATTTCGAAAGATCGAATTGAATCGACTACTCGTCTATACCAGCTTGCAATTACGACAAACAATTTATCACGACTTTCACGAATCTGCGATTTAACGATAATTATCGCAACAGCAGGTCGAATAGAATCGCGGTGAAAGCAAGCGAAACCGATGGTTATCGAAACGGTGGTTGGTGTGGCGAAGGATAACCGTAATATCTGTGATTCATGCAACGCTCATTTACTTCCTATTTCCTATAAGAAAAATTTCTAAAGATTCTTTAATTCATTAGAGGCCGATCATTTCATCGGCAATTTATTTTCAGTAAATTTACGGTATCGAGTCCTGTTTTCCAACGTCGTGGCTACGAAAGGCAATCGCGCGAGTATCAACTCTGCCTCTCTTCTCGCTTCGATATCATTCGATTTTCCAACAATCGAAACTTCTACGAACTTGTGCAAATTTTCTTCTCTCTCAGCCTTCCATTATAAATAAACGTGGAATGAATGCGACGCAAATACATTCTTTCGGTTTAAATTTAGTAGACCACTTGATGATAGTCGTAGACAGGCGGTCTCTTTTCTTACGATTTCCAACATACAACGTGTAAATCTTTTGTGATCGAATCGAGCCACATGTTCAAATACTTACGAACGGTAGCGTATTATCTTTCAACAATGTCGCCTTTGCACAGCTTTTAAATATTATTCCACTGCTTGGTCCTTCGCGTATGTATCTCATACGATTAAAAACGTAATTCGTGAAACGAAATAATAGAAATTCATTCGATCGATAATATCGATTCCATCTGTTGTTTTAAGCGCTATCAGCGTACCGAAACGGTGAAAAACAGGCGTAAAGATCGACGAAACAATTACAAGGTAGAACAGGTCCGTTTCGCAATCGAATCCTGCAGCAGCTAGCCAAGCCACGTTTTCCTCGAAATTGCAGATTTCCGTCCAACTAGATGGACATTTCGTATCAACCTTGACTAGCAGAACTCGTACGAGAGAGGCGCGATATCGCGACGTGGCCAAGGTGCAATGCAATTGCACAGGCTGCATCGTCCCCGAACAAGGCTGCGGTAAACGGTCTCGTCTCTCAGATAACACGTGCACCGCTATCTTCTATCTCGCATGTATCGAGCTTACATAAGGCACCGCGGTATTATGTCTTGTCAACGACAACGGTGCAGCGTGAAGCGATTAGTTACGACACTGCCTGCGGATATAGAGACGAGTAAACGAAATACGAGTACATTCGATGTGTGTAGTTTCGCCGATCTTCTAGGCTCGATACAGACGAGCGATATTTCTTTTTGCAAGCTATCGTTTACGAGAAGAGGGTAACGCACGCGTCGCGGTAAAATAAAACGCGTGAAATATGTGGCAGATAAATATATATGTTGAAGAAATGGAAAAATTGATGCGATGTACCGACGCTGATGTTAACAAAAATTGAGAATTTGATCAATCGGATGAGAATCTGTATAAAGTTAGCTGAACAAAAGAAATAACGATGAACGTAGGATTTTGTAAGTGTTAACACGAAGTTAATCGAATGCTTCGTCATAAGATAGACAACGATCCGGATTGCGGAATTTCATAAACTTCGATATAAGGACAAATATTTCGAAGTGAGGTATTTTGAAATATACTATTCTGAAATTGTGTATTTTGATATATAGGCTGTGCTAAATTTAAATAACACTAGCGTCGTGAAACGTTATCGTTACTTTCATGCCACTCGATGATTGTTCAAATAGGAGCTCGGGTGACCAGAAACTAAGATTACGTGAAATTTTATTGATATAAATAACGAAGTGTGTCGCGTGTGCTACCATATAGTCGTATTTCTCCATACGATATAATAAACCGCTGAAACGTCTAACAGCTAACAGAATTCACTCGCCTGCATCGAACGTTACTCCAATTTTATGTACACTTTATTAATTCGTTTTGTAGATAGGAAATTGATGATCGAGCGACGAGAGTACGCCGAGGTAATGGTAGGTGCAATGGTAAAGAGCGCAAAGATGCACGATAGAGTAAGGATGTGCTACTTGCACGCGTGAAAGTGGAGCCACGCGAGGAAACTTCACGACTTTGCCGCGATTAGTCCGATGAGTCACCATCGTGCTAGTTGTAGGATCGCAAAAATATGATAGACACTGCGATACTGTAATTATTTCATTAGATACGAAGAAACGTGCACGTAGGATAGTCCTTGACGTGTTCGCTTCAATCGCAACATCTGCGCACGCTAGTCTTCGGGAAACAAGTTTTTACGAATTCGGTACACGTGGAGAGATAAAAGCTGAGAAATACAAGTCACTACCTGCATGACGAAAACGCGATAATCGGTTGCAGTCGAAATTTTCATTGCCACCGATAATCCGTGGAATAATTATCGATAAAGACAAAGACAAATTGCCCAACTTAAAAAAAGTATTATTTTCTATTTAATTTCCCTATTTAATTTTCGACATTATTGCGAATTAACAGCACCGTATGTTTACCTCGGTGCGTTCTTCGAATCGTTGTAAATCCGATCGCGTCTTCTTATTCCCAGCTCTTACGGGCTATAAATGGTAAAAAAAGTCTGTTTACTTGTTAGAAAGAAAAAGAAGCGAGGTCGAGACGTAGATATTCGTGTAGGGTTAAATGCTGAAAACTTATCGACCAGTAAAAATCACGGTACATGCTCGACAACAGGGAAAACGGAAAGGGCCAGCGATGACTTTCTCGATTGATGCATTCTGTCGTCACAGAACGCACGAGTGTTCCGGTGCATACGAACGCTCACTGAACACGTACACATCCTGCTCGTACGAACGGTTCTTCGATAATGTGGGTCAGCTCGTTTACGCCGCCGGCTCTCGGCTTATCTAGCTGTTAGAGCTGCATATACATTTCAACGACTTATTCGTATCTGCAAGCTACTTGCAAAAATATCCTGAATAAAAGAGAATAAAAGAACAGAGAAAAGAGAGAGAGAGAGAGACAAAGACAGGGCCAGAGAGACAGGGAGGAAGAATTTTCAATTCACCAAGCTAATGAGAATCTCATTGCTGGCGTGAACGTGCACGTTTGATAAGAGGGCGAGAAAGAAGGAGGTCGAGATCGTATAATTTCATCGGTCGTAGCCCGGCGATTTATCGCCGGATTGAATAGAAGATGCGTTAGGATCGGTACTTATATCGACACTACGAATTACGACGCAGTGAGAATATTGGCACGTTTATCGTTAACCCTTTTAACCGAAGCGATTCTAGTGAACGCCCGAATTAGCACTGGCTAAGTGGTTGAGTAAGATTTAAAAGGTGTGAGCAAGGGATTTCCGGGTTTTCACTGTTACCGCATTGCGTACAGACTGGCAAACGACGACGTCGGCTAGTTAGTTGCACTTGCGAACGCGATGGATTTAAACGAGATTGAAAGAGATGACTGATAATTTCGACCGAGCCTCTGGCCACAGTCACGCGTTATAGTCCTTACGTAATACCTTTAAATACACGTCGAAGCAATTTATTAATTCTATCGAACAATATTACAAGTGTTTGTTAGATGGAAAAAAAGGTTTCTTGCTACGTGATCGATGGAACACAACGTGTAGGAGAAGAGAATAGCGTTGAGATTTTGTAGAGAACTCGCAAGAGTATTCGAACGCTCGTAGACACGTTCGACGAAGATGAGGACGATGATTAGGTGCGTCGTATGAAACGTTTGGAAATTCGATTAACTATCATTTTGTTGATAATGTTTGAAACATAAAACCTATGTTAGATATTCAATGCAAGCATTTAATAAAGGTATTTAAATTTTTATACATCTTCGAATTGATTCCAAATTTGACCGATATAATCATGACGATCGTGTCTCGTTTCAATGTTAACGAAAGTTCAAAATGTATTATATTAATACATATCATATTTACATAAATATTTTTTATACAAGTATTAAATTACCTTCGTAAACTTCGCGTATGTTGGTGCTACGTTTCGCAGAATTTGAATTAATCCCGAGCGAAACTCACCGTGCTATACGTGGCTTCCGATTCATTCTGATTTCTGTTCATAATTAACCAGCGAAACTTAGAAGAGTTCCCGTGTATATAAACCGCGCTCGACTATGAACGTGTAACAAAGCTTCGACCTTCGTTTGATAGCAATTTTGATACCGTAATATGTGCATGGAAATGATTTGTGTCACAAATTATTGTTGTCAACGAACGATCATAAACTCGAATATTTGTAGATTGTCGGCTTGGTTCGGAGCTTGTGAAACGTGATTACGAAATACTTGACGCGAACACGTACGTTTGGATAATGAAAGGAAAAACTGGAAGTGATGGTAGTAAAAGAAACTGATCGTTAACAGACTTTTTATAATTCGACGACCGTTAAACTGTTTACGATGCAACTTTTTTTGAAGTAAATCAAATCAATAATAACTGACGTAAGTGATGCCTACGTGCAATCTTTAAAATAATACGGCTGATTGGCGTCAATTGACGCGGAAGCTCGTTCAATCCATTCAACGACAGAAAAAAATCCTATTCTTCGGTTTTATTCCGATGGCAAAAAAGCTCTGCACAACTGTTACGACTTAGTCGTTCGCGTAGGTGCGAATCGTTAAAGAGTTGCACAAGGTTACTTGTAGCGAGTACGCGAACGTGATGACGAGGCCAAAACTAGCAACGAGAAACTGATGCACCTGGAACGCAGGCAACCGAGACGAAACACACGTACCGCACACGAAAAAACGCGTGCGTTACATCATTTCCTTATCGAACGTAACTACGCTTCCTTTTAAACCACTATATCAGAAGCAAAAGCTGCGGCTTATCAGCGCGCTGAGAACGATTAAATGGCATACTATCGCAATCTTAATTGTCTCTTCCGAAATCGGCTGACTTTAATCCTGTAAACACAGATACATGTTTTTGAATTATCGAATATTTACGTTGTCCAACAATTGATTTTCGAAATCTCTGATGGCCGAATGTTCAATATTCCTCAGCATAGAAATTTCCAAATTTCGAATTTCAAATATTCGCATTTACAAATCCTTTGTGGTCCGAATGTCTAATCCCTCGATGTGAATATTTAAATTTTCAAATTATGCAATATTTACATTTTCAAATATTTAAAACATTCCAAATTCCTCGGCTAGGATAAACTAACAAATTCCAAACGACGAATTTCTCTCTTTTCTCGATATACTTCCAAATTTTCAAATTCTCGTGTTATATATAGGTTCCAACTTTGTAATATCTACATTTTCAAATTTTCAACATTGAAACTTTCGAGCCGAGTAATTATCAAGACTTGGATTATTTCAAATCACGCTATAATAAATATCAGTACGTAGGTATGTTTTCTTTCGTAATTGCCTTACTACACACACCAGACTAGACCCACACATGTTTGTTACCGTATTAAAAATCTGACGCAATGAACCATCGTGACGCGTAGTACAGCCAGTACAAATTACGAAAACTGGATAAAAGTCAACGTAAGATTAAGAGGAAAGTTCGTACTAACCATCTTACGTATCGAAGACACGTGTTAGATCTATTAAATGGCCAGTATTCACGTGCGTTTCGATGCAACGAGAGATTGACGCAACCGGTAATCGAAATTAATAAAGAAAACGGAAGATTTGAGGCACTGATCTCCCTCCGATCGAAAAGGAACAGAAGGTCAAAGTTAATCTCGTCCACGTTCATGATTTATATCGGGTTATATTAAAGTAGAGGCACGCCGCTCACCCTCTAGTTTTCCACATGTGCATCCGAATGCGTCACAAGCTTGTCGCAGCGATTATTTCGCAACGTGTCACGAATCGATCGAACAATGTTTTCCACTTCTCGATCGAAGAATTTAAAGGTTGGTTTTTCGTAACGAGCGTTGTGTAATTTGCAAGTGTTGGGTGTGAACACTCGAACGAGTATTCATTATATTCGAATGATTTCAACATGTAAAATAATTCAGTCGTACGAAAAAAACTACGTTGATCGTATAATGCCATAACTTGAAAAGTATAGAAAATCGATGATGTTACAGATATTGTTCTTTTAAATTTACCCTGAAGCTTAAAATTAATTTATATCTATTCTACGGTTATTTATAATTTACAACAGTAAGCCATTTGTTCCTTGACGACTGAATATCAATCATCTGCTTATATAAGAAAATTAAAAAATTACTAAAAGGTGAAATTAATCAATTTATTTTTTTAAAAGGCTCGATTCTCGTTCATTTGGAACATTCGATGGAAAAAGTTAAACACTCGTAGATTGATATCTATCGTTCGCAAGATTACTAAACTATTAACGGATAAATAAGATTCTCATTTCTAAACAATGATGAAAAGCATGACGTTAGAATGAAAAAAGGATTCAAGGTAACGATGACACCACGACGCTTCAACTTTACATCAGCCTATTTTAATAGTTTCTCAAAGTTGCTAAATTTCTAAATGGAAAATTACCGTGTGGTATCTTTCAATCATTTGCGTAAATTTCCTAATGTATCCTTGCGTATAACATCTATCTAACTTATCAGTCTACGTAAATTACATATACTATGTACATATACAATCAGAAAGAAAACTTGTAATCTTGTAACGCGAAAAATCCCAAATAGTCAAAGTATACGTGTCTAACATCTACCTAACTTATCAGTAGATCGTGGACATTTATGTGTTTATAAGAAATTTAAAAGTGCAAATGTATATAGAATATGCATACTGTACAAAACTACATGAAATGTTAAAAAAAAAATAGCATACTTGTTACATTTAATAAATGACACGAATAGTTCTTTAGATTCTGTTTTATCGCTTATATTCACGAAAGTATGATATTACATAAGAATCTGTAGTCTACTTATGGGAGAAAATAAATTAAGTACCTTAACGATGTTCAATCAGAAAGAAAGCTAGTAATCTTGTAACACAAAGTATACGCGTCTAACATTTACCTAGCTTATCAGTCAAAGTAAATTAAATACCTTAACGACGTTCGATCAGAAAGAAAGCTCGTAATCTCTCAACACGAGAAAGCCCAATGGACAATGTATATACGCGTGGCGAAGACTAGATATACGCATTAACTGTGCTCTCTCTTCCTCTTAATACGCGATACAATACACCTACAATGGGCCGTTTATGCGAGCACCGCGTTACTCACACATGTCAAGCCAGGAAATCGCGCTCGATCATCTCGCTAGTAGTTACAACGCAACCCTCTGGGGGTGGAGGAGGTAGAGAAAAAGCACAAGGTTCGCAATATGGTACGTGATGCAGGTGAATAACATGGTGTCCCTTTGTAGTTATACGCAAACACATGCATCATACCGTCCATGACAGAGAGCGTTTACGTGACGCACATAGTAGAACGAGAAGAAGAAAACACACATTTCCTATCTCTGTCTATTGGAACGTCAGAAACGAACTGTCACACTAAAGAAAGAGAAAGAGAGCCATAGATTGGTCGTATGTACTCACCGATTTGTAATATCACGCGAGGTAGCACGATCCACCGAGCCTGGAGTCGTTCCCGTGGGTCAAATGATCCTGACGAGCCCCATGGTTTTCCCGAACTACCGTCGCACTCGTGAATTCGTCCCTCGCTGCTCTGGCCCCTCTGTCACGGTACACACGAGAACCCTTTCGATCGTCCTTTGCGTGCAGACTCGACGAAAGAGGTTTGACGGATGCGAGATTCGACCAACGCAAGCACTTACGACCACCTCGAAGGTCTGTTGCCAACTGACCCAGCCAGTGACAGCTCTTCGCGATCCACCACGTTTACCACCGTATCTCCAATAAAGTAACTATCGCAAGCTCTTGCGATGCCACTCCGATGCCTGCCTGAAACCTCGCAAAGCTTTTTTATGAGCGAATTCTCCTATAAACCACGGGATTTTCCTGAAAAAACGCGTGTTATTGAATGCCACAGGACCTTATGGAACCTTATTCGTACTATAGAATTTGTTTTAAGCTTTCGTAAGTTACGACAATTAGGTTTTATAATATGCCAATAAAGAATTGGGAGGCAGGATATTGACATATGTATTTTAGACTTCCTCAGCTTGTTTGAAGGTTTAGTTAGGTATTTGGGTACAAGGGATTCTTCCTAATTAAACGAAGTATCGAAAATGGAGTTCTTAGATTTATTTCAAATGATTATTCTGATCGAAAGCTGATGGTATGAGAAAGAAAGGAAGCAGAGGAAATATGGCTGAAAAATTTTTTTCACGAAAGTTGTCGACACTGTCGATCATATGGCAATCAGCTGTAATTCACGTTTCTTCAATGGACATATGTTTGTATCGCATTTACGAAATAAGTGATCAGAAAGATAACTAACATGTATTGTTTGTAACAGATTAATGGTGTCTTCTCTAACACCATATTTTATTGTTATTGTACGATAATATCAATTTAATACACGTGACTGCATTATTTATGCGGGTTTGAAATCTCTGAAGGGAGCATTTTAACTCAAGGTTAATTGATTTAACGGTTTATTATTTGGCAGTTGAATTAGATTTAGATCAAATCTGGGACCAAGCAATTGAAATGTACGAAATTTGGCCGACGACAATAAATTAACGATCGCGGAATTGTAACTATCTTTCTTCTTTAGAGAAAGATATTTAAAAAGAGGATTATTTAAAAAGAACTTTTATTATTTCAAAGCTATCAGTACTTAATGCTTATGTAGATCTATTACAAACTTAGAAGTATATGAAATCGTTTGACTGCGTTTCAATGTGATATCAATAACATATTAAAAATGCAAATACCTATGAAATGCGTATATTGCTATGATTTAATCCATAAATGTTTTATTTACAAATGTTTAACCATTTTTCAGAGTTGGAAATCTGAAACATGTTCCAGATGGTATACTAGTTGATAATATCAAAATCATGTCTTGATAAGAACACGGTGTGTAAGATAATTGTATTTATTCTCAGTCTTAACTGCATCACTTTTTGCCAGATTTCTTTATACCACCAGTGACAAGAGGACCCCTTTGACTTGCTTTCTTTGCAGCTTCAGCAAGCGCTTTCTGCTGTTCCTTTTGTTTTTGCTTGAATGCTACATCTTCTTCATCCAATACTTTCGATTCCTTCTTTGGTGCCTTCAGGGGCTTTTTCTTACCACCTTCGCGGCCAGACATTCTAAAAGTGAATTCTCAATTAGATATAATATTCTTAAAATAAACAATGAAATTGCAATTTGCTTATCTTAACGTGATAATATAAATTAAAACATAAAAGAGGAGAAAATATTGGTTTGAAATGAGATAATGAGTTTCGAGCATCATTAAATTACAAAAAAAAAACTTTCTTACAAAACATAACCTACGAAGTTTCTCTCATGTCAGAATCGATAATGTTACTAAGCTTATCAAAAATATTACATGGTTTAAGCATGCAATTTAATATGACTAAAATGTATGATGCAACAAGAGACTTATTACGCACATAACTTAAGACTATACCGAAACTAATATGAACAACGTGTAAAATAATTAAATGCATAAATTAAAACAATAACCTAATTTAAGTAAAAGTACATAATGGTAATAATTTTTACCTTATAATACTGTGAAATTTGACAAATAATCAAATTAATATTAAAAATTTAACGTGTCAGAACTGAATACTCTTATTCAAGAGCAAAGTTTGGTTATCACGTCTCAAGCTGAAATGTCGCATGCATGCCATTCAATGGTTAAGATAGATTACGCTGCCATCTATCAAAAAAAAGGTGACGAACTACTAACTTTTAATACTTGGATTGCCATCTAGCGACGAATTGGCGCAATCTAGCCAAACAAATGATAATAAACAAATGATTTATACATAATGATTAAACAGAATAAATAACTTGCAATGTAAATAAAATACACCGATTTTTTCCTCTTTATTTCTTACTTTTCAAATATATATTTAAGCTCTCTTTGTTAGGAAGACTGTGCTGTCCTCTATATCTTTTTAATTCTTTATCTTAACGGTTAAATAATTATATCTGGTCATACTTGTTGTGTCGCTTAAATATAACTATTCATAAACATAACTTCCCAACGAAAGAAGTAATAATATGTATTGACACATTTGCTACTTGATTAAACAAGTGTTACAAAAATTTGAGTTGTTAGTGAAGATGAACTTAAATTTAATTGCGGCAGTATGTGAGGGGATGGGTATTGGTGTAAAAGGAACGTTACCATGGAGACTTAAGTAAGAAGCAATGAAAGTTACATTATAAATGTAAATAATGTAGCACATTATAATCTATTCCTTATCTTATAGAAGTGAAATGGCATACTTTACGTCTATGACAACGAATACGAAAGACCCAAATAAAAAGAATGTTGTTTTAATGGGACGAAGGACGTGGGAATGTATTCCAAAGAAGTACAAACCATTAAAAAATCGAATAAACATAGTACTTACGTCACAGCCTTTGTAAGGACGACTCATTTTTATTAACGATTTGAAATTAAATTAATTTTTTAAATTTATAAAGAATAATTAACTATGTAGAGATTATGGGGACGATGCGATAGTATGCAAAAGTATTCCACATGCTCTCGAAGTTATTAAAAAACCTACATTAAAAGATCAAATCGAAGGTATATGGGTAATAGGTGGAAGTTCCGTATACAAGGTGCGACATCTATACAAATCTCTGCTTAGGTCCTATTCCTTCAATTGCATTCTTAAAAATATTAACTTGCATAAATATCCGCAGTCTAATACAAACAGTCTCATAGAAAAAATCTAATTGTAATTTCAGGCAGCAATGGAATCTCCGAATTTTCACCGATTATATTTGACAAGAGTAAAAAAACATTTTGTCTGTGATACCTTTTTCCCAACTATTCCTAATAATTTTGTTTTGATAGGGTAAGTATTCTTATGATTTTTCTTAACCCAAATAATTTCATTTTACCATTATTTTACCATTTTACCATTTAATTATTTTTATTTTTTTGCAATTATTTCATATTTGTTTCCTTTTTCATTGATTCAGTGATCCTAACATCCCTCAGGGCGTTCAAGAAGAAAACGATATACAATTCGTATATGAAGTGTATGAAAAAAAAAAATAGATTTTCGTATCTCAAAATTATTTAAAATTAAAAATGTGAAATTTTAACCTTTAACATTTTGACTGCCACGCTGAAACCACATGTTTCATTCAGGACGTCACAGTGTTTTAACACAGCGCATCATTAGATGCAAGATTTGTTCTCATTTTTTTTTATTGATGTTCTAATGAAAATGTTTTTGTTCAATGGGGCACTTTTTATTTGAAAGTATCTCCTATTTATCAG
Source organism: Bombus flavifrons (assembly GCF_040668555.2). Taxonomy (NCBI): domain Eukaryota; kingdom Metazoa; phylum Arthropoda; class Insecta; order Hymenoptera; family Apidae; genus Bombus; species Bombus flavifrons. The sequence continues at coordinate 9,090,767 of NC_138453.1, forward strand.
TCGCCCGTATTCGGGTGACGCTTATTTGACTTCTTGCGAAGGATCGTTGTAGATATTTGAACAGATATTCTACAGGAAGTAATAAAACTATTGAATTGTCATAAAAGTAATACGAAAATGGTTTATTAAGAAAATTATTTAGAATGTAAAACTTTGAAGCAGTCTATACAAAGCTGCGTTTGGTCGGGACAATTTGGACAGAAAGTTGTTGTTTTCTTTAAATTCTCCCGTGTCCTTGATCAGTCAGTTCGACGTCTTTTATCTGCATAACATAGTTTGCATGCGCTTCTGGAATCATTTTTCCGAACGGCGATATTATGCTGACTCCGTCGAAGACAAGGGTTTATTTTATTTATTTTATTTTTTATTTTATTTTTATTTCTGATTTCTTCCTCATTGCTACTATCCGAATTTGTGTAAGCCTCGTAAAAGTTTTCTTTTTCACTGCTATTTGACTCACTAAGAAATAAGTTTTCCATTTCTCTTTTCGATATTGTAACGAATCAGGACAGAGATTTTAAGTTATCTAAAATATCAAGCAAAGTACGCTTGGTACAGCGGCACTCGTGGCCTGAAGATTTCATTGAAAACACGCGCGGCAATCAACGTGTTAAACTGAGACAATTAAAGCTGACAAGGGCATAATATTATTTATTCATCAAGAACATGAAGAATGTTACGTCAAAGATTATTTTCATGACAACAGATACTTTTTATAATCCCAAATTATAATTAGATATAACGTTACATTAAGAGAAACGAAATTCCTTAACCAGGCGGCCACTTCATTTGACGACCACCAAGAACATGTAGATGCAAATGATAGACCGATTGTGCACCATGCTTGCCATCGTTGATGACTAAACGAAATCCGTCATTGAGACCTTGTTGCTTCGCTACCTTACGAGCAACTATCATTAAATGACCCAGCAAAGCTTCGTCCCCATCTTCGGCAGTTGAAAGTTGCGGAATTGGTTTTCGTGGAATCACCAGGAAATGCACCGGTGCTTGGCCGTTAATGTCATGAAATGCAACGCACTAACACATTAAAAAATTTGTTTCATTAGCAGAATTCTAACGACAAAGTAAATTATATAAGAGTGCGCTTCGAAGATCCTAAACGTTTGCATATAGTATCACTTCGCAAAAAGAATTAAAAAATACTGAAAGAAATTAAGGAAAGCATCTATATACAGTAAATTCACAAATAGAGAATTTGAATTAATTCGTTAATGTTACGGTTATGAAATAGTACAAAATAAGTTATGTACCTTAATTATACATACAACTATTACTAATTGCTATGGAGACATACAAACCAGTAAATAACCTTAAATTTTCATAACAGAAATATAATATTTGATATTTCAGAACAATATTCTTCCAATCATTTAATTCGATTTACCTGATCATCCTCGTAAATGAAATTACAAGGTATTTCTTTACGCAGTATCTTCCCGAAAATAGTATCTTCTGAAGGAGCTGCAGTTTGGGCTTTTTCAACTTCGGTCGCCATTTTTCTCCAGCATGGAGTATGATGTGATAGATTAGCATTGAAATATGGTAGACGTTTACACGAATTTATAGCGAGATTTAAAAGCAGTCTCATTTTGAGAGCACTTAAAATACCTTTATAAGTTTAACACGTTATTCTTTCGAGTTCACACCGAAATAATTCACTAATTTAGCGTTTATGTATATCAGTAGAATAATCGGGAATAGTTTACGATAAAAAAAAGAGCAATGTCCAACACGCCATGTCAGAAATTACAAGTGGCGGTAAATTTGAATCGTACGATGTTATTAGACCGTGGATATTTATCTAAATTCGTATATTTATGAACACAATTAAAAGGATTTAAGTAAAGATATTTCATATATTTTTACAGATTCTATTATTAGACTATCGACCGATTACTATTCTTTTTTTAATACAATTTCAGTTTAAGAATAGTTTCGATATATAAAACTATAAAATCTTTATTTTACTGTACAGTCTTTTCATGCGTCTTTCACATATTTTTACAAACTGCATAATCATGTATATATATATTATTCGCCTAATATTAAGATTTATACACATACTAGAGATAAAATACATTATTAACTCCTATTCGTTATTATCTTTACATACATATGGCAGTGTACTTTCTGGTTTTTTTACGGGAGATCCTATGTCTTTCCGACAAATCTAACGGGTCAGTAGGCCCCAGTCTTACAAGAATAACGCTACTTAATAGTAAGTAATTACAGTTAAGTTTAATTACATAGAAAATTAAGGCATAGGTTGTGAACGTTCCAACGACTTTGGAAGGCACACCTAGTTAATTATTACACAAAATCATTTTTGGTGCGCGTTATATATGTAAATCCCATTTATTTTTGCAAGAAAGTATCTTCTACTTTACTTACAAAAAAATGGAACGTCGATATAATTGAATTCGTGGATATTACGAAACTAATAGTAATATTAAAAATACTTCTTAGATATTACCTAAATAAATAAAGTCAACAATATTATAAACGATGAAAATTATACGGTCGTTTAAATAAATCAGAAAAATGGATCTTTCTTGAATTATTTAACGACTGTGTATAATTAAACTATGACGATTTCTCGAAATTAGCTAATGGTCGTATGTTTTAAATATGATGATGATACGCTTCATAGAGTGTAGTAAACGTATTTTGCAATTGTAATTTCTAAATGAGAAAGGAATATTTATAAATCATATATAGTTACGAAAATCCCTATTGTACTATATTCGTAATAAACTATACTATCCGCTTAAAAACAAAATGCTACGATGTCCTTAAAAAAATAATACGCTTACATACTTTTGGATATACTAACGTCAGTCTACGTTTCAAAAATTACTAAAGATACCAAAAACAAAAAAATACTCAGAAATAATAATCATCACGAGTCATCTTCAGCGAAATACCGATGTCTGAGAGCCTGAGCTGCAGTTAATCGTCTATGAGGATCAAACATAAGCATACTTTTAATTAAATCTAATCCGTGTTCATTGAGATCAGGTATTATTGACTCAAGAGGTTTTGGTACCCTATAAGGGAAAGCTGTCCAACTAAGGGACACATTTTCTGGCCATTCTTCATAAGCCGGAGTTCCAATTGTTCTGTAGAATAATTAAAACATATTTAAATTTAAACTATTTTCTTATACGAAACAAAAACGGCGGATATCTTCACTAACTTACCGGAAAATCCTATCAAGTTGATCGCCTTCGCTTGTACCTGGGAAAAGAGGTTCAAGTATACTCAATTCTGCTAATATGCATCCTACAGACCAAATGTCAACAGCGGTGGCATAAGAGCAGCCCAGGAGGACTTCCGGGGCGCGATACCACTGCGTTACGACCTATAATTGTCAATAATTTTAATGGTTTAGTGATTAGGATATACAATCATAGATATAAAGGGAAGCAGTACAGCGAGGTAATAAAATTGAAATAGTAGTGAAAATTTACAAATTTCAGGGGCTGAAACGAATAATCTGACGCATTTTCGGAAATAGATTTATCTGTTTGAAAAAAAGGGGACGATTAATATCGTTGAACTGATAATAGCAATTAATTTATAGTAGAAAATAAACTGATTTAGCTGCGGTTAAATTATTCAGTTACCCTACTTTAATGCTTTCTTTTACCTCACTGTATCGTTTCAACAATGTTCGCCGTTTTTACAACGTGTCAACTTACCACAGAAGTCAATCTCATTTCAAAGTCGTACGTTTTCGCCAATCCAAAATCTGCGATTTTTATTCTCCCCTCTCGGGATACCAATAGATTTTGTGGTTTCAAATCCCTGTGAATGATCCTGTGACTGTGTAAAAATTCGACTCCTCTCAGTATCTCCTGCGACATTTGTTTCAGCAGATGAGACGGGATACCTGACTCTGAACAGGAGGACATGTAAGACGCTAAATCCCTTTCTACGTGTTCGAACACCAACCATAAAGTCAACCCTCGATCTAGTCTCTCCGGCATCCCATCGGCGGAAGGCAAGTGTAGATAATTCCCTTGACAAACGTCCAACAGTCTCACCTGCACGCATAACAGACAATGTGAATGCAAATATTAATATAATGCCACTCAAGCACACGGTCTATACGACTTACAATGTGAGGATGCTCGAATCTTTCAAGCTGTTTCAAGGTAGCTATTTCTCTTAATGTAGACGTGGGTAGTCCATCTGCTGTCAGCGGCACCCTAACTTTTTTTAGCGCTACGACTTGTCCTGTATTCAAGTCTTTGGCCTTGTAAACGGTACCGTAAGCTCCATTGCCGATCAAAGACAATTCCTGATACGATGCATCCTCGCCGAGTAAGGAAGTCTGAATTTGTACATCGCTATCCGACTCTGACCTCTTGCTAGAGCTACCAGATAGTTCTTCCTGACCACTGTACTTCATTTGTATTATCGTTTCAAAGCTACCAAACTGTCCTTCCTTCGAGGAGCCAGCCTTCACGTTTGCCGGCCCCTCCAAGTTAGTTTGGATCAGTTGCTTCGTGCTGTCCAAAGATTCCTCGCTGATCTGGAAAGGATTCGTCTCCGACTCGCTGCCTGGTATCAATTCGATCGTGTTCTTCGGCAAGGAACTCGTACTCGTTAACTTCTCCACGCTCTCCAATTTTTCCGTGCTCAAATCATGCTTCTTCTCGGATGTTCCCTCGATCGAAGTCTCGGAGAACTTGGACTTCTTCGGCGGTGTTGGAGACGACAGATCAGGTCCGAGCTCTGAGCTCGGACGTCGAGATGTTCCAGCCATCACAACATTTTGACTTCTACCTGAAACAAGGAGGAAGCCAATGCAATCGTTTTCGCTACATTGACTACAGACAGATATCTCAAAAAGAATAACATCGACAGGTGTTTAGGAAAGGATCTTTTGAATCGGTGTTACACCTGTTTAACCACGACACGAACGATTCATCGATTTCAATCCAATTCCGACAATTATCAATACACAAATATTGTCTTCTAAGACTACATTAAGATGTCTACGTCAAAGTACGTGCAATCTAAAATAATAAATGAATGCAATGTACCGACACACTTGGGAACAGACACTTGTGACAAACTTTGAGCGATAGATATTGCTGATTCTTGGACTTTCATTAAAATTTCCATGTACCGTACACGCGGTCGTGTTGCACCGTCTGTTATGCGACATCTGCATCGACACCTGCGTTCGTATAATAACCTTGGCCTCATCGTCAGCTTTCGAACATCTTGTAAATGGAAGTAAGAAGGGCCGGGGTTATACAGCCGGGGTTCTTATCCTTTGTTTTCTCCAGCGGTAATACGCAGTGACCGCCGGCCATGAAGAAAATTGTTCCCTGGCTATATTACTGGGGAAATTTCTCTTCCAAGTTCATTCGTTTACACTTCCGTGAAATTATCGTCAGTGTCTCAAAGCGCATTCTGTTTAGCGTCAAATTTTAAAAATAATATTTTAAATCACAGTTTCGTAACTATAGAACCAACGTAACAAAATATTTCATTCGATAAAACTTGAACTGAAAATGTAATAAAATGAAATTGTACTATAGTAACTTGGATTACGCGCAATCTCTTCGTTTTTAGTTTAACTGTTTAAGTTTACTGGTACAATTTTCCATATTTATAATCAGATTCTGTTCAGTCTTATTTTCTACTTACACAAGAATCGAATATTTTAGAATGGTATGAAATTATAACAGGTTGAATGGTTGAGAGACGCGGTGTATAGCCTTCGTCAGCATATACAGGGTAACTAAACGTCATATGGATTAATAACGAAAGAAGAAGACGTGGAAGATGATAATATCGGCTCAGAAAGATACGTAAGAGCTAGTTTTCGTTGTAACAAGTAACAAAATTCTACGGTAAAACCTAAGGACCATGGAAAGGCAACATAGTACGTATTTATGATTTCGTAATATTTACATAGATCTAGACAAGTGTGAGTATGTGTGTAACAAAGTATACGGCGTTAGATATCGTTTCTACATTTATAATATTTATGGTGTAACCGAACGTCTCGGTCGAAATAATCTTCATCAGAAAAAGGTATATATTTTATCATATCAAAGCTTCTTATGAACGAAGAGTAAATTTATGTAAAGATAGCGCATTACCCTTTTTTCCACAGACGATGCTTCGAAAAGTTGTCAACGCTATAAATACAGACGAAATGACATCTTTGTGGAGGGAGTTTCGTAGCCAACTTCATTCGCCGTCTTCATCAAATTCTTTTTATCAACTTCCTTTTGTGATAAGACCGCGTAAAAAAAACTGAACGGCACAGAGGGACAAACGTTACGTCATATGAGACGATCACGAAGTTTCCTTCACAAAGTCAAACTTTCTCAATCGTTAATTACGTTGTTGATTACCTATATCAGGACAAAAATACGAAGCTAAAAGATAAAACTGTGCGTAGGTAAGAAGAAGAGCAGCGACGAATTTCAAATTTCGTAACAGTTTCCATGTAACACTATCTCGAGACCACCTAAGCGGACCAGTCACGTGTTTCCAATGGATCACTTGGCTAGAGAACAAGAAAATGTTTTCCACGAGTAGAGGAGAAAAAAAAAAGGAAAGAAAAAAGAAAAGAAAAAAGAAGACGCGATGGGCGAGTCTCTTGAGAAACGTCTGCCTCGTGTTTCGTTGGGAACCAAGAACAAGCAGAGGAATGCAAACGCGATCAACTTTTCTGGGAATTACAAAAAGAAAAACTAGAGCGTGGTGGTGGCCAGTGAAGGAAGCGATAACATACGAAAGCTTCATCCGGCTCGATAGAAGATAAGCAACGATACGGTAGAATGAAATGGAAGGAATGTAGAATAGTAAATATGTACGTGTATCAAACTTTCTATTATCTCCTGAAAAGGTGAAGAAGAGTACTCGAGCTGTTACGTAGGCTATTACACACGGCACGTGATTCGCTTTGTTGGTAAATCAGAATGACGCTACAACGTCGAAGTTGGCACATCGGATTGCTCAACGTGTTCTGTTTCCTATCTTCCACTATGCTACTTTGTTACACGTGTTACACTATACGTACTATGTATACTATGTGTTACGAGGCGATAAAGATACATACATAATTGCGCGAAAATTCGGTAGAATTTTAAACTTTTAAACGAGCGTTGAATCGTCAGCCGATTATATGAATGAATGAACTTTTGTAAATGAGACCGCATTTTATCAATCGACCATTATCATTGTCTCATTTCCTTCACTATTAAGCGTATTCTAAACAATTTACATACTACGGTGAATAGGCTTCCTTAGACATGATTAATCGAAAAATACCTGCGATTCCGTGGACGATCGATGAATGGAAAATTAGATACAAGAAAAAAAAATATATATATATATATTAGGCAGAGATACCGTGTGGACTTTTGGTGAGACAGGAAACGGCGCATAGACGAATAAAGTAAACACGAAGGCGCCAGTAGATTTCAGATTATTCATGGGGTTGACACTACTATCTGGTCGGGTCTTTCACGCGTCCAACACTTATAGTCAGCCCTCCCATTCACTACCATTTCTAAACCGTACCAACCAATAGACTGAACGCTTGGAAACTTGTGCGTCAAATACGAGAATCATACAGCGCTACTATCGATCTGGAATTTACGATTCGATCTGATGAGACGAATGAGTCGTTCAGATCCTAGATTATTCACGAAAAAGTAACGGACGATTACTTAACGTATGAAGAATCGATCGTTCGAGCCGAGCACAGTTATTGATTTATGTTTTTACGATGACTAATCGACTGGTCACGGCGTGTGTAACGTAGCATTTCACGGATGATGATTTCGAAAAAATTCACAGAAAAAACGACGAACGATCGAAAATCGTGGTATACAGAAATTAAGTGCTCCAGATAGAGCGTGTTTCCTGATATGGTTTCGAATTTTTCTACGATAATCGTATCGATACAGCATTTACAGATATAGACAGTTTTATCGCACAAGTAGCTCTTATTAGTAGAAGAATAATAAAAAGGAATAGAATTATTATAACAGATAGAATAATATAGAATGATAGGAGAAATATAGAATTATCAAAATACTTTTTATAATTATTCGTGATATATATTTACGAATGAAAAGAAATATGACTTTATGATTTACAAATGGCTGTGTATATATACTACGTTCGTAGCGAAAGGGTTACGAATTATAGGTTAAAATTTCCCGCGATTCCTGACATGGGAATGATTCACATTCCAAAGTTACTCTATCCGGGAGAGTCTCGCGAAATTGGATAGTTTCTATTCGAATGGAAAAAGCTTGCAATGCATAAGCACGTGGTTACCTATGCACCGTGGTTCGTAAACAAGAGAACTGCGGGGGAACCACCCCCGCCAGTAAGTGGTTGACTCTTGCCTTATCTTCACGTGTCGCGACATTCCACGTTCTCACGTTTCACAGATATGCTACCGTAACGTAACAAAAGTTCTCACGATGAAAAACCTCGAGGAAATCAAGAAACAGCATCGTTATTAATCGACGCATAAAAACGACCTATCCAACCGACGTTTTTCATCCCCTATGAAAAATTGTGTCTCACAATGTATCTAAAACGTCAAAAAATCTCGCTTGTAACTGGCATATGAAATTTGTTGTAATCACGAATCACAGAAAAAACGACGTGCAACAAGTGTCGCGTGCGTGTGTTCACCGTGAAATCGTCACCGTAAAGCGCACAAGTGCGTAATCGAATTGGCTATTCGAAAAGGTTATGTGTATCCTGACGAAGATCTATTCAGAAAGGTGTACTATCTGTTCCAGCGAGAGCGTGGATTCTTCACTTACCCACCGGCTAGGTGCTGACCTCCCACGAGAGAAGCTCGGAGCGACGGCAGCGATGCGCTGTGAAGAAAAACAGAGTGCGGTGCGGTTCCACGTGCCGGAAGCGGGTATTAACGAATGCTGTTTTGTGTTCTCCCTCTACGTTCCTCTCTCTCAGCGTCTCGTGTCCTAAGAGATGCGAGAGCACACAGACGAGGTTCGCTTTGCACACTACAGCGGTACGATAGAAACGATGCAGGATGCACGAGAGACACTCCGGTTGCCGCGTTGCACGAGGAGGAGCACACGGCCGACCACTCGCGAGCGTAACCCAACGGCGACTCGACGAATCGTCGTGCAGCCGAGCGGCCGTGCTAGTCGAAACTCGATGGTAAGCCGACGACTGCACTGTGGACCGACCTGAAAAGTACTGACACGACCGACGGACACGCATACGGCTAGCAGACAGAGTTAGTCGTTGCCGAGCCCTCGAGGAAGTAGGCCCAACTCTCTCGAGCGGACCTCGATCGAGCCCCGTTCCCATCGACCGCTACCGACAGCTGCCGCTCTGGCCCTTCCAACGCTCCTGCCGCCACGATCGGCTTATCCGTATGCACGCGGAGAGGGAGGTTCTACGGAATAGAGTGAGACACGTTGCTGCGACGCGTAGCGTCGCGTCGCAACGCGCCGGTTACCAGGATGCCCAATGCGCGTCGGCAAGCTCACCAATTTACCCATTGACGGAACGACCGCCTCTTCCTTCGACTTTATATCACCCCTATGATGACTTACGAATTACTAGAAACTTTCCTGGAAACGTGTTACACCTCACGCGTAACGCCTGTGTTTCATACAGGACATGCATCGTGATTCATGCTCGTTATTCTTTGTAATAGCGATTTAGAAGAAGATGCGTCAGAAACACGTAATCCTATCGTTACTTAATATTTTACATGAACTTCATTCGTGGAAAATTATAGTTTCACGACAGGCTTTCAACGAGTTTGTAGTAGGGTATTGCGAGCTTGCCACTCGTTAGTGACGCTCGAGAAGAACGTTCAAGTAGATGCAACGAGTCTGGTGGAATATTTCGCTGTTCAGGCGTCTCTACGAGATCATAAAAATCCTATCTATCGTTTGTTTCGAGCGCACTTCCCTTGTCTTGGAGTTTCGACAGAGGACAGCGGGGAAAGAGAGGAAGAGAAAACGAGAGGTAGCCGTCGCAAGAGGAAGCGACGCTGAGGAAGAAACGAGACGGAAAGCAAACGGGAAACAACAGAGGGACGAAGCCACGAGGACTTACGAAATCACGATCGTTGCATGCAGCCTACATTCCACGAAATTTAAAGAAGAAGTAGCACAAAGTTAGGCGCCAAATCGGCATTGCCCGCGTGTCGAATAAACTTCCAATTCCAGTCACTGTCACTCGCCAACATGCACGCACGCTACTTAATTAAAGAGAACGCACCAAGATTGAACGTTTCTGCGGCGAAAATGTTCCTTTGCGTCGAGACACGGTCAAGTCCACCTCTGCAAATAACAAGATTGCTCCACGTGGTCTTGGTTTCTCACGTTAACGCGCCGATTGTCATCACGACAACATATCGGCAGGTCGTTGTTCCTGACGGTGGCGCCAAGCAGCGTTAACCCTCGCGAGGAGTCCCGGTTATCCGGCTCTTCCTCTCTCTTGTCTTCCGATCAGCGTCCGTTGCGCGTCCCGAAACATGAATGGAATGCTTCCTGCGGCGGCCGATGTACGCGAGAGACGACGACTCCGGAATGGAATGGGCCGGTAGACTCTCCAACTCAGGGACGGGCCATTATGGTCGGTGCCCTTCGTAGGGCAAGCAGCAGGCGTCCATGGCCATTGGTTTCCTAAACGCCCCTTCCCTTCAGCGCTCGAATTTCCAGAGTACAGCAACTCAACGCGACTATACCAATGCTACGAATAATACAGATACGGTAGTTGAGGAAAATATTCGAACGTTCGTACAGATATCTTATGGATATATCGTTGCGTGTTATATGAAACATTTAGAAATTTCATTGCGACTGCAACGAGAGCCGACTGTCGTGATTACGTTGGTAAAGTGTGAAGAAAAGATCTGAAAATGGTATTTATCGTGGCGTTTACATACTAATTAATCAGATCCAAATATATCAAGTACATTTCGATATTTTATACGTCTTTGGGTATTATATGCATTCTGTACATATCTGCGTCTTCAAATTTCTCATAAATGCATAGAAATCCTCGCCTACCTATTACACAGCCGGATAAAATACCAAATGAAATAAATTTTGTTGGAGTCTTCCCGATAAATGTAAGTAGGTGTCCTAATACTTATGAGCGGCAGTATACATGTCAGGAATTTTAAAAAAGCCAGATTGTTCGACCTGGCGAGACTTTTAGGAGCGTATTTTATTATGTATTCCGTTTGGTCGGATTAGGGAATCCGGTTGAAATGGTAGCGTGTCCGTTGTTTTTACGCCTGTATTTTATTCCTATTTCACCGCGATCCCTTCGTTAGTTTTGGTCTTTGATTTCTGTAAATTTCCGTGCATCCTTCGACGGATGTAAATAACACGGTCCATTTGAACGTTCTATGGTTCGAGCGTAATCGACGCGACGTTTTTCTAATTAAGAGACACATATTCGGCGTCGAGATTAAACGAGACGTCACTGGTCGTGTAACACACAGGGAGGGAGAGGAAAAAATCATTTCGCGCATCTGCGTGTGACTAAATGCGGTGTACTGTATGACGATTATGAGCATTTTCATGTGCGTCAGTGGTGATTCAAGCGGTTTGCACCAACTCACGAGATATTTCCAGCTGAAAGGTAGTAACATGCTCTTTTTGCAAACCGGTCGCCTTCCAATAGGTGATCATTGCGAGCTTACAAAAAAAAATTATTTATTAAACTCGTAACTTGTTGACAAACAGAACGATCGAACGTTATTTTTGTAATCTTGCATTCTCAGACTTTAATGATTTTCTATTACTGAGCTGAATTTTACATTACTTGTAGTATGCATACGAAGTGCACTCTACCGTGCGATGAATCAATGTCCGCTCATCATCCTAATGACCGTTTTTAATTGGATTCCATGTATGTTGGCAAACGCGTGACTAATTGGAAAACTCTGGGCAAAAATCAATTTTCCGCCAACGTTGCCCGTTAAATCGTTGGATTGTAGTGATAAAGATAGTTCGATGGAGGAATAATAGAATTTAAGATACGACGGTTAATGCGGGCACTGAAATTAGAGAAGGCAATAAAGCAGTATGTTTCACGAAATAAAGTGGAACATTAGAAATGGAAGGGAATCGGGTTCCGTTATATGCTATATAGCCAGAATTCAATGTCAACCGACAAAGTAACTATTGTCTCGTTTTACAGGCGGCCGTTTCAAGCAAACGTATACTTTGTAATGTCTCTATTGTTGAAAATAGAGAAAAAACAGGAACGAGAAAATTACATCGGAGGGTTGGCGTTTGAGAAAATCAAGTTTGAAAATTTATAAAATATTTCCCAACTTGGCCAATCTCAGAGACGGGACTAGACGAGTCTTCAACGGAAGATTATTTTGCAAAGGAAACAAAGTTTGAATGTATTTAATTAAATACTTATATCGCGTATATACCTTGCATGTACCAAAAGATGTAGCTGTTAGCTTTTAGCTCTATAACACGCTGTTAATTTAAACGTACTAACACTAACAGCAAGAGACAAAAAACGCGTTTATCAATCTACCGAATGCACGCAAGATTAATCGTTTTTCCTCCTATCGATCCTGGAATTCTACTGCAGCCACTTGGAAACCACGCACACCTGGTAAATCCTTGTTAAAAACCGGCGCACAGTACATATTTCCGAGGCAAACAGAAAGAGAGCACAGTGTGCCGATTGTACAGCTACGAGGAAACTTCGAAATGGCAGGGAAATGTGCAGTTCGGTTTCTTATCATCCGCGCTGCAACATCGCGCGTATCGACCCTGTCGTCCATTCTCGATTCATGTCGGTCGAATCGCTAAAAATAATCCCGACCTTTTAGATGGCCTGTCATAACTACCTCGACAATCCGCGCAATAAAACGGTTGGACAAACCGTTTAGCACATTGAAACAGAATTATTGCCAAGTTCCTGGTAGACAATGGTGCAGTTCGTTGACAGGTACCGGCATACCAGGACCCTCTTGTACGATTTAACTAACAGTAGTGACAAATTTTACGAGTCGTTCAGTTACAAATTAGCGTGTCGATACGTTTGACAATAGAAGACGAAACTTTGTTGCTTGCCTATCACGCCATCCCCTTTCTTTACCAACACCTGCAAGTTTTGCTGGAAAAAATGCAAAGTATGGAAAGTATGAAGAACTAATTAGAGCGTACATGGAATTCACACCTAGGATACGATTAGGATGATTAGGACGGACGTGATCGTCTGCGTGCCAATCATTAAGGACAAAGCGGCAGCTTGTCACCACGTTATAGACACTTCGATTTCTTTGAATACAAAAAATATAACCGTACGACCCTAACAAACCTCTGGAATTTCCTTTCATCGCCGCAACGTTAAAAAAAAAAAAAAAAGAGGACAGAATTTAGTAATGGCGGAGGTATTCGAAAAATCAAGGTGCTACCGTAGTATCTTTCCAAATGTACGAGTCTGATTATGTCGTGCGAAGTTGAAGAATCTGAAGATGTCGAAGCGTAGGTAACTGAAATAGCCCTGCTTTACCCTAAGCTCGAAAAGTTGCGCGATAAAGAAAGACGGTGAATAAATAAAAAGGCGAGCGGTGTCATAACCGGTCAAGAGTACGATGAACCATTCGCGACAGAGTCCCGGGGACGATAGAGGAGGAGTGGGACATACCACTGACGCACGTCGTTAATTACCACTTTCACCCAGTGCTACAGCTATTCGTGGGCCACGGAAAAGGAACCGTTGGACCAGCGACGAGTGATTTTGGGCATTGGCTGCTACCTTGACGGGGTACCTCATTGTGGGACCCCTGGCTGCCGATGCGGTTGTTACCGGCTGTGCCATAACGCCTTTACCCTCGCCCAACTAGACGGCAGACTGGTTTTTGCCCAATTTAGATCCCCCATTGTTCGGCCCAGCTTGGAATGAAAATAGAGAATTGAACGCGGTCCGTATCCTGGCCCGCGTGTTCCCTAGGAAAACACGGATAAAACGAGTATATTAACAGTCCTTGAGCTGCTGCCCGATTACTCTCCAATGCCACCGCATATTTCCATGCTTCTATCGTTCCCTTTCATCTTGTAACGCAGCGTTATCTTGCAACGATCGGATTTTCTTCTAATTCCTAGCTTTTTCGAATCTTCATCCTGAGCGAATTGAATGTCGATGGAATGTTTAAAGTGGGAAGTGACTGGTCTTTTTAAAGGCAAATGTATGGAGATGTACAGAAGCTATGAGTATTGTAACCAAGTACTTTTATGATTGACGAAGATAGAAATAAATTTGAAAACACCTTTCGGACTTCGACCTACCGACTGCAAGGTACTCGTTGTCTGATTATCGACCGAAGGAACCTGTCTTTCCCGTAACAGGCTGTCCAGCAAACTACCTTTTTCACCATAGATTAAATCTTATTATCGTTAAAGAGGCGAATACAAAATATGTAGGTACAAAATTACTTGGAAATCGATGGAAACACACGGTTCTCGGTAGTCTGTTATTGCTTATCCCATACTATCATAATCCACTGAATATTGTTCCAATATTAACTTCCAATGTCAATTCCCGTAATTTACCGAGGAAAACTTAATTCTTGAAAAACGATACCGCGCCAAGTTTTTATCGAAATACGTAACTTTAGTCGTAATTTCAATTATTCACAGAATTATATACAGGGTGGTTGGTAACTGGTGGTACAAGCGGAAAGGGCGTGATTCTACGCGAAAAAAGAAGTCGAAAATATAGAATAAATATTTTCTTTTTATTTTTTTTTCAAAATTTTTCCATCGAGACAACGATCTACAGTGAGATCCGTTATAACGTACCGCACGCGTACCGAGCGAAAATTCAAAGTCGATTTTCTCAAAAACAAAGCCTCAAACGAAAAATTTTTATTCTATATTTTCGACTTCTTTTTTCGCCTAGAATCACCCCCTTTCCGCTTGTACCACCAGTTACCAACCACCCTGTATATCCTTATTTTGTTTTGAATCGGTAAAGCTGAAAATGATACGAACAAGAAGACCTTAAAAGACTATTTCAAATCAGGTGCATACAAAAATGTGTCCACCTCGTGTCAGTTGCTTCGCGTAGCGTTTCAAAGTATTATTTCATAAAATTATGGCAGGAAAATCAGGGTACACATTCGAACGTATAAAAGCGATTTCGAGCGTGTAGTTAAACATTGAAACGCCGGAAAAAGTAAACTAACACAGCAATTTAAACTATACCTAGTTCTCTGAACCGATAGGAATAATGAAACGATTTTCATTCTATTATTCTATCCCGGATGAGGATGAGTTACTGACCGACTAATTTCATGGACACTTGCCCAGGAGGCTAGCCGTTATACAAAAGTGCAATTTTAATTCTACGTACGCGTTGTGTTACAATGCAAAGACGAGCCCACCGAGCTTCTGAAAAATTCGTCGATAGGAAAAGGTGCGCCCGGTATTACGTGAGGTCAATGGGTAAACGGATTATATTCGAGCGAACGTTGTCCAAGAATTTTAAACGAAACCTTAAAAAGATTTTATTTGGGACGGAAAAAAGGAAACCGAGAGAAACTTTTGGGCACGCAGCCGAGTCACTGTATCCAACCATGGTGTAGCATGTTCAAACGCAACGAGTGCCGGCTTCGTTATTTTGATACAAATTTGCGCGGATTCGATACGCGGCAAGTTTTTCTCGCGATGGTAGCGTGAAACGTGCGGTGGCGAATGAAATTGAACATTACGGTGCAATTTCAGAGGCGGCTGCAACACGTCGCCTGATCAATGTTGCTCGACTGATCGAGGGGGCAGCCCTGCGCATTCCAGTCTGGTTTTACCATACCGAGAAAGAAGAAAGACGAAGAAGAAGAAGAAAATGAAGGGTCGCAGCTGTACAGTATCGCGAGAGCATTACGGGGAGTCTGGAAGTATAATCGAGACGTTCCAAAGGCACACCATGAGCTTCGTGCGTGTGTTGAACTCTCATAAATTCGCAACTCTCTTGTTGCATTACGATAATCACGTACAATATTTCCTGTTATGTCTTTCGATCTTTTTAACCCTTTCGATGTTACGTATATTACCGCTACTCATCTTTTTCATAAGATTTTCTGGCGAAACGAATCTCTGCTGTGGTACCATTTTTTTTTTCTTTATAAATTACGTTTACGAAAATATCAATTTGCGTAAATACCTGCAGTTTATTAGCGAGAGAGGAACATGGCAAAAAAAAAAAAAAACGCCTAAGACGATTCACAAAATCTTTCTACAAGGATATCTCGATTGTTGCCATAATCTCACATGGAATGTGTTTCTTTCTCTGCTTCTCGATATTCTTTCAGGTTGTTAACAGATTCGTAAAATCTCGCAAAAAGGACTTGACCTGCCTCCACGTTCTTTCTATCTGACGATCATTTATCTTATTACTAGACAAAACATTTGTTTCCCAGTCACGTTAACACAGGCTAGTTTGTTATCCCGGAAAATGAGCGTGGAAAAGAAACGTCTGCTAAAATAAAATAAATGTCACCGACGGTCGATTAATTTTTCGCATTCTGCTTACAACATCCCGTTACCTGCACGTGTATATTCTTTCAGCATCTTGCACAATTACCCGCATCCAGGGGAACCAGCTGTTGTTTTCATAGGATTTTCTTTGCCGAAGAAGCTACGTTTCCTTTCTGAAGCGACAAAAATTTGTCAATTTTATACGTAAAGTCAAACTGCGTTTCTTATTAATTTCTTAATTTCATTGCAGCAAGTACACGAATTCACGTTGGTCCAAGGAATTCGAAGAACAATGTTCGCAACATCGTTACTTTTTCTGTACTTGACGATTTACGCACATTCTTTTTCTCTTTCGGCGGTACACTTTCCGCATTAAGAGAAATAAATAAATTAATATTATGAATAAACAACAATTAAAAAAAAAGAAAAAAGAAAACGCAACGCAGGTGGAAACGGGCACTCTGTGTCTGGCTTGGAGGACGTGAAAGTCGCACAGGTAGATTCGCTTCGCTGAAGAAGCTGCAGACGAGGAAGAAGGTAGCGGACGAAAGAGAGAAAGAGGAATGAGCGAATGTTAAAGACGCGCGAGGTCGCGAGTCGGGATGAAGTTCGGGAAGAGCGGTGTCCCGAAAGGATCGAAAGGTAGGTCGAGGTAAAGCCGGTCCATCAAATTGGAAAAGAAAGAGAAAGAAGAAGGAACGAGTTGAAGAAGGCGAGTCAGATGGAAGAAAGAAGAAACAGGATGGAGAGAGAAATTTTGATGAAGAGAGGGGAGAACAGGAGTCGAGTGGACGGTAGAGCCGAGCATGGTGGAAACGAGAAACGAAGACGTGACGTATATACTTTAGAAGAGTGTAGTATAGTGCACCATGGTGTAGTATGGCATAGTTAAAGTGGGAGAAACCGTGTATGACCGTCCTCACGGTAAGCCAGTCCCGTGTGAACGACCGTGAAGCGAACCTCGAATGAAACTCGAACGAAACATGATCAAACCTTGAGGGTTTTCGTTCGATCGGCTCCAGGTTCCACTTTCTTTTAACAAGAGTCGACCGAACGAATTGCTCGACCGGTAAAACAAATCATCGGCCGGATCTACGATAAAAGATACGTTAGAAATTAGTAGTCCAGTGATTAGAAAGTCAGATAATACTGTCAGCAAGTGTAAATTCTGTGCATAAGGTCTGTTCAAACGGATTTCTGTGATCGAACGTCGATTGTGTATGGGAGATCAGTGGCTGTTCTCGTGATACTAGGTGAAGTGATCGACGGAGACTGCGTAAGAATCATGTAAGAAAAAGAAGAAAGAAAAGAAATAGCAAAGCAAAGGTAAAACACGGTATAAAAGAAAAAATGTTCACTATGAAAAATATAAAAAATAATCGTATGCCGTTTAAAGTGGCGTAAAACTCGTATCCCGATTTCGAGGTCGTTGAGCGTTTCTAAAATCCAATTTCAAGTGAAACTTTCTGTCTAATAAGGACACGCCGGTATATCTTCGTGCGACATCAGCCCGCATCGCGAGTCATGGTGAAATATTAGCGCGATATAAGCGGAAAGTAACGAGAAATCTGGATAGAAGACGTCGTCGATGTGCAAAAAGTAGTGAAAATAAGGTGACGGTCCGAAGACATACTACGTTGGCCGAAAAGCTGACGCGACCACCGGACCTATCGGCGGCCAAGTAGGTCAACCGGCGTGCGCGAGAGTGCGAGACCGAATAAAAGAGAAGAAAAAAGTCATCGGGGGAAGGATAAGACGAGGAAAGGAAAGAATGGTGAGACGGGGGCATTAAAGTTTCCACGATGCCCGACGTTTTTACTCGGCATAGGCTTGGAAACCAAAATGGCGGCGATCGGTTGGTACCGTGGCACGTTTCGCGACGATAAAGATTGGTCCAGCCACCAACACTCTTGAAGAGGTCCTTCAAAGTGTCCTTGACATTAAACCTGACCTTGATCAGGACAAGCAACCGCGGCACATTTCCACCGCAAACACGCCAAAGGAATCAGGATGGTAGGGCACGTGGGATCCAAGGTCCTAGTGATCTTGTCCATGCAAATATTATTAGGTAAGTAGATGAATATCGTTCGTACTAGCTGGCTAAATATGAATTTATAGCGCGAACAGGCACCACGGAAATTAATTCAGATTTTACATCTCTGTCCGTAATTATCGTACAAATTCCCGCGAGAAATGATTTACGAGCAACAAGAAATAATTTGGGATTCCAATTAACAAGATAATTTCAAGGGTTCCCCTTGGCGAGGAAATATCTATCAGGCAAATCGTTTGTTTCGCTCGTGCTTGAAGATCGCAAGAGATAAGATTTTTGCGGCAAGTCTAGCATTACGACACGCGCGTGTAGGTCTTTACCTCGACAATTGACCATAGACATAAGACGATGCAAATATTCGACGAATTAACGCATGAACCTGTTTGATGGGCTTTTCAAGCGGCCACGTGCGGTCGAGTTTTAAACCGGTATCTTGACCTCTGTCGAAAATTTCATGACGTTCCAGCGGCAAGATCGGAAAACAAAAATAAAAATACGATACAGTGGAGATTTTTCATCGAAATAATCGAACAATACGATCGAAGACTATTCGATCGAGACTGTTACAGAAATCGTACGATCGATTCTTCGAGGATACAGTGAAAATCGTTAAACACCTGACGATTTTCTTTTTCTACGACGCAGATGTGTACGCAGTTATACATCCGGTTGCATGTAACTTTGTATCTAGTACGACCAAGTGTATCAACAATTTATTATGAGAATCTTGCGAATGTAACGTGACGTTGCAACTAGAGTCAATAGTATATCGTGGAAAAAGGAAAACCAGTAGTTCGACGACCCAGCCAAGATCAAAGCTGCTTATAAATATTTAAAAGTAACGTTTCGGATAATTAACTTTTTACATGCATCGAGAGCCATCGGATCTTTTCCGTTGAACGCGTCACATTAATAAAGCACGGCCCTAATTGGAGAGAAAGAAAGGAATTAACGAAATCTCGATTTGTATCGTAGCCTCGCCTATAAAACGAAGCACACGTCATAGACGTGTTTCAGAAGCGACAGAGGAGAAAGCTGCAAGCATGACGTGCATTCGCGTTCTGACACGTATATACCTGTTACTTGGAGATTTTCACGTCCCAGTCTTAACGTGTCTGCACGAAGCATCCATGAAGATTTATGTTTTCACAGTTTACCAATGTAATCCTGTAGATACACGACATTATGACACGAAACGCGAAGTATTGGTAAAATTAGAAAGAAGCAATAAATGGAAATCGAGAAGTTTAAAAGCCAGTAACAAATTCGGATTACAACAGTTCATCGACTTATGCAAATTTTTGGGAGACTGGGTGCGACTGATCGTCAAGGTCTACGAGTCATCGACTCGAGTCCGCTGTATAATTAACCAAATCTCCTACGGATCTAGCGTGATTTATTTTATATTTCGTCTTTGACGTCTCGTTTACGTAACGAGAAGAATTTACATGAATCGGCCGATGTCATAGTTAATGCGGATGAACATCGACACAAAGGAACGTATCCGGCACAGAGTTTCGTCATTCGACTTTCGCCCAAGCACCTTAGTTGTGAAAGTGTCACGAAATCGCGTTGTGCACGGTGGAACAGAAAGTCGATTGGTTTGTCATTCGAGATTTCGTCTCCTAAACGAAGAACTAAAAGTTCCTGGTAATATTCGTCACAGGAGAACTGCCAACTGTCGTCAGAGAGGATCCTGAATCACGTAAATTCCAAGATCGCTGAAGTCAATTTCGGCTTTCCACGACACGGTGAAACGATCCATTCGTGAAAACTTTCCTTTCGTTGATTCAACTCTGTCGAGAAGAACGGAAAGAAACTTAAAATCCTATTACGCCAGAGGCCTGCTGCACAATTGAAAACTTGCAATTACTAAACGTTTTTATGTTACCAGTAATTGCATAGTCAAGAGATCGAATAACAGTGTTTTTGACTAAACTAACGTTATCAGTGAAATTTTACAAGTCACGTAATAATTTTCTCGTATAGGAGTAACAAATCTCAATGAAATTTTACGAACTACAAATCATTCGATTATCCCTTTAAAGAAGTATACGGTAAGATACTTTGTAAAATTGTAAAATCATAAAACCGAAATTTATAACTTGTAACTAGTAACTTGTCAATCTAGCGATATGTATTATTAGTCAGTAAATTATTCAGCTAGAAGACTCGCGTATCGAAAATCTTCTTTGATTTAAGTACTGTCTTAAAATTATACGTTGAAGAACGAATAGGTTGTTGGACACCTGTCGAATCTCACAGCGAAGGTACCAAATGTCACGTTTACCAGCGAAAAGAATAAATATTGGGCTGGAATGGTGTACCGTTAACTCTGCCGTTACCGCCTCGAGAGACGCCGCATAGCTCGGTCTACGCTTCCACGGATAAACCCCTTCGACGGTTCTTACTTTTTGTTCTAAGTCGTGTTAGACGCTGTTAGAATTGCGTCACGAGGTCAAATGATATTCAATGCGGCTCTAAGCATATTAGAAACCTTGGCTACCCAGCGAAAATCGCGATTCCCCGGAGTCATCTAAACGCATCGCTTTTATTCGCTTTATTTTTGTATAAGACAAAGCGCGTGTTATTGCAAGTTAAGACAAAGAAACGCATAAAACGCAGAACAAAACTGGCAATTAAAATTAATAGATGGGTAATCGTTAATCCTACATCCGTAAGATTCCATTAGCAAAACCTGCTCGCTGGTAAATATTATCATTACAGAAATATCTGGCGAAGTAATCGAAGGCATCTAGAACCGGTAATATTTTTTACGGACGTTTTGTACATAAGACGCAACTATGTTACCTCGTTACCTGGTGAAACGCATGCTGTGTTTACCGTGAACAACGTCTTGTAAGCTCTTGCATCTCCTCGTAATTACTTGTCTTAAGAAACATTAAGCAGTTTCTTTGGTGAAACAGTCCCGTCGTTTAACGATAACTTGGCGCACGTGGCTCGCGAAATAATTCCGACGTTCGTAGAATACGATTGAACACGAAAGATTTTGGAATTTCATTAGTGCTGTAACCACATCTTATCTTGCTATCGTGATATTATATCACGAACCACTGTACATATAACGCGAACAAGGATCGAAAACGAGCAGCGAAAACGAGCTCGTGCTAATCGAAATTTTCTCTTATTTTTACGACGATCAGATGAAAAGTTAAGAGTGGCAAAAATACCGATGGTGGAGTTAATTAACAAAGTAAAAGTACGCTGCGGTTGCAAAAGAGTAATTAGCGAGGAGAACGCATGGCTAATTATTTCGGGCAATGACTTCGAGGCACGGCGAACGAAGGTAGGAGAGGCCTTAGGCTCCTGAAGGATTCAGGACACCTCGAGTTCCGAACTTGACCAAGCGACTGCATTCCGTTCGTTGCGACAGAATCAACCATGCAATTCACCTACATTCTCACGGGATCCCTATCCGATGCTCTCACGTTAGCAAGGTTATGGTGTTCGTAAACACCGTTATTCGTTCGCAGCATGCAAGCCACGTTTGTAATTATTATTTATGCGATGCCGCGATCCAAATAGGAAACGAAAGTCTCTCGGTAACGCATGCTTTGTAAACTGGCTCGCCGATCAAATCTATTAGATAAAATACAAGCGGCTTCAGTCACGCGATCTCAACGATCCGATCGATTAATTAACAGCTCGTAAGCCGACAAACCGACGGCACGACCGATGTCAATGAAATCGCTATAATTTTAATCGCGAACGTGTTCTATCCTTACCCGAACCCTTCAATGAAACTTTTCACCGACTTCGCTATTCCAGTTAAGACGACGACAGACTTGTAATTTAGAGATTCCTTTATAATTTAAGTAGAGTCTCGCGTTACTTTGCAACATGTCTTATCGAATGTGTTAAACTGAAAAAACGTGAATATCTTAAACTGAACGAAGAAACACAAAAATGGCACAAATAGAATGATAAAACTTTAGGTTTCTCCAGTTTTTAAATAGCACATCTTAATTAAACCGGCTGAACATTTGTGAACTGCACTTATATCGAACCGTTCGTCCCCTGACGAGTCCAGAAAGATGAAATTTTAACCGTAGTTTCAAGCTGAAAGAGTACCTTAGTTTCTAAATTGGCTGCTATAATGTGATACCAGTTACAGCTAAAATTGTAATCCCTCGACGACAATAATGCGTAATTCTAAAGAATAACAGTTCGCGTAACGTGTAATAAACTAAACAATACAGTGCACATAATCTTTTAGTTCCAGTTCAGGAACAATTAAATTAGAATAACTGTAGTTTAAATCGTCACAGTTTTTGGATCACCGATTTAATTCGAAAAACTGATCTTAATCGTAGACGCGTTTTCCTACCATTTCCGCAGATATCAAACAGAGAGCATCGAGAGCATGATGCTCGACGAGTAGAACGAAAGCAGCGATTAGCTTAATTGCGTTTGCCAACAGGCAGTTGTTTGAAAATCGTGTCGCTCCGTACAGTTCCTAATGAGCAATTAGCGATAGATCTTCTATTCGGGCTATTGCGATTCACAGGAAGTGAGAAACATTATTAGCGGCGGGATTTCGTGTTGATGAAGATACTGCACTACCTTCGAAGAAATAACGTAGGTACTATCTATCGGCCTATCTTCTTCGAATTGATTTCGCTATAATCTGAAAAATGAAGTCATGAACAGAGAAGCCACCGATGTGCTCCTTACCTGAACAATTTACTGTTTCGCTGATGAATAATTAATCGTCAACGGTGAACCATAATAAACTCAACGAACTACCAACAATTAATGCAAATGTTATCATACCGTCCATCGTAAGCGTAAAGTAACGAGAGAACGAAAGCAGTAAAATTTGGGTTTGTGAATGAAACGACTCTGCAGCTTCTTCGATTCCTAATCCGGCCTTTAATGAAACGAACGAGCCCCGTTACATCGTTGTTCTTATTATCCCGTTAACAGCAGCAACTGTCTCGAGAGTCGAGTATTTCTCGAAACAGTCGGTCAAAGACGGTGAAAGGTCTGAAAAGAAGGAAAAAGTCCACAGGAAAATGATACTATAATATGCACACTTTCTATGAAACAAAGACGAACGTGTCGTTCGCGGACTGATGCTTTCGGCAAAATCGAAACACGTGGTTGTCGACTGGATCGTTGTGGTGCCGGATCGGAACGGTTGATTATCTCGGTTAGTATTCCAGATTTCCGTACGACATATTCAGGACGTGTTACCGATCGCTACTATCGACCAACGATGATCTATACCACCTACCAGTTGTAGTTTCACTTAAATTGCTTCGCGCGCCGTTGAATTGTTGCATAGAAATCTGCCATTGTTTCTGCCTCGTATAGCAGAGGATCCCGATGTACTGCAACTGTTCCTAACCCAAACTGTAAAACGACCGTATACGCATATATGTATATATGTACGTCGAAATGACGAACAGTAAAAGCGATATTGACGCTGGAAAGTCGAATAAACAGCCGGTGTACGATCACACCGTGGGGGAGATCGTAAACCGCTTGATTGTGTCATAAACTGTGCAATTCGTGAACGAAGATTAAAGGACTTCTCCGGGTTAAGTGACAGCTCGCGATATCTCGTAATTAATTTCTGCCAAAAACTTGCGAGTTGATCTAATGTCAATGAACTTTATTTTCATCAGC